>NC_138881.1:33422363-34622363 GCF_965194805.1 Balaenoptera borealis | reverse complement strand
CCAGAGAAATACCTAGATGAATCCAGCCTAAATTGTTAACCACAGAATTTTTTCTTAAGTAAATTCTGGTTTTACACGAGTAAGTTTGAAGTGGTTTGTTACATAGTGATAGCTAACTAATATATACCTTTCTCTTTTTTTTTTAGCATGTTTTATAACTTTGTAGCAAGTTACTAGCATTAAGTCTGTTGCTGCATTAAATGTATAGAGTGGTTTCTGTTTGCCTGCTGGATACTGACTGTTACAAATGCTATGTCCATAGAATGGAATTCTATACAGCCATCAGATTAATGTTGAAGTAGAATACTTTGACA
The DNA here is from genome assembly GCF_965194805.1 of Balaenoptera borealis. Lineage (NCBI taxonomy): Eukaryota > Metazoa > Chordata > Mammalia > Artiodactyla > Balaenopteridae > Balaenoptera > Balaenoptera borealis. Next base: position 34,622,049 of record NC_138881.1, on the reverse strand, counting down.
TAGGGAAATTCCCATAGTATGTTTTTAAGTGAAAAAATGAAATTATAAAAAGTACATATAGTATGATGCCAATTTGGAGATATATATACACACACACATAAATAGTGGTAATTATTACCTCATGATCTGATATCTAATCACTTTGTGATTTTTTTCCTTTACGTTTTCTGCATTTACTAAGTGCTTTGTGAAAGCATGTATTTCCTTTATCATTAGAAAAAATTTTATTTATCTTATTTTAATTTATTTTATTGAAGTAGTTGATTTACAATGTTGTGTTAATTTCTGATGTACAGCAGAGTGATTCAGTTAAAAAAAATATATATATATATATATATATACACATTCTTTTTCATATTCTTTTCCATTATGGTTTATCACAGGATATTGAATATAGTTCCCTGTGCTGTACAGTAGGCCCTTGTTGTTTATCCATTCTGTATATAATAGTTTGCATCTGCTAACCCCAAACTCCCAGTCCCTCCCTCCTCCACCCCCCCTCCCCCTTGGCAACCACAAGTCTGTTCTCTATGTCTCTGAGTCTGTTTCTGTTTCGTAGATAAGTTCATTTGTGTCATGTTTTAGATTCCACATATAAGTGATGTCATATGGTATTTGTCCTTCTCTTTCTGACTTACTTCATTTAGTATGATAATCTCTAGATCAGTCCATGTTGCTGCAAATGGCATTATTTCATTCTTTTTTATGGCTGAGTAGTATTCCATTGTATATATGTACCACATCTTCTTTATCCACTCATCTGTCAATGTATATTTAGGTTGTTTCCATGTCTTGACTATTGTGAATAGTGCTGCTATGAACATAAGGGTGCATATATCTTTTTGAATTATAGTTTTGTCTGGATATGTGCCCAGGAGTGGGATTGCTAGATCATATGGCAACTCTACTTTTAGTTTTCTGAGGAACCTCCATACTGTTTTCCATAGTGGCTGCAACAATTTACATCCCCACCAACAGTGTAGGAGGGTCCTCTTTTCTCCACACCCTCTCCAGCATTTGTTATTTGTAGATTTTTTTTAATGATGGCCATTCTGACTGGTGTGAGGTGCTACCTCATTATAGTTTTGATTTGCATTTCTCTAATAATTAGCAATGTTGAGCATCTTTTCATGTGCCTGTTGGCCATCTGTATGTCTTCTTTGGAAACATGTCTATTTAGGTCTTCTGCCCAGAAAAAAATTTTATTTTAAATTGTTAATTTTTCAGGATATCTAGATTGATATTTGGTTTGGGGGAGCCATGATGCTTTCTGTAACTCCCTCTTTAGCAATGTATACAAAATGAGTGGGTTGTTTTTTTTTAAAAAAAAAAAATAGGTGACAGGGGAACAGTGTCTTACATCTGCTAACAGTGTCCCAAGCTAGGTTGCAGTCACCCTTGTTGCCCTGTAATCCATAATCACACAGTAGCATATGAAGTGGGACATAAACCATCTTTTTCTTTCTACTTTCTAAATCCTTCAAGTCACCTGACAACAAAGCTGCTGAAATATCTTCCTGACATGTATCCCCTACATGTGTCCAGCTCTAGATAATTCACTCAGCAGGTATCTAAATCTTTGATTACTCATAATCTTCTATTAAAAGGATGTTATGCTTTTATACTGACTTCACTACCTGTGTAAATGCTGTATTTATCCTGTGATATAAAAGATATAATTGATGGAAACGTGACTCAGAAGAATTCAGCCAAAAGGTAATAGTTCCAGGTATACAGGTTCTGTGCAGTTTTTCTTTTAATTAGTTAATTAATTTGTTTATTTTTAGCTGCATTGGGTCTTCCTTGCTGTGTGCGGGCTTTCTCTAGTTGCGGCGAGGGGAGGCTACGCGTTGCGGTGCGCTGGCTTCTCATTGCAGTGGCTTCTCTTGTTGTGGAGCACGGGCTCTAGGGCACTCGGACTCAGTAGTTGTGGCTCACGGGCTCTAGAGCGCGGGCTCAGTAGTTGTGGCATATGGGTTTAGTTGCTCCGCAGCATGTGGGATCTTCCCAGACCAGGGCTCGAACCCGTGTCCCCTGCATTGGCAGGCGGGTTCTTAACCACTGCACCACCAGGGAAGTCCGTTTTTTAACCATTTTAGTCATTTATATCATAATGTTTATTGACCTTGTTTTTCAAATCCAAAGATTGATTAGTGTTCGCTGACTTCAGTAGGAATATTCTCTACATAATGATGACTAATGTATTTTAGTTAGATTCATTTATTAGAGAAGTATCTTTGTACTTTAATAAAACAATACATAAAAATGAGTATGTTGAAATTCCTTCTATTTACAGTGAAATGTACTTTAGACATTCAACCATGCAGATGTTAAATAACCCAGGCCAGAGCCCCATCTTATTTAGATGTATAAGTGGCTAAATTTAAGGTGAAGACTGGGCCAGCATGGCTGAAGCAGAGTGGAACATTGAGCTGATTATCAATGAGTTAGCCTCTAAATTCAGTCCATATGCATGACCCTGATCCTAAACTTCCTTTTGTTAGAACTGTCCCCGTCAGTGAGCTGATGGCTGCCAATAATTGGGTTATATCATGATCATAATTAGAAACATTTATTGATCGACCGTTGGCATCAGGGTTTGAACCCAAACAGTCGCATGTAGGTGCCTGCACTCTTGACAATGGGTTCTGAAGTCAGACTGACTGGGTTTCCTCCTGGCCTCTGCCACTTACCAGTGTTCACATCTGTAACATGGGGATATCAGTAGTTACTACCTTATTGTCTTCACATGAAGCAATATGTGTGAAGTGCTTGGAATAGTTATGGCATAGTGGGTGTTCAATGAATATTAGTCGTTAATGTAATAGCACTGTGCCAACTCCTAATTACAAAAGCTTAGATCTAAAAGGAACCTCAAAGATGATTAAGTTCACTGTTTTTCAACTGCAGGTCACAACTTGTTAGTGAACTGTGAAATCAATTTAAGGGCTCACTCCCAGCACTTAATAAACCAAATAAGAGTATAATCAAATAGAAGTTATCAAAGTGCATTGCATGTAATAAGGGTAAGTGTTGTTTCATGAAACATTTGTTTTGGAGAGATAGCAGACATGATTGATGCTCTGCTCACATCACCTCAGGTCTCTTTTGCTGGTTCTGCCCATCCCCCAGTGTCTTTGTGCTTCTTTCCTAAAGAATCTTCCCTGTAGTTTTTCAGAAAACCTCCCTTCAGCTACTGGAGACATGGTAGCCCGATGTATTTGTATTATTTATCTGTTGTCGCATAATCAATTTTTCAAAAATCTGGTGACTTAAAATGACAACATTTATTATCTTACACAATTTCTGAGGGTCAGGAATCCAGAAGTAACTTAGCTGGGTGGTTCTAGCTTAGAGAGTATAATGAGATTTCAGTAAAGCTAATAGCTGGCGCTGCAGTCATCTCAAGGTTTGACTGGGGCTGGAGGATCTGCCTTCAGACTCACTCCTGTGGTTGTTGGCAGGCCTCAGTTCCTTGCTGGCTGTTGGCTGGAGGCCTCAGGCCCTTGTTATGAGAGTCCATGTCATGGACCTCTTTATAGGACTGCTCATAAAATGAGACCTTGCTTCCCACAGAGGCAGTGAAGAAAGAGAGAATCCAAGATGGAAGCCACAGTCTTTCATACCTTAATCTCAGAAGTGACATACCATTACTTCTGCTGTATTTCACTGGTTATAGTGACTAACCATGAAACAGCGTAGGCAGGAAGGTGTGAATACTACAAGGCCGGGACCATTGGAGGCCACCTTTGGGGACTGGCTACCATAGGTACCATGAACTTAAATGCCTGGGAGGTTACATCCTGCTGGGGTGGCCTGTAACCAGTGATTGAGTAGGGATGAAATATGAAAGCCCAGCTTTCTTGTCTCAAAGCGAGTGAGTCTCTGGTGTATTTTATGCTCCAGAGCTTCCCATGGGACCAGGCTGAGGCTGAGACTTCACCTGAAATTTGATCCTTGGTTGATTTCTGCACCTTTCCTCCTCTGCCACCTCTATTGCCATACCACTTTCTCCCGAAAACATCCTTGATAAATCGTTTGCAATCAAATCCTTATCTCAAGGTCTGCTTCTGGGAAACCCAACCTAGGGCAAGGTGGTGTATGTGTGTGTGTGTGTACTGGGTCAATATAAAACATTTCTTACTGTAAGTCATGGTTAAAAATGTTGAATTTTTTTAAAAAATAGTTTGATCTATATCCATTCCTTCATTTTACAACTTAGTAAACTGCAGCCCAGGCAGGTAAAGTGATTAACGCAATATTACCCAACCCTTAGTGGTTAGATGACTCCTTGGTTTTATTTTGACTTCCTGTGCTTAGCCTCTGGTTATAAAATCACTTCCATTGGATTGAACTTCAACTCTGCCAGTTGATAATTGTGTGACTAAAGTCAATTCAGTCCTTCTGGGCTTTAGTCCCCTGATCTGTAACATGAGGATAATAACTGCTCTGAGTAGAAGGAAAAGGTTGGATCAAAATGAAATCAAATTCAGGCTTCACCACTCACTGGCTTTCCCTGCTACCCACCCCCAGTTTTTTTTTGTTGTGATAAAATACACATAGCAGAAAATGTACCACCTTAACCATTTAAGTACAATTCAGTGGTATTAGGCACATTCATATTGTTGTGCAACTATCACCACCATCCATCTACAGAACTCTTCATCTTGCAAAACTAAAACTCTATACCCATTAAACGATAATTCCCCATCCCCCCTCGCCCTAGCCCCTGGGAACCACCATTCTACTTCCCGTCTCTATGATTTACCGCTCACTGGCTTTTTGTCCTTAAGCAAACAATGCATTTTCATTTCCCTCATCTTGGATGAAAAGAGACTAATACTTTCTAGTGTACAGTTTATCAAAATACCTGGTTTTTATAACCAACGGCAGCTGGAATTATTATCATGTACATGGAAGTGCTTTGTAAACTATAAAGCACCATAAATATGTGTCATTGTGGTTATTGTTATAACACTACACATTAATAGGACCCCAAATTCTGCTTATTTATATAGGGTTATATATCAAAGCATTATAAATTTTTGATCAACCTCATGTCATTATTTTAAAACAAACTATGTTAATAGTATCACCAAACTTGTTTTCCTCTGAAAAAAAATCAATTTTTCTTTATGGGAAAATTATCTGAAAAATCTTTTTCTAAATGAGTGATTTTGTATTTTAAGTAATTTTTAGTTATGTGGAAAAGCATACGAAAGATAAATTATAAATATGTGAGGTGTTTTAGTTCTTTGTATCTCTGGTAATATTTCTGACAGTAAGGGAGAATTTGATAATGTTTAGCTTCCAGGGACACTTCTTCTTTGAGTAAAGAAGTGGAGTGATTTTACAGTGTGTGTTGACATGAGCTTATATCTCCATTTGGAGCTACCACAACTCTGTCCTAATGGATCAGATATTTCAAAATTTTAAGGAGAAACAGTTAAGTGGATCATATAAACAAAAATTTTAGCAGAAACCAGAAGAAAAGATGTTTTAAAATGTAATAACTTGAGGCCCATATTTAGAAAAGAACCTATTTGCACTTGGGTTCGCCTGTCTGCAAATTAGAAGAATGAATTTGCCTACACAGGGAAAAAATAAAGCCTGATTCTGGCTGAGGGTCTGTAAAACTAGTTTTTGGTTTTGGGGTTTTTTTGTTTGTTTGTTTTTTAGTTAAAAAAACAACTGAGTTCATTGAAAACTACGGCCTTCTCTGTAAAGAAACAAGCACCCGTGTACATTTCTGGTGGAAAATAGTAAATGTATCTCTTATGAAAGGCAATTTGGCAGTATTCATCAAAATTACACATGCAGTTTGGGCCCGGGAATTCTTCTGGACATGTACATGTGTGCACGTGCATGTCACTTATTCTGTCAGGTGTATCTTTTGTAGCTGAATAGATTATATAGATAATACAGGGTCTCTTATCAGACCTAAGGAGACTTGGAAAACTTTTACAGGCATCAAAATGAACATTTATCTACCAAATGTGTGCTGACACATATATAAGAAAATTTATACGCAAGGTTGTTCATTGTAGTTTTTTTTAAAACTTTGATAATAGATAAAAATTTGGAAGCCACCCAATGTCCATCAATTTAGGATTGGTTTAAGAAATTATGATACATCCACACAATAAAATGCTCTGCAATTATGAAAAGATTGAGGCTGCTTTTTCTGTGCTGATGTGCTACAAACTCTAAAATATATTATTAAGTAAAAATGTCAAGATGTAATACAGTGCATATGGTAACTTTTATGTAAAAAGGGAGGAAATATTAATACTTATGTTCAAACACTGGTAGGATAAACAAGCAAACAAAATACCCACTTTCTCAAAAGTAGAGATAAAATAATAAAATGCACATGTTCAGTCCTTCCCTCTGCATAAGAAAATGTACTAATAATTGAAAAAAATTGTTCTCAGCATTTGAACTTGTCTCCGAGAGCATCAGGCATCAGTCTCCCAAACCCAGAGGTAGGTGTGAAGCTGAGTGGGCCCCTTGAAACCATTTATATGTCTTCAAAAAAGATGATGTGCTAAAGATTGAAAAACATTACTTTTGCAAGTCTCCGGGCACATGAATGTATTTGTAATGTACTGGTTTTTCTCCTCCTTTGGGGACTCAGACAAAACTGAGGCAGAAAGAGTTTCATTTTTATATCCTCCTATACAGTTTTACTCTTCACTAGCAGAACACAGAATTGAGCTTATCAGTAGCAACTCATAAAATTATTCTGCACATCTCCCCACTTAGGTTATCTGTTACCTTGTTTAGTAAACCACAATTGAACAGTTATTCTTGTCCTAATATTCCCTGCCTCACCTAGCACAGGGTCTCATTTAACAGATGCTCAGTAAATATTTGCTGAATTGAGCCACCTGCTTTATTTTACATTGATAAAATCATCCAGATGCAGATAAAATGTTAAAATGACTTACATTTCAGTTGTGAAATTAAAATCCAGAACTATGGCTTTCCTTTTGAAATAAGAAATGCTTATCTCAGAAAACCCTTAGTTTATCATTTTGGAAAATATGGTCTTATACTTTGATTTCCAATCCCTAGATAATTGAGGCAAAACGATTTTCAGTGCTTCTGGAATTTAAACCAGTGGTAGAGGCATGTATTAAGTGTACTGATTTGTTTTTTCAGGATATATTTAGTCCTCTTGTATATTGTTTCTTTATTTTTTCTCCTGGTCCAAGTTGGTGGTCAAGATTAATTTACAAGGTTTCTAAAGTAACTAAATTATTGCCAGCTCTTGGACAACTGCAATTGCCTTTTCAATTTCAAACCTTAGAAACAGAGCTCTACCAAAGCACACCTTCTCATTAATTCAATTTGCTTCAAATTTGGTGCATTCCATGGACAAAATCATACAATTGGTGATAATTATACTATTGAATGCATAAAATCTAGATTCCAGACTGGGAGAAAGGTTATAGACTAGAAAAAAATATTTGCAAATTATATATCTGATAAAAGTCTTATATACAGAATATATAAAGAAGTCTTACAGCTCAATAACCAGGCAAATAATAAACTTTAAAACGAGGAAAAGATTTTAATAAATGTTTCACCAAAGAAGACATACAACTGGCTAAGAAGTACATGAAAAGATGCTCAATATCATTAGTCATTAGGGAAATGCAAATAAAAAATAAAATGAAATGCCACCTTACATCCACAAGAATGGCTACAATCAGAAAGACAGACACTGAAAAGTGTTAGGGAAGATATGGAGAAATGGGAACTGGCAGATATGTAAAATGGTACAGCAACTTTGGAAAAAGTTTGGCAGTCTCTTGAAAAGGCAAACATGCATTTACCACATGACCCAGCAATTCTACTCCTGAGTATGTAGCCAAGAAAAATGAAAGCAGTGTTCACTAAAGGACTTATATGTGGATGTTTATAGCAGCATTATTTATAGTAGTCAAAAACTGAAACAGTCCAAATACCCATCAACTTGAGAGTAAATAAACAAATTGTGGCATATCTATACAATGGAATTTTATTCAGCAATAAAAAGGAACAAAGGACTGATACATGCTACAACATGGATGAACCTCAAGAACTCTTTGCTAAGGGAAAGAAACCAGACACAGACTACATGTTGTATGAGAACTGGCAAATCTATAAACATGGAAATTAGATAGTGGTTGCCTGGAGCTGGAAGTGAGAATTGAGATTGACTAAAAGTGGGTAGGAGGAATCTTTTTGGGGTGATAGAAATGTCCTAAAATTGGATTTTGGTGATGGTTACAAACTATAAAGTTACTAAAAAATATTTAATTGTACAGTTAAAACAATTAAATTTTATGATATAAAATTACATCTCAATAAAGCTGTTAAATTTTTTTTTAATTTGGTTTACAAGGTATTCTATTTGACATTTTATCCTGAATTTTTTTTCTTACTTAATTATCAAACTTAGATTTGAGGATGTGTTTGCATATCTATTTTTAATTAAGGAATATGTGTTCATTGAAGAAAATTCAGAAACTATATACAAGAAAAACCCTTCTATAATTCTACACTTTAATCTAAACACTGTCAATATTTGGATGTATACCTTTTGTAGAGGGCATCCATCATAGTCCTCCTATTCATGATTGCCCATTAGTTTTTCGATAGTCTTTCTTTTTTTTAATTGACATATAGTTGATTTACAATGTGTTAATTTCTGCTATACAGCAAAGTGATTTAGTTATATATATATATATATATATACACACACACACACACACACACACACACACACACACACACACACACATTCTTTTTCATATTATCTTCCATTATGGTTTATCAGAGGATATTGAATATAGTTCCCTGTGCTATACAGTAGGACCTTGTTGTTTATCCATTCTATATATAATAGTTTGCATCTACTAACCCCAAACTCCCACTCCATCCCTCTCCCACACCCCCTTACCCTTTGGTAACCAAAAGTTTGTTTTCTATGTCTGTGAGTCTGTTTCTGTCGTAGGTAAGTTCTTTTGTGTCATATTTTGGATTCCACATGTAAGTGATATCATATGGTATTTGTCTTTCTCTTTCTGACTTCACTTAGTATGATAATCTCTAGGTCAGTCCATGTTGCTGCAAATGGCATTATTTCATTCTTTTTTTAAATAAATTTATTTATTTATATGTTTTTATTTTTGGCTGTGTTGGGTCTTCGTTGCGGTGCGTGGGCGTGGCTTCTCTTGTTGTGGAGCACGGGCTCTAGGCACGCAGGCTTCAGTAGCTGTGGCACGTGGGCTCTAGAGCGCGGGCTCAGTAGTTGTGGTGCACAGGCTTAGTTGCTCTGGGGCATGTGGGATCTTACCGGACCAGGGCTCAAAACCATGTCCCCTGCATTGGCAGGCAGATTCTTAACCACTGCGCCACCAGGGAAGCCCTATTTCATTCTTTTTATGGCTGAGTAGTATTCCATTGTATATATGTACCATATCTTCTTTAGCCATTCATTTGTCAGTGGACATTTAGGTTGTTTCCATGTCTTGGCTATTGTAAGTAGTGGTGCTGTGAACATGGGGGTGCATGTTGGATAGTCTTTCTATAGTCGGAGAATGTGATGGTTTTAAAACCCATCTGAAAATTTTTGATTCCTCCCTCCTATCAAAAGACGGAGTCTAGTCCCCTTTTTCTTGAACCTAGGTGAGCATTTGTGATTATCTCAGTGACTAGAATGTGGCAGAAATGATACTGTGTGACTTTGGACCCTAGGTTATAAAAGGCTATGCCACTTCTACATAGCTCCCTCTTTGGGGATGCTCGCCCTTGAAACCTAATCATCATGTTGTAAAGAAGCCCAGGCCCCATGATATCAAATACTGGCTTCCCAAGTATCACCAGAATGGCACATTGATACGAGAAAGCTGAGTATATTGCTTAAAGCACTACCTCATGGAGTCTGAGAGAGTCTCAGAGAGGGAAGACAATATATCTGGTGCTATATGGAGAGTTGGGAGGTCGGATTAAAGTGGGTTTTTCAATATAGGGGCTCCATTCTGTTTGGGTAAGACTCTTAGGATTGGTGGCCATAAGCTGAGTATTTTGAGGTTACAGACTCAAAGACTCTTGGTATGTAAACTCTTCTGTTGAAGAGTGATAGGTCTTTCAGGAAGTTCCTATGAAGAACAATAATTTTATTTGCAACTTTTGCTGGGCAGCAGTCTACTGGAATACTAAAGTTATGCTAACAATTACAATGGAATAGTAAAGTCAGTTGAATGTAGAAAGTAAGCTGCGTAGGGGTAAATAGTATGACTCTTTATGGAGAGGACACATGTAGGTATCTGGCCGATAGCCCCAGGTAAAGTCACAGCCTGAAAACCATCATCAGTCACTAGACATGTGAGTGAGCTGTCAGAGGTTTCTAGCCTGCAGTTAAACTGAGTCAAACAGGCTAACTGTCCCCTCCAAACCTTGTACAAATTGTAGATTTGTGAGCAAAATTAATGTTGTTGTTGCTTTGAGCCGCTGAATTTTTTGGATGGTTTAGTACACACCAATAACATAACCAGAATGAGGAAATTTACATATCTGAGTCCAGCTTCTCCAACATGGGAGTAAAAACTCAAATTTACTGAGGAGCAGGGGTGGGAGCTTTGACACTAGGGCGTCGCGAAAGCTCGAGAGAGGGTAGATTCATCTGTGTTAATCACTGCTGTGTTTCCTGAACATGCCTATAAAACATACTGAAGAATGGTGTCTGAAATTTGCTGTGTGGATGACAGGCTCTTGGTGCTCCAGCCAGGCGTCAGGGCTGTGCGTCTGAGGTGGGAGAGCCAAGTTCAGGACATTGGTCCACCAGAGACCTCTCAGCTCCACGTAATACCAAACGACGAAAATCTCCCAGAGATCTCCATCTCAACGCCAAGACCCAGCTCCACTCAACAAACAACAAGCTACAGTGCTGGACACCCTATGCAAAACAACTAGCAAGACAGGAACACAACCCCACCCATTAGCAGAGAGGCTGCCTAAAATCATAATAAGGTCACAGACACCCAAAAACACACCACCAGGCGTGGACCTGCCCACCAGAAACACAAGATCCAGCCTCATCAACCAGAACACAGGCACTAGTCCCCTCCACCAGGAAGCCTACACAACCCACTGAACCAACCTTAGCCACTGGGGGCAGACACCAAAAACAACGGGAACTACGAACCTGTGGCCTGCAAAAAGGAGACCCCAAACACAGTAAGTTAAGCAAAATGAGAAGACAGAGAAACACACAGCAGATGAAGGAGCAAGGTAAAAACCCACCAGGCCTAACAAATGAAGAGGAAATAGGCAGTCTACCTGAAAAAGAATTCAGAATAATGATAGTAAAGATGATCCAAAATCTTGGAAATAGAATGGAGAAGATACCAAGAAACGTTTAACAAGGACCTAGAACTAAAGAGCAAACAAACAATCATGAACAACACAATAAATGAAATTAAAAATTCTCTAGAAGGGATCAATAGCAGAATAACTGAGGCAGAAGAACGGATAAGTGACCTGGAAGATAAAATAGTGGAAATAACTACCGCAGAGCAGAATAGAGAAAAAAGAATGAAAAGAATTGAGGACAGTCTCAGAGACCTCTGGGACAATATTAAACACACCAACTTTCGAATTATAGGGGTCCCAGAAGAAGAAGAGAAAAAGAAAGGGACTGAGAAAGGGAAGAGATTATAGGTGAAAACTTCCCTAATATGGGAAAGGAAATAGTTAATCAAGTCCAGGAAGCACAGAGAGTTCCATACAGGATAAATCCAAGTTGAAACAGGCCAAGACACATATTAATCAAACAATCAAAAATTAAATACAAAGAACAAATATTAAAAGCAGCAAGGGAAGAACAACAAATAACATACAAGGGAATCCCCATAAGGTTAACAGTTGATCTTTCAGCAGAAACTCTGCAAGCCAGAAGGGAGTGGCAGGACATATTTAAAGTGATGAAAGGGAAAAACCTACAACCAAGATTACTCTATCCAGCAAGGATCTCATTCAGATTTGACGGTGAAATTAAAACCTTTACAGACAAGCAAAAGCTCAGAGAATTCAGCAAAACCAAACCAGCTTTACAACAAATGCTAAAGGAACTTCTCTAGACAGGAAGCACAAGAGAAGGAAAACACCTACAATAACAAACCCAAAACAATTAAGAAAATGGTAATAGGAACACACATATCGATAATTACCTTAAAAGTAAATGGATTAAATGCTCCCACCAAAAGACATAGACTGGCTGAATGGATCCAAAAACAAGACCCATATATATGCTGTCTACAAGGGACCCACTTCAGATCTAGGGACACATACAGACTGAAAGTGAGGGGATGGAAAAAGATATTCCATGCAAATGGAAATCAAAAGAAAGCTAGAGTAGTAATTCTCATATCAGACAAAATAGACTTTAAAACAAAAACTATTACAAGAGACAAGGACACTACATAATGATGAAGGGATCAATCCAAGAAGAAGATATAACAATTGTAAATAATTATGCCCCCAACATAGGAGCACCTCAATACATAAGGCAAATTATAACAGCCATAAAAGGGGAAATCGACAGTAACACAATCATAGTAGGGGACTTTAACACCCCACTTTCACCAATGGACAGATCATCCAAAATGAAAATAAATAAGGAAACACAAGTTTTAAATGATACATTAAACAAGATGGACTTAATTGATATTTATGGGACATTCCATCCAAAAGCAACATAATACACTTTCTTCCCAAGTGCTCATGGAACATTCTCCAGGATAGATCATATCTTGGATCACAAGTCAATCCTTGGTAAATTTAAGAAAATTGAAATCGTATCAAGTACATTTTGTGACCACAACGCTATGAGACTAGATATCAATTACAGGAAAAAGTCTGTAAAAAATACAAACACATGGAGGCTAAACAATACACTACTTAATAACCAAGAGATCCCTGAAGAAATCAAAGAGGAAATCAAAAAATACCTAGAAACAAATGAAAATGAAAACACGACGACCCAAAACCTATGGGATGCAGCAAAAGCAGTTCTAAGAGGGAAGTGTATAGCAATACAATTCTACCTTAAGAAACAAGAAACATCTCAAATAAACAACCTAACCTTACACCTAAAGCAATTAGAGAAAGAAGAACAAAAAACCCCCAAAGTTAGCAGAAGGAAAGAAATCATAAAGATCAGATCAGAAATAAATGAAAAAGAAATGAAGGAAACAATAGCAAAGATCAATAAAACTAAAAGCTGGTTCTTTGAGAAGATAAACAAAATTGATAAGCCATTAGCCAGACTCATCAAGAAAAAAAGGGAGAAGACTCAAATCAATAGAATTAGAAACGAAAAAGGGGAAGTAACAACTGACACTGCAGAAATACAAAGGATCATGAGAGATTACTACAAGAAACTCTATGCCAATAAAATGGACAACCTGGAAGAAATGGACAAATTCTTAGAAATGCACAACCTTCCAAGACTGAACCAGGAAGAAATAGAAAATATGAACAGACCAATCACAAGCACTGAAATTGAAACTGTGATTTAAAATCTTCCAACAAACAAAAGCCCAGGACCAAATGACTTCACAGGCGAATTCTGTCAAACGTTTAGAGAAGAGCTAACACCTATCCTTCTCAAACTCTTCCAAAATATTGCAGAGGTTGGAACACTCCCAAACTCATTTTACGAGGCCACCATCACCCTGATACCAAAACCAGACAAAGATGTCACAAAGAAAGAAAACTACAGGCCAATATCACTGATGAACATAGATGCAAAAATGCTCAACAAAATACTAGCAAACAGAATCCAACAGCACATTAAGAGGATCATACACCATGACCAAGTGGGGTTTATCCCAGGAATGCAAGGATTCTTCAATATATGCAAATCAATCAATGTGATACACCATATTAACAAATTGAAGGAGAAAAACCATATGTTCATCTCAATAGATGCAGAGAAAGCTTTCGACAAAATTCAACACCCATTTATGATAAAAAGCCTCCAGAAAGTAGGCATAGAGGGAAGTTTCCTCTACATAATAAAGGCCATATATGACAAACCCACAGCCAACATCGTCCTCAGTGGTGAAAAACTGAAACCATTTCCACTAAGATCAGGAACAAGACAAGGATGCCCACTCTCACCACTATTATTCAACATAGTTCTGGAAGTTTTAGCCACAGCATTCAGAGAAGAAAAAGAAATAAAAGGAATCCAAGTCAGAAAAGAAGAAGTAAAGCTGTCAGTGTTTGCAGATGACATGATATTATACACAGATAATCCTAAAGATGCTACCAGAAAACTACTAGAGCTAATCAATGAATTTGGTAAAGTAGCAGGATACAAAATTAATGCACAGAAATCTCTTGCATTCCTATACACTAATGATGAAAAATCTGAAAGTGAAATTAAGAAAACACTCCCATTTACCATTGCAACAAAAAGAATAAAATAACTAGGAATAAACCTACCTAAGGAGACGAAAGACTTGTATACAGAAAATTATAAGACACTGATGAAAGAAATTAAAGATGATACGAATAGATGGAGAGATATACCATGTTCTTGGATTGGAAGAATCAACATTGTGGAAATGACTATACTACCCAAAGCAATCTACAGATTCAATGCAATCCCTGTCAAACTACCAATGGCATTTTTCACAGAACTAGAACAAAAAATTTCACAATTTGTATGGAAACACAAAAGACTCCAAATAGCCAAAGCAATCTTGAGAAAGAAAAATGGAGCTGGAGGAGTCAGGCTCCCTGACTTCAGACTATACTACAAAGCTACAGTAATCAAGACAGTATGGTAATGGCACAAAAGCAGAAATATAGATCAATGGAACAGGATAGAAAGCCCAGAGATAAACCCACGCACATATGGTCACCATATCTTTGATAAAGGAGACAAGAATATACAATGGAGAAAAGACAGTCTCTTCAATAAATGGTGCTGGGAAACCTGGACAGCTACATGTAAAAGAATGAAATTAGAACACTCCCTAACACCATACACAAAAATAAACTCCAAATGGATGAAAGACCTAAATGTAAGGCCAGACACTATCAGACTCTTAGAGGAAAACATAGGCAGAACACTCTATGACATAAATCACAGCAAGATCCTTTTTGACCCAGCTCCTAGAGAAATGGAAATAAGAACACAAATAAACAAATGGGACCTAATGAAACTTAAAAGCTTTTGCACAGCAAAGGAAACCATAAACAAGACGAAAAGACAACCCTCAGAATGGGAGAAAATATTTGCAAATGAAGCAACTGACAAAGGATTAATCTCCAAAGTTTACAAGCAGCTCATGCAGCTCAATATCAAAAAAACAAACAACCCAATCCAAAAATGGGCAGAAGACCTAAATAGACATTTCTCCAAAGAAGATATACAGATTGCCAACAAACACATGAAAGAATGCTCAACATCATTAATCATTAGAGAAATGCAAATCAAAAGGACAATGCGATATCATCTCACACCAGTCAGAATGGCCATTATGAAAAAATCTACAAACAATAAATGCTGGAGAGGGTGTGGAGAAAAGGGAACCCTCTTGCACTGTTGGTGGGAATGTAAATTGATACAGCCACTATGGAGAACAGTATGCAGATTCCTTAAAAAATAAAAATAGAACTATCATACGACCCAGCAATCCCACTACTGGGCATATACCCTGAGAAAACCATAATTCAAAAAGAGTCATGTACCACAATGTTCATTGCAGCTCTATTTACAATAGCTAGGACATGGAAGCAACCTAGGTGTCCATCAACAGATGAATGGATAAAGAAGACGTGGCACATATGTGCAACGGAATATTACTCAGCCATGAAAAGAAACAAAATTGAGTTATTTGTAGTGAGGTGGATGGACCTAGAGTCTGTCATACAGAGTGAAGTAAGTCAGAAAGAGAAAAACAAATACCCTATGCTAACACATATATATGGAATCTAAAAAAAATTTTTTAAAAAATTGTCATGAAGAACCTAGGGACAAGATGGGAATAAAGTCGCAGACCTACTAGAGAATGGACTTGAGGACACAGGGAGCGGGAAGGGTAAGCTGGGACAAAGTGAGAGAGTTGTAGTGTATATATGGACATATATACACTACCAAATATAAAATAGATAGCTAGTGGGAAGCAGCCGCATAGCACAGGGAGATCAGCTTGGTGCTTTGTGACCACTTAGAGGGGTGGGATAGGGAGGGTGGGAGGGAGGGAGACACAAGAGGGAAGAGATATGGGGATATATGTATATGTATAACTGATTCACTTTGTTATAAAGCAGAAACTAACACACCCTTGTAAAGCAATTATACTCCAATAAAAACGTTAAAAACAAAAAACTCATATTTACAGCCCTATTTGCATCTAGTGTATAGAGACAGGACCTAGACCCTGTCAATCAGATGCACCCATCTGAGACACCAGTTTAGAAGTGAGCAGTCAGTGATGCTTCCATTTCTTCTGGAGTTGTGTCTATCCTCTAGCAGTGGCAATGACAGTAGTTTCTCGGTGGTTGCAAAATTGGGTTCCTGCCCCACATCTGGCATCAGGATAGCAGCACTGAGGGCTTCCTCTAGTGATCAGTGGCAGTGGTTTATCAAGTCTGTTTTGAGGTATGGTTTCAAGTTCTGTTCCTGGAAGTTAAGTTTCCAACCCAGTTCTGCAGCCCTCTGAGCAGTTGTGAGAACTATGAATGAGTGACTTTTCTGCTTAATAATCAACTTGATCAAGAAAATGGTACCAGAAATGGTTGCAGGCAATGGATCCTCAGGAAAGTGGGGCGAAATCTCAGGTTGATTATCTCTTTTAGTTGTTGCTGATGTCTCTGAAAACCTGACTGGCACTGAATCAGTCCAAGACATGCATGAATCAAATAGCTAATTTAATTATTACCTGTGCTCACTAGGAATAACATGCTCATTTTGGGAAAGGTTCCAAGGTATGTAGGGACAGTTGTAATAGAATAATATGAAAAGCTTAAGAAATGTAATTTTTGCAGTGTAAGCTGGTTGCTTCCAGCTGAACTTCACAGTTTAAAAAAAGATGAGCGCTTGTATCAAAGCAAAAGCAGAAGTTTATAGAATTTCTATGATTTTATTCAAAGAATCTCTTATCACTTGCAGCCACTGGGCTGAGATAGCTAAAACAAAACTCAAATTTTGATTCTTAGGCTGTTTTATAAAAACATTGGTTTCCCAGATATTCTACACAGAAGTTATATTTGGATTGGGAGAGAATGAGATCCCAAGAATTGGAATGGAAACATGTAGGACTCAGGTGACTTAGTGCCCGAAACCCCATAGGGCGTTCCTTCCTCTCCTGGCTAATGAGGCTGTTCATTCCTTGAAGACTCTGTAGCAACCTTGCTGAGAGTGTTACCTTGAAAAGGAGAGAAAATTTCTTCTGACTTCTTAGCCCACTACTTCTAACTATTGCCACACCTAAACTAGCATCAAGTCATGGCAGGCTCCAGTTGGCAAATTGCGAATTTACCAATGTGTATTGGCAAAAATCAGAATAGGTTCACTGAGTGCTATACCAAGGAAAGCAGAACAAAACACTAGATCAGACTGAATTCATTATTTAGGAAGCACTTATAAGGAAATTCTGATTTCATTGTGCCAGCTTAAGATGCTGGAAGGTAATCCAGTGGTTTGTTCAATTGGACTCAATAAGGGGGCCCAGAGTAAAGGAAGTTGAGATGCTAAAAGTTTCTAAGTATGACACAGATGAAGGAATCCAAAGACAGGAAGGTAGAAATTTTGTAGTGGATTCGTTGTATATTACCTATTCACTCATTCAGCTCACATGGTTTGGTACTTTATACTTAGAACTTCTGCCATAGTCTCCTCTAGTAGTGTGTGAGATACATAGGAAGTGAACCATATTCTCAGTTTAACATTCAGTTAAATCTGAAAAATGATTAGCAATAACCCAGCACTCATTTTCTGACCCTTTTCAGGCACAAAGTAACTAGCACACCCTTTCCAAGAACAGACTACAGGGCACTCTGAAGAAGTGTGCTTCATCAGTGACTAGGCGGCTATTGCCCACTGGTCTTGGAAGGTGGTGGGAAAAGTATTTGACACTGCTTTGCCCCCACTGACCACTTGGAGTACCAGCCAGTTGTGGTATGTATTAAGCCGCACCCTGCAAGATGTGTGAAACTGGCAGGTCCCAATCAGTGGGATCAGTGGGAAATTATAGGTGAGGTCAGTGATTCTCAATTGGAGGTGATTTTGCCCACTAGGGGATATTTGGCAATGTCTGTAGACATTTTTGGTTGCTGCAAATGGGAGGGTGCTACTGGCATCCAGGGAGTAAAGATCAGGGATGCTGCTAAATATCCCACAATGCACAGGACAACCCCCACTTCCCCAACAAAGAATATCCAGCCACAAATAGCAGTAGTCCCAAGGTTGAGAAACTCTAGGTTAGGTATACATAAACTATGTACAGGAAATAGAGACTGACCAGCCCTGCTGTGTTGCATATGGAGCAGAGATTGGCAAACATTTTCTTTAATGGGCCAGGTAGTAAATATTTTAGGCTTTGTGGATCACAAAATCTCTGTTTCAACCATAGACAATATTCATAAATGAAAAAGAAAGTCTGTGTTCCAATACAGCTTTATTTCACAAACAGGTCATGGTCTGGATTTGGTCCACAGATATAGAGGAATAGCCTGAACATTATTACTACAGTTGTTCTGTCATTCATTTTATGATGCTGATCAACAACTATTTTATTGTTTAGCAATGCTTTTTATTTTGCAATAAACCCTTTAATTTCCAATGAGCTAAGAAAATGAAGTTTGTGATTATTAATGACAAATGAACTACTGAATTTCCACTTCTCAAGAAAGTTGATCATGGCATGTAAATTGCACAGAATTTTTGGAGACATTTACCATCCTCCCTGGGAGCCAAAATAATATAATTGACTATATAAGATCATGGGACATAAATCTGTGAGGAATACATAAACATCTATTTTGAAATTTGGTAATTTATTTAAGAAGCCTGAGCCTGAGATCAACAGTTTAACATGTGCATCGTCAGAAGGTGTATTTATATATCACGCTGTGAAGCATGACTTTTCATTTACATCAAACAATCGTTTTACTAAATTAATGCCATTCATTTTTATTCCAGCTTTTCATGTGCACATATTAAAAATGAAGTGATAGATGCTATTGTGTTAACTCGAAGAACTGCAAAAAAGAATTAAGTAAGGTCAGTTTTATATGAGTAATATTGGAAGTTTCAAATGGAAAATCTGTTAATCTCGATGATGGTTTAATTTTATTTTTACCCAATTCATGGAATCAAAGTGAAGTTTTTAGAAGTTCATTCTGTCAAAGGGAAAAGTATGACATTATTACTAATTCAATTGAAAATTCAGTTAAAAAGTTCAGCATTGAAGATACGGTTCTCTTTTGTGATACAATATGAAAACAATACTATGTGAAGCTCAGTGTCATGATAAAAAGGTTTTTACACAGTGAAGATGCCTAGGGAGCAGAAGTATACTTGGAATTGGTTGACATGCACAAATGATACAAAACTGAGTCTAAAAAGCTATGGTATTATAACAATCAAAATTTAAAAGGCAGTTGTCAAAATTCACAAAGACTTTATACAGGCACACATTAACTGAACTAAAAAACTATTGCAATTAAGTTCATATTGGATACAAAAAATATTTTAGCATGGCAGTACATGGTTTCTCTCAAGTTGAGGAAAATTCATATAGGAAAGCCTGGGAATTTTTTTTGAACTAAAATAAACTTTAGATATATTACAATTTTTCAAATTTATATTTTGGCCTCCTTCCCTAGAAGGCCATAGTGGGCAACACCAAAGTGATATTTCTGTGAAAGTAAAATATTCATTCCGGCGACATGTACATGAACTGAAAATTAAATTTCTCTGTATTTCTGTCTACTGATGACTACAGTGTGTATCTTACTAGTACAGTTGCTTTCCTCTGATTTGTGCAAGAAGTCACCCTAATTTTTTTAACTTTCATATGTGTAAGATATGTACCACAAAACGACAGTCTTCAACATTTGTTCTAGGCTTCTTGCTAACCTCCACAGAAAGCACTTGGGCTCTTAAGAAATACAGTGAGATACTGAACAGGTCACTAATAAGAAGATAAATTAATGGTCCTTTTCTGCTGCTCAGAGCTGTTGTTAAGATGAATTTAACAACAGGATCGCTGAAAAGGTCATTAAGCTCCAAATACAGTCAATTAAGAACCTGCCAAGAATGGAAAAGGGGGCCTCTTCTGGCCCTCTGCTACTCTGCCCTGTGTTCTCTCTGGTAGACATTTGCTGTTTTCAACTGCCCAGCATCCACTGCCACTTCCCAAGAGTTCCCCAATTTTCTTTTGGGGAATATCTCTCCCTAATTAAGGTGGTCTTGGTGTAACATAATTTTGGGTTCCTGCCTCACCCTTTGGAAGCCAAAGGCATTCAGTCCTTCCTTGCCTTGCCGACCTTAAGAGCCAGGATGGAGAAGTTGACCTGAGCTTGGCTAATATGATGCTGTCTCTTAAGACTGAATCTTGAGCAAATGATGCACAAAAACAATTGGAGGTCATGCACTAATTAGTCACTTCTTGCTTTGAGTTGGTGGCTAGGGAACGGGTGGCCTAGGTCTGTAGAGTGACCCTGGTTTCTACAGACTCTCAAATCTGACTTGCCAACCTACTATCTTCAGTTAAGCAGAGCTTGTTTGGGTTACTTGTCAGCAGAGGACCCTAACTGACACATCCTCCTTTAGCAGTGCTTTTCCTTTTATCTACCCCAAGTGAATTACTCTATAACCTGCCCATCCTGCTTGTCTCTGAGGAAGACATTTCTTGCTAAAGGTAATTTGCACTAAGGTGTTAAGGACTTGGTGTGTTACTCCTCCTAGTCATCTTAGAATGGTGAAAGGATCTTTAGGGAGAAGGCAGTAGACAAGCCTTGAAGGGTAGATGTTCAGGCATTTGGTTTCCATAAGTCTATAGAGTGAAATGCTACTCTTTATTGAATACTTTGCTATGTATGTGTCATTGTGCTAGGTAAACCCCTTATAAACAATCCCCATGACAACACCTCCAAGAAGGTGTTATTATGCCCATTTTATAGATGTGAAATGAAAGGCTTAGAACAGTAAAAGAATTTAAGGTCACCGAGGTAGTATCTGGGGGAGCCAGAATTTGAATCTATGCTATTTGTTTAAGGCTCCTTTCACTCAACCTAATGTTTTTGAGATTAATCCATGTTATTGGATCCATCCTAATTCGTTCTTTTATTGCTCATTAATTGTATGAATATACCACAAAGTTTTTTGCTTATTCATTTTCCTGTTGGGATATTTCGTTAATGGCTGGTCTGAATAAAGCTGCTCTGAACATTCTTGTACAAGTCTTTCTATGGACTTTGTATGCATTCCTTTCTTATGTTTCATATATATTTGGAAGTGGAATGGCTGGGTCATGAGGAAGGAATATATTAAATTTTATTAGAAACAAGGGCGTACAATTGTACATTCTGTCAGTAATGTTTGAGAGTTCCAGTTGTTGCACATCTTCACCCACACTTAGTATTTTTGATATTTTCCATTCTGGTGGGTATATAGTTTTATCTCATTGTGGTTTTAATTTGTATTTCCCCAGTGATTAATGATGTTGAGCACCTTTTCATATGCTTGTTGGCAATTTGGATACCTTTTGTGAAGTGCCTGTTCAAGTCTTTTGTTCACTTTATTGTTGTTGGCTGACTGTGAAAATCTATGACACCATACTTGACCAACTACACAGACAATCTGCATTTTGTATGCATGTCAGAGAGCATAACCACCAACTCAGTGACATTCACGATTTACCCAAAGCTGAGCTTTGATAAAGAGAAAGGTCATATTTATAAGGATTGTCTTGCATTAGACGTTCCTGCCTACTTATCAAGGCCAGAGGTTTTCAACTGGCAGTGGTAGGCCAACCCTGGACTGCAGAAGTGTTTGTTCAGCTAGTATTTTAACTGATATAGTTGTTAATATATTATCAGAAGATAACCCTTACAAATCTGACTTTATAGCCTCTCTTAAGAAACTGGAAAAGCTGGATACATTGGGCCTACTTTACCCTCTTGGCAATCTCAGCTAAAACTGAGTAGTGGCTGCCCTCTTAGACTGTGCCTGTGCTTTTCAGTTTAGCACAGCCCTAGCACCATCCTCCCTTGTCATGTTAGTCCCAGTTTGTTTCACTCATTTACATTACCTACATGGCCTCTATAAACATGGGGGAATTTTCATTCTGGTCTCAGAATCAGGCTGGCCTTTTCTGAGTTACCAGTTTATTAATTCTTTATGAGTGTTATGAACTAGATAACTTCCTATATCTCCCTCTTAACCCTACAAATGCACAGACAAATCTGTGACTCAATTGCAAGAGGCCTTATGCACTTTATATATTTAACCTTATTCCAGATTTAATCTTTTCCGAAGCTTATCTTTCTTTAACTCCTCATTTACTTAAAATGTTTTGTTGTAGAAAATTTACTTAAATCTTTTTTTTTGGAACAAAGCAATGAATTCTGCCTCTGCATATGTATTAGGGATGATTTCTAAGAAAATGAAACCAGCCATTAGCTACAGACCCCAAGTAACTAATTGTATTCTCCATTTCAAAGAGGATGATCAAGAGGGAAGAAGTGGTAGTGAAAAAAAAAAAAAGAGCCTCCACTCACCATCCAACATGGGTGTAAACAAGAAAGGACAAGGGTTCATGGACATGTGGCCAAATCATATTACAAAATATGTTATTATATCACTATATCACACCTATCAGAATGGCTAAAATTCAAAATAGTGATAACACCAAATTCTAGTGAGGATGCAAAAGACTGGATCGCTCATACATTGCTGATGGGAATGTATGGTAGAGCCACTCTAGGAAAGAGTATGACAGTCTCTTACAAAACTAAACATATACTTACCGTACAACCCACCAGTTTCACTCTTGTACGTTCATCCCAGAGAAATGAAAATTTACATTCACACAAAAAACTGTATGCGAATGTTCATAGAGCTTTATTCATAATATCCCCAAACAGGAAACAACCCAGTTGTTCTTTAATGAGTGAATGCTCAAAGAACTATGTGACATCCATACCATGAAATATAACTCGGCTACAAAAAGGAACAAGCTAATGATATGCATAACAAGTTGGATGGATTTCCAGGGAATTATGCTGAGTGAAAAAAGATAATCTCAAAAGTTTACATACTATATGATTTCATTTATATAACATTCTTGAAATGACAAAATCATAGAAATGGAGAACAGATTAATGGTTGCCAGGGATTGGGGGTGGTGGTGGTATTGGGAGGGAGGTGGCTGTTGCTATAAAGGGTGCATAAGAGATCCTTGTGATGGAGTTGTTCTGTATCGTGATTCTAGTGATTGTCACATGAAACTACACACGTGATAATATTGCATAGAACTAAATATATATACACACACAAATGATCACGTATAACTGGTGAAACCTGAATAAAATCAGTCAGTTGCATCAATCTCAATTTCCTGGTTGTGACATTGTACTCTAGTTAGGCAAGATGTTACCACCATGGGGGGAAACTAGATGAAAAGTATATGTGATCTCTCTGTATTATTTCTTAAAATTGCATGCAAATCTACAATTACTTCAGGATAAAAAGTTTAAAACATACCATTATTTATACAAAAGTACTGATTAAAAACTTAGCTTCAAGCCAATGGATCTAACATCATAGCAGAAGGATTTAGGATATAACAACATAACAATCATTATATCCCCTATCAGTCTGGCACAGAGTCTATTTCAGTTCCTATGGCTGTGTAACAAATCACCCCCTGACTTGGGTGGCTTGAAATAATGACAGCATTTATTTTGCTCTCAAATCTGTAATTTGAGTGAGACTCATCTCTCTGCCCCATTTTGGCATCAATTTTGGGGGGTGATACTTGAAGACTGGGGGCAGGAATCATTTGAAAACTCATTCACATATTTAGTGATTGATGCTAGCTGGTTGATGCTGAGATCTTAGCTGGAAATGTCAACTGGAACACGTACACATGACCTCTCCATGAGGGCTGAGCTTCTTTGTAACATGGGGACTAAGTCAGTGATGAGAGTCTCCAGAAATTCAATAACCTTTGTGACTTAGCCTCGGAAGTCGTGCAGTGTCACTTCAGCCATAGTCACAGTCCTGCCCAGAATTAAAGTGAGTGAACATAGACCACATCTCTTGATATAGGAGTTTCAAGATCACTGTGTAAGATAACATGCTGGAAGGGTTATATTGCTGTGGCCATCTTTGAAAAATAAAATTGAACACAGGGCCTGACACACGGTAAATGCTCAACACATGTTTTTAATGAGTGAAATGAAGGAGGGCAACTAGCCAAATATATACCTTCTTATCTCTCCTTGCAGCACCTTTGCCCTCTTCTCTGCCCTACTAGGCAAAGACCTTCAGTCCGAATTTTTTTACACTCAGAAATCTGTTCTCAGAAATCTGTTAACACTTCTCTTTTCTCCCTGAGTATGGTGACTAGTATGGTGGCTTTGCAATGTGTCAGCTTGACTAGGCTGAGCTACATATTCCAGCAATCCCTTTCCTATATGTCTCTGATTATGGTGGGCCACAAGAGAGATTCTTATTTGAGATTTGGAGGGAGAAGAGGACAGCAGCCATTTTGTAGCTCACACACATTGTCGCTGATCTGCTCACTTAGCTCGTGGGAGTGAGACAGCAGCTGGGTTTTCCACTGCCTCACCTTCCCCCGGCTCCTCCTTCAGCTGCTTCTCCTGGGCTAGGTGTGTGGGTTTAGCTCTGGGATGAAGGGTCCCCACCTTCTACAGGACAACCATTCTACTAAGATCAGAGGCAACAGAAACTGACACGGGTTTCAGCCCATCCTTGTGGTCTTCAGCTGGTGCTTCTGGGTTCCAGCTCATTCTTGCTTTTCCTCATTTCATATCCATCTTCCCTTCCGCCACCGCCCCCCCTACCCGCTGCCTGCTCTGCAGACTTTAAACTCCAGCATCAGAAGCAAAGACAACAACCTTACAGAGACTGCTTAACTAGCTTCCACAATTGTGTAAGGTCAAATCCCTGTAACAAATCCCTTTTGTGTGTGTAGTGGTTTTGCTTCTCTGATTGAACCCTGTATGATACAGAATTTGACATCAGAAGTTCCCAGTTCAGATATGCAAGTTCCTATGAATTGATCTTTTAAACAGTATATTGAGGTGTAATTGACAAACATACTGATTAAATTTTCGCTCCTCCAACATTCAACAGATATTCTGTTGAGCCTCTTCTATATCTCTGTTCATCTCATCTTTTTCTATTCAACAAAGATTATTTCTTTAAAAGTATGAATAAGTGTAATTTGACTTTTGACATTTTGGAAAGACCTGTTAAATAAATAGATGAGAAAATAAATTCTTGTGAGAACCCAGATCCCATTTGTTTGTGGGGGAAAAGGTTACCAGAGATAGAAGTATTTATGGCTCTTCAGGAATAATTTTGTTTATTTGCGGAACCTTTTTTTTTTTTTTAAAGAGATTGGAGTTTATTTATTTATTTATTTATTTATTTATTTATTTATTTTTGGCTGTGTTGGGTCTTCGTTTCTGTGCAAGGGCTTTCTCTAGTTGCGGCAAGTGGGGGCCACTCTTCATCGCGGTGCGCGGGCCTCTCACTATCGCGGCCTCTCTTGTTGCGGAGCACAGGCTCCAGACACGCAGGGGTCAGTAGTTGTGGCTCACGGGCCTAGTTGCTCTGCGGCATGTGGGATCTTCCCAGACCAGGGCTCGAACCCGCGTCCCCTGCATTGGCTGGCAGATTCTCAACCACTGCGCCACCAGGGAAGCCCCTATTTGGGCACTCTTAAAGACAAAATGGAATGTTGGGATTTCAAGCTGTGGGAGAGATGTTTTGGTGTTCGCGGTGGGGGAGGAACCTTTCTGTACATCGTATTGTTTAGCTTTCACGTATGCTCTGTCTCATGTAGTACCTCCTGAGGAGCTGGAGGGAGAAAACCAGAATAAGAGAAGAGCCTCTTCACACACACACACAGACCCCACCCATTTCTGGGGTTGGGTATTCCTTACTCTTCTGCTCTGAGGAAGGGGAATTGAGTTGATTAGGTAATTTGTACAAAGTGGTCTCCATCAAACGATCTCGTGAGAGTGTTACTGACAAGGTATACTTAGCTGCTTTTAAACTGCATAAATCACAATTTAAAATCTGTTGCACAGAGGGAAACACTACTGTGACTCATTTTGCTTGAACACAGATAAGCATCAGCTCATGCATTTTTAGAGAGCTCACATTTCTGTGTAGATATATCTATTTTGCAATTTAAATATTTCATTTTTACGACTGATATTAAAAGGCTGCGGTACTGTAATGCCACTGGAGGTGTGAGACCTCTAGAATTTGGTTAATTATGTGTAATGTTCAGAATACCTGGAAGTCATTTCATGATGTCTAAATTTTAAAAGATTTAAAGCATATCACTTTGCCAGCGACTCTGAGTCTTCACACATCAAAGCATTCCAATAAAGAAAGAAACTATATGTACGTTTTATCTAAATTAGACCAAAGAACTATATAAACGCAAGTGCTACACAAGTGGAACACACTTGGATGACTGTCCCAGTTGTTAACATATTAAAAAACTTCCATATTGGTTGGTGAAGAGATGCTGCTCTGAGCTCCACAAGCTCCCCCTACCCGCCACCCCTGTCACCTCTGTCCACCCCCTGGAACCCCACACACCACTCCTTGACCCAGCAAATAAAGAGTTATCATCCAGCACAGCAGGCTGCCTTCAGGACCGTACCCCAACACTTGGGTGGGTTTTCAGTCTGGTGCCTGAGGTATGTACAGCTATTAAATCTTTTTAATATTTCTCCTGCACACAGATGGAATGGAGAGGGGGCTGGCATGGAAGTTGGGAGATTTAAGTTGGAGTCCTTGCTTAACCTCTCTGGGCCTCAGTTTCCCCCATTTATGAAATGGGAGGTTTGGACAAGACTATAGCTAATGACCATTTCAGTTCTATTCTGGGATTCCATGATTTAGAAACATCTGAATGTTTTCCATTTTCATCTTAGAGGTCTGGTGTCTTGCAGAGGGAGAAGACTGGCTAAAGGGAGTTGGATAGCTTGTTCCAAAAGGCTGGCCAAGCAGTGGGAACAATACAGGGAACACTGGATAGAATCCCTGCACAGCCATGCTGAGGAAACCATTTGCAATTCTGATTCTGAAACCTCTCAAAAATTCATATTGGAGCTGGAAAGGGCCCAGAAAAGGGCAGCTAAAATGACTGGAAAAACAGGAGGTCTCTCTATTTGAAGGCAGATGAAAAGATTTCTTACTCTTCTGCCTGGAAAGGCAAGTTTGAGTGGGAGATAGAGTCAAAAACTATACACTTTTGAAAGACATGGAGCAATGAACACCAAATTATTCATCAAAACTTATAAGCGGCTCTTGAAGATTGAAAGAACTAAATTTAGAGGCCTCTCCCCTCTGCATCCCTGATAGGAATATGAAGTGGGAGTGATGAGTTTATGAAACTTGTTACCCCCAAGCAGTGCTATGAGCAATTTATACTGATTCAAATATGATAGAGATTATTTCATGGTGACAAATCTATAACCTATGCAGGAACACTAATACTCAGGCCACATCCGGGAAGGCAGTTCTGACCTCTTCTAACCCAGTACTACAGCCACTGTCAAAGAGAGACTGTAGGCCCAAATGACACCTAGGTATGCTTCCAGAAGGATAATTCACTTTTACCTTTTTTCCCTTTTTTATTTTTCATTATTTTGTTGTTATTATTTTAGAGAAGTAATGAATGGGCACTTCCAAAAAGGAAATTCAAACAGTTCGGAAGACTATGAAATGTAAAGTAAAAATTTCTCCTGCCAACATCCTTCTCCTCAGAGGGAACCACATGAATAGGTGCCTGTCCATTTCTCCTTGTAATATATGTACATATATATATATGTATATATATGTGTGTGTGTGTATATATATATATATATATATATGAAGTGATAGTATACATACAGTTTACTTAATAAAATATCTTGGGTACCTTTCTCTATCAGTACATATAAACTTAATTTTTTAGTGGCTGCATAATATTCCATTGTGTGAATAAGCCATAGTTTATTTAACCTCCTAACAAACATTTAGGATGTTTCCAGCATTTGCCCCATTTACAATGAATATTTTTTATTGTCACATATATTTTATACCTTGGTTCACTTGTTTGTTAGGGTGCTTCTATACAATAACTTTCTGGAAAAAATACCACTACTTTAAATTATATCACATGATAGTTTGACAGAATGGTCAAATTTGTCCTTCAAGTTATGCTCTAACCAACTGTTGATGAGCGTTCCACATTCCCTACATGATCACAATATGAGTTTTTTTTTTTTTTTTGGTTGCGTTGGGTCTTCTTTGCTGTGCACGGGCTTTCTCTAGTTGCGGTGAGCGGGGGCTACTCTTTGTTGCGGTGCACGGGCCTCTCATTGCGGTGGCTTCTCTTGTTGCAGAGCACGGGCTCTAGGCCTGTGGGCTTCAGTAGTTGCAGCGCGTGGACTCAGTAGCGGCATGTGGGCTCTAGAGTGCAGGCTCAGTAGTTGTGGCACACAGGCTTAGCTGCTCCGTGGCATGTGGGATCTTCCCAGACCAGGGCTCGAAGCCATGTCCCCTGCATTGGCAGGCGGATTCTTAACCACTGTGCCACCAGGGAAGTCCCAACAGTTCTTTTTTAACTTTAATTTTTTTAATTGAAATATAGTTGATTAATATGACAGTTTTTAGGTTTCCGCATTTTTATTGCTTCTTCTCCTGGCTACACAGAAAAGTATTCAATGAAGTATATTCCTACTCTCCTAAGAGCACAGATGTTATGAGGATAGCAAAGTGATATAAATAAGCTTGGGGACTTGGAGAAATGCCATATAATGATATCTCTACTGGCCAAATGGGATAAAATCATGAAGAGTTTTCTGATGAACTTCATTTCTAGGTCCCAAACAGGGTATTTAAGCTGAATCTTATTTTTTAAATGTATTTTATTATATATTGATATTTCATTCATAGAAAAGAGTATACCTTAGAAAGTATAAAAAATGAACACCTGTGTAGAATCTTCTTTCCTTATGGCAATGAGAGGTTGTGTTGAATAGAATAATGGCAGTTTTCATTTCCATTGACCTGATCATTATGGAGATCACAGAGTCTCCCCTTTTTGTATCCTTCTTTGCCTAATCCTCCCCCTACCTGTATTCAGTAACATGTAAGTGGTTAATAGACCTTATTCATTTTAATTTTGTGATTATTTTAAAGTAGTTAATTTCACTGAACATCGTGGGTTTGTTTAAATTCAAAAGCTAAGGGGTAAAGGTGTTATACATCCCAGGATTATGTGCATTTTACTAAGAAACCAGGCCTTACATCCAAGGAATAGATCCCTAGATGTGAACTTTTCAGCATTAAAAAGCAGATGGCAATGTATATGATAGAGTGGGCCTGGAGGGAGACCTAGGAGAAGGTATGTGTGTGATGGGGAAGTGGGACAGTGGTCCATATGTTTCTGAAATACACCTGCTGTTCCCGGTTATGCAAATTGATGAAAAAATGCCAGAGCTGGGAAGCTGGTTGATGGTAAGAAATAGCTCCTTTCTCTCCTCTGCCTCAGCCTGCAGCATGTGTACCCAGAGGCTGCTATGGGCAGGAAGAAGCCAGTTCTCTCTCTACTGTACCCTGGCTGCATCCTGCTACACCACAGAAACACAGGCCTTCATGTGTCCCATCAAGAAGGTGTGATGCTCAGTGTTTTAGATACATTAATTTATTTTAATTGAAATCTTTTAGGATAGATTTCTGATGGGGAACCTTTAAAGTAATCATTAAAATCTAGCTACTACCACCATTTAAAATTGTAATGCCTTGAATATCTGTGCTCCTTTAATTTGTTTCATTAATTTACTGTAAAGGTACCCTCTCAGGACATGTTTACACGGTAAGGAATATCAGAAAAAATGCTGCTAATTCTTCTTGGATATTTCTAAGTCTGGATATATTCACATATCTGAATAATTACTTGAGTCTTTTTAATGTAATCCTAAAACTTGAGATAAGATTTTTAAAAAAAGAAGAAGGTGTTTTTCAAGCAGGAATGTGGAGCCTAGGGTAGAAATTTCAGCTGGCTTACAGGTCCAGGCATTGGTTTACTACTCCCCGGCACTTTGGTTATTATTAGTATGGCTACACTTCCCACACCCTATGACCATCGGCATTTACTGGCTTCATGTTGCTTTTTCATTTGAACACCATACGGCATGTTTTAAAGCCCCAGTAGTCAGAGGTATTTGTTTGCAGAACTTAATTCCCATACAAAATAAATAAATAAATAAATAAAAATCACTTCCTCTTTTGCAAGGCTGCCAATTTGTTTTCTTCAAGGGGCAATTATGTCACTGCCAAAACCACAGTGATAAATAACCTCCCTGTATTTGAATTTTAAAATGAAGCCCTCCAGAGGGTTAGGCTCAGAAAGAACCAGTGATAGCTAACATTGCTGGACTCAAGTTCAGTTTAAAATTCACATGTTAATAAAGAGAACTTCTTCCTTTCTATTTTGGACTGAAAGAGAGAAAATAATGATGAAAGTGAGTTAAGACTTACCTTAGTAATTAGGGAGTCCCAATGGATTAGACTTGCTAACAGAAACCGAATTAAAACACATTTTTTGAAGGATTTTGTTAGAACTTGTAAACACTCCAGAGCTAGTTCTGGAATGTCAGCTTTTTTTCCTTTTAAGTTTATAATTATATTTTTGTTGTATGTTGCATACCAAGTAGGACTAGGGGAAACCAGTGTCTATTAATCAACTTTTAGACAATGCACAAGTCCCTAGCACTTCAGAGCCAGATACGGCTACATAATTTCCTTGTAGTCCACATGCCATGGCCTATCCTTTTATTAGAAAAGCCTGTCATTAATAAAAGAATCTACTGTGCTTCATTTGTGTCTTAAGATCAGAAATTGCTGTACTTAATAAGTTCACAGCCTTACTGCCAATAGGCAGGCACCTGCCAGGTTGAGAGGGTACAGCCATCTGGAACAGCATAGAGCAGGGTGAGGAAAGCTTTTTCAATTTGCAAAGAAAGAAATTACTACATAAAATGAACAAGATGGGACCAAAAAAATGAACGCCCCGTCTACCCACCTACTGTTCTTGATCTAGAAATCGTTCAGTCCTTTGGTTATTGTCAGGGAGCTTTGGGAAGGAAACCCATTTCATAAATCCACATGGCTACAGAGATTGCTGCAGTGGTAATCATCACACCCAGTGCCTCTGGGTTCCTGTGGGCTGTTACATGGCTCGGTTGACTCTGACTCACACACATACTGCTGCAAAGCGTCTTGATGTCCTCACTGCGGATACAACCAGCATGAGGGTTTGAGAGCGATGGATCTGAGACAGAGTGGCTGCCTTGGGCTCATTGCCAGTGTTAACACTCTCAGTTTTACCTTGGGTGCAAATCAAAAGACTGGAATGGTTAAGTTTACCCATTTAACCTATTGCACTGTCAGTCTGAGAATATAATGAAAAGAGCCTTTTATTGAATCTACTCTTAGGATCCCAGGAGTCTTTCAACAGGATCTTCATGATGTCCAAGCAACGAATGTTCAGTTCAGTGATTAATCAGCCAAGCTGGTTGTCTTAGTTTGCTTCCCCCCAGAAGCAGACCTCAAGACCAGTATCCAAGTGCAAGTAGCTTATTTGGAGGTGATTCCTGGGAACACTGTTAAGTGAATGGGGAAATGAGACAGGGAAGATATGGAAAACAATAAAGGGTGAATTTTCTAGCAAGATACCACTGTAGAATCCCCAAGGGAAACTTCAAGAGATAACGTTAGAACACGGATTAGCACACACAGCCCATGTGGGTCAAATCCAGCCTGATTTTATACAGCCCATGAGCTACGAATGGTTTTTACGGGTTTTTTTTAACGGTTACAAACATCAAAAGAAGACGAGTATTTCGTGGCACATAAAAATGATGTGAAATTCATATTTCTGTGTCCATAAATAAAGTTTTAGTGGAACATAGCCATGCTCATTCATTTACGAATTGTTTATGGCTGCTTTCACTCTACAACAGCAGAGTTGAATAGTTGCAGTAGAAACCATGTGGTGTCAAAGTCTAAAACTTTACTCTCTGGCCCTTTACAGAAATGGTTTGCTATCCATGATGCAGACGGGCACCTCAGAGGTATCTCATCCAAGAGGCTTGAGACCTGGCATCCTTATCCACCAAGTCCCAGCTATCAGTGTGCAAGGGCTGGTCCTGGAGGGCTTTCATTTCCCAGCACTTACAGCCTGCCCTGCAGAATATCTAGGTATTCTGAATTCTGTGAAAGTTCATTCTCAACTCCAAATGCCATAATTTCATACTTCCCTAATTTTATAAATTCCTAGTTTTCTATATTCCTGAGAAAACGCAGTTCTATTTTGAGCCCAAGAGCACAGGATAAATTAAATGTTTCTACCTATGTTCCAATAATGGATTGAATTAAGCAATCTATATAGTCGAAATTATATAGACGAGCATTAGGTTCAAAATATGTTGCCTCTGTGGAGCAGAGCTGGTGGTATGAAGTAGTTTTCTCCGTCGACAGCAATCCATGATAATGGGTAAGTTGGAGCTGAGAATGTGTTTTTCTTCTGTACACCTTCACCAAGTAGATAGTTAAGTTATTTTAGTTAGAATAATATCCAAACCTAAATGGAGATTAAGTTACATATTTCATTCCATAATTAATAATATTTTGCTTATAAAATAACTGAAATTGATGAAACATAAAAGGCAGAAGCATTGTCCAAGTAATTTACTGTAAAGCAAAATTTGCTCTTGCCAAGGAAAAACTTGTTCTGCTATTGGATTCTAGGTACCACTGTTTCCCAAGACTGTATATCCTCTGCAGAGGTGCTTTTAAAATGAAGTCCAAACATAGCCAATTTCATACAGCCTTATGCACTAATTTTCTTTGATGATCAAACATCACCAAACTCTCCCTCTCTAAAAGTGACGATAGCAGCACAGCTTAACATCCAAAATGAACAATTCAGAAAAGATTAAATTGAAAACAAAAATTAATTTTTTATTCAGAAACTATTTCAAGTTCATCTCTGGTTACTAAAACTAAGCATAGTTGTTTCCTCCATTAAAGTTGTTAAAGGCTGCAGAGTTTTAAATGTTGTTTATCTCCCAACATACCAGTATATTGTTAAAGAGGAAAAAGTCTATTTGTCCATGTCCAGATTTGAAATTAGAACAAACTGTACACTTTAATGATCCTGTGCATGACCCTTTTACTTCATACTGTACATGCTAGAGAACTCCCAGATTAAGTGCCGCCAGATGTCAACATGCCTGCATAAACTTCCCCCTGCTAATTGGAAGTTTAACCTCCTGTCTTGGGATTCTCCCACTGACAGACAAGCCTTCTGTGCAAAGCTATCCTAGTTTTCCTGTCTTAGGGGGAGGGTGTTTGGTGATAGCAGGATAGGAAAGCAACGGCCTTATATACAGTGGCCTGCTTCTATTTTTCTGGCTTGCTATATTTGTTTTTCCAAGGCCAGAAGACACTTTTCCTCCCACTGTTTAAGGTAGTCCCCAGAATTCCACACATGCGTTGAACTATTTATTCATTTGTTAAATCTTTGAGTTCCAACAATATATCAGGCAATATCCCCTCAAATCCCCCTGCCACATCACCCCCAACTACCACACACGGACCCCTTTGGCTCATCTCAGGGAAAGCTGATAGGAGGCTGGAGGAATGTATGCACTGTGCTAGGGTCTTCGACATCACCCCAGCAACCAGGCCATGTGACAGATCACCACGACTTTAGATGGTAGAGTGGGGATTGACTCCAAGGCTCGTGAAATTCTGGGTTGAATCCCTTGAAAGAGCTGGACTCTAAAGGCTGTTAGGCAGCTGAGTAGTTTGGCTATCAAAAGAAATAAAAGTTACTAAGCACAGCGAGGGATCAGAGTTCCAGCTAAGATTTAGGCAGTATAGCTTTGTGGTTAACAAGATGGCTCTGGAAGTGGATGACAATTGCAGTTCAGCTCTCTGTGTGTAAAATCAGTTTTGTAATCAATATTAGAAGAATATTATCTGTGCCTTCATTAGGCCAATCCACGTGGTATATGGTCATAACAGTATCAGTTCTGTTTCCTCTCTCCTTTAAATAACACCTAAATATTTTCCTTAGGGTTCTAACTTTAGGCCAGTGGATTTGAAAAAAAACCTACCTATTCTTAGTGCACCAGTATTATGTCTTTTTCTCTTCTGCCGGATCTTTTTGTTTTGAACAATAACTAGCCCCTTATTTCCATATTCTTGGAAGGAGTCCATTATATCAGGCACCAAATCTCATTGATACCTGTGAGATCATATATGCCTCAGAATATTAAAATATTAGATTACCTTTTTATTGCTTTTAATTATAAGTATTCCTTGGGTTGTTATATAGCAGGAGTAGCAAACACCCAGTGAGCATGCTCTAATCCCTGCTTCCTGCACAGGGCAGGCATTGCTAATCAGACATAGCCCTCTGAATGCAGCTTCAGAATATTTCTCAACACAAAGTTCAGGAAACCTCTATCAAGGTGAAGTCTGTTTGCCATTCTTGGTATATTAAGTTATGAATCCTGTTCTTAGGGGTTAATGTCAAGAAAATTACTTTTGAGATAGGTTTGAGCCAGTTTTTAATTTGGAAGGGATGAAAAGAAAGAAAGAGAAGAGCAAATAGAGCATTGCTCCTATAAAGCAATGTTTTTCCGAGGAGAATGCTTATCGGATTTAATTTCCATTCTGGCAGATGGATTCTAACGTTTAAACAGAATCTCTTGGGTTTGAAGAGACCTCTTGTGGGTCATTTAGCTCATATCTCAGCACTACCAGAAGATAGATCTCATTATTTTTCTTAAATCCTGTCTTAAAAATAAATGGGTGTCTAATGAGTCTTTAAATAGTGATTTTACTACCTCCTCTGGACGCGTGTGCCATAACTTCTGTATTCTAATAGCTTCTTAGCTTCTGTATTTTAATAACTACCAATTCTTCTCTAATATTTATTTAAAATTTCCCCACAAGTCCATTGCTGCATCTTCTATACTCACCCTGCCTTTAACCTTTTAAGCTAATCCAGTGGGCAGTCACAGCTGGCAGCCACTGAATAAGAAACATGAGCCATGGATGTTATGGATGGACTGGTCACCACAATCCCCTTGGACTTAACATTTGTTCCTGACCAGTTCCCATTTTGCACCCCACCTCCCTAACTCCCAAAGCTTGGAGGATAATTGGCAATCATACATCTGGCCTTTGGATTTAATACTGTTACTTTGAGGCTTGGCCTTTTTTCCCTTGCTTGCTCCTCCATTTCTTTGTCCCCAGGGCTATTTCTTTGTCCCCAGGGCTATTTCTTTGTCCCCAGGGGTATATATAATATATTATTCAATCCTGACATTCACATAAGGGTAATTCAGACAAATTCTTCTAGAGCCTCATTTAGAATGTTGACATTAAAGCATGATTATGTCTAGACTGTGCATGCCCAGGTCTATTAATTAGGGTCCTTATCACCCATAGATGGAGTGGGACGTTATCTTTGTGGTATGGTTTGAGTGGGTAGCCTCTATAATCAAAACTGTCTTCCCTACTCAGGAGAAGTGGTGGAAATTCAGTCACCGGAGAGCTTTTCTCTTGATTAATCATAAGACAATCCAAGATTCTCTTTTAAAATACCGATGACCTAGGAGGATTAACTCATTAGGTCAAAACCCCTTTAGTATGAATTGGATATTTTTTTAGCCTGCTTTCTTCCCAAATAGGTGATAGTTGAGCATAAATTGTATAATGGAGTCTTTGGAAGAAGTGATGCTGAAAGGGAAGGAAAGGCAGAAAAGTCATGTTGGAAAAGCACCAAAGGAAAATTTTGCCTACTTCACCATGTAGTCATGGGCTAACCTGAAGTCAACTCTCACACGCACACAAGACTTTCTCATTGTGTTTACTTAAGGCTAGGTTCCAAGTCAATATCTCTCCTACTTATCCAGTGTTCTTTATTCATTAATCCTACCTTTGGCTGCCTGAGACTTCAAAGATTATCTTCTTCCCATCTTATTACCAGGCCCTGGGAGGCCTTTCTTCTTTTTCACTGTCCATCAAATCTCAGCTTTTCCTCAAAGCCAAGATCATTACATACCCTCCATAAAGCCTACTCTGGAACTTCAAAGCTGACATGATATCTCCTTACTTTCAATTTCTTTAGCAAAAATAACTCTAGGGAATGAAAACGAAGAATTAGCAAACTATGTTCATTGAGTACCCACTGTGTGCCAGGCTCTACACTAAGACATCTCATAAGGTGTCTTTTTTTTTTAATTTAATTGAAGTGTAGTTGATTTACAATGTTGTGTTCATTTCTGCTCTACAGCAAAGTGACTCTGTTATACATATATATTCTTTTTCTTATTCTTTTCCATTATGGTTTACCACAGGATATTGAATATAGTTCCCTGTGCTATACAGTTAATACCTTGTTGTTTATCCATCCTATATATACTAGTTTGCATCTTCATAAGGTATCTTAATATTCACAACAACCATATCACATAGGTGTTATTATCTCCATTATATAATGGAAAACTGAAGTCATAAAGGATCTGTAACTTTCCAAAATTTAGGAAACCAGGTCCCAAATCCCTATCATTTCTCTGCCTATCATTCCCATGGGAAGTTAGAATACATAGCTTTGTACTGATATTTTTTATGTATGAGGAAACCCCTGTATATAATGTTCGCTTTTACTTTAAATTTTTTTAACTTTTTATTTTGTATTAGAGTATAGCCGATTAACAATGTTGTAATAGTTTCAGGTTACAGCAGAGGGACTCAGCCATACATATACATGTATCCATTCTCCCCCAAACTCCCCTCCCATCCAGGCTGCCACATAACATTGAGCAGAGTTCCCTGTGCTATACAGTAGGTCCTGTTAGTTATCCATTTTAAATATAGCAGTATGTACATGTCGATCCCAAACTCCCTGACTATCCCTTCCCCCTGGTAACCATAAGTTCGTTCTCTAAGTCTATGAGTCTACTTCTGTTTTATAAATAAGTTCACTTGTATCGTTTCTTTTTAGATTCTACATATAAGGGATATCATACAATATTTTTTCTTTGTCTGACTTACTTCACTCAGTATGATAATCTCTAGGTCCATCCATGTTGCTGCAAATGGCATTACTTCATTCTTTTTAGTGGCTGAGTAATATTCCATTGTATATATATACCACATCTTCTTTATCCACTCCTGTTTCAATGGACATTTAGGTTGCTTCCATGTCCTGGCTATTGTAAATAGTGCTGCAATGAACATTGAGGTGCATGTATCTTTTCAAATTATAGTTTTCTCTGGATATATGCCCAGGAGTGGGATCGCTGGTTCATGTGGTAGTTCTATTTTTAGTTTTTTAAGGGACCTCCGTACTTAAAGAACTATTCTTACAAAAAAGGGTTTCAGAGTCGTATCCCCTTACTTGTGGTGGCTACACATAACTTTCTTAACAGACAAATGAGACTCAAGGCAAGTGACGTTAGTTATATGGCCACCTTGTTTTCTTGTAGTTTTGAAGCATAAGGCTTTGTACTATGGAGAGGGTAAAATGAAAATAACTGGGAAAGTTAGGGATAAAGGTGTTATGTCCTGTGTTCTTACGGTAAATCATTAGAGTGCAACAGCCTGTAAGATTCTAATTCCAAACCCGTGAACATTCACAAAAGCTGTCCAGCTAGTGCTAGCAGCTTTTTAGTATCTGGATGCATGAAAGGTAAGACAGTAAAACCTTCCTAAGAACGTAAATAGTTTATTAAGGAATTAATGGTGACAAGTAGCTTAGATTCAGCATTGTGCCACTTTGCCATAGTGTCTTCTTCTCTTTTTTTAAACTATAGTCACTCCAGCTTTCCTTTTATTTTTTAATTTTTTTATAAATTTTTATTTATTTTTAAATTTTTGGCTGCGTTCGGTCTTCGTTGGCTGCACACGGACTTTCTCTAGTTGTGGCGAGCGGGGGCTACTCTTTGTTACGGTGTGCAGGCTTCTCATTGTGGTGGCTTCTCTTGTTGCAGAGCACGGGCTCAGGCACATGGGGTTCAGTAGTTGTGGCACGCAGGCTCAGTAGTTGTGGTTCGTGGGCTCTAGAGCGCAGGCTCAGTAGTTGTGGCGCACGGGCTTAGTTGCTCCGTGGCATGTGGGATCTTCCCGGACCAGGGCTTGAACCCGTGTCGCCTGCATTGGCAGGCAGATTCTTAACCACTACGCCACCAAGGAAGTCCTCCTTTTATTATTGATAGTAGTTGCCTAAAGATATATCTTTTTACTTTTAATATACCTATATCATTATATTTGAAGTGAGTCTCTTATGAAGAACATATAGTTGGGTCTTATTTCTTTTTGATTTATTCTGACAATCTCTGACTTCTACATTTAATTATTGATGTTTTTATTTAAGCCTACTATTTCATTATTTGTTTTATTAGTTGTTCCTTCTATTTTTCATCTCTCTGTTTCCCTTTTTCTGCCTCTTTTTGGATTATTTAGACATGTTTTAATATTACATTAAAATTTTTCTCGTGTTTTTTTTTTTAAACATCTTTATTGAAGTATAATTGCCTTACAATGGTGTGTTAGCTTCTGCTTTATAACAAAGTGAATCAGTTATACATATACAATATGTTCCCATTTCTCTTCCCTCTTGCATCTCCCTCCCTCCCACCCTCCCCATCCCACCCCTCTAGGTGGTCACAAAGCACCGAGCTGATCTCCCTGTGCTATGCGGCTGCTTCCCACTAGCTATCTGTTTTACATTTGGTAGTGTATATATGTCCATGACACTCTCTTACCCTGTCACATCTCACCCCAACCCCTCCCCATATCCTCAAGTCCATTCTCTAGTAGGTCTGTGTCTTTATTCCCGTCTTGCCACTAGGTTCTTCATGGCCTTTTTTTTTTTTTTCCTTAGATTCCGTATATATGTGTTAGCATACTGTATTTGTTTTTCTCTTTCTGACTTACTTCACTCTGTATGACAGACTCTAACTCCATCCACCTCATTACAAATACCTCCATTTCATTTCTTTTTATGGCTGAGTAATATTCCATTGTATATATGTGCCACATCTTCTTTATCCATTCATCCGATGATGGACACTTAGGTTGCTTCCATGTCCTGGCTATTGTAAATAGAGCTGCAATGAACATTTTGGTACATGACTCTTTTTGAATTATGGTTTTCTCAGGGTATATGCCCAGTAGTGGGATTGCTGGGTCGTATGGTAGTTCTATTTGTAGTTTTTTAAGGAACCTCCATACTGTTCTCCATAGTGGCTGTATCAATTTACATTCCCACCAACAGTGCAAGAGTGTTCCCTTTCCTCCACACCCTCTCCAGCATTTATTGTTTCTAGATTTTTTGATGATGGCCATTCTGACCTGTGTGAGGTGATATCTCATTGTAGTTTTGATTTGCATTTCTCTAATGATTAATGATGTTGAGCATTCTTTCATGTGTCTGTAGGCCATCTGTATATCTTCTTTGGAGAAATGTCTATTTAGGTCTTCTGCCCATTTTTGGATTGGGTTGTTCGTTTTTTTGTTATTGAGCTGCATGAGCTGCTTGTAAATCTTGGAGATTAATCCTTTGTCAGTTGCTTCATTTGCAAATATTTTCTCCCATTCTGATGGTTGTCTTGGTCTTGTTTATGGTTTCCTTTGCTGTGCAAAAGCTTTGAAGTTTCATTAGGTCCCATTTGTTTATTTGTGTTCTTATTTCCATTTCTCTGGGAGCTGGGTCAAAAAGAATCTTGCTGTGATGTATGTCATAGAGTGTTCTGCCTATGTTTTCCTCTAAGAGTTTGATAGTGTCTGCCCTTACACTTAGGTCTGTAATCCATTTTGAGTTTATTTTTGTGCGTGGTGTCAGGGAGTGTTCTAATTTCATACTTTTACATGTACCTGTCCGATTTTCCCAGCACCACTTATTGAAGAGGCTGTCTTTTCTCCACTGTATATGCTTGCCTCCTTTATCAAAGATAAGGTGACCATATGTGTGTGGGTTTATCTCTGGGCTTTCTATCCTGTTCCATTGATCTATATTTCTGTTTTTGTGCCAGTACCAAACTGTCTTGATTACTGAAGCTTTGTAATATAGTCTGAAGTCAGGGAGCCTGATTCCCCCAGCTCCATTTTTCGTTCTCAAGATTGCTTTGGCTATTCGTGGTCTTTTGTGTTTCCATACAAATTGTGAAATTTTTTGTTCTAGTTCTGTGAAAAATGCCAGTGGTAGTTTGATAGGGATTGCATTGAATCTGTAGATTGCTTTGGGTAGTAGAGTCATTTTCACAATGTTGATTCTTCCAATCCAGGAACATGGTATATCTCTCCATCTATTTGTATCATCTTTAATTTCTTTCATCAGTGTCTTATAATTTTCTGCATACAGGTCTTTTGTCTCCTTAGGTAGGTTTATTCCTAGATATTTTATTCTTTTTGTTGTAATGGTAAACGGGAGTGTTTTCTTAATTTCACTTTCAGATTTTTCGTCATTAGTGTATAGAAATGCAAGAGATTTCTGTGCATTAATTTTGTATCCTGTTACTTTACCAAATTCATTGATTAGCTCTAGGAGTTTTCTGGTAGCATCTTTAGGATTCCCTATGTATAGTATCATGTCATCTGCAAATAGTGACAGCTTTACTTCTTCTTTTCCGATTTGGATTCCTTTTATTTCTTTGTCTTCTCTGATTGCTGTGGCTAACACTTCCAAAACTATGTTGAATAATAGTGGTGAGAGTGGGCAACCGTGTCTTGTTCCTTATCTTAGTGGAAATGGTTTCAGTTTTTCACCATTGAGGACAATGTTGGCTGTGGGTTTGTCATATATGGCCTTTATTATGTTGAGGAAAGTTCCCTCTATGCCTACTTTCTGCAGGGCTTTTATCATAAATGGGTGTTGAATTTTGTCGAAAGCTTTCTCTGCATCTATTGAGATGATCATACGGTTTTTCTCCTTCAATTTGTTAATATGGTGTATCACGTTGATTGATTTGCATATGTTGAAGAATCCTTGCATTCCTGGGATAAACCCCACTTGGTCATGGTGTATGATCCTTTTAATGTGCTGTTGGATTCTGTTTGCTAGTATTTTGTTGAGGATTTTTGCATCTATGTTCATCAGTGATATCGGCCTGTAGTTTTCTTTCTTTGTGACATCTTTGTCTGGTTTTGGTATCAGGGTGATGGTGGCCTCGTAGAATGAGTTTGGGAGTGTTCCTCCCTCTGCAATATTTTGGAAGAGTTTGGGAAGGATAGGTGTTAGCTCTTCTCTAAATGTTTGATAGAATTCTCCTGTGAAGCCATCTGGTCCTGGGCTTTTGTTTGTTGGAAGGTTTTTAATCACAGTTTCAATTTCAGTGCTTGTGATTGGTCTGTTCATATTTTCTATTTCTTCCAGGTTCAGTCTTGGCAGTTTGTGCATTTCTAAGAATCTGTCCATTTCTTCCAGGTTGTCCATTTTATTGGCATAGAGTTGCTTGTAGTAATCTCTCATGATCTTTTGTATTTCTGCAGTGTCAGTGGTTACTTCTCCTTTTTCATTTCTAATTTATTGATTTGAGTCTTCTCCCTTTTTCTCTTGATGAGTCTGGCTAGTGGTTTATCAATTTTGTTTATCTTCTCAAAGAACCAGCTTTTAGTTTCAATGATTTTTGCTATTGTTTCCTTCATTTCTTTTTCATTTATTTCTGACCTAATCTTTATGATTTCTTTCCTTCTGCTGGCTTTGGGGTTTTTTTGTTCTTCTTTCTCTAATTGCTTTAGGTGCAAGGTTAGGTTGTTTATTCGAGATGTTTCCTGTTTCTTGAGGTAGGCTTGTATTGCTATAAACTTCCCTCTTAGCACTGCTTTTGCTGCGTCCCATAGGTTTTGGGTCGTCGTGTCTCCATTGTCATTTGTTTCTAGGTATTTTTTGATTTCCCCTTTGATTTCTTCAGTGATCACTTCATTATTAAGTAGTGTATTGTGTAGCCTCCATGTGTTTGTATTTTTTACAGATCTTTTCCTGTAATTGATATCTAGTCTCATAGCGTTGTGGTCGGAAAAGATACTTGATACGATTTCAGTTTTCTTAAATTTACCAAGGCTTGATTTGTGACCCAAGATATGATCTATCCTGGAGAATGTTCCATGAGCACTTGAGAAAAATGTGTATTCTGTTGTTTTTGGGTGGAATGTCCTATAAATATCAATTAAGTCCATCTTGTTTAAGGTATCATTTAAAGCTTGTGTTTCCTTATTTATTTTCATTTTGGATGATCTGTCCATTGGTGAAAGTGGGGTGTTAAAGTCCCCTACTATGATTGTATTGCTGTCGATTTCCCCTTTTATGGCTGTTAGTATTTGCCTTATGTATTGAGGTGCTCCTATATTGGGTGCATAAATATTTACAATTGTTATACCTTCCTCTTGGATCGATCCCTTGATCATTATATAGTGTCCTTCTTTGTCTCTTATAATAGTCTTTATTTTAAAGTCTATTTTGTCTGATATGAGAATTGCTACTCCAGCTTTCTTTTGATTTCCATTTGCATGGAATATCTTTTTCCATCCCCTCACTTTCAGTCTGTATGTGTCTCTAGGTCTGAAGTGGGTCTCTTGTAGACAGCATATATATGGGTCTTGTTTTTGTATCCATTCAGCCAGCCTGTGTCTTTTGGTGGGAGCATTTAATCCA
This sequence comes from Balaenoptera borealis, assembly GCF_965194805.1. Classification (NCBI taxonomy): domain Eukaryota; kingdom Metazoa; phylum Chordata; class Mammalia; order Artiodactyla; family Balaenopteridae; genus Balaenoptera; species Balaenoptera borealis. The sequence goes on along the minus strand of NC_138881.1, from coordinate 34,579,042 downwards.
TTTACATTCAAGGTAATTATCGATATGTATGTTCCTATTCCCATTTTCTTAACTGTTTTGGGTTTGTTATTGTAGGTGTTTTCCTTCTCTTGTGTTTCTTGCCTAGAGAAGTTCCTTTAGCATTTGTTGTAAAGCTGGTTTGGTGGTGCTGAACTCTCTCAGCTTTTGCTTATCTGTAAAGGTTTTAATTTCTCCATCACATCTGAATGAGATCCTTGCTGGGTAGAGTCATCTTGGTTGTAGGTTTTTCTCCTTCATCACTTTAAATATATCCTGCCACTCCCTTCTGGCTTGCAGAGTTTCTGCTGAAAGATCAGATGTTAACCTTATGGGGATTCCCTTGTGTGTTATTTGTTGTTTTTCCCTTGCTGCTTTTAATATGTTTTCCTTATATTTAATTTTTGACAGTTTGATTAATATGTGTCTTGGCGTGTTTCTCCTTGGGTTTATCCTGTATGGGACTCTCTGTGCTTCCAGGACTTGATTAACTATTTCCTTTCCCATATTAGGGAAGTTTTCAACTATAATCTCTTCAAATATTTTCTCAGTCCCTTTCTTTTTCTCTTCTTCTTCTGGGACCCCTATAATTCGAATGTTGGTGCGTTTAATGTTGTCCCAGAGGTCTCTGAGACTGTCCTCAGTTCTTTTCATTCTTTTTTCTTTATCCTGCTCTGCAGTAGTTATTTCCACCATTTTATCTTCCAGGTCACTTATCCTTTCTTCTGCCTCAGTTATTCTGCTATTGATCCCATCTAGAGTATTTTTAATTTCATTTATTGTGTTTTTCATCGTTGCTTGGTTCCTCTTTAGTTCTTCTGCGTCCTTGTTAAATGTTTCTTGCATTTTGTCTATTCTATTTCCCAGATTTTGGATCATCCTTACTATCATTATTCTGAATTCTTTTTCAGGTAGACTACCTATTTCCTCTTCATTTGTTAAGTCTGGTGTGTTTTGACCCTGCTCCTTCATCTGCTGTGTGTTCTTCTGTCGTCTCATTTTGCTTATCTTACTGTGTTTGGGGTCTCCTTTTCACAGGCTGCAGGTTCGTAGTTCCCGTTGTTTTTGGTATCTGTCCCCAGTGGCTAAGGTTGGTTCAGTGGGTTGTGTAGGCTTCCTGGTGGAGGGAACTAGTGCCTGAGTTCTGGTGGATGAGGCTGGATCTTGTCTTTCTGGTGGGCACGTCCACGTCTGGTGGTGTATTTTGGGGTGTCTGTGGCCTTATTATGATTTTAGGCAGCCTCTCTGCTAATGGATGGGGCTGTGTTCCTGTCTTGCTAGTTGTTTTGCATAGGGTGTTCAGCACTGTAGCTTGCTGGTCATTGAGTGATGCTGGGTCTTGATGTTGAGATGGAGATCTCTGAGAGATTTTTGCCGTTTGGTATTACGTGGAGCTGGGAGGTCTCTTGTGGACCAGTGTCCTGAAGTTGGCTCTCCCACCTCAGAGGTACGGCCCTGATGCCTGGCTGGAGCACCAAGAGCCTTTCGTCCACACGGCTCAGAGTAAAAGGGAGAAAAAATAGAAAGAAAGAAAGAGGCTATAATATAGTGAAGTAAAATAAAGCTATTATAAAGCAAAGCTATACAGGCAAAATCTCACCCAGAAGCATATACATATACACTCACAAAAAAAGGAAAAGGGGAAAAATTAATATATCCTGCTCCCAAAGTCCACCTCCTGAGTTTGAGATGATTCGTTGTCTATTCAGGTATTCAACAGATGCATCACATCAAGTTGTTTGTGGAGTTTTAATCTGCTGCTTCTGAGGCTGCTGGGAGAGATTTCCCCTTCTCTTCTCTGTTCGCACAGCTCCCGGGGTTCAGCTTTGGATTTGGACCCGCCTCTGCATGTAGGTTGCCTGAGGGTGTCTGTTCCCCGCCCAGACAGGACGGGGTTAAAGGAGCAGCTGCTTCGGGGGCTCTGGCTCACCCAGGCCGCGGGGAGGGAGGGGTACAGAGGAGGCGGGGCGAGCCTGCGGCGGCAGAGGCCAGCGTGACGTTGCACCAGCCTGAGGTGCGCAGTGCGTTCTCCCAGGAAAGTTGTCCCTGGATCACGGGACCCTGGCAGTGGCGGGCGGCACAGGCTCCTGGGAGGGGCGGTGTGGAGAGTGACCTGTGCTCGCACACAGGATTTTTGGAGGCGGCAGCAGCAGCCCCAGCGTCTCACGCCCGTCTCTGGGGTCCCCGCTGATAGCCGCGGGTCGCGCCCGTCTCTGGAGTTCGTTTAGGCGGCGCTCTGAATCCCCTCTCCTTGCGCGCCGCGAAACAAAGAGGCAAGAAAAAGTCTCTTGCCTCTTCGGCAGCTGCAGACTTTTTCCCGGTCTCCCTCCCGGCTAGCTGTGGTGCGCTAACCCCTTCAGGCTGTGTTCACGCCGCCAACGCCAGTCCTCTCCCTGCGATCCGACCAAAGCCCGAGCCTCAGCTCCCAGCCCCGCCCGCCCCGGCGGGTGAGCAGACAAGCCTCTCGGGCTGGTGAGTGCTGGTCGGCACTGATCCTCTGTGCGGGAATCTCTCCGCTTTGCCCTCCGCACCCCTGTTGTTGCGCTCTCCTCTGTGGCTCCAAAGCTTACCCCCTCTGCCACCTGCAGTCTCTGCCCGCGAAGGGGCTTCCTAGTGCGTGGAAATCTTCCCTCCTTCACAGCTCCCTCCCACTGGTGCAGGTGCCGTCCCTATTCCTTTGTCTCTGTTATTTCTTTTTTCTTTTGCCCTACCCAAGTACAGGGGGAGTTTCTTGCCTTTTGGGAGGTCTGACGTTTTCTGCCAGCGTTCAGTGGGTGTTCTGTAGGAGCAGTTCCACGTGTAGATGTATTTCTACTGTATCTGTGGGAAGGAAGGTGATCTCCGCGTCTTACTCTTCCGCCATCTTCTCTCCTCCCCCCTTTTCTCGTGTTTTTTACTGTCTCTTTATATAGTATTTTTAGTGTTGGTTCTAGGGATTATAATATACATATTCAATTTTTCACAGTCCACTCAGAATCAATATTTTACAACTTTAAGTGGAAAAATATTACCACCATATAGGTCCCTTTACCCTCCCTCCTTTATATTGTAGTTGCTTTTTATATAATCTATCTACATACATCTAAAACTTCATCAGAAAATGTGATAAATTTTGCTTTTAATCATCAAACATATTTTAAAGAACTCAACAGGAGAGACTGTTCTATTTACCCAGATTGTTACCATTTTTTTTGCTCTTCTTCCATTCCTAATGTTCCAGGTTTCTTTCTGGTAACATTTCCCTTTTATCTGAAGCACTTCTTTTAACGATTCTTTCAGAAAAGGTTTGCTGGTGAGGGACTTTCAGTTTCCAGTTCTGCATATAAGGAGCTTGGAAGCTGCCACTCCATCCTAACAAGTAAAAAGCTGAGCAGACTGAAAAATCAACAACTTTTCTTGGATCCATAACAGAGAAAACATAGGGCAAACCACTGCCCCCAATATTATAGAGACAGAAGGCAAATAAAGGGATTTGTAGCTTACCAGAGCAGAGACTCAATAGCAGAAACCACTGCAGGAAACCAGTGCTAGGGTAGGGAAACCTGCGTTGTAATTGACCATATACAAAAAATTCTACAGCTGACATCAAACTTAATGGTGAGAAACTCGAAGCTTTCCAACTAAGATCAGGTACCAGGCAAGGATGTCTCCCTACTGTACCATTTGTTTTCAGCATCATACTGGAAGTTTGAGCTAATGCAATAAAAAGTGAAATAAAAGGTATACAGATTGAGAAAGAAAAAACTGTCTTTGTTCACAGAAGACATGATTGTCTATGTAGAAAATCCAAAAGAATCAACCAAAAAACTCCTGTAACTAATAATCAATCATAGCAAGGTTGCAGGATACAAGGTTAATATTAAAAAGTCAGTCACTTTCCTATATACCAGCAATGAACAAGTAGAATTTGAAATTAAAAACACAATACCATTTACATTAGTATCCCCAAAATGAAATATATATAAATCTAACAAAATATGTATAAGATCTATATGAGGAAAACTACAAAACTCTGATGAACAAAAATCAAAGAAAACTAAATAAATGGACACCTAGTCCATCTTCATGGATAGGAAAACTCAAAATTGTCACTATATCAGTTCTTCCCAATTTGATCTCTAGATTCAATGCAATGCGAATCAAAATCCCAGCAAGTATATTTCATGGATATTGACAATATGAATCTAAAGTTTATATGAAGAGGCAAAAGACCCAGAATAGCCAACATAATATTAAAGGAGAGCAAAGTTGGAGGACTCATGGTATCTGACTTCAAGACTTGCTATAGAGCTACAGTAATCAAGACAGTGTGGTATTGGTGAAAGAATAGGCCAATAGATCGATGGAAGAGAATAGGGAGTTCAGAAATAGAACCCCATAAATATAGTCAACTGATCTTTGACAGAGGAACAGAGGCAGTACAATGGAGCAAAGATAGCCTATTTAACAAATGGTACTGGAAAACTGGACATCCACCTGCAAAAATAATGATAATAATAATCTAGACACAGATATTACACTCGTCACAGAAATCAGTCGATCACAGACCTACATGTAAAACACAAAACTGTAAATGGCCTAGAAGATAACATAGGAGCTTCCACAGTTTCTGAAGAGAATTTGCTGACATTCAAATTGTAATTCTCCTATAAGTAATGTGATATTTTCTCTGGCTACTCGCAAGATTTTTTCTTTGTATTTAGTTTTTAGCAGTTTGATTGTGATGTGTCTAGGCATGGATTTCTTTGGGTTTATACTATACTATTTGAGATCCATTGAGCTTCTTAAACCTGTAAGTTTATGTCTTTCGCCAAATTTGTGATGTTTTTAGCCATTATTTCCTCAAATATCTTTTCTACAGCATACCCTTTCTCATCTCCTTCTGGGCCTCCAATGACACAAATGTTACACCTTTAGTATTTCCCTACAGCTTCCAGGACTATCTTCATTAATTTTTCAATATTTTTTCACCCTGTTGTTTGGATTGAATAATTTCTATTGATCTACCAATAAATTCACTATTTACTCTATTATTTTCATTTTCCTTTTGGGCCCATCTTGTGAGTTTTTTACTTTGGTTATTGCATTTTTCCGTTCAGAATTTCCAACTTGATTCCCCTTTATATATTCTGTTTCTCTGCTGAGACTTTCTATCTTTCCCTTCATTTCCAAAGTGTTCTCCTTTACTTCTTGGAACATTTTAATAATAGTTACTTTAAAGTCTTCGATAATCCCAGCACCTGTCATCATGGCATTGGTGTCTGTTGGTTGTCTTTTCCAATGTGAGTTGAAGGTTTTTCCTGGTTCTCTGTATGCTGATTAATTTTAGATTCTATCTTGGATGTTTTGGGAGACTCCGAGTTACGAGATTCTGGGTCTTGTTTAAAGTCTATGGGGAACGTAGCTATTTTTAACGGGCCATCAACTTGTTTGGGTTCAGGCTGCACATTGCAGCCAGCCTTCTGTGGGTTTTGGCTCTGGGCTCAGTTCAGTTTCAAAGCCCCTGCAGTGCTATTCAGATCTGTCTCATGTGTGTGCCGCTCAGTGGCCAGTCTGGGACCTGGACAGCGTTCTATCCCATAATTCAGTTCTTGGAATCATTGGTATATTATTTAGGGTCAGATCCACATATGTACAGCTAGGGAGTGAGCTTAGGAGTTCAGAGACAATCTTATGGGGTGGTTTTCCCAAGCTATACTCTCTCCCCAAATTTCCCCATTACTATTTCTTCCCTGGGGCTCACCTTTTAGTCTCTGACCTCAGAAAGATGGGGCTTTAGCTATTGTGCTGTGCTGTGTACTTCCCACAGCTGTACCCATGTCTGGGACCAAGCAGCAGGAGGGAAGAGAGAGAAAAATAGCTATGGGGGTTCACCACATCCTCTTGGGACACAGCTCTTCTGATCAAAACATAACGGTTCCCCTTCTTCAGTTCTAGGCACCCATAGGCCCCCGTTGCTGCTTGCTGTCTCTGCTGCTACTGCAGGATTTCCTGGAGTGCAAGAAAACAGAAAAGGGGGAAAAACCCTGGAGATTTCCCCTATTCTCTTTGAGCATCAGGAGATCTCTTTCCTGCCCTTCCAGACAGAACTAGAGGGCTTCCCTTGGAGCTCTCTCTCTCTGTCCCTGCCCAGTATCTACTTCTAGGTTTGGGGCTGCCTTGATTCTAGGCCAGGGATAGCAGAGGAAAAATAAATGATAAACTGACCACCAGTTTGGTCGTACTTCGGGTTCAGGTGTGTCTTCTTTCCCAATCTGCATGCTGTTTACTTTTCAGAATCCTCAAATAGCTGCCCTGTGCATTCTGTCCAGGTTTTATAGCTGCATTGAGTGAGATAAACAGGGTATAGTTACCCCATTTTACTTGGAACCAGACCTCCTATTTCTTTAATATCTTGCTACAAATATGTCTGTATTTATTCACAGAATCTCTCTTGTAATTTTTACAACTTTTTCTCTTTGGAAAATCCTCAACTGCTGAATAACAATTTTGCCGTAGGTAATGTAGAAGCAGAGAAGGAGACAGGGATTCTTACTGAGGGAGTGTTCTTGGGAGAAACCTCTAAGGAAGGAAAGGAAAGAAGCAGGAGAAGAAGCTAAGCAAAGAAGTGGTTTCAGCAGAGGTCTAGCCATCAGCCTTGATTCCACAGAGAGCTCTAGGGCAAAGATGGCACCACAGAGTTGTCTCCCTTGAGGCAAAGGGGCTGGTCTTTTGCTCCTTAATACCAGTCAGTCATTGGCTGTGTTGGTGGGTATATGACCTCTTAGGCATCTCTGAGTGAGGTGGGTTCTGTCAGCAGAGAACGCTTCTCCAGAGAAGAGTGCAGCTGTGAGCTGTTAGCAGCCAACAGTCACAGCTGCTAAATATAAAATAAACAGAGCCGATCTTGGTTCTGGGTGAGGTGGAGTCAGGAGCTGGGGGGCGGGTGCACTAGAGTGGTAAAGGAGCTCTGGGTGGGGCGTCAGCACCATCATTACAATGATTAATCATACGTTTCAGTGGTGATAGTCGCTAAATGCCCCATTTCCTTCCAAAACACAGAGGACCACTAACTAGTGGTGGTATTGAGGAACCATGCTCAGGCTGAAATAATCAGCCTCTAGGGCAATGGGTGTCAACATTCAGTGTGCATGAGAATCACTTGGGGAGCTTGTTAAAGATGCAGATTCCAACACCAGTGCTGAGATTTGTATTCAGTAGGTCTGCGTGAACTACATTTTAACAAGGAACTCCGTGATTCACTTTGAGATTTTGTGAGTGATCATACAACCCAACCTATTTCAATGATGGCAAACATCACTCTGTCTTAATTTTGTCTCCCCCAGTAAATCTGAAGCTTCTAAGGGCAGATGTTAAACTTCAGTAGTTTTTCCTGCAGTGATGTTCACAACCAACCATATATTTTTTTTAATACTGAATGTTTTTTAAAAGTCCTTTCAACTCACTGTTCCAGTGGTCCAAGTAACCACTTTATGGGAGCCTGCTAAAGTGGTTATAAGTATCTGGGGCACAAAAACAAAATCTCAGAGCATGAGCTGTAGGAGTTACAGAATCCTCGAAGGCAATAGAGGCAAGTAGCCTCATCAGTGGTGAACCATAACTTCTAAAAAATAATCTTCAGACAGTCCAGGAGTATCAGAGGCTGACTGACACAAAATGCCCATCTCTGCCAAGTGCCCAGCACCAGGAATCAAAAACATATGGCTGGGGTGGGCCTGGGAGAGGAGCATCTGCTTTTACAGTTGTAATTGTCCCTACAGATTCGGGTCAGCATCAATCATAGCATTTTTCACACAAAGGACAGAATATTGATCAGTACCTAAGCCTGCCTAACAATATCAGCTCCATTTTGGATATCTAGACAGACTCTCAGATCAAAAATGAAACAATATTTCCAAAGGGACATAATAAAATAAAAGCTAATATGAGAAACCAATAGACTATCAAGTAGTCCTTTAATTCCTTTGTAAGAATTAGGCTGCACGCCGTGAGAGCAAAGGATTTACTTAGGAAGATCTGCTTAATAAGATAAAGTATCTTCCCACAGAAAATCTTAAAAAATAAGCAGTTATACTCTACTGCACTTTCATCCTTTATGATTTTATTAACTTATCAAACACACAGTACTACACACTTAAATAGGGGAGTTATTTTTTCTATTCTTGAAGACCAAATGGGAGGTTCATCCAGTTGTAGTTTAGAAAATCTGACATGTAAGGAAGCATGTTAAGATTTTTATGGACCATTAAAAGTACAGATATTTTAATGATTACTCAGATCAAAATGTCATGTATGGTCATAACAAATAAGTAGTTTGGGATCTGTTATTCCCAAAGGAGGTATCGTTGAGACTGACCCTTGCCCAAGGGCATGTTTATAAATATGTCAGCTTTAGAAAATGGATGAAGCACCTAATTGTTTATATTCCTTTAATGACTGACTCTTTGTCTGCTTCTGACGTATGTATAGTCAGACTAGCTTCTTGTTTGCTGATAATCATCCTAGGACTCAATAGGTCAAAGTAAAGAACCAGTGTTGTGTGGCAACCCGTGATCATCTGTCTGACTTCCTTGAGGAAAGAGAAGCTCTGAGCTGAGGCGATGTATAGTAGGCAAGAAATTGATTAATAGGCATCAGGAAAGATCATTTTTCTGACTTCATTTATGTGCTTGTGTAAGCAGGCAAGCTACACTAGTCGTGCCTCTGAGAAAAAGTAAAAAATGATTGGGGATGAGTTGGGAAATTGTCCGGGGAGCTGTAATTCTGGAGCCATTTTGTCTCTTGGGTTTAATAGTTTCTGGAGGAATCCAGAGATCGTGACAGTGAGCGTGGGTGAATTGGGCTAGACCTTGTATTGTAGACTGGGCTTTCTGAGAAGCTGACTCTGAGATAGAGCATAGAGGGTAGGATGCTTATTAGGGTGTACCCTTGGGATCCCCTTCTTGGGGAAAGGAGGGGAAGGAAGAAGGAATGGGCAGAAGGAGAAGCCGAGCTGTGATGCAGGCCCAACAATAGCTTCGGCCGACCCACAAGGAGCTCGGGAGCTAGAATGGTCCTTCAGAGTTGTCCTCAGTTGGGCCAAAATGGCTGGGAGTTTATATTTCCGCCTTGAACATTGGATATGGACAACCTCAGAAAGTACCAGGGAAACCACCTTTGGGTCAAGTTGGCTCTCTGCAGCTGAGGCAGTCCCTGAAGAGGCTGAGAGCTGAGGGTTGTCACCATCAGGACCCCTAGCAGCTAGGACAACAAGGGTTTCTTTGAAGGAGGAACTGGACAGTGCATGAGAGTGGCCACCACACCCGGTCAAGTTTGGGCTGTGGCTTATCTGAGTGATTATACCAGGTAATGGCAACCCCAAAGAACTGCAAGGCCAGTTGTCAAAGACAAGTCATGCTGCCTGAATTTTGTTGCTTCTGCCTCTAAGAATGATTTTTCTTTTGAGATTTGACAGGGAAGGGCAGAAGGGAAGGGTTCTGGACCTGGCCCTAGGTCTGTCACAGGGGTGAGGCAAGGTAGAGTGGAGTCAAGGGTGGAGGTGACACATGCTGGGGCTGCCCGTGGAGCATCAGAATGGTGAGTGGGTATATCATCCAAGGCCTTCAGCAAGGGTCAGGCCGTCAGTATAGGACATCCAAAATGAAACATAAGTCAGGTGGGGGTAATACTTGGAAGGCCGTGTAGCCTGTTAGGGTGTAGAGGAAGGCAAGGCACTGGGACAGAAATGGTAACAACTACTTTATTAAGTGCTTCTGTGGCTCAGGACCCTGCTAAGCACTTTCACACATCATCTCTCTTCCGGCTTACAACTCTGTGTGGTAAGCATTATTATCTCCATTTCCATTTTTATGGGCAAAGAAACCAATTCAGAGAGGAACTTACTCAAAATTACATGGCTGGTAAGTGGCAGAAATTCTGGAGACAGATTGCCTGGGTTCGAATTCTGGCTCCTACTAGATATGTGGCCTGGGGCAAATTACTTAACCTCTCTGTTGCTCAGTATCTTCATCTTTAAAATGGGAATAATAATAATACTTATCTCTTACAGCTGTTATGAGCATTAAATGCGTTAACAAGAGCTATGTAATTGTGTGTGAACTAAGTGAATAAGTCAGCCTAACTCCCAAGCCCATGTTCTTGACTATTATGCTACCCTGGCAGGACTCGGATTCTCAGGATATGGAGAGAGAGACCAAGGCAGCCGAAGTACTAGGAAGTAGCTAAGATATTAGGCAATTAATCATTCATTCATTCATTCACTTATTCACAGATATTTACTGAGTACCTCTATATATGTGCTAGGCATTTTTGTAGGTAGTGGAGATAAAGCAATGAACAAAACAGCTAAAGTCCCAGCTATCATATAGCTCATATTCTAGTGGGGAGACAGGCAGTAAACTAAATGATAGACAAATATCTAAATAGTGTCAGGTAGTGGTAGAGTTATGAAGGAAATGAAAGCAGGGTAAGGCACAGGAAGCTATGGAGGTGGGGCTCTGGGGAAAGGGCAAGCCTTTCTGACGAAGTGACATTTGAGCAGAGACCCAGATGAGTCAGGGAAGGAGTCAGGCAGTAATCTGGAAGACAAGCCCAGGCAGAGAAAATAGTGAGAAGAGCAGGCCCCTCAGAGCTGTCCTGAGTTGGGAGAGCTGGGCTGCCCTCAGAAGGAGATGAGATCTGGGGCAAAGCCGTTGTCTTCAGCGGAGGTGACCCCCAAAGCGGGCCGACAGCTGAAGGCCGCCTTCCAGCAGCATATGCCCAGCAGCAGGGGGAGTAAGTGTCTCATTCCTTAAGGGCCATCTGGGTGGCACATCCCAGCTTCCATCACCCTGTTCGTGCTTCAGCTGCTTGTCCTGCTGTTTGGCTTACTCCTGGAAAAATGAATCTTTGTCACCAAAAATATACGCTAAACATTGTGAAAAGTTCATTGAAGTTCTTGTGCAGAAGTACCAAGGTTGAAATGTTACTTTGGATGTAAGTAGCTAGAAGGACAATGTAAATATTGGAACACTGATCTCTGACTAACACAGGGGGAAAGAGCAAAAGCCTAAATCTGAAAGTTCTCTGGAAGGGAGTACTTGGCAGATGGGTGATTTAAAAATGGGATACCATGGATCCTTTTGCAACTTGGTAACACATCAGCACTGCCCACATGCTCTAGAAACCATGTGAATGAAGAAGGCTGTCATTAGAGCTGGAAATTGCTTTGTGATTTTAGCAATGGTTTGCTCCTAGGCCAGGTTCAGATTTCCCAGTTTCTGAATTCTAACCAGTAATTGCTGTTATAGTGTGTTGGGGAGATGGCTGCTGGAGATTGTGGCAAGAAGATAGAATTCTCTGCCTTTTAAGGCATCTTAATCACGATTTGGGCAGCATAGGAGCCTTCAGCTGAGTAAACTGAACAGCCATTTCCATAGCAGAGAAATAAGCTACTGTTTGACCCAGAGAGGGAGCTTTCGGCTGTTGTTTGTTGACCTGAGCCAAGGGAAACAAGATGACAGATTGGACAAGCAAACACCAGGCAATTTATGCCCTTCACGGACTGTCGAACATTAATTTAATTTAATTTTAATCATTACCATCTGGTGCTTATATAGAGCATCAGGCCCAGATATTTCCTTATCTTGAACTGGGGAACAGTGCTGCGCCTTGGCCTGCAGCCACATCCAGGCACCCCGAGGAGAGGGCAGGGGGACCGTGGGAGGGGAGGGGTACTGATGCCAGACGTGCAGTCACCCCCAGCCCCCGAAGCTGTAAGTGGGACCTGTTGTTGGTGCTGGTCCCATCATGGGTCAGTGGCCTCTTCTTCTGCCTCCAGTCATAGAGACATAAATGCTGAGTCACGTCTTTGAATTCCTGGACATTGGCAAAAGGGACTGGCTGGGGATGGTGTCTGGGTGAACTGGGGCATCTGACTCTGTGGCTCAAACCTCTTGAGCAGCTAAAGTGACCGGTAGCCACATCTAATCTGTTCATGAAGTAATTACTAAGCACTGACGATGGGGATAAGGACTGGGGTCAGCGGACGTTTGAGTTTTCATCACCCTTGAGAATCTGTGACTCTTTGTGTCAATCATGGTGCCAGGCCCAGCAGGGAATAAAGAAGAAGTATAAGGCAGCACCCCTGCCCTACAAGTCACCTCAGTCCCAGGAGGGATACTCCTTTCTTCCCAGTCCCCAGACTGAACCTCAGGTTACTGGTGGCTAGTGGGGGTAAAAGGACTGCCAGTGAAGTCCCAAGGGAGTAGGAGAGGGGACATGGAGCGAGACCTCCCTCATTTTCCTGAATTTTAATTTCTCAAATGCAAGGTACCTTGGTACCCACAAGGCTGGAGGAAGCCAACTCAGGCTTCAGGAGACAAATACTGAGCCCTGTTCATTGCTTTGTGGACCAAGATCACATGACCTACTTGAAAGAGGAGAAGCAAGTTTTCCCCATTTCTTTGAAAACAGAAACAGGTCTTTTTTTCCTGAGTTTTCGGAAGTAATTTTGTTTACTTTTAAATTTTTTTATTTTTTTAAAATTTTATTGAAGTATGGTTGATTTACAGTGTTGTATTAATTTTTTCTGTACAGCCAAGTGACTCAGTTATACGTATATATACATTCTTTTTCATATTCTTTTCCATTATGGTTTGTCACAGAATATTGACTATAGTTCCTGTGCTATACCGTAGGACCTTGTTGTTTATCCATCCTATATATAATAGTTTGCCTCTGCTAATTCCAAACTCCCAATCCTTCCCTTCCCTACGCCCCCTCCCCCTTGGCAACCACAAGTCTGTTCTCTATATCTGTGAGTCTGTTTTTGTTTCATAGATATGTTGATTTGTATTTTAGATTCCATGTATAAGTGATATCACATGGTATTTGTCTTTCTTTTTCTGACTTACTTCACTTAGTATGATAATCTCTAGGTCCATCCATGTTGCTGCAAATGGCATTATTTCACTCTTTTTTATGGCTGAGTAATATTCCAGTGTGTGTGTGTGTGTGTGTGTGTGTGTGTGTGTGTGTGTGTGTGTGTATAAATATATATATATATATATATATATATATATATACACACCATATCTTCTTTATCCATTCGTCTCTTGATGGACTTTTAGGTCTTTTCCATGTCTTGGCTATTGTAAATAGTGCTGCTATGAACATAGGAGTGCATGTATCTTTTCAAATTATAGTTTTGTCTGGTTATATGCCCAGGAGTGGGATTGCAGGATCATATGGCAACTCTATTTTTAGTTTTCTGAGGAACCTCCATACTGTTTTCCATAGTCGCTGCACCAATTTTACATTCCCACCAACAGTGTAGGAAGGTTCCCTTTTCTCCACACCCTCTCCAGCATTTGTAATTTGTAGACTTTTTAATGATGGCCGTTCTAACTGGTGTGAGGTGGTACCTCATTGTAGTTTTGATTTGCATTTCTCTAATAATTAGTGATGCTGAGCAGCTTTTCATGTCGGCAGCAATTTTAAATACATGCCCATTGCCAAAATAATTCAGATAATATAGAAAAGTAGAAAGTAACAAATTGGTCACAGACAGATACAGAACCACTGTTAACATTTTGGGATATGTCTTTATGTCTTCACACACACACACACACACACACACACACACACACACACACACACACACACAAATGGGATCATGTTATAGATAATGAAAAGCACAATCTCTTGCTGGGTGATTCTCTTCTCCAGCCAGATGTCAGCATGACCAGAAGGAACATTCAGGGACGTCAAGCAGGGAAAGGGAGAGTGGCATTGCAAAAGTTGCCACTTCAAATTTCAAGGCTGGATGTTCCTTCCAGCTCAAGCTGTGTCTGTCCAACCCACCTCTTGGCAACCACCAAGGGCTGACTTGCCAGCCCTTCTGAAATGTGAGGCCACCTCTATTCAGAACGTGAATCTTGTTTCTTTCTAAGAAGCATTACATTTTTCCCTTTAAAAAGTAACAGAAAGCACTTTTCATCATGGAGGGCTAAGGGGCAAGTACAGGTTGGAAGAAACCAGTTTGCAAGAGTTAAAATGGAGCATGGTAAGGAAAGAAAAATTCATTTTGTGCCTTCCTTTCCTGACTGCACAGATTTTTTTCTTTATGTTAAAAGAGAACAGTATTCCATACAGAGCCCATTTTGATCCACATGCATCAAAATTAAAAGGATGTAATCTCCAACTGTATTTTGTCCCAGGTAAGGATGTGTTTGAAGCTGTCTCCCTGGGGGAGCTCGACTCCCTTCTGGAGAGTGACTAGAGAATAGAGGCCCACAGAGCCAGGCCTGTGGGAGAGGAGTGGTGAAGGAAGCCAGCCAGGCCTGTTTTGGGGGAGAAGGGAAGTCTTAGATCCATGGGAAGGTGGGCTGCACTTATTTTGTATTCTTCTGGAAGTTGGAATCAGAATGGGAGGACCAAACTTATTGTGAGGCAGGGAGCTGACACATGAGATTTGAGAGGATGGAAAAGAAAAAGGAGTGAAGGCAGTTGATATTAATTGAGCACCTACTATCTGTCAGAAGTTGTGCTGAATTCCTTGTATTAGCTTATTTAATCTTCACAGTAATCTTAAGAGGTAGATAATACTACTGCTGGTATTTTATAGCTAAAGAGAGTAAGACTCAGAAAGGTTAAGTTATTTGCCTAAAGTTGCAAAGTGAGTCAGGTTCAGACTCATATCTGCTTGGCTCCAAGATGTGGGCTCTATTTTCCCACATCACACTCTCTGAAAGTGGAATGGGTATCCCTCATGAGCTAATGTGTTCCTGGTAACCTGGGTGGATTTAAGCAAAGACTAGATGATCATTTGTCAGAGACATTCTTAAGAAGTGATTCATGCATTGGTACAGAACTGGAGCACGTGGTTTCTAAGAATCTTTCCAATTGCGTGTTCTAACAAGGTCTCTCTAACTAAAACGTGTCACTGTTGCTTGTCTTCTAGGACATCTACTGTGGTCATGATTAGAATTACTTTTTTTGGCTAAGGTATCATCCTCAGAGAAAGTACCTGAAGATACAGTCCCACGCATGTTTGCTTGGAGGACCAACTCCAGCACACATTGTTGGTACCCTACCCATTTCTGCGCAGCACCCACCATTCCCATGCATACCCATGCAACAAGCACCCAAAACTCTCTACCTGAGGGGGCTTTCTTTTGGTTCTTTAAGGGTAGGCCAGAAGTGCCAGAAAGTTAACATCCTTGGGAGTAGTCTTCAGCTAATAACAGATGGGATTTGGAAGAGAAGTATTCTGGTTTCCTTGTCCTTGTCTGAGATAACTCCAAGGTATGCCTCATAGAGTCTCCCAGAGTTCCCCAGCAGGATCGAGTCCTAGTTGCCTATAGGAGTAGCCTGCTCTTTAACACACTCTTGATTGATTTTCTTCCCCTTCTTGTCTCCTTTACCCTCTCGCTTACTGGTGCTTTCGGGAATCAAGTCTCAAATGAACTAGTTGTACTCAAATCCTTATCTCAGGGTCTGCTTTTGAGGGAACCCAAACGAAGATACCAACGTTATTTACCCATTAGCACGGGGTTTCTCAACCTCAGCACTGTTGACATTTTGGGCTAGAAAATTCTTTGTTGCGGAGAAGAGCGGCACTTCCTGTGCACTGTGGCATGTTCAGCGGCATCCTTGGCCTTCACCCACTAAATGCCGGTAGTGTCCTCCCCCTAGCTATGACAACCAAAAATGTCACCAGACATTGCCAAATGTCATCTGGGGGACCAACTCAGGTCCAGTTGGGAACCCACTGCTTGTCTGAGGTGCCCACAGGAAGCACAAGGAGGGGAGGCTGTGCAAGGCAGAGCTGTTGGGCTGGGCTGTTGGACAGGCTTCTTGGTGAGCTCTGGAGTTTAGTGGACAGTACAGGTGGAATGAAGAGGGTGTGTGTGTGTGTGTGTGTGTGTTTTGGAAGAGGAAAATGATGAACTAAATCTTTCTGTTTCATAAGTGTGCCTGGTGCCGGGTGTCCCTTGTCCAAAGTAGATGAACAGCTCAGAACTAAGTTGTCGCCCTTCACAGTTCCTTTTAGAAAAATGATAAGCACACGGAGACAGTTTTGCTGTTTGTGTACCATCAGTTTTCAGGTGAGTTGAGTTTGGATGACAGGTCCTTAAGCAGCCATTTCACAGCCTGGCAGTGTCTGGGTTGCTAGGAATGTTTTGACTTTTAAGTACTTTTGTGCAGCTATTAAAAAAAGCAATGTGCGGTTCCAACATGGAGAATGACGTCAATGAGAGTAGAGGGTTCGATAAACATGCAAATGATTTCATAGTTGGAGCTTTGGGTCTGATTTGGCCTGGTATATGTGCAAATGAGACCCCTGAAGAGAGTTACACATTTTCAGATCTGGTAAAAGGAGATTGCAGATATAGGCTCCAAAACCCCTATATTCCCTGTAAACAGAAGTAGCAAAGAGGTATAAATATAGGTTAAAAACTATGATAAAGTCTTCATTTTATCCACTGGATTCCTGGTTAAAGATACTAATTGGGGTTTCTCATTTCCACTGTACTCCAGTACCTTCCAAGGTCAAGTAGGGAAGCAAGCTGGTGGTGGAGACTGTATGTGCCCTGCCCAAATCCTATCGGATGTGCTCCGCACCCAGCTTCAGTGTGCTTTTCTCTTAATGACCAGCATCTGTGACCTTTTTCAGCTTTCCTTTGGGCTACTGGAGTTGCCTAACCTGTACACAGACCCTGGGAATCTATATCCACCCAGAGACGCCCATAGCCAATGGACAGGAATATAAAAGTCCAGTTCCCTTGCCTCATGTTGAAGTAAACTTTAGGTGTAATTTACACTCCAAAGCTACACCCTGGGATGATTATAAAGCTGAGACTTCCTAAAATTGCAACCTTGCTTCTTGACTTCCTTTCTTTCTCTGTCCTGCTTTCACCACTCTCTTTTGGTCTCTCTGGGAGCACTTTCCCAATAAATCACTTGCATAGGAATCCTCATCTCAAGGTCTGCTTCTGGGGAATCTGACCCAAGACAGAAGCATTCCAAAGTCTACATTTGAGTGGGAGAGGAGGTGAATTCTACCATTCACATGAGACGTTCTGTAATCTTATCCTCTCCTATAAGGTAGGCGTTCATTAGATGTTTCTTGCTGTAGTGATGATCTCAAGCTGGAGAACTGAGAAAAGAAATAGACCTCTGTCACCTATGCACTGCTCCCCTCCCTCCACAGCTGACAGGGCCACAGAGGACCTTAGGAGGTGTTGATGAATCTCACTTAGCCAAAGGAAGTAAGAGAAGCTGGCTTTGCTCATGCTTTAAATGAATTAGATCTTGGACACCCAAAGCTGTATCTCTGTGCTTTCATACTTGAAAGGACATTGCCACAGAAGATAGTGATTCAGCAAAACAGGTCTGCAGTGAGGAAACGTGGATCAAAAATATATTGGGGTATGCTTCTGATACTTAATAGGGTTTGACAGGGTCTCTACAATTTTATTGCAAAACTGATTGATGATACAGCACTATTTTTTTGAGTGCTTTCTACTTGTTTGGCAGTGTTTTCTCATGTATTATATCATTGAATCCTTGTGGTCTGCTTGTGAGATATTAACATTGCCATTTTACAGGCAAGAAAGCTGAGGCTCAGAGAGGTTATGCTCCTTGCCTAAGGGTTACACTTGTAACAAGTGGCAAAGCTGGGATTTGAGCCCACGTTATTCTGATTCTGACAACTATGTGCTTAACCACCCACCAGAGTACAGGTCCCACACTGGCTCTCTTCTCTCTAAAGTGATCGCGGAAAGATTTATCAACATTTGCACAAGGCAGAAAACTATCTCATCTGAGAAGGTTTATATAGACAGTTTTCTTTTCCAAGAATAAGTAAATGTATAGGAAATTGAAATATATTAAATGAGCCTGACATGCTGCAATACAGAGAGAATGTTATATGGTGAGGTTTTCTCTAAGCTTTGCATTTTCTTGTTACAAGGTCAATATGATGATTAATGGTTTATGCACAAGGTAGAAAATGATTATTTTATTTGCAGTTATTTGGAGGGTGTTGCATCTGTTATAATTTCTCTCCTATTTCGGGGCATGCTAGGATTGTCCTTGGATTTGAACTTTTGTTTTTCCCCCTCCTCTCCACTCCCAGCCTCTTTTTGGCCCTAGAACCAAGGCCAGAAAGGCTGCAGAACTACTCCTGTTTTACCCAGTTAATTCCCTCCAGGACTGAAAAAGGTGCTATTCCGTAATTCTAACAGTTTTTGCAAACCTCAAATGCAATATGAGAACACTTTGGGACGACAGCCTTTAATGAAAAAAAAAAACAAAACGAACAATATACAATATATTCTGTATTTAGATACAGGATATGTGTTCATATTTTAGCTTAAGCAGTGAAGGGAGACTGCAGCTCTTTTTTTTAAATTTTAAGGTGTCAGTTTTCAACAACACAGAAAGTAAAATTTGAAAGTGGTTGCAAAACAGTGGGTTTTTATTTTTATTTAGAACTAGATCCAAAGTTTAGAGCAAAATTCTCTTCTCTGGGGTTCAAATATTGTTTACCCTGAATAGAATATGCCTTCCTGTTTGATAGAAAACACATGAAAGCATTCTAATTGTGAAACAGCCCCAGGCAAGTGGTATTTAGGAAAATAAAATGCTAAGCATGGAATCACGAAGCTGGAAAAGCCCCTATGAGAACATCTAGTTCTGCCCTCATCTTCTAACTGAGAATAACTAACTCATCCTGTATGGGTTTTTTCTGTTTTGGTAGGATTTATAAATGTACATTGTCATCTTTAGTGCCCATTCACATGACGTGTTTCAGTTAATGGTGGAATATCTGGGTAATCACAGGAAGCCACCAGTACCTAAGAAAACACCTGGCACATAAACAGTATTTAGGAGAACTTTTAGTAGAAGGAATAAATGCATCAACAAATGAAAAAAATGAAGGCTGAATAGTAGAACATTTATGATGGGACTCTTACTGGTCTGATTAATTAATAAAATAGAAAGGAATTATGCCCAAGTTCAATGTCTTGCAAACTCTACCATTTCACATTACATAGTGTGGATTTTATCCTTCTCAATCAGTAAGGTGACTATGTAATGTATATTCCAAACAAGGACCCTTTTGAGTGTGAAAGGGGGTGTTATTAATTAATTAATTAATTTAGGGGACACTATTAATAATTGCACCAGGACAAGACTGCTCTGAGCAAAGTGGAACCAATAGTCACCCTCTCCATAAGGGATCAGGAGCAGGGGAAAAATCTATTCATACAGGCTCTAAAATAAGAAACAACAGGGTGTTAAGTCACAATTGAAGATTGGAGGAGGTTCACTATCAATACTTCTGGCTTTCTTACCTTGGACATTTTTTTTTAATTTTTATTTATTTATTTATGGCTGTGTTGGGTCTTCGTTTCTGTGCGAGGGCTTTCTCTAGTTGCGGCAAGCAGGGGCCACTCTTCATCGCGGTGCGCGGACCTCTCACTATCGCGGCCTCTCGAGTTGCGTAGCACAGGCTCCAGACGCGCAGGCTCAGCAATTGTGGCTCACGGGCTGCATGTGGGATCCTCCCAGACCAGGGCTCGAACCCGTGTCCCCTGCATTGTCAGGCAGATTCTCAACCACTGCGCCACTAGGGAAGCCCAACCTTGGACATTCTTATCTCATCTTGGAATTATGGTAAGAAATGGGGCAAAATGATAAAGACTCCCTTCCAATAATTAGGAAAGAAAGAATTAAACTCTTACCAAAAGCTAGACTGAGAGACAGTGTGCCCAGCAACCCCCAAGGTCTCTCTCTTGCTTTACCAGCATTTGGATGGGACAAACGGGGTGCTCCCACCCCTGCCTTGCCTCTCCCTCCCCCTCCTCGTGCCTCTCACCACCCTCTAGCCCCGCCCCTTTAGTCACAACTTCCAGCAGAATCCTCGAGGCTTATCCTCCACTTCTGGGACCAGCCTAACGGACACTTTGTGGAGAAGTCCTCTTCACTGCTGCCTAACCATGAGCGCCCAGATCCCGCAGAGTTCCTCCGCCGAGGTGGAGGCTGCCGTCAGCCACCTGATCAACCTGCACTTGCAGGCCTCATCCACCTACCTCTCCCTGAGCTGTTACTTCGAAGGCGACAAGGTGGCTCTGACGGGCGTGGGCTGCTTCTTCCGGGAGCTGGCTGAGGAGAAGCGCGAGGGCTCCCAGCTCCTCTTGAAGATGCAGAAGCAGTGGGGCGGCTGCGCCCCAGTCCAGGACGGGCAGAAGCTGTCGCCGGATGAGTGGAGCACCAGCGTGGATGTCCTGGAGGCCGCCATGGCCCTGGAGAAGAGCCTGAACCAGGCCCTCTTGGATCTGCATGCCCTGGGTTCTGCGAGCGCAGACGCCCAGCTCTGCGAGTTCCTGGAGAGCCGCTTCCTGCAGGTGGAGATGAACATCCTCAAGAAGATGGGCGACCAGCTGACCAACCTGCGCAAGCTGGCCGGGCAGGGCGAGTATCTCTTGGAAAGGCTCTCCTGCCCGCGCGACTAGGAGCCTCGCGGCGGCCTCGGCGGGACCCCTCTGCCTCCCCCGGCGAGATCTCCGCCCCAGCCTCTTCTTCCACCAGGAGGCAACTCTTTAACCACCCTGGAACCTTCACCCGAGCCGAGGCACCAAACAGAAACAAAAAAGGTTCTTTTTGCAGAGGGGAAAAAAAAAGCTAGGTTGTAAGAAAGAAAAAAGTATCTGAATAGCATGAAAGATTTGTAGTCTGTTTAATTCTCTAGATTGTTTATAAAGAAACGGTTCCTAACTTTTGCGTTATCACCTGGGTACGTTGAGTATCTGGTAAACTATGTTTTCTCTGTCAAGAAGAAGAAACCCACCTGTTCAGAAAATGTTGCGTAGAATTTTAGGGGTTTCATGACTTCTCTGGAGTCATTCTGGGTACTGGATTCAACTCTGTTGTTCTAAAATGTATCTTTGGCTTCTCCGAGCAGAGCAGAGAGCTGAGTACCTTGACCGTATCACATTGTGTTCCCCCCTCAACCCCCCAAACTCGTGATAAACTTGCTTTTCCTGATTTTCACGTTGGCGTGATGCTATCTGCCTGTATTGAAGGGAGAGCCCAGTGAAATTCATCTTTGTGTCTCCCATTAGGTTGCTACTGAGAACACTTTATTAACATCATACACTGACCTCTTTATGAAGCCTCTCAAGAGCAATTTCTTTCTGGTCTTAATATTAGGAATAACGGTGCTTCGCTTAGGTCATTGGTTTGTTTTTGTTTTACGGGCACTGTAAATGATGTAACTAATTAAGTTTCCTTATTTGACTGCCTGCTAAGAAGCTTAGAGCCAAATTTGTGGTCCACCCAGAGTAAACAAGTAAGATTGTATAAGCATTTTGCATACGCTTCGTTCCTGGTTCTTCTAAGTGCTTAGTGTATTTTACGGATTCTTTCAAGCCACCTTAAACCCCTTCTGGAACAGGTTATGTATTATCAGATAAATACACTTTTAAAATGCACATTTTAAAATGCCTCTGTATTCATTTTAGAGAAAAGAGAAGATAACTTTAAGGAAGCACTAAGAGAGCCAAAATGATTAGAATTGAGGTAGGTCAGATGGAGGTTACATTCCAGAAGCCAAGAGAAGGAGAAGCAGCAGTAAAATATATCATTCTTTTAAAAAAATGTGTTTCATTTTTCTGGTGAGTTGTTTTCCTGCTAAATCCGTGCATTTGTGTCTCACAAATAGCAATCTAATAATTGTGCATTATTTTCCTTGCACTTGGAAAAGCTGGAGTTATAACTTGTTCTCAAACCACAGAAGTGGAAAAGAATCAGTTCTTTTCCTACAGCAACTTTCCTTCCCGGAGCAGGAAGACCAAAGGCATACTATCATTTCTTTTATCTTACCAGGGTTAGAGGCATAGAAGAATATTTTACAGAGATTGCGACACTTGTTTTGCTCAGTTAAGGAGAAAACCTTATCTTCCTGTTTTCGTGCAAAGTCCTTTGATAATAAAAAAGAATATACTGGAAAAATTACTCCTACAGAAAAGAGTTTTGCCCATTTGCTGATAGTTGGCAGTAAGAGATATAAGGAAGCAGTAAACAATTTTCACCTTTGGATTAAAACTTAAAATCAAAATTATTTTCAAATTAGCACTCATATAAACACATAAATCTGAATGAGAAAAAAACCACCTAATAACTATGAGACTAATTGAAAGACTATATTTGGTAGATTATTTAGGAAGAAGGATACAAACATTTGTTTCCAAACAATGACATATTTATCAGACCATATTTACTTATGAGTAATATTACTCATATTTACTTACGAGTGTCTTTTAATATCAAGAATGGGGCTGTAGGAGAAAGCTTTATTAAAGTCTCCCAAATAGGCTGAAATATTCTTTGGCAATCAAATAATTATTGAAAAACAGCAACTGGCTGGGCAGACAAACGATTCAAAGACATATGGATAAAATATTAGTTTAGCTTTTAAAAATGACTAAGTTTCTTGGCAAATATATTTGTGGAAAATGGGGATTTGATGACATTAAACTTCTAGAGATTAATTTGGAAACAAATACCACAGTGATTTTCTCTGTTGCTAACCACTGTACATATATGTGAGTGTGTGTGTGTGTGTGTGTGTGTGTGTGTGTGTGTGTGTGTGTTAGTGCACTCGCACAGAATTATAATAACTGATTCCTTTAGGCTATGACTAAATTCCTTATACCAGCCTTGAAGGCTCTCCTTGGTCTGTCATGTCTAATCTACTTTTTAAATCGAATTTTCCACTACTTCCCTATTGTTGGAAGTTTGGGGAATACCCATTGCTTTCCTTTCATCCAAGTTCAAATCAATTAGAACGGACACAGGAAGCCAGATGGAAATCAAGATAGCTTTATTGGTGGTAAAACCAAATTGGAGAATGTGTTAGGGCTTCCTATTGCCGCATTCTGAATTAAACTCAACCACCCAGTTTCAGGAACAAAAGTTGAAACAGAGCAGAAGCCAGGCTGGACTGGCTAGCCTTTTCTGCTAACCCCATGGAGACTGGAATCTAGAACAATGCTGGTGGCCCAAGGGAAGTGGGGAGGACATGGCAGGCCCCATTGCTTTATTATTACAGTGACCCTGTACTGTGGCTAGTGTGCACCAAAAAAAAAACCCATCAGGCTCTCACAGTTCTCCACATTCACTCCAGTAACCCCCTGTTAGGGACCAGAGTGGAAGTTTCCTCTCTTTTATAGAAGTGTGAGGCCTAGGAATCCTGCAGACAACTGCAGCAGCTCTCTGCCATAGCCAAAGTGCTCAGTTTGCTGTCCCAGTACCAGCAATTTTCATGGGGTTCCCTTCACCTGGAAAGCCCTTCATACTCCTCTTCACCAAATCAAACTCAGTCTACTTTTCAGCCTAGTTCCAATCTGCCTTCTTCTGTGAAATCTTCCCTGACCAACCCAAACCAGTCATCTGACATGGATTCATCTCCTTCTCTTAGTTGGAGTCTGAAAGGCAGAAAGCATAGTGGTTGAGCAATGGGCTCTGGGCCAGACTCCTTGTGTTCAGATCCTGCCTCTAACTCATTTGGTCTAGTCTCTTCACCTTTCTTGGTCCCAGCTTCCTCCTCTGAAAAAGTGGACATGATCATAATAAAGGCGATACTATCCAACTCATAGCTTTTAGGGAGGATTAAATGGGATGAGCCATGTAAGATACCTAAGTCATGGCCCAGCACATGCTAAATGCACAATAATTGTTAGCTTTTTTTTATCAGCTGATTTTATATCCCAGTAGAGCTTAGTAAAGAGCTATGATAGTAACATCTCAAAATAAGCTTGCTTCTCAGTTTCAGGAAAATAGATACCTTTAGATTGTAGAATCCTCCTTAATGATCATTCCTCCCTCTAAACAGGCCCTATGTGTAGAAGTGAAATGTAGGAATTTGCTCATTTCTTGGATGTGACATTCAGTATGCAGGAGGGGAAAAAAACATGAAGAAAGACCACTCTCTCTTTAGCCAAATAAGTGGAGCCACCTTATTTAGGACCTGGGATTAAATGTTTTAATTACCATCCTGCTAAAAGCAGGCATGACAGCATCTTAACCTCTCTCTCAGGAAGGACAAGCCACACAAAGGGGTCATTTCAGAAACTAATTAGCTGCTGCCAGCTGCTACTCTTTGCATAGTTTCCAATTCTTGGGAGTCTTCTCTGCCCACTCTTTTCGCCCACACATCCTCCTCCTTACACTTCGTGGTAGCCTTGGATATGTTAGCTTGAGGGAGTAGGGACTGAATAGGCACAGTCAAAACTCCAGGTGTCACTGAGGCCTTGAACTTCCTTACCGTCGGGCCTGTTTAAAGCTCTTACTTTTGGAGTACTATGTGGTTGACTCTCTCCAAAGAGATATACAGTCTTAGAGGGTTAGGTTAAAAATGCTACTTATTTAGAAAAAGACCACATTTTTACTACATTTATGTCATGTTATTTATCCCCATAAGCCATTTATCCACCTTGATGAATAATTTATTCTTCATAATAATAATGAAGCAGGCACTAATTCATGGGAGTGGGAGGAGGCACACATTAGGAAGCAGTTTTGAATTAATATAAGTTTTCAGCTGAGTATAAAGTCCCCAAGAAGCATATATACTCTTCAGGATTTTATCAATTCTGATGGCTAAATTAGGGATCATAAGAGGAAGCAGAGAAAAGTCTGGATTTCATCAGGAGACCTCAAAGGGCCCTCTCCTGCACGAGGTATCAGGTCAAAGTGTGGGAGACGTGGGTAGAGGCAGCTATTCTGGGATTTAAAATCAAGTACATATTCCTGCTAAAAATTCACACCCTGAATCTAATAATGAGAAAACATCAGAGCCAAATTGAATGGCATGCTACAAAATATCTAGCCTATAATTCTCAAAAGTGTGAAGGTCAAGAAATTAGGAGTTTGGGATTAACAGATACACACTACTGTATATGAAATAGATAATAAGAAACAACAAGGACCTACTGTATAGCACAGGGAACTATGTTCAATATCTTGTAATAACCTTGTAATAATCTATAATGGAAAAGATTTGGAAAAAGAAGATATATATAACTGAACCACTTTGATGTACACCTGAAACTAACACAACATTATAAATCAACTATGCTTTAATAAAAAAAGAAAGAAAAGCAGAGAAAGACTAAGGAATTGTCCCAGGTTAAAGAAGACTAAAAAGCATGACAACTAAATTCATGATCTCGGATGGGACCTGTGTAGGGGTAAAAATCTATAAAGGACATTGAGACAATTTATAAAATTTTAATATGGACCATGGATTAGATAATGGTATTGTATCAATGTTAAATTTCCTGATTTGGATAATTTCATGATAGTTCAGTAGGAGAATGTCCTTGCTTTCAGAAAACATACACCAAAGTATTTAGGGGTATAGCTGAGCACAATTTCTCTAACTTATTCAAAAATGGTTAGGAAGAACAATTGGTGAATCTGTATGAAGGGTAAACTATTGCTGCAACTTTCCTGTAAGTTTGAATTTATATCTAAATAAAAAGTTTTCCCTAAAAGTCAATCCAGATAATTTAGACCTGTAATTACTACATTTAGCATAGTACCTAAGTTATACTAAGTGCTCAAAAATAATTTATTGAATGAATATTGTAATGGCTTTCAAATGGCCCTGTGGACCTAGCTTTCTAGTCACAGGACTTCATAACCAATTTAACTACCAGAAAATTCCAAATTCTTTTTTTCTTCCTGAACATAAATTATATACTTTCAGATTTCTTATCTAACCCTCACCCCCATAAAGGATGTCAACAATATTTTTTTTCAAAAAGAGAGTAGCCAGAACAGGGAGGCAAGGAAAAGGAAATCCTATTACTTTATCACTACGCAAGTGATATTGCTGCTGGATTAAGTATTCTAATTTTCCAGACCTTATGGTTTTATATCTTCAAAGAAGAATCTGTGCTACTTGCTTTTCTGGTGAAAAAAATTCTTTGAGCCATTATATGCCTTTAATACTATGCAGTGCTTCAGAATTTAAAACTCCTGTCAACCTGAAAAGGTTATAGAGCAGGATTTTCACTTTTATTCCCCTTCTTTTCAGCTCTCATTCCACACTTGTGAACGCTATCAGCACATATACATACTATAAGCTTTCTTTTGGGCCTTTCTCTTTGCTCATCATCTCAAAAAATGCATTCCCTGATGTTCAAAACGTACCTGATGTTCACAACTAGACCTCGGTATTATTACAAGCTGGTCAGACATTCACAGCCAGGCCATTTTGTTCTGTTGGACATAAACAATCTCACAGAATACCAAACTCAGATAAAGTTACTCTGAGACCATAATAAAATGAAACAGAACAAGGTTACTTCATAATATTGTCTAAGCACAGACAGAATCAAAGTCACTGTGCCTCTTACAAAATACCCAATCATAGCATTGCCCCCACTTTCTGACAGCATCTAATCTAGAGCAGATCTCTGCTTCCTTGGTCCCTCCCCCAAATCATCTATCCAAAGCCCAAATCCTATAATAGTTTCTTTCTCCATACTCTTACTGAGACACCCCACAGTCCCTCATGATGTGTGTTCTTTGTCTGCAATGAGTAAAATTGCAACTTTTTAAACTACGGGTGTGTTCTTGGTTGTCTTTTTTTTTTTTTTTTTTTCTTGGTTGTCTTTGACTGAAGGGCAAGGACATGCTGTTCTGGGGAATATTCTTCATTCAATCTACAAATACTTGATAGGTGTATTAGAAGTACCTAAAGCAGGTATGTTCAGCCTCTTGTTTCATCTAATCAGGAAGTATTTATTGGTCATGTTCATTTGTTCATTCAAAAATATTTATTAAGCATTTACTCTACACCAGGCACTGAGCTAAGTGCTGCAGATAAAGAAATATTTAAGACATAGTTTACTTTCTCAATGAGCTCACACTCTGGTAGGCAAGACTAACACAGAAAAACATAAGCTTCAGTACAGTATGTAAATTGTATGGTGGAAGTAAGAGCCAGGTAGTGGTTTGCAAAAAGGGCAGGATTACTCTACTTGGGTGGAACATGAAACACTTTTATGAAAGAAAAGTTATTCAGCTGATCTCGAAAGACGATCAGTGTTGACCCATTGGACAGGGGAAGAAGAGGTATTCTAGACAGAGAGGAGGCACGTGAAGTAAATCGAGTGACTGGAGCGCTTGGAATGAGAGAGTGGACTGCAAAGAGAAGTCTGGAGAGGGAGTCTGGGGAAGGCCCAGGTCATGGTGGGCTTAGTGGATTTAATCTCCCAGTAGCAAGGAGATTGCCAGAATTCATGGGGGAAGCAATATAAATACTATAAGCTGTGGCCCATGCATTCAACGAGTTTACATTCCTGTTGGTGAAATGAAACTCACACATAAAAAAACAACCAGAGAGTAGCACAAGCAATATAGAATTAAAGCACCCGCATCCTCTTCCTCTACCCTGGAAATTGCTTGTAAATAGTTCCCATACAACTCTTTGCCAGAGGGCACTCTCTGGGCAGAGGAGCTTGCTTGGTCTGCATGTGGGAGATTTCAGAAGTGCTGTGTTAACTTTCGCCCTTTCCTCATAGTGACCTTGAACTGATAAGGGGTGGGAATTAGTGTATAAATATCTCAGTGTCCTCAGCTCTCAGTAGGACAATTCTGAGACATGTTTTACACAATGTCTCAGAAAGTGCCCAGTGAGATGGAGCCCTGGGTTTCCCACAGCAGTAACACTTTCATTTATACACTTTTTATCAGTTTTCCTTCCTTCCTTCCTTCCCTCCTTCAGCATGTTTCTGGAGATCATACCTCCTCTCCCAATAAACTACTTGTGCCCAAATCCTTGCTGAGGGTCCACTTTTTCAAAACCCCAAACTAAGACAAAGATGAAGTAATAAATTATGTGTTACAGTCTCTATTGACTCTAGGAACTTCTGGAAGAACCCATCTGTTCTCCCTTTATCCTCCAAACAGTGTGCCTCACCCTTCTGCCCCTACAACCTTGTGCCATACATTGCTCATGACTTTGCCCCTAGGTAGGTAACAGTCTATATTCACAGTGTTGATGGTCCTCGGGAGACTCAGCCTGAAAAGCTCCCACTCCCATGTAAAGCTGCTTTTATTCTGGTATCCGCTAGGCGAGTGATTTGGCTGCCTTTCAACTTTCAGATAAAATCGTCACATTTTGGGGGCACTGAGACCATTGCCAGTCACTGTAGCTTCCTAAATATTCATAAGTATAACAGCTGGGGCTTGGTAAACACATTTTTCCAGACAGTGGTCGTTCGGAATTCTCTGAGTAATGACAACCTTAGTACTGGGATCAGCTATAAATTTATTCATCTAAACATCAAGGTCATGGACCCACTGAGACTCAAGAAGAACACTTGAGCCTGTTTCTCTGAAGCAAATATTAATGAGCCGGATGTCTATTCTTGAGCCAGCTCACATTCCAATTATTATTAGCGGCTTGCATCAGTAAACTTGTATTTAGCATGACACCTGTTGCAAAGAGGATCATGTTTCTTTATGCCTGTAACAACAATTTAAATCTCTAGGAGCAGTCAGACTTTGACATTGAATCTATTCCTATAACAGCATTGACTGGAAAATCTTTTTGGCATGGTCAGATAGAGTGAGAACTAAGACCAAAACAAGAAATTGGAATGTGATGCCTTTTCAAATGACTAGCCAAGAGCTAGTAAGAATTGTGAAAGTATGTATTAAAAATGGAATTTACTAAATTCCATTTATTTATTTATAAAATCAATACATAAATATAAAAATCAATAATGGGGATGGTGGTTAAGTGGGTATATACTTTTATTAAAACTCATTGAACTGTACACATAAAATCTGTGCATGTTGTTGCATGTAAATTATACCTTCATAAAGTTGATTAAAATTAATACACTTTATATATAGAAGCAATAACAAGTTAGAAAATATAATGGAAGAGAAGACCCCATTTAAAACAGCAAATAATAAACCAAAATAAATAAAATATAATACCTAGTTGGAAACTTATTTTTAAAAACTCCAAAACCTATATGAGAAAAACTATAACACACTTCTGAAATACACAAAAATACACAGGAACAAATAAAAAGACGTACCATATTCTGGTTAGGAAAATGTATATCACTAAGATGTCAGTTCACCTTAGGTTAATTTCTTAGTTCACATACTAACTGAATATTTAATAGTATTGAAGAATTATTGTTAATTTTTGGATGTGATAATGGTATTGCAAAAGAATCCTTATCTTTTAGCAATACATTTTGAAATATTTATGAATAAAATAATATGATTGTCTGGGTTTTGCTTCAAAAAACTCCAGTGGTGGGGAGAGGGGAGAAGTGGTTGAAGGTATAGATGAAACAAGATGACCATTTTCACGTCAAATAGTTAGATAAAAAAGTGTAAGTAGTCTGTTTTTAAATAAATCAAATTCTATTTACAGATATCATTATAATTTTCTATTTTCCCTCCTTACAGTGGTTGACCAGACAAACAAAACCTGAAAAATATATATCAGTATTTCCCAAAACCAAAAGGAAAGGAAAGGAAACAAAAAGGAAAGAAAGGGAAGGAAAATAAGGAAGGAAGGGTAAGGAAAGAAGGAGGAGTAAAGAAGGAAGGAAGGGATGAAGAGGAGGCGAGAGGGAAGAAAAAACATTTATATGATCAAGTAAGGTTGGAATATATTTCAGATATTTTCTTACTCTAATAGATTCACAGTGCACATTAGCCAGTGATTCTTAATCAGGTGAATATCAGAACTATCCAGAGAGTGATATTTTTTTTCTCTTATTCCGTAGATCTGGGTGGGGCCCAGTCATCTGTAGTTTTTTAAAGTTCCCCAGGTGACTCAAACATACATTTTTGAGTGGGAGTCACTATGAGCATATAAAATACCTAGAAAATTCCTGCAGTCAAGAAACTTGTTTGATATTACTTACCTTGATATTTCCAAAACTTATGTTACCAAGGAACCCTTTTATCGTATAACATTTATTAAGATCTCCCCAAACCAGTAGTCTGTAACAGGCAGTAAAACACAAGCTCAAGCTTCCTTGAATGCTATGTAAACAGCAGGAGCTTGGATTAGATTACCTCCAAGGTATCTTCTAGCTATAAAATTTGCAAATTGTAAGGCCCAGATCTCTAGGGGTGAAAAGTAACTACCAACATAATTAACTTGTACCTTTATATTCAGCCAAATGATTCCCCCAATCAATAATATACTGATGAATTTAGATGTACTTTTAGTCCATATTTTTGATAGCTTTGTGTCTTCCAAACTTGCTCCCCTATTTCATCCCCTACCTTTCAGCTTAAATATATCATCCGAGTAAGATTAGTAAAGTCTTTCCAATGTCTTTCTCACTTTTTAGTGGAAGAAATAGAATTTATGGCACTACCTTGAAAAATAAACCCTGCCAATAGGATGTTTATAGCTTTCAAAAAGAAAAGTTTAAGAAAGTAGCTTTTTATTGACCCCTCCAATTAAAAAGCAAACATCAATGGGAGCAGAGCCCTTTGGGAATTAATGGTTGTTGCTAGGGTGACCAACCATTCTGGTTTGCCAGGGACCGAGCTGTTTCCCTGGATGCAGGACTTTCAGTGCTAAAACAAGAACAATCTCAGACAAATCAGGACAGTTGTTGCCAACTGCTGTTTGAAAAGGATGGAGAAGGTGTGCACTTTTCCCCGTGGTTCACTACGCAATTGCTTTTATCTTCTGGACTTTTTCTACTCCTACCATTATAGTGGCTGACTGTGGCTCAATGTCATTCATTCCATTATTACCTTTTTTTGCTGTGGGAGTTGAAGGGCTGCATGTTTTTCAGTTTTACTTCTATTTTCTCTGAGTTTTAATCTGTCGTCCCATGGCAACAAGAGGCATAGAGAGCTGGAGAAAGCATGCTTGGCTGATGTCCATTTACATGACAACTGTGCTATATGTGGGTGGGGATGCAGGGGCAGGGAGAGGCACACATTGGAAAACATGATGTTGACTGGGAGTCACCGAACATAACTTTACTTATCACTGCGCAATAAGCCAGCTGGTACCCAATTTGCATTGTCCCTTATTGATTGATTAATTGATTGAAACAAGCAGAAAGCCAAAAGCTTATTTTGGATGCATTAAAAAAATTCCTTACCCAATCCTCACTCCTAATTTATTTGTTGTTTACTTGGTTCTAAGGGCACCAAGTACCAATCACACTGGAAAGTTAATGCTTTTCTAGCGGTTTATTGCCACCATCCTAGCTAAGTTTATTGGACTGTAAAAGCACCGGAGGTGATAGATTATTGGTTAGAATTTTTATTGGTAAGTCACTGAGCCAGAAGTAGTTAAGTGTTACACAGAATAACAAGCCTGCCTCTGCTTTCCAGGTAGCAATTGTTTTTTGTTGTTGTTTTGGTTTGGGTTAGGTTGGGTTTAGGTTTTTTTTTAAATACCACACATTTATTATCTCCCAGTTTCTGTGAGTCAGGAATTCAGGCACAGGTTAACTGAGCCCTCTGGCTCAGGAACTCTCATAGGCTGCAATCAAGACGTGGACTGTGGCTGTAGTCTCGCTGGGGAAGGATTCACTTCCAAGCTCACTCACGTGGTTGTTGGCAGGATTCAGTTTCTTGCAAGTGTTTGGACTGAGGACCTCAATTGTTTGCTGGCTCTTGACTGGAGGCCACCAGGAATTTCTTGTCACATCGGCCTCCCCAGCATGGCAGCTTGCTTCATCAAAGCCAGCAAGAGGGTCTGCTAGCAAGAAGGAATTCACAGTCTTGGAACTATCATGAAAGTATCATCTCATCACCATATTCTATTTGTTAGAGGCAAGTCACTAGGTCCAGTTCACACTCAAGGAGAGAGGATTACATTCGGGTGTGAATACTAAGAAACAGTGATCATGGGGTGAGGGGCATCTTAGATGTAGTTGCTTCCATTTAGCAATTTTGGAAGCAGCATAGCAAAGTGGTTGTCTGAACTGCCTCTGAAGCCTTGTTTGGATTCCTGGCATTGCAACCTCATAGCTGTATGGCCTTGAAAAAGTTACTTAACCTCTCTAAGCTTCAGTTTCCCCATCTGTTAATTCAGAATAGTAACAGTACTTAGCTCTCAGAGCGGTTGTGAGGATTAAATTTAAATGAAATTACTCATGTACACGTTTAGCATGGTGCCTGGCATGCAGTAGGTACTCAGAAATGTCCCTTGTCTTAGCCAGGGTTTCCTAGCAGCACCCTGAGAGACAGGCAGATGGGTTAGGGAGCAGGGCAGAAGAGGAAGTCAAGCCAGGCTGATAGCTCAGCAAAAATCCTGCAAGGGTTAACTTCAGCCTGATCCTGCAGAGGAACTCTCAGTGTGAGTTAGCCCTCCGAGGTGTATCATCTTGAGGTCAGGCAGTTGTGCTTTCATACTCCCATGCTCGATATCAACAACTGGTCAACAACCACCCACCCCAAGGTAGAGTGGGGGGATGAAAGCTCCCAGCACTAGCCCTCTGACCCTCTACTGGCAAAGCAGCTCCAGTAGCCTGAGGGCAGCTCTCTGAAGACGAGCTGCCACAGGCACTGGCCTGGCAATTCAAAGAACACTGACATTGATGGAGGGAGGCCACAGAATAGGAAAATGGCAAAAAGGGATCTGGGTGGAGCGCTGATATTGCCCAATATGTTACCCAATTTAAAAAAGGAGGTTCCAGGCTGAGCAGGGGGATAAAACAAGTTCACAGAAAACTGTAATTAGATGCAAAATGTAATCATTGCTGTAATTGAAGTTTCAGATGGGGTCTTGGCAGAAGTTTCAGCCAGATTTTTACAAGAGAAGATAGGAGAGAAGGCATCCAAAATGATATTGAATATTGATCAAAATCTTAACAAGCAGAGATGAGGGTAGTGGTATGAACAAAGGCATGGAGATAGGGAATATGGGAACAGATTTAGGGAACAAGTAATTCAGTTTTCTTGTAGGGTATAGAGGGAGAGTAGGGGGGAAAAGCCAAGCATAGACGGGTTGGGGATAGATCACAAAGAAGCTTGAATGTGGGGATGATAAATTTGCACTTAACTGAGAAGGAACTGGGGAGCCATTAAAGGTTTTTGAACAAGGAAGCTATCATTGCTCTACTTTAGGAAATTAATTTGACTTTGCTGAATGTGATGGCTTAGAGTAAGAAAGGAAAGATAGGGGGAGAGAAATTAGAAGCTTATTACAAAAGCAATATGAGTGATTGTGAGGATTGGGAGTAGGGTAGTGAGAATGGAAACGGGGCAGACGCAGATGTTACAAAGGCAGAGAGCTTACAGATTTGGCAATTGACTGGATGAAGTGAGGAACAAAGAACAGGCTTCCAGCCTTTGAGAAAGGAGATAATTTGTGGGAGAACATAATGAATTTATCTCGGGGCCTGTTGAGTTTGAGATGTTGTTGGATTATGCAGGGAGTGATGTCCATCAGGAAGCTGTGAACATAGGGATAGAGCTTGAGGAAATAATTGAATTAAGAGATAGAGGTTTGGCAGATGAAAGCATGGACATTGATGAACTCTAGGTTCAAAAGTGAGAAAAAAATAACGACCAGTGGCAGTCTTGGAAAGCATTTAGGAGCAAGAGGGGAAAGAAAATCAGTGCAGAACACAGAGAAGGAGCATGCAGAAGTAGAATCAAGAGGCTCCAGTGTCATAAAAGTCAGGAGAAGAGAGAGGCTCAAAGAGAACAACATGAAAAAAATGGAGAGATGGAGAGGAATCGGGAGAAGGAGACAGCAGTAGGATTGACAATTAGCAGTTCATCTGTGACATTTGGTGAGTGGTTTCAGTGGGGCGGCAAAAATGGAATCCACACTTCAAAGGGATAAGCAATGAGCAGGTTATGAGAATTTTTTCAAGAAGTCTGATTGCAGTGAGTTTGGCAACTTGTGAGAGGTAGGGTATAATTATTTTTCATACAGGATAAACCTAAAAATGTAAGCAAGGGGAAGGGACAATAGAACAGGAGTAATTAAAATATAGATTGATGGAGCCAGATCTAAAGTATCACCAGAAGAGACTGAGGTCAAGAGAATATATGTATTCTTGCTGTCCTAGCCAGCACTGGTCAGGTAAACAACCCATTACAGCTTCCTGTGGTTGACGTAGTTGTCATCCCCCGCCCCCATCTCATTCCCTTTAAACTCCGAATCTTTCAAATTTTTACTCAAATAGTGTCTCTAGTAAAGTGTCTAATTTCAGATGAAGTTTGCCATTTGAGAGAGTAATTTGCAAAAGATGACTATAGCAGGGTGAGGAATAGCGGATGCGTGACTAGCAGTGAAAGCTCACAAATCCACCCACCACACTCATCATTATGGAGGAGAGCAATTACCCTAGAACGAAATGCAATCTCCACGTCTAATTTTTGGTTTCTGTGTTAACTAAAGGTTACACCAGCACACAGATAAAATATCCTTCAGTTGAACTTCATATGCCCAGTCACTCGAGATAACTCTCAAGGTAAAGATCTGGGGACAAGTTTATTAGTCAGAGGCTCTAAATAGAGTCAAAACTGAAAGAATCTTAAAAGTAGTCACTATATGATCTTCAATATGTTTTTGTTGTTGTTGTTTGTGTTTCTTTTCTCAGATACTAGGAGAAGGGATTTGGGGTTCTAAAGGGAGCCTGGGAATGAAGAAAGTAAAGCTACCTCTGTGACATTATTACAGTTTTCCCAGAGTATCATCCTGAATTACAAACATGAAATTAAGCTTCTTAGATGAAGCAAGGCTCTGCCTCATGCATACAGTGACAGTGGCAGCTGTGTTCCCCTATTAAGGGATTAGTAGTGGTGGTGGTGATAGTGACCTCTGAAAGCTGTGCAGAGCCACGCTGCACTGTGTAGTCACTCTCCTGCTGCTAAATTTATATGTGCCATGGTTAAAAACTTGGAATTAATTTAGCCATATCGTATGTGCATGAGGTAGTTTCTTTTCACCAATCTGTAGCCTATAAGGAAAAAGACCTAAGGACCAAACAGTGCAACAGGAAAAAAAATTCACACATATAAGTTGAGAAAACATTGCTGAAATTAAAAAGCCTTTGAATATACAGATGGGAATGACATGATATATCCCAGGAAAATTTGATACTGAATGAGCATGCCAGTTATTAATCTCTCAGCTCCAAATATACCCTTCTTTTATATTCCACTTGGTGATGCTGTGGCTGAGACTCTGGGAATCACATTTTTCATTTGCCAGATGGTTTCTTGTTAGGCTCTACCAATATTGGAAGGCAGGAGGAGGGAGCATCCTTCCTTCTCTTTGTATGATACTCCCCATCAGCATAGAACCAGCAAAGGTACTTTATTGGTTCCTGTCTCCAGCTTCTTTTGGTATTTCCCTTACTGACTGGTCTTGCCCCTTTGAGATAACAGCAGCAGCCAGAAGTGTACACTCTTCAGAGGTCTGAGGTTCAACTCTTCAGGGTCTCTTCAAGCTCCTGAAGTAACAACACCAGCCAACCAGCCAGGCAGCACCCCATTCTTGGAGACTGGAGTCCCCTCCTCCAAGCTTCTGGGTTCTGATCACCTCCTCCCTTTATTTTCCCAGTCTTAGAAGTGATCGCTGTTTTCCACAGGTATAACCTCTGGGTTCCCTCAGTGTTCTCCTTTTGTTCTTTCAGCCCTCTTACACCCATGCAAAGTTCCCTATATTAAATACCCTCTGTTGAAATACCTAGCATGATGTCTGTTTTAATGACTGGACCCTGACTGATAGAATGAGCAAGAACAAAGCATATCCCAGTAAATTTCCTAGACTTCAAAAACAAAGTGT
The DNA here is from genome assembly GCF_965194805.1 of Balaenoptera borealis. Lineage (NCBI taxonomy): Eukaryota > Metazoa > Chordata > Mammalia > Artiodactyla > Balaenopteridae > Balaenoptera > Balaenoptera borealis. Next base: position 34,543,227 of record NC_138881.1, on the reverse strand, counting down.
CCTGTGGGCAGTAAAACATAAAGATAAAATCACCTACAAGGGAAAAAAAAATAAGATTGACTTTTGACTTCTCAGTAATATTCAACCCTAGAAGATAGTAAATACAACAATGCCTATAAGCTTCTAAGAGAAAAAAGAGCCCTGAGAAGATTATAACCATCTAAAATGTTGTTCAAGTGTAGAGCCCACAGATAAATATTTTCAGACATATGAGAATTCAGGAAATATATTCCTTTAAAATATTCTTGATGAAACTAAAATAAGGAATTTTCTCAAACAAAAGATGGAGAGTCTATGACAAATGAACTGGCAACAGGCATTAACTTCTCTTAAATATATCCCTCAGAAACTAACACACCATTGTAAAGCAATTGTACTCCAATAAAGATGTTAAAAATATATATATATGTAGACTGCAAATGTAAAATATGGCAATAAGCCAAAAATTTACTAACAAAACTCAAGAAGTAGAGGAGATACATTTTCTAACAAATTGTCAACTGTTTGTAGAAATGCAGTAGACTTTTATACATTTTTTTAATTCAGGAAACCTGCCAAACTTTTAACTCTTATAAATTATAAATTCTGTCAGATTTTCTACATGTCACATCATCTGCTATAATGACAGCTTTTCCTTTTTTCAATACTTATACATTAAAATTGTTTTCTTGTTTGGTTGCACTGGCTAGGATGTCCAGTACAATTGAATAGAAGGGGTGATAGAAGGCCCCTTTGTCTTTTTTTTTTTTTTTTTTGGATCTTAATGGTAATCCTTTCATTTTGTCACCATTAAGTGCAATAATTGCTATCAATATTGATAGATGTCTTTTATCAGGTAAGAGAAGGTCCCTTTTATTTCTAATTTGCTGACTGTTATGATCATGAGTATGTATTAACTTTATTATCAGACCAATTTTCTGTATCCATGTGGTTTTTCACCTTTAAATTGTCAGTGTGGTGAATTACATTGATCAGTTTTCTAATATTAAATTAATCTTGCATTTATGGAGTAAACTAAACATGGTCATCTTTTTAAACCTTACTAAATTCAGTTTGTTAATATAGTGTTTGGAGTTCCTATATCTATATTCTTCATTGAGAACAGCCTGTAATTTTCCTTTCTTGTACTATCCTTGATTTGTGTTTGGAGTCAAGGTTGTGCTAGCTTCATCAAATGAGTTGAGGTGCATCCCATCTTTCTCTGCTTATCTTATGGTCTACCATATAATAAGTTTTTATAAGTGTTCTCTATGTGCATGAAAAAAATGTGCTTTCTCCAGTTTGGGCCTGCAGTGTTCCATGAATGTCCACTGGACCAAGCTTCCTGATTGTCACATTAAAATCTTCCATATCATTACTGATTTTTCTGCTTAATTTGTCAATTCCTGAGAAAGATGTGTTAAAATTTCCCCATCAATGTAGTGGATTTCTTTATTTCACCTTGTTTCATATTCTTACATATATTAGGCACATATAAATTTAGAAGGTTTATACTATCTTGATGATACCCTCCTCCTGAACCCTAATATTATCTCTGATTGCCGCTCTTCATGCTTACATGTTTGTCCAGTATTTTATTTATTTATTTATTTATTTTTGGCTGTGTTGGGTCTTCGTTGCTGTGCGCAGGCTTTCTCTAGTTGCGGCGAGGGAGGGCTACTCTTCATTGTGGTGCGCAGGCTTCTCATTGCGGTGGCTTCTCTTGTTGTGGAGCACGGGCTCTAGGCGTGTGGGCTTCAGTAGTTGTGGCTCGCGGACTCTAGAGCACAGGCTCAGTAGTTGTGGCACATGGGTTTAGTTGCTCCGTGGCATGTGGGATCTTCCTGGACCAGGGCTCGAACCCATGTCCCCTGCATTGGCAGGTGGATTCTTTTTTTTTTTTTAACATCTTTATTAGAGTATAATTGCTTTACAAGGTTGTGTTAGTTTCTACTGTATAACAAAGTGAATCAGCTATATGTATACATATGTCCCCATATCTCCTCCCTCTTGCGTCTCCCTCCCACCCTCCCTGTCTTGCCCCTCTAGGTGGACATAAAGCACCGAGCTGATCTCCCTGTGCCATGCGGCTGCTTCCCACTAGCTATCTATTTTACATTTGGTAGTGTATATATGTCCATGCCACTCTCTCACTTCATCACAGCTTACCCTTCCCCCTCCCTGTGTCCTCAAGTCCATTCTCTACGTCTGCGTCTTTATTCCTGTCCTGCCCCTAGGTTCATCAGAACCATTTTTTCTTTTTTAGATTCCATATATATGTGTTAGCATACAGTATTTGTTTTTCTCTTTCTGACTTACCTCACTCTGTATGACAGTCTCTACAAATGACCCAATTTGTTCCTTTTTATGGCTGAGTAATATTCCATTGTATATATGTACCACATCTTCTTTGTCCATTCATCTGTCGATGGACACTTTGGTTGCTTCCATGTCCTGGCTATTGTAAATAGTGCTACAATGAACATTGTGGTACATGACTCGTTTTGAATTATGGTTTTCTCAGGGTATATGCCCAGTAGTGGGATTGCTGGGTCATATGGTAGTTCTATTTTTAGTTTTTTAAGGAACCTCTGTACTGTCCTCCATAGTGGCTGTATCAATTTACATTCCCACCAGCAGTGCAAGAGGGTTCCCTTTTCTCCACACCCTCTCCAGCATTTACTGTTTGTAGATTTTTTCATGATGGCCATTCTGACCAGTGTGAGGTGATACCTCATTGTAGTTTTGATTTGTATTCGTCTAATGATTAGTGATGTTGAGCATCTTTTCATGTGTTTGTTGGCAATCTGTATATCTTCTTTGGAGAAATGTCTATTTAGGTCTTCTGGCAGGCAGATTCTTAACCACTGTGCCACCAGGGAAGTCCCTGTCCAGTACTTTAGTTCTATCTTATTTTTCATTTTAAATATTAGACATTACTCTCTATGTATTCACTTGTTTTACTGTTTTATATACCCAATTTGGATTTTATCCATTATCTTTCCTTCTTTCATTTCAGATCTTATATCTGAGATTATTTTCTCCTACTTGAAGGACAATCCTTTAGACTTGACTTTACTGAGGATCTGTTGATCCAGATGTTTTAATTTTTGTTTTTCTGAAAAAGTTTTTTATTTCATTTTCATTCTTGAAATGTAGTTTCTGTGGGTACAGAATTCTAACCTGACAGTCATTGAATCTCAGAATATTAAAGATATTATTCCACTGCTTTCTGGCTTCAATTGTGGCTATTGATCTAATAGCCATTCCTTATAAGTGACTATTAGTCTTTTCTCTATGGCTAATTTTGATATTTTCTCTTTGTTAATCCACAGTTTCACTAGGATATATGAAGGTGTGGATTTCTTTTTAGTTATCCTGTTTGGGATTCATTAAGACTTCATAATGAGATTTAGTGTCTGTCACCTATTCTGGAAAAATCTCATCTGTGATCTCTTTAAATAGTTCCTTTCCTCCATGTCATTTAATCTTTCTTTTATAGTTTTTATCTCCTGTTTCTGGGCTACATTCTAGGGAGTTCCTTTAGGTCTCCCACCTGTTGCTGCTACAACATATTCTTCTGATGGCTAAGCCTGTTTCCTCCCATGCTGCAGTGGTGCAGCAGGACTGGAACTCCCAGTTGCATCTTCTCTCTGTTCACGTGGGATTCATCCTCTGTCCCTCTCAGGAAACGAACTTAATTGGGGTTTGTTCCTGGAACCGTCTCTGGTTGGTAGTCCCTCATCTTGCCATCTGTTCCCAATTTTTGTTCTCCTCCTCCAGTAGTACAGGGACAGGCCAGGAAGTCTCTGGCTAAGGAGACAGCCAATGAGAGAGTGGAATTCCAGTCACCTTTTCTAGTAGGCATCCATAACTTTATGAGTAATTCTCTTGAAACTCCCATCTTGGCTTTGAAAAAGGGGAACATCCTCCCTCAACCCAATCAGAGAAAAGATGTATGGTAATGGGTTAAAACTGCTCACTTTACAGATACTAAAGGGCAGTGGGCTCTCCCTTAGTTCTCCCTTTATATTAACTAGGAGAAGGATGGCGTAGGGTGGATGTGGTAGTGTCTGTTTTTTTGCTGTCCACTTCATACTCCTTGCAGGGGGTTGGCTAGCCCCAACTCTAAATGGCTTGATGAACTTAGATTTAGAGTAATTAGTCTTTTGTTATCAACTTTGGGCCTTACTATAACTCCAGGGCAACAGAAGAACCCACTCAATATCTGGTTATACATCAAAGCATTATTGTTGAGAAAGGTTGATCAATCATTAGGCTACTCAACTGTTACTGTCAGTTGTATTCCCAACTGTACTTCTTAATTTACTGTGTTTAACTCAGATAACTAAATGAATATGTGTTTAGAAGAATCACAATATCTTTCTGCACTCTTAGTTTTGATATAGTAATTTATCTTGTAATTTCTAAAATTGCATCTGCTCTAAGGAATAGTTTGTCAAACACTTCAGAATGCATGAAGTTTACACAATTCAGCACACCCTAGCCTCATCTTGGGTTTTCCCCCAAACAATAGCAAACCAAAACATCAACTTCTGGTTAGCTTTCCAAATTAGAGTATGTACAAGCACAGTCTATTGATTGTCTGGGATGAACACACACTGGCATCATCCATTAACAGCTCTAATTAGGGGAGCCATCAATTAAAGTAAAGCAGGCCTTGGGCTGAGAATAAACATGACCGAAAACAGGCATGATCTGCTAATTGTCTAATCACTAATGGACATTAGTGAATTGAAGGACATTATGACTCTCATAAAAACAGTGGAATTTTAAAATAAAAGGCCATATGCTTATTGTAAAACAAGTTAAATAAAACAGAAGAGATAAAAATCTCTACAAATCCCCTGACTTAGAGATAAACGCTATTAATATTTTGGTAAACAACCTTATAGACATATAGATGCTTGCCTTTTGAAGGAATCACATTGTCAGTGTTTTGGGTAACTATAACACACATTACTATTTCAGATGCTTCTCAGTAGTCTCCATAACCTCTTGACATTCTTTCATTTTATAGAAGTAAGATAAATGAGTAGCCAGCGTCCATTTACAGACACTCCTGAAGGGTGGTAATAGGGGCAATCTCCAGAAGCCTGGAATGTGAAGAAGCTATAGACAATATTGAGAAGCATCCAAAAATTCAGGAGTTGCCCATAATTTTGGAGAAATTCCCCAACTTTGATAAGGAAGACTGTATTTAAAGGCATGACATTAACAAGTTAGTTTTGCCCTGTTGATCCCATGCTGGTGTTAAATCAATGGTAATTTCTTTTCGGTTTTCTTCTGTGTGGATCTTCTTTATAATTGTCTTTCTGGTGTCTCCTTTAATTGCCTAAGCAGGACTGCCACCTAGCTTCAGTTGCTAAGCTTTCAGAATGTCAGAGCTTCCATCAAATAATGAGCGGCCAACTTGAAGTTCCCTTCAAATGCCTTTGTCACTTATCACTTCAAGTGCCTTTATCCCAGGACAAAGGAGCTCTTCATTTGGACTATTATAGTTCAAGCTTTGTTATATTATCACTGCAGGCATTGAAGTTTTCAGAGGAAAGAGTAGAATGACTTATCCTTGTGTGAACAGAGGATAACGAGAACGAGCAGGACCTTTGACCACCCAGAGGATGGAGCAAAAGGGATAATGCCATGGTCCTTGGTTCAGGGTGGGGGGCAGGGGTGTCATTCTTCCCCAAGGAGATTTTAAGTTTCATATATCACTCAGAATATCAGGTGCTTGATAATAGAAATAATTACTTGATTACTGTCAGAATCAGTGATTCTCAACCCTGACTGCACATTAGAACTACCCTGGAGGCTTTGAGACAGTACCGATGACTAGGCGCCACTTCCCGAGACACTGATTAAATTGTTCCAAAGTGTTTCTCAGGCATCAGTATTTTTAGGCTTTTCAGTGATTCTGATGAGCACACAGGGTTGCAAAGCACTGGTCGAAATGAATAGACGAGAATGGAAGTCTCATTATATGTACAGTTTAGGTTCTGCAAGATGTCAGTTTGAGCATCTTTGAGAGAAGGAAAAATGGAAAAAAGGTAGGAAATTTTCCCATTTTGGTCATTTGTGCTTTAATGCTGTTTCCTTACAGCTAGGATAACCATATAGTTTATCATCCAAATCAGGACACTTGTGAAAGTGAAAGAGGGAGCTATTCACAATTATGCCAGGACAACAGTTGTTAACTGTAACTGTCTAGGCAAACTGGGACCAGTTGCCACTCTGCTTATAGCTGTGGCCTGCCTCTCCTCTTAGTCTCAGTAATGGCCCAAAGTTAAGCTGTGCTGTTGTTGATGTTTTAATATTTGCCCATTGGAAGACTTTTAAGTCACTTTTTCAAAATGTGCTTTTATCATGTGAAATTTTGGCAATTGGTTTTTGGAAAGTCATTTTTTTGGGGGGGGGGTGGTTAAAAAAATCTACTTTCCCAAGTTTCTTGTATCACTTCACCACCACTCTCTTGCACGATGAGGCAGGAAAGGAAACCCACATACATTGCATTTTTTCCCCCATTGTGGATACTTTTTAGGGCCTCCACCAAAGTTTTAATGAGCAAGAAGTTAGAAACTACTTGTTCTAATTAAGTTTTTAGTTGTGTGTGGATTTTGCACACACATACTGGGTCCATTTCCCATTAACAAGGATAATTAAATGTTAACTGAATTTAACACATTTGTGAATTCATAGTCTTAATTAATTGCCTTTATTGATTAAGTTTGTTCTTCTGGCCAAATGAAATGTCTATGAAAGCTCTATAAAGAAGTGTCATGTAAGTGGAAGACATTATTTTATCACGGAAAGTCTGTATTTTAAAATGGGGAGGGGGGGCTTCCCTGGTGGCGCAGTGGTTAAGAATCCTCCTGCCAATGCAGGGGACACGGGTTCGAGCCCTGGCCCGGGAAGATACCACATGCCGTGGAGCAACTAAGCCGGTGCGCCACAACTACTGAGCCTGCGCTCTAGAGCCCGTGAGCCACAACTACTGAGCCCACGTGCCACAACTACTGAAGCCCACGCACCACAACTACTGAAGCCCACGCACCTAGAGCCCGCGCTCCGCAACAAGAGAAGCCACCGCGATGACAAGCCCGCGCACCACAACGAAGAGTAGCCCCCGCTCGCCGCAACTAGAGAAAGCCTGTGTGCAGAAATGAAGGCCCAACGCAGCCAAAAATATAAATAAATAAATAAATAAATAAAATTTTCTTTTTTAACCTCAGAACAATTTTAGCAAATGAAATCTTATGTGGAAATTCAATAGATAAAACAAGCTAAAGACCAGCTGCTTGGGTTGAGGTGAGGAGAGGTAATTGGGGTGAGGGTGAGGGGAAAGGGCCTGTGTTTGCCTGTGCAGTCCACACCCCTCATCCCCACCCTTTCAGGATAAGGGAGCAACAAGAGAATAGAGGAGGAACTTCGGGCTTGGGAAATCTATATTGTGTTCCCAATTTCAGTCCCGGATTTCTGCTACAGCTCAAGATATTAGTTTACTTCCAGAAGTTTCCTTTATATTTGAGGGAGGATAATTGATTCTGCCATCTGCCTGCCACTCAGGAATGATATGTGAGCCAAAGGTGATAAATATGACATGCTTTGATTTCTGCCAATGACAATTTACATGAATCTAAAGTATTTTAGGTTTATATAATAAAATTATTACTAATTATTTAAAAAGCAACAGGCCCAGAGAGAAAAAAGGAGGCAGAAATTTAGTTGTCGAGGTAAAGAATATTTTTGCAAGAATCCCACTCTCTTTATATCTTCTGTTATTCATAAAGTCAAAGTGGCAGGCCTACAATTCTGTTTGTTTCAGATTTTCTTCTTTTACAACCATTTGTCCATCAATTCGTGTATGGAGAGGCAAATTGTGGTATATCCACACAGTGGAATATTATTCAGTAATAAAAAGAGATGGACTTTTGATACACACAAAAACATGGCTGAATTTCAACATCACATTCAAGTAAAGGAGCCCAACACAAAAGATCATATACTCTGTGTCTTTCAGAAAAGATAAATCTAATCTATAGTAACAGAAAGCAGATCAGCAGTTGCCTGGGGCTGGAGGTAGGGAGGATTGACTAGAACCACGTTCAAGGGCACATTTTGAGGTTTTGGAAATGTTTTGCATCCTGATTGTGGTGGTGGTTACACAGCTTTATAAATTCATCAAAACTCATCAAAATATACACTTAAAATAGATTAATTTTAGTGTAGGTAAACAACATGTCAATTTAGTTTATTAAAAAAGTTTCATTTTTTTAGGACAAACAGTTTGTTCTTGGCACTGATGCTGGTGGAACAAGATGAAATATTACATTGAACTAGTCCCGTTCAAGATATATATCAGTTGGCTTGCTTTTATCTCTTGGACATTATATCGAATACTAGAAGCTTAAACTCTAGATATAAATATTATTGTTGTATCTACTTCTATTTTTTTTCCTAGTTCCACTTTATCCTCTGATTTATTTCTTCACCCCATTTTTAATGCTTGCTATTTTTTTTATGTTGAGATGCACCCATGCAAGTTATGTGAAATCCTTTCTAGTACAAGGTAGAATATATTTTTTTAAAAAAATAAAATAAACGTATTTGGGTTTCTTTTATTATAGACAAAAATAATGTATGTTTTCTCCTCACTATACTTATACACTTACTAGTATACACAAACACACATGCACACAATTACTAACCATTAATAGATTTAGAAATCCAATAAAGTTGGTGGATTTGAGAGGATAGTCCTTAACTGTGTTAGGACTAATAAATGAAATGTTTGTTGTTTCTATGAATCCTCTCCTAAAATAGATAGAACCTTGACCAAATATGACTAATAGTGGACACCCTGTAGTTGAGAAAGTTGGCAAGAAATAATTCTAGACAATCCATTGGAAAAATATGGTGTGGATTTAGATATTGTTTATCATGTTAATGGTGGCAATGGAGATTAATAGCCTTGCTGTGGTATTTTGGAATACTCAAAATCAGCTTTTCTTTCCTAAAATCAAAGCTGTCTCATGGCATTGATGAAGCGTGTTGTTCAAAGGAGGTTTGCCACTGGGAAATGTGCCCAAAGAAAAGTAAATAAATGAAGCTTTAGATAAGGAATTGAGGAAATAAATCTACGAAGAAGCCTTATTAAGCACTTTCATGTCTTATATATGGAATATACAAGATTTATAAAGAAATATGTTACTATAAAGTAGGAATAAGGAAATCAGGCTGAAAAACACATAACTCCATTTGTAGGTACAGATGGTACCTGTATGTGATTGTGATAGGAATGGGCAATGCAGATATGTTAATGACTTTTAAATTATCTAAAAATATCAAGTTTAAAATTTGTTCAAAATCCAAAACCCAAAACTAAATAAAAGGAGAATAGTACAGTATAAAAAGTAGAGCAACAACCATCATCTGTAATTTTTGTATCAATTAAAATTTGCTTTGTTGTGGGACTTCCCTGGTGGTGCAGTGGATAAGACTCCACGCTCCCAGTGCAGGGGACCCAAGTTCGATCCCTGGTCAGGGAACTAGATCCCACATGCATGCCGCAACTAAGAGTTTGCATGCCACAACTAAGGAGCCCACATGCCACAACTAAGGAGCCGGTGAGTCTCAACTAAGACCTGGTGCAACCAAATAAATAAATAAATATTTTTAAAAAAATTTGCTCTGTTGTAAGTTGAGCACCCTTCCTTTAAACTGTTTTTCATAAACACAATTGAACTATTGGCAATTAATCTCTTTCTCTTCATTATGAATACTCATAAAGGAATAATATTATTACACAAATAATTTTCCTTCCTTAAGTTAAAAGAAGAGATGAACTACAATTAAGTTTCAAGTGTTGGAGATCTGCAGTAAAACTATGACATCAGTATTATGCCTGCCCTTGCCCCTTGCCCCTCAAAGTGTGTTACGTGGGTAGACCAGCAGCATCAGTATCACCTGTGAACTAGAAATGCAGACTTGCAGGTTCTACCCCAGACCTCTTGAATCAGAATTGACATGTTAACAAAATGTCAGGGAATTTGGCTGCACTTTAGTTTGAGTAGCCCTATCCTAAGCCATCAATGTTGCTAGAATTATTCAAGATATTGCTAGGGTGGCCAACTCTCCCAATTTTCCCTGTACCAAGAGATTACCCTGGATTTAGGATATTCAGTGCTAAAGCCAAAAAAGTCCCAGGCAAATCAAGATGAATTGGTCACTCTAAAATTGACCAAACTTCAACTTTAGAATTGAAGAGAAAAAAAAATAAGGATATGAGGAAATTATACTCTGGTTAGATATTTGTTAATGTTAGCTCTTTTATAGTCTATGCTTCCACTCACTAATTTCAAGCATTAAGAAAATAAATGAAATGTGGAACAGCTCTCTGTTCTCTGAGATGTTGAAATCTTACATCTCTTTATGTCCTCCTGTGACTCAAGACATGGAGTCCAGAGTGAAAGGTCTAAGAGGTAAAATCTTTTTGCTTTGTCTGTAAACTGCTTGCCACAGGGTTAATATGATAGTCTCAAGCAAGGCATTTTCTATTCCTTTCCTGGTTTCTCATTCAGGATTGTTGAACTGCACCTCTGGCCTGCATGTGATTATCCTACAGTTGCAAAACCTCTAAGGAAAGCCACCTGGGATAGAGCTGTTTGCTCTCATTAATTGGGAAAACAACCCTCTGTTTATTCCTCATGCTAGTGTCAGGGGGATCCTGCTTTAATTCCAACACAGGTCTAGGTGTTGATTTCACATAAAGGGATTAGCTTAGGCGTCTGTGAAAGTTCTAAGGCAGTCTCCTAGGAGCCATCTGACTCAACACAGTGTGACTAGGGAAAACTGGGTGTACAAAATACACCGTAATTTTCTTTTACCATGTGTGATTAGAAAATATTTATGAAGTCAAATCAAGTAGATAAAATGCCAGTGATGCTCTCTCATTTATCATAGACACCGGTGTTGCTTTTGAAATCATGCCTGATAAACGTCCCATTTGTACAGTGCTTACCACCCACCCCCCCATGAGTATGGGATGGATAGTCACTCATTGAAGTAGATGCTGCCAGTGTTCTTCCCATAACCACACCCCCCATCCCTTTACCATTTCCATGCGTCTTGGCTCTATGTGGGTTTTCATTCCCAACAGCCAGCACCTACACCTCTTAGTCGGCTGACTATCCTCAGGCAGTTGGAGCCCGATTTGCCTAGAGACATGGAAAGCTGGAAGTGCTTGGGAGTCTATATCTCCTGAGAGCAGCCCTTAACCAGTGATTGACAGTGAAGAGAATTAATATTCCAGCTCCCTTGCACCCTGATGGGGACAATTCTTAGATGTGTTTTCCACTGTCTCCATAACTCCCCTTTGAGACTGACTCAAAGGAATATTCCTTGGAAGTTTGCTTCTGTCGCACCCTGGCTTGGCCTCCTTTCTTTCTTGTCCCATTTCTCCTTTTGCCTACTGCTTTTTCCTAGAAATACCTCCTAATAATTCACTTTCACATGAATCTTTGTCTCAAGATCTGCCTCTGGGCAACCTAACCTAAGACACTCAATGTTACATAATTTGAAGAACATCTAAATCTCTCCTGTCTCATAAAGACAGAGGTTTATACAAATAGACATGCAAATGGCTCTTAAGCATATGCAAAGATGCTCTACCTTGGTTATGATAAGAGAAATGAAAATTAAAACTACACTGAGATACTACTTCTCACCTATCAGAGGGGCAAAAATTTTCAAGGTTTAACAACATATTCCATTGGTGAGGCTGTGGGGAGACAGGCACCCTCATTACAGAGCTATTGGAACTCAATGACTAACTTAATAGTCTTATTCTTAATAATAATATTGTTATTTTTGAGACTATGGTATGCGAAGTAGGATAAATCAAATTATTAATTATGTTAATATAATAAAGAATAAATTTTTTCACTGTAAGAGAAAAAGGATACAAATATAAAGTCAAGTAAGTTAAGAGCTCTATAAATTTAAATTTGCCTTGGGAATCTCAGTATAAACGCATGATTTCTTTTGCACTTTCTAAAAATATACATATTTCTGGGACTTCCCTGGTGGTCCAGTGTTTAAGACTCCACGCTCCCACTGCACGGGGCCTGGGTTCAATCCCTGGTCAGGGAAATAGATCCCGCATGCCGCAACTAAGAGCTCGCATGCCACAACTAAAAGATCCTGCGTGCCGCAACTAAAGATCTCGCATGTGGCAACGAAGATCCTGCGTGCCGCAGGTAAAAAAAAAAAAGATCCCGCATGCCGCAACCAAAAAAAAAAAAAAAAACGATCCTGCGTGCCACAATGAAGATCCCACACGTGGCAAAGAAGGTCCTGTGTGCCACAACTAAGACCCAGTGCAGCCTAAATAAATAAATATTTTTAATAAATAAATCAATAAAAATATACATATTTCCTAATTCTGTTCACTGAAAAACTATAGAATCGATGAAAGCCCGGTAAGAATGAGGACCGTAACATCCCAATTATGGTTTCTAAATAGTATTTGCTACAAAAAGGAATCAGAGGTCCTTAGAGTAATGTTTAGTTCCAAGTCTGGAGCAGGGAGTATATAAAAGAAATCTGAGACATCATGTTATTCTAGAAAGCAAGGAAGCTATCAAAGTCTGTTGGAGTCATGACAGAAAGGTTCCTGCTGGTGAAAGATGGGACAATTTGAGCATCAAAAAGAAAAATGAAGCACACCAAATATATAAATATCCATGATTTTACAATATTTGAAAAAAAGTGAGCTTCTTTGGAAGTTACTAGAACGTCAATTCATTATTCTAAAAATTGATTACTAAAGAGAAAGAATCCAATATTCTGTTTCTTGTACAAACTATATTTTCAGGTAACTACATAGTTGATGCACAGCATTTCTAGCAGAAATCATCATTCGTTGTCAAAATCATTAGGTGGATGTCAATGGGGACCTTTATAATGGAAGGATCAGTCTGAAGACACCTGAAACCCGTGTCATCAGTCAAGTCACAAAAGGAAACAGTATGACCTTGTCATATAAGCCAAATAAGATAATTTAGGACAATTTAATTAAAGGACTATTTACCAAAGTGTGGACATGGTTACGGAAAACCAACATGGAATGATGAAGTACCCTGGGACTCACATGAGCCGGGGGCATTAACTCTAGGCCTGAAGGGGTAAAGAGAAGGAGCAGTTACCATAACCTTAAAAGAGAACTGTAGCTTTAAAAGAAGGTCACGCAATGGGATCTGTGGCCTCTGTTAGAGAAACGTAACCACTGCCAACCTGTGACAACTCAGCAGGGAAGCAACCACGGGGATATATACCTCAACTTTACTCTCTACCCATCCTATGATCTATGGGTGTCTATCATCGGAAAACCAGGAGCCAGAGGACAAAGAAGTCTGTTGATGGAGTCTATAAAAGTCAGCTCCTGGAGCAGAGAGCAGGATAGAGAAGGGTGGAGATAGAACTGGGGAGATAAATAGAGAATATCTGACACACAAGTAATACATCCTTTCAGCACCAGTCTAATTCTTTAACAGACCTGAACAAAAGACCAGACTTCATAAGGATGCGCCCAACATTCAGAATTTCTCAGTTTCTCCCTGATGTTGAAAACCAATGAGAAGCAGGCTGGTGTTGCAATAAATTCCAACAGAGTCCTCAGGATGAATGCTGCGGTGACCCTATTTGTTCATCCCATTTGCCAGCTGGCAGACTAAAACATCCATAGTGAGATTCAAGATTTGGTTTGGGCTCCAGCGACTCTAGAGAAAGATAAAATCTGCAACAAATCCGTCTCTCTGGCCCCTTGCAGTTTCTTTAAGTTGATTTTACACATTAATTTGCTTCAACAAAACCTTGTCAAAACTCCAGATCTTCCTTCCTCTCCCACTAATTCTTCCAGAGCTCCTACTCTTTCTATCCATGAAAAGACCTAATGATTTTTGTCACTTAGTAACTGGGGTGACCATAATATACAGTTGATCCTCATGGTTCACAGATACCATATTTGTGAACTTGCCTACTCACTAAAATTGATTTGTAACACGAAAATCAATACTCGTGGTGCTTTTGCTGTCATACACATACATGCGCAGAGTGGTAAAAAAAACTTGAGTTACTCATGCGTGTGCATGTTCCCACCTGAGGTTGAACGTGGCGATACTCTGCCTTCTTGCTTCAGCTCTCATACTGTAAACAAGTGTTCTTTCTGTGGTCTATTTAGTGCCACATTTTCCCAACTTTTGTGCTTTTTGTTGGTGATTTTTCTGTTTAAAATGGCCCCCAAACATGTAGCACTGGGGTGCTGCCTAGCATTCCTAAGCACGTGAGGGCTGTGATGTGCTACATGGAGAAAACACCTGTATTAGGTAAGCTTCATTCAGGCATGAATTATAATGCTTTGGGCTGTCAGTTTAATGTTAATGAACCAACAGTGTATATGAAATCAGGTACCTTGAAACAGAAACGCAGATAAAACAAAGTTATATATTGACAGATTTATGAAAATGCTATGACTAAAAGTTTGCATGAACCTAATCCTGTATTTTCGCTAAGAGCACCGGTTCAATATTTGGTAATTCAGTGTTTGCACTGACTTTATAGAATGTAACTACTATGAATAGCAAGAATAGACTGTATTAAATAAAATACTTTAGGAAGTGGAAGATGGAATGCCTATAGAGAACAGACTTGTTTCCAAGGGGGTGGAGGGTGGGGAAAGGATGGGTTGGGAGTTTGGGATTAGCAGATGCAAACTAGTGTATATAGGATAGATAAACAACAAGGTCCTACTGTATAGCACAGGAAACTATATTCAGTCTCCTGGGATAAACCATAATGGAAAAGAATATGAAAGAGAATGTGTATAGATATAGATATAGATATAGATATCTGAATCACTTTGCTGTACAGCAGAAATTAACACTGTAAATCAACTATACCTCAATAAAAATAATAATAAAAAAGAAAGATGGAATGCCTAGACAACAGGTGAAAATCGGGACTCATAATACTATAGTGTGTTGCAGCCAGCCCCCACTAGCTTACAGAGCTGATCCTGTGCATCTCTTCCCAACTCCACATTCATTGATGCCACATCAATAGCTTGAAATTTACACATGGAAATTGGTAAATCCTACGAATCAAAGAGCCAGTTGTTAAACGTTTACCAGCACACCACTGACTATAACTCTTCATTTCTGTAATTTTCCCCTTAAATTCCTTTTGTTGAAGTACAGGAATCACAGTGAAGCTGTCACCAATTACCTCAGCTGACTGTAGCCCTGGAGAAAATAATTCTTAGGTGGATGACCAGAGGTGTGTGGCGAAATCCTATGCTTACTGCCTCTTCCTTCATTCCGTCTTTAATTTCTCTCATAGCAAAATCTAACTGGAACCTTGATGATGAAGGAGTCTAGAAAGTATAGTATCCAGGCTTTAAAGGTGGAGATGATACTGAATATCAGTAAACCCTATATGACATGGAAGGAAAATAACTCTGATATTAGTAAATACCAATAAACTATTCAATAAATATTTCCTATGTGCCATCTATATGCCATTCACTGTACTAGGGGATTTCAAGCAGTAATTTTCAAACTATGGGTAAAAATTTATAAAAGGTTATATTGTTAATTTATTATGTTGTATCCAATGTTATTTTTTAATAAAATTGAACAAAGCAGAATAGAACAGAAATATCAGAATGCATCACATGTAATATGAGTAAATATTGTTTGTAAAACTTTCATCTCAGATAGATAGATACATATATGTCTATATATGTTTGCAAGGTGAAATGCATTTCTTACTGTTGATTACAGTCAAAGTTTTTTTAAAAAAACATAGCTTTTAGAGAAAGGATTAGCAAACCTTTACTTTAAAGGGTCAGATAGGAAATTTGTTACACTTTGAAGACCATGTGGTCTCTGCTACAACTACTCAACTCTGCCTCTGTAGGGTGAAAGCAGCATAGATAATAAGAAGATGAGTGGACGTGGCTTGTTCCAATAAAACTTTATACACAGAAACAGGTGGATGGCGTGTAGGATTTGACTTACAGGCCATAGTCTGCCAACTCCTGATTTAGAGCAAATGTTTCTCAAACTATCTGTGGTAGAGCGCCAGTTTTTTGTTTTGGTTTATTCCTGCCCAGGACAAGTATACAGCTCACGCCATATGTAACTCATCCCCGCGAGTTCAGCAACAGCCAATCTGACCTATGCCTTGCTCAACAACATAAGTACAGTGAGCATGCACTTAAACAATACAGTAATGTTAATTACATTTCTAGAAAAGATTATAAATACATACTCTCAGTTTGTGTACTTACCTTGTTGTGGACTGGCAACAAACAGTTCACAGACCAGGGACCAACCACATTTTGAGTAGCACTACTTTAGAGAATACAAAAAAATAAAAGATACTGCCATTGTATTCAAGAGGTTTATGAGCTAATGGAGACAGACCTGTTAACAAATAACAATAATACAAGGTAGAATGCAATAGGTGCTCTAATACAAAAACTAGTTCATAGCACATGAACATATTTTTCCCAAACTTGACCTATCTATCTGAAATGGCCAGTTGTGCTTGAGATATATAGATATAGATATTTCACATCCAAAGAAATTATTTAATGCATATCAACTGTTATTAAAACCTTTTTATTTGATAATAATCTGTGTGTATATGTGTATACATGTATATATACACACACATATATGTACATATATGTGTGTGTATATATGTATATATACAAAATTTTTCTATCTTTGTTTTGAAAGGTGCTCTGTGAAATTTAGAGGACAGAGGTCCTCTCATAGACATCACTATGAACAATTCTTGGTGAATGAAGACTTAGAAAACATCCAACTCATTTACTGCTATAGCTGGGGCTGATCAACTAGAGACAGAGGCTATTGTTATTTTTTTTGTTAATAATTTTATTTTTTTTGTTTTATATATATATTTTTCATTTTTATTGGAGTATAGTTGTTTTACAGTGTTGTGCTAGAGGCTGTTGTTATTTGCACGTTAAATAGTTTGCTTCTCTCTCCAATTTCTCCCCGTTTTTTTATATATATATATATATTTTAGAGTTGAGTTTTTATTTATTATTAAAAACAAAAATGCCCAGCCCTGCCGAGGCCCTGTGTCCCCTGGGGGAGCGTCCTCAGTCCAGTGGTCTCAGGGCCTGGGTAATGGAGGCCTGGCCACAGACTCTCGCTCTGACGCACAGACTCGAGAGATGACAACACTTTCTTTGTGTGAATAAAGTACGTATGGACACTTGAAAGAAAAATGTCAAATAGTTTGCTCCAATGTCAAATAGTTTACTTCTCCAATTTTTTTGTTTTTCACAGTGGTAACATTTATTAGGAAGGAGGGATTCAATTAGACTTCCACATCACACACACAAGAAACAGACTGTAACCATCGTTTCTAAAGAGGAAGGAGGGGAGGCAGAGGGCCCGGACTCCCAGGGGCAGCCCGCTTCAGCTGACAAGGAGGGGAGTATGGGCTGAGGACGGATAAGGCCACTGCTCACCACCCCTCCAGTGAAGTTTAGTGGCTAAAATACTCCTACACACCCCCTGCCCCCCAAAGCCAGCAGCCCAGTAGAAAGCTGTGTTCTCTAGCAGGCACCTGGGTTATGGCTGGTGGTGGGGAGGAAGAATGTCTTGCTATCTCTTGCTGCTCCTCCGGGTTTCTTTGCCATTACTGACAGGGTTGCTGGAGGGGCCAGGAGGGCCGGCAGGTGTGTGGTTGGGCTGCCTTCGGGTAATTTGGGTGCTGGGGGGTGTGGGCCACCACCAGAACCATTACTCTTTATAAGCGAGTCGTGAAAACCATTTCGGAAATACTTTAAGATGTATAAATACATAAGATGGTTGATGAGAGCCAGATCATAGTGTGATGGAGTAAAAATTCTTGCCACTTGAGAGTTTCTGGCCATTACCCTCCCCATGTGCTTTAAAATGAACTGTTTTCTTGCTCTTTCCTTTTTCTGCCCTCCAAGGAGGGACTTCTGATGACAAGCTGGTTTGAGAGCTTCTGTGCTAGAGAGTCAGAAGAAAATGGTGAAGCAGAGTGTGTGGACGAGGGTTTCATGGGATCAAGAGTTATTAGATGTGGACAAGACATCCATGTAAGCATGGGTTGCTAATGTCCAAGTGTTGACTGGAAGGAGAGGAATAAGGGAGCGCCCGTGGTGTGTGATGGGAGTGTGTGGGAGAGGACTAAAAGAGGGCATTTTAAGGCTTATTGCTGAGGACTGTTTCCCTTCATGGAGTTGCTGAAATATAAGAAAAAAATTAACCTATTTAAAACTTACCTTTAGTTCTATGAAATACATTCTTTCAAAAACAACACCACGTGAGGAATGGTTTTATAATATTAATATTGTTGTGTTTGAACTAGTAATATTAACTCCTGTAGTGATGTTTTGTGCCTTTCCTGGTCAAGGTACTCAAAGGATGTTTGAAGCTGCACCTTCAGAGTCTGTCAGAGCTACTAAGTTTTCTTTTGGTGAATGCAAAACTAACATGAATAATGTTGAAAGATTGCCATGAATCACACATTTGACACTTTATCTTGACCATTATAACCTGATTCAATTAAAATTGGATCATCTTTCCCCTTCATCAGAACCTATGGAATGAGGAAGAGATAAGTAATATTATCTTAGTTTTACAAATGGATGAATTTAGGTGCAAGAGATTAGATGCTTGCTCTAGGGTCACTTGGTGAATTGGGTCTCCTGATTAATTAAATGGCAGAGTTGGCATGGACGTCCAGTAAATTTTTGTGCTTAAAAGAATGCCCAGATGATTTTGGCAACTGGATCAGCTACGGATATAAGAATGAGGGGAATATCTGATCACCCTACTGATGTTCCAGCAGTTTCTTCATCTTAATACTGTTACCGAACCAAACTTGGGTCCACTTGCCTGTGTGCAGTAAAGCCAGTCTATTGACACCAGGTTGTGGTGAAGGAAAGTGCAGTGTTTATTGCAGGGCACCAAGCAAGGAGTCCAGAGCAGCTAGTGCTTAAAAGACCCCAACTCCCCAAACTCCCTGAAAGGCTTTCAGGGAAAGGTTTTTAAAGACAGGGTGAGGGAGGGGGGTTGTGTGGTATGTGATCAGCTCGTGAACATCCTTCTGATTGGTTGGTGGTGAGGTAATTGTGAGTCAACATCATCAACCTTCTGGTTCCAGCTGGTCTGGGGTCTGCGTGCTTGTGGGCAGCAGACAGTTAACTTCTTCCACCTGGGGGTTTCAGTATCTGCAAAACAGCTCACAGGATTTGGCTCCGACGATTATCTATAGCCCTTGAGGAGGAACTAAAGGTCCTTGACTTTGTTTAATGGCTAAATTATTATTCTTCCGTCTTGCTTTATTGTCTTCCTTTCTTTCTGCATTTTCTCACTTCTCTGATTCAACTTATTCTTTTTTTAATTTTAAATTAATTTTCATTGGCGTATAGTTGATTTACAATGTTGTGTTAGTGATTAAACTTATTCTTTGCCTAAAGCTTTTCTACAGACAAAAGGCAGGTGGAGGACGTGGAGCGGGAGGAGTCCTGCTCTGGGAAGGCTCCGTAGGGTCCTGCTCGGTTACACTATCTTGTGTGAATGCCAGAGTGCTCCCCAGAGACCTCACTCTCAAGGAAGGATAATTCGGACTTTCTGTGCTTTTAAAAAGGCTTCACTGCCACCTATATCCTGGGCTCCACCTCCAGCCTCTCCTCTCCCCACGCATAGGAGAGTCATACCTTCAGTTACTTTAAGTTAGGCTGACATCTGGTGGGATTTCAGACGTTGAAATTTTAGAAAATAAGGTTTCTATTTTGCTGTTTGGAGGAACAAAGACCCAGGAAATATTACCAGGACAAGAGTGGGACAGAAGAGGACAGAGTATGAATTTAGCTCGAGTTTATTCTAAGCTGTGAAATAGAAAGCTTAAGATTATTCTTGATAACATACCCGTGAATAAATGGGTCAAGGAGGAGTACTCTGAATCAGTCCTGTCACCGATAAGAGAGGAGGATGTCGCCAGCCTCTGAAACACTCCCCCATGGGTAACAGATCTATTAGGTTGATACTGTCCCGCTCCCTGCCAGCAGAACACGGTTAATGTCATGGAGAAAGCTCCACAGTGGCTGGGAAATGCACATTTTATAAAAAAGCCTAACTGTCTAAAACCTGAAACGTATGTATTTCATTTTCTCCAGAAATGCTTTGCAATCATCTTCCCTCATCACTGCATTTTTCCTGATAGAGAAAGCCTTTGTGTTTGTGGTACGCTTCAAGTTCTTGGAGTGAATGATAGCACTGCAACTTGGATGATTCAGAAGGATTTTTAATTCTCTTTAATGTATTATTTTAGTAAGTAAATTTACGGCAAACTATTTTTCCAGCCTAACTGCTTTTGTGACATTCCCATTGAGTCCCTGTCGTTTATATAATAAGGCTGATTCTGTTAGAAGGGTGACCTGCCTGGCCAGAGGGAAGAGAAATCATTGTTGGGCCTAAACTTATTCCCAGGCTTGACACGTCTTCCCAGATGCATTAGCATGATCTTATTTGCCTCGATCAAGGATAGGGCAAGAATGAGACCATTGATCCGAGTCAAGAACTCTTCCAAATTCTGTTCTGGTTCTTCTAAGGCAGGAATGCAAACTCAGCATCTCACAAATGGGTCATAACCTTTTTTAGGTCACAGACCTTTTAGAGTATCTGACGAAAGCTGTGTTGATCCAGGTCCTCTAAGATGGGATTAGCCATGCAAGAAATGTATTGAAAGCTTGTGAGGAAAAATGAGGGGAGTGTGGAACTGGGGAGGCTAGGAGAGCCCTCAGACTGAGAAGGATATCTGATCTGACCCCCTGTAGAGGAGAGAGGGAAAGAAGGAAGGTTAGGTGGAAGCATCTTAGACTTCAGCGCTCTTTTAAGAGTTCAATCAGGCTCTCAGGGAGTCCTCAAGCCAAAGTCGCCCATCAGGGCTTCCCTGGTGGCACAGTGGTTAAGAATCTGCCTGCCAATGCAGGAGACAAGGGTTCGAGCCCTCCGGGAGGATCCCACGTGCCGCGGAGCAACTGGGCCTGTGCGCCGCAGCTACTGAGCCTGCGCTCTGTAGCCCGCGCCACAACTGCTGAGCCCGCGTGCCTGGAGCCCATGCTCCGCAACAAGAGAGGCCACCGCAGTGAGAGGCCCGCGCACCACAATGAAGAGTGGCCCCCGCTCTCTGCAACTGGAGAGAGCCCGCGCGCAGCGGCGAAGACCCAACGCAGCCAAAAATAAATTAATTAATTAATTTTAAAAAAAGAGAAAAGAATCAAAATAAAATTAAAACAAAAACAAAAACAAAGTCGCCCATCAGAAGAGTCCCACGTCTCCCAGGAACACGCCTGCCTTAGTTTCCCTGACTTACTCGCTCACTGGCTGGAAGCCACTGGAGCTACTGGTCAGTTACACTCCCAAAAGTCAGAGGTCTCAGAGGGACATTTTCATGGCCACCAGTCTATTCCTTGCACTGCACAGAGCTACTTGACACAAATTCAGGGAATAGATCCTCTGTGGTTCCCATGGGCCACTCTTCCTGAGGGGAAATCTCATGAAAGAGGAGTCAGTGGGATGAACTACAACCCCTGTTGCTGCAGTTGCTCTTGGAGCTACAACTGGTGCTCGTCCTCTCTCTCCTCTCCTATTCATTCTAAGTTTCTCTCACCTTCAGGTATCACTTCTGTAGGTCTTGCTGGCTTGACCTGATGGTGTTATATAACCCAAACCTTCATTCCTGAGAGGTCTGAGCCCTTGGGAGTCATATCCTTCTGAGGCTGGGGTGGCTACACTTGCCCACGCACAGTCATAATTGGGTCAGAGAGTACGAAGAGGTGCCCAAGTGTATCACCTGGGTAGCACACACATTCTCCATGCTGCCATAATGTAAAAGCAGCCCTATTACCTCCTGATGATCACCGCCAATTACTCTTGTCACAATTGACTCGTCTTCTTGCCTGCTGGTCCCTGGGCTCAAGGAGTCCAAAGTGTCCTGGTGGTATCCATAGCTTGTAGTTCAATGGGACCCTTTCCTGCATCCTCTGGCAAGAGTGTGCCCTCTTTGAGGACCATGACCACCATCCTTGTCATGCCCGGAGTTGATGGGACTGGAAGCACAGAGTCCTCCAGTGGTAAGTGGGGCCACTCATGCTTCCACCCCTTGGTCTCTGGATCCATGTATTTTTTTCTACTAGGATACACAGCATCAGATACAGGTCTCTGATTTAATATATACACTGTGTCCTGAAGAGTACCCCCTTCTTTCAGAGTGTTGCCCCCAAACTGGCACTTTAATTATTCCTTTCAAAAGCCATTCCAGTGTTCTATGAGGCTGGGTACCTCTGGATGGTGTGGTGCGTGATACAACCAGTGGAGCCCATGGTCATGGGCCCACTCCCTCACCTCCTTTGCTGTAAAATGGGTCCCCTGATCAGATGCCATGTTGCGTGGGATTCCATGCTTGTAGATCAGGCCTTCCATAATCCCCTGGATTGTGGTACTTGCTGAGGCTCTACAGGCAGGAAAGGTAAACCCAAGTCTAGAATAAGTATCTATACCTGCAAGGACAAACTACTGATGCTTCTCAGATGGAAGGGACTCATTGCTGTTGACTTGATACCAAGTGACCAAGAGATAGTGCCAGGTCTGGGAGCTCAGTTTGGGTCTCTGTTGCCAACATGTTGGACATTTGGAGGCACCAGTAAACTGGATCAGCTTTGGCAAGTGGGAGTCCATGTTATTGTGGCCATCTTGGCAACCATGGCCACTACGTGAATATGCCCATTGTGCTAATTCTGGGGTGGCTGCTGACAAAGGCTAGCTGATGTCAACTGGCTGAGTCATTTTGTCTACTTCGTTGTTAGGTGCCTCTTCTGTGATGGATGATTTCTGGTGGACATTTATGTGTGATACAAAGATCTTGACATTTTATACCCACTCCCATATTTCCATCCACATGCCTCTACCCCAGAACTCCTTGTATCTGATCTTCTAGTCTTCCCTTCCAGGCCATTGGCCACTGCCCATGAATCTAAATATTCTTACCTCAGACACTGTTCCTTCCACACGAAGTGGATGACCAGATGTACCACTTCAGCTCCACCCATTGGGAAGATTATCCCTCCCATTTTCATTCAGGGCCACTCTCGAATGTGATGTAATGTAACCACCATCCATTTTCAGCTTTCCCTCACACACTGAGCAAGAGCTTTATCTTCCTCCTTCAGTTGTTTGTATGAGAACCCTCCCCCCATGTGTCTACAGGTTCAAGCCTTGGTGGGACACTGGTACAACTCTTATGGGTGACATGGGGATCTGGGCTACCTGCTCATGCAGTTAACTTGTGTCCTCTGGTCTTGCTTGAGCCCCATCCTGGATGTAACATTTCCATGTTGTTATGGACAGATGCTAAGCCTGTCTTACTTTATGACTTGACAGTTCAGAAAGAACCCAACTCATAATGTGTAGCTCCAGCTGCATGTTGATGCTCATGATCAAACATTTTGTCTCTACCAGGGCCCACTAAGCTACCAGGACCTGTTTCTTAAAGGGCATATTATTTTCTGCTGTGGATGGCATGCCCTTGCTCCAGACTCCAAGGGCCTACATTGTTTTTCTCCCACTGGAGCTTGCCATAAGCTCCGCACTGTATCATTTTCCACCACTGATGCTTGTAACACCTTGGATTGTATCCAGAAGGTCAGCTGGATTGTATGGCCCACGTGGCAATGTTGCTTGTACCATAACCTGGACCTGCTGCAGAACCCTTTCCTACTCTGGCCCTTACTTAAAGCTGGAAGTCTTCCATGCCAGAGTAATATTCCAGGAGTAGAATGGGCTGCCTCTAGGACCCAAAGAGGCCTACAAGATGCTTTGCTTCCTCTCTGTGGTAGGGGATGTGAGATTCAGGTCCGTTTTTTACTTTGGAGGGGTATTCCAGCATGCCCCTGACCCCTGGACTCCTCCACTGGGATCACCACCAATGAAATCTTTAGCAAGTAAGTTGTTACTTTGTTCCAAGGACTATCTGTGTCTCACCTACCAACCAGGATAGTGTCATCTTCACCTGCAGGGAAGTGAATGATCAAGTTCCAACTCCACATCTTACTGCCTATATTCTGAGACCGCTCCTGGTGCCACTTATGTAGTCCAGGTCCTCTAAGAAGTAGGTGCCACAACAGAACTAGCCATGCAAGAGATTTCTTAGGGACAGTGCCGAAGACAGAAAATGGGGAGGGAATTGGGGGAGGCTGGATACTTCAAAGCAGGTCTGACTCTGGGTGAAGGAGAGAGAGAAGGGAGGAAGAAAGTAGGAAGGTTAGGTGGAAGCATCTTAGACTGCAACACAGTTCTGAAGGAGTCTGCAAGACCATCAGGGAGTCCTTGAGCCATCAGAGAAGTCCTGCATCACTGGCTTGGAGCAGGCTGTGGGAAGCATGGCCTTGGTATCTACACAATGATACATTTCAGAGTGCAGCAGCTGGGACCATCAGTCACTTATGGTCCTTGCAGTAGGGGATCGGAGAGGTCTATTTTCATGGCTGCCAGGAAGGTTTGTTTCCCTTCACAAAAAAGAATACTAATATGCACATGTAAAAATGTGTGTAATTTCATAGGGTTCATGGGCCCTCATGGACCCGCTCAAGTCCATTCGTTGGATGGCATGGGTGGTTAAGAACACCTGTTTTCAGAATTTACTGCTGATGTCATTTAACAAGAATAGACTGCTGTGGGTTTTTATCTGAAAGATAAACAACACATCTTCAAAAGACACATAAATTCCTTAAGGATGTATTATAGTCTCTTCATTAAAAGGGGGCCTATATCCTCTTAATATCATGTACAGTACTATATACATTGTAGATAATCTGAATATCTTGGATGGGTATACAATAAGGATCCCAGCCAAAATAGTCCCATTTTGGGGGGAGTTTTAACAGTAGGATTGGGAAGCAACAAAGGCTTTTCAATCTTGAAACCCTCTCTTGTCTCATAGTTTAGCAGAGCAGAAGTTTGGTGAATCCACCAATTTCAGAAGGCTCAGAACTTTGTTCTAATAAAGAAGATGCCCAATTTCTTTAATCAAATAAAATGTTTTCAATATGTTATTCCTCCTTGGTAAGCAGTGCAATTGAAGCAGTGTAGTGGAATACATTTCCAAATCCAGGCAAAGGATGATCTTGCACAACTCATGTGATCCCTGTGTGTTGGATTCCCCTACCTTTTTTAATGTTTAAAAATATAAGTACTTTATTTATAATTTTAATTGAGATGAAATTTACATAGTTCAAAGTGCACAAAGTTTGAAAGAACAGCTCAATAAATTTTTACATACACCCATGTGACCACCAATCAGGTCAAGATATAGAACATTTCCAGGGCTCCCAGAAGGCTCCCTTGTGTTCCTTCCCAGTCAGCACCCCACCCCCGCACATAAAAGTAACCACTATTCTGACTTCTATAACCATACATGAATTTTGCCTGTCCTTAAACTTCATGGGCTCCTTTGTGTCTGGCTTCTTCCACTCTGCATTATGTCTGAGATTCATCCATGTTTTTGTGGGTGGCTGTACTTCATTTATTTGCACTGTTGTGTAGTATTCCATTGCATGGTTATCTTATCATTTACTGGCCCATTCTACTGTTGACGGATATTAGAGTTGTTGCCAGGTTGGGGCTATTATGAAAAAAGCTGCTATGGATTCTTGAAGATGTCTTTTAATGGACATAAGTACTCATTTCTCATTAGTGCATATCCAGGAGTGAAACTGCTGGGTCAGTGAAATATGTGTGTTCAGCTTTGCTAGATATTGCCCAATAGTTCTGCAGTGTGGTTGCACTACCAGTTTTCACTCCCATCAGTAAAGTGTCAGAGTTCTAGCTGTTCCCTATCCTATCCTGGCCTCACAGACAGTAGGTATCGTAATTCCTTTAAATTTTGGTCATTCTGGTGGGCATTTTCCACTTTTAAGTAAGACTAACTGAGCCATCATCAGTCAGGGAAAAGGCATGTCAGTGCTCTCAGAACCCCTTAAAAAGCTTGGGACGGTTTTACCCGACTGGATACACAAGGTTGTGATGTAGATTTTTTTTACTGACTATTTATTACAGCATTCTTGGTTCTTTGGAAGCACACCTATAGAGACAACAAAAGAAGTTTTATAATTATAAAGGCCCTTAGAAAAGGCACTGGAAATGATTCTTGGAAACTGAAAGTCTGGTCTATGGCCCAAATTGAAGTGGTACAAAGAGGGAAATGGCCTTCAGGGACCAGAGAAGAGGTTAGCTCCAGAGGAAGGAATGGATCATGCATTTTATTACTGAGAATAACTGTCCATTCTTACTTAAATGTGTATAACTTCTCAGTGGTATTTAAAGGATTAATAATTTAATTATCAAACAACTTGGACTTTGTTAGGTCAGAGAAACAGCGATGTTTACATTGATAAGGTTCTGCTGTTTTTGGGCTTTTACTGATGAAAGAGGAAGGACAAGAAAGCCATTAATAATTATAACTAAGTAGTTTCCCTACTTTATTCTACTCTCAGATCCATGAACAGGAAATATGTCTGTTTGATCTTTTAATCTGTAAATCAGGATTTGAAGACAAGAATTATAGCTCCATCATCTCCTTTAATCCTTTCCCTTAACTATTCTTACCCTATAAAACTGCCTTGATTTGTCTGTGGGGCTCTATTTCTA
Source organism: Balaenoptera borealis (assembly GCF_965194805.1). Taxonomy (NCBI): domain Eukaryota; kingdom Metazoa; phylum Chordata; class Mammalia; order Artiodactyla; family Balaenopteridae; genus Balaenoptera; species Balaenoptera borealis. The sequence continues at coordinate 34,516,450 of NC_138881.1, read as the reverse complement.
AATTATTTTAATTCACAATAATTAAAAATGAACAAATGTTTATTAATTGCTTTCTTTGTGCTAGGTAAATGGCTATGGGTCCTTGCATCTATTATCATTTATGCTTCACACCAAGTATCTTGCTTAAGTTCTTCTCACCCCTGTGAAGCTAAGAGATTATATTTTATTAACACTGCTTTAAAGATAAAACTATTAAGGCAAAGAGGTGAAATGACCTGCTTTTGTATGTTTCATTGTAATTTCAAGTTCAAAGAGTTTATTCTCTTTCTTTCACTTTTAGATTCAAGTTGCCAAGTCCTGTCAGTTTTCTCTTGGATGAAGGCTTCCATTTCCACAACTGCTGCTCTTGTTCAGGGAACAGAATAGCCACAAGACTGGTTTCCCAAATAAATCTACACAGTATCACCATATCAATCTTGATGAAACACTGCTTTCATTATGTTCCTCTCTCCTGCCACACTATTCAATGGCTCCCCAAAGCCTGCAGGGAAAATCCCAAACTTAGTAGCTTTTTGGTGAAGGCGCTCCTCAGTTTTACACCAACATACTTTTCCAAATACTTTCACACACAAATCCTCCATTTCAAACAATACAGACTATTTACTGACCATCAAATAAGAATTCCAATCTCACACATTTGCTCACAGACCTGCCAACCTGCCAACCTGCCTTCTATGATAGACATCCATCCACTGACCTGAGGGGTTCCCTTATCAGGTATTTTCTCCCTTCTCTGAACTCCTGTGGCATTTCATAGTTGTATTAAGGAGACAGCAAATTACCTATAGAGTAACAGCAGGATGAAAAGTGGCATGGTAGATTTGAAAATAAATTATATACTCCTTGAACTGAAAGAGCTCAAAATGTGAGATGACAATATAAATGGAAAATTTAATTAGGAACTTAAAGATGTGTTAGTAGCGTTTCTGAGCATGTTCTATGTAGTAGGCCATGCACTATTTTCCCTGGACTTGCACATTTATTTCTGTAAGTAGGCACTGTTATTATCCTCCATTTACTGTTGAGGAATCTGAGGCTCAGATATGTTATAGGACGTAGCCAAGATCATCCAACTAATAAGGGGAGAGGGAGCATTTGAATCGCCCATATTCTTTTTTTTTTTTTTTTTAACATCTTATCCCTTAGGGTATAGTGCACTTAAGATGTGATCTCAAGTTCCACTTGCTCCAGGAAGAAGACAGGGAGTTTGAGGGAATGTAAGACATTGGAAGACTAGTAGGAAGGTGAATACAGAGAAACAGAGGAGGGCAAGAATTAACAAAAGAGAAATAAAAAGATGGACTGAAACATGAGCCAATATAATGGAGCTTAGGAATCTGGAGCTAACTCTGTCAACATTTGTCTTCCAGGGTCCTCCTTTTATAAACAAGTTGAAGATTTGTAGATTCTTAAATGGCTCAAATTCAGTCAGCCATTTGGTTCTCAGCTTTAAAGCTGTGGAAATGCCATTTTACTGGTTTGTCAGCAGTTGCAAAGACTTTGAGGACGAACTCATATCAACCAAATATCTAAGAGATTGATGAATAAACCAGCTAACAGTATATTCATGTACAATGACACTATTTTACAATACAGTCGACTCATAGCTGTCTTCACAGAACACTCCTAATGGATATGTCCTATCAATGGCTTCCCATTGTGCTTAGAATAAAACCCAAAATTCTTGCTTTGGCCTCAAAGGCCTACATGAGCTAACCCCTCTTGAACTTTCCAGACTTGTCTTGTGCTTCTCTCTCCCTTGCTCACTAAACTCTAGCTATACTCACCTTCTTCCATTTCCTTGAAGAAGCCAAGCACTTTTTCACCGCAGGACCAACCTGTACGCTACTCCCTCTAGCTGGAATAATCTTCTCCATTCTTCACTTAATTATATGGGGATCAGAAATTAAATACCTTAATTTCTTTTACTAACCTTAGTTAAAGAAATGTAATTTTTACAGTTATATTTAATGAAAAGTCTTGAGGGGAGCTAATCTTATTAGCATAAGCACTTTGAGAATTAATTCAAAATGTCATATTTGTACAACTCTCAGTGAGATAACTAAGAGAACTCAGAGGACATTTAAATTCTAGTGACCATGTGAAAAGGCACTGTTGGAAAAATAGCCAGTAAGAACATAAGTTTTTAAACATTAAGATATGTGCTCTGTTCCTTGTTAGTGAGATGAGATCTTCAGAGAGATGTTCTATGATAAGACTTGTAAACACAAAATGTCTAGTGTAATACTTCTGCTCATAAAACAGGTTTGTTATAGGAACTTGTAGTTATTCACTTCAGGGATAAAACAATTTGGTAATAATAAATGGAATGGGCTCACTTAAGCAGTAAATGAACTTACCAGCCCTATGGCTCAACCTATAGCTGTAGAAGAACTGCCATCACCTCAGACAAATCTGCTCCAAATCCAATGAAAAGCCTGGGCCCCCCCAATTATTCTCATCACTTAGGATTCAGTTTTAAGGTCACCTTCTCAGAAAGGCTTTCTCTGGGCACTGTATTTATAGCAGCACTACTTAAATTTTGGAAAATCACTTGGTAAAACTACAGATACCCGGCCCCTCCCTATTTCCATAAGCCAGGGCCTCTGTATTCTTTATTAGCTCTCCAGGTGATTCTGATACTCACTGAAGTCTGAGAACTACTGATCCAAATGTGTACTCTTCCTTTTGTCCCTTTATTCTCTATTAGAGCGTCCTGTTTGTTTCCCTCCCAGCTCCTATCACAATATCTATTTCCATGTGGTTGTCTGTCTCCCCTACTAGACTATAAACACCATGAGGGCAGGGATCATGTCTTGTCAATTACTATACCCCCAGCATACAACACAGTGCCTGGCACAAAACTGGGGGTCAAAACAATAGATGGCTCAGTATGCATAGGATGAATGAAATGGATTTTTGTTCATAGTGCACCCAAGACTTGCTTTATAGAAGTGAGTCGTAAACTTTTTATTTTTCATGAGAATCTTTTGGGGGGATGCTACTAAATATTACAGATAAAATCAGAGTAGAGTCAGCTGTTCTGGTTAAATCAGGAATGGATGTTCCAGAGTTCTTCCCACTTGGCCTCGCTTGTATCCCTGAAGGCAGTATAGGACCTTGCCTCACAATGGGTGGTCCCTGGACCAGCAACATCAGCAAATGGTACAAAAGGAATGGTGGGTAAGACCGCTGACACCATAACACAAATCAAGGCAGTAGAACCAAAAGTCATTTTATTCTTCACTGTCACATCCAGACAGTTCTTTTAAAAAAGCCAGATTCACTTATTAATGTCCTTGATGAAGCAGTAAAAATTATTAATATTAAATTTCAACCCTTGAGTACATGTCTCTTTAATATTCTGTGTGATGACATGAGAAGTAAGCATTAAGCCTTTCTGTTGGATAACAAAATATGATGATATGTTGAAGATAAGAACATATGCAGTTCTTTCAGTTGTGTGTTGAACTAGCTGCCTTTTGCATGGTACACGAGTTTTTTGTTTGTTTGTTTGCTTGTTTACATTTATTTATTTTATTTATTTTCGGCTGTGTTGGGTCTTCGTTGCTGCGTGGTCTTTCTCTAGTTGCGGCGAGTGGGAGCTACTCTTAGTTGCAGTGCACAGGCTTCTCATTGCGGTGGCTTCTCTTGTGGAGCATGGGCTCTAGGCACGCGGGCTTCAGTAGCTGCAGCACGTGGGCTCAGTAGTTGCGGCTCGCGGGCTCTAGAGTACAGGCTCAGTAATTGTGGCGCACAGGCTTAGTTGCTCCATGGCATGTGGGATCTTCCCGGACCAGGGCTCGAACCTGTGTCCCCTGCATTGGCAGGCAGATTCTTAACCACTGCACCGCCAGGGAAGCCCCTTGCATGGTACACAAGTTTTAATTTTAAAAAAACTGACAAACTATGGTCATTTGGACTTGGGTATTTAGCAGACATCTTTTTTTTTTTTTTTTAAACATCTTCATTGAAGTATAATTGCCTTACAATGGTGTGTTAGCTTCTGCTTTATAACAAAGTGAATCAGTTATACATATACAATATGTTCCCATTTCTCTTCCCTCTTGCATCTCCCTCCCTCCCACCCTCCCCATCTCCCCATCCCACCCCTCTAGGTGGTCACAAAGCACCGAGCTGATCTCCCTGTGCTATGCGGCTGCTTCCCACTAGTTATCTATTTTACATTTGGTAGTGTATATATGTCCATGACACTCTCTTACCCTGTCACATCTCACCCCACCCCCTCCCCATATCCTCAAGTCCATTCTCTAGTAGGTCTGTGTCTTTATTCCCGTCTTGCCACTAGGTTCTTCATGGCCTTTTTTTTTTTTTTCCCTTAGATTCCGTATATATGTGTTAGCATACTGTATTTGTTTTTCTCTTTCTGACTTACTTCACTCTGTATGACAGACTCTAACTCCATCCACCTCATTACAAATACCTCCATTTCATTTCTTTTTATGGCTGAGTAATTTTCCATTGTATATATGTGCCACATCTTCTTTATCCATTCATCCGATGATGGACACTTTGGTTGCTTCCATGTCCTGGCTATTGTAAATAGAGCTGCAATGAACATTTTGGTACATGACTCTTTTTGACCTATGGTTTTCTCAGGGTATATGCCCAGTAGTGGGATTGCTGCGTCGTATGGTAGTTCTATTTGTAGTTTTTTAAGGAACCTCCATACTGTTCTCCATAGTGGCTGTATCAATTTACATTCCCACCAACAGTGCAAGAGTGTTCCCTTTCCTCCACACCCTCTCCAGCATTTATTGTTTCTAGATTTTTTGATGATGGCCATTCTGACCGGTGTGAGATGATATCTCATTGTAGTTTTGATTTGCATTTCTCTAATGATTAATGATGTTGAGCATTCTTTCATGTGTCTGTAGGCCATCTGTATATCTTCTTTGGAGAAATGTCTATTTAGGTCTTCTAGCAGACATCTTGAAAATGAACAAGGTGAACCTTTCACTTCAAGCAAAGTAACTGACAGAATTTGTTGCCAAAGATAAAATTTGAGCTTTCAAGAGAAAATTAGAATTGTGTAAAATTTTTATCTTCTTGGCAATACTTAAAGATTTTTCTAATGAGATAGGTGGTTGTCTTAGCCCATTCGGGCTGCCGTAAACAAAATACCATAGACTGGATGACTTATAAACAGCAGACATTTACTTCCCACAGTCCTGGAGGTTGGGAAGTTCAAGATAAAGGTGCCAGTACAGTTGTGTTCTGGTGAGGACCCTATTCCTGTTTCATAGCGTCTTCTAGCTGTGTCCTTACCTGGTGCAAGGGGCTAGGGAACTCTGGGCAGTCCCTTTTATAAGACACTAATCTCATTCATGACTTAAGTGCTTACCCTCATGACTTAAGTGCACCCTCATGACTTAAGTGCTTACCAAAGATCCCATGTCCTAATACCATAATCTTTGGGTGCTAGGATTTTAACATATGCATTCTGGGGGCACACAAACATTCAGACCATAGCAGTGGTGGTATTAACAAATGCGATTTTTAAATTTTACATAATGTAATGTGCCATCATTTGGAAGATCTGCATAATTCAGTGAACTAATATTTTCCAAATGACCAATGTAGAATCACACATGGGCAAAAGATTTATTCAAAGTGAAGTTTTATGTAACAGTGTAGAAAAGTTCTTGATGTGATTTCAGATTCCACACTGCAACTAATCTTTAAGGAGCTATCACTTGTAGAGTTTCAGTGTAACATCCAAGAATATTCATGATTATTTGAAAAAGCTACTTCCCTTTTTAACTACTTATATCTGTGAGGCTGTATAGTCTTCCTGTACTTCAAACCAACATAGTACCACGGATGGAAAGCAGAAACAGATATGAGAACACAGCTGTCTTCTATTAAGGCAGGCATGCAAAAATACAAATCAATGTCATCCACTCTATTCATTAACTTTGTTTTGGAAAATATAGTTATTTTCATAAAATATTATAGGTTTACTATTGTTAGCTTTAAATAATATATAAATATTTTGAAAATTTCTCAGTTTTAATTTCTAATGTGATATATACTGATAGATATATACCATATAAACAAATATCTTTGAGATCTTTATAATTTATGAGAGTATAAAGAGGTCCTGAGAACAAAACATTTAAGAACTGCTGCCTTAAGAACAATTTGAAAATTTCTTCCTTTAAGCAGTTCTAGCCTCAAAGATAAATAAACCCTGATGGGTTCTTCCTAATCCCTTTCCCCTTTTATCAGCTAGACCCCAAGTCTGACAATTGCCAAGTGCCTCAGATTTATTTCACATAAATGTACATTCCTGTCATGCTTTCCTAAGCAAAAGAGTTGTCACTTTAGGGATGCAAGGATTCTTCAATATATGCAAATCAATTAATGTGATATACCATATTAACAAATTGAAGAATAAAAACCTTATGATCATCTCAATAGATGCAGAAGAAGCTTTTGACAGAATTCAACACCCATTTATGATAAAAACTCTACAGAAAGTGGGCATAGAGGGAACCTACCTCAACATAATAAAGGCCATATATGACAAAACCACAGCAAACATCATTCTCAATGGTGAAAAACTGAAAGCATTTCCTCTAAGATCAGGAATAAGACAAGGATGTCCACTCTCGCCACTATTATTCAACATAGTTTTGAAATCCTTGCCACAGCAATCAGAAGTAAAACTGTCACTGTTTGCAGATGACATGATACCATACATAGATAATCCTAAAATGCCACCAGAAAACTACTAGAGCTAATCAATGAATCTGGTAAAGTTGCAGGATACAAAATTAATGCACAGAAATCTCTTGCATTCCTATACACTGACAATGAAAGATCCGAAAGAGAAATTAAGGAAACAATCCCATTCACCATTACAACAAAAAGTATAAAATACCTAGGGATAAACCTACCTAAGGAGGTAAAAGACCTGTACTCAGAAAACTATAAGGCACTGATGAAAGAAATCAAATATGACACAAACAGATGGAGAGATATACCATGTTTGTGGATTAGAAGAATCAATATTGTGAAAGTGACTATACTACCCAAAGCAATCTACAGATTCAATGCAATTCCTATCAAATAGCCAATGACATTTTTTTAACAGAACTAAAACAAAAAATCTTAAAATTTGTATGGAGACACAAAAGACCCCGAATAGCCAAAGCAATCTTGACGGAAAAAAACGGAGCTGGAGGAATCAGACTCCCTGACTTCAGACTATACTACAAAGCTACAGTAATCAAGACAATATGGTACTGGCACAAAAACAGAAATATAGATCAATGGAACAGGATAGAAAGCCCAGAGATAAACCCACGGACCTATGGTCAACTAATCTATGACAAAGGAGGCAAGGATGTACAATGGAGAAAAGACAGTCTCTTCAGTAAGTGGTGCTGGGAAAACTGGACAGCTACATGTAAAAGAATGAAATTAGAACACTCCCTAACACCATACACAAAAATAAACTCAAAATGGATTAAAGACCTAAATGTAAGACCAGACACTATTAAACTCTTAGAGGAAAACATAGGAAGAACACTCTTTGACGTAAATCACAGCAAGATCTTTTTTGACCCACCTCCTAGAGTAATGGAAATAAAAACAGAAATAAACAAATGGGACCTAATGAAACTTAAAAGCTTTTGCACAGCAAAGGAAACTACAAACAAGACGTAAAGACAACCCTCAGAATGGGAGAAAATATTTGCAAACAAATCAACGGACAAAGGAGTAATCTCCAAAATATATAAACAGCACATGCAGCTCAATATGAAAACAACAAACAACCCAATCCAAAAATGGGCAGAAGACCTAAATAGACATCTCTCCAAAGAACACACACAGATGACCAAGAGACACATGAAAAGCTACTCAACATCACTAATTATTAGAGAAATGCAAATCAAAACTACAATGAGGTATCACCTCACACTGGTCAGAATGGCCATCATCAAAAAATCTACAAACAGTAAATGCTGGAGAGGGTGTGGAGAAAAGGAAACCCTCTTGCACTGTTGGTGGAAATGTAAATGGATACAGCCACTATGGAGAACAGTATGGAGGTTCCCTAAAAAACTAAAAATAGAACTACCATACAACCGAGCAATCCCACTACTGGGCATATACCCTGAGAAAACCATAATTCAAAACGAGTCATGTACCACAATGTTCATTGCAGCTCTATTTACAATAGTCAGGACATGGAAGCAACCAAAGTGTCCACTGACAGATGAATGGATAAAGAAGATGTGGCAATGGAATATTACTCAGGCATAAAAAAAAATTACTCAAGCATAAAAAGAAACGAAAGTGAGTTATTTGTAGTGAAGTGGATGGACCTAGAGTCTGTCATACAGAGTGAAGTAAGTCAGAAAGAGAAAAACAAATACCGTATGTTAACACATATATATGGAATCTAAAAAAGAAAAAAATGGTTCTGAAGAACCTAGGGGCAGGACAGGAATAAAGACGCAGACGTAGAGAATGGACTTGAGGACATGGGGAGGGGGAGGGTAAGCTGGGACGAAGTGAGAGAGTGGCATGGACATGTATGCACTACCAAATGTAAAATAGATAGCTAGTGGGAAGCAAACGCATAGCACAGAGAGATCAGCTCGGTGCTTTGTGTCCACCTAGAGGGGTGGGATAGGGAGGGTGGGAGGGAGACGCAAGAGGGAGGGGATATGGGGATATATGTATACGCATAGCTGATTCACTTTGTTATACAGCAGAAACTAACACAACGTCGTAAAGCGATTATACTCCAATAAAGATGTTAAAAAAATAAAATAAAATAAAATAATTGAATTAAAAAAAAACTACAATGAAGTATCACCTCACACCAGTTAGAATGGGCATCATCAGAAAATCTACAAACAACAAATTCTGGAGAGGGTGTGGAGAAAAGGGAACCCTCTTGCACTGCTGGTGTGAATGTAAATGGATACAGCCACTATGGAGAACAATATGGAGGTTCCTGAAAAAACTCAAAGTAGAATTACCATATGACCCAGCAATCCCACTACTGGGCATATACCCAGAGAAAACCATAATTCAAAAAGACACATGCACCCCAATGTTCATTGCAGCACTATTTACAATAGCCAGGTCATGGAAGCAACCTAAATGCCCATCAGCAGACAAATGGATAAAGAAGATGTGGTACATATATATACCATGGAATATTACTCAGCCATAAAACGGAACAAATTGGGTCATTTGTAGAGACTGTCATACAGAGTGAGGTAAGTCAGAAAGAGAAAAACAAATATCGTATATTAATGCATATATGTAGAATCTAGAAAAATGGTACAGATGAACTGGTTTGCAAGGCAGAAATAGACACACAGATGAAGAGAACAAATGTATGGACACCAAGGGGGGAAAGGGGGAGGGGGAGGGGGGACGAATTGGGAGATTGGGATTGACATATATACAGTAATATGTGTAAAATAGATAACTAATAAGAACCTGCAGGGACTTCCCTGGTGGCGCAGTGGTTAAGAATCCGCCTGCCAATGCAGGGGACACGGGTTCGAGCCCGGGGACAGGAAGATCCCACATGCCGCAGAGTAACTAAGCCCGTGCGTCACAACACTGAGCCCGCGTTCTAGAGCCTGCAAGCCACAACTACTGAGCCCGTGCACCACAACTACTGAAGCCCGCGCGCCTAGAGCCCGTGCTCCGCAACAAGAGAAGCCACCCCAATGAGAAGCCTGCGCACCACAACGAAGAGTAGCCCCTGCTCACCACAACTAGAGAAAGCCTGCGTGCAGCAACAAAGACCCAATGCAGCCAAAAATAAATAAACTTTAAAAAAAACCCTGCTGTATAAAAAATAAATAAATAAAATTAAATTTGAAAAAAAAGGAGTTGTCACTTTGATTAGATTTTTGTACTTGTTTGCTTCCATGATTCGGTTTGGCAAGGAGCCAGGCCACTCACCTGGGTAGCATAGGTATTCACAAAGCGGCTTCTAGAAAGAGATGGCTCAACTGAAGCATCAGCTGCTGGGTTCTGCCAACTTCGGAAGACAAACTCATTCTTTGCCCTTTTTTGGACACCAGCTATTCTACTCAGTGTTTCTGATGGCGGGATATAATTTTGTTATAAAGGGCCAAAGAAAAAACATAAAGTATTAGAAACAATCAATCAAATAAAAGGGGGCTAATATTTATTTAGCACTTGCTTTAAGCCAAATACTCTTATATATGTTAATTCATTTAATCCTTTCAGCAACACTATGAGATGGGCATTATTATCCTCATTTTACAGATAAGGAAAGTAGGATTAGATGGCTGTTATATAGCAGAGGAGGGATAAAACCCAGGCCTCAGCGGCTCCAAAGACAGATTAATAGTCAGAGGATCTGGGTTATGTCAAATGCTTTATGGTGGTGCTTTATGGATGTGGGGATAAAGACACCTCAAATAATTCTTTAGAATTACCTCATACCAATGATTCTCCGAGTGTGGTCCCTGGGCTGGCAGCATTGGCATCCGTGGGAACGTGTTAAAATGCAGATTTCCAGGCCCCAGTCCAGACCTGCTGAATAAGAAGCTTTGGGGGAAGTGAGGAAGGCAATGCAAAGGGCAGACCAGCTGCCAGAGTTGCCGACCTATAAAGGTGTTTAACTGTGACGGAAATAAACCCGCAATATTGTCAGTTAACTCAGGTGTACTCTTCTCTGGGGAAAGCAAATTGGTCTCCTATTCCATGTAGCTAATAAATTCCTCATTATGAATTTCAACATGTGACAGGAAAATAATGTTTGTTATTTATAATGTTCTGCTTCCTTCTTAAGGAAGACTGATCCTGGTAACCAGAAAAGTTTTTGCTTGCTTAAGCACGAGCTCTCCACCATTCGTCTAATGGCCTCTTATCTTCTTACTCCTCCCTTGGTGCCTGAAGAATCAGCAGTACAGTGCACACCTCTGAAAAATCTTATTCATGGATCTTCTTAGATCAGATTCCCTAGAAGCAGAGCCTGAGTTGGGGATTCCTGTGCAAATGATTTACTGAGGAAACACTCTCAGGAGAAGGGAAGCGAGGGAAGGAGGTTAAGCATCAGGGGAAGCTAACCAAGGATGTGGTCTCAAACAGATACTGGCTTCAGCCTAATCCCCAGAGAAACTCTGGAGCATGAATTTCACCACAGGGTTGGTCCTGCCTAGAGGGATGAGAGCCAAGTTTTTGTACACCTCTCTATCAGTTACTCATTGACTGTAGACTGACAGTAGTGTGGGATGAGGGTTGAGAGTGTAACCTCCTGGGCTAAGTGGTTCCTGATGGCTGAGGGTAGCAAAAGGGGCAGCTGTGAGCCATTAGTATCCAACCCTGACAGCAGCTGGGGGGTAGGCGAACTCCGGATAATAGACATCTGGATGAGACACCAACAGCGTCTACTACATGAATGCTTTTTGGATCACTGTTCACATCCCTGAAATCTGTATCGATCTCTGCTTAGGTGTGAACTCTCCTCTCATCTGTTGGCCTCATAGAATCCAAGTCCTGGACCAGCCAGTTTCCTATTCCCCATTCAGCCATTGAAGTAAATCAAGTCAAGTGGCTACATTTGTAGGATCCCAGATAGTTTGCAGAGGGGTGTTGAACACATGCATTATCCCTCCCTGTAGAATATCTTTCTGTCCTAGGAACATTTTGTTGTTATTTCCTGTTTCCTTCTTTTGTAAAATGAAGGGATGATCTGGATCGTTTCTAAGCCTCATTCCAGTTTAAGAATTCACTTGCCTAACGATTTTGCTCCAGAAGGCAGCTGTTGTACTTGCATTGTCTCTGGGAATGAGTTTCACAAAAACATGGATTAGAAACTAAGTCCAGTGTCATTGATACAATTCAGGCACTGTTCAAACTGTGAAAAGATTTAGTCCATATAAAGGAATGCACTTCCATTTGTTCTGACCACGATTCTTTTATCAATAATTGATATTAAATTTACTGGATAATTATTAGGGATGAATTACTTTAAAATATTAAAGAACTGCAGAGTTGGTTGCAAATTCCTGCCTCAGTGATCTGTGTCATGTGTTTGCCACACAAAAGTGCAGATACTTTCATTTCCATTCCCAATATTACAGTGCATCAGCACTTAAATTAAGGGCTTCAGGAAGGTTTCACAATGGCAAAGCAATATATCATTGAAACTGTGGCAGAAACTGAGGCAAACTGCAAAAGTATCACTGAAATGTCCCTATGTGTCTCCTTTTAATCAAGTACAAGCTGATATTGAAAAAAATTCCTGATGTAAATGACTGAAAGTAGGTCTACCCCTACCAGATACTGGTCCTTTGTGTGACTTAAAACAAAGCACCTATTCAGGTTTATAAAACACTGAAAAGCGTCCCCTCTTGCTGGACAACTTACAAAAATGTCATTCCTTCCCTCTGGCTGTAAGGCCTATAAGGAGGCACAAGCCTTGGTATCTGAAGTGCAGACCAGGTTTTAACCCTTACTCACACCTTTTACCTGAGACCTTTGCACAGAGTACAACTTGCATGTCAGTATATAGTGTTCCTGGTTGTAGGTGTCCAATCGTTGTGACTTGACCGGTTTTCCATTCTTTGATATGACCTTTCATATTTGTCATCAATCCTGCAAAATTGCTGAGTAGCACCATGTCTGAAGACATGCTGCAGCGCATCTCCATTGATGAGAATTGTCCAAGACAAAAATGCCCAAAAATGAATGTGTTCTGGACACCCTCTCTGTATGTATTCTTCATTCCTTTTTATCATATGAGAAGATTTGCCTTGGAACTTTGGCATTGGACCAAGAGGCCCTCACCATTTTAACTGAAGTTCTAGGGTCACTTATTTGTGTAGGAGCTCTAATGAGGCATTGCCATGCTAATCTGCGCAGATCTTTCTGCCTGGGGGTGTTACGATAGTCAAATTGTTAGCACAATATTTGTTCGAAATATCTGACATTGAATTATTTTTCTAAAGTTCCTAGAAACATCACTGCAGAAAAAAAGAAAACAAATGATAATTCTTCCCCTACATGGAAATCATTGCAGTGTAATCACATGGTGTTTTTACTTCCAGTGTTACAGTGGAGAAAGCCTGGAAGAAAGGAACTCTTTGACTAGTTATATTAATTAAGTCGATAGGATCTACTACACCAGCAACCCAAGGGTCATTGCTGGAGTTTTTGTTAATCTCTGTCATTACAGTAGTTACATAGGAAAGGGAGTGAGGGAGGAAAGGGTAAAAAGAAACAGGAGATAAAATAGCTTTGGAAAAATTAATATCAATACTAAATCTTCCTTCCCTGTTTTCTTTATTCCTGACAATATAAATAATGTCTTCTTAAGATGAAAAGTTGGGGGCTTCCCTGGTGGCGCAGTGGTTGAGAATCTGCCTGCCAATGCAGGGGACACGGGTTCGAGCCCTGGTCTGGGAAGATGCCACATGCCGCGGAGCAACTGGGGCCGTGAGCCACAATTACTGAGCCTGCGCGTCTGGAGCCTGTGCCCCGCAACAAGAGAGGCCGCGATAGAGAGAGGCCTGCGCACTGCGATGAAGAGTGGCCCCGCTTGCCACAACTAGAGAAAGCCCTCGCACAGAAACGAAGACCCAACACAGCCATTAATAAATAAATAAATAAATAAATAAAATAGGTAAAATGCTGAAACAGTACATAAAAAAAAAGATGAAAAGTTAAGAAAGCAAATAAATTCCTACAGGCTTAGGTTGAGAGCAGTGTTAATTTGTGTGTTCATAAAAAAGAAAGCTTTGGGGCGTTTTGAGGTAAGGTGACTACATTTTGGCAAGAAAATGATACAAGTTCTTTCTGATTGAGGGAAGAAGATTATACCTTCTATTTGGTTTAGAGAATAGCCAGTAAAGAGATGAGAGCTCATTACCATAGGAGACTATTTAGAAAGTGGAGTGATACTCAGGATTATGTCCTTTGTGTGTAGACACATGGCACCTCCTAGTTAAATTGTTCTTATACCCTCTGCTGAAAGAAGATAGTTCATGAAACTCCACTCTTTCTTTCTTTTTTTTCTTAAATTAATTAATTAATTTATTTATTTTTGGCTGTGTTGGGTTTTCGTTTCTGTGCGAGGGCTTTCTCTAGTTGCGGCAAGCGGGGGGCCACTCTTCATCGCGGTGCGCAGGCCTCTCACTATCGCGGCCTCTCTTGTTGGGAGCACAGGCTCCAGACGTGCAGGGTCAGTAGTTGTGGCTCACGGGCCCAGTTGCTCCGCGGCATGTGGGATCTTCCCAGACCAGGGCTCGAACCCGTGTCCCCTGCATTGGCAGGCAGACTCTCAACCACTGCGCCACCAGGGAAGCCCCACTCTTTCTTTCTTAAGTGCTCCCAATAAATTACCATAAACATGAAAGTCACCTTTGATATTTACTAGAAAAATTGATTTTTTTCCTGTAATATTATGAACCTTCCCCCATCTCCCTACTAAATATGTTTTATTGCGTCTTCATTGCACATCTGATTTGTAATTCATCTCATACTCCCTCATTTAAGTCATAGCTATCTGCTGAAGACTATCAGTCAACCAGCCTGGAAGCATTCTTCCAATAGTAGAAATGGAATATAAAGGTAATTACTTTTCTTGTCCTCTGTAAAATATGTTACCTTTTTAAAGTTTCAGTTATTTAACATTTGAACTAAAGATTTCAAATTATATCGTAATAATTCAACAATACACATTGTGTTCACCCACAAGAGACATCTAGCTTTAATTACATAATAATCCAGTAATGAAAAATTTTATTATCTTGAAGAAAAATTAGAGGAAAAAAATGGACTAAAATGTAGCAAGTAGTAGATTTATGGAACTACCCAGTGTGTGGTGTGATTAGATGCATGACAGGCACAAACATGAAAAAGTTAAATTGGTCCTGCTGGAGAATTTGAACCTACAGAAATGTCACTAATGGATGTTATATTCCTAGCTAGGTATTCATGGTTTTACCACTTGTTCCCAAAGGCTTCTGTAGGCTTGTAACATTAAGTATTTATTACAGAAAAGAGATGTGTGCTCTTGAAGGACCCTCCTTCCACAAATGACTAGAGAAAACTCCAGAGTTTGGACATAATTATAGCTGTTTTTCTAAGAATTTCATCATTTGCCTCCGTAAGTGAATGTCTGTCTACCTGATTTGCCTGAAAATTGTATTACATAAGCAAAATGGATCATCTGGCTCCCTTGTTGGTCCTAGGGGATATGGGCACAGCCCACAAATCTACCAGCAGCTGACTGTCTGGTAAGTGTTTACTTATAAATTAGTGTGGGTGATAATTTATTAAGGTAATAAGCATAGATTACATTTAATGGCTTAGGCATTATGTGTAATGAACACAGTATTTTATGTTTAGTTGAAGCAAATGTATATGATTATGAATATGGTACCCAAATGTAACTCAGAAATTGTGAATTAGAAAGTTTAAACCAAGTTAAGCCACGTGTTACAGTGCATCAGCACTTAAATTAAGGGCTTCAGGAAGGTTTCACAATGGCAAAGCAATATACCATTCACCTATACCCTGTATCAAGATTTGTTTATTTCTTAGATTCTCTTCTCCTTCCCTCATAAACTGACTCATTCTGTTACTGAAGAATATGGTTTCTCTCTTGAGAAGCATCACGGCATTAAAACTTTGGCTTCTGGAGCTGAGGCGAGTAATCTGTCAGCAGGGACACCATGACAGCCTGGGATGACACACAGAGAAAGAGAAAGAAAGAAATGGGTAAACATTAGCAAGAGTCTGTTTAGGGACCTACGGAAGAGGATCCAGGTTGCAGCTTTGAAGGCCTATGGTTGAAATGTGTTTTCCCGAGGAAATGATAAGGGGACGGTTCTGAACTAATATTTATTTTTATTTGGATAAAGGGAGGTCAGGAGAGATCAGGGTGACCCAAATACATACACAAACACCATGCTTATTTAGGCCTCATTCCAGGACTAGTGGGGGAGAGAGCTGAAGTGAGATTCCAAGGTGGAAGCCATGATTGGATTTTCTAGTCATAAGTGAAACCTAGGTATTGCCTGGTTTTAGAGAAATAGAATCCCTCCCATCCTTGTGTTTACACTGTGGTTTGGCTACTTGTAACCTAGAGAAGTTTAGAATAAATCAGATGTAGAGTAGTTAAGGTAAATCATTTAGGTTAATGAATAATGAATTTCCGAATCTGGGTCCTCATGAAAGAGTATTTATAACCAAGAGTACAGCTTCCCATTAGGCTGCCAGCTACAAATGGGAATTTTCACTTTTACTCTTCCCAACTTCCACAATAATGACAATAGTAATGAGACCAGAAACAGTGATGACAAATGTTGATTGCGTGCTTACTATGTACCAGACTAAGTGCCTCATCATGTGTTAGTAGGTTAAGAAGTGTTTGCCAGGCACTGTGCTAGGTGCTACAGTGAGGTAGAGAGAACTGTTTGTGCATTATCTCATGTAATGCAACAACCTTCTAAGGTAGCTTGTGTTATTATCACTTATAGATGAGAAACTCAATCCTGGAAACGACACAGAGTACAGAATTGGGTTTGGACCCAGGTTTCTCTGACTCCACTCTTAAGAGGCAGTTTTACTGCCGTTCAGGTACTTGCTCTTGCTTTTTGACCAAGCAAGAGCAGGTCTTGTCTTTCAAATGTGCCCTTTGAACGTATTTATTGAAGAGTTACCATGTGCTGGGCCCTGTGCTGACTGCTTTATGTGCATCGTACTATTTATTATCCATTCCTACTATGTGAGGTAGGAAGAGATATAAAATACAGATGAGGAAACTGAAGCATAGGTATTTTCCTGAGTGGTGGTAGTAAGGGGTGGATCTGGACTTGCCTGTCCTGGACATTGACCACCATTTTCATATGAATAAACTGGGCTTAGAGGAGTTATGGTACTTTCCCAAGATCACACAGAGAGCCAGAATATTAACCTGATTTCCAAAGCCTATGTTTTAGAGCCAACCAGTACTCTGTATTGCCTTCAGGCTACAAAAATGTATTGAGCACATATTTAGGGTATTTGTCAGGTACCCTTCTAGGTATAATGAAGGACATTACAGACAAGATCAATGCTCTTATGAAAGAGTTTTCATTATAGGGAGGGGACAGGCAAGAAATAAAAAAGAAAATATCAAGGAGTGATAAATGTCATTAGAAAATAAAAAACAGGATAAAGGAGGCTGGGGAGCCATTTAAGAGAGGGTGGCCAGGGAAGATCTTGTTAAAGAATGACATTTAAGTTGAGATCTGAATGACAAGGAGAAAATAGAAAGGTCAAACACTGGGATAAGAACATGTTCCAGGAAAATATTCTAAGCTTTTTTATGGGTTCCTGGGATCACATCTCAGGTTTGGTTTTGTTTTTAATGGTCACTGCATATGTCAAATTTATTTTCAAATATTAAATCTTAGAAAGTCAGTTAGGAATGGAGTTGCCAGATTTAGTTAGACACATACATACATATATACATACATAAATAAATAAATAGGCATTTCAGATAAACAACAATTTTTCTTAAACTATAAATATGTTCCAAATATTGCATGGGACACATCTATACTAAACAGTTATTTATTGTTTATTTGAAACTCCAATTTAGCTGGGTATCCTGTATTTTATCTGGCACCCCTAACTTGGAGAGAAGAGATGATAAAATACTATGAACTACGTTCGCAATAGTGTTGTGTATCTAAGGGTCATCACGATAGCAGTGCTTTGAAGTGGCAGATTTTTTGCAGGATCCCTTTAGGTTACTTCAGCTCCACAGTAAAATTTGTAGACAGAGGAAGAAACCCACCTGACTCTTCATGAGTCCTACAGCCTTAGTAATTATTGAAAAATACAAAATACAAAAGGTAGCTTTGTGGGAAGGAGAGGGTGCATATCCGTGTGTGTGCGTGCGTGCGTGCGTGTGTGTGTGTGTGTGTGTGTGTGTGTTTTAAACAAAGAGATCAAAAGGCCTGTGCCCTATGGAGAGAATGATGTGATTACTGGAGTGTTCTGAACAGCACTGCTGGAAATCACCCAGCATGAAGGCCTTAAAAAGCTACTGTGAGTGCTGAAAGAGTACACTTTTGCTTTAAATATGTTATATGCTTTTAGAACAAGCCCTTCACCTTACTTAGTTATTACATTAGTCATTATGGGCACCTCAGAACTTGAGGATAGATTGTATCTTTCCTTCCTTCTTCTATCCTGATTGTAAATGAAATTGTGTGTGCGGAAATCATTCTCTAGACAGTAGTGCTATCCAATAGGACTTTCTGCCATGATGGAAATGTTCTGTGTCTGTGCTGTCCAATACAAATAGTGTAGACACCAGCCATATGTGGCTTTTGAGCACTTAAAATGTGGTTAGTATGTCTGAGGAATTGAATCTTATATTTTATTATCTTTTAATTAGCTTAAGTCTAAATTTAGGGACTACCCTGGCGGTCCAGTGGTTAAGACTCCACGCTTCCACTGCAGGGGGCGCCGGTTCGACCCCTGGTCAGGGAACCAAGATCACACATGCTGCACGGCACAGCCAAAAAAAAAAAAAATTAAATAGCCACATGCGCCTAGTGGTTACTGTATTGGATAGGGAAATTCTAGAGGAAAACAAGTATTGTGCCTTTAGAACATCCCAGAAGACACTATCACAGCAATGCTGAGCCTAAATGCCATTCTAAATAAGCTGTCTAAGAATAATTTCTTTGCCTATGAAATAGGAATTTAGACTAGCCAATCTCTAAGGTCTCATCCCTCTTGAAAATGCCATGCTTCTATGAATTGTGCAGGCTATGTGGGGACTGCACAGTATTCATTTTTTTATCTCCAGTGCCTGCCAGAGGGCCTGGCACACAGTAGATGCTCAGTATATGATTGCTGAAATGAACTTAATTCAATGGGACTGCCAAATCATCTGGCTCAGAGACATAAAGAGGACAGCATGTGTGTCACCAACCCCCTTCCAGAATCCATGTCAGGTCTCACTAGTCAGTTATGCCACTCTTTCCTTCCAAGACCACAGGCAGGCTTAGAACCTTCTGAACATAGGACTCTAAGTAGCCTGTTAATGAGATTGAGGACCTAAGATTAAAAATCATTTGCCATCTATATGGCTTGATCTGCTTATTTTATATGTGAGGAAACTGGGACCCAGAGAGATAACGCTTATCCAAGATGACACAGCTGACAGTTGTGACATCAAAGACAGTTATAGAATTCAAGTCTCCTCACTCCCAGTCGAGTATTCTTTCTATTTTAGATTCTCTACTTTCATTTTAATATGACTCTGCCTCTTGTTTTCTTTAAAATATATTTTCCCATTAGGGAAAGGAAGATGGGAGATGGAGAGATGGTGGTAGGACTTAGATGGTGGAAAATAGGTGGGCATAAGATTTCACTGTGTGTATGTATAATATATACACCCTTGTAAACATTTCAACTATGTGAATGCATTAAGTACTTAAATTTTTAAGTAAATTCAATTGAAAGGTGTGCATAATAAGCTCTTTAAAAATTCAGATGTGCAGAGAATCTTCGTAAATGATATTTTAGAAAGCTTACTTTTAGTTTCCCCCTCTGAATTTCGACAAAGGACCTATTTTAACAGATTTGGGTTGAAAAAAATTTATCTTTGTAACTTCAGTCATCTTCTGGTAAAGAATAGAGCCTGAGGAAAATTCTTTGCTATGTTTCTTCCTGAGGTATATGGTTGGAGAGCTCACATTTCCTTTTTCGTCATCTGGATCTTTGCTCCTCAAAGTGTGGTCCACAGGACAGCAGCATCTGCATTACCTGGTTGCTTGTTAGAAATGCTGAATCTTGGGCCCCATCTCAGACCAAATCCAAATCTGCACTTTAACAAGATCCCTAGGTGATTCAAATGGACATTAAAGCTTCAGAGGCACTGGTCTAAATGACATGACAATTGCCATTTTGGCCAAAGTTAGTGTCCTGAGGTGGCAAGCTGGAAGGTACAGTAAAAAAAAAACAAAAAACATCCCTCTTGTTAGATATGACAAATTTAGGCCTGCTACACAACTTTTCATTGCAAAGGGAGTCATGATTGTCTTCCAGTCAGCTATAGTAGAGCTCAAATCTCTGCTGGTCACTGCATTAGATCAACAATGAAGATGATAATGGTGATGATAATTATAATAACAATATTTACAGTACATTAGATAACATATTAAATGTTTTACATGCATTATTTAATGCTCACAATAACCCTATCTATATCCATTTATAGATTACATAAATAATTAGCAGATAGTCCTTTCCAGCTTGTTTTTATCAACTCCGTATACTGAAAGCTATAAACTACATTTCCCAGACTTCCTTGTAGCTGGGGTGCAGGCATGCCACTCAGCTGCATCTTGCAGCCATAAGTGAACAACATGCAGTGGAAGCCACCTCTGGGAGATTGGATCTTCTGGTTCATATGCAGGTGGGGGAAACTATAATGGACTATCTGACATTTAGTTTCCAGGGCATTAGGTACCAGGCTATGGGTGGCTGTGTCAGTGGTGTTTTGGTTACAAAAGAACCACAGTGTTGCTGGGCAATTTTCCTGCCTGTGTTGTTTCTGAATATGTATGTGGTATACAAGAATGATTCGCTGCACCCTCTTTCCCCAGAGATTCTGGGAGGTGCCTAATGTCTTTTAACAAATTCCTTTTTATTTCTCTACCTGAAGGGGACTCTGTTGTTTGCCAGTAAGACCCTGGCTGGTATAGTAATTGAGATCAGTTAAATCACTAAAAGCTAAAAGATGGTGGTACTAAATTATGGCACTGGAGTATTCCATTTTCCAGAAAAGACAGTGGTGTTTGGGATATCGTAAAGCAGAGGTGTGAGGTTAATATTTCCTAGAATAGTGGTGATGAAGATGAAACTAGTGGCATTTTGTTAAAGGGACTAATAATTTTTAAGATTAGTCTTGCTGCAATTTTGGAAATGTTCTATACCTAAAAACAAACGTGTCTGTGGGGCTAAAGCCAATAGAGAACCAAAACAATTATCTAGGCAAGGAATGAAAGGAAGAAAGAGAGGAGAAAGGAAATAAGATTTCTTTGAATGCCTACTTTGTGCCAGGCACTGAATTAGGGGCTTCTGTAAGTATTAACAAGGGGATTTTAAAATTATTGTATAAGAATTATACAACTTATCATGGTTGGCAGGTAATGGTGGCTGGTGCTCACACTGATCGAGAACACTAAGAATTTTGACTAAAATAGATATATTTTGATGGGGGTCAGTTTTACTCCATTGAAAATACACTATAAATGCTTTAAGCAATAATAATCTATTATGAACTTGCTGAAAAAAAAGTAGATGCCATCTGAGCAAGTAATGTATGTGGGTAATCCCAGCTGCTTATTATTTACCAAAAGGCATGAGTGGCCAAGTAGGGGCCACACAGAGAATTCCCTATCCTCCAGTCCCCATTTCTTGCTTACCATGATTGTCCACTTTCTGTTTTCGGCCTCTGGGAATACAAGTGATCGTGGAGAATAAAACACTTCATCGTCCACTTCTTCTGGCTTTCTGGGCAAGCAGTGTAAAAATGTCCAGTCAGAAGCAGCAACTTTAGCCGTCTAAAGAAGAGATGGGGTTAAGACTGTGTTTTGACTCTTGTATGTGACTATCACATTTGTCTTCTTCACAGTCAGAGTCTCTGACTCTGACCCGGGGTCAAAGGTCAATGCAAAGGGAGAGATAAAGGGGCAGAGTGAGGGTTTAAGCTCAAGGCACCCAGCGGAAATGTGTATGGTACTTTCAACTTATGGAACTTTCTAGTCATTTTTTTTGATTTGGGAGATCACCACTCCAAATTAAACCACTAACTCAGTTTTCTGGTACTCTTGTCTAGTGAGATAATGGACACTTCAGTAAAGAACTCTACTAGGGTAATATGTGGCTGATAGCAAAAGTCACCAGTTATACCCCAATGTATTTTAAAGGTTGCCTTTACGTGATAATGTTATATTTTTAGCTTATCTCCAAATTATGGTCTTCAGCGCTTGAAGCATACTTCATTACTAGTTAAAACAATTTTGAAAAAGAGCTCTGAGTTAGGAGTGCATTAAACAGGATGACAGGCACTATGCCGTAGGTGGTTCATTCTTCATGCAAATGTCCTATTAAGTTTAATTTTCTCTAACAGTTAATTCCTGAAAATTACATTTTCCCATCCATTTTCATCGTTCACTTACAGATTCAAAACTACATTCCCTCATAAATTATTACCTCAAAATTACTGCCTTTGTACTAAATTGTTTTTGTTTTTGTTAAAAAATACAATAGAAAATAGGCAAAGGATAATATGATAGAATATGAAAGAATATTATAGTTTATAGGAAAAGATATGGAAATGACCAATAAACATGAAAAGATGTTTAACTTCATTAGTAATCAGAGAAATACAAATTTTAAAAAACATGAGATACAGATTTTTAAAAATTAAAAATGTAAATTGCAACTAAGAACGGAGAGAGTGTGGAGGGAGTATAAATTGTCAGTCCTTTTTGGATGGGCAGCATTTCTCATATTTTCAAAAGTATATACCACTTCACCCAGAAATGCTTCTCCCTAGAAGAATTCTATTCTCTAGTAATACCTGCACAAAGAAATATATATGAAATGACCTTCATTGCAGCATTGTTTGTAATTGGGATAATTGGAAATAGCCTAATTTTTCAACAGGAAACATTTTAGGTAAAGTATGTTCCACTCATACTTTGGAATTCTATGCAGCCATTAAAAAGAATGAAAAATATCTGAATGAATGGACAAGAAAATCTAAGATTTGTTAGGTGGAAAAAATAAGTCACAATAATATGTCTAATCTACCATTTATGATAAATCATTAGGGGTGGATGTGTGTGTGTGTGTGTGTGTGTGTGTCTGTATGTGTGTGTGTAGGACTATGTAAATACACAGAAAAGGTCTGCAAAGAGACACAAAGGGCAAAGAATTCTGATGCCTCCACCATTGTGAGAGGGAAAAGCTTGCTTCTCTCTTCTGCCTGGGTTTCAATTCCTTCATTCCAGACAAAAGTGTCTTTCCAAAGGACAGAGCTAATCTTCAGGAGGAGAGAAATCACTGGGGGATACAGTCAGCGAGTCCTTTATAGGGAATGAAGGGACAGTCTGTTCTCCCCGAAGTGAATGAGTGATTAGATGCTTCTGGCCTTTATGAATGGAATTAATGAACCTTCAGAGAGGCATCAGTTTGTACCTTCATTGTAACCTGGTAACCCTGGAAAGCCTGGAGCCGCTTTTTCTTCTCCTCTTCTTGCCCCATACTTATCCAAGTGTCTGTAATTAATGCATTGCCTCCACGAGCCGCTTCCAATGGATCATTCATCAGTGACAGCTTGGTACCGTTCTGGCATACACGAGCAAGCCGGTTAAAGAACTTCACGGGACAGGGAAAGACAATTACACCTTTACATATAAGGAGCATACCTCCTTGGCATACTGCTCTGCCAACTTGGTTATGCTGGGATCAGGCTCATAACCCTGCAGGGGGAAGAATGAACGGTTATTTAGGTAGTTTTCTTATAAATGCCTTCTTCTACATGCATTCTTTTCCTTTCAACAATATCCCTGCTCTCCTTCCTGCTTTTGCTCTAAGTTGTAGCTCAACCATGTTCAGTAGAATATGATGTTGACATCTAGAATTTCAAACCTTAATGGTGCTTTTGGGAATTTAAAAAGGTAATCAGTTGCCCCATTTGTCTTTTATTATCTTTGACCTCTTTCGTCATAAAGACAAATGGGGTGTGGTACTTTCCAGCTCTTGGTAGCACCTCTTCTTGTCCTCTAATAGTTTAAGAGGATTATATACATAATTCTACAACTTAATGCATTTTTGTTGCAGAGTCTCTCCACAAGCTGTTTTTTTTTTTAATGCTCTTTTTTTTTTTTTGTCTGAAATGCTTTTTCCCAGCCACGCCACGTGGATAATGCTTTCGGGTCTCAGCTCAAATGTTTCCTCCTCAGAGAAACCTTCCCTCACCACGTGAGCTAAATACTCAGAGCCCACATGCACACATCTTACTCTTGTGCGCTCACTGGCCAGGGTTCTGTGTGCAGGGAGCTTGCTTTGAAATGGCCTTTACACAGCAAGTATACTGTTTTTGTTGAAATATGTTCGTTTGGGTTGGTTTGGTGAGGGCAGGGTTGGGACTTGGGTGAGGCAAGCGCTCACTGTCAGTCGTGCAAACACAAATTTTGCACCCTAGGTACCTCGCTTGCTCACTCTGGTCTGAATCCTAGGTGGGGGGCGACACTGTGGGAACAGCTAAAGTCCCCCAAGCTATTCCATACCCCACAGGTAACCCCTCTGCCTCCATCCTCCCCCTCCAATCTGCCCTGTACGCAGCAGAAAGAATTGTTTTCTCCGAAGCCTTCAATGTTTACTACTTGTTTCTTAAGTCGAAGCCGATTAAGAGTATCAAGGCTCCCCGCCGACATCTCCTGCTTCTGTCTCTTTTAATTTTGCTCAACATCTTGCTGCAGGAAAGCCAATCTCATTGTCATCCTTGTACACGTCTTGCCCTTTTCTGCCATCACAGCCTTTCACCCTTGCACATCTCCCCCTTTGTCCACTTCTGGGCGTCTTCACTGGAACATGTCAACTCCTCCTTTATCAAAACTCTAGGCCAGCCTCACCTCTGGACCCTCCATGTGGAAGGCTTGTCAGTCCAAACACCATAATTATTCTCATCATCCTCCATCCTTCTTGTCTTTCTGAATTCTTAGAATTTATTTTTGACTCGGTTTTATAAATTCTCAGTAGGACGTTGCGATGGGTGCTGTGATGTGTCACCCAGATCCCCCTTCATGAATAAAAGACTTACGGTCCCAGCTGCTGCGTGTGTGCCGGAAGATGGCTTTCAGCTGTCAGCCCTCTTCGGGCACTGCCTCAGCTGCAGAGAAGCCGACTCACCCAGGGTCACGTACCCTTCCAAGGCCACCTGCATCCAGTGACTGATTGACAGGAGGGCATAAAAACCTGACTCCATCCTCCCAACTTGGGACAGCCCTTAATGGCCATCTCAGATCTAGAATTCTCCATAAGGTCAGCTGAGGTTGCTCTTGGGCCTGCATCGCAGTTCGGTTTCTCCCTCTGCCCACTCCTGCTTCCTTCCCCTCCCTTCTCAAGGGCACGCTGTCATAAACATCCTGCACATCCTGCATGCCAAACTCTCAGAATCTGCTTCCCAGGAAACTCAACCCACAACAGGCATGTTCAGATTTATTCATTTGAAATTGTGTTTATTTGCACATAATTATCTATAATAGTTCCTTCTCTCATTAAAAAATTCTTGAGGAAAGAAACTATCAGATGACGATGATACCTGCAGACATTTTAGCAGCTTTATCATCCTCAAATAGCCATAAATTCTGGAGCTTTGTTTACTGAGATTTGGGGAAGGTATTTAATTTAGTAAGGCTTGCTAATTTAGTAACTAATGTTGTGACCATTCATACTGGTAAACATAAATGCAGAGGCTTGGCTATTACCCCATGTGCCTCCTGCCCTGAAAATTTAGCTTTCCCTTTGGAAAGCAGGTTTTATACTCACTAAGTATAATCATTCTTAGAGAAGGAATCAATAAGCACTTAGAGAACCAACAGAGAGGTTTGGAAATTAGAAAATCACCCAACCTTGCATGCGCTGGGCCATGACTGAGAATACAAAGAGGAATTCTTTACTCACAGCTCAGCTTTCAATACTAAATCACTCATTGGCTTTTACATAAATCTTAAAACCAGACGAAGAAGGTGATTAACAGACCCAGTTCAGTCTAAATATTCACTTAGAACAATGTTAAAATCATTACCATCAATAGTTTATGGAACAATTTTACAATCAAGGACAAAATTATGTTTTCTTGAACATGTAAGTTATTCTTGGTTGAAGAATGGGGAAATAGATTAACTATGGCCTTGGAAACTTTTCAGTGCTTCTTAAGTTTACACTAAGTCTCCTAGCTTTATCTTTAAAGGAAATAGGTCTACTTATAAATTGATGGAACAACTTCTACACTTCAGACTTTCCAGAAGACTTTTTTTTTTTTAATTAAACATTTCTTACAACACTTCTTAATTTTATTTATTTATTTATTTTTGCTGTGTTGGGTCTTCGTTTCTGTGCGAGGGCTTTCTCCAGTTGTGGCAAGCGGGGGCCACTCTTCATCGCGGTGCACGGGCCTCTCACTATCGCAGCCTCTCTTGTTGCGCAGCACAGGCTCCAGACGCGCAGGCTCAGTAGTTGTGGCTCACGGGCCTAGTTGCTCCGCGGCATGTGGGATCTTCCCAGACCAGGGCTCGAACCCGTGTCCCCTGCACTGGCAGGCAGATTCTCAACCGCTGCGCCACCAGGGAAGCCCCCCAGAAGACTTTTTAAAACTGTTACTCCCACCAAAATTTAACCAGGTTTTAGTACTCTTTATCATTTAAATGAGTTTCTGCATAAGAACAATACTGAAATTACTCTGTAATATTGGGATTTTTTCCTTTGATGTTAATAAAACATTTTTGACATGCAATAAAATGTTTAAATCGTGTATTTCTCCAACAGAATAAAACCTTTCCAAAAACACCTTATAGGGGGGCTTCCCTGGTGGTGCTGTGGTTGAGAATCCACCTGCCAATGCAGGGGACATGGGTTCGAGCCCTGGTCTGGGAAGATCCCACATGCCGCGGAGCAACTAGGCCCGTGAGCCACAACTACTGAGCCTGCGCATCTGGAGCTTGTGCTCCGCAACAAGAGAGGCCGCGACGGTGAGAGGCCCGCACACCGCGATGAAGAGTGGCCCCCGCTTGCCACAACTGGAGAAAGCCCTCGCACAGAAACGAAGACCCAACACAGCAAAAATAAAATAAATAAATAAACACCTTATAGCAGGGAACAACTATTGTTAATGTATGTTTTATCTGTAAAACCCAAATGCAGTTAATAGTTTGCATTAATATAGAGCCCTTCTTCAAGCTAGATTTGTAGTAAGAGTGTGCTAACTCTTCCCATAAAATGAAGAAGAACTACCTTATTCACATGTCAGATCCGACCCTTTATTCCAGTTCATGCTGAATGAAAGAGGATTATCTATTGTAAGGGTTAGCTCTCTGCATCCCCAAAGTTTACTATAATAGGGTGGCTTCCAATATATGCTGCTGCCTATGCCTGACATTTCTTCTATGGCAAGTGTATTAGGTAGAATAGTGTCCTCCAAAAATTCCTTCCCCACCAGAACCTCAGAATGTGACCTTTTTAGAAGTAGGGTTTTTGCAGATGTAATTAGTTAAAAGGAGGTCATTACTGGATTAAGGTTGGCCTAAATTTAATATGACTGCTATCCTCGTAAGAAGAGGAACATTTGAACAAGAAACACGGACATAAAGGGAAGAAGATGGAGGCAGAGATTGGAGTGATGCCGCCACAAGCCAAGGAATGCCTGGGGCGACCAGAAGTAGGAAGAGACAAGGACGGATCCTCCCCTAGAGGCTTTGGAGGGGGTGTGGCCTTGCCAGCACCTTGACTTTGGATTTCTAGTCTCCAGAGCTGTGGGATAATACTTTTCTGTTGTTTTAAGCCACCCAGTTTGTAGGAATTTGTTATGGCAGTCCTGGGAAACTAAGGCAGCAGGGTGCATTGACTCAAACTGGTTCAGCAAGAACACTAGGGAAAAGCGTTTTGTTTTGTCTTATTTGTTTTATTTGGTTTTGGCAGGATGCAGCAATGCTGGTGCTCTACCCAGATGCCCTCAGAGGACCCCGTTTTACATCTTTTGCCCCCCTCCCCATTTCAGTGTGCTTTTTAAAATTTTATTTTATTTTATTTTATTTATTTATTTATTTATTTATTTATTTATTTATTTATGGCCATGTTGGGTCTTCGTTTCTGTGCGAGGGCTTTCTCTAGTTGCAGCAAGTGGGGGCCGCTCTTCATTGTGGTGCGCGGGCCTCTCATTATCTTGGCCTCTTTTGTTGCGGAGCATAGGCTCCAGACGCGCAGGCTCAGTAATTGTGGCTCACGGGCCCAGTTGCTCTGCGGCATGTGGGATCCTCCCAGACCAGGGCTCGAAACCTCATCCCCTGCATTGGCAGGCAGACTCTCAACCACTGTGCCACCAGGGAAGCCCCTCAGTGTGCTTTTAACACCTAACAGTCACAGCTCTTCTTCAGAAGATGGCCCTCTGGCCACCGACTGCTTTTCCTGCCAAACGTCCCAGGGGATTCACCACCCTACCTCCCACGCTGCCCTTGGCCAATGACTGGTTCCAAGGATAAAAGCCCATCTTCCTTGCCTTGGGTTGGGACAACTCTGGGGTATAACCTACACTCCAGAGCTCACTTGTTGGATCAGGCTGAAGCCCCCTTCTGTGGGACAGTGCCTGACATGGCACTTGGGTGACCAAATCACCCTAGCTTGCCTGGGACCATCCCAGTTTTAGCACTGATAGTCCCATGTCCCCAGAAAGCCCTGGGTCCCTCTTAAACTCAAGAAGCAGAAGCAAGGAGGAATTTTTAGGCCTCACATATTCACCTCTGAATGTCTTAGCTTATCAGAGTGAACCACAGCAGCGACTACTGAGATAACAGCAAACACATGCTCAGTCAGAAACACTGGTGGACAATTTTGTGAATCATCATCCCTTAATGAGAAGATCAGTTCTATCTTTTACTTCGTTTCTGAAATGGCTTCTATTTAGGGGAGCTTTCCCTTCAAAAGACTCCTGATAGGAAGTTGTAACTAATGAGAAACATAATGGTGAAAAGAATTCAGTAGAGAGGGGGTATGTAAAAGGTTCGGTGGAGATCCTTCAGGACTGATTTGTGTATGAGTCTCTTGTAGAATTAGTTTTTATCCTCTAAAAGGCCTACTTATTTTGTATGAGGCTGGGAGTATCTTTTTGTTTTAAATTTTATTGAAGTATAGTTGATTTACAATGTTGTGTTAATTTCAGCTATACAGCAAAGTGACTCAGTTATTCATATGTATTGATACATTCCTTTTCATATTCTTTTCCCTTATAGTTTATCACAGGATATTGAATATAGTTCCCTGTGCTATACAGTAGGACCTTGTTGTTTATCCATCCTATATATAATAGTTTGCATCTGTTAATCCCAAACTCGAGGCTGGGAGTATCTTAACATAGGGCTTCTCCTAGGGGGATCTGCACTTTTTTATTTTGGTGTATTTATTTACGGACTTAATATGTAGGTAGAACATTTACATGTTAAGAAATTCAAACCACATAAAAGGATATACTGTGGAAATAAAGTCTCCCTCCTACCTCTATCCTTGAATCTCCCAGTTTCACTTCTCACAGACAACAATTATTACCAGTTTCTCGTGTATCAAAAGGGTTACTTTGGACCTATAAAAGAAGTCACGCTTCCCATACATCCTGTGAGAGATTAATAGCAGGGTAGGAAGTAAGTGGGGGTAGCTTCACAGCCAGGACTCAGATTTAAAAGGCTGAAGGGCCCCTGGATTTGAGTTTTGAAACACTAAGCTGGTGTACATGCCACTGCTGTGTCCTTCACATTAGAGTGAATTTTTTTTTTTTTTTTTTTTTTACCAAATCGTAGTACTCAAAAAATGACAGCGTCTTCCCCATGCCTTTTGGGATTTCTACGCTGCCTGGATTTCATTACTTTCTTCAGCCTTTGTGGTAGCAATGCACAAGAATGCCAGTCATCATAATGGCTGGTTTCAGGGTACTCAAAGGGATAATTCAGACATGCTTTTAACACAGACTTACAGGGTGAAAGGCATCAGGCAAGACTATCTCTTTTTGTAGAGATGGGAAATTGGAAACTCAAGAGGCCGGGTAGCTATAATAGTAGAGCTAGTAACATAACCTAAATTTTGTGGCCTCACCTGTCCTCTCCTTGAATGGAAGAGACGTTTGTTTTTCACTAGGTAATTGCATCTGGGAATGATTTCAAAGGGGGTTAGTTTCAAGGCAGAAAGTTTCCCTACCTTTGGAGTAGCCACCTGAAGGTGCATGCCGAATTTTGCTGCACTCATCATGATGGAGTGCAGGATGTTATTCCCATCCCCAATCCAGCTGAGGGTAAGGCCTTTCAGAGAGCCATAGTGTTCCTGAAAGGCAAGAGATGGAGGAGATTACATCTGGGAGGAAATCCACTTATGTGAAACAATTATTAGGGTTACAATAAAGGAAACAGTCTACATCTCAATTTTAAATGGTTTCTTGGAAAGAATAAGCTACTAATTTTTTTTTTGCATTATACAGAGCAATTCAATAACATGAAGGTACAATCACAAAAGAATAGCAATATGTCCTAATATCTTAAGCCAAGATATCATATGAACTCATATGGAGACTCATTTTCATATATTTCAAATCTGAATCTTTGTTGTATTTATTCTTTCATTCAACAAATTGAGAACCATCAATGTCCAGACACTGTCCTTGGCCCTGGAGATATAACAATGAACAAAGGAGACAAAAATCACTGCCCTTATGAATCTTACACTTGTTGGTATAAGAAAGGGGAAATACAATGCACCTAGAACAGTGTAGCATGGTAGTTGAGTAAGTTCCCATTTATATAAAGTTTAAAAACCATTAATACATTTGGTTTTTTATAGATACTGACATGTACAGTTAAAGTATTAAAACATGCTTGGAAATTATAAATACAAATACCAGGATAAAAATTTCTTTGCGAGGTTGGAGGAAATGGGATCAGGAAGAGTTACACAGTGGACTTCAACTCTATCTGTAATATTTTATTTAAAAACAACAAAAAATTCTAAAGTAAGATTTGACAAAACTGTGTAATGGGCACATGGATATTTGTTTTACTTTCCTTGAAGTGTCTGTAGGTTTCGTATATTTTATACGTTTATATATTTATAAAGATAAGATTTTAAAAAGAGAAAGGCTAACTAATTTGAAGATCACAGAACTACTGGGTGGCTAAGCTTGCATGTAAATCCAGGTTCATCTGATTTAGATTCCACGCCCTTAATAAGCTGCTATTTATTCATTCAGCTCCTACTTTGAGAATTTCCTTGATGAAGGCATTGCACCAGGTCCTGCAGGGGACAATATGATGAATAGAACATTTCACTATCCCTGATGAATGTATAATCTAGTAATGATAAAGCCCCAAGGGGAAGCATTAAATTATCTGGCGTATATGTAAAGCCACAACTACAAACAGCCACTTGGTATCTAACATCGTTGTGTCATCCTCTCTGCATTAATCTTACCTTCATCACCAAAGAGTTTCATTTTGAGTTTAACCTCACATGTACATGTGTGTAGCTTATTCAAATGAGGAGGAAGATAGACCTACCTATCCAGTTTGCCCTGTCTCCCCAGAATAGTCCATAGACGCAGAAACCATGGTTGTTAGGATTCCCAGTGGCAAGACTGTGTAGATTGGCTGCGGCAAACCCAATGGGATGAATCTCTCAAAGTTATTCAAGTTTTTAATTTGAAGGGACATGGCTAAATTTGAGCCTCAGTTCTATAAATTCTGCATGCTCTTAACTCCAGTCTTAAGCAGTTTATTAAAATGATAGAAAATGGCCTCCTTCTCAGAAAGTCATTTAGTAATTGACCATTTTGAATGTTCAAAGCACACTCCCCCAGTCTTCACTGCCAAGTCACAGAGCCTGATGTATATGGATTACATAATGATTTTTCTATTTTCTGTGCTCCAGCATTCCCTATTCATCCACTGTGTTAAATATGGCACCAGAAAAGCAAAGGTTTGAGAACAGAAGTATCTGTAATCTGTTTTTAGCAATGCCCTGTCTTCCTTGGATATCTAGTTGTACACATATGCTATAATTCTTTGCCAAGATATTATTTGAAAACAAAACACCAGTACCACAATTTAAATGCTTCCGTTTAGAGCTAGTTAGGAATTATTGATTTTGCTCTTGTGTGAGGCAAAGAAATAAGCCAACCTGGAGAGTGAGGTAATCAGCCAGGATCTGGATAGGATGGTACAAATCTGACAGCCCATTGATGATTGGGATGGATGCTTCTTTAGCCAGGATGTCCAGATCTGATTGTTTATACACTCGCGCCAACACTGCATCTGTCATGCTAGACAACACACTGTGACAAACCAAGAAAAAATCATCTAAGTTGATTATGCTTAATAATTCCTTCTGAATATAGGGTCTTAGACAGTAATAAGAAATGCTAATACGTTAGAATTTTTACTGTTAAAACTACCTATCAACATGACGGATTTAGAAGCTAATAATAAACATGTAATCATTCCAGAAGCCAGATGTTGTTCCACTGATGTCTTAGCCAATGACCGTTGATTTTACTATTTTTTACGGAGATAAGAAACCAATTGTGAGCCTAGCAGTTGTGATAATGAATTATAATTGATATGTGGCAGTTGGTAAAGTTAAAAGAGACAAGACCAAAAACAAGATATACAGAGAAAAATTAATGAACTGGATTGTGGCATTTTGTGAGGGGGACATCATCCCACAAATATACACTTTCACTATAAAATTGAAGGTAGCAGTGTGGCAGCCAAAGAGGTGCACACAAAGATTGTTTTGCAAGAGAGAACCTTCTGGAAGGAGTGCTATTAGCTGACAGCCCCCAGCTGCTGTACCTTTGGAGTCTGCTGCAGCATTCCTACTGAGGCCACACCCTCCCCAGGCTGTTCCCACCAAGGACGGAGCACGGGAGGGCCCCAGAGCTGGGCCATTCTGCCTGACACGGGACGTCTCTGATGGGCAGCAAAGATGGATATAACTATTCTCATTTTATAGCTGAAGGACCTGAGACACAAAGAAGTTTAGTAACTTGCCCCAGATCACACAGCTAAGTAAGTTGGAGGAGCTCATATTCAAACCAAAGTCAGTTTAAACTCAAAAGACCACGTTCTTATCATTACAACACATTGCCTCAAATTTGCAGATGATAAAAACCTGGAATGAGAAACTGGGATCCAGATTTTAAGCTCTCTCTATGTGTCAGAGTGATGGTGGTCCCTCAGCTAAAGCTTCAGCCTTACAAAAATAACAGGGATGGCCTTTTGTTTAAAATCTTGGTTTCTTCTTATTTAAAGGGAAACCCCACAGCAGAGGCTTCTAACCATTTTAGTTTTAAGGAACTCTTTTTAATGGCAAAAAAAAAATTGGAAAGCCTCCCATAATAGTAGTTATATTAAATATATAAAGTCATTATTATAAGGTATCCAGTTAGCCTTTGTAATTTGGGTTCTATAACTTACTAGCTGTGTGACCTTGGACATGTTATTTAATTTCTCTATGACTTAGTTGCTTCATCTGTAAAACCATAATAACAATATCTATCCCATTGCGTTATTGTGAGGATTCATGAGATAACCTATATAAGATGCATAGTATGATGCCTTGTTCATAGTAAAAGATCAAAAAGTAATAGATGATATTACCATGTCAAAAGAAAATGTATAAAAACTAGAGCTAGTATTTAGTAAGGATTTCATAGATTTGTATTTTAATCATCATATATTTGGAAAATTAGTCCTTCTTATATGTCTGAGGCATATTATTTACTCAGTCTGTAGAAAACTGTTGCTCTTTATAAAATTCAACGACCACTAAAAAAAATTCCTTGCTCCCAGGGATTAGAGAATCAAAGATTGAAAACCATATTCCTGTAACAATATTTTCTAGACTCAGGTTTTTTTCAAATTTTCACAGATTTCTCATACCCATAGTTTCCAGATTTTCAGATTTCATGGATCAGCAAAATTTCTAAAAACATATGGAGATCAACATATGATTCCCAGCTTTTTGTTTAGAAGATTAAGGGCATGAGAAACAAGCAAATAAACACATTTGGTATGTTAATATCTTCATTTAGTAAGAGAGGACATTTTAACAACAAAAAAGGTGTGAATGACCTAATCTCAAAAATGATCCTTGAATTAATTTAGCTTTATGAAATTCACTATATTGTCTTTATTTTTCTTATTTTACAACTTCCGATGAAAACTTCCCATGGCAGGGCATCAGTGGAGGGGTCAAGATTTGGAAACCAGTGCTCTGAACTGTCTAAGCACATTGTACATTGTAGTTTGAAAGAGGTGAATAAAAGAGCCGCTTTAGAGTTTCTCTTGTAAAACAGGTGACGTTTGATGGTTGACTAAGACCAGGGTTTTCAATTTTTGCTGCATATGAAAGTCACCTGGAGAACTTTTAAAACTCTTGAGGCCCAGGCCATAATCTCTATCAATTTCATCAGAAAAATAGAATCTCTAGGGGTGCGACCTAGAGCTCAGCATTTTAAAAAACTTTCCAGGAAATTCCAATGTGCAGCCAAGGTTGAGAACCAAAGCTAGAACCTCACTCCTCAAATCAACAGCATCAGCATCACCTGGGAGCTTATTAGAACTGCAGAATCACAGGCCCCACCCAGATTTACTGAATCAGAATCTGTATTTTGACAAGGTTTCCAGGTGATTTATTTGCATATTAAAGTTTGAGACTCCTAATAAAGTGAAAATTGACGCCACCATATTTTTGAAAGTATCATCCATTCTTCAAAACCTAACCAGCCCCACTCCCCTCCTCCGCAAAAATCAAGAGATCAAGAGATGACAGCCCACAAAGACAGAGGACTTTGTCCACAGTCTCATTGGCAAGGAGTGCTTTCTAGTTCAGTTGAAAGAAAACGGCATCTCAAATCCTGAAAAATGAATAATTTACTCCCTTCCATTAAGGCCCGCATCTTTACAGTAACCAGCTAGCCTGACCTATCTGATGTCCTAAGGCAATGGGTCCCAAATTTGGGTGTATATCAGAACTAAGTGAATAACTAATAAACAACAGAGGTCCAAGCTCCTGAAATAGGGTAGACTGGGTCTTTGTACTTTTACCAAGTTTCCCAAATAACTCAGATAACCTTCCAAAATTTGAGAACCACTGTCCTTAGACATAGGCTATTATGTTAAAAGAATTTTAGATCTTCTCCCCTTTTTTCAAAATCACAATACAGATTCCCTTCACTGTACAGATATACTGATGTTTCATACTACAGAATGCAGGCTTTTAACTCCACCTTGAGGAAGTTATTTAGATGACGGTAGATATCCCAATAAGATCTATAATTATAATCAATTTCCTATTTCAGAAGAATTGGTTAATTTTATGATACCTGAAATCCTATGAGAGAGAGAGAGGTAGAGGGGTGTTTGACCCCAAAGGATTTCTTTAAGTATGCATCACTTCCTACAGTGTGTAGAGATAGAATTAAAAAAAATTCTGGATTAAGCATTACAGTTGACTTTCTGGAATCTCCCAGTCAGAAAAACAGATCTGACTTCAGTTGTAGCCTCTCAAATAATTTTAGGGAGCTAGGACCATGGGCTGCCAACCTCTTAGGGTTTTTATGAACTTTACGATGTGTTGTTAAGTTTTGCTATGTGTGTCACAGATAAATGTTATCTTAACCTCATAGATGAGAAAACCAAGGCTTTTGAAAGCCTTGAAGTAATTAGAGCAAGGTTAGGAAAGAATAAAGAAGGATGAGGCTGAAAGAGGGAGACACTAGGAGAGCAACTGGGGAAGTCAATGCCCGATACACTTGAGTTTTTCAAGAATATTGAAAAAGGGCAGTTGTCGTCATTCCCTCCCTTGAACAATCCCAAGAGCTCTGGAACAAAGCAGCCAAAAGGCAAGCATGCATTTACTTGCCCTGTTCATAATGTGGAGTTGGTATCCCTGGAACCTCTATGGTATAATCTCATGGAATAGTGACTGGTCTGCTTTACTGAGGTTGCCCAACACCTCCTAGAACAGAGGTTCTTGACCTTGGCTGCACATTAGTATCACCTATGAAGCTGTAAAAACCCTGTTGCCATATTCTGCCCTTTGGAAGTTTAAATTAGAAGCTATGGTGGGGGAGTCACATCAATATTTTTTTATAATTGCTTTACATACTTTATAAGATTTAATCATCACAGTAATTTTAAAGGTTAAGTATACATACTTTTTTTTTACATATACATGTATCTATTCTTTTTCAAATTCTTTTCCCATTTAGGTTGTTACATAATATTGAGCAGAGTTCCCTGTGCTATACCCAGTAGGTCCTTGTTGGTTATCCATTTTAAGTATAGCAGTGTGTACATGTCAATCCCAGACTCCCTAACTATCCCTCCCCACCACCCTTCCCTGCTGGTAACCGTAAGTTCATTCTCTAAGTCCGTGAGTCTGTTTCTGTTTTGTAAATAAGTTCATTTGTAACATTTTTTTTAGATTCTGCATATAAGTGATAGCATACGATATTTCTCTTTCTCTGTCTGACTTACTTCACTCAGTGTGATAATCTCTAGGTCCATCCATGTTGCTGCAAATGGCATTAGTTCATTCTTGTTAATGGCTTAGTAATATTCCGTTGTATATATGTACCACATCTTCTTTATCCATTCATCTATCGATGGACACTTAGGTTGCTTACATGTCCTGGCTATTGCAAACAGTGCTGCAATGAACATTGGGGTGCATGTATCCTTTCAGACCATGTTCTTCTCTGGATATATGCCCTGGGGTGGGGTTGCAGGATCATATGGTAGCTCTTTTTAGTTTTTAAGGCGCCTCCATACTGTTCTCCACAGTGGCTGTACCAATTTACATTTCCACCAACAGTGTAGGAGGGTTCCCTTCTCTCCACATCCTCTCCAGCATTTATTGTTTGTGGATTTTTTTATGATAGCCATTCTGACTGGTGTGAGGTGATATCTCTTCGTAGTTTTGATTTGCATTTCTCTAATGATTAGTGATCACATCAATATTTTTAAACCTCCCCATGTTATTCCAGTCTGAAGACAAGTCTGAGAACTATTATCCTAGAAAATAGAGTGAGGAGGTGGGAGGAGAGTGGGATACTCTGCTGCTGGGTGGAACAATAGATCAGTGTAGAGGAGGAAAGTCTTAGTAGTTGCTGCAATCTCATACTATAGGCAAAGTGAGGGATAACAACACGATATGTTGTACTGGAAAGAACAAGATTTCATACACTTATAAAAGAGGTACAGTTGACCCGTGAACAATGTGGATTTGAACTGCACAGGTCCACCTAAACGTGGATATATTTCAATAGTAAATACTACAGGACTACACGCTCCATGGTTGGTTGAATCCATGGATGCTGAGGAACTGCA
This sequence comes from Balaenoptera borealis, assembly GCF_965194805.1. Classification (NCBI taxonomy): domain Eukaryota; kingdom Metazoa; phylum Chordata; class Mammalia; order Artiodactyla; family Balaenopteridae; genus Balaenoptera; species Balaenoptera borealis. The sequence goes on along the minus strand of NC_138881.1, from coordinate 34,479,251 downwards.
GATACGGAGGGTGGATTGTAAGTTATATGTGACTTAACCCCTGTGTTGTTCGAGGGTCAACTGTATTTTCCTTTCAGCTCAGTCACTACCAAGAGCAGTCCTGTGGCAGCAGCAGTAGCTATAATCTTCTCTCCCCTCAACACTTGTAAGCATCCCTAGTGCCCAAATTTTGGTCTTAATATTGTTCTATACCTAAAAAAGGAACCAGAAACTATTAGAGGATAGTTAATTCCATGTCCTTGGGCAGGATAAAATCAGTATAGGTCTGTAACACCCTGTTGTTGCTAGGAAGCAAAAATGATTTTAAAAATAGTAGGGGCAGTGCTAAAAGGAAAAAGAACTAGCTTAACCATTTGTCAGGTTGTGATCATTTATAGTAAAAATTATTAAGTAAAACATGTGCTTATAAAAGGCCATGATGCTCATAAGAAAAGAGTTAATATAAAGAAAATGTACAAAAATATAATTGTAATATCTAAGAAGGATGAATATTACCATGTACATTTAAATTTATTTACTTAAGTAGGAAAGTGCTTATATATAACTGTATAGATACAGATAGATATTTCGTGGGTTTTTGTTAAGTATATTTCTGTTCATAAAGTATAGATATGTGCCATTTTTAATGTGTGTAAGCCACAAATAATTAACACAACTTAGATACCAAATAGACCTAGAAATAGTAGAAACTATAACATGAATGGACAGGCCCCATCAGCATTTGTGGTCTTATGTAAAGTGAAGTAGAAGAGGAATCCTGCAGCTAACTAGCACCCGTTGCCACACACAATTTCCAATTAGAAAGATGATACAACCATTTATTCTAAAACAATAAGTTAACTGTCCTGAAGAAGAAATCTAAATTTTCAAACTCACGTTCCTGTCGCTCTAGTAGTGAAACCTCTTGGTGACCCAACTTATTATAAAACAATGCCAATCAGAAAGGCATATATTTCAAAATATGGAAACCAGGCCAGGTTAATATATCATAAAAATATTACAATGGGTCATGTACTGCCAGAGATTGAAAACAAATAAAAATTGAAGGATACCCCATCTTTTAACTTCTTTAATCAAAATCCATATGAAAAACAGAAACAAGGATCCTATGGTAGACAGAATAATGCCCCTCCCCCAAGGATGTTCCTGTCCTAATATCCAAAACCTGTGTATATGTTACCTTATGTGGCAAAGGAAATTTTGCAGATGTGATTAAATTAAGGATCTTGAGATGGGGAGATTATCCTGAGCTGGGTCCAATCTAAGAGAGAGGATCCTTATAAGAGAGCCGCAGGAGGGGGGATTCCCTGGTGGTCTAGTGGTTAGGGCTCCGTGCTTCCACTGAAGGGGGCACGGGTTCAATCCTTGGTCAGGGAACTAAGATCTCACAAGCCGTGCAGTGCAGCCAAAAAAAAAAAAAAAAAAAAAAGAGAGAGCGAGCGAGCGAGGCAGGTCAGAAGTGAGAGAAGATGCTGGCTATGTTGCTGGCTTTGAAGATGGAGGAAGGGAACTATGTGCCAAAGGATGTAGGCAGCCTCTGGAGGCTGGAAAGGCCAAGGAGTTGGATTCTTCCCCGGAGCCTCCAGAAGGGGCACAGCTCTATGGGCTCATTTTAGACCTCTGACTTGCAGAAGTGTAAGATAATAAATTTGTGTTGTTTTAAGTCACTAAATTTATGGTAATTTGTTAAAGCAGCAATAGGAAACCAATATCAGATCCCATGATTAAAAGTGAAAACTAGGTTATAAAAATATATTCAAGCTAGAGGATGGCAGCTTGAATTTAATTCATCTTGAACTTAGCAAGCAGTTCCCAAACCCAACCAAAATTAAGTGGTCAGCAATCCACTAAACCTACATTCCTAGCCTCTTGAGATGATTTTTCTTCTTTCCAGTCTGGTAAAATTATACACACACATATTTAAATTCCAGGACCATGTAAGGATAAGAATAAAAGTAGGGGTAAGAATGTAAACAAAATTAAATCTATGATATTAATAGCATTGTGCTCAGTTTTATTGTTAAAATATTAATCAGCTCTCTAATCAGTGTGGTGTTTTATGTATATATTTTCCTTTTTAAAATATTTAGAGCATTCAACAAAATCTGAAATGCTAGGCTTGTGATTAAGTTAAGTGTTTTAAAGCATTTGATTAAATTGCAATCAATGTTTAAATGGTTGACGAGACTTGTTTTGTTCATTTAATATGTATTTGATTTAGTGGTTGTATAAGTAGTGTGTGAATGTTTAAAGCAATCGTTCTGAAACTTAAACACGCATCAGAATCACCAGGAGGGCTTATTAGAACACAGCCAGTTGTGTTTCTGATTCAGTAGGTCTGGGTTGGGGCCCAGAAGAATTTGCATTTCTAACAAGCTGTCGGTACTGCTTATGCTGCTGATTTGGGGACCACACTTTGAGAACCACTGAGGAATGTTTGCTCTTTTTTTTTTTTATGTTTGCTCTTTTATGTTTATAGAAATACTAAATTCAGAAGATTAAGATATTGGACTGTAAACGAAGTACAACGAGTAGGGAGTATTTCTATAGCACAAAATGCCTCTTGGACATTAAAGCATCTATGAGCAAAGGGGAGTATGACAAAGCTTGATAGAAAATGTCACTTCAGTCGTTCAGCCACAGAAGCTGCAGGTGAAATGAATCGATATGGGGGAAGGAACAACTCCTAAGCTGTTTTCACATTGGAATCACTTGGGGAAGCAAAGATATTAAAGACCTTTAAATAGACAGTATTATTTTGTCAATAATGTTGCTTTCTGCTTTATGTTTATAAGTCATAGAGAAATCACCATTCTTATTTTTCTTCTTCCAGTCTACTAAAGATCTTAAAAAACAACGACTTTTCACTAGAAACAATGACAGACCTGTAACTCGGGCTGGACTTACAGGCCCATTAACAGTAATCTGGGCTTTCTGTAGCTCTCCAGCAATTTGACATCCCAGCTTTAAACACTGTAAGAGCTGTGTTATATGTGTTACAAATGAAAGGTTGACAAGTTAAAAATACTTTCTGGCTCTGTAATGACTTTTCATTTTGGTCTCTTTTCATTTCCATTGAATATATAAGAGTGCTGTTTGCCATCCGGTGGATTCCTGCAGCTTTGCAGACAATCTTAGGCATCTGTCAACAATGGTAGCAAAACAGCTTTTGCAAAATCCAAAGTATCCAAATTTAAAGTTTCTCACACATATCAATTTGCTCTGGATGTTTAATTACCAATATGAGGGTTTAAAAAAAATAGTTAACAAGTTAAAATATTTATTCAACTTGATTTTGCCTAAGTGTTTAAAATGTCATCTATTTTTCCCCCATCATCTCTTTTCCTACTCTTTAGAAAAAGGAGAAGCATGACATAGGACTTTAAATGGAAAGACAGTTCAAGAGATAAAATGTTAACACTGATTATTTCTGGATGATGGCAGTATTGGTGGTTCCAGCTATTTTTTAAATCTCTGTAGTATTTTCTACCAAAAGGAATATGACTGTAATAACCAGAAAAAAAACATATCATTCAAAAAAGGAAATTTCTCCCAAACATGATTTGGAAAGTAATTGAAAATGAAATAGGGCTTCCTAGAGTAATGGCTAATCCTTGGCCTTAATGAAGAAATGTGCAAGATGAGCCTGGAACATCTTGCCATATCAAAAAGCAATGGAGTTATAAAGACGAATAGAGTTATGTCAAAATGACCCAGTAGCCAACTTGAAGACAGATCACATTGGCCAAATATGGGACAATTTGAGCACCAATAAGAGTAATAACTGCAATGAATTGAAACCTTCAAATATATTAAAATGCATGAGTTTATGAAGATACTAAAAAACAGAGGGACATTGAGAAGAGTCATAGCAAGATCAATTTTCACTCAATTTAAAAGAGAACTTTCAATCAGTTTCTATGAACTCTGGTCAGAAAAGTCAGACTGTATAAAAATGGAACAAGAACTGCAATGAACATACAATGGAATATTACTCAGGCATAAAAAGAAATGAAATTGAGTTATTTGTAGTGAGGTGAATGGACCTAGAGACTGTCATACAGAGTGAAGTAAGTCAGAAAGAGAAAAACAAGTACCATATGCTAACACATATATATGGAATCTAAAAAAAAAAAATGGTTCTTAAGAACCTAGGGGCAGGACAGGAATAAAAACACAGACGTTTTAGAGAATGGACTTGAGGACACGGGGAAGGGGAAGGGGAAGCTGGAACGAAGTGAGAGAGCGGCATGGACATATATACACTACCAAATGTAAAATGGATAGCTAGTGGGAAGCAGCCACATAGCACAGGGAGATCAGCTCAGTGCTTTGTGTCCACCTAGAGGGGTGGGAGGGAGACGCAAGAGGAAGGAGATATGGGGATATATGTTTATGTATAGCTGATTCACTTTGTTATACAGCAGAAACTAACATACCATTGTAAAGCAATTATACTCTAATAAAGATGTTAAAAAAAAATGGAACAAGATAGCTCTGTATATAAAGAGCGCCCTGATACTGGATATTTTCATGCAGGCTCAAGAATGATTTTGAAGGAATGGTGTGGAAGAGGCATGAAAAGGATGGTTGATCTAAATAGCTCATAAAGATCTTTCAAACCTCAAGTTTCTATTATTCTTTAATATTTTTTCCCTTTGGTATGAAATCACAACTTGTTTAGGAATTAACTAAAACACCCAGAAAGCCAAAAGAAAACAAAGCAAAACATAACAATAAATACCATAAACAAAGTCTCCCATGGCTCCAGGAAGGTCTGACGCAGAGTCTGTGGTTGGGTAAACAGATACTAAAAACAAAGAAACAAACAAAACCCAAAACCCCAAACCCCAATAGTGTGCTGGGCCAGATCTTAAGAGCAAACATGGATATTGATGAGATGGGCAATCACAAAACAATCCTGATAATCTTAGAAAGAGTTGAGTAGTTCCTAAAATATTGGAACATGGTAGATGTGTTGCAAAAGCCAAAAGCAAACAGAAGTTGTATTCTCATAGGGTCCTCCCATTCATTCTTCCTTTTGTCCCCATCCTGCCTTGAATCACTGTGTGCCCCCTAAATTCCAGTTGGTTATCAATGACATCTCCAACCAGTTGAATAGCTAATTGGAAAACAGTGGGAGGAATTTCTGGTTGTGCACAACGACACCATTGAGAACCCTGTAATCATTTAAAAATGGGCATTTCCTATTTTTACTTTTTATGGAAGCAGGCCAAGGCCCTAGAGGAGACATAGACTTTATCCCCAACGTAAATTGGCCAAGGAATAAACTTGCTGACTGAGTCTCCCTCCGGGAGGGAGAATATTCCAGTGCTCTGATATCTCTACACAGGTTATAATTTTAGTTATATCAATATAAGAATGATGAGGAAACAAGATAATACCTTCAGCACACCTAAGTAGGCTCCTCTCAAATGGGCTAAGGTTGGAAGAAGCCCAGGGATGTTGAATGAAATTGCCACATGCAAGTTATTTAGGAAGGCAGAAGCCTTTTGACTTATATGTTAGTTCCTAGTTTTGAAGACCTCAGAGATAAATGGGTAGGGCATAATGGCATTCAGAATGACCTCCTCAAAACGTGCCATATGAATTTCAGTGTTGGGTCAGCATAAGCTGACTAGGAGATCACAAAGATGGCCAGAATTGAATCAGAGCTTGTCCTGAGATTGAGTTAGGCCATAACTTGATTCAACTAACATTACTTGAATTTCTTCTGTGGGCCTGTCCTTTAAAAGCACTATCTGATTTATCCTCATATAAACTCATTGAGATACGTATTTGTATCTCCAATTTACAACTGAGAAACCTAAGTTTCAGAAGCAACTGGTCCAAACCACAGGGCCAATGTGGTATGAGCTGTGACTTGAATTGAAGCCCAACCCTGCTTCAAAGCCCCTACTCTTTACGCTGTGGCAAACTGCCTCTGAACTATGACTGTATCATATTTCATGTTGTGAACAACTGGCTTTTGTTACCATTTACCCAAGGACCTACAACTGCCATGCTGCTAGTTTCTTGGTGGCCTCTGTAAAGATTCTTGGAGATATCGTATTTCCTATTAGATACAAATTTATTAGTACCTAATCAGGTACGTATTTCCCATTAGGTGCCAATATTTTACAACATTTTACCAAGAAACCTAAGTAGGATTACCTTTTTTAGTCTTAATATCATTGGTATAAATATCTTAAGAACTGTATTCCAGCTTTTCAAAACATTCCTTTCAATATAACAATAGTTCACTCCTAGTCTTTTTTTTTTTCCCACTGCTACTCTTAAGAACTGTGTTTCATCCAGAAATCCCTTTATAACTTCCATTATTTGAGCTATCAGAATGACAATGATTTGAAACCCTTCCATGTTGCTTCAGGGGCATGTGGATATGTGCTTGTGTAGTGGGTTGAATGGTGTCCCCCAAATTCTTATCTACTGGGAAACTCAGAATGAGGCCTTGTTTGGAAGTAGGGTCTTTGCAGATGTAATTAGTCAAGATGAGGTCATACTGGAGTAGGGTGGGCCCCTAATCCAATGACCGTTGTTCTTCTTAGAAGAGGAGAGGATACACAGAGATATACAGAGAAGGTAAAGGTGGAGGCAGAGATTGGAGTGATGCAGCTACAAACCAAGGAATGCCGAAGATTGCTGAGAGCCACCAGAAGCTAGGAAGGAGCAAGGAAGGATTCTTTCCTAGAGCCTTCAGGGAGAGCATGGCCTTGCTGACACATGGATTTGGGGCTTCTAGCCGCCAGAACTTTGAGAGAATAGATCTGTGTTGTTTTTAAGCTACCAAGTTTGTGGTAATATGTATGGCAGCCCTAGGAAACTAACACAGTGGTTTATGCTGATTTTCTTTTCTACTGGTTTTACACTGGCGGAAAACACTTCAGCGATCAGTCCCATAAGTAAGTTACATCTATAGGGGACGTAATTAGAGTAGAACAATGTTACATTATTTGGTTTTATATGGTGCCTTTCATGCACATGGTTCCTGAAGCTGTTTTACTAAGTACTGTATTAAAGTGAAAATGACTGTGAAGCTATTATGCACCTTTCAATAGTGGACTCAGAGCATTAGGCATGAACAGCTGTCATTATGGAAGAAACAGAAAGCCTTGAAACTGGAGTGAAAATGTCCCACTACTGTTGCTAAGTTTCATCCTTTTTTTTTTTCTTAATGGTAATACTTTTTTTTTATATCTTTATTGGAGTATAATTGCTTTACAATGGTGTGTTAGTTTCTGCTTTATAACAAAGTGAATCAGCTATACATATACATATATCCCCATATGTCCTCCCTCCTTGCGTCTCCCTCCCACCCTCCCTATCCCACGCCGCTAGGTGGTCACAAAGCACCGAGCTGATCTCCCTGTGCTATGCGGCTGGTTCCCACTAGCTATCTATTTTACATTTGGTAGTGTATATATGTCCATGCCACTCTCTCACTTTGTCCCAGCTTACCGTTCCCCCTCCCCATGTCCTCAAGTCCATTCTCTAGTAGGTCTGCGTCTTTATTCCCGCCTTGCCCCTAGGTTCTTCATGACCATTTTTTTTTTTTTTAGATTCCATATATATGTGTTAGCATACATCCGTTTTTAAACTTCCAAAGAATAAGTGATCTGAGTCATGCTAAACTGTCACTTCTGGTGTCACATCTAAAAAGACAAGCCCAGAGTGAGGAAAAAAATAGAATATCCAACTCTTAACCCCAGTAGAGCACCGGAGAATTGACAAAATCTGAAAACACCCTCAAATCTGAAGTAAATTTAACTGAATATATATGTATGTCTTTTGTGTCTTCTGATATGTTAGGGTGTGGAAAAGAGTCGCCGAGAGAGACTTTTCTAAAGAGGGAAGCGAGCAATGGTTCATTTTCTCCAATGGGAGCCTGGCCCTACAGGGATCCACAGTGAACTGAGGAAACAATTCAAATCTTAGGGCTGTCTTCCCATGAGTGTAGGATACACTCCCTTACTAGTTACATTATATCTAGCAAAATCCAGAAGAGAGATGATAGCCCAGTTGTGCAAAAAAAAGAGCTAACATAGCAGTCCTGAGATGGCTGTCTTCAAAAGGCCTGCTTACAAGGTTGGCCCTTAGCTGGCGCTTGGACTTTGGGAGGGTCTCCGCCACTCCTAGAAATAAGGATGGCTCACTACCTAAACTGTTTGTATAAACGCTACAGATTATGCTGAACACCCGCTTTCCTTCTGGGAGCCTAGAATTTGGCTTCACGCTAGGCAGAGGGTGCCTATGTGAGCAGCTCCCAGTAAAAATCTTATGCACTGAGTCTCTAATGGGCTTCCCTGGAAGACAACATTTCACACATGTTGCCACAACTGATTGCTGGAGGAATTAAGCATGTCCTGTGTGATCCCACAGGGAGAAGACCCTTGCAAGCTTGTGCCTGGTCTCCCCTGGACTTGGCCCCCTGTGCCTTTTCTCTTTGCTGGTTTTGCTTTGTATCCTTTTTTTATAATGAATCTTAGCCATGACCATATGCTGAGTCCTGTGAATCCTCCTAATGAATCATTGAACCGGGGGTGGTCTTGGGGGCCCTGACATACCAACTCCTCCACAATATCAGTTGACAGCTCCATCTCAGTGCTCCCCTTCACTCCCCACCAGTACCCTCAGATTACACGATACTCAACTGAGACTTAGCTAAGGAGAATTCCCCTACTATATTTTGAAGAGTGAACAGGTTTTATTATCGTAATCAAGTAAGAAAAGCGAATACCTTTTATTTTGAATGTGTATTTAGGTCTTTTACTCCTTGATCTGGTTTTTCCTTCCTTTGGTGGCCAAGACAGGACCAACTTGTAAGCGTACATTGTTTTTTTTTTTTTTTTTTGGCCGTGTTGGGTCTTCGTTTCTGTGCGAGGGCTTTCTCTAGTTGCGGCAAGCGGGTGACACTCTTAATCGCGGTGCGCGGGCCTTTCACTGTCGCGGCCTCTCTTGTTGCGGAGCACAGGCTCCAGACGCTCAGGCTCAGTAGTTGTGGCTCACGGGTCTAGTTGCTCCGTGGCATGTGGGATCTTCCCAGACCAGGGCACGAACCCGTGTCCCCTGCATTGGCAGGCAGATTCTCAACCACTGCGCCACCAGGGAAGCCCACGTACATTTTTTTTTAATTTGCAAGTTTAAAGTATGTTTCTTTGCAGATGTAAAAACATTGCCGGCTGTCCTTCTGTTCCTGAGTGCATCAAGTTTGCTCTTGCCTTAAGCTTTTTTTTTTTTTTTTAATTTATTTATTTTATTTTATTTATTTTTTATTTTTGGCTGCGTTGGGTCTTCGTTGCTGCGTGCGGGCTTTCTCTAGTTGCGGCGAGTGGGGGCTACTCTTCATTGTGGTGCATGGGCCTCTCACTGCAGTGGCTTCTCTTGTTGCGGAGCATGGGCTCTAGGTGCACAGGCTTCAGTAGTTGTGGCACATGGGCTCAGTAGTTGTGGCTCATGGGCTCTAGAGCGCAGGCTCAGTAGTTGTGGTGCACGGGCTTAGTTGCTCCGCGGCATGTGGGATCTTCCTGGACCAGGGCTTGAACCCGTGTCCCCTGCATTGGCAGGCAGATTCTTAACCACTGCGCCACTGGGGAAGCCCACCTTAAGCTTTTGTACCAGCAGCTCTTTTTGTCTGAGATGCTTTTCCCACAGCTTGGCATTCCTGGCTCTGTATTTTCAGTGAGCTCTCCACTTCACTGTCACCTCCTCAGAGAGGCCTTCCCTGACCACCCAATCTAAAGGCGCCCCCAACTCCACCCACAGATCACCCTGCTTTGACTTCATCATAACACTTATTTCAACCTCCTATTGTATTCCTGCTTTATTTTTTGTTTAGTCAAAGTCTCCTCCCTCTGGAATATAATTTCCACTTGAAAAAGTATTTTGTTTGATTTGATCACCGTTTTATTCTCAGTGCTAAAATCCTGGAAGAAAAACTAGGCATTCAGTAAATATTTTTGAATAAATGAATAATTAAGTCATTTGACTAAATAAGTGACATTTTGGAAACTGCATTTAACAGGTTTCAGGAGAATGGCCCAATTTGGTTTTTTTGTTTTTTTTCTGTTGCCACATTCAGTGTATTCCCCATCCAGTTCTTTTTTCACCAATGGGTAGTCGCTTTTTTTTTTAATTAATTAATTAATTAATTTATTTATTTATTTTGGCAATGCCACGCGGCATGTGAGATCTTAGTTCCCCAACCAGGGATCGAACCCGTGCCCCCTGCATTGGAAGCACGGCATCTTAACCACTGGACCACCAGGGAAGCCTTGGGTAGTCACTTTTCTTTTTCCACCAGGCCCCCAAAGCAGCGAGACAGGCAGACAGAGAAGCAACGCCGTCAATCAGTGTCAAGTGTGCACTTTTCTCTTGATTCAAAAGGGCCAGCACTATCATTTAAACATCATCCAATCTCTTTGCATCTTACAGAGTTTAAGGTCTACAAAAAGCAAGGAGGCAATTGCTATGGATTGTACCGTACATATCGGCAGAGTAGATGTCATTAAGATTCACTTCCTTGCTTCTCCTGTTCAATTACTTCTGTGCAAGGCAGTGGATTTCTCTTGTCTTCTTCAGTTTAGATTTACTGAATTTCTGAATCTCAGCCATATCTTGTTTGTCAGAGATTTTGGCATATTAAGCAGGAATGGGATGCACAAAAGAAAGTCATGTTTCCACAATAGCTACTCTAACCCCTTTTCTGACATCCCCATCTACCATTCCAGCCTCTTCTGATATTGTACTAACCTTATTTACCTTGTACCCTAACGATTTCCTCCTGTCCCTCCCTAACTGCACCTGTCCTCAAGGTTCAGCCTTCTGGAATTCTCACACAGTGAGACTCTGCAGCTCATTTTCTACCACTGAGTTTATACTTCTATTTCTCCAGCTATCAACTTTACCCAAATTCTACCCAAAATCTCCAGTGGCTCATGGACATTTGTACATGGAGGTTCAACGTTTAATGCAATATGTCCAATACCTAGTCTATCACCTTCTTCCCGAAGCAGAAACTCCTTTCATTTTCCTGCTTCTTCTAATATATACATATATTTTAAGAATAACAAATCTGAAACCATTTTGCCTGCACTATCAGTGTACCCTTCACATTCAGTCATCATGAAACCATATACATATCTTACTAGCTGTCCCTTCTTTACTAACACACTAGCATAGATTGACAGCACAACAGCCAGGATTACTACACAACCTCCCAATTCGGGGTCTCTCAAAGTGTGGTCCAGCCCCCCTTGCAGCAGAATCACTTGAGGAGCTTGTTAAAATATAGATTCCCAGACACCAACTGAACCCTAACCTGCAAAATTAGAATTCCTGAGTGTGGGGCGTAGAATTTTGCATTTTAACAGGTTCCTCAACATAATTCTCAATCTAGCTTTAGAACCCTTGGAATTCTCTCTCTACCTCCTATCTCTACCCACATCCAAATTACTGTGCATCTGTCTACACATAGTTTACACTGGGACACACCTCTGTTTAAGGACTATGACTTTAATACGTTTGCTTACATTTGAGAATATAAAGTGGACCTTCGACCTTGGAACTCCCTCATTTTATAGAAAAGGAAACTAAGATCCAGAGAAATTTTCACCCATGGAGGTCACAGAGTAGGTAAGTGGCAAAGCTTGGACTAGATCTCAAGTCTTTTGATTTCCAAGCCACGCAGAAAAGAGTTAACATAGCAGTCCTGTCCGCTGTCCTTTGAAAGACCTGAGCGTAAGATTGGCCCTTGTATGGTGTCTGGGAGCTTCAGTTTGGGGAGGGTTTCCACCATTCCCAGGACTGATAAGAGTAACTCCCTGTGCCTAAAATGTTTTTTGTAAACAATATGGTTTAAAATGAACACCTGCTTTCCTTCTGGGAGTCTGGAATTTGGGTACATGTCAAACAGAGCATGCTATGTGACCATCCCCCAATAAAAAGCCTGGGTACTGAGTCTCTAAGGAGCATCCCTGATGGATAACATTTTACACATGTTGTCACAACTCCTTACTAAGGGAATTAAGTGCATCCTGAGTGACTCCACTGGGAGAGGACTCTTGGGAGCTTGTACCTGGTTTCCTTCAGATTTCTCCTCACGTGCCTTTTCCCTGTGTTGATTGTGCTTCGTATACTTTCACTGTAATGAATCATAGCCACGAGTCTGACTATATGCTGAGTCCTGTGAACCGTCCTAGTGAATCATCAAACATGGGGGTGATCTTGGGCACCTTGCAGCACACAAGCCAATGTTTTCCATAACTCATTTCACTGCCACTCTCATTGACTGTATAAAAGAGACGGTAGGGGTAAACCAAAACAGCATGGCCTTAAAAAAACAGCATGATTTAAATGCTGACTTAGCCACTAAGCTCCATTACTTCTCTGAGTCATGGTTTCATCATCTATAAAATAATTGGGCCAATAATACTTGCTTTGTAAGTTTTCTTTTTTTTTTGGCTGCGCTGCATGGCTTGTGGGATCTTAGTTCCCCTACCAGGGGTTGAGCCTGTGCCCCCTGCAGTGGAAGCACAGAATCTTAACCTCTGGACCGCCAGGGACGTCCCTTGTAAGGTTTTTACAAAGATTTAGTGATAATAGTACAAGAGGTCCATAGTATACACCCTTTAAGAAGGAGCTATGATTATTTTCCTTCGAGTCTTTTGGATAAGATGGAATGACCAGAAGGAATTCTATGGATCCAATTTTATGTATCCATGTAACAATGGAATTAATTATATGGACTAAAAAGTCCCAATCATATTGGGACTTGTGAGCAGATTATTTTTCCTAGGATCTGTGTAGAGCTCCTCTAACTAAGGACTTGCAGTGCGAATTGTGTGGAGAGCAAGCATGGAAAAGAATATGTTTTTACTCATCCTCGGCTTTCAACCCGTGCTTGGCTATTCGTCTCTTGCTTTTGGGGTCCTGCCTACTCCACTGATTTCTGGGCCCTGACCTCTTTCTGGCTGCCAGTGCGCACTCCTTAGCTCTTTGTTGGATGTTCATCTGTTCCTCCAGCTGTACCTTCTTCCAACCACGAGTTCACACATGACTCATTCACCATCATTCACTTAGTCCTATATAGAGGATCCCCACTGAAACTTCCTTCCTGGCTGTGGCCCTGGCTTCAACCCCTAACCAGCTTGTAATATTTGCTCTTGAATAAAGTATATTTCACTTTTGTGGAAACAGTTATTAGGCAAATATAATTCCAGCCAGTGGCAGCATATTTGGAAGAAAAACTCATTTATGTTTATTTATTCTTTTTGTCCCTTGCATCCAGAAGATGAACACAACACTTCTTAATACTAACATTGTCCCATCTGAAATAACGTAACTAAAAGGTTTAAAGATGAGTTATTTCAAATCTCTTCAGCAATTCAAATGAGGTGGATTCTTTAGTATATACTAGGGTACCTGCCATAAAAAGCAGCCAGTGTCTGCAAGGAGTTGCTTTATGGCACATCGTTTTCAGAAAATAATCATTAGTCTTAGATAGCAAAGGCGAAATATTTAAACAGACATTTGCTCTATATTTCTCAATCAGACATGATACAATAGTGAGGGCACTGCATGGGGAGTCAGGGGGCCTATGTTTCAGTCTCTAACTATAGTTTAGTGGTTAAGAGCCTTTTCCCACCTCCACTTTCATCTAGGTAGGGCTGAGCTAATAGTACTTGCCGATAGAATGTGAGTGGAAGTGATTGTGCCACTTCCCTGCTAATGTGGCTTTAAAGCAAGCATCCTGTCTCCATGCTCTCTTCCCCTAGCTCCTGGCTGGATGCTGACACCCAGGATAACCTTGGAGGCCACATGTTGAAGATGGTAGAGCCATTCTCATCCAGAGTTCCTGAATGACCACACAAATAATCAGTCCTTCTGTCTTATCAGTCAGGAACATTTGCACTATGTTAAGCCATTGACATTTTGAGATTTTTGTGTTATAGAAGCTAGTATGTCCCTAATTAAGTTGTTTCACTTCTTTATGCCAATATATTTGGGTTGTTATAAGGATTAAATGAGTGAGAACAATGCCTGACACAGAATAAATGTTCAATAAATGTTAGCTATTATTATCACTACCTGCTCTGATGCTAGCAGGTTATGGGTCATTGAACATGTTAGTTTCCCTGGACCTCCATTTCTTCAACTGTAAAACATAAGAGTCATGCTTGGACTTCCCTGGTGGCGCAGTGGTTAAGAATCCGCCTGCCAACACAGGGGACACGGGTTTGAGTCCTGGTCCGGGAAGATCCCACATGCCGCGGAGCAACTAAGCCCGTGCACCACAACTACTGAGCCTGCGCTCTAGACCCCGCAAGCCACAACTACTGAGCCCGCATGCCACAACTACTGAAGCCTGCGCGCCTAGAGCCCGTGCTCCGCAGCAAGAGAAACCACCGCAATGAGAAGCCTGCACACCGCAACGAAGAGTAGCCCCCGCTCGCCACAACTAGAGAAAGCCTGCGTGCAGCAACGAAGACCCAACACAGCCAAAAATAAATAAATAATTGATTAATTAATTTTTTAAAATGTCATGCTTGATGACCAAATTTCCCAAAGTTTGAAATTTTATAATCAGAAACCTCTTCAAATTGCTAAGAAAAAAAATTATCTTAACGCATGGAAAGTGGCCAGAGGATGAGGGAGAGGCATTCAGAACATCAGGTAAAGAGGGAAAGAAGGAAAACAGAGAACAGTCCAAAGGATGCCGAGAGGGAAAACCACTATTTAAAGAGAAGCATATTTTCTTTTTGACATTTATCCATCAATTCTGAAATAAGCTTCAAAGAGAAGATTTACAAACCGTGCTGTGTCCATGAGACTTTCATTCACACCCAAATGAATATCTTGTGTGGTAAGAAAACAAGGGTGTCCTCCCAGAAGTGCAAAGCCTACAGTAAAAGAGAGAGGAAAAAGGCATTTTGAAAAAAAGAAAGTAGCAAACAAAATTATGAGCAATCAGCACCATCTCAATTGAAAAGTCAAAATCTTTCAATCTCACCAGCCTCTCTGATAGGGAGTTCCCAGGGAAAGCATAATGAGGAACGGAGAGAAGTAGATGAAATTTTCTGTACCAGCACTTAACTCTCCTTCAGATGTGTGCCCATTTCTCCACCCTCTTGTTCAGATCTGGGCAATATGGGGCATGTTCTCATTTGGAGACTATACCTCATTTTTATTCTTTAAAATATATAATGATGTCCACCAGGAAAATGGGAAAATAAACTGTAGTATGGGATATCATGGATTACAATGGAATACTATTCAGTAATTCAGTATTCAGTAATACTATTCAGTAATACTATTCAGTAGTAATACTATTCAGTAATAAACTGTAGTATGGGATATCATGGATTACAATGGAATACTATTCAGTATTCAGTAATAAAAAGGAATGCACTACTATACACACAACATGGATGAATCTCACAAACATTATGCTGAATGAAAGAAGCTGGACACAAAAGAGTACATAATGTATAATTCCATTTATATGAAGTTCTAGAATGGGCAAAACTAACATAGAGTGGCTGAAATTAAAACACTAGTTGCTTCTGGAGAGGCTGATTGGCTGGGAAGGAGCATTGGTGAACTTTCTGGGGTTACAGGAATACTTTATACCTTGACAGAGTTTGTACGTTACATACCCATATACATGAGTATATGTATTCTTCAACACTTATTGAACTGTACACTTAAGATCTGTGCATCTTCCTGTATATAGATTATGGGTTAATTTTTTTAAATAAATTAATTTTATTTATTTATTTTTGGCTGCATTGGGTCTTCGTTGCTGTGCGTGGGCTTTCTCTAGTTGTGGCGAGCAGGGGCTTCTCTTCATTGCGGTGCATGGGCTTCTCATTGCAGTGACTTCTCTTGTTGCGGAGCACAGGCTCTAGGTGCGCGGGCTTCAGTACTTGTGGCACGTGAGCTCAGTAGTTGTGGCTCGTGGGCTCTAGAGCGCAGGCTCAGTAGTTGTGGTGCACGGGCTTAGCTGCTCCGTGGCATGTGGGATCTTCCCGGACCAGGGCTTGAACCCGCGTCCCCTGCATTGGCAGGCAGATTCTTAAGCACTGCACCACCAGGGAAGCCCAAGCCCTTAATTTTTTAAAAATTGAAAATAAAGTGAGTATTGAAATGGCAATTTCAGGTCACTAAAAGTCAGCAAGATCAGAAGGTCATTCAACTGTTGTGTTTATCCTCCAACCAAGACAGGGCTAAGCACCACTCGCATATTGCCCTCACCACTTTTCAACCCTCCATGGGATGTGAGATTATTGCAGACATCTGAGCAGATGAGGATGGCTCCTTCCCCACCCTCATAGCACACTCCATTGGTCTGGGGAGGATGACACAGAGAGGGGCCTGCCCCAAGCCATAGCTAAACTCTGTGGTAACAAGGAGAGCCCTTATACCACATACCCTGAGACAAAATTATGGGAAATGGTGACATCCAATCAGAACTTTACTTTCTCATTTGAGACAGGTTCAATAGGCAGGCTTTCTTAGATATACAATGTAAAGGCAAATAAGTATAATTACAAGATAGAGACTTGTCTGAGGAATTTTGCAAACATTACTTTTTTCCTCCTTATTGTAATATACCTACTTTGTCTTTTGGGAAATATGCAACAGTCACAATTTTCTAATCCTACTTGTTTCCCATGAGAAAGGAGGAAATCATTAATCTCATGGTGAGTTGGGGGACAAAGAGTTTTAGACTCATGAAGGGGAATTTGACCCAAAGTCTCATGAAACAGCCCACTGAAAGCTTAATGCAATTTGAGTAATGCAGTTTGAATATGGATAGGTGATATTAACAAATGATATTAACAAATCATTTTTATTAGGTGTGATAATGATATTGTAGCTATACAGAAAATATTCTTATTTATTTGAACTATGCATACTGATATATTTTGAGGTAAAATTTCATTGTAGCTTTAATTTACTTTAAAGTATTTCACTAACTGGGACTTCTCTGGCAGTCCAGTGATTAAGACTCCACGCTTCCACTGCAGGGGGCACGGGTTCGATCCCTGATTGGGGAACTAAGATCCCGCATGCCATGCTGCGTGGCCAAAAAAAAAAAAAAAATTTCACTAACAAAAATGAACATATAAATCAAAGAAGGCAACATATTAACAGTTGATTGATGTAAGGGGTATTGGGGTGCTCATTATGCTAATCTTTCTACTTTCTGTTCATTTGAAAACTTTCCTAAGTAAAACAACAACAAAAAATCCACGACAAAACAATTGTTCTCATTTCTGTTACTACATTTAAAAAATAATTATATTCTACCTATTTCATACTTAAAAGTATTCTCTTAAAAACTGCCCTGACCAAATGGTTTTTTAGCTACAGGCCACTATGTTCTGACTCTAGCAATGACTAGTCACAGAGCACTACCAGGTGCTGGCACTTCAGAAACTTTCTTCCATTGAATCCTTCACTCTGACAAAGAGCATATTAGATATTATTATAAGAATTTTATAGACAGGAGTTTTGAGAGTCAAAGAGTCCAAAAACTTGTTCAAGATTGTTTTTAAGAACCTAGAGCTTTCTCCTAGGAGAGCCAGCCCCTAAGCCAACTTACATTGGGATCTACAGAGACAGGACAACATAGTGGAACTGGATTCAGTCTTCATCTGAAAATCAGGCAGTTTGCCTAGAGCCCTAAGATCCCTTGCAGATCTGATGTGCAACATCCCAGGTAGAATGAGAGAACATGAAACACACAAACAGTCCTACTTGCTATGGGCCTTGTAATAAAGAATCTGACTCTATTTATGATGTTTGATTGCTACCCACCATCACTCTCCCTTCTCCTCCTGCCCTGTGCACGGGCATCTTCACCCCAGCCTCACCCCACAACCACAATAAAAGCACAAGCCATATAATTTTCCTGCTCTCTAATGCCACTTTGGGACCAATTTTGGAGCTAGCCCTACTCTCCTCAGAAAGCCACATTATGTGAATAATAAACCTTTTCATACCCTCTTGGTGCAAGTATGTTATCCTCACTGTCAACAATCAAACCAGATTTTGGTGGCAGGCACATCTTGTCTCTGTGGAGTGACCACAACAGGTCCTAGCCTCATGGTATGGTTCTAAAATTTATTCATTCATTCTAAAAGTATGTGCCTGGTGCTGTTCTAGGCACTGTGAAAAGCATTGTAAACAACAAGGTACAAGTCCCTGCCTACTTGGAACTTTCATTCTAATGGGGGAGAGATAGATAATAAACTGAATGAGTAAATTAAATATCTTGTGTGTTAGATGTTGACAAGTGCTACATGAAAAATAGAGCAGGGAGGGAGGATAGGGAATGTAAGGAATAGGAGTTATAATTTTAACGTGGTCAAGGAAGCCACGTTGAAACATACAAGACAGTGGGAAGAGCATGTCTTGAGGTCCTGAGGAAGGGTCATGACTGGTGGATTCACGGCACAACAACAAAGTTAGTGTGGAAGGTATAGAGTGTGCGAGGAGGAGAGTAATAGTTGGTGAGGCTGCAGAAGGAAGGTGGGGAGGAAGCGACAGCTTTGACTTTTGTCTGAGTAAGATGGGAAGCCATCAGAGGGTTGGAGCAGAGGATGACATGATTGGACGTATGTTTTAATAGAACATCCATAGTGGGGCAAGGGCAGGAGCAGGGAGACCAGTCAGGAGACTTGCAAAAATCTGGCTGAGAATTGATAGCTTGGACCAGCATAGTAACCACTGAAGCAATGAGAAAATGATTGGATTCTTGATATATTTTGAAAGTAGAGCCAGCACTCGGTTGATAACCTTACTTCCCACCTCAATGAAAAAAAATGGTAACAGAGAACTTCCAGATTCCATCACCCCATTTCCGTACTTGTCAGCATCTGTACCCATATATTCTGCTTCCCTTCCTGTTCAGCATAGATGAACTTTCCATACCCCATGTATGAACTAGAAGCCATGCCCCCTCACCTACTCAAGAATGTTGCTCTACCAACTCTTCCCTTTCTCTCTTACATTACCTGCATCTTGAATAGGCTATTCTAATTTTTTCACTCATTAATTTAAAAAATGCAAACTTTCTCTTGTCCCTATTTCCCCTGCCGGTATCCATTTAATTCTTTGCTCTCTTTGCAGCCAAACTCTTGTTTTTTCTTTCTCTCTCCAGTTCCTCTTGTCTCATTTCCTTCAAATCTATTCCCATAAGTCTTTGGCCCCCCAACATGGCACCAAAACTCCCCTCACCAGGGTTACCAATGACTTTCACATTGCTACATCTAGTGGCCATTTCAGTTCTTATTTTTCTTGACCTTGGAGCAATTAACAAAGTTGTTCACCGCCTTGTCCTTGATAAACTTTCTTCGCACACCATCCAGGACACCACACACTCTTGCTTTTACGTCTACCTTGGCAGTTGCTCGTTCTCAATCGCCATTGCTGGTTCTTTCTCTTTTCCTTTACCTCTTAATGTCGATGTTCCCCAGGGCTAGTCCTTGGTCCTCTCCTCTCCATCTACACTCATTTCCATTATAATTGTATCTGGTCCCATAGCCTTAAATACCATCTGTATGCTGATGACTCCCAAGTATTCTAGGTCAAATTTCACTCCCCTACTCCAAACTAATATCCAGCTGCCTCTTCAACATCTTTGCTTGTGTGTCTAAAAGACATCTCAAACTCAATACTTCCAAAACTGGACTCTTGATTTTCCCCTCCATCCTGCCTGACCTGCTCTTTCCTGCTCCATCTTGCTCACAGTTGCTCAGACAGAAACCTTGAAGTCATCCTTGATGCCTCTCTCTTACCTGATACATCAGGAATCTTGTTGGCTCTCCCTTCGAAACATATCCCTAATCTGGCCCTCCTACCCCTTCCTCTGCCACCACCCTGGCCCCAGCCTCTATGTACTATAGCTACCTAGTGACAGCTTTCCCTGCTTCTATCTCATCTGCACCCCCAGCCCCGAAGTTTATTTTCAACAGAGCAGTCAGAGAGATCCATTTAAAATGCAAGTTAGATCACATTCCTCCTCTGTTCAAAACCCTCCAAAGATTTCCCTATTGTACTCAGAGTAAAAGGCAAAGTCCAAATAATGGAGTACATGTTTCTCCCTCACTTTCAGGCAGTCTTCTCCTTGCTGAGAGCGCTTATCACCTTCCAAAGTGATATATCATCCACTTAAAATGTATTATGTCTATTGTTTATTGTCTGTGTACCAACTAGAATGTCAGCTCCATGAAGGCAGGGATTTACCTCTCTTTTTTTCACTGATATATCAATCTCAGGAACCTAGAATAAATACTGGTACATAGTAAGTATTCAAGAAATACTTACTGAACAAATGCAGGAAGGATTTTGACTCTGGAGAGAGGACCCATTCTTTTCACTTGCAAACATCTCCTAATTTTGTTAATGGAATTTTCTATTACGTGTGAAGTGAGCTAATGCGATTTAGTGACGATTATAATCACTAATCACTCTTGAGCCCTTAATCTATTTCTAAACAGGGAAAGTCACCTAAACAAAAATGAATACTGCACATTCATCAAGAAAGTATTTGCGGTGCACCTACTATGTGCCTGGCACAGGGATGAATGCCATTGAGGGTTGGGGACTGTGGAGGAAGATTTCAGAGAAAGTTTAAGGCCTCCTGGCAAGTCTGCTTGAAGTCATACTCTTACTTTGACTAGAAGTCATTTTGCTGTGACAACCCAGGATTTGTCTGTTGCCTTTTCATTTTTCTCTTTGTGCTATAACGAAGATTCACATCAAGCCTGGACTTAATGAGGTAGGGGTAGGAAGAGAGGTTACAGAAAGTGTTAAGAAATAGCAGTGGAAGCTGTGAATGAAAAATGTTGCCTGCCCTATCAGCACACAAATGATGCTGTGGGCTATCATCAGCCACTACCACCGCCCTGAGGGTGAGTCCTGAGGGAACTCCGGATGGAGACAAAAGGGCTGCCCACTGCCAAGCCCTCAGTCACTACAGCCACCCCAGCAGTGCACCCTGAGGGGACTCAGGATGGGAAAGAACGGGATACTGGCCCTAGATAGTTAAGGTGCATATCAAAGGAATGATTTCCATGAGCCCAGATTCTTGCTTCTTCCCATACATAGAGAAGTGCTAAATTCAGTAACTTGAGATGTCTGGTTTTCTTTCATAAATGGTAATTTTTTGGTGTTCCGACTACCTGGATTTTGTTGCAAACATTCCTATATATCCTGGTTCCTCCCTCACCTCTTCAGAACAGTCCCTCAGAGCTACCTGAGAGGCTGCCTCCCGGGCTTAAGCCCTCAGCAAGTCCACCGAATAAAACATAATTCTCAACTTTTAGGTTGTGCAATTTTTTTCAGTCGACAAAGCCTTCAGCAGTTATTGAAGGAGATTAAACGGGAGGACATTGCTTCTAAGAAGGAATTGCCTCTGCAATTTTTGGTCACCGATCGAAAAGAAGCCTCAGACCCCAGTCCAAAAGTACAGGTCAAGCATTCACCAGTTTATCAGACGTGGATGGCATTAAGTGTTTCTGGAAGGTGTCAGAGGTTCTGAGAAGCCACCAGGAGCTGCCATTGCTGAGGAGAGGAGGACAGCTGGACGGGTCTCTACTCTCTCTTCACTCTTCATCCAGAGGAGTTTGTTTTTATCTGTTTCATTTGTTTATGCGTACACATCAGATATTTTTGAACAAAGGATTTCACCTGTTAATACCTTAATTTCTGTCTGGGAAAATAAAAGTACATCTTATTTTACTGTTTCTTTTCCTCACAGATCTCTGCAAGCTTTGGAAGAAGGGGTATAAATAGAATTCACGCTCTGGAAATGTAAAGGCTCTGAGAGCTCTTGCTGGTGGAACTAAGGCAGCTATTACCCTCTCTGTGCTTCACTTTCATTCCTGCAGCATAGTATCACGTTTTTTATATTGCCACCTCTGTAAAGATGATGAATTTGAAACAGCTTGGAAAGCACTAGCTTCTATTTCACCTTGAAAGTCAAATACCAGTGTTAAATAATGAAAAGAACCATCTCGTAGGATGCCCTGTGCATTTTTCCATCAGCTACTGCACTTACCAAGATTAATAAATGTATCCACCTATCTGCTCAATTAATTTGCAATAAAAGAGTATAATCATCAGTAGACACACAGGAGAATTGTGCAGCTTGGCAGGCAGGCATACACAAAGAGTGGGTGAGGAATGAATAAGCTACAACTACACACACAGCAACATCGATACAGCTCCCAAACATAATGCTGAGCAAAAGAAGCCAGACACAAAAGAGCATATGCTGAATGACTCCATTTCTATAAAGTTCGAAAACAGCAAAACTAATCTGTGAGGTTAGAAGCCAGGATAATGGTTACCCTTTGGGGCAGAGCAGGGGTTGGGCGGGGGGAGTAGCAACTGGAAGAAGATACAAGGGAGGGCTTCTGGGTGCTATTCACATCCTGTTTCTCTATCTGGGTATTAGTTACAAGGATGTGTTTACTGTAATAATTCATTGAACTGTACACTTAATGATTTGCACACTTTAGGTGTCTTACATTTTAATAAAAATATTACATGGGCAATTAATATGGCTTGATTTGGGTGAAGAATTTTTTTTAATTAATTTTTATTGGAGTGTGGTTGATTTACAATGTTGTGTTAGTTTCTGCTCTACAGCAAAGTGAATCAGTTATACATATACGTATAGTCACTCTTTTTTAGATTCTGTTCCCATATAGGTCATTACAGAGTACTGAGTAGAGTTCCCCGTGCTATACAGTAGGTTCTTATTAGTTATCTATTTTATTGGGTGGAGAATTTTATTTTGTCCCCCGAGATAAGTATAAATGCTGCTGTATCTTTGCAACTCAGGCTTGGGATGGAAGCCTCAAGGACTGTCCTGTGAGGATCACCCCATCCCAGAGGCTGACACAAATCTGGGGTAGCAATTGACAGTTTTAATTACATCCTGTTTTCATTCTAAATAGCAAGGTAACAGGTTTTGATGAAAAATTGTGCTAACCGACAACCATTAAGATGCACATGTACACAGTAGAAATGCTCTGCCATGTTGGGGGTTGAGGTTTACCATTTCTGTACGGGTATTTATTGAGGAAAGTGATGAATACTCTGTGAACCATAACTTTTTATGGTCATATGTTCCTTTTCTCATATATTTGTTTTGTTGTTATAGTTTGTAATTTTGTGCAGATTTCAGAGCTTTTTTTTTTTTTTTTTGGCTGTGCCGCACAGCATGCAGGATCTTAGTTCCCTGACCAGGGATCAGACCTGTGCCCCCTGCAGTGGAAGCGTGGAGTCTTAACCACTGGACCGCCAAGGAAGTCCCAGAGCATTTCTCTATAGAAAACCATCATTTAACAAAATGCTTAATGCCACCCGTAGAAACAACTTTATTGGAATAAAACATGGCTAATAAATGTCTGAATTAAATTAGACACTTAAGAAATACATTTAATGATAGCTTCTAATCCTGGGTCTGCCATTTATTAGCTATATGTCTGTGGGCCTTTTGCTGAACCTATTTCAGCCTGTTTTCCTCAGTGGTCTCACCCTCATGGAGTTGTCATGAGGATTAAGTGAGATAATCCATGTAATTAATGTAGAGCACTTAGCACAGGGTCTGTACCCAAAAGCTTATTAAATCTTCACTCTTAGTTTTATTAGTAGCTTAACTACCACGTGATATGTGCATGGTAAAACTGATCACTTATTCAGGGGTATTTAAATCGAAAATAACATTTGAACAGAGAAACGTGGTAGACAACACTAACAACCAAGAAAAAATAATCTGAAAAAAACTTAAAATTGAGAAATTTCTATATATTAATCGATTCTTTTGATGACTTCAAAAAAGAACACCTCTCTTAAGTACTAATGATTTTAAAAGATGATAACCAATGTTGAAAAGGAGCAGAATTCCAGAATTACTGACTGGCTTATGCAATATTCATTTTTCCTTTACTAAACGTCAGATGTCAATGTGACCTTTTAAAGAACCCAGCTTTAAAGAGCAAAATGTTCTCAGCAGTTTTCTTCCTAGGACTTTAAAGATTAGATGACACCTTATATGTTTCATTTCTTCCTCCTTCCTTCTCTCAAAGGGCAAGGGGAGTGCATTAGTAAGAACAGTAAACTTGAGATCTGAATCCTGGTGCCAATTTGTATTAATTGCATGAACTTAGCAAGTCACTTGATCACTCTGAACTCCATTTTGTTATGTATTTGAGGTACCTCATTGCTGATCATTACAAGGCAAGAATTACATGAAGTAGTTCTTTGCTTCTGAACCCTAGAAAGCTCTGATGCTTGTAAGTAGGATAAGATATGCAAAGGATCAACCAACATGTTTTTGTTTGTGGTACCTTTTCCTCAGTCCTATCTATTTGCCCATTTGGGCAGTCATATTATTGATTCAAGGGAGGTCTGGTGGAGCAGAAATGCAGGGAGAAACAAGGGGTGATGTATGGCTTATGAGTTTCAAAACAGACTTTTTGAAACTCATTACAGAGATCATAGTTTGAGAAAAAAGAAATTTTGAGTTTCAACAGCTTAGGATTTCAGGCACAAACAACAGACTTGAAAGAATACATGGATAGTCAGAGCCAGTTTTTCCTCTTGCTTTATCACCTGGGAACTGGAAGGGGAAGAAAAGGAGCAAGAGCGAAGAAGCAACAGAAATAGACATTGATGGACTTTTGACACTGTACCCAGCCGTCTGTCCCCCAGGCCAAGGACTGAAGGGTGGGGAGCATGATGGAAATTTCAGATGAGTTTGGGGAACCCCAGAGCTGAGAACACCTGTGTCTTGCTTTTAAGACAGCGTTCTAGGAGGGAGCAAATGTTCTAGAACCCCCTAGCGCCCAGAAAGAGGAAGGAACGATAGAGTAGAGAGAGCCTTGCAATATCTCTGTGCCCACTGTGGCGTGCAGAGCTGCCAAGAGGTTGAGAGAGCCAAACCAAGAGATATCTCAGATCCTGTGATCAAAGTAAAGCAAACTCCACAGTAAATGGGAGCCAGTCAAGGTCAAATAGGTCTGGTCCAAGGTCCAGAGGTCTCAGCAGATTTCAGCATAGACACGTGATGATGATGTCCTGATGACCAGTGACCAGATCCCCATAGCTCTAGATCCCTGGACATTGAGATACTCTCCAGGACTTAACCATGACTGTGGAGAAATGTTAAAGAGACCCTAAACTGACACAGTAAACACTTAAACAACTGAGGATTGCCTAGTGTTGCAGAGATTGTTTCCATCATCCAGCAAAATTGATACAAACAAGGAAAAGTTCTTTACATGTTAGAAAAATACACATTTCTTGCTTACATGAGTTGGAGGCCTGAGAATTGATGCCCACTGACATTCTGTACTGAACATGAAGAATTATTTGGGACTTCTACCCAAGTCCTCATGGAATCCCTACAGATGAGACTCATCCTTCTGCTTGCAGCTTCTATGAGAATTGGAAAGCATTCAGAGGCTTGCACTGCTAACTCTCAGTGACAATGTTTGCCCTTTGTTGTTGCCAAAGAGACAAACAAATCCCCCCGCTGGGCTACTCCTCCCAGGTCCTCACCCTCTGGCCCCCTCTTCAACACAAGTCCAAGTTTGTCTGTGGACTCACCTGTTTCTGTGGACAATCTTGTTCGAGTACTTCTTTTTTCAAAAATCATGCCTAAGGACTTTCCTTGCAGTAAAGGCAAATACTGAAAGTCAAGGACAAGAATACAATTAAAATGAAATATACATTTTATATCCAATAGCAAGGATTATGTTTCAAAACTTATTCTTTACATTATCAGAAAATGTAGAATAATTAACACTGTTCCCAAACAAGTGTTCAGATGTTATTTAAAAAGTGAATTTAAAGTGTTTTTTTCATGTTGTATACAAATGGGGGAAGGGAACAGGAACTCCCACAGCTTACTGACACGTAATGAGAAAGTAGTATTAGTTGCTCTGGGTTCAACCTGAACATTTGTTCCAAAGTTTATTAATATTTCATACTGGAGC
This sequence comes from Balaenoptera borealis, assembly GCF_965194805.1. Lineage (NCBI taxonomy): Eukaryota > Metazoa > Chordata > Mammalia > Artiodactyla > Balaenopteridae > Balaenoptera > Balaenoptera borealis. The sequence continues at coordinate 34,453,215 of NC_138881.1, read as the reverse complement.
CATCTTCTTACTTAAATCCGTGGAAACCTCTACCAGTGTTCGATGACCTTGAAGATGCTTGGTTCAGAAGTGTTTTCTCAGCTAGGAATGTGCTTCTCTGTCACACGTGGGGTACTCAGACTCCTAAAGATGAAGCTCCAGAGTTTCAGCTACACTTTCATCATGCATCCTTGTGAGAGTGCAAAGACTTTGTTTCTAGAAGTCATATGGAAACAATCTGCAGAGTTTGGGTGTGGGGTGGAGCTCTACCTCCTTCCTCTTCTGTAGATGGACTTCCCGATAGGACGAGTTCTAGAACAAACACATTCCTGCCAGCTAACCTTCCTCACCACGAAGTGTGAAGAACAAAAAGCCTGGGATCTCGGGGGACATTTTCTCCTTATTTCAAGGTCTTCTATAGGAACCCATAGCAGTTGGAGTCACTCCTATTTTCAGTTCGTTCTTAGGAACTTGGAGAGCTAGTGAACTAGATAAGAAAATCAAGGTTGTGTAAAACTTTCTCAACCTGAAACCAGCTCTTTCAAATGCTTCTGAACAAGCTTGGAATACGAAAACGCTTTCACAATTAAGCAGTCTAAATGAAGCTGCTGCATTAGTTAAGCATGTTTCAAACATAAATTGCTCAAAATGCAGAATAATGCTTCCAGCAAGGCACCATATCCCATCTCTTCTCCTACTTGGTTACCATTTAATTGTTTCTTTGCTAATCTGAATTTTTTAACACTGTCACATCATCCTGAATTTTTTGAAATTATCCTAATGATGATATATCTGATATTCATCCACAATTGAAATTTGTTGCTAGAAAAAATGTATCATCCTTATTTTTCATTTGATAGAAAACACACAGAGAAAAGAAAGAAGGTATAAAAATAAAATCTTTCCAGAGAAATAATTCCTTAGGTTCTGATTCAGTTAATAATGACTTTCAACATTCCACATGAAAGAAATGCAATGACTTGTCATTGAATAACTGATTTTTATGCTTTTTATATGCCTGTACACTCAGTGATAATCAATTACCTTGCCTGTGTAGTTTCATTACTTAGCTACTGTTTAGGAATTTTAATGTATTTTCTTTTCCCTCTTTCTCTGGAAAGGCTGTCTTTAAAAAGGCTGATTGGTAGCAGTGGAAGGTAATGTGGAAATGCTACATACCTCTCCTTTCTGTTTTATCCTGAATTTCAGATCTGCTGATAGCCATAGCATATACTTAATTTCTTCTCCTGTAAAGTTCTTTAGAGTGAGGAGGTCACGACCCTTTAGCTGTACTTTATTTTGTAGTGGTTGTCCACATCTACAAAAAAGAAAAAAAGAAAAAGAGAACTATATATTTAAGAAAACAAAATCTATGTCCTATGGTAATTCATTGTTTAATTCTTGACACAAAACATAGCAAACACATAGCAACATAGCAAATGTGTAGCCTCATGTGTCTCTGCAAAGTGCTAATGCCTTAAAATTGATGTGGCTGTGGTTTACATTTTAGATAGCCAGTATTCTGAATGTTGAGAGAAAAGAAAAATTTGAGGAAAGAGGCTGAATTCTTCTCTGCTGGAAATAACCATATGAGTGGCTTTGTTATATATTAGTTAGGCAAGTTACCTAAACTCTCTCTGCACCTAAATTTCTCACCTAGAAGATGAGTATAATAATCTTATAGGGTTGTTGTAAGGATGAAATGATTTAATACATGGAAATCAGACAGTGTCTGGCATATAATAAGTATTTGATAAATTTTAGCTATTATCATTGAAATCATTCAGTGGTACAAACAGAATTTGTTATGTACATACAATAGAAAACAATTTCATTCTTTTCCCTCTACTGCCCTTCAGATCTATTCTTGAAGATTTGTTCTTTATTGTCCCTGGTCAGATACAATGGACCCTGTAGCTTTTCTATTAACTTTCAGGGGAAAAAAATGTCCTCTGCTTATTTTATTCCCTCAAAGAGTCTCAGTAAAAGCATGTGTAATAATAACGATGATTTTTTTTTTAACCTTAAGAAATGTACTGCAGGGCTTCCCTGGTGGCACAGTGGTTAAAAATCCACCTGCCAGTGCAGGGGACACGGGTTCGAGCCCTGGTCCGGAAAGATCCCACATGCCGCGGAGCAACTAAGCCCATACACCACAACTACTGAGCCTGCGCTCTAGAGCCCACGCTCTAGAGCCCGCGAGCCACAACTACTGAGCCCGCGCGCCACAACTACTGAGCCCTTGTGCCACAACTACTGAAGCCCACGCACCTAGAGCCCATGCTCCGCAACAAGAGAAGCCACCACAATGAGAAGCCCGTGCGCCGCAATGAAGAGTAGCCCCCGCTCGCCGCAACTAGAGAAAAGCCCATGCCCAGCAACGAAGACCCAACGCAGCCAAAAATAAAATAAATAAATAAATATTTTTTAAAAAGAAATTCAGCAGATTTCTGGGAATAAATTTAGAGAGATCCACCGTGATGGATTTTCAATGCCATGACTAAAGTCTGAAGACAAAAAAGATACCGAGAGCCCCCCCAAACAGAATTAATGTTGAGGCAAGAGCAAGTATGGCCTGTGGCCTAGGCTGAACACAAGACCTAAGAGTCATGGAGGAGACTTGACTGTGGTCTAGTATGTTGCTAAAGCTGAAATCCTCTAGGGCTCAACCACTCCAGTATTGTATTTGCACTACTAGGAACAATGGTTGGACATATGCATGTGAAACAAAAGCATTATAACCTTGGATCCTATGTATAGCAGCCTGTGTCAAGTGCAAAAACCTGGAGAACTGGTGAGAGGACCTGGTGGGATAAGTTTTTGCCCATAGCACTATGAGGGCCAAATCCGAAGTACATTAATAATGAACTATACCAATATTTTGGTTACCTCTTTCCGTGAACCCCTTTTGGACAGAGTAAGTCCCCTGGGTTCTTGGGGACAAAAAGAGTGGAAAGGTAGATCCTGTAAATCTGTCATACTAGCCTGTGAGGGTTGGAGTAATTAACTGGAAAATTTTTTAAAAACTGTATCTCACCTGGTGAAGGGGGTCGTACTGTTTACACCACTGAAAAATCATTAGAGCAGCCCCCACCTTTCTCAATTCTGTCCAGGAGGCGGGGCAGGAAATGTTGTCTTGGGAAAAAGAGTTGTTTTTCATAGATATCAAGAACTAACCAGGAAAATTTATCACTGGAAGGAAAGCAAACACAATGGTTCCAGTTTAAATTCCTATCCTGTTTACTGTCTCCTCATAGACCTCCCCTTGGCTCCAAAATGGAGTTGCCACACCTCTTTCCTAAGCTACTTAAAAATTAGAGAAAAGTAGAAAACCTCCACGATTGTACCATGTTGAAATGCCTCCTCCACAGACCCCTTTTTTTCTGTCTGTATCAAGCATTTCTTGCTTTCTGGTGATAAACTCACTCGCGAGTTAACTAGGTAAAACCGCTAGCCTAAAGGGCTATTAAGTTCTCAGAGAGACCTGGTGCTTCAGTTGGAAGCAGCCTACTCTAGTTCACGAGCCAGACCAAGGCCAGAATCACTATTTTAGTGTTCCCATAAAATGCTTGGTCTCTTTGTACTCAAGTGTGTCTCCTTGGTAAACTTAGACCTAAACCACATTATCATCCTTCAGCCAACACATAACGGGGAGAATACAATATTGGAGAAAACAATGGGAACCACATACAGATTTTCTGTCAAAACTGTCATGGCAGTCGGTTATAGCCAGAGCTTTTGAAAAAGGCAAGACTCGTTCGTTACATTAATTTTATCCCTTGAAAAAATAATTACAGAGATTTCTTGACCCCAAATCACTGAATGCTAAGAAGTTAGGCCAAGGTAATAGTAGACCCTTGTGTTAGCTTTACCCAAATATCTTCCTAGCTAGAAAATGGAAGAGTATTCTCTATTGGCAGAATGAAACCTTTCATTGCTATAGCCTGCATTTTCCAACTCTAGTAAATTGTTTGGAGTAGCGGGGGCGACCTGGATGTGTTCCCTTGTATAATTGTATTTTGTTGGAAGAGAAAATGCTTAATTCGAGTAAAATGTGGTCAGTCAGAAACTGACTTTGCCAGAGTAGGAAAAAATTCAGTGATAAATGATATTTTGATCCTCATGGAGAGTTTGAGATCAAGACTTTAGCTTCTGGAGGCATAAGAGAGGGCCAATGGGCCTTATGGCAGAGATTTTGGTGTTTCTTTAACATTGCAGACTGATACAAAAGGCATATTTTCTTGGTGTTTTTTTCTTCTTTACTGAGATATTTTGGCTATATCTTTTAAAAGAAGGGGGGGAGGATGGGGGGATATTGAGCAAGGGTAGATTGGCCAGTTTGATCAATTTGGAAGGATCGAAGTCATCAAAGCAGTGGAATGAAAAGAGCAGTGGTTTTAAATATTCAAATTTGAGTCCTAGTTCAACTATGACCTTGGGAAGATCATTTCCCATTTTTGGCATTAATTCCTCATCTGAAAAAGTAAGAAAATGAACTACAAATCAGTGATCCTTCATGTCTTTGTCTTCCACAACACTCATGAAGTTCATAAATACAAGATTTCCCACAGGCCATAGTGGAGCCGTCTGAATTCTCAGTGGCCTAAATTTAATTTCATCCCTTTCTTTCCATCTCAGAAAGGTATATTGCAACGCATGGCAGGGAGAGTGACTCTTTTCACAAAACCCTTGAACATGATCCTATTGACTTGGAAAATAAAAGCACAAATCATTTCCAAATTTCTCTATTATTAAAAATAATAATAACTTATTAATAAAAATATACTTGCAACCTTTGTCACTGTTGCCACATGTTCATATGTGGTATAAATTACTATTGATAACTGGGTGACTAGATGGTTTCTAAGATACCTTAGATAGTCAATATTCTAAAACTGTGAAACTTTGCCCTCATCTGAAAATTGAAGAGTGGGATGAGGATTCGTGCAGACCTACTATTAAAGGACTGGAAACGCGAAACTGTCGAAAATCTGTGGCCGCCTCTACTTCTTTTATCTTAGTTAAATTACTAAAAATAACAAACTAGAAATAAAACCCCAATTCTACTGTTGGCCAAGGGAAATATCATGACCCCATTCCATTCCTGGTCTCATGCCTTGTATAATTTTCTGAAGTGAAGAAATATGTTTTGTTGTTGTTTTGTTTTAATTAATTAATTATTTTTTGGCCGCGTTGGGTCTTCGTTGCTGGGCACGGGCTTTCTCTACTTGTGGCGAGCGGGGGCTACTCTTCGTTGCAGTGCGCGGGCTTCTCATTGCTGTGGCTTCTCTTGTTGTGGAGCACAGGCTCTAGGCAGGCGGGCTTCAGTAGTTGTGGCACGTGGGCTTCAGTAGTTGTGGCTTGCGGGCTCTAGAGCACAGGCTCAGTAGTTGTGGCGCACGGGCTTAGTTGCTCAGCGGCATGTGGGATCTTCCCGGACCAGGGCTCGAACCCATGTCCGTTGCATTGGCAGGTGGATTCTTAACCACTGCACCACCAGGGAAGCCCCAAGAAATATGTTTTTTAAAAGGCACTCATTTTCAATTATGATGGAAAATGTGAATAATCAAAGAGGACTGTTTTGTCTCCTCTACACAAGAGCGTGGGTGGCCTGTAATTGCTTCGTCTGCATGTCCACGTATGTATAGATTGGCATGTGTGTGGGATGAAGGGAACTTAATGAGTTCTGTAAGCCCTTAGAGAGGCCTGGAATGAAATACCTGAAAACCAGTCACCTCCGGCTCCAATCCATAACCTCCACAGAATTGGGTGGCTTAGCTCAATATTCTCTGAAGAAATTTCTATTTGTGAGATGAAATTGAACAGCACTTACAAATTGGTCTTGTCTGATAAAGAAAGATATTATTTTAGTGGTTTCTTTAAAAGCTATAAGTGGTTTCCTTAATAGGAACAAATCATAGGACACTGTCTATTATCCAAACACAGCCAGGCTCTAGAGCCTTGTTTGTGAGCTGAAAAGCCTATGGATTGGGTGTTCTTGGCAGTCTTGGTGTCTGATCCTATTGATTTTGTAAAAAAAAAAAAAAAAGAAAAGAAGAAAAACTGACTAAAAATGATTGATCCGGGAGCCTGTGTAGATGGCTTCAGCCTCACTTGAGCAGTCATTTTATCATGCCCATGAGATATGGCTGCTCGCTTCAAAACTGTGCAGTCCCTATTTTGTGGCATTGCCAAACCCTAACCACATATTTCCTGCTACTCTCTAGTGCTACACTCACGTGGTATGTAACAAGCGCCCTCCGCCTTTCCCAAGAGAGACAGGGGTGGGGAGGGGGGAATGGGGGAGTGGGGGGATGCAGAAGAACCCGAATCTCTGCAGAAAGCTGAAAATCAAAGTGAAAGTACCATACAGGCAGAGATAATGGGGAGATTTTCTCTATTGTTAAGGGGTCGTCAAAGATTATAGGTCTTATTGGAGATCAGCAACTCTGAAATCATCTAGCTGGCAGGTTAGGGTGGCTAACGAAAAGAGCAGGAAAGAAAAATACTCACGCCACCTGAAAAGGACACCATTTCAGTGTTATGCCATTTTTCTATAGAGACTCATGCTTTGTAGTTTCTAATGACATGGGTGATTCGAGGCTTTCATATTTTCAAATAGCAGGTATGGATTTGGGCTGATTTAGCCATGCTTTTGCCTCAGTCCCCATTCACTGTAAGAGATGGCTAGCCGGGATTTTCAGAATCATAGTCTGGCTACTGGATAGAGAAAATAGAATCTTAGTAAATAACCAAAAAATGCCTAAATATTTAGAAGAGGTTTTACTTGCAAAAATTTAACCTGTAATAATGGTAAAAAAAAAAAAAATCAGTCATCACTGTGATTTTCAAAGAAGAGTGTAAGTTTAAGCTCCAAGCTTTGGTTATTCATTCAGTTGATTATTTCCAGCTCAGTGATGAGTCTTTGTTAAAAACTGTGGAATGAAATTTCATCGCACTTTTATCTGATGTAACTCAGCGGGATGGAATGATAAAATAATGAACATTTGCCTGTCACTTGACAGTTTTCACACACATTATCTCACTGATTATTGCTAGACTGTGACTTCATGTGTCTGGAATGAAATAACTTATTTACCTTATTTACCACTGTATCTCCAACACCTTGCTTAGGGCGTGGCACAAAGTAGGTGCTCAATAAGTATTTATTAAATAAATGATTGAACCACCCTGTGATGTAGGCAGAACAGGTATTACTCTTCCTCCCATTTTATAAGTGAAGCAACATCACAGAAAAGTTTAGTGACTTGCTCAAGGTTATATAGCCAGCGAGTGGTAGTGCCAGGCCTTGAACCCAGTTCTTTAGACTCTAAACCTGAGCTTTCCTCCAGATTCTTGGTTTATATAGTCTAACTCTGGCACTAACTAGTAAACCCCATAATCTCTCTGGGCCTCATTTACCTTATCTGTAAAATAGGAGAAGGCATTATTCTGTGGCTCTGAGGTCCCAACTTTACAATATCATTTACAATGTTGTTCTGGCTTCTGAGTGGTGCTAATGGTAGAGTCCAGAGAGTCCAGAGCTGTCAGGCGACCCAGAGAAGGGAGGCCCAGGGCCACAATCACAGGGCCACTTCCTAACAGTGGGAGAAAACTTCAGACTAGAAGCTTCTAACTTTAGGAGTCATTGAGGTCATTTTGAGGTTGGTTTCGGTTGTCAAGAGGCACTGGGAAAATTCTGATTGTTAACAGGCAGTTACTCTAGAAGCTTTCTGGCAACAATGTCCAGATTTGATGGCCTTGCTTCCCCGATTAACCCATCACCCTTGTCCTCTTCCCCAGGGACACACTCCACACCACCTTCGACCGCAGGCATGGCCAATTGGCTGTGAGGAGGATGCAGCTTTGTAAATATTTATGTAGTTGTTCTTTTGGGCTTTTTTTAAAGATCGAATCAATCCCCATGCCCCAGAATGATGTATTGTTTTCAGGCAAACCCAAATACAAGCTGAAGGCCCTGTGGAAATTAGTTCCTCTCATTTCCTTCAGCCAGTTGCTCCTTTAGAATGTACACAAATGGAAGATGTCCAGAACATTTAGTCTGTTATATGTGCCACGGTTAGTCGCCCCCCACTCCGCCGTCACCTCCCAGCACCCCATGAAATCTGATTACAGAGGACTGAGAAATGAAAGCTCAGCTGGAATTAGAGACAGCTGTCTCCAACAAGGGTAGAACCTGGCACTATACCCTGCAGAAAGAGGCCTTAGGAGGCTGCACTTCTCTGCAGAATAGAGTTTCATTTATCACCACGGTTCCTAAGTCAGACTCAAATCTCTGACCATCACTTACCGATAATTTCGAACCGCGAAACTGTGACCGTTTCTAAGAGCTGCCTTGTTCAACAGGATCCTCAAATTAAACAGCATATTCTTTCGATAGTGAAAAGGATGATTCTGTGCTCTTGAAAACGCCGCACCAAGGTAGCCAGTGGGGTCCACCTGAAAGCTAAGAGTCCTTTTGATTACAGTGAGAGAGCAAAGGTAATATCACCCTTCAACTACCTTATCAAATTCCCCTGGTTAGAGATAGTGCGGGGCAGGGTCCAGGAGCATTTGAACTTTAAGCCAAGCTCCATCCACCACTGTGGGGTTTTTTTGTTTGTTTTGGTTTTTGTTTTGTTTTTCTTGGAGAAGGAATCCTGACTCTTTTGGTGCTCAGACTCCTCATTTTTCATAATATATTTATGCTGTCACATACTTGTACAAAATCAATTGACAAGTACTCGTTGGGTGTGTAATATATGCAAGACACTGCAGTGCTGGCTGCTGTGAAGGTACACAGAAATAACTCATTCCAAAAATCCGAATTGGCAGTGCAAAACCCCAGATGTAGACGTGACATCCCTGAGTATTTCCAGTGATATCACTTTCCTCCAAGTCCCAGCCTTTCTACAAAAACAAATAGATGTGCCCTGGAAGGTACTTGTGTGTGTGGCAAAAAGCTGGAGTGGGGATGGAGATGGAGTAAAAAGATCTCTGTCCTGGAGCTCCCATTGTGCCTTGCACATAGTAGGTCTTCAGTAAATAAGGGGTTGCCTATTAATTCCAGCAGAAACCCATACTCAGCAGAAGCGGGGAGGTGGGGTACCAAATGTTCCTCCCCTGGCAGCCTCTCCGGATCACGAAGGGGCCATCCAAAGCTTCACACTCATTCATTCATCCACAGTTAGAGATCAGATATTTTCAAAATCTATTCTGTGTCGGATACTGGGCTAGGCTGGAATTTCAGGGAAGGAAGATGATCTCACCTTTGCAGAGTTTACAGTTCAGTAAGGGTCATAGACCTGTAAATAAATATCCATAATACAAGCCCATAGGGGAGGTCCAGATAAAGTGCTTCCACATCACAGGGAAGGGAGAGAACTCTAAGTGGGGAGGGTGGGAGGGCAAGGTAAGCACTTGCTAGATGTTTGTGGAATGCAAAAAAAAAAAGTGTCATTTAAAAGCCAACTATGGCCACTTCAGGGACAGGGATGGTCGTGATGTCATAATTAATATCAGCAGGGAAATTTATTGACACGATTCCCTTCTACTCACAGAGGATGAGGTGGGATAAAGAGAGGGAAAGACTGCAATTTCCAAACCTCTGGCAAATCTGTTCTGGAAAGACTGTTCCAGGCAGACTGCTTGCAGAGGTGCAGGGGTGAGAAGGTGGAGAATGAATGCTCCACGTGGAAGAAGAGATGGCAGCTTTGTTTGAGAAGATCACCTTAAAGCATCGTTGAAGAGGCAAAACGGGCCAGTTGTTGGATAGGTTTTAGAGAGCAAATCTGCTCTACCTAATACAGGGAAGGAAACTGGATGTTTGCAGGGAGACTAGAAGAGAAGAGGATAAACTGCATTCAACTGAATGCTAATATAAAGCCCACGTCTTCAGTCAAATGTGCTACCCACACAAACAACTCACCTGAACAACACTTGGGGAAAAATCAAGAAGTGTCTGCCGTGGTGTGGTGGGGAATGTGGGCAGCACTGCTGAGATGCCAAAGTGACTCATAAACCCTTGTCATTCTATGGAGGTGAGAGCTCAGTTCCCCAGAAGGGACTAAGAAAAACTTACCCCCCCCCCATAACCCCCAGAGAGATTGCAAGAGAGGCACTGTACCACAAGTAGGATGAGCTTAAAGGTAATTTCACTAAATCTCAAAAGACAAACTATCTCAATGGACATCTGGGTTACAGGTGGAAAAACACCATACAGGGTTTTCCATTAGTCCTCAGAATTTGTCCAGGTGCTCTTATGGACCTGCCCCATGACTCCTTTCATTCCACTTCAACTGCCTGCTTTGGCTCCCGACCTACTTTCCTTTGTTCACCCAGCCCTTCATTTACTCATTTTTCTCTGCCACCAACAACAGTAGGATGGGGCTCTGTGCTGGGCAGGCTCTGGGGGATAGAGTGATAACCAGCAATGGTGAGTCCTTTCTCACATGGAGTTCGCCATTTGGAATGACTCTGGAGCACAACTTCTGTCTCTGTCCCCTGACCCTGTGCATCCTAACCAAGAGGGTAGGGCTTCTTCCCTGCTCCCTTGCTTCAGGCCCTATGGGACCTCCAGCTTGGAGTGTCCATCATCCAGTTTCCATCAATGGGGGTTGGGGATTAGGTGGGGTTCCTGAAGGAAGTGGCACTGGTCCTTGATGAATTGGGAAGAATTAGGGAATTGTCAAAACTGGAGGGGATTACAAACAATATTACAGCAAAGGATGGAAGCTGTGAGTAGACACAGAGGAAGGAACAAATAAGGTGTGTGGGGTAACAACATTTGGAGGGGTGGATTCACTCTATCACTGACCATTTAAATGAAGCCCTGCCACCACCAAGACCACTATGAAAATCACAAAACCATGAGTGTCCATGTACTGTCTGTATCCCCTTGGCATTCGGTCTTCACCTACATACCTGCCACTTTTTTTTTTTAAATTTCCTACATAAGGGATTTCCCGGGTGGTGCAGTGGTTAAGAATCCACCTGCCAACGCAGGGGACACAGGCTCAAGCCCTGGTCTGGGAAGATCCCACATGCCGCAGAGCAACTAAGCCCGTGCGCCACAACTACTGAGCCTGCGCTCTAGAGCCCACGAGCCACAACTACTGAGCCTGTGTGCCACAACTACTGAAGCCCGCACACCTAGAGCCCATGCTCCGCAACAAGAGAAGCCACCGCAATGAGAAGCCCGCACGCCGCAACGAAGAGTAGCCACTCGCCGCAACTAGAGAAAGCCCACGTGCAGCAACGAAGGCCCAATACGGCCAAAAATAAATAATAAATAAATAAATATTTTTTAAAAAACTTCCTGACATAACACTTTATTCAAAATAAGTCTACAATTGGAATATGATGTTTTTGTTTTGCTTTTTATACCATAAATAATGATTATTATTTTTTATTACATTTACATACAGTAAGTGATTATTATTATGGTGTGATTTTAGGTACAAAATCCTTCCTGCCCAAAAAGATTTTCTTCTACCTAAAAGTTTCATCCATAGTATCATTGTTTGGGATTAAGCATTATTTCAGATGAAGTTTATTATGTAAAATACATAAAACAGCAACTGGCTAGGACTCGCAATAAGACTGGCATAGAAATAAGTTTAACAGATCATTTTTCAGTGTTTCCTAGGACAGAAATCATGGTGAGAGGGTAATGACTTTTGTTGTTGGGGAAGCATACCTGCTACTTCTTAATGCCCGTGCCCACAGCTGTCTGGCTGAGGGTAAACTCCACATACTCCTCACTCCTGTGTGGGCGACCATGAGGCATGTTTTACACGCTCCTCCGAAGGTCCCCAGTGGGACTGAGCCTCGATTGCCCACGGTAGTAAACTGTCTATAAATTCATCCTCTGTTAGCTGCCTTCCCTTCCCTGTCTCACTTCCCTCACACCCCTACCAGTGCTTCCTGGGATCATCTCCCAAATAAACCACTTGAACCCAAATACCTTTCTCAATGTCTGCTTCTGTGGGAACCCAATCTTTGCCCAGGTCTACCTTCTCAAATATTTTTCAATGCTCTGCTTCTTATTCGTTTCCCCCAGGCCCTCCCATCTCTGATTTGGGCTTTTAGTGTCAACATCTTTGTATCCTGTATACCATATCAAACACTCACTCTTAGATTTGGTCCTGGTTACCCTGCAACTGGTGGTGTTCTGGTAAATATTTAATGACCAGCTCTTCAAAAAGAGAAAAAAGCTCTGATCTGTGGCATTGACCAGTTTGTGTGGTATAAATGCTCCCACCATGGACAGCTTCAAGCTACCAAAGTGACATCGCTGAACACAGAGTTGGGAAGAGAGGCGTAAGATTGGCTCTTGCAAGCCGTTGTGAGCTGGCTCAGGTACACCACTGCCAACGACTCCCACCCAGAAAGGAGGATTCTCTCAAGATTGGAAATGAATAATGGAACCAGATTGTTGAGGGCCTTGAAATCCAGATTATGGAGTTAAGAATTTAATCTATAGTCAAAGGAAGATTATTAAAGTTTTAGAGCTGGGGCAGACAAAGGGACATATGTCATTATCTGCACTGTGTCTTGAAAACCTTAATCCAGCACCACTGTGTAAGAAGTGCAGTGGGGAGAAAATGGAGGCAAAGAGGCAGAAGTTACTGTGTTATAATAAGGGCCTGAGAGCATACTGGGGCTGTGGAAATAGAAAAGTAGGGATGGATGCAAGAGAGATTTAGGAATTAGAATCCACCTATTGGGACAATTGGTTGGATGGTGAGGGAAGGGAGATGGAAAAGTTAATGATTTCAAGTTTATTCTATCACACTTGAGTCTAAAATTCCAAATAGCCAAATGTCACCATTGGGGATATAGAAAAATGTTCATTTTCTGACATTTAGAGCTTGTAAACATCATATATGAACTTGCAATATTTCTTTGAAATTGCTACTGTGGTTCCCTAGTGAAATCTAAGCACTGAAGAGGGAATCAATGTTATGTAAAGGAAATGGGAAGGACGTTTGAAGATCAAATGGGATCTCCGGCTGAGTCGCTAACTGATGGTGAATTGGCCAAGTGACTTGACTCCTCTAAGACCCTCAGAGTCCTCGTCTGTCCAACTAAAGGTTTTATAAAAATGGGCTATTACACTGCTTGGGAAACTTTAACATGCTAACCAAACATGAGGTACAGTGTCTAAGAGCCTTGGCATAGCTATTGCCAAGGATCTAATGCAAATTTGAGCTCTGTACAAATAAGACATATGGCTGTTACTGCAGTGAGAAGCTCTGTTTATTTCAGAGTGTTACTAATTACATAAATACTTCTTATAGCTGGTTGTCTGGAGTCTTTAAGATCCTAAGAAACCACAGCATTTGCATGCAGTACACACATTAGTTACAAGCTCTGTGGGATTGTTGCCGGTAGTCTATCTTCCACTGGATATGAATAAAGAAGCATGTGTCTCTGTCTGAGACCAGTAGCCATCCTGTGACCGTGAGGAGAAGCAGCCTTAGAATGGAACTGTGGTTTGGCAGAGTGAAAGAAGGAAGGAATGTTGGTCATTTATTACATAATTGAGTTGTAAAATCAACGAACCTCATGACCCTCCCTACCACTGGACACCTTGTTATGTAAAATAATAAATGTTCTTTTTGTTTAAGTCACTCTGAATTGGGATTTTTGTTACTTGCAACCAAATGCATGCTAACTAATACAAAATTTGGCTTAGGTTTTTGAAGGTTTATTTCTCCTGTAACAACAGGGAAAGAATGATGTATTTCAAAGGTGTGGGTTCTACTTCAGAACCTATCATTTATTGGTTGAATGACCTTGGGCAAGTCAGTTTCCTTATCTGCAAATGAAAACAATATTCTTTTTCTTCCTTTATTTTTTTTCTTTTGGTTAAATGAATACATATGATATGCTTTGTTGTTTTTAAATTTTTTAAATTAGCATACAGTAAATAACTTTTTTGTGTGTATGGTGCTATGAGTTATAACACATGTATAGATTCGTGTAACCACCACCACAATCAGGATACAAAACAGTTCCATGTCCCCCCAGAACTCTCCCTTAAATCCTTTTGTAGTCACACCCTCCTGTCACCCCTAATTCCTGGCATATTGATCTTTCTCCTTATACTTTTGCCACTTCCAGAATGTAACATGAATGGAATCGTACATTATGTAATCTTTTGAGACGGGTTTCTTTCATTCAGCATAATGCCTTTGAGAGTCATCTGTATTGCTGTGTTTATCATTAGTTTGTTTCTTTTTATTGCTGACTAGTATTTCATTGTGTGGATATGTCAGTTTGTTTATCCATTCCCCATTAAGGGACATTTGGGTTGTTTCCTGGTTTGGGAACTTATACACAGAGTTGCCTTTTTCATTATGGCTTATCACAGGATACTGAATATAGTTCCCTGTGCTATACAATAGGACCTTGTTGTTTATCCATTCTGTATATAATCTGCTAATCCCAAACTCCCAATCCATTCCTCCCCCACCCCACCTCCCCCTTGGCAACCAAAAGTCTGTTCTCTCTATCTGTGAGTCTGTTTCTGTTTTGTAAATATGTTCGTTTGTAACATTTTTTTTAGATTCTGCATATAAGCGATATCATACGATATTTCTCTTTCTCTGTCTGACTTACTTCACTCAGTATGACAATCTCTAGGTCCATCCATGTTGCTGCAAATGGCATTATTTCATTCTTTTTAATGGCTGAGAAGTATTCCATTGTATATATGTACCACATCTTCTTTATCCATTCATCTGTTAATGGACATTTAAGATGTTTCCATGTCTTGGCTATTGTAAATAGTGCTGCTATGAACATTGGGGTGCATGTATCTTTTCGAATTAGAGTTTTGTCTGCGTATATGCCCAGGAGTGGGATTGCTGGATCATATGGCAACTCTATTTTTAGTTTCTTGAGGAACCTCCATACTGTTTTCCATAGTAGCTGCACCAATTCACATTCCCACCAACAGTGTAAGAGGGTTCCCTTTTCTCCATACCCTCTCCAGGGTTTATTATTTGTAGACTTTTTAATGATGGCCATTCTGACTGGTGTGAGGTAGTTTTGATTTGTATTTCTCTAAAAATTAGCGAAATGAGCATCTTTTCATATGCCTATTTGACCTACTTTATTTTTTAAGTGGGTTGTTTGTTTTCTTATTTTTTTAGTTTTGAGAGTTCTTTATATGTTCTGGATATAAGACCTTTATTGGATATGTGATTTGCAAATATTTTCTCCCAGACTATAACTTGTCTCTTCATCCTCTTGCAGAGCAGAAGTTTTAAATTTTGATCAAGTTCTTTTTGTGGATTACACTGTTGATGTTATATCTATGAACTCTTTGCTAACCCAAGGTCACAAAGAGTTTCTCCTATGTCTTCTGAAAATTTTATAGCCTTACAAGTTACATTTAGATCTATGATCCATTTTGAGTTAAGTTCTGTCTAAGGTATGAGGTTTAGGTTTAGGTTTTTGGGGGGCGGTTGGGGCATAAGAATGTCCAATTTCCTTTTTCTTAAGAGCTCTCTATGTCCTAGGTCATATCTAATTTGCTGAAAACTCAAAAAAATCCTTTTGTATTAATGTCCCTGGAGTGCTTCATAAGCTATAAACCTGCATCCTGTTGTAAGAATGTATTCTTATGTGGCTTGGATCTGCATGGGAATTGGCAAAAGAAAATAAATTAGAATTATGATAGTGAAGTAAATCACCCATCAGCTGGCTACTATTATATTCCTCTCCACTTGTAAATATGTCAACTACAGAGCTCCTGATAATCTGAAAATTACTTTTTAATTAACAGATGGTGATGGGACTTTGTCAAAATATTGATTCGGGGGTGTTTTCTTGCTATGTCACTGCTAAGTATTAGTTCAAACATTCAGGCCCTAGGGGAAATTGTGAAATCAGTGAAGACTACCTCTGATCCCCTCTCCACCCCCTTTCCCACCCTACCCTTTCAACTGAGGCATATGAAGAAGGTAGACGGGGTCCTACATGAAGACCAAAATCTGAACTAGAGCGTGAAATGCTGATCATCACATTCAAGGGTAATCTTTCTTCTCTCTTGTCTTATAAACCACGTTTCCATCTAAGTCATTCTTCTGCTAATCATTTACTCTGCCAGCTGTTGATTTTAAGCAGAGCCTAGAATTTTTCAGAGCTTAGATAGGGACAGAAATCTCAAGTTTTCAAACCTGAGGCTTTTTATTTTGTGTTCTGGTAAATGTCAGCGTTAGAAAACAAGATTGGAAAATTCACACACAATTTAGGAGGTAGAAAAGGGGTAAATAAATATGATCCAACCTTTATGTCAGAGGCAGATGAGTTGCAAAAGGCGAGGTTATCTTTCTTGAGTACACTTTTGTTTGCTCAAGCTCCCACCCAGAATCCTACAGCCATCTCTTCCCCCATAGGCTGATTCCAATCCCTCCCCTTGGAAGCACAGAGGTCAAGCTGTGCATAAAGGAGATTTATTAGCAGATCAGAGGCTATCAGGCATTAAGCAAACAGGGAAATCACAGAGGTTCAAAGTTCACCACTGTCTCAACAATCATCCCTGATGCTCCCTAGGACTGCCAGATACTTCTAGAGTCTGAGTGACGTGAGGGCCCTGTGAGGCTGTGGGCATCGTTTACTGCTGCCCAGGGCTTGGTTTAGAAGCACTGTCCCAATAATAATTTCCATAGCAATATTTTCCCCTTGAGCTTAGGACACATATACTGTATGTTCTCAAAAATCACAGTTTAGTGAATGCCTTTCCTGCTCATTTCTAGTTCTTGGTGAAAGCTACAGTCATCTTTGTGGTGGGTACCTCTCTCTAGATACTACTTGGAAAGTCCTCTTGACCTGCTTATGATTGTTGTATTTGACCACATCTGCTAAGCAAGGGCTTTGCCCTCACCTTAAGCAAATAGGAAAACACAACCTTCTTCTCTTAAGGCTGCTCCACTGGTAACAGTTCTATGGCTTATAAAGATGGGACCTACTTAGGGTCCAGAAGATAAACTATGGGAATCTTGTCTCCAAAACAAGAGAGAAACAAGCCCTTTTCCTGGAACTTTTCTGAGTATTTGGAGTCTGGGTCGTGCGGACTGGGCATTCACCATTACCAATTTCATCCTCCGGCATTCTTTAACTGGAGTTCGGCATCCTTTCTTCAAGAGAACCAGGGAGTTCATGGATTCCCAGGTCATCCTCAATTGTTACACAGTGTGTTACTATTAAGGAATACGCAAATCACCTGGAAAGCAATAGAAGAATGAATCCAGCGATGTGGGAGTCACTCCATTACTGTTTATTGTGAGCAAATTCCTCAGCCTCTCTAAGCCTCAGTTTCCTCTTCTTTTAAATGGTGGTACTAGCAGCCCCTATCTCATGGCTTTGTTGTTTAGATGCAGTGTGGTAATGGATATAGAGTGCTGTAGCACCGTACCTGGCTCAGTGTTCAATAAATGTTAGCTTTTATTAGTTACTAGCATCAGTACACGTGGTGAGAGCCCCCATGCTTGTCCCGGTTGTTGGCTTATTATAGTCACTTTCCTAGAAATAGAAGTGTTGAGGTGCCCTGCTTTTTTCATCATTGTCCTCTAATCAGAAATAAGAAAGAAACAAAAACAATGTTTCTCAGTGAGGACCTATGATGTGTTTTCTTCTCTCTTTTCCTTTTCCCCCTAAATGATGGAAAAACCAGGGACTTATTCACCCTCAGTACTTCAACTGCCTAACTTTTCAAGTTTCTAATCTTTTGTTGTCTGATTGTATTTTCCTTCTGAAACCCTGCCATGCTAACCAACCTATCTCATTTGAGATGGAAACGAGATAAAGAAATTAATGATTACTAAGTGCTTTGAAAATACAAAGGACTCTATAAATGCCAAATGTCATTATTGCCTTTCAGTATGACAAAACAGTATAATAAAAATTGATCATAAAATCTCTCTGCTACTATGGTCCCTACTCTTTTTGCAAGTTAAAATTTACAACTATAGCCTGTTTGTTCAAAGCCACGAGGGACATGAAAACAATCCAATCATTTTCTAAAGTAGGTGTCCCTAATCAATTGAACATAAAACGACTCCGGAGACATGAGCAAATCCATTTTGCAAAGTCCATATGAGAATAACACATCATGATCATCTTCTAATGATCATGATGATATTAGTAATGACATTACTGACTCTTCCCTCACCTGCAAGCTCTTTGTCTGCAATGAATGTGCTGTTCACATCTCTTCTGCATGTATTTGTTAGTTTATATCACTACCCAGTGTTTGTTCCTATGCACCCTGCGTCATAGCAGCAGGACACTGGACAGAGAGGATAAATAACCCGGGTAACCTTGGGTTAGGGAGAGGCCAAAGAGTAAATGCATTATTGAGTTTAGAAGAAACTGTTTAATCAACTTAAAGCAAAAGCTATTTGCTAGGACTTCCCTGGTGGTGCAGTGGTTAAGAATCCACCTGCCAATGCAGGGTACATGGGATCGGTCCCTGGTCCGGGAAGATCCCACATGCCGCGGAGCAACTAAGCCACCACAACTACTGAGCCTGCATGCCACAACTACTGAGCCCACGTGCCACAACTACTGAGCCCACATGCCACAACTACTGAATCCCGTGTGCCTAGAGCCCGTGCTCCTCAACAAGAGAAGCCACCACAATGAGAAGCCCATGCACCGCAACGAAGAGTAACCCCCGCTCGCTGCAACTGGAGAAAGCCCGTGCACAGCAAAGAAGACCGAACGCAGCCAAAAGAAAAAAAAGCTGTTTGCTAGTTTTCCTATTATGATTCCATATAGGACAGCATTATTTTTTTAATTTATTGAAGTATAGTTGATTTATAATGTTGTGTTAGTTTCAGGTGTACAGCAAAGTGATTCATATACATATATATATTCTTTTTCAGATTCTTTTCCATTACAGGTTATTACAAGATATTGAATATAGTTCCCTATGCTCTACAGTAGGTCCTTCTTGGTTACCTATTTTATACGTAATAGTTTAAACTAGCCAGGTATAACTGCCATACCTGGAAGCCCACCTATTTCTTTGTGTTTGGGGAAGCCTGGGGACTTTAGTAGGATTCTACAAATGAGTAATACATATGGAGTGATTCAAAGAATTGGGTTTCCGTTAGAGGGTCTGAACATATTCACAACCCAGGATACAGGGTTGTTTTGAAACCAAATTCATATAAAAGTGTTTAACAATTTTGAAATTGACTACAATTTTCAAAACATTCTGTGATTTTTTGTTTTTATCCCGACACTGCCCTTTGATTTGACAAAGTAATGTTGGCACCTGACACTATTCCTTAACTTTATTAAGTAAGGATAATTAAAAGTTATTTGCGTTCAGTTATTTGCTTATCTGCTTCTTTGATTGTACTTTCTCTTTTCATCAATACCAATTTTAGTTTCATTTAATCAAAGTGGTGAAATAATTAGATAGATAAGAGATTTAAAGTAAAACTGATGCATCAACCTTGATAAGACCCTAAGGCCTCTTGGAATATTAACTTCCTTTATCACTGTTCTCCCTATGGTTCACCTTGATTTTTATATGCATTTTAACTTAGTGGGCGTGGGTACTGAGGGAGCTGTTGAAATCAACATGAAATGTCAAAAGGCAAGTAAGGTCAAAATACTTGAATATCTAATATTATGGGAGGAATTCCATAAATATTATAATTTGCTGACATATGTAGAAATTTCATATACAATGAGAAACTGGGTCAAAAATGATCATTTAAAATTACTCATTAGAGAAGAGGAAAGATGTTAGATTCTGCATTTATTAAACTTTTAATGTAAGCATAATACCTTTCTTACTAGATTCTTGAGAGGTCTGAGATCATAGAGTGTTAGACATAGATGAACCGTGAATATCTTAGTCCAACTCTCTCCTCCAGAGGACCAGAGAGGTACACTGATTTTCTCAAAATCTGGTAAGGGAGGGAGTAAAGAGAGAGAAAGCAAGTGAGGGAGTGAGAGAAAATAGCTTCTGGACTCTTAGTGAAAGCTCCTTCCATGACTGATTGTCAGACAAGGAGGGATTTTCACTACTCAGCATCCCAAACCCTCTCCAGTTCTCATTGTGTGAGTATTAGTGTAGAGCCTTAGTGTAAAAACCTTCCCTCCCTCTCTCCACCCCCTGCAAAAGCCAGGTCATGGGCACATGATCCAGAAGATGCTCTCACCTGGGGCTTTGAATCTTGAAGGACTAAAGAAAAAGAGCCTGGGAGGTGAGATTTATAGTGCTGTAATCTACCAGCATTTCTGGCTGTGTCCAGTGACTAGTACACTCTTGCCATGGTGACTAGGCCCAACGGTGGCTGCCTTGCCTCCCTACTTTCCCTACCTTATCCAAGCATTCCTCTCCAGACTGTCAATTCTATGAGTTTCCTGATGATTTCCCACTGTCTTTTTTTTTTTTACCCCAAGAACTCTGACTGATTCAGAAATTGGTACCACAAAGTGAGCTGCAGGCAACTGACCCTCAGGAAAAGTGATAAAATTGGGAATGGTTGAATGACATTAAAACTCCCCCTTAGAAACACAGTGGCAAAACAGCTGCTTAAACCATTGCTTATGGTCACCTCGAATGCTGATTGAGAATATGATTTAAGGAGAACAGTATGAAGGGCATTAAGAGTTCAGTGATGGCCAATGAGATGGCTGCTTCTTATAATGAATAGCTTAATGGTGAAAAAAGTCACCTGCCTCAGCTGATCTGAGACGGTCAAAGATAAACTCAGACTTTGGTCTGATCCTGTGTGCTGATGAATTACAGTATCAGTGGTATTCACAACCCTGACAGGTTTTTTAGGTGCATATTGTGGCATTATTGGGTTAGACTGAATGCTGGAAAATTGACATGGAAATATATGAGAGGATTTAAAGGACCCTAAGAATACTGAACCCTTAAATCTCATTGAATCTCCCTTGCCAGCTCAAGAAATCTTTCCTAGCTTGTCTAATGAAACTGTCCTTTTCTTGATTGAAGATGCTTTTTCACTTGAGGGAGTTGCCTTGCCAGATGAAGCCAGTTCTCTTCATCCTTCCCCACCAATCCCCAAGATTGTCAGATTTCAGCATGACCCTAGGAGGGGGCTGGCAATGACAAAGTCAAAAGCCAGAGAAGGCCAAAGAACTCCTGGATTTCTAGTTTATATTGGAAAAACTCTGGGAAGTCTGTGTGTGAACAGAGTATAAGGATGCTTGATCAAGGATGAGAAATGTAATTTTGGATTGGTCTGGATCCAGTAATGCAAGATTCACTGTAGATTGAGCAGCTATACTGAATCCAAGGGGTGAAGAAGGGAAATGCTCCCAGGAGGCAAAACTTCAAGCCTTACACCTCCCTGGCATTTGACCTGGAGGGAGAGAAGCCCTGAGGCATGGGTCTACACCAATTCATGAGCAGTAGTTAATGGTACGGCCAGATGATTAGGGGCATGGAAGGAACAAGATTAAAGACTGGAGGGCTTCCCTGGTGGCGCAGTGGTTGAGAATCTGCCTGCCAATGCAGGGGACACGGGTTCGAGCCCTGGTCTGGGAGGATCCCACATGCCGCGGAGCAACTAGGCCCGTGAGCCACAATTACTGAGCCTGCGCGTCTGGAGCCTGTGCTCCGCAACAAGAGAGGCCGCGACAGTGAGAGGCCCGCGCACCGCGATGAAGAGTGGCCCCCGCTTGCTGCAATTAGAGAAAGCCCTAGCACAGCAACGAAGACCCAACACAGCCATAAATAAATAAATAAATAAATTAATTAATTAAAAAAAATAAAGACTGGAGACAAGGAGGTTTTGAGAAAAATGTGAGTGGGATTCTCAGAGGAAATATTGATGTTCTTTGTGAATGCACACCAAAAAGCACAGTGTGCAGAGGCTTCTTATGTCTGTCTCATTTATTAATCTATCCATTAAAAAATGCTACACTGCATTTTATGGACATAAATATAAACACTTCCTATATAAATAGCAGCTGCAAAAAACAAAAAAACAAACAAAAAAAACCACCCAACATTGTATTGAGAGAAATACATGCTCAATGAAGTTTAGGTATTAACAGCCCAAGGGGTTCTATCGGGAAGACATTGATTAGGGCCTTCTCTTGGATGGGCTGATTATATTATTTGGCGGCCCAACAGTTGAACCCCCGACTAGAGTTGAGAATCTTAGTCCTGCTTTCTTGTATAAGGATCTAGAGAGGGACTTCCTTGGTGGTCCAGTGGTACAGAATCCGCCTTCCAATGCAGGGAATGCGGGTTCGATCCCTGGTCGGGGAACTAAGATCCCACATGCCACAGGGCAACTAAGCCCGTGTGCCACAACTACTGAGCTCGCACGCCTCAACGAGAGAGCCCACATGCTGCAACTTAAGACCCGACGCAGCCAAAAATATAAAGAAAATAAATAAACAAGTTAAAAGAAAACTTAAAAATAAAAAAGATCTAGAGAGATAAAGGGACTTTCCTAAGATCAGGAAATGGGGAAGGAAGGAAATGAGAGAGAAAAGACAGAGAACTGGAAATAAAAACCAAATCTCTGTACTCTTGTCTGACGGTCTTGCTGTTGCAGATTATAAAGGATATTTAGGAGGTTACTTGTTAATGGAGGTTTGTCTTTTTTTTAGAGGAGACAGAAAACTGCCTTGTCTTTTTTTTTTAATTTATTTGTTTTTTGGCTGCGTTGTGTCTTCGCTGCTGCGCGTGGGCTTTCTCACGTTGCAGCGAACAGGGGCTTCTCTTTGTTGTGGTGCACTTCTCATTGCAGTAAAACTGCCTTGCTTTTGAGCTCTTTCTGAATATCTAGAAATCCCCAAATGTGCGAGTCTTAAAAGAAGGTAGCAGCCCAGTTCCCATCAGGGAAGCCAAAGGAGGCAATATTTCCTGTCCCCACCCCTTGGCAAAGAGGGTAAACTAGTAAGTGAACTAGCCTCAGCCAATTGGATGCTCCCACCCAGGACTTTGCTGCCAAGAATGTAACCGATGTGGCATGGACATATATACACTACCAAATGTAAAATAGCTAGCTAGTAGAAGCAGCCACATAGCATAGGGAGATCAGCTCGGTGCTTTGTGACCACCTAGAGGGGTGGGATGTGGGGGGAGGGAGACGCAAGAGGGGATATATGTATATGTATAGCTGATTCACTTTGTTATAAGGCAGAAACTAACACACCATTGTAAAGCAATTATACTCCAATAAAGATGTTAAAAAGAAAAAAAAAGAATGCAACTGAAAGATGAAGGCACGAGATTAGAAGCATAGTGAAAGCAGGGCTTTCATCCAGCAGTGGCGTCCTGGTCAGATTGCTCCTGCTGGGTAGCTTTCCTTGATCTCTGCCTTTTTTTTTTTTTTTTAACATCTTTATTAGAGTATAATTGCTTTACAATGGTGTGTTAGTTTCTGCTTTATAACAAAGTGAATCAGCTATAGGTATACATATATCCCCATATCTCTTCCCTTTTGTGTCTCCCTCCCTCCCACCCTCCCTATCCCACCCCTCTAGGGGGTCATAAAGCACCGAGCTAATCTCCCTGTGCTATGTGGCTGCTTCCCGCTAGCTATCTATTTTACGTAGTGTATATATGTCCATGCCACTCTCTCACTTTGTCCCAGCTTATCCTTCCCCTTCCCCATGTCCTCAACCTCTAGTGGGTCTGCCTTTTTTAATGAGCCTCATTCCCCAATCTTCCCACTGATTCTCTGCACCAGCTGATAGCCTCTAGTGTGAGATATCTACCCAGGAAAGTTGCTGTGCAGGGGCTTCATCAATGAGCTCCCATGTCTTCTAGCTTCTGGTTGGATTTGGCCATTGGAATCCCAGCTGGAGAATGGAGGGAGGGAGTAGAGTGAAGTCAGAAGATCTATTCTCCTGGTTTCCCATGAGGTTGCCTTGGGCTGGCTGTTCTTTGATAGAAATTCACTGTCCCTGTCAAGATGGCCTACTTTACACAACTCTCCTTCCAAGTTGTAATGAACCCTTCATCTCTTTGGACCAAGGGAGAGCAGCAGTTCCCCTGCTGTTAGCCCTGGGTCCTTGCACTATGCCTTGTGGTTGTGCCCCAACCCCCTTCCAACCGTTTGAAATTTGTTACTTTGTAAACAAACCCTTTTCAAATTATCCTAATAAGAAGATGTCGTCTGTTTGTCAGAAATCTGACTGATATGCCTTCAAGTACATTTATTTTCTGGTTAGCTTTGTGCCAAAGAAACCCAACGGTCTTAGCATTCTGAGAGGAGGGGAAAGAAGAAACAAAAGCCCAAAGTTGGGGTCAAAGGTGAAATTTTCAGTTACTGGCAGTAAATGAGGTTGAATGTAGCCAAGGAACCCTGTTAGGAAAAAGTTACCCGTGGAAAGACACAGATAAATATAGTTCAAAATACACTTAGAGTCTTCAAGCCCAATTCCAATCACAAAGGGCAATGGCAAACAGCTCATGTAAAAGGGAACTTTTGTTCACAGACATACGATTGCTGAACAGTCAGGCCATTCATTTTTTAAGTGTCTGGACAGTTATTAAGTCCTCCCTTCCTCCCAGTTCCTATAGTGTTTTGCACAAAGGAAAATGTACATTGGTTCTTCCCCGTGTCTCCACAGTTTTCTTTGCTGTCAGAGACACACAGCTGCACCATGTTTGGAATGATGCAGCATGAAAAAGCTATTAATCTAGCGCCACCTAGATGCACCAAGTCAAACTGCAGGGATGCCTTCAGCTTCATTATAGGAGTACGTAGTGAAATTTTAAAAACACAGACCAAGGGACTTCCCTGGTGGTCCAGTGGTTAAGACTCCACGCTCCCAATGCAGGGGGCCCGGGTCCGATCCCTGGTTGGGGAACTAGATCCCACGTGCTGCAACTAAAAGATCCCGTAGGCAGCAACTAAGACCCGGCGCAGCCTAATTAATTAATTAATTAATTAAAAAAAAAAACACAGACCATGAAGCAAATAACGGGAATTTTAAATTATGAGGGAAAGTAAATCATCTGGAAAAAGATTGCTGAAAGCCAGGCACTACAGGTTCTGTACACATCATCTCATTTAAACTGCACAATCCTGCAAGTTAGGGGTTATTATCCTGATTTAACAGATGGAGAATCAGAGGCAAAGAATAAACAACTTGCCCAGATGACTCAGGTGACAAGTGGTAAAGCCAGAATTCAAAACCATGTTATCCCAAGCCTATTTTCTAAATTGAGGTGTGTGACACACGCCCCCAGGGGATGCTCAAGACAATCCATCTTGTTAGTTATGTTTATTCTTTATCTCATCATTTTACATCTTCTTTTTGTGTATATTTTACAATATGCATAATACATTGGTACAGTAGTACATGCATACAGACATGTACGCACACACATACTGCTTCTGCTGGGTAGCTTTTCTCCATCTCTGCCTTTATTTTTTTCTGAACCTCATTCCTCCAACTTCTCACTGATTCTGTCACCAGCTGAGAGCTTCAAGTGCTAGATATCTACCCAGGAAAGTTGATGTGCATCTGCTTCATCAGTGAGCTCTTATGTCTTCTGGCTTCTGGTTGGTTATGAATGAGGATATGTGATCTACAAGTTTGAAGACCACTGCTCGATGCTCTTTCAAAAGGCAGTATAGTGTAGTGATTTGGAGCATAGATTCTGGAACTAGACAGCACGTATTCCAACCTCAGCCCTAACACGTTTTAGCTAACTTTGGGTAACAACTTCTCTGTACCTCAGTTTTCTCTTCTGTAATAGGCAAATTTAAATAATTAAGACATAGAATGCTTGACCAATGTCTGGCACAAACAAGAGTATAATAATATAAGCCATTATCATCACATAACATGAGCCTTAAAAGTAGTCATCTAGGAAATTACCTAGTCATACAAATACTGCCAAATACCCCTCACAACTCTTCTTTTGGAATTGTCTCCTGAGTTAGTGAGTCACCGGAGATCATCAAATCCGTGTCTTTATAGTCAACTCTTTGTCACCCCAAATCATATTTTTTTCTTGAAATTCTTTCATATTTTTCATCAATTTAAGTTCCAAATTATTCTTCAAAACAAATCTATTTTCTAAATCTAATACAAGTACAAAGATGTAGGATTTTCCCTTCCATGGTTTTTTACAAGAACATACCTCAAGCTTTGGAGTCTCTTCCAAAAGAGTCAAAGCACTTTCCCAGCGATTTCAGCAATGCTAGACTAAGTGACCTCCCAAAGAAGGAGAAATTTCATTTGGATGTCAAAGTTTTGTCTCACAAAAATAATGCTCATATTCCTGCAAAAATAACCATTTTGTTAGAACATAGTGTAACGTAGGGATTCCAGTCACCAGTGTCAAATAAAACTAAGTTTGATTCCTGGTTCAATATTTGCTAATAGAATCACTTACAGATCAATAACATCTAAAAAGTGATTTAATGATTCCTTGTTTGTAGGTTTGGGATGGGAGATGAGCTCTGTGAGGTAGAGAGCCAGATGATGTAGGCTATTGTTAGGACTTTGGCTTTCATTTTGAAAGAGAAGGGAAGCCATTGGAGAGTCTTGAAAAGGGGAAGGCATATCATGCCCTTAAAAGGATCATTCTGTTGTGAAAACTGTTAGAATTGAAGCAGGGACACCAATTGAGAAGTGATGGAAGTACTCCAGGTGAGAGGTGATGGTGTTTTGGAGCAGGGAGGTAATAATGGAGGTGATGAGACATGAGGAGTTTGCAGATATATTTTATAGCCAAAAGGGATAATGTAGGTAAAAGGCCTCAATCAGGTATCTGGTATACAATAAAACCAATAAAGAGACACAATCATTACTACTTTATGCTTAAAACTTATATGGATAGCCAGTTTGTTCAGGAATGTTATGAACTAGGATCTTCTAACATATACTCTTCCTTCCTAACATATTTTAATTTTTCCTAAATAGGCAGATGGCATAGTCCCAAGAGTTAGGGTCTTGTAGCCAGACAGGACGGGTTCAAATCTTGACTCCACCACTTACTAACTGACCATAAGCACGTTACTTAATCTCTCTGTACCTCAGTGTCTTCATCTGTAAAATGGAGAGACTCAATAAAATATACCGCAGAGAGTTTTGTGAGGATTCAATAAGTTATTGTATGTACTTAGAAATATGCCTGCCACATCATAAATACTCATTATATGTTAGCTATTATGGTTGTCAGCTTCTATTAGTTTTTCTGTTTATTATTTTTCATTTCAAACCTTTTTGTTTTGATTGAAAAAGCAAATTGTGTTTATTATTAAAAAATTAAAGCCATATAGATATGTATGAATTAGAAATTACAAGGCCCCTGTAATTCCACACCCCAGAGGTAACTACTACTGCATAGCACAGTAAAGGTTAGTCCATATTTTTACCTATGTGTATATCAAACCTATCCATGTATTCATATCTATTAATTTACTTTTATATAGTAGAAAAATGCTCTGCATATTATTTTGCAACTTATTTTTATCACTTAAAATTTGATCTTAGAAATCTTCCCATACAAGTACACGTAAAACTATTGTACTGATTTTCATGGTTGCATAGTATTCTGTTGTATGTAAGGGTGATAATTTACTTATTCGTTAGCTTACTGAAGTCATTTAGGTGTCTTTAATTTTTTCTTAAACAATGCTGCAATAAACATCCTTGTACATATTTTTGGTGCAAATCTGTGTATTTCTGTAAATTCTGTAAAAAAAATTTCTGTAAAAAAATTCTGGAAGCACTTATCTACAGAGGTGGTTATGATGAGTAAGAATTATATGCCTTTTAAATATATATATATACATAATTTATACTGCCAAATTGCCTTTTGAAAAGGTCATACCTTTTCGAATTCCCACAGACTGTAAATAAATGTGCTTTTTTCTCCTGCTGACTAGATACTGGCAATCTTCTTGATCCTTGCCAGCCTAATAGGCAAAATAAATAAATAAATTTTATTCTTTTATTTGCACTTTTAATAGTAAATTGCCTTTTCATATGTTTAAAATTTGGATTTTTTTTTGTACAAGCTCCCTACTTTTGTCCATTGAGGGGGTCTTTTTTTTTTTTCCTTTTCTTATCTTTCAAATTTGAAAAAGACAAGCCATAGGCGGAGAAAAAATATCTGCAATACATAAACTGACAAAGGACACTAGATGTTTACCCAAAAGAAGTTTGAGCATTTGTCCGCAAAAACCCCACGAATATCCATAGCAGCTTTGTTTTTTAGAGCCCCAAACTGGAAATGACCCAAATGTCCATCAATAGGTAAATGGATAAATAAAGGTATATCCATAAAAATGAACAAATTACCGATACACACAACATGAAATAATCTCAAAAACATTATGCTGAGTGAGAGAAACCAGATACAAAAGAAATTGTACAAAAGACAATACTAATCTATGACCGATGAAAAATCAGAATGGTGGTATTTTTCTAGAAGGTGGAAGTGGGGGAGGGAAATACATATCTGGCTTAAGGCGGTGGTTAAATGGTATAAGGGTATATACATCTGTCAAAGCCCATCAAAGTGTACACTTAAAATGTGTGCATCTATTTTATGTAAATTATGCCCCACTCAAGTTGACTTAGAGATAAAAAAATTGTTTTGTTTCTAATTAAAAACATTTTCATTGTGTATTAAAGTACAGAAAATAGTATAATAGTCACTCACGCACCACCACTCATTGAAACGATGTTAACATTTTGCCATATTTGTTTGAGATCTCTGTTCTTTTGAAAGAAGCAAACCATTACTGATACTTACGAAGTTTCACTGTTCATCCCTCACCCTTCCTTCCTGTTCCAGAGGAAATGACTCTCCCTAATATGATGTTCATCATTCCCATGAATGATCAAATTGTATATGTGTATGTCTTTATACAAATATTTTATTTATCATGTATTTAAAACTTTTAAGATAAAATAGTATCATAGAGTACATTTTTCATTTTTCTCAACATTAAGTTGTTGAGAATTCCTCATGTCCATACATGTAAAACTGGTTCATTTATTATAACTGCTATATGATATTCCTCTGTGTGAATAAACAGTCTATCTATTCCTCTACTGATGGACATTTAGGTTATTTCCACTTTTTTCTTTGGGACAGGTTATCTTTTCAACTTTAGTTTTGGCAATTTTTTTTTTTTTTTTTTTGGCCACACTGCGCAGCTTGTAGGATCTTAGTTCCCTGACCAGGGATTGAACCTGGGCCACGGCAGTGAAAGCACCAAGTCCTAACCACTGGACTGCCAGGAAACTCCCTGGCAAATTATTTTCTAATGTGATTGTGCTAATTTACACTCTCAGTAGCAAGTTCCCTGTATTCCTAAATACACTTATTAATGTTATTATTTTTGCCAATAATGTGAATATAAAATGTTATATCATTATTGCTTATTTTGCATTCTCCTCATTTCCAGTAAGATTAAACACCTTTTTATATGTTTACTGGCCATTTGAATTTTTATCTCTGTTAATGCAATACCCTTTGCTCATTTTTTATTTCTTATATTTTTGTCTTTTTCTTATTGATTTGTTGGTATTCTGTGCATGTCCTGAATACTAGATCCTTTATCCATTAAATTGTCCATAATTACATTTACCAGTCTTTTCCTTTACTGCTTCTATAAACTACTTATGCTTTTCCATGAGTTAATCCCTTGCTACACAGAGTGTGAGCCATGCACCAGTAGCAGCATCAGTATCATCTGGGAACTTGTTTTAAAAATGCAGATTCATAGGGCCCCCTCTAGATCACTAAATTAGAATCTGAATTTTAACAAGACCAGTAGATGATTTGTATGTGCATGAAAGATGTTTAAATACTAGATTAAATGATTAAGAAAAATGCAAATTTTCTTCCTGGGGTAATAGCCCAGTAATCCCCACCTGCCTTCTGCTTCTTCTTAATAGATAAAACTTCCGCTTTGGACCTGTATGTCCTCAATTCATATATCCTGGAGCTGCACTACAAAATTTCAGAAATCAAAGAAGCTATTAGAATCTGATTTGTAAATTTGGATGTTTATGGGATTTCATAGAGAGGTTTTCAAAGTGGATAGACATACCTGTTTATCTGATTCCAAAGAGAGAAATAAACAGCGATGGCAGCCGCTTTATGATACAATTCAAAATGCAAGCCTTGGAAATTTTGCTGAATGCTGTCAAGAAAGGAACTAGTTCAGCTAGGATGCATAATCCATCAAATGTCTTCCTTGTTCATAGATGCCTCTATTTTTAGTTGACACAAAATGCTCCAGAAATGAGTAACAACAAGAATTAATAGGGGAAATTGCCAAGAGTTGTATGTGTTGTCAGACTGTGATGATTTCTGTATATCAACATGATTTCCTGAGGCATGTATGAGTGGTTGGCCATGTACGAAGGGGACACCAAAGAGCACATGACCGCAGTCATAAAATTTTACTTTCGATTTCCCTGCCTTCAACACGAGGGAGGTAACTCCACAGGTTGAAACCATCTGGCTACAGGGATGTGGCAGAGGTATTTCCTACTCACTGAATGTCAGGGGCGTTCTTACATTCCACTACCACCCTGCAGTGCTCAGGAGCACAGAACACTAGATCTGGCCAATGGGTTGTAAGAAGGAGAAACGTGTCCCCGCTGGTCTGAAACATTTAATTCCCTGCTTCCGCTCCCTCTTGACCTGCTACAGCCACTGAAGAGGCCAGGAGTCACATAGGGTGCAGCTACAAGACAGTTGAATTAGTAGCCTGGGTCCCTGAATGACCAGCTGGAGCAGACCCCCCACCCCCACCCCGGCCACTGACCCACATTGGACATAACCCATGAGTGAGAAAGAAACTCGTTTGTGTTAAGCCACTGAGACTTGGGTGTTTTTTGCATTGCAGCATAGCCTGGGTTACAGTAAGCATAGCCTGACTGATACAGTAAGCATAGCAGACTCTGCCTTATTAACATTGTTGCATGTTACTCTATACCAGGCACCAAGCAGTAAGTTCT
Source organism: Balaenoptera borealis (assembly GCF_965194805.1). Classification (NCBI taxonomy): domain Eukaryota; kingdom Metazoa; phylum Chordata; class Mammalia; order Artiodactyla; family Balaenopteridae; genus Balaenoptera; species Balaenoptera borealis. The sequence goes on along the minus strand of NC_138881.1, from coordinate 34,422,267 downwards.
ACCTGTAACCGAGCCAAGCTTGCTCTGCTCGCTGCACAACAGGCCAATAAATCGGAGACAAGGTGTTGAGGCAAGGAATACAACTTTATTAAGAAAGCTAGCAGACCGAGAAGATGGCAGACTAAAGTCTCAAAATAACCATCTTATTGGGGTTTGGATGTCAGTTTCTTTTATAGCACAGAGAGGGGGAGGAGATGAGGAAGTAAAGTAAAAAGGCCATAAATTTTGCAAATATCCCCTGGAATCGCCAGCCTCAGGGAGAGGATGTGTTAATTTCTTCTTTCTTGCAGCCATCCACAGGTGGAGCAGGGTCCAGAGGTTTTCCTGAACAAAGGCACTTTGGTTTAACATTCAGGCAGAGGGGCAGGGTTCCCCGAGGCAGGTCATTATGTATAGACAGTATCCTTTTAGTGAACAAAAGCAATGGGAAGCAGAGGTTAAAGTAAAAGAAACAGATCCAACATGGAGTCCGATTTGGCTCTTCCCTGTTACATACCTAGTATCTCACAACAACCTTCTGAGATAGACAATAGTATTATCCTATATTACATGACATATATGATAGATAGCTATATCGTATGTATCAATAATATGTAGATTATTGTCTCTATGTAGATGTAGATAGATAGATAGATAGATAGATAGATAGATAGATAGATATAGCAGTAGTATATTGTGAAAGGACGCTTTCTTCCTTTCCTCTTGTTATGCTGGAAGTAGTGTCTCTTCTTGCTAAGGCCAGTCCCTCCACATGGGATCTGGATGCCATCTCTTCCTCCCTTACGTTAGTTATTCCTTCACTCTCCTGAATCTGTGTTTTCTCCTCTTCTATTCGGTTTGCCCCTCAGCATTCCCAAGTCTCTCCAGGCTTTGTGAAGGCCTTCCATCTGCCTCCCTTCCTCCTCCAACTGCTCTCTCCCTCTCTCCTGTCCCACCTCTATCTCCTGTCTCTAAAATGTTCACCCGCACTTCTTTCCCTCAGCATTCCCCACTCTGCAACTACTATCCATACAATACGGTTCTTCCTCCATCAATCTACCAAACAGCTATTTTCAGCACCACTGATGATCTCTGTGTTGCTAAATTCAGTGGACAGTTTTCACCTTTACTTCATTTCTCAGCATCACTTGACTAGATTGCCCGCACCGTCCTGTTGAAACCTCATGCTATAGGCTTTTCCCCTCTGGTCACTGTCTCCTTTTCAGCTTCATCATCTGTTCCTGGGTGATTACATTTTAGCCTTCATCACAACTCATCCTAGCCTCTCTTTTCTTCTCATCCTATAGTCACTTTGCCGTCTTTCACCTAGCAGTCTTTGCCAAAGCTGCTATCACTATGTACACCCAGACATCCTCCAAATGGATCCCTCCACCTGGAGTTTCTGCTCACCAATTGCCTGCTCAGTTCCGTGCCTCCACTTTGATGTCTTAGTGTGGGCAAGGCTGGACTGTCAAGTTCTCTCCCCTCTACTTACTTAACTTCAACCCCTCCTGCTCCTTCCTCTGCGTTCCCCGTCTCAGTAGACAGGGCCACCGTCCGCCTATTTGCTTAGTTTGGAACCTGGGAATAGGGTTGCATTAATCCCTCTGGGAGTCCTCAGCAGGAAAATGTGCTTAACTATATTTTGAAATAAAAAACAAACTAAAGCATATCATAACTAAAGTAAGTCTTTTAAATTCTGATTTTCCCACAGTGACTATTATGATGCTTTTAAAAAGAATATCAAATCCTCTCCAAAATAATTTAGGGCCCCTTCTTTTGCTGTTGCTCCAAGAGCTCCTGCCCTGCGTAGGAGTCAATAGTCAGACACCATTTCCTGTTGATTCTCCCTCCCAAAATATTTTCAAATCTGTCTGCTCCTCTTGGGCACCAATGCACTGTGTCTAAAGCCAGCGTGATGCTTGTCTGAATTTCTGCAATAGACTCTGAACCCTCCTCCCTGCTCCAAACTCTTTTCCACAAAGCAGTCACGCAGAATGATTGCAGGAATACACATAACTGTTCCCATCAATCCACTGCTTAAAAACCCTCAGTGGCTTCCCATTGTCCTCAGGATAAAATCTCAGGTTTGTCACAGGCCCAAGATCCTGCCACTTTGCCATGAGCCAGTGCCACCTCTTTGAGCGCCTGGAAAGAGCCAAGCTCCTTATGTGCCTTTGCAGGTGATTTACTCTTTGCTCAGAGCTCTCTCACATCTTCTAGCTTCTGTCTCCTCAGTTCTTAGATTTAATGTCCTCTCTTCAGATAAGCTTTTCTTAACCTCTCACATCAGGTCTATGCTCCTTGTTAAAACACTTTCTTAGTAACCCTCACTTGCTTTGTAAGTAAACGATTATTTGTATATTATTGGATAGTTTAATCTCCCCTCCTAATTTGAATGTAAATTCCCTGAGGAAGTCAGTACACACTCTAGTACACACAGGAATTCAGGGATCCTTGAATCCAGCTTTGTCTGATTTTAGAGCCCATGCCCACAACTACCACGTGTACATATATCTACTCATCCTGGAAGATGGCATTTTGCCTCTGTTTTATGACGGCCAAGTGTTGATGCACGGGAAACTAAGTGTCAACTGAAAAAATAAATAAATAAATAAAGCACACCCTAAAAGTTGAGAATTCTGTTTTATTTGGCGGACAAAACTGAGGACTTAAACCCAGAAGACAACCTCTCAGGTAGCTCTGAGGGACGGCTCCGAAGAGATACTGGAGGAGCCACGATATATAGGAGTTTTGCAATGAAAATCAAAAGATTAAGTGGACATCTCAAGTTACTGAATTTAGCTCTTTTCTGTGTATGGGAAGATGCAAGAATCTGGGTTCATTGAAATCATTCCTTTGATTTGCACCTTAGCTACCTAGGGCCAGCTATTTAGGGGCCTTTTCTTTCCCATCTTGAGTCCCCTCGGGGTGCACCTTTGGGGGTGGCTGCAGTGGCTGAGAGCTTGGCAGCTGGCGTCCCCTTTGTCTCCATTCTGAGTTCCCTCAGGACTCACTATCGGTGCCTGCGGGGGCTGGTAGTGCCTGATGGCTTAATGGCCATCCTTTGTTTGTTAATATGGCAGGCAATTTTTCCTTCACGTAAGAAACTAGAAAAATGTAACATCTCTGGCCGAATTCTAGAACAGTGATGTTCTGGTGTTGGTGAATCTCTTTGTGCAAGTTCCTGTCTGTAGCAGATTGCACACCTCAGCCTTCTCTTTCTGTGGAAGGAGGGGCGGGGGTCTGAGGGGTGTTCAGATTACCGGCAGGACTGGCTAAACTGGACCCCGGTTCTCCCACTGTATAATCTTCACATCCATAAACGGGGGTAACATTAACCACCTTGCAGGGCTGTAGCAGGACTCATTCATCTAATACGTATTTAATGGGCATCTAGTATACGCCAGGTTTTGGGTTGGATGATGGGGATACAAATATGACTTAGGATGTTTAGCAGAGTGCCTATCTCATTTAGTTATACACGGTCACTGTTACTAGTATTAACACAGTTGTGTGTTGACGTTTGCCTGTGTCACGTAGCTTGAGTGAGAGGGGATGTGATATTTGTGACGTTCGTCACTATCCGGACGCGGGACCTGGGGGGCCTGGGTCTCCACCAACGTAAGCGCGTACACTCCGGGGACCTTACCGCGCGGCGTGGCTGCCCCTCCTATCCGGGCCACCAGAGGGCGCGCGGCCTCTACCGCAACCGCTCCCTGCGTCTGCGTCTGCGTCTGCGTCTGCGTCTGCGTCTGCGCCTGCGCCTGTGCCTGCGCCTGCGCCTGCGCTGCGCCGGCCGCCCGCCCTCGGCTCCCCTCCCGCAGGCGCCCGCCCCGCCTCGCGCTAGAACGCTCCGCCTCGCTCTGGAACGCTCCGCCTCCGTTGCCCCTAGCGGCTGTTTGTTGACTTCCGGGAACGCGGGAGTCGCCGATGCTCAGAGGGTCGCTCTGGGGGGTCCAGAGGGGATCCAGGGCCCGCTTCGGGGCTGAGGCGCTGCCTTAGGCCCCACCGAGTCTCCCTCAACCCCTTCCCGGCCCAGGTGCAGGCTCCCCGTAGCGCCCTTCGGCATGGCGGAACCCGAGGTGGTGGTGCCCGGTGAGTGACACCCACGGCGGTGGCGGCGGGCCGGGAGGGAAGGCCCGCGGGCGGGCGGGCGGGCGGCCAGGCCCCGCCTCCGGGTCGGCCCCGTCGGGGGACAGGCCCGGGCCGCGGCCGCCTGACTTTGGTCGGAGCTCTGGCCGCGCCCCCTTGGGAAACTGAGGGGAGAGGAAAGAAGGGGAGGGACGGAATGGGGGACTACGGGGAAGGGGGTGCTGGTCTTTCGTCTTCTAATTCTTTTAAAATAAGTTTTCGATGAGTTTCTCGAAGGCAGGGGAAGTTTTTATCTCTCTATGAGCTTCCCAAAGTACTTCCTTCGAGGTCCTCAGAACCCGGTTGTGTATTGAACGCAGTAAAGAGTGAGTGACCAGGGGGAGTGTGACCAGGGGGAGTGGGGTAAAAGAGGATGGGGAAAACGACTTGGAGAAAGGAGGGCGCCGTTAGCGAGTGGTTTTTTAAGACTTTTCCTCTGAGCTCCAGAAATAACCTTTGGCATTGTGACCCGGTACCGCGTACGTATTGCGTAACAGAAATAGAAGTTTCATGAAACAGTACTTGCTGTAGATGCGCTCAGATCTTTTCTATAATACATTCCCTTAAAAATGGTCATTGTGACCCACTAAGTTGATTTTCTGACCCACCGATGGGTCACGACCAACAGTTTGAAAAAACACTGGATTAGAGCAGAATCATGTATTCACTGAAATATGTATTGCGTTTCTGCCATGCTCTTGGGCTCAAACATGGTTAAATTCCTGCCTCAAATTCACAGCTTAGTGAGAGATAACAAGAAACTAAACAAAATGACAGTATCGTTTGACAGTAGTTGCCAGGGGGCCAGAGCAGAGCCACCAAACCTTGGCTTGGGGTGAAGGTAACGGGGAAGGCTTCCTGGGAAGCCAGAGCAGGACAAAACAGTTAAAATTATTCATTCTATAAAAACTCAGAGCCTGTTCGAGAACCTGGCCTGCTAAATGTCAATTATCAGTTTGAACTGACACACCTCACAATTGTTCTCAGAAGATTTTCCACAGTGGCTAGTCTCTTGAGCATTAATATTTATTATTAATATTTGTGTTTGCTATGTCTTTCTTTCTGGTACCCATTTAGTTTCTTTATGTGTGATCATCCTCCTTGAGATTTCCTCAAAAGCTGGATCTGGCCTCCTATTTGGAGGTGTGTGTGTGTGTGTGTGTGCGCGTGTGCGTGTTTACATAGTTACTGGGATCTGGTAGGAGTTTTTGGTCTCTCTCCAAAATGGTACTGGACTAAAATAGTTTGTGAATACTCCTCCCATCAGGTAGCATTTAATGACTTAATTTAAGAATGTAAAAATCTCAACATCCTGCGTCCTCACGATGTTAATGATGAAACTCAATACTGTCCTGTTTCTGTGTGTGGAGAAAAGCCCTCAGTCAGGGGCTAGACCATGAGGTGTTCACCAGCGTGAGTGGGGCATTGAGTGTATCAGCTCATTCCAGGGAGTAGATGGTCCACCTCGTGACAGCAGGACTCTTAGTCACTGTGACAGTATATTTCTTACTTTACACCAGTAAACGAATAATACATAGTTAATTTATTAGATTTCATAAATAAAACTAGAATGAAGTCTGAGGAATAAAACTGAGTTAAGATGAAAGAAGGAAGGCATAGACAGTGCTGGAGCGGAAGCCAAGCTGTCGGGAGACAAGGGATCTGTATAGATAAATTACTGGAAAAATATTTTAGTTAACAGGCAACATAATAAAAGTTGTGAAATCCAAACTCTCATATATTTACAGATTCGGGTGCTGTGTTTACGTTTGGGAAAACTGAAATTGCTGAAAATATTCCCAGCAAATTCTGGTTTAAAAACGATATACCTATATATCTTTCATGTGGAGATGAACATACTGCTGTTATTACAGGTGAGTGTTAAAATCTTAAATGAAGATAGTAATACTTAGAGAATCCTAAGTATTATAGATGTGCTGTGTTTGAAACATGTTGAAGATATACAGAAAGTGGATGTTTTTTTACTTTGCCAGATAATTCTTGACAAATTGATTTATCAAGAGTGACTTCTAAGTTCCCTTAGTATATTTAAGTGTGATTTTCTATACATATTACTTTCTTAGAATAAATCTATTTGAATTTATCTATATAATCAAAAAATTATTACTGTATAATCTTAGAAACTCTTTACACCTAACAGAATATGGCTATAGGTAGATGGGCAAGGGAGCCTGTTTCACACAGAAAAGCAATGACAGTGTTTAAGTACAGCTTTTTTATTGCTTTGTGACGACTTCATCTCACATTATGTTGCAAATGCTTCGATTTATTATTTCTTTTTCCTTCCCACCAGGAAATAATAAGCTTTTCGTGTTTGGCAGTAACAACTGGGGTCAGTTAGGATTAGGATCAAAATCGACTGTTAACAAGCCAACGTGTGTCAAAGGTTTGGGGTCTTTTCTTCTTTATCACTTTAAATACTTAAAGTATATAAAGTACTTTTATATTGATTGTGTAATTGTTTAATATCATATTATAAATAATAAAGTAGTTCTTTATTTTCTGAGATTTACTTGAATATTATTGGCATTTAACTTTATTTTTCATGTGATATTCAGAGCTAGTTTTATATGTTAGGGTCTAAAAATCATACTGATTTTAAACCCAGAGACCACAAAGGAAGTAATGATTCTACAGTATTGCACTTGAACATCCTTTTTTTTTTTTTTTTTTTTTTTGGCCTGTTTGTAAACCAACTTAAATATTACTGTTACTGTATATACAGAGAACAAACAATATGATATGTTAGGATTTTGAGCTCTGTCTCATTTGTTCGAGTTGTGGACATCATGGTTCTGTTGGTTTTATAAAACACACTTTACCCTGCTGTGTATAGTTAGCAGCTGTGCTGAAGAAAATATTAGAACTAGGAGTTGATTAGTACTAGTGTTCTTACAAGAACAACAGGACAAAATATTTCAAATCAGGATTGTCCCAGAAAATATGAGACATATTACATCTTTACAAAGCTTTCTCGCCATTATGTGCAAAAGCTTCTGTTTGGTTATAACCTACGAATATCAGCTATACTTGAATGGTGATGGAGATTCCTTGGGATATGACAAGAGCAGGATTCTTTATCTTTGTAGCCAAATTTTTAATTTCAGCTCAAAATTTCAGTGTAATTTATCATATCCATGCTATTTATAGGTATTGTTGTGGAACTGTTAAAGTATTCCACTCGGTAAAAAAGTATTTACTGAGCACAGTCTGCTAAACCCTTGGGTTTATTTACAGTGCCTATGATCCTTACTCTCAAGTATCTAATCAACCTAACAGGATTGTCTAGACTATGAGATCCTTGAGACCAGGGACTCTGTCTTAGTGATCTTTGCAGCCCCTATGCTAAGCGCTTAGGAGATGTTCTGTAAATGTTTTTAATATGTAAATGAATGAATGAAGAACTTGAACGTAGGTGTATGCCTATGAATATTGGACTTAGTGTTTTGTTGCGGCAGGTAGAAAGTAAGCTAGATGATGGTGATGGCAGATTAGGGAATAGATCAGGTTGGTGAAGAGGCAACAAAACAATGCAGTGGATCTCAGCACGTGTTAATTACTTGTGGAGTTTTAAATAATATATAGATGCCTAGGCTTTACCTCAAACCTACTGACTCAGATTCTCCAGGGGTGGGGCTGAGCTATTTGTATTTTTTTTCAAAGCATCATTGGTTATTATGATGCACAACTCCTTGCAAAAACTTTTGATTTATTAGTTATGAACGTTGACTTTGGAGTCAGACAAGCCTGGGTTTAAATCTGTTCTACCGCTTGGTTATCATTTGACCTGGATTATTTGTCATTTCCATAATCATAAAATATCTTAATTGTCATATTTTTATATTTTTAGCTTTAAAACCGGAAAAAGTGAAATTTGCTGCCTGTGGAAGGAACCACACCCTAGTTTCAACAGGTATAGTATTCAATCTGTATGACTTCCTGCCCAATTTGAGGACTGAGGTCTCACTCCAGTAACATTTGTGACTTTGTAAAATTAATAGAAATGGTAACTTGGCAACAGTAAGATTAGGATTTTTAAAAAAGGTAAATGGTTAGTACACTTGTTTGCCTATGAAAATATGCAGATAAATGTTAAGTGACTGAAGAAAAAGCTTCTTTTCTTGGATTATGTCAAGGGACAGCATCTCCTTACCTGTGTGCACACCTCAGGGGCCACTTGCTCCTGATCTTGCTCTTCCCTCTTCTTTTCTGAGGGTGAGTGGAAGCCCTCCCCAAAGGCTATTGAAAAGACCAAAATTGGAGGACTAGCACTATCTGATTTCAAGACCTACTGTAAAGCTACAGTGGTTAAGGCAGTGTGCTAGTAGTGAAAAGACAGACAGAGATTAATGGAACAGAATAGAATCCAGAAATAGACCCACATGTTTATGCCCAAGTAATATTTGACAAAGGTGCCAAGGCAGTTCAGTGGAGAAAAGGTAGTCTTCAACAATCCTGCTGGAACAATTAGACATCCAGGCCCTGACCACCGAGCAGTCTTTCCTACTTCCTTTCCCACAAACACAGCTTCTTCTGTCTTCAGGCTGTTCTCACTGCTTCGGCCCCTGCCTCACCTCTCTGCCCTCACTCATACTTTTCCTTTGCTGAAATGTCTTTTCTCTTTCTCTTACTCAGATTCTTGTCTCTTAAGATCCAGTATAAGTCTTACTTCATCCATGGAGCTTTTTGTGACTATTCACCTTTTTCCTTATGTCATTCTCTGAATTGCTTCAGCATACCACCAACTCTGGTTTGTTCCATATGTGTTAAATTGTGTGGTTCAATTCCATGTGGCCTTGTAGTATCTTCCATTTGAAACCTAGTCTTATTTCCTCAATTAGGTTTCATTTTTTCTAAAATAATATCTAGTTTTAAATTTTTACTGATTCAGAATGATTTTGTCCTAAGTTTCCCCTGTAATTTAGTGAGGCTTTAATTCCATGTGCATTTTTATGACAGATATAACTAATTTTAATAAGTATATCTTTTTTTTAAAAAATTTATTTATTTATTTATTTAATTTTGGCTGGTTGGGTCTTTGTTGCTGCGCGCGGGCTTTCTCTAGTTGTGGCGAGTGGGGGCTACTCTTTGTTGCAGTGCGCGGGCTTCTCATTGCGGTGGCTTCTCTTGTTGCAGAGCATGGGCTCTAGGCGTGTGGGCTTCAGTAGTTGTGGCACGCGGCCTCAGTAATTGTGGCTCTCGGGCTCAGCAGTTGTGGCTCGTGGGCTCTAGTGCGCAGGCTCAGTGTTGTGACACACGGGCTTAGTTGCTCCACGGCATGTGGGATCTTCCCGGACAAGGGCTCAAACCCGTGTCCCCTGCATTGGCAGACGGATTCTTAACCACTGCACCATCAGGGAAGTCCCAATAAGTATATCTTTATGTGTCATTACTTTAGAGCTTACTGGCAATGTTTATTATCTAGGAATGATATACTTATTAATGTGATTAAGAAAATTGTTAACATTTATATAGTGCTTACCGTGTGCCAAGTGCCATTCTAAGAATTTTATAAATGTTAACTCATTTAATCTTCATAACACCTCTATGGAGTAGGCACTATTATTATCCCATTTTACAGATGAGGAAAATGAGACACTGAGAGGTTAAGGATAGCTTGCCCAAAGTTACACAACTGATAAGTGGCAAGCCAGAATTTGCGCCCAGGAAGTCTGGTTCTGGTGTCCCCTCTCCTAAACACAATGCTATACTGGCTTCCTGTTTAGCTAGAAAATTAAAATAATTACACAACATAGAATTTTCACATTTCTAATTATATTCTTCTTGTATTCGCCTCATTTTACTTATTTGTTACCTATTATGTCTTAGCTTTAATGGGTATGGAAGGTAAAATTAATGAACCACATCTCTTTTAAAATAGCTTGATTTGGATTATAAACTAATTTGGAAATTACTTTCCTCTTTTTCGCTCTGAATTAATAGTTCTGCATTAGCAAGAAAATACATTCCACACATTCTGTGCATTTCAGTTGCTACTTAAAGTCTAGAGTGATTTATAAAATCTCACAAAACTGTGGAGCCTTGCTTGTTTTGCTGTATTTTTGACACCGAAATGAAGTTGTTCACCAAATTGTAGGATAATGCCAGCTTTCAGCTTTCTTCACTGGTAATAGAGGAACTGTCTGATATACACTGGTCTGCCTCATAAAGATGGTGACTATGGTATACTGATGTTTTCTTTTCTATGTGCAGAAGGAGGCAAAGTATATGCCGCTGGAGGAAATACTGAAGGACAGCTGGGACTTGGTGATACTGAAGAGAGAAACACTTTTCACCTAATTAGTTTTTTTACATCCCAGCATAAGATTAAACAACTCTCTGCTGGGTCTAATACTTCAGCTGCACTGACTGGTAAGACTTTTTTCCACTTCAAACTGGGACACATTCCTTTTTTTTAGACCAGAATATACCAAGTCAGTAAACTGAAGACAGCAATGCTGTTTAGTTTTCTTTCATTGACCATGTGTTTTCAGAAGACGTTTAAAATAGAACTTAAAATCATGACATATACTACAACTTTATGCTTACATACGTTTAGAAGGTAATTGTTAAATAAATTCGAAGCTGTGCTATCGATCTGTTCCTTTAGATATTCTTAAACATTATCTTCATTGTGTGTTCTGAAAGTTATATTTCAGCTTTAATGAAGTTGCTGTCAGAAACATCCTAGAAATCTGTTGGATATATGTTATTAAAATACAGTTTGTAATGGTCATTGCATCTCTCTGCCCTCCCTATCAAAAGCCCATATGAGAAATTTCTGTAAAATTTGGAGCTGAGATAAACGTGTCTGACCGAAGAAGCTGCTGGTGTGCTGCTTCGTTCCAGTCCGGAGAGCTGTGTAACGTGCGGTGTTAGAGGAAGCCTGCGCGCAGCAACAAAGACCAAACGCAGCCAAAAAAAATTTTAAAAGAAAGAAATTGTACTAAGTAGCTACCTGGTATAAATGTCTTAGTAGTACTTTTCTTTCAAGATGCATAATTTTTCTAAATTAAAAAATAAATGCTCTGTTGGAAGTATAATAACTTGCCGTCCCTGCTACCTCTTAAAACCTTTTTTCCTCTTTGTGTTTTCTTTATAGAGGATGGAGAGCTTTTCATGTGGGGTGACAATTCTGAGGGGCAAATTGGTTTACAAAATATAACTAATGTATGTGTCCCTCATCAAGTGACCATTGGAAAACCTATCTCCTGGATCTCTTGTGGATATTACCATTCAGCTTTTGTAACAAGTAAGACAGAACAGTTTGGATTTCTCATGTTATCTCCCATTTCTAAGTTATTACTAAATAATAAAATGTCATAACATTCTACATTTCTACAGAAATATTGCCATGGTATTCCATGTAACGAAATAATTTTGGTCTGTTTTAAGTCACGGTATTTCTTCATTTCAATAATGAGTGTTTATAATTTCAAACTATCTGACGTGTTAACTTTTTTTTTTAATATCGATGGTACTATTTTATTTATTTTTTTAATTAATTTTTAATTTTTGTCTGTGTTGGGTCTTCGTTGATGCGCACGGGCTTTCTTTAGTTGTGGTGAGCAGGGGCTACTCTTTGATGTGGTGCGCAGGCTTCTCATTGCGGTGGCTTCTCTTGTTGCGGAGCACGGGCTCTAGGGACGCGGGTTTCAGTAGCTGCGGCACGTGGGCTCTACAGCGCAGGGTCAGTAGTTGTGGTGCACGGGCTTAGTTGCTCCGTGGCATGTGGGATCTTCCCAGACCAGGGCTCGAACCCGTGTCCCCTGCATTGTCAGGCGGATTCTTAACCACTGCGCAACCAGGGAAGTCCCTTAACTTTTTTAATGAATGTTAGGTCTATTAGGAAAACAAAATTTATGCATAAGAAACCCTTCTAAATTTTGGCTCTCAAACTTCTTAGACTCTTTGGCATTAAAAACAAGACCTGTGGAGCCTCTTTTCTCTGGATCCACTTGTCTCTGTAGTTTGACCTACTCTATTCTTGCCCTGATAATTTGCTCTTACTGTTTCAGTACATGAGTCATAGATTTTCATTGTAGGAATAGGGATGAAGATTAGATGAAAAAGGAAGGGTGTTCAGTATGGGATATGCTTTCCTTTGTTGGGACTTTTCTCAGGATCCCCTGTTTCTCCTTTTCCTGGGCTCACTGGCAACCTTCTCTACCTTAGTTAAAATATTTTAAATGTTGGACTCTTAACTGTTATAGCCTATATCTACACTGGTAGTAATACCAGAAGTATGATCATGGTTTTCCATCTTATTTATGGTTTTCCTAACAGTAAAAACACCCAGCAGAAATAGTTCTATGGACCCTCTTAGATATCTCTCTAAATATTTGTTTTATACATTTACTTCCTATCCTGTGCACCTCAGATTCAGGTTTAGAAAGTGCTTATTGACCTATCCCAGTGCCCCCCCAGGTTTACCAATGAATTGGTAGCAACTTGGTACCAAGAAAAGGCAAACTCTGACTTGGCTGGGTTTGTTCACTACTGGGTCAGTTTGTGTCTTGAAGAAACAATATTTATTCAATCAATAAATATTGTTGAATGAGGAGGTGAGTGAATGAATGATAAATTGACTGTGTTCCTTGGGGCAATACCACATACCAACTTATTTGCAACTCCTGGGGTTAGTATAGTCTGTACTCACTTTGTTTATGAAACAAAAAACAGGGAAAAAAACACACGTGCAAGAACAAATAATCAAAAGCATTGTCTTATATTTGGGCCTTAATAAAACTCCCAGAATCAATTTTTATTTACTACTGCTTTAGCCAGTAGGGAAACAAGTGGAATTATTCGTTTTAACCAATAGGCATTACATTGAACTTTTTTGTTTTGTTTTCTGTTTTTATGCCTTTTTTAAAAAACAGCTTTATTGATGTATAGGTCACATACCATACAATTCACCCATTTAAGGTGTGAGGAGCAGCAGGAATTTATAGACAGTAGTAGAAAGAGACTTATTTGGACTTAGTAACTCCTTTCATATGACAGGCAAGAAGCATGGGAAAAGGGGGAGCGTGCCGACTTACTGAGCACTTCTGTGCCAGTGTTTGCCAAATACTTCAGAGAAAACTGTGGTTCAGAAAACTTCATTTTTTGTACAGATCAATCTAGAAAATGAGTATAGCTGTGTTTGCAGTATTTGACCAAGTTTTAAGTGGCACATATCATGTGTGTTAGATGTCATACAACTTCCCTAAGTTCTGATTTGCTAGAAGAGCTCTCAAGCTTCAATAGCTGGTTATACTCGTGGCTTAGATTTATTACAGCAAAGGATACCGAGCAAAAGCAGCAGGGAAGATCTGTATCCTCCAGGGAGGTCCAGTGTGCGCTTCCTAGTCCTTCCTATTCCAAGGCCCCACAGGACATGTTTTCTCTTTGGCAGTGAACTACAGGGATGTGTGTGTAATGTCTCTGCTCAGGGAAGCCTACTCTATTCTCAGGGTCTGAGGCTTTTGTATGGGTGGCTGGTGTCATGTAGGCACATCCTGCTAGCAACTAGTCATGGCAACTGCAACTCGGGTCCCTCAACAGTGAAACCAGGTGTACCTCATCAGTGTTGAAGTTTGTGCAAAGCAACCCTCTCTTAGCTTCTTGCTAAGCTGGCATAATTCATTTCCCCAGGTGTACATAACAAAAACATCAATCACCAACATAAAGAACACTCCCAAGGGCCACATTCCCAGGGGTTGGTCAACAGTCAGTCAGTCAGTCAGTCATGCTTCTCTTGGAGACATGCAAATAATACAAGAGGTGCTGTGTTACCTCTTTCCTCATATCAGTGGTGATACGTTCTGTGTCATAATCTTTGGATTAGATTATGTATTTACAACAGTTTTTAAATTCCTGTTTTATAGAACTCAGTTCAGTTCATAGAAATGAATAAAAAAAGTTCCTGCTTTCAAGAAGCTCATAGTATAGTGTGGGAAGTGTGATAACAGAAGCAAATCAATAGTATTGGTATGGACAAGGCAGTGATTAAATGTCATGAGTTCCTTAATAAGAGAATCTTTCTGGAAAAAGTGCCATCTAACTGAGTAAAATTTGCTATCTTTAGTCTCACTCACCATATTTACCTCACACATAAATGGGTTTTCTACAATAAGTTTCATTAAAAGCAATTATTTATTCACCAAGTATTCATTAAATGTTTAATATACTAGACACACTGCTAAGTTCTTGCAATACCGTAGTGAGCAAGACAAAATCCATGTCCTTATGGGGGTTTAACGTCGAGTCATTTTGCTTTATTGAAAGTAGGTAGAAGTAAGATCATCTTTTCTATATATTGTGAAACAGGTAAAATAATTTTCTAGTTGTTACTAGTAGTGCTGGTCGTGAATTCTTCAGGAAGATTTTGGATTAGAATAATCAAGGGGAAGGGAAAATCTACCTTTATTTCCTTACCATTCAGTAAAAATATCTCAAGAAAGGTCAAATTTATTAAGTTGAGATTTTCTACATTTTTTTATCAAACGTGAGAACGTGTACCAAAAAGACCAGTATTTGTTCATGTCTGTGTCATCATCGATCACTGTCCTTTTCCTTCAATAGCGGAGGGAGAACTGTACACCTTTGGAGAACCTGAGTATGGGAAATTAGGTCTTCCCGGAAAGCTGCTGATCAATCACAAAGTGCCCCAGCTGGTGCCTGGAATTCCTCAGAAGGTGATCCAAGTAGCTTGTGGTGGAGGGCACACGGTTGTGCTCACAGGTATGTGTGCGGCTCCGTTCCCTGCTTTCTTTGGTAGCTAATGAAAAAAGCTTTTTTTACATTCATTTATTTTTATTGTGGTAGGAACACTTAACATCTGATCCATCCTCTTAACAGACTTTTAAGTTTACAATACAGTATTGTTATCTATAGGCACAATGTTGTATGGCAGGTCTCTAGAACTTTCACCTTTGCATAGCTAAAACCTTATACACATTCATTAGCAGCTCCCCTCTCCCCCTACCCTAGACCCTGGCAACCACCATTCAAGTCTCTGCTTCCATGAGTTTGACTGTTTTAGATACTTCATGTAAGTTGGCTTTGCATCTTTTTCCATTAAGATCCCCACCTTTTGTTCCTATAGTTAATAAACATTTCTGGCCTGTGGAAGAAATTTTTAAGTAGAAAAAAATGAATCTTGTTGAATTATTTTTGCTAACATAATTGACATTTTCATGATCTTAACACGTTGAATGGCAGCAAATAACGTTTTTTAGCTCATTTTCAAGAACAGATTGTTTTCCTCATATATATGTATTCCATATTTATTTAAAATTGACATTATTTTTTCTGAAATACCTTATTTTGGAGAAGCTCCCTGTTAATACTGTTTTCTACTTGTCATTGATAATTCTTTTTGATATTCACAATGTCTAACTTGGTGATTTCTTTGTGATTTTTATGTTCTGTTATAGTAATTCATTAAAAAGTGTTAAGATTTTAAATTACAGATAATAAAAAAAGTTAGAACTTTAATAGTAATGTCACTTTTGGCTTCTGAATTTTGTATTTGGTATGACATGTGACTTCTCAGAATTCTAGTCAGTATAATTAAAATAGACTTACTACTTGTTAATATGCTTACTAAATTGATGCTCCCAAATTTGTTCAGCATTAGATTTATTTTAGATGAGTAGTATAGAGGTAAAGCAGTTAGGTAGTGAATGATTATGATATATTTTGGTCAAAAAGAAATAAACAGTTTCTGAAGTCACCACTTAATCTTCAGTAACCCAAAGCTAGAAGTGTTCTAGACAAATTTTAAGTAATATCCAGTTCTCAGATGATAATGCTTAAATGTTGCAAGGTGATTAAGCAATATTTTATCTTTAGATTTTCCTCTCTTACATCACTTTTCCTTGACTTCCTATTCTAGTCCCAGTCATGCGTATAAAGCTATGGTTTCCCAGAATTACAATTTCCAGATGGAATCTTTTCAAAGTGAGAAATAATTTTTTTCTAGGCCTCAACTCTAAATTTGGAAATAATTCTGAGGTTTAAGTTTTTTTTTAAACTTCTGCTGATAAAGTGAATTTTCATATAATTTCTAAAAGATTTATCTTAGGAATTAAACTTCAAAATTAATCTTTATAAATTATCTGAAAATTTATTCTGTAGGCAGAAATGCAACTTATTCTTCATGTGTTATGTATTTTCTCCAGTTTATACAAAGATTGTAGAAAGAACTAATTTATTAGGTGATTGAAGGTTATTCTGAAGGACACAAATGTTGATTATATAATAATAATGTCATTCAACCATACATTATAAAATATTTTCACCAAGATAACCCATGATTCTTTTAATTATACTTTAAAAATGTACCTAATGCTATTTTCTTGCAGTATTATACTCATTTAGCTTTCTGTGGACTTCGTTTTGAAGTTAAAAACCATGTTGCCAGAAATTGATTGTTTTCTTCAGATTTTTGCAGACTTCGGGATCTCACAGAGCAGTAAAGTTTTTATATTTTAAGTTTTTAATTTTATAAACAGAATATGAGGACCTAGAGATGGTTGCCAACTTCCAATTTGCATTTGGCTAAGTATGGATGTTGCAAGAAAAATGCAATCTGTTTTTACCATTATATCATAAAATAAGGGCCATTTTTGAAACAAAAATTTAAAAGCTCTTAATTTTATAATAAAAGACATCCCCTTAAATTGTAAACATTTATCTATATGGAAAATTCACTGCTTTGCCTATTATTTAAATTTCTCCATGGACCTTTGAAAGCTTTATTATGAGCCAGTCCTGGTGAGAAACCTGTATTCTGGAGCAGTGTGGACAGAAATATTAAATATTAAGTCCTAATTGATGAAGAAATGGACCTGAAGAGTGTATTGATCATCAGTTTGACTAAGTACTAAGTTAAATACCTAAGAGTTACAGAATACTTTGCAAGACCTTAAAGCAAAGAATAGCTAACCGTCTGTTCTAAATTGTTCCCTTCATTAAAGGAAAGGGCTTGGCCAGCTAGAGATAGACAGTTATCTTAATTTACCCAACATCCTCCTATTAAGCTGAACATTCAGAACTGGAGATATGCTGTGTGATTATTAATTAAACTAAGAGATAGTATTTTTTACACTAAAATAAAGATCTGTTTGCCATTGCCTCAGTGTGGCTTCATATCCTTGATGTACCATATTTTCTTTAAGAAGTAATATCTATATGTCTTATTCATGAAGTAAACATTAGACAGAAAAAATATAAAACTATATGACAGTAGTTATATGTTCTTCAGTATCCTCTGTTGTCAGAATAAGGTTGAGTTGATTAGATAATTACTTTTTAGAAAAATGTCCTTTTACAACTGAATGTCCCACTGTTTTAAAATCTTCCTGCATGTTTTCTCATTTAATCGTCGCAGCAGCTCTATTAGATAGGGATTATAGCATTAGGGAATTTAAGTAGCTTGTCTACTTACCACAGCTAGTAATAATGAAGGTTTGGGCTTCTACCTGAATCCGAAGCTCTTGCTCCTGCTGTGCCTCCTAAGGCAGGGGCCGGGGAGAGTCGTGTGTCTAAAGGACGCTTTCATCACCACTCGTTTATCCTATTTTTGTGCTTTTCCATTTCTCAAGACTATGTGAGCTAATATTTACCGTTATTGGAGTTCCTTTGGAATCACTTCAAAAATATTAATATAATATAGTATGGATAAACAACAAGGTCCTACTGTATAGCACAGGGAACTATATTCAATATCCTGTGACAAACCATAATGGAAAAGAATATGAAAAAGGATATATATATGTATAACTGAGTCACTTTGCTGTACAGAAGAAAATAACACAACATTATCAATCAACTATACTTCAATAAAATTTTAAAAAATTTTAATGTTAATATACAGGAAAGGTTTTTCCCCTCCTTTGATTATTATTGCATTTCCTAGTAAATGAGCTTTACCTGTGAATAAATCTAGCATGTCTGATGTAAGTTTTCATTCTCATGCTAATTCTTCTCTGAAATTGTTTTCTAAAATAGGTTATTCCATTAAACTACTGTTAATAAGTAAGGACTTTTTCTGTGGGAAACACTTCGTTTATTTAGGGCAGTGAAAGGAATTCGCTTAATGACAATTGATGCTTTTTAACAAACTGAGTGGTAATTATAGGGACTTTTTAGGTAATAGTTCACCGACTTTTGTGTCTTTAGCAATTCCTTCTATGGTTATATGTAAAAGATAAAATCAGGCCCATGCCATTATTGTTACAATTGTGTACCTTGCCATTTTTCTCTTCCTTTATCACTGAGGAATGTATACGTAAGTATTAGGTATTCTTATATGAGTATTTCTTTGAGAGGCCCTTAACCCTCATTATAAAAGGTGGAATATCACCGTTTTTCTAGATATAATGGTGACAGTGCCTGTACCCCTGAAATCCTTTTCTTGTGTTTGCCCCTCCCCTTTCAGAGAACGCCGTGTACACCTTTGGGCTGGGGCACTTTGGTCAACTGGGTCTTGGCACTTCTATTTTTGAAACTTCAGAACCCAAAGCCATTGAGAATATTAAGGATCAGAAAATAAGTTATGTTTTCTGTGGAGAAAACCACACAGCTTTGATAACAGGTACAGATCAGAATTTCTGTTAATATACTTATGGAACTGGGTATATTTTATTACAAAATAAATACTATATGGAATGAATGTATCTAACTTAAGCAAAGGAAATAATAACTGAGAAAATGGAATTCTTTGTTTGATATGCCAACGTGTAAAGTTGTAAACTCCTTTTTCATACTTTAGTTTAATTTAAAATCAGTGTAAATGATCCAAAGGTTTAGAGCCTCAAAATGTGTCAATGCTATCAGAGGTAAGACCATAGAATTATACTTTGGCAGAAGTATAAAAAGTAAAAAGCTGGAATCTTTTCGAAATTGTATCAATTTGAAGGCTCTGAACTCTGCTCAGGCCAAAGTGAAAAGTCTCGTAAGAAAGAACTTATTTTAAAATATTCTCCCTCTTCAGTCTGACAGCTACATTCAGGCTGAGTAAATTCTTATGATGCTTCTGCCACCGGGAGGCGTTTTCAGGAGTAACTCTTTCATACTTTCTCCACAGTGGTAGACAGAAAGGTACCCCAAAGACTATTAATTAAATGAATACCTGGGTCCTCTAGCTCTTCTGCTCTGTAGTTTCTCCTTTATCTGGGGAGATGGTGCTATGGGTCTACTTCTCAACCTCAGAAACTAGGTGCTGCTAATGTAGGAATCAATAAAGGTACTTCCCTAAAATGACTGACTCACCTATAGATAATTAATATGGAGCTGGAGGAATCAGGCTCCCTGACTTCAGACTATACTACAAAGCTACAGTAATCAAGACAGTATGGTACTGGCACAAAAATAGAAATATAGATCAATGGAACAGGATAGAAAGCCCAGAGATAAACCCACGCACATATGGTCACCTTATCTTTGATAAAGGAGGCAAGCATATACAGTGGAGAAAAGACAGCCTCTTCAATAAGTGGTGCTGGGAAAACTGGACAGCTACATGTAAAAGTATGAAATTAGAACACTCCCTAACACCATACACAAAAATAAACTCAAAATGGATTAAAGACCTAAATGTAAGGCCAGACACTATCAAACTCTTAGAGGAAAACATAGGCAGAACACTCTATGACATACATCACAGCAAGATCCTTTTTGACCCAGCTCCTAGAGAAATAGAAATAAAAACAAAAATAAACAAATGGGACCTAATGAAACTTAAAAGCTTTTGCACAGCAAAGGAAACCATAAACAAGACCAAAAGACAACCCTCAGAATGGGAGAAAATATTTGCAAATGAAGCAACTGACAAAGGATTAATCTCCAAGATTTACAAGCAGCTCATGCAGCTCAATAACAAAAAAACGAACAACCCAATCCAAAAATGGGCAGAAGACCTAAATAGACATTTCTCCAAAGAAGATATACAGATTGCCAACAGACACATGAAAGAATGCTCAACATCATTAATCATTAGAGAAATGCAAATCAAAACTACAGTGAGATACCATCTCACACCAGTCAGAATGGCCATCATCAAAAAATCTAGAAACAGTAAATGCTGGAGAGGGTGTGGAGAAAAGGGAACCCTCTTGCACTGTTGGTGGGAATGTAAACTGATACAGCCACTATGGAGAACAGTATGGAGGTTCCTTAAAAAACTAAAAATAGGGCTTCCCTGGTGGCGCAGTGGTTGAGAGTCTGCCTGCCAATGCAGGGGACACAGGTTCGAGCCCTGGTCTGGGAGGATCCCACATACCACGGAGCAACTGGGCCCGTGAGCCACAATTACTGAGCCTGCGCGTCTGGAGCCTGTGCTCCACAACAAGAGAGGCCACGATAGTGAGAGGCCCGCGCACCGCAATGAGGAGTGGCCCCCGCTTGCCACAACTGGAGAAAGCCCTCTCACAGAAACGAAGACCCAACACAGCCAAAAATAAATAAATAAATAAAATTAAAAAAAAAAAAAAACTAGAAATAGAATTACCATACGACCCAGCAATCCCACTACTGGGCATATACCCTGAGAAAACCATAATTCAAAAAGAGTCATGTACCACAATGTTCATTGCAGCTGTATTTACAATAGCCAGGACATGGAAGCAACCTAAGTGTCCATCAACAGATGAATGGGTAAAGAAGATGTGGCACATATATACAATGGAATATTACTCAGCCATAAAAAGAAACGAAATTGAGTTATTTGTAGTGAGGTGGATGGACCTAGCGTCTGTCATACAGAGTGAAGTAAGTCAGAAAGAGAAAAACAAATACAGTATGCTAACACATATATATGGAATGTGAGGGAAAAAAAAAAAGGTCATGAAGAACCTAGGCGTAAGATGGGAATAAAGACACAGACCTACTAGAGAATGGACTTGAGGATATGGGGAGGGGGAAGGGTAAGCTGGGACAAAGTGAGACAGTGGCACGGACATATATACACTACCAAACGTAAAATAGATAGCTAGTGGGAAGCAGCCGCATAGCACAGGGAGATCAGCTCGGTGGTTTGTGACCCCCTAGAGGGGTGGGATAGGGAGGGTGGGAGGGAGGGAGACGCAAGAGGGAAGAGATATGGGAACATATGTATATGTATAACTGATTCACTTCGTTATAAAGCAGAAACTAACACACCATTGTAAAGCAATTATACTCCAATAAAGATGTTAGGAAAAAAAAAAGAAATAATGAGCATAAAGCTTCACAAATACATCAATAAATTTAAACTATTATTGACACATTAAACAAAAATATGTAATTTGAGAAGAATAAAAATTAAGTGAGATGTTTCATTTGAATTACAAAAAAATATATATATAAACTCCATAATTTTAATTACTTTGGAATAAAAGGCTCTGTGATTTCTCTATTTGTAGCTCACATTTCTATCTAAAAAGTAAAGCATTAAAAAGTCATAAATCATATAGTATTTTGAAATAATCTAGATACTGGTATTTCTGCATTTTCCCCCTTCTTTTACAAGTTTCTGCTATGATGGACCTCATCTAATGGTATCTGCTTAGGGGAACTAGGGCTCAGCAAATACAAGGTACTACCAAGTACTGTCCCTTCTTCCCCAAAGAACTTTTCAGAGAGAACTACCTGCCCATTTTCAAGTATCAGTGTCCTTATTAATGTAGCATGAAATTGAACTATATAGAATGTAAAGAATTACTATTCATTCACAATCCCAGAAGAGTTGTTGATAGGTATGCCTTACTGCAAGTCTTAAGCTCAGTTTCTCTGTCTTTACTACCATTTTCCATCAACTCTAAATTGCCACTGATAGTAAATACACACTTTTTATGGATCATTTAACATACAATTAGGTTTTTTGGTTAAACTTTCATAATACCTTTACTCCTGATGAAAGAAGTTTCAGCACAAATAATTGAACATTAATTTTATTTGACTTTTTTGCTCATGAATCCTCCCCAGGGACAGGTGTTATGAATTTTTTCATTGTCCAGGACTAATGAGAGATATGTAGTGAGTTATCTGTAAGTTCTTGCCAGTTCCACATTATAGCCAGTGGCTCATGTTTTAAAAAGCTCTCTGAGGTTGGAAGTGTGATCAGGCAGCTTGATCAGAGTTTATTTTTTCTGGCTAAAGATAATCAGGTTTTAAAAAAAAAAAAAAACCTTAACATTTTGAATAAGGATATCAGGGTCAAAAAAAGGAGGAGGAAAGCAAAAAGATGATAAGGAGTATATATAAAGAAAGGAAATAAATACCTAATAGTAAGAATTATAACAATCTAAATTTAGAATCTAAATGCTGGTTATTGCTTATTTATAGGTAATCTATTTGTTTCTAATATATTAATTTTTGAACTTGCCACTTTAGTGAATTATGTTATTATTTCTAATTATTTTTTCAGGCAGTTCTCGTGGCTTTTCTTACTATACAGTTACTTTGCCATCTTAAAGTACAGGTCCCCATATATGATCTTGTCATTTCCCAGCTTAAAACCATTCATTTAGCTTATTATTGTTCTTAATATAGAGTTCAAAAATGCTTAATATGAGCTAATAAGATCCTCTTTCGTGTGATTCCTTCTTCCCTCTTCAGGCTCATCTCATACCACTCTCACCTTTGTGCTCCAGACACATTGGTTGCCTTTCGGCTTCTTGACTGTGCTGTGTTTTCTCTTGATTCACAGCCTTTGTATGTACTGCTGGCCTCTGCCTGGAAGATTCTTTGCTCCCTTCTTCTTGTAACTAAACCCTAATCCTTTCAGCTTCAGTTTAAAAGCCTTTCCTAATCTCCAGACTGGAGGGAGAGCCCCTCCTCTGCACCTATACTGGCACCCTTTCCTTTCCTTCTGCTTCCATGGCACTTACCTCACTTGAGATGGAGAGTATGAAAGAAAGGCTTGAGGAGTGAATGTACGGAATACCTGCTATGGCAGTGGGCAAAAGGATTAACTGGAGAGAAGCGACAAAATTACTCATCATCATCTTGGCCCAGCTATATAGGGGACCCCAGTATTGATATAGGGACCAGCAGCTTGGTTGGTTTATGCCATTTCCTTCAGCAGCTTTCCACAACCCTGAAGCAGAAGTAAAAGAGACAGTTGGATTGATCTAAACTAGTGATTTTGTCTCCACAGGAGACACATGGCAATGTCTGGAGATGTTTTTGATTGTCACAACTGCAGAGGCAGGGTATTCTATGGGCATTTAGTAGGTGGAAGCCAAGGATGCTGCTAAACATCCCACAATGCACAGGACAGACCCATACAACCAAGAATTATCTGGCCTCAGATGTCTGTAGTGCCGAGGTTGAAAACCCCTGACCTAATCAATGACCTGAGGAAAAAAGAAAATAGATTGTATTGGGATGTAGGAGGTCAGAATACAAAAATCTCCTTCTTGAGATGGTGTGTATCACAGGATCTCATGCTGGGTGGCTGCTGCTCCACACAGCACCTCACACACCTGGGTCTCAACTTCACAAGCCACCGAGAGCTCAGTGAGTTATTCTCGGGGTATCTATTGCCTAATGTTATGTGTGGACAACAGAAACCATAGAGAGTGTGGAAACATCAGTGGAGCAGAGTAAATTTAATGCAGAATATGAGGGGAAAATTGCAATGTAAGTTAATGTATTTGTCTATTTACAAATAGATCCATGAAAGTGACACTTTTATAATTCTCTCTTTTTTTTCATTTTAGATTTAGGCCTTATGTATACTTTTGGAGACGATCGACGTGGAAAATTAGGACTTGGACTGGAGAGTTTTGCCAATCAGTTCGTTCCCACTTTGTGTTCTAATTTTTTGAAGTTTACAGTACAGTTGGTAAGGGCATCACATTTCCCTGTTTACATGTTCATCTTCCTATATTTGAGTCTTTTAGTATTTCGTAGAAAATAAGTACTTTTCTGTTTATATGAAATATCATGGCTATATCTAGTAAATATACTTGTGTCCTAAAGGCCAAATGTCAGACATCATGGCACTCTGAAAATCTGTCCCTTTTCTAATGTTCCTCCTTTAACATCTTCCTTTTTGCCCTAATCTTGACTCTTCTACTTCATTTTCATATGTCTCTTGAGAGCCAGGACTGTGCCATGCCTGGAAGCTTTGTGTTTCCTGTAGCTCCCAGCAGAGTGCCTCACTCACAGTGGTCATCTGTAAATATTTGCTGGATTAGATATCACTAGGACTCTCAAATCCTGCACAAGAAAAATATCTGATAATAAATGAAGAGTTTTGAAATTATGTTTAATTGGTTAAGTGTTATTTGGATAAGGTGTTGTTTCAGTGACATCCCCATCAGGCACCATATCTCTGTTGTTTCTAACGCTTTTGCCAATTAAGAACTATAGACCTGAAAATTCTGTTTACTCGGTGATGATAATATCACTTGGAATTTGTTCTCCAAAGGCTCAGAGCCTCGTACTATGGAACACTTCCATTCCTTGATTTGACACCTGTTTAATGAATACCTGCTTGGTACAAGATACTGGACTGAGGATGAGGAATACAGAGCATGCAGCGATGAACACAGTGACCAGATTTTCATTGACTAAGCTTATAATCTTATGGGGAAGATGGTTTTTAAAAAGTGCTATACAGAAAACATATCAATTTTAACTTTGAACATACGAAGGGAAAGGTTCAGAGTATGCTCTTCTATGCCATGTAGAACACTATGAAGATACCAGAAGTCTGTGTATTGCAAACACAATGTTTTTTTAAGCATTTTATTGAAAATCAGTTATTTCTCAAAATCGTTTGGATGTTGATTTACTTTTTCATTGTTCTATCATTGTGCATGCTTGCGTTTTGCTCTCAGGACTTTTAAGCATTAAACTTAAAAAATCTTCATGTATAAAGACATAATTATCCCAAGAGACTGATTTATTCTTGGGTCCCTTCTTTCCACGTAGAACTTGTCTGAGTAATTTTTTCAAGTTGTTAGTGTTGCTCCAAGATTAAAATAGCATTTTCTAACTTGTAAAGAGAAATATAATGTGCCAAATAGGTTTTTTTCTCTATACTGTATATTCAGTTGAAAGTAAAATGGTATGTTAAACTTGTTCTAGTTTTCAATAATAGTGTTTAAAGAATATATATTGTAAGGGCTTCCCTGGTGGTGCAGTGGTTAAGAATCTGCCTGCCAATGCAGGGGACACAGGTTGGAGCCCTGGTCCAGGAAGATCCCACATGCTGTGGAGCAACTAAGCCCGTACGCCACAACTACTGAGACTGCGCTCTAGAGCCCATGAGGCACAACTACTGAGCCCGTGTGCCACAACTACTGAAGCCTGTGCACCTAGAGCCCGTGCTCCACAACAAGAGAAGCCACTGCGATGGGAAGACCGTGCACCACAACGAAGAGTAGCTCCCGCTCGCCACAACTAGAGAAAGCCCGTGCGCAGCAATGAAGACCCAACGCAGCCAAAAATAAATAAATAAAATAAATTTTAAAAATAAGAATATATATTGTAATTCACGTGTGTGTGTGTGTGTGTGTGTGTGTGTGTGTGTGTAGAGAGAGAGAGATTTCAGTCAGTCAGTCTAGGAAGTCTACCGCTAAGTTAATGCTTTGTAGCTGAAAACTGTTAAAAACCCATTTGTGGGGCTTCCCTGGTTGTGCTGTGGTTGAGAATCAGCCTGCCAATGCAGGGGACACGGGTTCGAGCCCTGGTCCGGGAAGATCCCACATGCCGCGGAGCAACTAAGCCCGTGCGCCATGACTACTGAGCCTGCGCTCTAGAGCCCACGCGACACAACTGCTGAGCCCACATGCCTAGAGCTGGTGCTCTGCAACAAGAGAAGGCACCGCAACGAAGAGTAGCCCCTGCTCACCACAACTAGAGAGAAGCCGGCACGCAGCAACGAAGACCCAACGCAGCCAAAAATAAAAATAAATTAGGGGCTTCCCTGGTGGCGCAGTGGTTGAGAGTCTGCCTGCCAGTGCAGGCCCGTCTGGAACCTGTGCTCCGCAACAGGAGAGGCCGCGGTGGTGAGAGGCCCGCACACTGCGATGAAGAGTGGCCCCCGCTTGCCACAGCTAGAGAGGGCCCTTGCACAGAAACGAAGACCCAACACAGCCATAAATAAATAAATAAGTAAAATTAAAAAGACCCCCCCAAAAAATTAATTAATTAAAAAGCAAAACAAACCCATTTGTGTTTGAAGCCAGTGTCAATTAATTTATCTGTGAATTTATGCTGCAGGTTGCTTGCGGTGGATGTCACATGCTAGTTTTTGCCACTCCACGACTTGATGTGGCAGAAGACGTTGAGTTAGATGAAATAAATGATTGTTGCTTACCTTCAGCTACATCTCTGCCGATCAGTGATCTGACTTCAGGAAACGTACTGCAGAGATCTTTATCAGCACGTGTGCGGCGAAGAGAGAGGGTACAGTTGTGACCTATTCTATATAATAATGTTGTCTAGCACTGTAAAGAAAACAAATTTATTTTCTTTTTAAACCAAAGAAAGGTCTTCTTAGGTAAATTTACTAAATAAAATGATTAGAATTGAGGGCTTACAAACTTTTAAAGCAAACTCAGAATTAAACTGGTAAACACACAAACTAGAAAATTGAAATGATCATGGATAACCTTTGCTTGTAGACAGTGGTACTTACCGCTATCTTATCACCTCAGATTGAATGCTAAGTTGTTTTCTCAACCATCTGTGGATTGACTTCTACTTTGCTTTTATCTTGTAAAGCTAATACCTCATGAGCAATGAAAGGTTATATATATATTATAACTAATGAAAGGTAGAAAACAAAGAAATAAGGGCTTTATTTGAGAGAGGGAATGTTCTTTCTCAATTAAATTTAGAGATTCTCATTCTGTGCTTTAAAATTATTCAGTGACACTTACATTTTAAAAAAATAAAATGCCAAATAATTTTTAGAGACATTCCTTTTTTTAAAAAATTGCTTTAAGTTTCAAAATGTATTCCTTTAGTGGTAAAAAAAAAAGTTAAGTTTGATTTTTTATTATGAAAAAGTATATATGGAAAAATTGAGAAATATCCCATAAGTATTTTGTAGTTGTTGTTGGTTTGTGTCTCCTGAGTAACTTTTTTTTTCCGGGAAGACAGAGAAAACACACACTTTTCCCCACCTTGTGAAAAACAGACTTCCAAATTGACAATTTAGAGCAACTTAGATACAGAGGCAACAAAACAAAACATTTTTGAGCCCTTGGGGATTATTAAAAAGTGAATGTTGTAGGGCGTTGGCCAACTTTGAAGTCTCTCTCTTCAATATTTTTAGCAACCTCAGGGTAGTTTATATCAATATTAAGTATATAACATTATCTAACAGTTTATTTAACCTGTTTGTTTTAAAGGAGAAATCCTCAGACTCTATTCAAACGACAGGAACACTACCTCCAATTGCAGGGACTCTCGTACCACCTGTTTGTTCTTCGCCTCGTTCAGTTCCTTTCTGTATGCCTACAACTAACCTGCTAGAGAAAATGATGCCTGATAAAGAGGGCCCTATGCCGCCAATGGAACCAGGTAACAGTTGATGCTCTGCCTGCTCTCAGAAGAAATGTACCATTTATTCCATTGTTTTCATGTTCATCTTAAGATGTTTTGTCTAAATAAATTGTTTTCTTCCTAGTTAGAGACTGACATCTCTCATTTGAACTCAAATCCAAGAATACTCTTACTAACAGGAAGCATCTTTGGTGACCTTAAAAATCCCATGTAATGACAGCAGCATATCTTTATTAAGCAGTGTATAACATACATATCACCTTCTCTTACATTATCTCCTTTAAACATGGAGAAGCAACTCCATGAAATAGGTGGGAGTTATATTCTTCATTTTTATATATGAGAAAAGCAAGGCTTGAAGAGATTGAGTGACTCAGGTCACTCAGTTTTATAAGTGAACAGGATTTGAATGGAGGTCTTGTAGACCTATGTGAAGTTCTGCCTTTAGGCAATACAGCATCGTGGTTAAGAGCATAGGATGTAGAGTCAAATTGATCTGGGATCCGATGCCAGCTTTGACATTTATTAACTATGTGACTGGCTTTGGGAAAGTTACTTAATTTCTCTACACCTCAGTTTCCATGTCTTTGAAATAACTTTAATAATACCTACTTTAGAGAGTGCATGACAGTTAAATGAGACAAGGCATATAAAATACTTAGCATTGAGCCTAGCACCCCCAGAAACCTCTTCATAAATATAGGCATAGTTATTATTAACACCTCTGCCCCACTGTCTATTAGATACAGATTTCATGTTTTAAATTGTAATTCCAGCTCTTTAGCCATTATACACCTCTTCTAAATAGTTTTGTTTACAGACATTTGTGTATCTTAGGAGTGTGTTTATGTTACTACAGGGCATGTACTCAGATGATAGGGGCAGAACAAGAAACTAGGGTAGGAAATCAGAGTAAGCAGTAGGTTTGGAATTAAGAAGAAAATCTGGGCATCTGGGATTAAGAACTGTGGCACAGATAATTTTAATATCTTTGGGCTCAGGAACCTAGATAAAAGGTTGAGGTAACAAAGGATCAGGAGCTCAGTCAAGAATTGTGGGCCATGGCAATGGAATATTGTCTACATCTAAGACCTTGATAATGAGCTGGGTTCCTACATCTCACCCACAAATTCTGTATGTTTCCTTTGGAGATAGGAATCACTGGTGCTCTTCAGCCCTGTACATGGGAAAAGTAGATTCTGGCAACAGTGTGTGCAAGGAAAAGAGAAGTTTATGGTTTGGGGCAAGTTGTTTCCCACTTCAAGAGATTTGAATGTGAAGATAGAACTTTGTAGCTAGAGCAAAAGGAAAAGCCATCCTGTATCTTTTTGTGACTGTTTGCTAAAACCAACTTAGTAAAAATATCTTGAAAGTTGTATCCAACATATAATGTGACTTTTTCTAAATTATTTGCAGACTTCAGTATTTCTCATGGAGTGAAGGAGGTCAGGGAAGACATGACTGAGGAGGTGACATTTAAGCTAAAACATAGAGGATAAAAAGTAGCTACACAAAGAGGGAAGATGTGTATATTACAGGCAAAGAAAATAATGTAGGTAAAGGTTTGGAAGCAGTTTATAGGAAGAGGAAAGAAAGATCACTGGGCTCAGAGAGTGAGGGAAAAGGCAGGACAAGATGATGTTGGAAAAAGAGACAGCAGAAAAATATCCATGGTTTTATAGGCCATGAGAGGCCTATTTGATTTGAGTGTTTTTCTTAAAGTGTAATAGAAAGTCATTAAAGGGTTTTAAACAGTGGAGTGATGTGCTCCAGTGCCGTTTATATTTTAAGATGATCACTTTTGCCGGTGTGTGGATGTAGGGATGCCAGACTAGAGGTAGGAAGAATACTTAAGAGCCTTTTGCAAGAGATGATGGTGTTTGCAGATTTGAAATACATTTTAGTCATAGAAACAACTGAACTTGCTCATTAATGGGTCACACATAGACGTGTAGGCAGGAGGATGGTCGACTGCTTTGAGAAAAAAAATTAAAAATTGAGCTTGAGATACCTGTGAGACATCCAAGCAGAAATATCAAGCAGGCAGTTGAAAATGAAAGAATAACGTTCAGAAGATAGATGTGGACTAGAGGTAGAAATTTGGAAACCATCAACATAGAGATGGTATTGATAATCCATGGAAGTTGGTGAAATCACCTATTAGAGAGTAGAGTAGCAAGAAAAGAGGGCCCAGGATTTAGCCCTGAGAATGTCTAACACTTAGGGGGGAGGAGAGGAAGAGCCCACAAAACCACCTTCCCCAGCCTCATCAGCCAGTAGGGTAGGAGGAGGGACATGAGGAGGGAGTAGGGTCATGAATTCAAAGTACTGCTCAAAGGTCAAGGAAAAGGAGTTCAAAGAAGCATCCCATGGATTAAGCATCATGGAGATTTTTGGTGATCCTGACAAGAGCAGTTCCAGGGAAAGATCGGAACAGAAGGCAGAGTGTTAAAAGTTGAGGCATGAAGGGGAAATGAGGACGTGAAGAGGAGATAGAGTGTGTAGATAGTTCTTTTGCCTATTTTGGTCCTGAAGAGGAGCAGAGAAATGGGCTGGCAGGAGAGGGAAATGTGGAGTCAATGGGAAATTCTAGAGCATATTTGTGTGCTAATGCAGGGGTCCCCAAACCCCAGGCCACGGACTGATTCAGGTCTGCAGCCTGTTAGGAACCGGGCCTCACAGCACAGCAGGAGGTGAGCGGCAGACGACGGGCAAGCAAGCGAGCGAAGCTTCATCTGCCACTCCCCATCGCTCGCATTACCGCCTGAACCATCCCCCCACCCCCGGCCTGTGGAAAAACTGTCTTCCACGAAACCGGTCCCTGGTGTCAGAAAGGTTGAGGACCTTGGGGACCGCTGTGCCTAATGGACATGAGCCAGTAGTCCCGGAGAGATTGGTAGCACACGAGAGAGAGGATATGACCAAAGGTGCAAAGCTCTTGAGAAGACAGGAGGGGCTGGCATACAGAGCAGTCTTTGTTAAGAGGAAAGACACATCCTACATTTTAACAGGAAAATGTAGGTAAATTTGTACATTTGTTGGTGAGAAGATAAAGCAAATCAGCTCTGACGACATCTGTTTTCTCAGTCAAGCATAAGGCCAAGACCATGAGCTTAAATGATATACTGTCTATTTTCCAAACCTCCTTTCTCTGCCACCTCCAATCTCTCCTGCTTAGTACTTTTCTATTTTAATCTCCTTCAGGTGCACTTTAGTTCCCATCTGCTCCAATGTCTTCAGAGGATCCCTAATATTGTTTTTAAATAAATGTAAATTTCCCCATGTAACTCCCACCTGCTTTTCTAGCTTCATCTCTCAGCAGCCTTTTTCTTATAACCTTAATTTAGGTCTCAAGTCTGCAGGCTGTGGCCATGGGTCAAATCTGGCCAGCAACCGGTTTTTTTGTTTTTTTTTTTTAACACCTTTACTGGAGTATAATTGCTTTACATTGTTGTGTTAGTTTCTGCTATATAACAAAGTGAATCAGCTCTACGTATACTAATATCCCCATATCCCCTCCCTCTTGCATCTCTCTCCTACCCTCCCTATCCAACCCCTCTAGGTGGTCACAGAGCACCGAGCTGAACTCCGTATGCTATGCGGCTGCTTCCCACTAGCTGTCTATTTTACTTTTGGTAGTGTATATATGTCCATGCCACTCTCTCACTTCGTCCCAGCTTACCCTTCCCCCTCCCCGTGTCCTCAAGTCCATTCTCTACGTCTGCATCTTTATTCCTGTCGTGCCCCTAGGTTCTTCAGAAACATTTTTTTTCTTTTTTAGATTCCATATATATGTATTAGCATATGATATTTGTTTTTCTCTTGCTGACTTACTTCACTCTGTATGACAGCCTCTAGGTCCATCCACATCACTACAAATAACTCAATTTCGTTTCTTTTTATGGCTGAGTAATATTCCATTGTATACATGTGCCACATCTTCTTTATCCATTCATCTGTCGATGGACACTTAGGTTGCTTCCATGTCCTGGCTATTGTAAATACAGCTGCAATGAGCATTGTGGTACATGACCCTTTTTGAGTTATGGTTTTCTCAGGGTATATGCCCAGTAGTGGGATTGCTGGGTCGTATGGTAGTTCTATTTTTAGTTTTTAAGGAACCTCCATACTGTTCTCCATAGTGGCTGTATCAGTTTACATTCCCACCAACAGTGCAAGAGGGCTCCATTTTCTCCACACCCTCTCCAGCATTTATTGTTTGTAGAACATTTGATAATGGCCATTCTGACCAGTGTGAGGTGATACCTCATTGTAGTTTCGATTTGCATTTCTCTAATGATTAGTGATGTTGAGCATCCTTTCGTGTGTTTGTTGGCAATCTGGATATCTTCTTTGGAGAAATGTCTATTTAGGTCTTCTGCACATTTTTGGATTAGGTTGTTTGTTTTTTTGATATTGAGCTGCATGAGCTGCCTGTATATTTTGGTGATTAATCCTTTGTCACTTGCTTCATTTGCAAATATGTTCTCCCATTCTGAGGGTTGTCTTTCTGTCTTGTTTATGGTTTCCTTTGCTGTGCAAAAGCTTTTAAGTTTCATTAGGTCCCATTTGTATATTTTTGTTTTTATTTCCATTTCTCTAGGAGGTGGGTCAAAAAGGATCTTGCTGTGATGTATGTCATAGAGTGTTCTGCCTATGTTTTCCTCTAAGAGTTTGATAGTGTCTGGCCTTACATTTAAGTCTTTAATCCACTTTGAGTTTATTTTTGTGTATGGTGTTAGGGAGTGTTCTAATTTCATTCTTTTACATGTAGCTGTCCAGTTTTCCCAGCACCACTTATTGAAGAGGCTGTCTTTTCTCCATTGTATATTCTTGCCTCTTTTATTAAAGATAAGGTGACCATACATGGGTGGGTTTATCTCTGGGCTTTCTATCCTGTTGCATTGATCTATATTTCTGTTTTTGTGCCAGTACCATACTGTCTTGATGACAGTAGCTTTGTAGTATAGTCTGAAGTCCGGGAGCCTGATTCCTCCAGCTCTGTTTTTCTTTCTCAAGATTCCTTTGGCTATTCGGGGTCTTTTATGTTTCCCTACAAATTGTGAAAATTTTTGTTCTAGTTCTGTGAAAAATGCCATTGGTTGTTTGATAAGGATTGCATTGAATCTGTAGATTGCTTTGGGTAGTAGAGTCATTTTCACAATGTTGATTCTTCCAATCCAAGAACATGGTGTATCTCTCCATCTGTTGGTATCATCTTTAATTTCTTTCTTCAGTGTCTTATAATTTTCTGCATAGAGGTCTTTGGTCTCCCTAGGTAGGTTTATTCCTAGGTATTTTATTCTTTTTGTTGCAGTGGTAAATGGGAGTGTTACCTTAATTTCTCTTCCAGATTTTTCATCATTAGTGTATAGGAATGCAAGAGATTTCTGTGCATTAATTTTGTATCCTGCTACTTTACCAAATTCATTGATTAGCTCTAGTAGTTTTCTGGTAGCATCTTTGGGATTCCCTATGTATAGTATCATGTCATCTGCAAACAGTGACAGCTTTACTTTATCTTTTCCGATTTGGATTCCTTTTATTTCTTTTTCTTCTCTGATTGCTGTGGCTAAGACTTACAAAACTATGTTGTATAATAGTGGTGAGAGTGGACCACCTTGTCTTGTTCCTGATCTTAGAGGAAATGCTTTCAGTTTTTCACCATTGAGAATGAGGTTGGCTGTGGGTTTGTCATATATGGCCTTTATTATGTTGAGGTAAGTTCCCTCTATGCCTACTTTCTGGAGAGTTTTTATCATAACTGGGTGTTGAATTTTGTCAAAAGCTTTTCCTGCATCTACTGAGATGATCATATGGTTTTTCTCCTTCAATTTGTTAATATGGTGTATCCCATTGATTGTTTTGCGTATATTGAAGAATCATTGCAATCCTGGGATAAATCCCACTTGATCATGGTGTATGATCCTTTTAATGTGCTGTTGGATTCTGTGTGCTAGTATTTTGTTGAGCATTTTTGCATCTATGTTCATCAGTGATATTGGCCCGTAGTTTTCTTTTTTTGTGACATCTTTGGTTTTGGTATCAGAGTGATGGTGGCCTTGTAGAATGAGTTTGGGAGTGTTCCTCCCTCTGCTATATTTTGGAAGAGTTTGAGAAGGATAGGTGTTAGCTCTTCTCTAAATGTTTGATAGAATTCTCCTGTGAAGCCATCTGGTCCTGGGCTTTTGTTTGTTGGAAGATTTTTAATCACAGTTTCAATTTCAGTGCTTGTCATTGGTCTGTTTATATTTTCTATTTCTTCCTGGTTCAGTCTCGAAGGGTTGTGCTTTTCTAAGAATTTGTCCATTTCTTCCAGGTTGTCAGCCACCAGTTTTTATAAAGTTTATTAGAAGCCAGTCACGCCCATTCATTTATGTATTGTCTGTGGCTACTTTCACATTTCAGTGGCAGAGTTTGCATAATTAGGACAGAGACTGTATGGCCACAAAGCCTATAACATTTAACATGTGGCCTTTGACAGAAAAAGATTGCTGACCCCTGATTTTAATTAAACTGAGCTCTTCGCAGTCAGACTGAGTGGAAAGGCTGTGAAGTCAAGGCAGACTTGAGATTGACAGTTGACACCAAAAGAGTCACTGAACCTTAATTTATTCATTTGTGAAATGGGGATATAACAGTTAGCTCTCTTATTGTCATGACATTAACCTGACATGTATAAAAGCATATGTTCCAAGTACACGGTAAGCCTTCAACACAAGCCATTCCACAGCTTCTTTTAGCACTAGGCTTATTTTCTTCCCCATCCACCTCCATCTCTGCCTCCCAGAATTCTACTTATCCATCATTCCCTGTAACTCCTTAGTGAAACGTTTCCTGATTCCCAACATTTGGATGTGATTTCTCATTCCCCTGTATAATATGTTTTGTATTCCCTTCTAGACTATAAGTTCATTAAGATTTAGTAGTTACTTAAGTTGATATCTCCTACATAATACCTCACATGGAATAAAGACAGACTGATTATTTGTTCATTTGAATTGAATGAATTTACAAGGGAGAGATCACTGTGGACTAGCATTTTTAGTGAAGACTTCATTAAGGAGCTCCTCTCAAATAAGTATATGTGTGCTACATGGGGGTATGGTAATTGAGAAAAATGTGAGGTCAAATAAAGCTTGTAACTTTTAATTATCTGCTTTATGATGTAATAACCTTGCAGTTTTCTATAAAAGTTTCCAGGTCCTTGTGCTAGTTTTCTGTTGCTACCTAAGAAATGATCCTAAAACTTATGTTAAAACAACAAACATTTACTATCTCACACAGTTTCTAAGGGTCGAGAATCCAGGAACAGTCTAGCTGAGTGGTTCTGGCTCAGGGTATTTCATGTAGTTGTAGTCACATTGTCAGATGGGGCTGCAGTCATCTGAAGGCTTGACTGAGGCTGAAGGATCCTCTTTCAAGCTCACTCACGTGGCCATCGGCAGGAGGCTTCACTCCCTCAGCACATGGGCTTCTCCCTGGGGATGCTCATGACATGGCTTCCAAGAAAGTGCGTGTGTATGCGAGAGAGAGAGAGAGGGAGAGAGAACTGAGACATAAGCCACAATAGCATCAATTATATCTGCTTTATTTTATTGGCCATACAGACCAACCTGGTAAAATGTGGAAGGGAACTCCACAAAGGTATGCATAGCAGAGGATGTGGGTTGTTGCGGATCTTTTTGGGGTCTGGCCATCACAGTGCTTGATACCTGGGTAGTATTTACCCCAAAGGAATAATGTTTGCCTGTTCACATGAATGAAGCAATTGTTATCTCATCAGTGTCATAGTTTTTAAATTTTCAAAAAGATTTTAAAACCTGTTATCACTGTGAATGAATTCTGTTTAGCTTCCTTAATATGAGGTTAAAGGACCTTTAGTAAAATTATAACTGTACTTTTATATTACAGAATAATTTCTGTTTATTGTCTAGTTGTCTTTCACTTTTCTGTTGAAATCTTGTTTCCTCTTCTCTCTTTTAATCATTCAGATTATTTTCAACATAAAATAACCAAAGGGAAAGAGACAGACAATTTTTCAGCAGAGGATTCAGAAAGCCTTGGAGAAACTACTGATGTCTTAATTATGGTAATGGTTTTCCTATTTATGTGATATAGATATAAGTTCCTCATGTATTTGTATGTGTATGTCTGTGTATATGTATGTCTACTTCCTAAGCCGTTATATACATAGAAAAGCTTTTGTTTTTGTTTTGGTTTCATTCATTATTTTAAAATCAGCTTTATTGAGGTATAGGTTACATACAGTAAAATTCATTTCAACTCTCACATTATTAGTATGCAATTGAGAGTTGATTATATGACTATATGAACTGTTTTGTGTTAATTTCACTTATAATTTTTAAAAATCAATATATAATCATATATATAAATATATAATCATATGTATAAATATATAATCGTATATATAGTCTTTATTCTTTTTAGAACATATTTTTTTAAATTTATTTCAGACACATATGATGAGCCTGAATTCCAATGAAAAATTATTAAAGTTATCGCCAATTCAAAAACAAAAGGTATAATATAGAGAGTTATTTTCACTATGATGGGTAAGAACAGTTTAAATTATTTATATTTTTCTTGAAAGGTTTCTGGAAAGAACACAAAAAAGGTAAGCATTCACTTACTTTAGGATTTAAAAGACGGGGATACAATATATATAGCCTCAATTTGGGCTTGTTCTGTTGGTGTGTATTTTCTGTGATGCAACAAGAGTGGCAGAATTTCACTGCCGAAATTTGCTCTTTGGAGTCACTAACAAGTGACGATAGTCATACTTTGTTAC
The DNA here is from genome assembly GCF_965194805.1 of Balaenoptera borealis. NCBI lineage: Eukaryota > Metazoa > Chordata > Mammalia > Artiodactyla > Balaenopteridae > Balaenoptera > Balaenoptera borealis. Next base: position 34,385,825 of record NC_138881.1, on the reverse strand, counting down.
CGTCAAGGCAAAAGATTTTTATTACAGTTCTTAAGTATTGGAAGAGGCTACTGTTTATGAGTGCCTCTCACACTTTGGTTGAGTATGACTTCGGGTGAGTTACCTTGTTGACCTTGCAGGATGATATTAACATCTTTTCTAGCTCTAAAATTTTGTGGTTTTAGTTGAAATATTTGGTAATTGCTTTTACAATGTTTGGAATAGGCTTTAATTTATCAAGGAATTGGTAGCATAAAAACAAGATTAAACATTTGGAAATTAGTCAGAAACTATGCGTGGGTGATAAAGAGAGACCTTTAATGAATAACAAATGAATAGCAAGAGGAAGGAATATTCTGGTTTTCACAACCCTGGAGAGATAAAGGCCTGTCCTGAAATCATTTGCTTTTTCTGGCTTTAAGGACCAGTGATGTGAAAGGATGAAGGGTTGAAGATTAGAAAAATAAATTGGAGAAATGTAAATTGAAGGACAAAGGCTGCAGAAAACATTTAATTTCTATTTCTAGTGCCTTTGCCACATTGTTAAAATAAAAATCCTCAAAATCAAAGTCACTGAAATCCAAGAGAATCTTGCTAAATTATAAAAATTTAGTGCCAATCCTCATCAGTCCTATCTATATTTTACTGAGAGCCATGGTGAATAACAGCATTCTTTTTGAATATGGGAGAGCTTTTCTCCTAACACAGTTATGGAAGCTCAGTGACTGATTTATTGACTTGACTATACTTCCAAGCAGACATCTTTTGTATGTCTTTCCTTCCTCTTAGACTCTGGGCTCTGCCTCTTCTGTGCTGCTTTATTGTGCTAGGCACATACATTTAGAAGTTATTTCTGGCAGCTGGGCCTCTGTCTCTCTTAGGGCTCTTGAAAGAATCATGACTTTTTAAAGAAGACACCTAGAACAAACAGAAAAGGAAAGCACTTTCTTTTAAACTGACATATATTTTATACTTCACATAGTCCTTTTAAGTGGAGGCCCTACCAAGCCTAGATATTTTTAGTGAATAAAAAAAGATTTATTATAGTATTTTTTATATATTAATTTTTAACTTGTGCTGTTTTAATAATTTACTTAGCGAAAAATGACCTCTTCCTAGGCCTAGCACTCATCACAATTTATAAAACTTGATTTAGTGAGGTTTTACTCTCTAGAGACCCAAATTCATTGACTATTTCAATCCATTAGCTTGTAGAATTTAGGTCAACAATTTGATTTTTGCCTTATTTTATCCAGCAGGAAATTAATTTCATATTCTTAATGTATCATTAAAATCTCAATGTTTCATTATATGTTTTTTATAAAAGTTTATAAAGTTTTTATAAAATCTTATATTTTACCTTAAGTATTTTTTTCTCATAGTGTTTTTTATGTATGTAAATTATTATAATTAAAGAATATAGTAGATAAAAGGAAGAGGGTCAAAAATTTGAGAACTCAAAGGATTTTGTTTAGAAAAGAAAAATATATTCATTATTATCTAGTGTATTGATAAAAACATTTCATTTGTAGTTTTTTTTGTTGTTGTTTTTTGGGTTTTTTTTTGTATTTTGGCCGCGGCATGTGGGATCGAACCTGGGCCTCTGCAGTGAAAGCGCCAAATCCTAACCACTAGGCCATCAAGGAACCTTCTCATTTATAGTTTTCATTTCAGATTTTTTTCTTCTAGAAATAAGCTATTCATGATTTCAAATTTTTAAAAATTTCATATTTTCATTTATTTTCTTTAATTTTGAGAATTTCATGGAATCAAAAGACCAATCAAAATTTGACAAAATGATAGGGAAGGTAGAAAACTGTACATTTTTTAGCAATATTTTGCAAAATCAGTCTGGAAATATATTTAAGAATTGATTCAGATTAAGAAAAGGGGCAGAGAATAAATATTGATGGTACTGTGCATAATGGCAAAGTTAAGGCAGGTGGTAAATTTGAAAGTTAAACACAGATATATGTTACTAAATCAAAATTAGATGTTCCACAGACTTAGAGAGTGGCATAAATTATCCCCCCCCAAAAAAAAAAATCTGAGCAAAACGTCTGATAAAACTGGGCATTTTTATTCTAGTGAAATTTATAATAATGCAAAATCTTGGCAGTATTTTGTAATAGATAAGTTACCTTTGTCAACTAATAGTAGTATGACGATTACTTCAAAAAATTTACAGAAACAAGAAACAATTGAGAAACTGAAGCAGCATACAGCTCATACTGAAAATGATGGTAGTAATGAATATGAAAGTGAAGAGATGTCCAAAAAGATGAAAGAAGGGAAAGCATATAAACAACTTTTGGCAAAAGGAATGTACATGATGCAAGCAGCTGTGACTATGGAAGCATTTTCAGATGAGGACGTAGGTAACGACTCAGGCCAGCAAAGGCCTCAGGCCAACACCAGTGCAGAGAGTTTGCAAAAAGGGATATTTAGACATGAAAATAAGCATGGTGTCTATCCACTTAATAGTAAGGAAATAGAAAAGGAAAGTGACGAAGGACAAAGTCAGAAGGATTCAGAAGTGGAAGAAATAGTCTCTAAGACGGAAACTGGTCTGGTGAAAATGACAGGTCTGAATGATATAAGAAAAAGTGAAGAGAATAGAAAAAATATTGATACATTCCTTGACGACTTACCAAATAGAGACATGAATATTGAGGATGAAGAAAATAAAAACTTTGTTAAGGAAAGTAAAAGTAGCAAGCAAGATATGATCTTTGACAATGAAAGAGAATCTATAGAGGAGCCAGACAGTTACTTGGAAGGTGAAAGTGAAAGTCAGCAGGGTACAGCTGATGGATTCAAGCAGCCTGAGTCAATAGAATTTAGCAGTGGAGAGAAAGAGGATGAAGTGGAAACTGACCAAAACTTGTGGTATAGCAGAAAATTTATTGAACAAGGACATGAGGAAGAGATCGAACACAGAATGTCCAAATACATGGCAAAATATGGTTTTAAGGGTGACCACATATCAGAGGAGCAGGAAGGAGAAGATGATTCAGAAGGAAGAGGAACAGAGGAGCAAGAGATAGAGATAAATGAGGAGGTGCCTGGAGAAAAAGAGGAGGAGGAAGCAAAGCTCCTGTCAGATGACCTTACAGACAGAGCAGAGGTGAGTGAAGGCGAGGGAAAGCCAGGGGGAGAGGCAGAGCACGTGCCTGAAGGTGGAGGTGAGGGAATCGGGAAGGAGGGTAATTCAGGAGTGGAACAGAGGAGTGGAACAGGAAGTGAGGAGGGGGAGGAGGAGAAAGACAAGGGAGGAGGAGAAACGGAGAGCCTGGGTAAGGGAGAGAAAGACCTGAAAGAGGAGGAGGAACGGGAGCAAAAGGAGAGGGAACAGGGCCATCAGGAGGAAAGAAACAAAGGGCTGGAGGAAGGGGAAGGGAGCGAGCAAGCAGGGGGGGAAGGAGAGGAGGAGGAAGGCAAGGAGGAAGAGGGGGGAGAAGGGAAAGCAGGAGAGGAGAAGAGAGAAGGGAAAGAGGAAGAAGAGAAAGGAGAGGGGGAGGAAGAGCAGGAGGGGAAGGGGGAGGAAGTAGAAGAGGGGGAGGGGCAGGAAGGAGAAGAGGAAGGGCAGGAAGAAGAGGGGGGAGAGGAGGAGGGAGAGGGAGGAGAGGAGGAGGGAGAGGGAGGAGAGGAGGAGGGAGATGAGGAGCAGGAGGGAGAAGGGGGAGCGGAGGAGGGAGGAGATGAAGGAGAGGAGGAAGGAGAAGAAGGAGAGGAGGAGGAAGGAGACGGGGAGGGAGAGGGGGAAAGAGAGGGGGAGGAGGAAGGAGGAGAGGGGGAAGGAGAGGAGGAGGAGGGAGAGGGGGAAGGAGAAGAAGAGGAGGAAGGAGAGGAGGAGGAGGGAGAGGGGGAAGGAGAAGAAGGGGAGGAGGAGGAAGGAGAGGAGAGGGAAGGAGAGGGAGAGGAGGAGGAAGGAGAGGAGGAGGGGGAGGGGCAGGAAGCAGACGGGGAGGGAGAAGAGGAGGGGGAAGAAGGAGGAGAAGAGGAAGAAGGAGAGGGGGAGGAGGGAGAGAGGGAAGGAGAAAGGGAGGAGGAGGAAGGAGAGGAGGAGGGGCAGGAAGCTGAGGGGGAGGGAGAAGAGGAAGGGGAAGAAGGAGGAGAAGAGGAAGAAAGAGAGGGGGAGGAGGAGGGAGAGGGGGAAGGAGAGGGGGAGGAGGAGGGAGAGGGGGAAGGAGAGGGAGAGGATGAGGGGGAGGGGCAGGAAGCAGAGGGGGAGGGGGAAGAAGGAGGAGAAGAGGAAGAAGGAGAGGAGGAGGAGGGGGAGGAGGAGGGAGAGGGGGAAGGAGAGGGAGAGGATGAGGGGGAGGGGCAGGAAGCAGAGGGGGAGGGGGAAGAAGGAGGAGAAGAGGAAGAAGGAGAGGAGGAGGAGGGAGAAGGAGAGGAAGAGGGAGTGGGGGAAGGCAAGGAAAGGGAAAAGAAGGAGGGGGCAGTGAGGGAGAGGAAAGAGGAAGAAAACTGCAGGAGGGAAGGGGAGAAGGAAGAAGAGGAGGGCGATGAGGAAGAGGAGGGAAGGTACCAGGAGAGAGGCAATGAAGAAAGTGGAAGGCAGGGAAGACAGGGTGGAGGAAGAGAATACAGCAAAGTGAGCAAGATGAGAGGATCTGTGAAATATGACAAAGATAAAACATATCCAAAAAAGTTTATTACTAACAGGGAAGGAAAGGGGAAAGAGCATGAAGTACAGAGGTTCAAAATGCCAGTGCAGTCAAAACAACTCTTAGAAAATGGGCCACCAGGTTCCAAAACATTTTGGAATAATGTATTACCACATTATTTGGAATTGAAGTAACAAACTTTAAATTTGACCTGATTATGTCCAGCCAAACAACTTGAACACGTTATGAAGAATAGGCACTCTTTCTGTTATATTGATTTTATGTCATGGTTACCTTACCTGTGGTACAATAGAAACTGATAAAAATAACTTGAGGCACTGGTAAATTTTGGCTTCTCTTAAACTAATATTTTGGTGTATTTTCCCCTGAATTATAAATATATAACTAGAAAATATCAAAAGATCATAGTATATGATTAATATTATTATTTCTCATTAAAGACAGTTTTAGGAAACAGGAGTATATTGTAAAAGTATTTTGTGTATACAAGTAAGTCCCTTTAAAAATGGCACAGATCTTTAAGGGTTATAAAAACGTCTAATTTCTTATAACTATGTTAGCATAGTTTTTTCAGTCTATGATTACAGTTTGCCTACCGTATAGAATAATTTTATAAGAATGAGTGGTATTCTAAAGCTAAAATGAGGAATTCACATTTTTTAAAAAAATAGTGCTGTCTTTTTACCTTTTATGTGTCCTTTTTGCAGCAGTCTACAAAGTGACAGCTGGGTTCAGAGCTTAGACTCTAATGTCTCTTTTAGTTACTGTTTGGTAAATGACAGAATATCTAATGAAATGGAGATGAACGTATATTGTAAAAGTATGAAAAACTTTAAGTATTTATTTCCAGGCAAAGCTACCCATTGGGCTTCAGTTTCCTTATCTGTAAAATAGAATGGATTAGATGATATGGTAACTATAGCCCCTTGTAACTCTTAGATTCTTTCATTCTAACGTGTTTGTTATTTGCATAAGAAAATTTTTTAAGGAAGAAAAATTATACTTTACAATTAATCTAGTTTTCTATGAAATGTTCTTTACTCTTAAAAAATTATGACAGCTTTAATGTCTTTTGTCTTCTGTAATTCTGTGCTTCTAAGCTCCTATCATTTCTGAGCTTTCACTGTACTGTCAGGCCTTCATTCCCAGTACTGCCATTCCCAGTGTCTATTACTTACCTTCAATGTATTCTTCATTCACTATTCTGTAATTCTCTGTTTGCTGTTTGTCAGAATGTTTCAAGTAAAATAAAAATTAAATGTATACAGTCAGTAGTTGTCTGTGAAAAGAGAAACTAATATTAGATATTGAATTTTAGAGAGGCTAGATTTCCAGTAGAGTAATTCCATTGTATGTAGTGCAGCTAGTTTGTTTCATTATTGTTTATTCATAGCTTTCCTTCCCCAGTCCTTTCTATATCTTAGACATGAGGAATTTCTTATACTTTCTTTTATCAAGGAGGACTGTGATGGTAAACATCCTGTGAATTTTGTGTAGTTGAATTCTTTGCACATTTGATTTTTCATGAGTGAGAAAGAATACGAGGAGAAAGACTAGGATAGGAAGTGAAGAAATTCCTAGGAGTAGTTATAAATTTTGTCTTAGCTGCAAGGCTCGCTGGTAGCTTCCACTAACTAACCAAATATGCGGATTTGGCATTGCAGTGTTCTAGCAAATTCTACCACATTCATTAGTGTTAGTAGAATTGAATTAATACTTTGATTAAAATGTATGTGCTCTGTTGTTAAATCTAGTGCAAAACGTGGTTATCTTAGAAGTAGACTTAAGATTAAATAAGATGGATGACAGAAATGGAGTTCATAAAGGAAAAACCTCCAAGGAGATGAGAAACTCTTAAACTCAAGTTACCAATGTTAAAGTTATGGGCATTCCTCTTCCACTGAAGAGATAATCAGCTGGCAATACTGAAATGATGTTCTTAAAATATGTGCATCTCAGAATTTGAACCAGTCTAGATAACCAATTGTAAACAGCATTTCTTACCCATTTCTTCACATTTCCCTGGCCAAAAAAAATTTTTGTACTCTTTTAGAAGCAGTAATTCATGCGTGCCTGGTACTCTGGTCAAAAGAGCACTGGCCTAGTCATTTTCAGACCTGAATTAATAGTTGGTTAAGTAGATTGGAATAACTAGTTCCTTCTTTATTGTCTCCATCTGGTGGTTGATCATACTTTTACTGTAGTTTATCAGTGATCATTTTTGAGGCAAGTGTGAGTTGTGTATGTAGAATCCATTGAATTACAGTTTCAAGTGAGGACTCTGGCAGAAAAATAAGGTAAGCTGCAAAGGAGTACCACAGAAACATCTGCTGCTGCTGACCAGCAGCACTCCAGGTGAGTGCAATTGAAATGTTTTCTATTATTTCACTATAGAAATAAATTTGCTGTATACATGTAGATTAAAAATAAAATGCTACCACGGAGAAAGGTGCTGTAATTCCTCCCTTCATTCTTTCCATTGTGAAAGTTAAATGTGATATTATATGCCCAGTACCTGACACATAACTTATAATTGGTACATATTATTCAGTCAACAAATATTTATGTACCAAGCACCAAAAAGAGAACAGAAGCTACCCCAAATCAGGTGGATCTCAAGAAGTGAGGGCTGCTTACAATCAACTTCCTGTGCCCCTCTAACCTACCAGGGATGTTAGGTAGGTATAGATTTCTTGAAAGAACACCAGGTAAAAAGAGTTCCTATGACTCTGCCTTAACTGTTGCTTATCAGTGCCCTTATATTTCCTGATACCCCCATGTTATTAGCCAAGACTGCCCAAAGATAAAAATATCATTCGTTTGCTAGCACTACTCTACCCAAAGATAAAAATATGATTTGAAAACAAATCTATGACTTTCCTCCATTAAATCCCTTAGTTAATAAGAAGATAGTGCTTTTTATAAGATATGGCTCCTGATCTCAAGGAACCCTCGGCTGTTTATACAGGCTGACCAGAAAATTTACCAGCACAGTAGGGTGCTTCAGGGGTGGCACTTCAGCTGCCACTGGGAAAAACAAGGAAAGGGCTTCCCGGGAGTGATGGTGAAACTTGAACTGAGTCATGAAAAGTAAAACCTATCCAGGCAAAGAGGGGGCAGGGTGATGAGAGCCAGGCTGACGGAAGCCAGGAGAGTGTTTCAGTGTGACTGCAGCCTAGAGTATCCTTTGACCTGGATAGAGGGGCACAAGACCTTCTGTGTTTGTAAAAGATGTTTAAAAAGAGTAAGATTCTGGATTCATTTCAGAGGTATGGAATTCAGAAACCCAAACTGAATGATACTGTATTGATTCATTTTCATTTCATTTTTTGGACCTCTTGCAAAGAGCTCTGAGTTAATCCTGCCTTCTCATTGATGAAACACTATCATCAGTGGTCTGTGCGAGGTGCTTCTCTCTTTATTTAAATTGATTCCCTTTGAGCCTCATTCCCCTTTTCCCTAACATAGCCAACCACTGAAACATGCTTGTCCTTTTATTTGAATGTGTAATTGTAAAACATGTGTTGTTGTTTTTTGTGTATTTTTTTTTAATTTACAAAATGGTATTGTGCTAAAGAGGTCATTCTCTTCCTTGCTTCCTTCTTTTTCCAAGACTCCTTCCTCTCACTGAGGAAAAAATATGTTCTAGCAGTTATTGTTTTCTTTCCGAGGGAGGGAACGATGGGACTTCCCTGGTGGTGCAGTGGTTAAGACTCCACGCTCCCAATGCAGGGGGCCCGGGTCCAATCCCTGGTTAGGGAACTAGATCCCACATGCAAGCCGCAACTAAGGAGCCCACATGCTGCAACTAAGGAGCCTGCCTGCCACAACTGAGACCCAGCACAACCAAATAAATAAATATTAAATGTTAAAAAAAAAAAGAGGGAGGGAAAGATTCTGTTTTATAAAGAACATCTATGAGTTCCAGTTATGGTGGTCCCTGAAATTCTTTAGCATAGGATTCATTAAACTCCAATTTGACATTATAAAATGTTGAGCTAATTCCTATACCAATTAATGTTCCTGAATCTTCTTTGAGTAGAATTCTTAAATACACAATTCTTGTTAATTATACGATTTTTTTTAAGGGAACTTTATTTATTTATTTATTTTTTAATTTATGGCTGAGCTGGGTCTTCGTTGCTGCACAGGCTTTCTTTAGTTGTGGCGAGCGGAGGCTACTCTTCATTGTGGTGCATGGGTTTCTCATTGCAGTGGATTCTCTTGTTGCGGAGCACAGGCCCTAGGCACACGGGCTTCAGTAGTTGTGGCATGAGGGCTCAGTAGCTGTGGCTTGCGGGCTCTAGAGCCCAGGCTCAGTAGTTGTGGCGCTCGGGCTTAGTTGCTCCGCGGCATGTGGGATCCTCCCAGACCAGGGCTCGAACCCGTGTGCCCTGCATTGGCAGGTGGATTCTTAACCACTGTGCCACCAGGGAAGCCCTAATCATGCAATTTTAAGCTAGGAAAGACATTAGCAATCACGCAGCATCTAAGTCAAGAGTCCTGCAAAGGGAAGTAATTGTCACATGTTTATGTTGTTAGCTAGAGACTGACTCTAGAACCCTGCTTAAAACCAAGACTAGGTTTTCTAGCTCAGTACGAATATGTTTTTTATTATATTGTTTCTTTATTGTTTATAGGACACAAAAGCCAACCGAAAGGAACGGGCCATTCATGAATACAGTGAAAATCCAAAAGGTGTGAGCACATTTGACTTCAAAAGCATACTTTTAAAAAGGCTAGATACATAGCATACTACGTTCATGTGTACATACAGATATTTATGCATATATGTGCTGTAACTAAGGAATTATGACTTACACGTATGTATTCTGTTTTACACTTTTTATTGTCACATGACCCTCATAATAAGCTATGAAATATGTGACACAGGCTTATGTGTTCTCATTGATCACCACCACAGCTTCTTCCTGGCTGCTCATGTGTCAGTGTTAAGTGGTTTAGAACAGCCTTTTTACTACTTTTTTTTTTTCAATCAGTATTATTAAATTGGGCTTTTGTCCCAGATCTTGATATATATGTCTGGTGAGCACTGCCAGACCCCATCGCTGATGTCCAGGCTGGTCTAGAGCCACAGCAGGCCATCCAGTTATTTCCCCCCGAGCCCAGACCTGAGTCTTTGATCTTACCACAGGCGTTTCAGAGGAGTCCTTTCCCAAGCCTCGCTGTTGGTGTCAGAGAACAGGTGTCACAGAACAGAGGAGACTGTGACTGCCCTTGGGACCTACAGTTTCTACACCCAGATCATTGGTGCTTTTGCTATATGACCCCTATATTATGTTTCCACACCATCACATCACAGGGGGCCTTTTGCTGCGATGTCATTACAAATAACTGTCTGTAGTAGTGGATATCTGTTCAGAACTTAAGCAGAAGAAGGAATAGTTCCCTTAATACATTTTTCCTTCTAACTTCTGCAAAAAGAGTAGTAAGTTTTAGAATATTTTAAGCAAAATGTTAAAATATTTGTCATCTCTGAGTAGTCTTAGCATATAACCTAAAGTGTTAAAAAGAAATTAAATGTAAGATTTAAGTTGTTGATAATATAAAATTCAAAGAATGCATATGCTTCATGAGTCTACCTTAAAGATCATTATTCAACTATATAACATGTGGATTAATTTGGAATACCAAAAACATGACATGTCCATTTGGGTACAAATAATTTCATTACAATGTGGTTAATTTTTTTAAAAGGTAATTTATATTTTACAGAAGTCTTCCCTAACACTTACTGTTACCTTTGCTATACTTGGTGTACTGGTCATCTAAACATTTACAACATTGGTCAGGTCATTCTGAGATTTTTGCCTTAATTTTTCAGGAAATACGCAGTTGTCCACTACTCTTTAGTATTACCTCGTAATTCATGGTTGATAGAGTTTCACTGAAAGCCTCAGGACTTTTCTTTTTCTCATTAGTTAGAAAAAATATTTCTAAATATATCCTATCATAGGAAAGATGCATGATCGTGCAAAGGGCAGTTCTTCAGAAATCCTGGAAGATAGTAAATCAACAAAAAAATCAAAGAAGGTAAGTGAAATGAATTTTTCATTTTAGTGTTAAGGCTAAAGTATTGAATCGCTTCTACTGCTTTTTATATGGTGATCCACATAATTTAACTCTCTTAATATGAGTTTTGATGACTCAAGAACATGTGACGAATTTCAGGTGATGTTTCACATTTTTAACGTGCATATTTACTTATTGGATTTTAGATTATGATTCAGATTGCTCTGCAAAAATGTAATAGCATGTTCCTTTCAATCATCCCATACATACTGATTGATCATACAATAAAAGATATGTAAAAGAACTCTACTGCTTAAATTATAAGAGTATAGTATCCTGAGAGTCTAGAAGAGAGTAAGGCAAAGCCAAGAAATAGGATGAATGAAAAAATAAAGATGACTGTGCTTAGAAAACATTGCAACATGCTACTCCAGTCTCTCCTAGTACCTGTTTTGGAGTTGTTACAAGTCTGATGGATACGTTTCTTCTTCTTGGAAGTAAATTACTCTTTCCACTTGCAGAAAAACTTTATTTAATCATGAGATCACATTTCCAGTTAGAAGTGTTAGGAGGTAACATGGAAGACAAGAAAAATGAAAAGCCTCGTTAATTCTTATTCAACCTAGGTGTCAGCTTAAATGTCATTTCCACACAGAGGCCTTTTGTAACCAGCAGCACTTATATAAATTATTATGTCCCATTATTATTCTCTCACAGAGCACCCTTTTCTCATACTTCTTAGTATTTGTCACAGTTTGCAATTACATAGTCATTTGTATATTCATTTACTTTATGTCTGTATCTCCCCACTGGCCTTCAGCTCCTTGGGGACAGAAACTATTTTCTGTTTTGCTTTCTAGTGTATCCTTAGCACTTATCACAGTTCCTGGTACATGGTAGATGCTCAGTAAATATTTTTGGTTGACAATGAATTGTAAAATGGGAGGGGTGAGAAAGAGGAAAGGATGAAGGTAAAACCAGGAGCTGCCCTTAAGGTAGTAAACAGCCTGTCTTTTGCCATCTTTGTAGGTATATGCCACTCTGAAATTCCTTTCAGAATTACTACAGAAATTTCAGAAGTTATTTTAGCCCAAATCTCCATATTGTTATCTTTTACTAAAAATTACTTCATGACCATTTTTATCTTTTATAAAATTATAAGTTTGGATTACCATACCCAAAAGATGTCTGTGACCTGGCTCAAAGGACACTTCAGTATTATTATCCTTCTTAGAATTATAACATGCATCACTAGAACATTTCATCAAGGTTTAGGAACTTTTTAGATTCTCCGTCTAGTAGAACAGAACATTTAACAGATATTCCACCAGTATACTTCATAGTGTTCCTGTGAAAACTTTTTTCAGTTATAAAGAGCTCAGGGAAAGAGTCTGGAAAAGAAAATCAAATCTGAGGGAGAAGGATGAAAAGTAAAGGAGTCAGGAGACCTAAGAACCTAAGGGGAGGAAAAGTGAAATGAAGCAGCAGAAAAAAATATTTGAAACACACCTCTGACCAAATGAAAATGCATATTGTAGAATACGTGGTCGAGTTTAGGGAATTTTTCAGGCTCTCCTGTCTTCAGCATTGTCCATAGTTGGTAGGATTTGGATACGCAGGACAGGAGAGGCCGGAGCCAGGGAAGGCATGCTGTGTGGCAGGCACCTACTGTAGCATCAGGAAGCCCCGCCAGTCCATGGGACAAAGGTGAGGCCAGGCCAGGATACAGAGTGCCAGGCTGACAAATTCAGTCTTAAACTTTGATTCTGCTTAAATTCTCATTTCTACCTAATGGAAAAATATAATTCAATAAGTATGTATTTCCTTGGATAAAGAAAAGAAAAAGTATTGAAAATTATATTTTAAAAAGTCAAGCAGTAATAAATGTATTTCCTACTTAAGGAATAGTCTGTTATTCTATATATTTTAAAAAGGAAATAGATGATTTAGATGAGATTTTTTTCAATCATTCCCACATGATATATTTTAATCTACAATGTCTCTAACCTATTTACACCATCTAAGCCAAACAAATCAAACTGTTTTGAAAACTTGGAAAATAAATGATGCATTAACTCATATGAAGATAAGCATGTGTTTGAAATTTTACATCCCTTCCCTTAATTAGACAGCCACTCCAAAGGTAATTTAAAAAAAAAAAGAAGAAGTACACTCTTGGTCTCTACAAGACAGAATTCACCATTGAATTTTGTTTTGATGATTTTAAGTGTTTCAGATAGCCAGGTTAGGACCCATAATTTTAATTGGTGGCAGAGATCTTTTGATTGTTGTATTTGGAAATCGCCAAATATTGCTTTTCCAAACTGTAGCAAATTTGAATCCACAGTTAGCCGCTAAGAAAAATGTGTTATTGGCTTAATTTCCACCTAAGTAAGCTACTGAAAAAAGCAGTAAGCTTTTTAGCTATTAATAATAATTTCTTCCCATCATGGAATTAGTTTATTCATGTGTTTATTTAGCATATATTTACTGGGTGCCTCTTATGTGCCAGGCACAAGGCTAAAGGCTGCAGATAGAGAGGTTAAAAATCCAGTGCCACCCCTCAGAAACTAGCTAGAATATGACAGTTTCCTGGATAGTTCCCCATGCCAGTTCACAGTCAATAGATTTCTTATTCATTGTCACTACCATAAATATAAGAGGCTGAGATGAGAATTTCTCCACCAAAAATTATGCCTGTGGATTCTTGCCTTTCCTGACGGCTTCCTTTTCTCTGATGCTAAATAAGCTTTATTCACCATGGCAGCACAATTCAGCACGTTTGCCCCAAGTACACAGTTAGCTTTACTCTATTGTGAGGAAAATCTGAGGTCAATTATACATATGGTATCCTGTTGCTGTCAGTTTTTTCAGGCTTAATACCTGAGACTGTCTCTTTCGGACCCACCCAATAATTACTCCCCTGCTTTTTAAAAATAGCTTTATTTAGGTATAATTGACCTATAATGAACTACACATATTTGAAGTATATAATCTGATTAGTTTTGACATACATATATAGCTGTGAAAGCATAATCACAATCAAGAGAGTGAACAGTGCCATTATCAGCAGAAGGTTCTTTGTGCCTCTCTGTGATCCCTGTCTACACCCCACATCCCCCTGCTGTACTCAGCAAATAACTGATACTGTTTTGAGATTCATCCATGCATGTATCAATAGTTCATTCCTTTATATTGCTGAGTGGTATTCTATTTTGAGTTAATTTCTTATATGGTAAAGGTATGGATTGAAGTTCTTTTTTTTTGCATATGGACATCCCATTGTGCTAGCACCATTTGTTGAAAAATTTTTTAAAAAGCCTGTCCTCCTCTACTGAATTGCCTTCATACCTTTGTCAGAAAGCAATTGATTTTTTATGTGTGAGCCTATTTCTGGACTCTGTATTCTGTTCCTTCGATCTGTTTATCTTGTGCCAGTACCACACTGTCTTGATTACTGTAGCTTTGATATAAGTCTTGAAATCAGGAACTGTTAGTCCTCCAACTTTGCTCCTTTTCACACTTGTTTTGACTATTCTAGACACTTTGCACTTCCATGTGAATTTTTATAATCGGTTTGTCAATTAGTGAAAAAAATGCCTGCTGGGATTTTGATTTGGCCTTGTTTTTGAATCTACAGATAAACTTGGGAAGAATTAACATTTTAACAATATTAAGTCTCCTAATTCATGAACATGACATTTCTTTTCATTTATTGATGTCTTCTCAAATTTCCTTTAGCAACATTTTGTTGAATGTTTCTTAACATGGAAGTTGAGATCACTGATTTGAGACCTTTCTTATTTTCTATTATAGGCTTTTTGTGTTATAAATTTCCCCTGAAGTACTTGATATGTTGTGTTTTCATTTTCATTCAGTTCAGAATACTTTCTAATTTCCCCTTTGATTTCTTCTTTGACTCATGGGTTATTTAATTTCAATGTTGCTGGAGATTTTTCCAGTGATCTTTCTGTTATTACTTTCTAATTTAATTACATTGTAATTGGAGAACATACTTAGTATGAATTGATTCCTTTTAAATTTATCGAGACACATTTTATGGCCCAGAATCAAGTTTATCTTGGTAAATGTTCATTTGAGAAGAAGGTTGAGAAGAATACTGTGGTTGGGTGGAGTGTTCTATCACTGACAATTAGGTCAAGTTGGTTGATAGTGTTGTTCAAGTCTTCTCCATCCTTCCTGATTTTCTGTCTACTTGTTCTATTATTGAAAGAGAGGTATTAAAATCCCTGACTATAAATTGTGGATTTGTCTAATTTTCCTTGTACTTCTATTAATTTTTGCTTTATGTATCTTAAAGCTGTTATTTGTTTCTATCATGTTTAGAATTGTTACCTGCTCTAATTAATTGACCCCTTCATCATTATGAAATGACCTTCTTAGTACACAATGATAATCTTTGCTCTAAAATCTACTTGATCTGATATTATATAGCCACTTTAGCTTTCTTTGGATTAGAGTTATCATCTTTTAACATACTTTTACTTTTAACCCATTTGTGATTTTACATTTGAAGTACATTTGATTTAGGCAGCATGTAGATGGATCTTGCTTCTTTTTTTTTCTAACATCTTTATTGGAGTATAATTGCTTTACAATGGTGTGTTAGTTTCTGCTGTATAACAAAGTAAGTCAGCTATACATAAACATATATCCCCATATCTCCTCCCTCTTGCGTCTCCCTCCAACCATCCCTATCCCATCCCTCTAGGTGGACACAAAGCACCGAGCTGATCTCCCTGTGCTATGTGGCTGCTTCCCACTAGCTATCTATTTTACATTTGGTAGTGTATATATGTCCATGCCACTCTCTCACTTCCTCCCAGCTTACCGTTCCCCCTGCCCATGTACTCAAGTCCATTCTCTGCGTCTGTGTCCATCCACCTCACTACAATTAACTCAATTTCATTTCTTTTTTATGGTTGAGTAATACTCCATTGTATACATGTGCCACATCTTCTTTATCCCTTCATCTGTTGATGGACACTTAGGTTGCTTCCATATCCTGGCTTATTGTAAATAGAGCTGTGATAAACACTGTGGTACCTGACTCTTTTGAATTATGGTTTTCTCAGGGTATATGCCCAGTAGTGGGATTGCTGGGTCGTATGGTAATTCTATTCTTAGTTTTTTAAGGAACCTCCATACTGTTCTCCATAGTGGCTGTATCAATTGACATTCCCACCAACAGTGCGACAGGGTTCCCTTTCCTCCACACCCTCTCCAGCATTTATTGTCTGTAGATTTTTTTGATGATGGCCATTCTGACTGGTGTGAGGTGATACCTCATTGTAGTTTCGATTTGCATTTCTCTAATGATTAGTGATGTTGAGCATCCTTTCATGTGTTTGTTGGCAATCTGGATATCTTCTTTGGAGAAATGTCTATTTAGGTCTTCTGCCCATTTTTGGATTGGGTTGTTTGTTTTTTTTGATATTGAGCTGCATGAGCTGCCTGTATATTTTGGAGATTAATTCTTTGTCAGTTGCTTCGTTTGCAAATATTTTCTCCCGTTCTGAGGGTTGTCTTTTCGTCTTGTTTATGGTTTCCTTTGCTGTGCAAAAGCTTTTAAGTTTCATTAGGTCCCATTTGTTTATATTTGTTTTTATTTCCATTACTCTAGGAGGTGGATCAAAAAAGATCTTGCTGTGATTTATGTCAAAGAGTGTTCGTCTTATGTTTTCCTCTGAGAGTTTTATAGTGTCCAGTCTTACATTTAGGTCTCTAATCCATTTTGAGTTTATTTTTGTGCATGGTGTTAGGGAGTATTCTAATTTCATTCTTTTACATGTAGTTGTCCAGTTTTCCCAGCACCACTTATTGAAGAGGCTGTCTTTTCTCCATTGTATATCCTTGCCTCCTTTGTCATAGATTAGTTGACCATAGGTGTGTGGGTTTATCTCTGGGCTTTCTGTCCTGTTCCATTGATCTATATTTCTGCTTTTGTGCCAGTACCATACTGTCTTGATTACTGTAGCTTTGTAGTATAGTCTGAAGTCAGGGTGGCTGATTCTTCCAGCTCCGTTTTTCTTTCTCAAGATTGCTTTGGCTATTCGGGGTCTTTTGTGTTTCCATTCAAATTGTGAAATATTTTTTGTTCTACTTCTGTGAAAAATGCTATTGGTAGTTTGATAGGGATTGCATTGAATCTGTAGATTGTTTTGGGTAGTATAGTCATTTTCACAATGTTGATTCTTCCCATCCAGAAACATGGTATATGTCTCCATCTGTTTGTATCATCTTTAATTTCTTTCTTCAGTGTCTTATAGTTTTCTGCATATAGGTCTTTGGTCTCCCTAGGTAGGTTTATTCCTAGGTATTTTATTCTTTTTGTTGCAGTGGTAAATGGGAGTGTTTCCTTAATTTCTCTTTCAGATTTTTCATCATTAGTGTATAGGAATGCAAGAGATTTCTGTGCATTAATTTTGTATCCTGCTACTTTACCAAGTTCATTGATTAGCTCTACCACTTTTCTGGTAGCATCTTTGGGATTCCCTATGTATAGTATCATGTCATCTGCAAACAGTGACAGCTTTACTTCTTCTTTTCCAACTTGGATTCCTTTTATTTCTTTTTCTTCTCTGACTGCTGTGGCTAAAACTTCGAAAACTATGTTGAATAATAGTGGTGACAGTGGACAACCTTGTCTTGTTCCTGATCTTAGAGGAAATGGTTTCAGTTTTTCACCATTGAGAACGATGTTGGCTGTGGGTTTGTCATATGTGGCCTTTATTATGTTGAGGAAAGTTCCCTCTGTGCCTACTTTCTGCAGGGCTTTTATCATAAATGGGTGTTGAATTTTGTCAAAAGCTTTCTCTGCATCTGTTGAGATGATCATATGGTTTTTCTCCTTCAATTTGTTAATATGGTGTATCACGTTGATTGATTTGCGTATATTGAAGAATCCTTGCATTCCTGGAATAAACCCCACTTGATCATGGTGTATGATCCTTTTAATGTGCTGTTGGATTCTGTTTGCTAGTATTTTGTTGAGGATTTTTGCATCTATGTTCATCAGTGATATTGGCCTGTAGTTTTCTTTCTTTGTGACATCTTTGTCTGGTTTTGGTATCAGGGTGATGGTGGCCTCGTAGAATGAGTTGGGGAGTGTTCCTCCCTCTTCAATATTTTGGAAGAGTTTGAGAAGGATAGGTGTTAGCTCTTCTCTAAATGTTTGATAGAATTCGCCTGTGAAGCCATCTGGTCCTGGGCTTTTGTTTGTTGGAAGATTTTTAATCACAGTTTCAATTTCAGTGCTTGTGATTGGTCTGTTCATATTTTCTATTTCTTCCTGGTTCAGTCTCGGTAGGTTGTGCATTTCTAAGAATTTGTCCATTTCTTCCAAGTTGTCCATTTTATTGGCATAGAGTTGCTTGTAGTAATGTCACATGATCGTCTGTATTTCTGCAGTGTCAGTTGTTACTTCTCCTTTTTCATTTCTAATTCTATTGATTCGAGTCTTCTCCCTTTTTTTCTTGATGAGTCTGGCTAATGGCTTATCAATTTTGTTTATCTTCTCAAAGAACCAGCTTTTAGTTTTATTGATCTTTGCTATTGTTTCCTTCATTTCTTTTTCATTTATTTCTGATCTGATCTTTATGATTTCTTTCCTTCTGCTAACTTTGGGGTTTTTTTGTTCTTCTTTCTCTAATTGCTTTAGGTGCAAGGTTAGGTTGTTTATTCGAGATGTTTCCTGTTTCTTACGGTAGGATTGTATTGCTATAAACTTCCCTCTTAGAACTGCTTTTGCTGCATCCCATAGGTTTTGGGTCGTCGTGTCTTCATTGTCATTTGTTTCCAGGTATTTTTTTATTTCATCTTTGATTTCTTCAGTGATCTCTTGGTTATTTAGTAGTGTATTGTTTAGCCTCCATGTGTTTGTATTTTTGACAGATCTTTTCCTGTAATTGATATCTAGTCTCATAGCGTTGTGGTCGGAAAAGATACTTGATACGATTTCAATGTTTTTAAATTTACCAGTGCTTGATTTGTGACCCAAGGTATAGTCTATCCTGGAGAATGTTCCATGAGCACTTGAGAAGAAAGTGTATTCTGTTGTTTTTGGATGGAATGTCCTATAAATATCAATTAAGTCCATCTTGTTTAAGGTATCATTTAAAGCTTGTGTTTCTTTCTTTATTTTCATTTTGGATGATCTGTCCATTGGTGAAAGTAGGTTTTTAAAGTCCCCTACTATGATTGTGTTACTGTCAATTTCCCCTTTTATGGCTGTTAACATTTGCCTTATGTATTGAGGTGCTCCTATGTTGGGTGCATAAATATTTACAATTGTTGTATCTTCTTCTTGGATTGATCCCTTGGTCATTATGTAGTGTCCCTCTTTGTCTCTTTGTAGTGTCCTTCTTTGTCTCTTTACTTACTATAATAAAATATATAGTCTTTATTTTAAAGTCTGTTTTGTCTGATATGAGAATTGCTACTCCAGCTTTCTTTTGATTTCCATTTGCATGGAATATCTTTTTCCATCTCCTCACTTTCAGTCTGTATGTGTCCCTAGGTCTGAAGTGGGCCTCTTGTAGACAGCATATATACGGGTCTTGTTTTTGTATCCATTCAGCCAGTCTGTGTCTTTTGTGTCTAGCATTTAATCCATTTACATTTAAGGTAGTTATCGATATGTGTGTTCCTATTACCATTTTCTTAATTATTTTGGGTTTGTTATGGTAGGTGTTTTCCTTCTCTTGTGTTTCCTGCTTAGAGAAGTTCCTTTAGCATTTGTTGTAAAGCTGGTTTGGTGGTGCTGAATTGTCTTAGCTTTTGCTTGTCTGTAAAGGTTTTAATATCTCCATCGAATCTGAATGAGATCCTTGCTGGGTAGAGTAATCTTGGTTTTAGGTTTTTCTCTTTCATCACTTTAAATATGTCCTGCCACTCCCTTTTGGCTTGCAGGGTTTCTGCTGAAAGATCAGCTGTTAACCTTATGGGGATTCCCTTGTATGTTATTTGTTGCTTTTCCCTTGCTGCTTTTAATATTTTTTCTTTGTATTTAATTTTTGATAGTTTGATTAATACGTGTCTTGGCGTGTTTCTCCTTGGATTTATCCTGTATGGGACTCTGCGCTTCCTGGACTTGATTGACTATGTCCTTTCCCATACTAGGGAAGTGTTCAACTATAATCTCTCCAAATATTTTCTCAGTCCCTTTCGTTTTCTCTTCTTCTTCTGGAACCCCTATAATTCAAATGTTGGTGCGTTTAATGTTGTCCCAGAGGTCTCTGAGACTGTCCTCAATTCTTTTCATTCTTTTTTCTTTATTCTGCTCTGCGGTAGTTATTTCCACTATTTTATCTTCCAGGTCACTTGTCCATTCTTCTGCCTCAGTTATTCTGCTATTGATTCCTTCTAGAGAATTTTTAATTTCATTTATTGTGTTGTTCGTCATTGTTTGTTTGCTCTTTAGTTCTTCTAGGTCCTTGTTAAACGTTTCTTGTATTTTCTCTGTTCTATTTCCAAGATTTTGGATCATCTTTTACTATCATTGCTCTGAATTCTTTTTCAGGTAGACTGACTATTTCCTCTTCATTTGTTTGGTCTGGTGGGTTTTTACCTTGCTCCTTCATCAGCTGTGTATTTCTCTGTCTTCTCATTTTGCTTAACTTACTGTGTTTGGGGTCTCCTTTTCGCAGGCTGCAGGTTCGTAGTTCCCGTTGTTTTTGGTGTGTGCCCCCATTGGGTGAGGTTGGTTCAGTGGGTTTTGTAGGCTTCCTGGTGGAGGGGACTGGTGCCTGTGTTCTGGTGAATGAGGCTGGATCTTGTCTTTCTGGTGTGCAGGACTGCATCCGGTGGTGTGTTTTGGGGTGTCTGTGAACTTATTATGATTTTAGGCAGCCTCTCTGCTAATGGGTTTGGTTATGTTCCTGTCTCGCTAGTTGTTTGGCATAGGGTGTCCAGCACTGTAGCTTACTGGTCGTTGAGTGGAGCTGGGTCTTCATGTTGAGATGGAGATCTCTGAGAGAGCTTTCACCATTTGCTGGAGCACCAAGGTCTTGCTTTTTTATCTAATCTGAAAATCTCTGCCTATTTATTTATTTATTTATTTATTTATTTATTTATTTATTTATTTATTTATTTATTTATTTATGTATGGCTGCATTGGGTCTTCGTTGCTGCGCACAGGCTTTCTCTAGTTGCGACGAGCGGGGGCTACTCTTCGTTGTGGTGCCCGGGCTTCTCATTGCAGTGGCTTCTCTTGTTGCGGAGCACAGGCCCTAGGCACACGGGCTTCAGTAGTTGTGGCACGAGGGCTCAGTAGCTGTGGCTCGCGGGCTCTAGAGCCCAGGCTCAGTAGTTGTGGCGCACGGGCTTAGTTGCTCCTCAGCATGTGGGATCTTCCCGGACCAGGGCTCGAACCCGTGTCCCCTGCATTGGCTGGCGGATTCTTAACCACTGTGCCACCAGGGAAGGCCCTGCCTTTTTAATTGGAGCATTTAGACCAGTTATATTTAATCTGATTATTGATGTAATTAGGTTTAAATCTATTATCTTACCATTGGTAGTATTCTTCTTTGTTCCTAAAAAAATGCTACTTTATTTGATCGAATATTATCATAGCTATACTAGTTTTCCTATGGTTAGCGTTTTCCTAATATATCTTTTTTCATTCTTATACTTCTACTTGTACTTTAGATGTGTCTCTTGTAAATGGCCTCTAAGGTGGATTCTGACTTTAAACTTTTTAACATGTACCTAAAATCTAAAGCTAATCAATGTACCTTTTTCCCAAATATTACCAGGATCTTAGAAGAGTTTTCTCTGCTATCACTCGTTTTTTTCCCATTTTCATGTTATTGTATCGAGTATTCATTCTATTAATTTTTTTAACCTCATCAATCAAATATTATTTGTTATACCACTTTCTTTATTCACCATTCGTTTTCACATTTCAGATGTCCCTTCTGGAATGTTTTTTATTCTTCCTGAAGAAATCCTTTGGAAGTTACTGTCATAAATTTTGTTCTGAAGTTAATTTTTGTAGTTGCTACTCACTGGAAAATTAATGGTGGTATGGCTGGTTGACAGTTATTTTCTTTTAGTATCTGCTCCCATTGTGGCTATTAAGAAATTTGCTTTAGTATAGTTGCTGGTAACTTCACATATAATCTGTCATTTCTGTCTGGCTGCTTTTTACATTGTTTGTTTGTCTTTGGTGTGCTTCATTTCACTATGAGTTGCCTAGATGTGAGGTTTTTTTATTTTAACTTTCTTCTAATTCATTATGACTCTTGAATCTGAGAATTCATGTCATTCATCATTTTAAGAAAATTCTCATCCATTATATATTTGAATATTTCCTCTCTCCTCTTTGGGGCTCAAATATAATAAAACTTTTTATTCTGTTATCTGTGTCTTTTAATTTTTACTTTTATATTTTCTGTATCTCAGTGATATTTGGGGAAATTTCAGAGCTTGTCTGTTTCATAGTATCTTTTCATCTGAGACTAATCTGCTATTTAACCTCCTTATTGAGTTTTAATTTCAGTTATGTTTTTCACATTTTGAAGTGAAATTCTATTTTGATTCTTTTTCAAATCAATCTGATCTTTTACCTTGTTTTTTTTACCTAGTACCTTGTTTTGTGCTCCTGTTTTTTATTATAGTCCTTTAAATAATTTAAGCAAACTTATTTTATATTCTGTATTTAGTTATTCCAATGTCAGACATCCTCCAGAGTCTAAATCTGTTTGTTGCTTTGGCTGGCTTGCTAATGGTGTCTTGTTTCCTTCTGTGTTTTGAAATTTGGATTGTAAATTCATGTTCAACCAGGACTTTTTGTGGAAATCCTTTAAAGCTTAGATTACTGTAAGTCCATCCATAGAGAATTTGTATAAAATTCTGTTAGCTCCCCTGGGTGTTACCATTTCGGGATGGCTTTCAGTCAATGTCTCAGTTAAGGGTTTTCCACCGGTACTGTACATGTGAACCCCAAACTCATGTTAGGAAAACATTATTAGGCTGAGAGAGACATGTTATTTTGTTCTCTTCCAGTGTTTGTAGGTGGACTTACATTAAAGGCCTAGTCCTCAGAGGGTCCCCACTTTACATAGGAGTCTCAGTTCCAATTCTCTATATTTTGTGAGATCAAATCTGTTAAAATCCAAGAGTTGAAGTTATGAGATCAATAAAAAGCGATTTCAGTACTCAACTCACCCCCGAGGCTTCCTGCTCCCTCTTTTTTTGTCCCACAGGGATTTCCCTTCATTTTATGTGAGCTTACCTACACATTATAAAATTATATTTTGTATACTTCTTCAGCATTTCTTGGCATTTTGTAGTGGCAGAATTTTTCAAGATGTGTATTCCTACGCAATAGCAGGAACAGGAGTTCTCCCATTTTAGTTCATAGACTTTATCTAGACTGACTTTTTGGGTTACAACTTTTCATTCTAGTTCCTCCATTCTTTAAGGCTAAAGGCAAGCTATTATTATTAGCACCATTTTAATTTCTGAAGGAGCCAGATCTTCAGCTGTTCTTTGGTTTTGGCATCTTGTCAAAACCATTATTTGGGTTGTCATTCTTTAGGAATCCTGTTTTCTCTCTGGCTAAATCCTCAAAGGGCTTAAATCATTTGGAACTTTTCAGTTATCATCTTCCTTGATGTCTCCTGCATGTGCCTTGTTGGCAACTCTCTTCTTGATGTTTTCCTCCCCTGACTTCTGAGTTGCCTTTTTTTCCTGATTTTGTTCCTACAAAACTCAGCCCCCAGTGCTGGCTCCTCTTCCTCTGCCTACCTTTCACACTTGGCTTTTCCTCAGTCTCTTTTCTTCTGTTTTCTCTTCTGCCCACCTGGAATCCCTGGGTTATGGGGTCTACTTTCGTCTCTTCAGCTGTTATCTGCATTCTGCCTGTCCGCAGCCCTGGCCTCCCTTGAGCAGCAGGTCTGTATATCCAACTGCCTACTCAGCCCCCTGGGGCTCCCACCCCCATCATTTGGCAGCACTAACACTTTGCCAGAAGTTCTGATCTACAGGAATGGGGAGGTATGTCCTCTGGAAGATGCTGGTTTTCATCTTTTTCTCTTATAACAAAACAAAGTGAAATACTAAATTTGTTCTTTGAAGAAAAATGTTAACATATTACCAAAGCACTGATAGTGTTGAAGGGTAAACCCTGAAAGGTCTTGTTTTAGGGAAGAATCATGATTGCAATTGGTAAAAGAAAAAAGGCTGGTGGATGCTAAGAATGTACCATTGTGGTGCCTCATAAAGATGTGATGAAATAATGTTAAGACTTGTTGAAAATTATACCCCCTAAATACTGTTAAGTGACTGTTTCACTTACTGAAATGAATTCTCTGCATGTGTGTTTTCCTTCTAGATTTTCCTCTTTAAAAGGATGTCATTGACGAGCCAGAAAAGTAAAAAGCAGAATAATAATGAGCCACTCCCAGAGATAAAATCAGTAGGAGATAAAATAGCTTTTAAAAGGAATAAGAAAGATGCCAACAAGAACCACATGGGGCAAAATCATCAAGATACCTCACCCCCAAATATGGAGAGAAGGTCAAAATCTTGTATAATACTATGAATATATGTTTATGTTTTCATGGTCACCAAGCCCCATTGTAATTTATACTTGAAAAACATTTGAGTTCTGACAGAAAGTTTCTAATAACAAACTTTTAAAGATATAACTTAAGAATATGTTTTATTTGATTTGAATCGTACGACCAGTTTTGATATTTATTTAAATGCTGATATTTTTGACAAGCAATTTCAGAATATGTGTATCTCAGACTCTCCTTCAAGTGTTGTGGCCTTAACTGTTCAGTGTTGCAATACAAAATACACTTTTATATGTGAAACAAATTAAGATATTTCATAGTTTTTACTAAATTTTACTTCTTTATAATTTCATAAGGCAATATTTGCAATCTCATGACACTAACAGTTTTTAATGTATTTGCAATTTTCAAACACTGAGTCAAAATTGTTTTTAATGAACATATTTTAATAAACTATAGCTGGTCGGTTCCACTGTTTAAATGGGTGAATATCAATAAAATTTGGAGGTACTTGGAGTTATCAGTTGACAAAACAGGGGCAAAAGAAATCTCATTTTAAAATATTAAAAGACGCAAAATGCATTTACCTTTGAGTAAAGAAAGTATCAGGGCAACTGTATAAACAGGACATCTTTGTGGAGAAACTGTGTTGAAATTTCTTTGCTTCCTGCTCCTCTCTTTAGGGAGGTGATTTGACATGAAAACATTGCAGATTATCTGCACTGTTTGACCATGCCACAGATCACCAGTCTAGGAGAACCGGACACAGCCAGACTCGCTCATTGCAGCTGTCTCTAGCATTGACAGTGGTAACTAAGGTTGGCTGTGTCACACAGTGCTCTGCCACAAGGAATAGGAAGGGTAAAGCTGCTAAGTCTGCTCTAATAGAAACATTGCTTTCCTATGCTCACAGATGCTACTTATTTAATTGATCAAACTACCTTCATTTTTCCCATTCTAACTTCTGACTAAAACATTTGCTTATTCAATCACAGTGACCATTGCCCCATTTAAACAAAACAAAACAAAAATACTCCATCTTTGTGTTTAACGTACAAGGGCTGTAAGGATGTTAGTCTAGAATACGTGTGATTTTGAAATCTTACAAAATAGTCTCCTATATTACATTTAGTGGAATTCTAATTTTATTAAAGGTAAATTTAATAAAAATTTTTGCTATTGCCACTATAGTACTAGTACAGTATTGTAAAAATACTTTGCCAAAATATAAACTATAGAAGCCAAGTGGAAGTGAAACTCACAGTAATACTAAGACATGCCAGTTGTGATAGGCAGGATTCTAAAATGGCCCCCAAGGTTCCCGCCTGCTGGTATACTTGCCTTGAATAATCCCTTCCCCTTGAGAGTAGGGGAGACCAGTGAATATGATGAGCTATCACTCCATTGCTTATGTTATATTATGTGGAAAAGATGAAATATTTTGCAGATATAATTAAGATTCCTAATGAGTTAACTTTAAGCAAAAGAGAGATAATCCCAGGTGGGCCTGACCTAATCAGGCGAGTCCTTTCAAAAAAGATCTAGATGTCAGAGTTGGAAGAATTCAGAGCAATTCAAAGCAGTAGAGATGCTCTCCTGTTGGCCTTGAAGAAGCAAACTGCCATATTATGGAGAGGGCCATGTGCCAGGGTGAGAAGCCTCTAGGGTCTGAAGGCTTCTACTCTACAACTGCAAGGCACTGAATTCTGCCAACAACCAGTGCGCTTGGAAGAGGAACCCAATCCTCAGATTAGACCATAGCCCTGGCTGACACCCTGATTGCAGCTTTGTGAGGCCCTGAGCAAAGGACCTAGCTAAGTAGTACCCAGGCTCCTGACCCATGAAAACTATGAGATAACTATATGTTGTTCTAATCCACTAACTTTATGGTAATTTGTTATGCAGCAGTAGAAACTAACATCAGTTTTATTCTGGGAAAGGGCCTCTCTCAAATCGGAAAGTTGGAAAGTCTTCATCTCAGGAATGAGGGGATATTTTATTAAATTTAACAAAAAATACATTTAAACCAGGGATCGCATAACTGAAGTATTTTCAGAGGCTAAACAGATAAGCGTAATGGAGCTGCTGCCAATCTGTTCTACCTGGTAATTGCTGTTTCTCAATACTGGGCCCAGTGTTGCCAGACCCTCAGCCATTTTAAGAGTCTCATGCTCTACCAACTGAGCTAGCCAGACGGCTTCCCCTCAGCCATTTTAAAAAGAAGGTGGAAATGCGGGTTTTTATATAGACAACTCATTCGTGTACATGTCCATATGTGCATGCATGTACATAAACAGGGAGAGCCAAACCATAGCTGCAGGCCCAATTTTGCCCACAAAGGGCAAATTGTGACCTCTGTTTTTTTTTTTTTTTTTAAATATACACAGGCAAGCCTGCACTGTTAAGAGCTTTTTTTTTTTTTAATTTTTTATTTATTTATATTTTATTTTTGGCTGTGTTGGGTCTTCGTTTCTGTGAGAGGGCTTTATCCAGTTGCGGCAAGCAGGGGCCACTCTTCATCGCGGTGCGCGGGCCTCTCGCTATCGCGGCCTCTCTTGTTGTGGAGCACAAGCTCCAGACGCGCAGGCTCAGTAGTTGTGGCTCACGGGCCCAATTGCTCCGCGGCATGTGGGATCTTCCCAGACCAGGGCTCGAACCCGTGTCCCCTGCATTGGCAGGCAGATTCTCAACCGCTGCGCCACCAGGGAAGCCCCTGACCTCTGTTTTAAACAAAGTACATTATTTTGGCAAGAGAAATTTGTTTACAAGGAAAACATGTTGAAATAATTAATTAGGCCCTGGATTCATCTCAGTTGTAATCTTCCCTAATTTGGCCTCAGATTTTAAGCAGGAAATGAGAGTTAAAGGATTAATTAGAAAAGGGATGCTTCTACTAAGGAGGTAATTTTTTTGTTGCATACAAATTCATACTAAGCCTTCTTGGGAGTGTGGGGAGTTGGAGGATGATGGAGTATAACTATATTGAATACAATAAAGTAAGATGTTTCTGCTGGAAGAAGCTACATTAAAGTTAAGAGACAACAGACAAACAGGCTTAATAGCAGTCCCTCCAACAATTGTGACGGATGACTACTTTGGCATAATGTTAATACACAGTCCTAATCACTGAAACGTCAGGAAATGTTATCCTAACCGTAAAATTATTTACGAAAACTACAGCAGGAAATTATATCTGACCAGGCCAAGCTGCATTCCCAAATAGTTCCATTTGCTTTCATTTTCATCTGGTATGTATAATATGTATATTATGATAAATGAGATATCTTAAAGGTAAGGTTAACAGTGGACTAGAGAGCTATATCTAACTTTAAATGACATTAATATGTTTTTATTTTAAGAAAAATCTTATCTGATTCGTGGTTAACATCTATCCCAAGATGAAACAAAAATTTTTTTTATATTCGAGAAAAGCTTTTGAAGTTTCTCAGAAGTAATCTTTACAAGTACTTTGTTTAGAATTTGTCTAAATAGTAGCACAGTACTTCTAAAAGTTACAGAATTTTCCCTATGAGTGTGTTTATTACAACAGAAGTTTTCTATTATAATGTCTCAGTCTATCAATTGCTAAAATCATTAAAGTTCTGTACATAGGAATATTTGATTTTATATTTTTAGGTAACTTATAATTTCCAACTTAGCATCAGATTTATATTAACTCCTTAATTGGTATAATTATGTAATTTACTGCATATAGTAATTAAGAATTACAAAAATTATATAAAAGCATAAACTAATTTGGGAAAACTTTTTAATTAAATTGAAACTTTCATTTTTGAATTGAATACTGATTTACAATAGTGTGTTAGTTTCCGGTTTACAGCAAACTAATTCAGATATATATGTGTGTGTGTGTGTGTGTGTGTGTATGTGTGTGTGTGTATTTTAGATTATTTTCCATTATAGGTTATTACAAGATATTGAATATAGTTCTCTGTGCTTATAGTAAATCCTTGTTGCTTATCTATTTTATGTATAGTAGTTTGTATCTCTTAATCCCATACTCCTAACTTATCCCTCCCCTTCTCCCTTTCCCCTTGGGTAACCGTAAATTTGTTTTCTAGGTCTTTGAGTCTGTTTCTCTTTTGTATATAGGTTCATTTGTATTATTTTTTAGATTCCACATGTAAGTGTTATCATATAGTATTTGTCTTTCTCTGTCTGACTTACTTCACTTAGTATGATATTCTTTAGGTTACTCCATGTTGCTGCAATGCCATTTTTTCATTCTTTTTTATGGCTGAGTAATATTTTGTGTGTGTGTGTGTGTATATAAGAAGATATATATATCTTCCTAAACCAGTCATCTGTACATGGACACTTGGCTTGTTTCCATGTCTTGGCTATTGTAAATAGTGGTGCTATGAACATTGGGATGCATGTATCTTTTCAAATTAGAGTTTTCATCTTTTTTGGATATGTGTCCAGGAATGGGATTGCTGGATCATATGGTAGTTCTATTTTAACTTTTTAAGGAACCTCCATACTCTTCTCCATAGTGGCTGCACCAATTTATATTCCCACAAACAGTGCAAGAGGGTTCCCTTTTCTCCACACCCTCTCAGCATTTATTATTTGTAGACTTTTTGTGTGTGTGATATACTTTTTTTTTAACATCTTTATTGGAGTATAATTGCTTTACAATGGTGTGTTAGTTTCTGCTTTATAACAAATTGAATCAGTTATACATATACATATGTTCCCATATCTCTTCCCTCTTGCGTCTCCCTCCCTCCCACCCTCCCTATCCCACCCCTCTAGGGGGTAACAAAGCACCGAGCTGATCTCCCTGTGCTATGCGGTTGCTTCCCACTAGCTATCTATTTTACATTTGGTAGTGTATATATGTCCATGCCACTCTCTAACTTTGTCCCAGCTTACCCTTCCCCCGCCCCATATCCTCAAGTCCATTCTCTAGTAGGTCTGTGTCTTTATTCCTGTCTTGCCACTAGGTTCTTCATGACCTTTTTTTTTTTTCCTTAGATTCCATATATATGTGTCAGCATACGGTTTTTTTTTTTTTTTTTTTTTTTGAAGATAAATACTACATTTTTTAGGCTGAAGTGAAAAATTTTTTGTCATATGTTGTCATGCATAGAGAATCAACATCATATTCAAACTGAGCAGTTTTTATTTATTACAATTTTCTAAATCAATCAAAACAAAACACATCTTCCTCACAAAGTGATGGCTCGAACAACATTAATTCCTTAGAGATTTGTCACATCTGATCTGTTTTCATTCTAAGAGAGTTCACTTTTTTTTTTTTAAAGTTTTATTTATTGATTGATTGCTTGATTGCTATGTTGGGTCTTCGTTTCTGTGCTAGGGCCTTCTCTAGTTGCGGCAAGCGGGGGCCACTCTTCATCGCGGTGCGCGGGCCTCTCACTATCATGGCCTCTCTCGTTGCAGAGCACAGGCTCCAGACGCACAGGCTCAGTAGTTGTGGCTCACGGGTCTAGTTGCTCCGCGGCATGTGGGATCTTCCCAGACCAGGGCGCGAACCCGTGTCCCCTGCATTAGCAGGCAGATTCTCAACCACTGCGCCACCAGGGAAGCCCGAGAGTTCACTTTTAATAACAGTTATTTCAATGTAAAAGTATTTTTTCCCCATGAACTTTGTAACTTAGGAATGTGGTCATTGACTGAAACATAAGATAGCAGAAAAATATTTTATTTAATTATCTTTTTATTTTAGGTTTTTCTAGTTCTGGATAGTAAAAAAAAAAGTATTGTGGGTGTAACTCATTTGACATAGAACTGAGATGTTTTATGGAATACTGGAGTCGAGTAAGCTTAACATTTCTTGTTGTCACTCTAGAAACTAAACATCGTATGCTTTCATTTGAGTTTGCTTACAATATTTAGGATATACAATGTATATCCTAATTGTGCCTTATAACAGTCGTGCCATTATTCAGTTGAAATAAGATCTGGGAATTGGGACACTTAACTTCTTCATTGAATCATTGTGTGATTTTGGACAAGTCACTGTTTTTGCCCAAACTTTTTCATTTACAAATTCACTGTGATTACATATGATTTACTAGTATACAATCAAGCTAGGATTTATGTCTACCTGGGACAAAAAATAAGGCAATGAAAAGTATAGTCCTCATAAGGACAAGATTTTGCTTTCTTTACCCAGGTCTAGAATTCACCTTGAAAAATGAGTGATTACGTGAAGCCAACCATGGCTACCTACAAAAGACAACTAATAACAGGTCTAAAATCTCTTCAAGGATTTATGCAACACAACTGACCGCTTCTGCATTTCACAAGGTTTTCTTTTTTTTTTTTTTTTAAACATCTTTATTGAAGTATAATTGCCTTACAATAGTGTGTTAGCTTCTGCTTTATAACAAAGTGAATCAGTTATACATATACAATATGTTCCCATTTCTCTTCCCTCTTGCATCTCCCTCCCTCCCACCCTCCCCATCCCACCCCTCTAGGTGGTCACAAAGCACCGAGCTGATCTCCCTGTGCTATGCGGCTGCTTCCCACTAGCTATCTATTTTACATTTGGTAGTGTATATATGTCCATGCCACTCTCTCACTTTGTCCCAGCTTACACTTCCCCCTCCCCATGTCCTCAAGTCCATTCTCTACGTCTGCGTCTTTATTCCTGTCCTGCCCCTAGGTTCTTCAGAACCTTTTTTTTTTCCCTTAGATTCCATATATATGTGTCAGCATACGGTATTTGTTTTTCTCTTTCTGACTTACTTCACTCTGTATGACAGACTCTAGGTGCATCCACCTCACTACAAATAACTCAATTTCATTTCTTTTTATGGCTGAGTAATATTCCATTGTATATATGTGCCACATCTTCTTTATCCATTCATCCGACGATGGACACTTAGGTTGCTTCCATGTCCTGGCTATTGTAAATAGAGCTGCAATGAACATTTTGGTACATGACTCTTTTTGAATTATGGTTTTCTCAGGGTATATGCCCAGTAGTGGGATTGCTGGGTCATATGGTAGTTCTATTTTTAGTTTTTTTTAAGGAACCTCCATACTGTTCTCCATAGTGGCTGTATCAATTGACATTCCCACCAACAGTGCAAGACTGTTCCCTTTTCTCCACAACCTCTCCAACATTTATTGTTTCTAGATTTTTTGATGATGGCCATTCTGACTGGTGTGAGGTGATACCTCATTGTAGTTTTGATTTGCATTTCTCTAATGATTAATGATGTTGAGCATTCTTTCATGTGTTTGTTGGCAATCTGTATATCTTCTTTAGAGAAATGTCTATTTAGGTCTTCTGCCCATTTTTGGATTGGGTTGTTTGTTTTTTTGTTATTGAGCTGCATGAGCTGCTTGTAAATTTTGGAGATTAAACCTTTGTCAGTTGCTTCATTTGCAAATATTTTCTCCCATTCTGAGGGTTGTCTTTTGGTCTTGTTTATGGTTTCCTTAGCTGTGCAAAAGCTTTTAAGTTTCATTAGGTCCCATTTGTTTATTTTTGTTTTTATTTCCATTTCTCTAGGAGCTGGGTCAAAAGGATCTTGCTGTGATGTATGTCATAGAGTGTTCTGCCTATGTTTTCCTCTAAGAGTTTGATAGTGTCTGGCCTTACACTTAGGTCTTTAATCCATTTTGAGTTTATTTTTGTGTATGGTGTTAGGGAGTGTTCTAATTTCATACTTTTACATGTAGCTGTCCAGTTTTCCCAGCACCACTTATTGAAGAGGCTGTCTTTTCTCCACTGTATATGCTTGCCTCCTTTATCAAAGATAAGGTGACCATATGTGCGTGGGTTTATCTCTGGGCTTTCTATCTTGTTCCATTGATCTATATTTCTGTTTTTGTGCCAGTACCATACTGTCTTGATTACTGTAGCTTTGTAGTATAGTCTGAAGTCAGGGAGCCTGATTCCTCCAGCTCCGTTTTTCTTTCTCAAGATTGCTTTTGCTTTTCGGGGTCTTTTGTGTTTCCATACAAATTGTGAAATTTTTTGTTCTAGTTCTGTGAAAAATGCCAGTGGTAGTTTGATAGGGATTGCATTGAATCTGTAGATTGCTTTGGGTAGTAGAGTCATTTTCACAATGTTGATTCTTCCAATCCAAGAACATGGTATATCTCTCCATCTATTTGTATCATCTTTAATTTCTTTCATCAGTGTCTTATAATTTTCTGCATACAGGTCTTTTGTCTCCTTAGGTAGGTTTATTCCTAGATATTTTATTCTTTTTGTTGCAGTGGTAAATGGAAGTGTTTTCTTAATTTCACTTTCAGATTTTTCATCATTGGTGTATAGGAATGCAAGAGATTTCTGTGCATTAACTTTGTATCCTGCTACTTTACCAAATTCATTGATTAGTTCTAATAGTTTTCTGGTGGCATCTTTAGGATTCTCTATGTCTAGTATCATGTCATCTGGAAACAGTGACAGCTTTACTTCTTCTTTTCCGATTTGGATTCCTTTTATTTCTTTTTCTTCTCTGACTGCTGTGGCTAAAACTTCCAAAACTGTTGAATAATAGTGGTGAGAGTGGGCAACCTTGTCTTGTTCCTGATCTTAGTGGAAATGGTTTCAGTTTTTCACCATTGAGGACCATGTTGGCTGTGGGTTTGTCATATATGGCCTTTATTATGTTGAGGAAAGTTCCCTCTATGCCTACTTTCTGTAGGGCTTTTATCATAAATGAGTGTTGAATTTTGTCAAAAGCTTTCTCTGCATCTATTGAGATGATCATATGGTTTTTCTCCTTCAGTTTGTTAATATGGTGTATCACATTGATTGATTTGCATATATTGAAGAATTCTTGCATTACTGGAATAAACCCCACTTGATCATGGTGTATGATCCTTTTAATGTGCTGTTGGATTCTGTTTGCTAGTATTTTGTTGAGGATTTTTGCATCTATGTTCATCAGTGATATTGGCCTGTAGTTTTCTTTCTTTGTGACATCTTTGTCTGGTTTTGGTATCAGGGTGATGGTGGCCTCGTAGAATGAGTTGGGGAGTGTTCCTCCCTCTTCAATATTTTGGAAGAGTTTGAGAAGGATAGGTGTTAGCTCTTCTCTAAATGTTTGGTAGAATTTGCCTGTGAAGCCATCTGGTCCTGGGCTTCTGTTTGTTGGAAGATTTTTAATCCCTTTTCAATGTCAGTGCTTGTGATTGGTCTGTTCATATTTTCTATTTCTTCCTGGTTCAGTCTCGGCAGGTTGTGCATTTCTAAGAATGTGTCCAATTCTTCCAAGTTGTCCATTTCATTGACATAGAGTTGCTTGTAGTAATCTCACATGATCGTTTGTATTTCTTCAGTGTCAGTTGTTACTTCTCCTTTTTCATTTCTAATTCTATTGATTCGAGTCTTCTCCCCTTTTTTCTTGATGAGTCTGGCTAATGGTTTATCAATTTTGTTTATCTTCTCAAAGAACCAGCTTTTAGTTTTATTGATCTTTGCTATTGTTTCCTTCATTTCTTTTTCATTTATTTCTGATCTGATCTTTATGATTTCTTTCCTTCTGCTGGCTTTGGGGTTTTTTTGTTCTTCTTTCTCTAATTGCTTTAGGTGCAAGGTTAGGTTGTTTATTTGAGATGTTTCCTGTTTCTTACTGTAGGATTGTATTGCTATAAACTTCCCTCTCAGAACTGCTTTTGCTGCATCCCATAGGTTTTGGGTCGTCGTGTCTCCATTGTCATTTGTTTCTAGGTATTTTTTGATTTCCCCTTTGGTTTCTTCAGTGATCACTTCGTTATTATGTAATGTATTGTTTAGCCTCCACGTGTTTGTATTTTTTACAGATCTTTTCCTGTAATTGATATCTAGTCTCATAGCGTTGTGGTCGGAAAAGATACTTGATACGATTTCAGTTTTCTTAAATTTACCAAGGCTTGATTTGTGACCCAAGATATGATCTATCCTGGAGAATGTTCCATGAGCACTTGAGAAAAATGTGTATTCTGTTGTTTTTGGGTGGAATGTCCTATAAATATCAATTAAGTCCATCTTGTTTAATGTATCATTTAAAGCTTGTGTTTCCTTATTTATTTTCATTTTGGATGATCTGTCCATTGGTGAATGTGGGGTGTTAAAGTCCCCTACTATGATTGTGTTACTGTCAATTTCCCCTTTTATGGCTGTTAGTATTTGCCTTATGTATTGAGGTGCTCCTATGTTGGGTGCATAAATGTTTACAATTGTTATATCTTCTTCTTGGATCGATCCCTTGATCATTATGTAGTGTCCTTCCTTGTCTCTTGTAATAGTCTTTATTTTAAAGTCTATTTTGTCTGATATGAGAATTGCTACTCCAGCTTTTTTTTAATTTCCATTTGCATGGAATATCTTTTTCCATCCCCTCACTTTCAGTCTGTATGTGTCCCCAGGTCTGAAGTGGGTCTCTTGTAGACAGCATATATACGGGTCTTGTTTTTGTATCCATTCAGCCAGTCTGTGTCTTTTGGTGGGAGCATTTAATCCATTTACATTTAAGGTAATTATCAATATGTATGTTCCTATTCCCATTTTCTTAAATGTTTTGGGTTTGTTATTGTAGGTGTTTTCCTTCTCTTGTGTTTCTTGCCTAGAGAAGTTCCTTTAGCATTTGTTGTAAAGCTGGTTTGTGGTGCTGAACTCTCTCAGCTTTTGCTTGTCTGTAAACGTTTTAATTTCTCCATCAAATCTGGATGAGATCCTTGCTGGGTAGAGTAATCTTGGTTGTAGGTTTCTCTCCTTCATCACTTTAAACATGTCCTGCCAATCCCTTTTGGCTTGCAGAGTTTCTGCTGATAGATCAGCTGTTAACCTTATGGGGATTCCCTTGTGTGTTATTTGTTGTTTTTCCCTTGCTGCTTTTAATATGTTTTCTTTATGTTTAATTTTTGATAGTTTGATTAATATGTGTCTTGGCGTGTTTCTCCTTGGATTTATCCTGTATGGGACCCTCTGTGCTTCCAGAACTTGATTAACTATTTCCTTTCCCATATTAGGGAAGTTTTCAACTATAATCTCTTCAAATATTTTCTCAGTCCCTTTATTTTTCTCTTCTTCTGGGACCCCTATAATTCGAATGTTGGTGCGTTTAATGTTGTCCCAGAGGTCTCTGAGACTGTCCTCAGTTCTTTTCATTCTTTTTTCTTTATTGTGCTCTGCAGTAGTTATTTCCACTATTTTATCTTCCAGGTCACTTATCCGTTCTTCTGCCATTGATCCCTTCTAGAGTATTTTTAATTTCATTTATTGTGTTGTTCATCGTTGCTTGGTTCCTCTTTAGTTCTTCTAGGTCCTTGTTAAATGTTTCTTGCATTTTGTCTATTTTATTTCCAAGATTTTGGATCATCTTTACTATCATTATTCTGAATTCTTTTTCAGGTAGACTGCCTATTTCCTCTTCATTTGTTAGGTCTGGTGTGTTTTTACCTTGGTCCTTCATCTGCTGTGTGTTTTTCTGTCTTCTCATTTTGCTTATCTTACTGTGTTTGGGGTGTCCTTTTCGCAGGCTGCATGTTCGTAGTTCCTGTTGTTTTTGGTGTCTGTCCCCAGTGCCTAAGGTTGGTTCAGTGGGTTGTGTAGGCTTCCTGGTGGAGCGGACTAGTGCCTGTGTTCTGGTGGATGAGGCTGGATCTTGTCTTTCTGGTGGGCAGGTCCATGTCTGGTGGTGTGTTTTGGGGTGTCTGTGGCCTTATTATGATTTTAGGCAGCCTCTCTGCTGATGGATGGGGCTGTGTTCCTGTCTTGCTAGTGGTTTGGCATAGGGTGTCCAGGACTGTAGCTTGCTGGTCGTTGAGTGAAGCTGGGTCTTGGTGTCGAGATGGAGCTCTCCGAGAGATTTTCACCGTTTGGTATTACGTGGAGCTGGGAGTTCTCTTGTGGACCAGTGTCCTGAAGTTGGTTCTCCCACCTCAGAGGCACAGCCCTGATGCTTGGCAGGAGCCGCAAGATCCTTTCATCCACACGGTTCAGAATAAAAGGGAGAAAAAATAGAAGGAAAGAACGAAAGATAGAAAGGAAGGAAGGAAGGAAGGAAGAGGATAAAATAAAATAAAGTCAGATAAAATAAAGTTATTAAAATAAAAAATAATTATTAAGAAAAAAAATTTTTTTAAGTAAAAAAAAACGTACAGACAGAACCCTAGGACAAATGGTGAAAGCAAAGCTATACAGACAAAATCTCACACAGAAGCATACACATACACACTCACAAAAAGAGGAAAAGGGGAAAAAATAATATATCTTGCTCCCAAAGTCCACCTCCTCAATTTGGGATGATTTGTGGTCTATTCAGGTATTCCACAGATGCAGGGTACATCAAGTTGATTGTGGAGCTTTAATCCACTGCTTCTGAGGCTGCTGGGAGAAATTTCCCTTTCTCTTCTTTGTTCGCACAGCTCCTGAGGTTCAGCTTTGGATTTGCACCCGCCTCTGCGTGTAGGTTGCCTGAGGGCGTCTGTTCTTCGCTCACACAGGACGGGGTTAAAGGAGCAGCTGACTCGGGGGCTCTGGCTCACTCAGGCCAGGGGGAGGGAGGGGTACGGATGCGGGGCGAGCCTGCAGCAGCAGAGGCCAGCGTGACGTTGCACCAGCCTGAGGCGCGCGCCGTGTGTTCTCCCGGGGAAGTTGTCCCTGGATCACGGGACCCTGGCAGTGGCGGGCTGCACAGGCTCCCGGGAGGGGTGGTGTGGATAGTGAGCTGTGCTTGCACACAGGCTTTTTGGTGGCGGCAGCAGCAGCCTTAGTGTCTCATGCCCGTCTCTGGGGTCCGCGCTGATAGCCGCGGCTCGCGCCCGTGTCTGGAGCTGCTTTAAGCAGCGCTCTGAATCCCCTCTCCTCGCGCACCAGGAAACAAAGAGGGAAGAAAAAGTCTCTTGCCTGTTCGGCAGCTCCAGACCTTTTCCCAGACTCCCTCCCGGCTAGCTGTGGTGCACTAACCCCTTCAGGCTGTGTTCACACCACCAACTCCAGTCCTCTCCCTGGGATCCGACTGAAGCCCGAGCCTCAGCTCCCAGCCCCCGCCCGCCCCGGCGGGTGAGCAGACAAGCCTCTCGGGCTGGTGAGTGCTGCTCGGCGCCGAGCCTCTGTGCGGGAATCTCTCCGCTTTGCCCTCCGCACCCCTGTGGCTGCGCTCTCCTCCGTGGCTCCGAAGCTTCCCCGCTCTGCCACCCGCAGTCTCCGCCCACGAAGGGGCTTCCTAGTGTGTGGAAACGTGTCTTCCTTCACAGCTCCCTCCCACTGGTGCAGGTCCCGTCCCTATTCTTTTGTCTCTGTCTTTTCTTTTTTCTTTTGCCCTACCCAGGTACATGGGGAGTTTCTTGCTTTTGGGAGGTCTGAGGTCTTCTGCCAGCGTTCAGTGGGTATTCTATAGGAGCAGTTCCACGTGTAGATGTATTTCTGATGTATCTGTGGGGAGGAAGGTGATCTCTGCATCTTACTCTTCCGCCATCTTCTCCTGACTCTGATATACTTTTTTTTAATCGAAGTGTAGTTGATTTACAATGTTGTGTTAATTTCTTGTGTACAGCAGAGTGATTCAGTTATATATATGTTCTTTTTATGTTCTTTTTTTTTATGTTCTTTTTTATGTTCTTTTCCATTATGGTTTATCTCAGGATATTGAATATAATTCCCTTTGCTATACAGTAGGACCTTGTTGTTATTTGTAGACTTTCTGATGATAGCCACTCTGACTGGTGTGAGGTGGTACCTCATTGTGGTTTTGATTTGCATTTCTCTAATAATTAGTGATGTTGAGCAGCTTTTCATGTGCCTGTTGGCCATATGTATGTCTTCTTTGGAGAAATGTCTATTTAGGTCTCCTGCCCATTTCTTTATTGGGTTTGGGGTTTTTTGATACTGAATTGTATGAGCTGTTTGTATATTTTGGATATTAACCTCTTGTCGGTTGCATCGTTTGCAAATATTTTCTTCCATTCCATAGGTTGTCTGTTCGTTTTGTTGATGGTTTCCTTTGCTGTGCAAAAGCTTTTAAGTTTTATTAGGTCCCATTTGCTTATTTTTGCTTTTATTTCTTTTGCCTTGGGAGACTGATCTAAGAAAATATTGCTATGATTTATGTCCTAGAATGTTGTATTCTAGGAGTTTTATGGTGTCATGTCTTATATTTAGGTCTTTAAACCATTATGAGTTAATGTTTTAATATGATGTGATGGAGTGTTCTAATTTCATTGATTTACATGTAGCTGTCCAGCTTTCCCAATACCACTTGTTGAACGGACTGTCTTTTCTCCATTCTTTATTCTTGCCTCCTTTGTCATACATTAATTGGCCATAGGTGTGTGGGTTTATTTCTGGGCTATCCATTCTGTTCCATCGATCTCTGTCTGTTTTTGTGCCAATACCACGTTGTTTTGATTGCTGTAGCTTTGTAGTATTGTCTGAAGTCTGGAAGGGTTATGCCTCCAGTTTTGTTCTTTTTCCTCAGGATTGCTTTGGCAATTCTGGGTCTTTTGTGGTTCCATATAAATTTTAGGATTATTTGTTCTAGTTCTGTCAAAAATGTCATGGGTATTTTGATAGAGATTGCATTAAGTCTGTAGACTGCTTTGGGTAGTATGGCCATTTTAACAATATTAATTATTCCAGTCCAAGAGCATGGGATATTTTTCCATTTCTCTGAATCATCTTCAATTTCCTTTATCAGAGTTTTATAGCTTTCACCATATAGGTCTTTTACCTCCTTGATTAAGTTTATTCCTAGGTATTTTTTTGATGCAGTTTTAAAGAGGATTGTTGTTTTTTTTTTTTAACTTTCTTTTTCTGGTATTTAATTGTTAGTGTAAAGAAATGCAACAGATTTTTGTATATTAATCTTAGATTCTGCTACCTTGCTGAATTCATTTATTAATTCTGATAGTTTTTGTTTGTTTGTTTGTTTGTTTTGGCCATGCCACATGGCTTGCAGGATCTTAGTTCCCAACCAGGGATTGAACCTGGGCCACTGCAGTGAAAGCACCAAGTCTTAACCACTTGACCATCAGGGAATTCCCTAGTTCTAATAGTTTTTGTGTGGAGTCTTTATGGTTCTCTATATAGAGTATCATGTCATCTGCAAATAGTGATAGTTTTACTTTTCCCTTCCAACTTGGATACCTCATTTCTTTTTCTTGTCTGATATCTGTGGCTAGAACTTCCAATACTATGTTGAATAGAAGTAGTGAGAGTGGGCATCCTTGTCTTGTTCCTGAATTTAGTAGGAAGGCTTTCAGCTTTTCACTGTTGAGTATTATGTTGGCTGTGGGTTTGTTGTAAATGCCTTTTATTATACTGAGATATGTTCCTTCTACCCCTTTGGTGAGAGTTTTTATCGTGAATGGACGCTGAATTTTATCAAATGCTTTTTCTGTGTCTATTGAGATGATCATGTGGTTCTTTTCTTTTGTTAATGTAGTGTATCACATTGATTGATTTGCATATGTTGAACCATCGTTGCGACCTTGAAATGAATCCAACTTGGTCATGGTGTATGATCCTTTTTATGTATTGTTGGATTTGGTTTGCTAATATTTTGTTTAGTATTTTTGCATCTGTATTCATCAAAGGGATTGGCCTGTTATTTTCTTTTTTTGTAATATCTTTGTCTGGTTTTGGTATCAGGGTGATGGTGGCTTCATAGAATGAATTTGGGAGTGTTCCTTCCTCTTTGATCTTTTGGAATAGTTTGAGAAGCATAGGTATAAGTTCTTCTCTGTATGTTTGGTGGAATTCCCCAGTGTAGCCATCTGGTCCTGGACTTTTGTTTGCAGAAAGTTTTTTATTACAAATTCTATTTCACTTCTAGTGATCAGTGTGTTCAAATCATCTATTTCTTCTTGACTCAGTTTTGGCAGAAACTTGTTCATTTCTTCTAGATTATTCAATTTGTTGGCATATAACTGTTCATAGTATTCTCTTATGATTCTTTTTATTTCTGTGGTGTTGGTTGTTATTTCTCCTCTTTTTCATTTTTTACTTTATTTGGGTCCTCTCTCTTTTCTTCTTGGTGAGCCTGGCTAGAAGTTTGTCGGTTTTGTTTATCTTTTCAAAGAAAAAAACAGCTCTCGGTTTTATTGATCTTTTCTATTGTTTCTATATCTCTTTTATTTATTTCCTCTGATCTGTATTATTTCCTTACTTCTGCTGACCTTGGGTGATTGCAGTGGGTTGGGGTAGGAGGAGAGTGTGACTACGAAGTGATAGTAGGAGGCAGTGTTTTTGGAGTGATGGAACTGTTCTGTATCTTGATTTTGGTGGTATTGCCTAAAATTATACATTGTAAGAACTGTACACCCAATAAAGGTCAGTTTTATTACATTAATTTTTATAATACCATTGAATATACTTTTTAAAAAAGCCAATTCAGTCAAATAAATTATATGGACCTAAGACAATGAGACTTGAAAATCTAACTTTTGATCTAAAGGTAAAATTTGGGTTATCTTAGAGTAGTAGTTCTTAGCCAAGGCTATATGTAAAACACAGGGAAGTTTTTCAAACGTAACTGCCTATGACCTACTTGGTTCTGATTCACTAGGTCAAGGCTAGGGCTGGTCATATCTTTTAAAATAGCTTCCAAGGTAATTGTGATATAACATCAAGTGGAGAATAATTTATTTGAACTGACAAATTACTACAAAACTTCAGAATGTTGTCTCTCACAAGCAAACTACTATAATAATTAGAAGAAATTTCCACATTGTTTTCTCTGAAAGATACTAGTTGTATTAGTCTAGGTAGATTAACTTCTGTAACAAAAACTCTCCAAATCTGAGTTAACTGAGTATTTATTTCTTGGACATGTCAAAATACACCAGTGGTATCTACATACCACTTGTGTGACCTTCCTCCACACAGTAATTCAGGAATCTTGTCTCTTATCATTTGGTGGCTTTAGTATTCCCTTGGAGTCTTGCCATCCTCCAGGCCTGGAAGTTGTATATATCACTTATGCCCACATTCCACTGGCATTCAATGGCATGGGCCCAACTTACTGTAAGGAAAATTGAAAAATGTAGGCTAATTGTAAGCCTAGGAAAACAAGGACTCAACACAATTGAATATACTTACTCTGTGTGCCAATGGAGGGCATATCCATGTACTTTCACAATTAAGAGTGAAGGAGTATGGAATACTTTATACTTTTTATAATTTAAAATTCATTTTAAGACATTGCCAACAGCACAAAAAGCCAAGTTTCCAAAGCATAGTTGTGTGTTACTAAGAATACTGGAAAATACATAAAAGTTTTTTTTTTTTTTTAATTTTATTTATTTTTTTATTTTTTTATTTTTGGCTGTGTTGGGTCTTCGTTTCTGTGCGAGGGCTTTCTCTAGTTGTGGCAAGCGGGTGCCACTCTTCATCGCGGTGCGCGGGCCTCTCACTATCGCGGCCTCTCCTGTTGCGGAGCACAGGCTCCAGACATGCAGGCTTAGTAGTTGTGGCTCACGGGCCTAGTTGCTCCGCGGCATGTGGGATCTTCCCAGACCAGGGCTCGAACCCATGTGCCCTGCATTGGCAGGCAGATTCTCAACCACTGCGCCACCAGGTAAGCCCCTACATAAAAGTTTAATTTGGGCTTTGGAGGCCTCCCACCCTATTCTTGCTTTTGATCACAAGGACCTGCTGACATCATCCCTGATTGTTTCCCTTGTACCCTAGTGAATGGTCTTGTCCTCTAGGTTTTGTTTATCACCTCTGTTCTTCTCCAGAGTATTCAGTGAAGATCCACACAGGTGTGTTTCCTCCCTTCTTACTTCCCACACAGATAGTCATATAGACTTGAGAAAAATTCACTCATTACACATTCATTATTACAGTATATAAAAATATTATCCATAACCACAACATGTGTACCATATGTCTTAGCACATATGATAAATTGGATGTGGTCAGTGGGATGAGCATCACAGAGGTGCTCCAAGAAGAATGCACATATGGAATATAACCTTATCCCATTCTTCATTCTCCACTTAAGTGCTAGAAAAGTGATTCTTTGGCTTGTGTGGTAGTGATGGCAGCAGCATTTGTACATGTGGGAAGAGGTAGAAAAAGGAGAAACAGAAAAATAGAAAGTGTCATTGATCTACTGATACAGGAATTTATCCCCTATTTTCGTAGAAGGGCCTAAACATTAAACAAATGAAATAATCAATACATTTTGTCTGTTTCCTATGTTTGTAACAGACTGCATTTGCATTGATTTGAAAGCAAGTTTTGTTTCCAAGGAGAGATGGCTTACAAGGGTTTTTATGCCTCCTCTTTCCTGAAAAGCTGAATAGAGTAACATAATTGGATAGTATTTTGGCCATCTTTCACAATCATTAATAAAGGGATTACTCCAGCCACAAAGGCATCAAAGTAAGTACTTTCAGGGGTCAGAAGAGAAGGTACTCCAAAAGACCACACCTCTGTCTTCAGCATGAGGTCAGTGTCAGAACTCCATTGTAGGGTTATGACTTCTTAGTAGCAGGATTGTTTTATTTAGAAAACCAGCAAATTCTTTACTTCCATCAAGAATTGAAATATAAGACACAGGGCTCAGACAGTGTGTGGGTGAAGCAATAAGAAAAGGAGTAAGAAGTATGTGTAAACTGATAAAATCAATGTCAATTAGGCAATGGGTGTTTAGTTTCCAAGCCTATATGTCACTTGTTCCTTAAAATTCCCAATCCTGTAGATTTTGAATCCTCAAAAGGAGGCCTAGCAGCACACTTTCCTCAGGATTGGTATCTAATACTAAGGGGAATGATCATAAAAGAGAAAATTGAGAAGTTGGAAGAAATGCGACATTTCATAAACCATAGGAGACAGTAGAAAGAGGCCTTGAAGGGATTGAAGTAGCCAAGGTTGAAAGAGAAATGGAAACCCAAATTACACAGGGAAACATGGACCCTCCCTCTGAACTATTTGGATTTAAGCATAGCTGAAGAAGCTGAAGGAATTTGGTTTTGTAATACAAGCACAGTACATTTTCCTTTGAGCAACTACCTGCCATGTTTAAGTTTCTGAAAATAATATAAATGATTTTATCAATGATAAAATAGCCTACAAAACCCTCTAAATCTTGGGGCAGAAATCTGACCTCCCAAAAACCACTGCCAGAAAATTTCTTCGTATATTTGTGTAAGGCTCATTGGAAGTTGGCAAATTGTTATAATATTTCAACAGTTTGTTATTAACTACCTCAAAAGTTTCCAGAGAAAAAAGGAAGTAGAAACATAAGCACCATTGGAAAATAATTTTCTCTGCCTTTTAGAAATTGTCTGTGTTTTAGTAGGAAAAGACTAATAATTTATCCTCTCTAACTACCAAAAAATAGAACTTAAAGAAATTGACTAAACTGATATTTTAAACAGCTTTGTTAAATTTTTCATTTCAGTTATTGTACTTTTCAACTCTAGAATTTTCATTTGGTCCTTTTTTATGATTTTTATTTCTCTATTGAGATTCTCTATTGACTCATTATTAACATATTTTCTTTTAATTCATTAAACATAGTTTCCTTTAATTACTTGAACAAATTTATAACACCTACCTTGAAGACATTCTCGGCTAAATGCAATATCTGGGTCCACTCAGAGTCAGTTTCTATTGACCACATTTTTCCTGAGTCTGGGGTACACTTTTCAGTTTCTTTGTATGTCCAGTACTTTTTGGTTTAAAAGTGGACATTTTAGATAATATTTTATATAGTATATTCTAATAACTCAAGATTGTTTTATTTTTCTGGAAGTTTTTTTTTTTTAGAATTTTATTTATTTTTTTATACAGCAGGTTCTTACTAGTTATCCATTTTATACATATTAGTGTATGTGTGTCAATCCCAATCTTCCAATTCTGGAAGTTTTTTTATAGTTGTTTTATTTGTTTGATGTTTAGTTACTTGTCTGAACTTAAACTGCAGAATCTGTCTTCACCCACCTCCAACCCCCATCCTCCCACCTCATTCCCAGTATCCAGCTGCTGATGTCTCTGTTCAGATTTTTAATTAGTTTTGCATTTTAGCCCAACTTCCTAAAGGTTGCCTCTGTGTCTGAATAGCTCAGTTGGTTAGCCAGTTAATTTGGCTGAAGTTGTGTTCAAACAGTTGTGCTCATAAGGCTTCCACCCTC
Source organism: Balaenoptera borealis (assembly GCF_965194805.1). Classification (NCBI taxonomy): domain Eukaryota; kingdom Metazoa; phylum Chordata; class Mammalia; order Artiodactyla; family Balaenopteridae; genus Balaenoptera; species Balaenoptera borealis. Next base: position 34,341,553 of record NC_138881.1, on the reverse strand, counting down.
TGCTGATTGAACTGTGCATAGTTAAGAAATGCATTCAAACTTGCAGCCAGTTCTTATGTTTCCCTTGGCTTTCACTTTTCCCCAGGATCTTTTGAGTCTCCCTCATGTTTTTAGTTTAGCAGTCCATGAGGTTGGTATGGACTTATCTCAGCACTTCTCTGGTTCAGTGGTTTCAGGATCTCCCCATTAAATATCTGGCTATAATCAAACTCAACCTAGGACCTCAGCCTTGGACTAACAAAGCTGGGAGGGTTTCCCCCTTCTGTTACAAACCAAATCCATCACTTCTGTCTGGCAAATCTGTGGGTTTTCATCCTCTCCCCTTTATCCCTCACAGGTGTTACCCCCCCCCCCAATAAATATCCTACACATCTAATTCACATTTGCACCTGCTTTCCACAGGACCTAAACTGACACAATGGGTGGCATAGTTAAATGGGCCATCAACTTTGCAGTTTTCATTGAGGAGGTGTTTAAACTAGAATTGGATGATCCAGAACCATCCTCATTCATAAAACTGAGACTGCTCTGGAGCAAACGACTGGTCTCTCTCCAGGTCTGCTAGCTGAAATTAAAGATACCGCTCAATGCTTGAAGGAACCCAGGGGTTAAATTACTCATTAGAAAGGAATGAGGCAATCATATAGGAGAGGATTCAATAGCCATTGGAATTTAGTCAGTTGTCACCAACCTTAGGTGAGAAAGCTAGATTAAGAGCTGAAGGAGGATCCACCGGGGGTACCATTCCTGGCAAAGACCTCAGCCAGGAGGTAAATAACCTTCTAAGGTTTCCTAACTGTATCTATATTTGCATTTAAGTACTAGTAATAGAGACCTGAATATAGTAGCTAAAAACACAACAGTTTATTCTCTTGCATAGAACAAGTTCACAGGTAGACAGTCTTCAATTGTTATGACAACTCCACAAAATCATCAGGGATCTAGAATCATCTTAACTTTTGCTCAGCCATTCTCACCATGTGGCTTCTTCTGTCCTTAAGGTCACCCCATGTCCCAAGGTAGATGCTGGAATTCCAGCCATTACATATGTAGTCTAGGAAAGAGAATGGAAGAAAAGCAACCCCAACTGAGTTAGCTCCTTTAAACAACTTTTCCCAAAGTTGCTTACACCACTTCCGCTAAATCCCATTGGCTAAAACTTGATCATATTTCCACAACAAGGGGTTCAGAGGCAGAACATGTAGTTCTTTATTCTGGGAAGCAATGTGCCTAGCTAAAAACCAGGCTTCTGTTATTAAACAAGTCTTTGCCACAGTGATCCCTCAGTTTAAAAAAATCCACAATTGATCTAGGTTAAGTTGAACAGTGTGGACAGAAAGAGACAGGAACTTGGGGAGATATTTTTCCTTACGGGCTCCACTAGAGACAAGAGGACAGAGTCAGCCCCTTTTGTGAACCGTGGCATGGAATCATCCAAACCACCAGGTACTAGAGAAGAGCCCTGCTCACTACCCTGGAAAGACCCCAGACATGAGATTCATTAGGACGCAACTCCATGATATTTTATATAGCGTTAGAGACTTCTTTGGGCTAACAGAAATTGGAAAGGCTCAGTCACATCTAGGTTACAAAAAGGAGAAGGTTTTATATAAACTTTCTTAACCAGTTTGGTCTTGCATAATCATGCCTCCCCAGGCCTTCCTCCCAAAAGGTACTGACTGTTTTAAAATAGCAAAATAAAATCAACCAAATTGGCTGTGAAAATCTACTAAATATAAACTCTGATTTGGTAACAGCCTCACACACACACACACACACACACACACACACACACACACACACACACACACACAAAAGTACACACATTCTAGTGAAAATCATCCCAGGTCCAGAATTGAGTCTGGTAAACTGCAGTTGTACTTGATTGTTACTTTGACTTTACCTGAGAAGTCTTCACTGAACACACAGGGAAGATTTTAGAAGAGTTTTTTTTAAAGTGGACAGTTTTTGCCTTCTCACTGATTATTCATGGAATGAATATATCATTTTCCTATATCAGAACTCCTCTGTTGATGAGATATATAAATACATAGAAGTGATAATAATTCATGTTAATGAGGTATATAATATAACAGACACTTTCTTGAATGGGAAGCATTCAGCAAGAGAGAACTGCACAGTTGGTTTTCTCCATTCTGGACACCAGAATCTTGCCTACAGCTGTCAGGCAGAGACTCCCATTCCAAGTATCTACCTTCCATAACACATGGAGGAAGCATTTCATTGAGAACTTCATGAAGACAGTGAGAATCATAAATGTATATATTTCATTACAAAGTTAAAGCATGATTATATACAATAATTATAACAATAACATTTAATAAGCATTGATACACCACACACTGTTCTAAGTGCTTTCTCTTTATTAAGTCATTTAATCTTCACAACAAGCCTATAAGAAGAGTTATTATCCTAATTTTCAAATGTAGAAGTGAGTCACAGAGAAGATAATGAACTTGCATCAGAACACACAGCTTGGGCTTCCCTAGTGGCGCAGTGGTTAGGAATCCGCCTGCCAATGCAGGGGACACGGGTTCAAGTCCTGGTCCGGGAAGATCCCACATGCCGTGGAGCAACTAAGCCCGTGCACCACAACTACTGAGCCTGCACTCTAGAGCCCACGAGCCACAACTACTGAGCCCGCGTGCCACAACTACTGAAGCCCGCGTGCCTAGAGCCCGTGCTCCGCAACAAGAGAAGCCACCACAATGAGAAGCCCACACACCGCAACAAAGAGTAGCCCCCCTCGCCACAACTAGAGAAAGCCCGCGTGCAGCAATGAAGACCCAGCACAGGCAAAAATAAATAAATAATAAAATTTTTAAAAAATAATAAAAATAAAATAAAAGAGATACTTAAAAAAAGAACAACACACAGCTTGTAAATGAATTTCTAACTTTACAAAACCCATGTTCTTAATCACGACACTTTAAATTGTGTATAGTAATTATTTCACTTCCACATTAATTTCCTTTTTTCTCTCTGAAGAAATGATGAATATCCTTAGCCAGGTGTAGCTAATAAAATGCTCTTCATTTTGATCCTGCCTTGTTTTACTTTGTTGTGTTACTCAAGTTCTGTTGATAAGTCCTCTTCTCGGTGTCACGTTGCCATATCCGCTGGGGTCTGTGTTGAGTTAGGCTACATTTATTGGCTTTGTACTGTGTCAGCTTAGCTAACCCCGGAACTGTGTTTCTCAGAATTGCCTTCCTTGTGTGGTTCTGGTTTCTGGTTGGCCACAAGAGATTGTAGAAGTAAAGATTCAGTAGTAATTATTCTCTGAAGGTCAGTGTAAGGTACCAGGCAATACTGCAGAGTGCACACATTGCCACTGGTATGCTGGCTTACCTTGTTAGCACCGGATAGCAGCTGGGCCCGCAGGTTCTTCAGCTCCTGCCTGACCTTCAACTTCAAGTTCTGGGCCACTTGCATATGCAGCTGCATAACAAAAGATGCCAATTTCTGCAGGTCACCCACATCACTGAAGCTGGAGATGGTAATGATAGATGGTTTCCACTTTGTGAGTTCCAGTTTGTCCTTTCTCTCTCCCACTTCACATTCAGCTTTTCTTGCTGACAGCTAGCCCTGCTACCTACAGTGACTTCAGGCTCGTCACCATAAGCAGAGACAAGTTTTTCATACAGTTTCTCACCAGTTCCCACAATTGCCTAAGGTCTAATCCTTATGATAAATTTCAAATTCCATGTGGCTTACAGTGGTTCTGCTTTCCTAATTGAACCCTGATGGAGAAACCAATTTATCCTATGATGACGAACTAACTTCAAAGCCAATGGCTTAACAAAGGTTTGTTTTGAGCTCAGGTTACAAATCCAGTGTGAATCAACAAAGTGGGTTAGCCAACACTTGGTACATATGGTAAGCTGTTTCAACTGTAGCCATTCTAAAAGGTATATAGTGTTCTCATTATGGTTTTAATTTGAGTTTCCCTAATGATGTTGAGCATGTTTTCTGTACTTATTTGCCATCCATATATCTACTTTGGATTATCTTTTCCAAATTTGTGAGGTTGTTTATTTTCTTATTATGGAGTTTTGAGAGTTCTTTATGGATATGTGATTTGCAAATATTTTCTCTCCATCTGTGGCTTGTCTTTTAATTTTCCTAACACTACCTTTTAAAGAGCAGATGTTTTTAATTTTGATGAAGTCCATTTAACATTATTTTTTTATGGATTGTGCTTTTGATGTCATATCTAAGAAATCTTTGCCTACCCCAAGGTCACTAAGATTTTCTCCTATGTTTTCTTCTAGATATTTTATAGTTTTGTTTTGTATTCAGGACTGTTATCCTTTTTGAATTAATGTTTGTCTTTAGTGTGAGGTATGGATCAAAGTTTTTTATTTATTGAGATATGAATGTTTAATTGTTACAGCACTAAAGGAAAAGACTATCCTTTCTGTGCTGCATTGCTTTTGCACCTTTATCAGAAATCAATTGTCCTTATATGTGTGGACCTATTTCTGGACTTTCTATTCTGTTTCATTGATCCATTTGTCTACCTCTATGCCAACACCACTGTCTTCATTAATGTAGCTTTTTAATAAATCTTCAAGTCAAGGAGTGTTATTCCTCCAAGTTTTTCTTTTCTTCTAGGCCCTTTCATTTTTATATTCATTTTAAAATCAGTCTGTTAATTTCTGTTTAAGAAGCCTACTGAGATTGTGATTTGAATTGAACTGAGTTTAATGTATAGAACAGTTTGGGGAGAATTGACATTTTAACAATATTGAGCCTTCTGATCCATGAACTTTAATTTCACTTAACAATATTCTATTGTTTTGGGTATTCAGATCTTACAAGCTTTTGTCAGATTTATACCTAAATATTTCATATTTTAATGCTATTACAAATGGTACTATATTTAAATTTCAACTTCCAATTGTTTATATAATTTACAGTATAGGGAACTCACTTATCAGTTCTAATTGTTTTTTTGAAGATTCCGCTGGATTTTCTACATAGACAATCATTTCATCTTTGAATAGACAGTTTTACTTTTTCTTCCCAATCTGAATACCTTTGTTTTCTTTTTCTTGCCTGATTGCACTGGCTAGAACGTCCAGTACAATAATGAATAGGAGTGGCAAGAGTGGACGTCATGATCTTAAGGGAAAAACATTCAGTCATTCACCATAAAGTATGATATCAGCTGCAGTTCTTTTGTAAATAAATGCTCTTTATTGGGTTGAAGAAGTTTCCTTCTAGTTTCAGTTTGCTGAAAATTTTTACCAGGAATGGATGTTGAATTTTGTCAAATACTTTTTCTGCATGTATTGAGATTATCATCTAGTTTTTTTATGGTCTGTTAATGTGGTGAAATATAGTGATTGAATTTTGAATGTTAAAACATTTGTATTCCTCTGCTAAACTCTTTTCATGATGCATTATACTTTTTATGTTATATATTGTTTGATTCAATTTGCTAAAGAATTTTTACATCATGTTCATGAGGGAAATTGATCTGTAGTTTTTTTGGTGTTTTTTGTTTTTTGGTAATATCTTTGGTTTTGCTATCAGTGTAATGTTGGCCTCATAGAATGAGTTGGGACGTGTTCCTCCTCTTCAAGTTTCTCTAAGAGTTTATGAGAATTGGTATTATTTCTTCCTTAAATGTTAGGTAAAGTTCACCAGTGAAGTCAACAGGGCCTGGAATTTTCTTTGTAGGGAGGTTTTTGACTACACATATTGACTCTTAAATGCTAAAGCCTAGGAATGATGCATCACACTTATAGCCAGAACCAGCGGCATGGTTCTGCCTAAGTGTAAGAAGGCTGGGAAATGTAGGGGAGCACATAAATATTTAGTGGTCAGTAAATATCTGTGCCATAGGGTCTTTGGAAATTTTATAGAAAATTAAGTCTACTTTGAGTAATTGTTCAAAGTTTACTTTAAGGTTGTGAGATGTAGCAACTATGTTACTAGGCAGGTTTGTCCCCTTCAACACTGCAAAAAACACATTGCTTTTATCGTACGACTCTGGAAATAAGATCACATTCTCTGTGCTGTGGCTCTGTTCTCTTCAGTGGAAACTCAGTTTTCTCCTCCTATGGCTTCTGGTCCACATTGGTGAGGAGAGGATTTTATCCAAGTTAGGCTTTGGCAGGAAAAATAATTTCTAGATTGGATCCAAGATGAAAATGGTTCCTTGGCCTTATGGAAACACAAATGCCATGACTCGTCCTGTCTTACACTATAAATATTCCAGTGTCTGCAGAAGCTTCTCTTGGCTGCCGAACTGTTTAAATATTTCATGTGTACCAATATTTAGGATACAAAACCCCACAAAAGCTTGAATTTTTTTAAAACTTTCATATTCTTAACACTAGTTTCTTTGGTGTGCCAGATAAATATATTTGATCGTAAATTAAGAACTTATTGGAAGTTATATCACACAGGGCACATGTCAAGATGCTGCAACAGAGAACTACTATTCAGTGGCTTATTCAGGGTATACGTTTCTCTCTCAGATCACAGTCCAGAAATGTGCAGTCCAAGGCTAGTAAAGCTGCTCTGCCATCGTCAATATAGGGCTTCCATTTATTTCATGGTTCAAGATAGCTTGGGTCCAGTTTGCATCATCTCCCAGCCAAGATTAAAGGGAAAGGCTCAGGAGAGCACGTGAACCTTCCCTTGTAGGGGAACAAGTTGGAAATAGCATACATTACTTCTGCTTCGCTCCAATGACCAATACTCAGCCTCATGACCACACCAAATTGCAAACAAGGATGAAATGTCATCCTGAGCTGGGAATCCAAGTGCCTAGGTAAAGCTTGGGAATTCTGGGGGGTTTTTTCAGCTTTTTTTTTAAATTGAAGTATAGTCAATTTACAATGTTTTATTAATTTCTGCTGTGTGTATGTGTGTATATATATATATATCTCCATTCTTTTTTTTAAAATATTCTTTTCCATTATGGTTGATCACAGGATATTGAATATAATTCCGTGTGCTATACAGTAGGACCTTGTTATGGGAGTTCTGTTGTTAAAGAGAGAGACTGGATATTGGTGGGAAGTGAGTAAGCTTTCAGGAGTGCACAATATGGGCGGGAAGGCAGAAGAAAACAATTTGGAAACAAGCAAAAGGAGGCCAGCTTTGAGTGGGGGCAGGGTGCACAGGAAACAGGCACTATAGGAACAGTCAGGGCACTGCTATTGGGTTAAAGAAAAAAGAAAAAAAAACTCCAACCGTTTTGTCATTTTTCTTTCACTTGTTCTAGATTCAAGGTCCAAATGACCAAGAAAAGATACATACCTTACTCTGTATTGGGGAAATAAGGAAGAATCAGATGAACGTGACCTCTTGAAACTCCATGGGTGTCCACAATTGGAGGGGGAGCTATTTGGATTTCTCATACTACCAAATTTTTTATAATAGGGAGTGGTAGGTCCCCAGAAAGAAATTGGGGTACCATTTGGAAAGGGTGTTGGGCTATCACAAAACGCATATCTACCATATTAATCACTTTAAATATTTGCCAGAATATTGGTACCATCTAATTTATTTGACCATCCCAAAAACAAAGTTGTGACAACTATGAAAAAAGAAGTCACCATCATATCCCTTATGCTGCCAGGACCTCGGTTTTACTGGTGCTTTCTTTGTCATGTTTCTTCTACCTATCCCTTCTTTCCCATTCTTTTTGTGTTTTTCCAAACCTTATTATCTGTTGCCTGAACTACCACTCCTTGGCTAGGCTGCTTGGGATGCAAGTAAGAGAAAACCCTAACTCAACTGTTACAAACAGTAAGGACATGTCTTACCACTGATATCAAGCAGTCCAGAAATCCAGATAGGCTACAGGTACCGGAGGTCTGGGCTCTGGTCCTGTTTCTCTTGTAGTTTTCTTCATTTCCGCCTTCTCCGTGTGTGTTTGCTCCAGTCTCAAGCTGGTTGTGAAATGGGTGATACATTCCAGGCGTCACATCCATACATAACAACATCAGTGGAAAAGAGGGACTTCTCTTGTCTGTATAATTGTTTTAGGAGTAGAGTGGATGCTGTGAGGTACTGCCTATATCCCTCTTCAGGCTTTTTTTTTTTGGCCGCACCGCGCTACATGTGGGATCTTAGTTCCCTGAGCAGGGATCGAACCCATGTCCCCTGCAGTGGAAGCGCAGAGTCTTAACCACTGGATTGCCAGGGAAGTCTCCCTCTTCAGGCTTAAAGGGACTTATTTTCCCAGCTGCTGAGGGTGTTTCCTTCAGAGAAACTGCAGCTGTCAGCCCGTTCGGAAATGCTCTTTGCTGACTATAACTGTCTTCCCAAGTTCGTGTTCCCTTCCTGGGAGCAGCGCATATCCAGTGACTGTTTGTCACAAACATATAAGGGCCCAGCCTCCTCAGTCCGACTCAGAACAACTCTGCAAGACCATCTTCAAAGTCCCTTGTTGGGTTGACTGAGACCTTCACTGCGGTTACATCATAGCCCAACTTCTCCCTCTGCCACATCTTGCTGCCTTCTCTTTCATCTCACAGGTGTTGATCCCAGGTATACTCCTTCATGACCCTTCTGTATGTTCATTGCCATGTCAGAGTCTGCTTTTTAGGGAATTTGATCTGCAACAAGAAGTGAATAAGTCTTTCTCAGGTATCCCCTCAAATCTCAATGTGCTGCTGTGTCTTATGCACTCCCTTAAACAGATTCCTGGTAGGGAGAACAGGACTGTCATGATTGGCTTAAACCAAATAGGATTTGCCTCTTGAGCAGGGGAAGGGATCAAACTCCCCTAATTCTTGTGGAGCGTGAATGAGAAATGAACAAAGCTGGGGCTCTACCAGCAGTGAAGATGCAAAGGATGGATGTTGGGTTGGCAGCCAACAGTGTCTGAGGCATCAACTTCTGCCTCTACACTTTCCTTCTTACTCATGGTGCCCTCTGCTATAGTCCTCTTCCTCAGAGACTGCTTTATTTCTATCACTTTCATGCTTTTAAAAAACCCTAAATGTGTATCTACAGATCATATTATAGATACTTTCAATCTTTTATTTTTTCTTGCTTCAACCTACCCAGAGAAACAACACATGCCCGTCAACCACAGGGGCTTGTTATTTACTGTTTCACTACAGAAGGGATCCTGGAAAAGAAGGAAAGGAAAAGAAGGGCAACCCTGGCGGGTGGTGCAAATCAGGCTCTCCAGAAGCAGGTGTTTTTGACAACCCTAAGAGGCCATATTGCATATTCCTTGAGAATCACTCACCTGTAGGTTCTAGAATCAAGTGCGTAGCTTTTAGCTGCCCTTCAAGAACCTGCATAACTTGGCTTCAGTTTTCCTTTCCAGCTGCCTCTCCCACTGTCCCCCTACATCAGCAGTCCCCAACCTTTTTGGCACCAGGGACCTGTTTCGTGGAAGACAATTTTTCCACAGACCAGGGGTTGGTGGGATGGTTTCAGGATGATTCAAGTGCATTACACTTATTGTGCACTTTATTTCTATTATTATTACGTTGTAATATATAATGAAATAATTATACAACTCACCATAATGCAGAATCAGTGGGAGCCCTGAGCTTGTTTTCACTTGCCACTCACTGATAGGGTTTTGATATGAGTCTGCAAGCAATTGATATATTATGGTCTCTGTGCAGTCAAACCTCTCCGCTAATGATAATCTGTATTTGCAGCCGCTCCCCAGCGCTAGCATCACCGCCTCAGCTCCACGTCAGATCATCAGGCATCAGATTCTCATAAGAAGCGTGCAACCTGGATCCCTCGCGTGCACAATTCCCAGTAGGGTTTGCGCTCCTGTGAGAATCTAATGCCGCCACTGATCTGACAGGAGGCGGAGCTCAGGTGGTAATGCGAGCAATGGGGAGCGGCTGTAAATACAGATGAAGCTTCGCTCACTTGCCCGCTGCTCACCTCCTACTGTGCAGCCCAGTTCCTAACAGGCCACGGACCACTACCAGTCCATGGCCTGGGGGTTGGGGACCCCTGTCCTACCTGACCGTTCTGCTCCTGGCTTGTTGCAATGCACAGACCCACTTCTGTGTTTCTGGTTACATTGATCTCTCTTCTTCAAAATCTACCTTAAGCCTCACCTCTATAATGGCTTTCCTGACCCCTCCAGTCTACTGTGACCTCTCATTGACCACACCACCCATAGGGTCACTCAGCAGACACTCAGAATTCACAAAGGCTTTCTAAACCACTAAAATGTCAAATACAGATATTTCTATATGCATTCCTAGCTTTTTTTCTGATCACATTTCAGTAGAGTCGAGTGATTCCTAGATGTGACCACACTATAATTTACTGCCACAGAGACACAGAGGTTCAATCACTTCAAGAACATTACCAGATAGAAAACAAAATTCTGTCAAGACCTTGATGCTGGAGAGTCAAGACCCATTACTTACCAGCAGAGCATCAGAACTTTGGAGATTCAAATAAATGCCTCAGTAATTTCTCACAAAAATAAACACAAAGAATGTGGAATCCTTGAATGCCAATAGTCTCTGGTAAATTCTTGAAGCATTTCATGTATGAGCAACTGCAGTGCAGAAACCCCGTGGTGTAACTCTTGGTATTTCTAAAGTGCCTTTGCACATAGTCAAATATTTGATGAATGGGTGTTGAATCATCATTCATCATACTTTGAGCAATTAATTCTATAGTGAGATATGTCACCTCAAATAAGCATTAAGAGATTACACAATTAGAAGTATTGAATTGTTCATTTAAGCTCTCATGTGGGAAAGTTATTAAACCTTGTACAAACAATAGGAAGTCATTCATTTATTAATTTAAAAGTGTTTTTTAGTACCTACTGTGTGCTATTTGTTAGTGCTACAAATACAACGATGAAATCAGACACTGTCCCAACTTGTGTTAAAGAAGTCATAGTCTGTCAGGGAATACAGATATTAGTTGAGTGATTTATACAGATAAATACTATGATGAATTCAAACAATTTACACAAATAGGTACACAAATAGGTATATGCTATGAATCACATCTTATTTTTTAAAGTTTTTTATTTTAAAAACTTTTATTGGGGTATAGTTGATTTACAATGTGTTAGTTTCAGGTGTACAGCAAAGTGATTCAGTTATACATATACATATATTCATTCTGTTTTTAGATTCTCTCCTCATATAGTTTATCACAGAATATTGAGTAGAGTTCTCTGTGCTGTACAGTAGGTCCTTGTTGATTATCTATCTTATATATAGTAGTGTGTGTATGTTAATCCCAAGCTCCTGATTTATCACCTCCCACCCCCACCTTTCCCCTTTGGTAACCATAAGTTTGTTTTCAATATCTATAAGTCTGTTTCTGTTTTGTAAATAAGTTCATTTGTATCATTTCATTTTTTTAAATTAAATTCCACATATGAGTGATATCATATGATATTGCTGACTTAACTTCACTTAGTATGATAAACTCTAGGTCCATCCATGTTGCTGCAAATGACATTATTTCATTCTTTTTTATGGCTGAGTAATATTCCATTGTATATATGTACCACATCTTCTTTATCCATTCTTTAGTCAATGGACATTTAGGTTGCTTCCATGTCTTGGCTATTGTAAATAGTGCTGCAGTGAACATTGGGGTGCATGTATCTTTTCGAATTATAGTTTTCTCCAGATATTTGCCCAGGAGTAGGATTGCTGGGTCATATGGTAGCTCTGTTTTTAGTTTTTTAAAGAACCTTCATACTGTTCTCCATAGTGGTTGTACCAATTTACATTCCCACCAACAGTATAGGAAGGTTCCCTTTTCTCTGCACCCTCTCCAGCATTTATTGTTTGCAGACTTTTTGATGATGGCCATTCTGACTGGTGTGACGTGATATCTCATTGTGATTTGCATTTCTCTAATTAGTGATAATTAGATAATTAGATAATTAGTGATGTTGAGCATCTTTTCATGTGCTTTTTGGCCATCTATATGTCTTCTTTGGAGAAATGTCTATTTAGATCTTCTGCCCATTTTTTTTTTGTTCCAATAAAACTTTATTTACAAAAACAAACAGGGTGGATTTGGCTGGTGGGCTATAGTTTGCTGACCCCTGGTCTAGTCCAAAATGACCACTCCAGCTTCATCTCTCTCTACTCTCCCCTCTGTTCTCTGCACTGACCTGTTCTGCCCGTTTTTTGATTGGGTTGTTTGTTTTCTTGAAGAAGCACATGTTTTAGTTATCTACTGCTGTGTAATGAATCAGCTCAAAATTTAGTGGCTTAAAACAATGAGATATTATTTATCTCACAGTTCTAGGGGTTAACTGGGTTCAGTGGGCAGTTCTCAGCCAGGGTCTCTCATGCAATTGCAGTGGTACAGTGACTTGGGTTGGAGTCATCTTTAAGGCTTCCTCACTCCCATGTCTGGCAGTTGATACTCGCTCTTGACTGGGATCTCAGCTGGGCTCTGAGGTGGTTCACGTACACACGACCCCTCCATGTGGCTTTTGCGCAGCACGGCTGCTGACTTCCAAGAGCAGCCATCTTGGAAAATACACAGCTCATAAGACTTAAATTTATCTATTAGGGAGTCTGGGAAAGCTTCCCTGAAGTGTTGTTTAAGATAAGATCTGAAAATAAGGAGATGTTACCTAGAATAAGCAGTAGAAAAAGTAAGCGGAAGAAAGAGTATGTGCAAAGACCCTGAGACAGAAAGGAACAGAGCACAGACTGAAAGAAAATCAGGGTGACGGCAGTACTAAGAGTGAGGTAAGGGTCTTGAGAGTTGAGGCTGGATGAGCATAGACAGGGTCCAGATGAAACAGAGCTTTGTATGTTACGCTCAGAATCTTGTTCTCTCGTGTACATGTACCGGTAATCCAGCAAAGGGTTTTAAGCCTGTGAATGATGGTTTGGTCTGACTGCAGCAAATGGAGAGGATATTGAGGTTGCAGGAGGTACAGGAGTGAATGCAAGGGACCACTTAGGAAGTCATTGATAGGGGTCCAGTTGAGAAGTGATGGGATGGAGCATGGGCCAAGTGGGTGGCAATGAAGACAGGGCAACATGGCTGGATTCAAGCATCATAAGGAGGAAAATACAGGACTTGGGGAAGGGTTGGCTGGAGGGGAAGGAAGGAGTCAAGGATGAATAGTGGTGCCAGTCACGGACACAGAGAATGCTGGAGGACAACGAGATTTGCAGGTTAGAGGTTCTGAATCTATTCAGTATGTGTGGAGTTGGAGGTGCATTTGAACAATCAAAAGAAGTTATATAGTAAGGTCAGGCACCCATAGGAGAGTCTAAAGGTACATATTTGTGAGTTCTTAATGTTTAGCTGGTAATTAAAGCTCTGAGTGTGGATGAGATCACCTAGGGATAGAGTATAGAGATTCCATGGAATTCAACATTTAATGGTTGCCCCGAGACTGGTGGGTGGCCAGAAACACTAAGAAGCATCCAGAGATGTTGGAGGTATGATAGTGTGGTGTCCTGGAAGCTAAAGATTGTTCAAGTTACTTGAAGCGATAAGTGGCCATTAGTATTGAATGCTTCTGAGAAGTGTATAGAAATGAGGACTAAAACATGTCCACTTATGCAAACAACACGCAGGTCATGACAGCAAGAGTTATTTCAGAGGACCAATGTGCGCAGACCCAGATTGGAGTAGGTTGATGGAAGCAGAGAGTTCAGGCAACTTTTTTGAATGGGGAAAGAAAGAGTTGGAGGAAACTATATAATATGACCATCACGCAATAGCATCCATTTGAGAATAAGATATACCAACATTGGGTTTCATTGTACCAGATCATACATCCTCCTTTTAAAAAGAACGGAGCATGAGGCAAGTGGGGAAAGTACCTATATCTTATATGTTCCAGACAAACAGAAATTGGATCCACTCTGGCAGAGGGAGAGAAGGACCAGAGCAATGCGGGAAAGCTTCAAGCAGCCACTTGAAAAATATTACTGTAGAATCCCAATGCTGATAGCTCAGAATCTTTATTTGCTTTGGGTGTGTTAAACTCTTGTGGACCTTTGTGCAAGTCTTGTAACTTTTCCTTGCGTCAGCTTTTCTTTGGCTATTTACCAGGGTCAGAGAAAGGCTGATCCTTGAAAGGCAGATGGAACAAAAAAGTCCAACAGGATTTGACTAAATGAAGCCTTTGATTAGTTATCACTAATAGCACGATGCAACCCACGAAGGACTATTAACTCATTGTTTCTAAACTTGACTTGTTTTTGTACTTGGCTGGAGCCCTCACACCTCTGGCCAACAGCAGGGTTTCTGCATGTGCTCCAGCCTCCCTGAAGACCTCACAATGAGCCAGAAACTCTCGAGATCCAAGAAAGGTCTTTAGGAACAGGAGAAAGGGCATGGGTACAGCCAAAGGGAGAGGCAGCTTACACTGTGCACACACATACAGGGGATGTATGTTAGCTGTTCCTCTTGCAGCTGGAAGCCCTTCTTTAGCCTCCGGGACTAATTTTCCAGCCCAAATCCTTGCTGTGATGCTGACGTCTGGGTTGATTACAAGAGAGTAAATGAAAGCTTTTCCTCTCCTCCAACACATCCTTCTGTGACTTGAAACATGTGACAAGGCTGTTACCTCCAGCAGATGCTTTCTGGATGAATCAGCATTCTAAAAGGCAGAGGCCCCGGGGATGTGCCAACATCAACAGAATCAGCAAGGATTAAGGGGAGAGTGGGGAGACGGTTGGATGGATGCAACCTTCTGCAGGGGTCAGTTGCACAATCTTCAAAGTTGGCAGCCCTAGAATCGTGTTCGGAATAAAGGGTGAAAGGGCCCGAACTATCTCCACAGGGCCTTGAGCAGACCCCACTGGGCCAAGGACTGGGGTCTTCTTCGGGCAGTCGATATCATCACAGTTGGATGCAGGTACATATCTGAGGATAGTCTTTTGGCAAAAACATGCCAGTCTCACACGAGTTACACTCCTTTTCAAATGCATAGCCTCTGGAATACCAATCGATTGTTTCCTGTTGCCACATTAAAGTATTCCTGCTTCAGAAGTGCTCTGGCCCCCTCCTCTGCTCCTCTCTTACGCTGCCACAAACCGAGTTATGACCCAAGGTGAGGGCTTTGAAGTTGTGAGACTCAGTCCTAACAGGATTGAGATTTAACTACAGGATCTAACTGACGTTTCCTCACTGGGTTCCATTTTCTGTCAGCCTCTAGAACTGGGTCATGTTCCCTTGTACAGAATTTCTACAAGTTTTATCTGGCAAAAAAAAAAAAAAAGAGGCCTTTTCCCCCTTGGGACTCAGATGTCCCTTGTCAAGATCTAGAAGCTGATGTTTGCTATGGCTTCCTTCACTCTTCCCTGTTTGACTTGTATTCTACAAGCCTCTTTTTCCTTTTCTTCCTTTTTCTCCAGTGTCCTCAAGGATCTCATCTACTACAGTGACTTCCGCTTTCACCTCCATGCAGGCATTTCAAATCTATACCCCTCTCCTCCTCTCTCCTACTGAATTTCAAATTATCTTAGCACTAGACAGTCCCCACATTGTTGGTTCCCCCCATACTGCAATCTTCACATGTTCTAAACTAAACTTATTTTCACCCCACACTTGCTCCTCACCTGTATCAGTCTGAGTTCAACCAGAGAAGCAGATATAAATTGCGTAAGTCCAATATGAATTTGTTACAGGGAATCGCTCTTATGCAGTTGTGGACGCTTACTAAGCAGTCTCTCTATGGCTGTTGTCTCTGAGTCTAATGCTGGAGCTTGAAGTTCAAGGAGCAGGCAGTAGGGAAGGAGGATGTAACGTGGAGGGGGGGAGATCAAAGGTAGGTTAGAACCAACAAGCACAAGCTAGAGCCCCATGAGGAAGAACTGGAACTCATGTTCTTATTGCCTCTGACCTTGGCCATGAGGACCTCCAGCGGAAGTGGGGCTCTTCATCACACAGCAAAACACGTACACCTGGCCTAGGAGTTGAAGAAGCCGAAGGAGGACCAGGGGAGGGTAGAGCAGTTGCAAGCCCAGCTGCTGCTTCACACCAACGAGGTAAGTCAGCAAATCGGCAACATATGTGAGCTACAAAATAGCCACTGCTTCTCTTCCAGCCTCCAAATCTCCCGAGAATCTCCCCTAACTGGAAACAAGAGAGTGAATTCTGGGAAATGTAGCTCAGCCTAGCCACGTTGACGCATCACGAAGCCATTAAAATCCACCCCTAGTCAACTTGGCATCCATACACATCTCCTTAAAGTATACTTAATATCTGAATCAAGACAATGCCAAAGTCCGCCTTCTGCCTAGCATTATACAACTATTCCACATACAACCAAACAATGCTAACCCTTTCCCCAGAAGAGAATACAAAGGTCCTTTTTTTGTCCTTGGGTGATGTTCATTCTTTTCCTTTGATATCTTTGAGATATAAAATATTATTAATATATTATTAATATATCTCACATTAGATGATAAGGAGATGAGAAAAGAAAGAAAGCAAAAATATCTAGTTAATATATATATACAAACATATCTGTATTAAAATTAGGAAGAAATATTTATAACTATTGCAGTCTGTCTCTGCGAGGGTCAGATGGTCACAGCTGATATTTATAACTGCCTTCCCATAGTCTACCATTTTGTATTCGTTTTTGCTGTCAACAAGCACCTCAGCTGCTGGTCATGGTTCTTTGGTGAAGTGTCGCAAACTTTCATTCTTGAGGGCTCTGGGATATTAGCAGCCCTGCCTGAATTGGGTTGTTGTAATTTTCTGTTGACGTTTATCATAGGACATGGGAGTATTAAGAGGGACTCTTAAGGATTTCCTGCTTTCAAGAAAAGCAGGAAATGGGGGTACCCATCGTGTGGCAGTAGCAACACAATTTCTCCCTGATAATCACCTCTCAGGATTCATCACCCTAGTCAGACAGTAACCTCCTTCTCTGCCTGTTCATTCAGTGGCACAAGGCACCCAGAGTGTCTGGGCAGCAATCTTAACTCCCATTTCAGTAGAATCATTGTTGGGTGACTTGGTGGAAGCATTCCTGTCTTTGGAACTCAGACCTCTAGACCAGCAGAGCCTACGTATCACAGGGATAGGAAATAACATTTTGCTAATAAATCACTAGAGGTAATAGCGAACGGTGCCGCTCCCATTTCCACGGCTATGCTCAGGGATCTATGAAGATTGGCTATGGGATCAACAGCATCATGTATTGGATGGCAACTCAAAGCATATACAGCATCCAGGACGACCTTGCCCAGCCCTGCAAGGTGTTGCCACTTAGCTGTGCGTTAACTATGTCTTCAAAAGGCCTCTCCACTTCAATCAAGCTGCTTCAGGATGATAGGGAATGTGGTAAGACCAGTGAATTCCATGAGTCTGGGCCCATTGCCTCACTTCATTTGCTACAAAGTGAGTTCCTTGATTGGAAGCAGTGCTGTGTGAAATACCATGATGGTGGGTAAGGTATTCCATAAGACCACAGATGAGAATTTGGGCAGAAGCATGTGGACAGAGAAGGAAAATCCATATCCAATATGTCTATTCAAGTAACCAGGTAGACTACTCACAATCCTGCCTACTGGGAGGATTCCCCCACACTGCTGTTCTTCAGGGCTGTGAGAGAGTTAGGGCGGGAATGCTGCCACTCTCCACTTTAAGGCAGTACCTACATGCCAGGCAGAACTATCTGAGGTTTTTCTTCCTCGGTCAACTGGCCATTGGGAACGCTCCATCAGGCCAGAGATGGGGGCTGGAACACAGAAGGTGATGTAGCAGAAGTAGGGGCTACTTCCTAATGCAACTTACTTATGCCTTCCAGGCCTGCACGAGCCTGATTACATATGTATCACTTCCATTTGATGGTGGAGTGCTGCTATGAATACCCAACTGTATGGCTTGGCTAGTTGGACAACACTAGTTCAAGATGAGTGGCTCAGGCTACACGGTAACTTGGTGGTCCACGGTTAAGCATTTCATCTCTATGAAGGCCCAGTAGCAAAAAGCCAAAAGTTGATTCTGAAAAGGGTCGTAGTTATCCACCAAGGATGGCAGGGATTTGCTGCAAAGTTTTAAGGGTCGGATCTTGCTTCACCTAGAGGGGCTTGCCAAAGACATCAAACTGCATCTCTATTGGCCACTGACATATGGAGCACCAGTAGATCTCCTGGGTCACATGGCCCAAGTGACAGAGCAGCTTACAAAGTGGCCCAGACATATGACAGGGTCTTCTCTTGTTCTGAGCCCCACTCAAAACTAGCATTTCTTAGGTCACATTCATACAATGTCTAACCAAAGAGGAAAATAAGAGGAATTCCTTCAACCGGGCTTTGTTTTAAAGGTCTCTAAGTGAACCTGCTGTATTTAAAAAAAAAAAGTCTCTGAGCGAGCCTCTGATTGGCCAGCCTGAGACCTGTACTTACCCCTCTAATTACAGTGGCCTGGGGCTCAAGTTCTACTGACTCAGCCTGATTCATGGAACCACACCTATGACCGAGATTTGGAGTATCTGTGGTTGGCAGATCCCTCCAAAACCATATGAGCAGTTCCTCAAATGATGTTTTTCTGGAAATTCATCACCAAGCCCTTCTCAGAGGTGAGATAAGGCTCTGGTAAAGTCGAGTAGCCCTTTTCTCTGGAGAAGTCTCTGAGCATATTTCAGAAGGATTACTCTTCCCCTCTCCCTGCCAGAGCAGGAGGGGGCTTTCTTGGACCTTCACCATGAAAACCTGGTAGGGTTCTTGGAGTTAAAGCCTACAGCAGTGTGGGAGTCTCTGCTATGACTTCAGCCCCCAGGAGTTTCTCACTCTCCTATTAATCCGCACTCAGCCCTCAGCAATTTTTCTAAATTGCCATTTCAGTGTTCCTACCAATGTATGGCTCCCGCACGTCTTCTGCTAGGTAAGCAGATCTCAGCTGTGACTGTCTGGATATGCCTGTCTTTCCAGATAGTGATGGGTGGTGATTTGCCCTGAAAACTCAGTTCATTGTTGAGTCTGAGAAAAGTCATGGATTTTTCTGTTTGCCCAGCTTTATCTTGTTGTCAGGACAGGAATGATAACTTCCAAGCCTGGCCACTGAAACTGAAAGGCATTAATTTCATTTTTGAATCTCTGCATTCTTATATTTCTCAATTCTCTGTATGACCCCCTATTGCTACTTTATAAAAGCATTCTTCTTGAATCTTTTACTGAATACACCAAAGAGATATCTTCTAAAACTGCTTTCCCTTTTCTGTAGCTGATTATTTTCACAAACAAGGTGTTTTTCCTTTGAATCTTTAGAGTCAAAGTATTCCCTTTCCCTTAATGCTGCAGAATTTTTTCATCCCTTAGAGCTTGTGTTGTTTCATTCTGAATATTTATTCTAGAAAGGGAAGAAATCTCTTTAAGCCAGGGGATTGTAAACAGATACTATTCTTGGACTGCCATTAGCTTTTTTTGATCTTGACCTTGAGCACTCTTACCTTAACCCTCTCGGATCTAGATTTTTAACAGATACCAGAGAGCAAAAGTACCAGCCCAATTCACCCTACCCTTCTGGCATTCATTTAGCATGATTCCAATAGACTGAGGTCAGATCTCCTTGTCCTTTGAGTCTTGAGTTCTCGGAAACCTGGAGAGTTTAGTGTGGTCTGTAGTTTGTATAAGTACAGGATGGAAAAGACTAAATCCACTATAACTGTGTAACTCAAAGTGCGGTCCCTAGACCCGTGCTGCTCTCTGACTTGTTCCCATTTTATTTTTCTAGTGAGTCATGTTTATTGATTTTAGAAAAGGCTTGATCAAAAATGGATTGGGAATTTTAAAAAATTTTTTTATTTTATTGAAGTATAGCTGATTTACAACGTTGTGTTAATTTCAGCTGTACAGCAAAGTGATTCAGTTATACGTATATATATATATACATTCTTTTTCATATTCTTTTCCATTATGGCTTATCACAGGATATGGAATATAGTTCCTTGTGCTATACAGTAGGACCTTGTTGTTTCTCCATCCTATATATAATAGTTTGCATCTGCTAATCCCAGGCTCGGACTGAGAATTTTTGAAAAACAGTCCTTCGCCACAGATAGTTTGAGAAGCACTGTCTTAGGTCGCATCACTCCTGAGTGTCTCCTCAACTTTTATTCTACTGCCAACCATTTCCCAAGGTACAGTGAGCCACCAATGTTCCCCTTAAACTTCAGGTCCTTTACTCTGGAAGGATGTGGGAAGAGAAGAACTGGTTTGCGAGGGTGGGGGGATGAAGAGGTGTGGGAAGATGGTAGAGGCACATGGAGGGAAGGACCTTGACTGACGTGCTCGGGAAATCTCTCGCCTGCAGTAGGTAGGGGGCTGCCAGGTTCTCCTTCAATGGCTTCTCGGAGTCTACAAGTTCCAGGAATATAGTAGAGGGGCGGGGAATCCTGGGACTCCTTTTCCTTCCTTCTCCACTGTGGGTCATTCTGCTCTGAGTCAGAGGTAAAGGCTGTGCTGTTTAATCCAGCCTCCTCCACACTGTACACGGTGGAAAGATACCTGCCCCCTCCCCCCACACCCCCGCCAGACCTTGAGGGCTGTGTTCCCTTCTCCTCACCTTGGGCGCTTTGCCCAGCACTCGGAATGCTTCAGAGGACAGAACAGGCACTGTCAGTAGCGCCCTGAGGTGCCTGGGAAGTCTGTCGTAGCCTGTAGGCAGCTAAGTATGGTAGGTACTGCTGAGAAGCCACGTTTCCCGTACTCTGCATCTGTGTGGTTGGATTTTGAGATCTAATGTAGGGCATCATATTTATCCTTATTACCTTTTAATGTTCAGAGTCAATATAGCATTCCTGCCTATAGAGATGCTTGGAACCTATTTCTTGCCTATCTTTGTGTCTCATGCCAACAGCATCTTTTCCCAATTCATTAGTAGTTAGGACCAGCAGGACAGGAAGAGATCAGAGCTCTGTGGTCCTCCCTGAGTGGCTTCTCTTCCTGTTTCCATCCACTCATTACCCCATCTTCTGGGTTCAGTCGTTTGATAGATTGTGAATCTACTTAACCATCCTATTGTCTACCAAGATATTGTGGGATGGATGGATAATCTCTTCTCCTAAGCTTCCCTCTGCCCCCATCCCTTCTACCAGAGAGGCCTGGTAATAATAATTATTATAATAAATAAAAATAATAGTTATTGTAACTATTATTATAATTATTATTATAAATTTGATTGGAATTTGCTCTAAAGTAGCAAAGAAAGCAACTCCTAACATCGAATGTGGTGTTGCTTGTAATTCAGCCAGATTCAGGGGCTAGGAGAGAGCCAGGTGTTCCTTGTCAGCCCAATAATAGAATGTGTGCTGCGTTTTATGAGCAAAGCTTGCTTCAGAGGTGATATAGGAAAGGAAGGCCACTGGACAGACTAACCTGGACCTAGAATTTGGGGTGTCCATTAACCTTTACTCGTGGGCCTACGGCAGTAGTTCTCGACTGGGGCCAATTTTTCTGCCAGAGGACATCTGGCAGCTTCTGGAGACATGTTTTGGTTGTTACAACTGAGAAAAACGAGGGCTTGCTACTTGCTGTCTGGGGCATAGAGGCCAGGAATGCAGCTAAACATCCTTCAGCGCACAGAGCAGCCACCCTCCCCAACCAAGAATCCAGCCCCAAATGTCAACAGTGCCTGGGTTGAGAAACACTGGCCTAGAATTTATCCCGTTCTAAAACCTGCACCACTGAGCATGGGGGCACAAAACTATCCATCTGTTCAAATGCCAGGCCACATCCCTAAAGATTCTAGTTTCATTGGTCTGGGGTCGAGTCCAGATAGGGTATTTCTCTAAGGCTCCCCCAGGTTACTCTTGTGTGTGCACAGGATTGAGAACCACTCCCTGGAGAGTCTGGTGTGATGGAGGCCACAGAAGAGCCTGACCTCCCTCATTGTCCTGTGAGTAGAGGGTTATTGAGGGGTTGTTGGCTCCTTGAAGAGGTAGCAGTAATGGAGAAACCCGCAGGAGATGGAGAGAAGCTCCCCAGGCACTGGAGAGGATAAGATGGAAGTTCAAGGCAGAGGTTTTTGTGAGAACTGGGAAAAGGGCACACCATCTAGATTTTTTTAAAAAATCGAAAACCTCTGGATGGATGTTCCCAGGGCCCTTAGCCTAGCTAACAGACCAGACTGCTGAGGCGAGGAGAAAGCTGCCCTTCCACAATGAACGTGGCCTCTGCCAAGGCACAGGCTTCTTGTGACCCCAGAGGCAGCTGGATTTTGGCACCCACTTGCCCCTTCCTCCGGGGCCTTCGTGCAGTGCCCATACTACACGACCGAACGCAGCAGCCCTAGTTGGAATCTGCCTTAGCTAAGATCTCCTTCGGTCAGGAAAGGGGCGAGGTCCTGCCTTAGGGGTTTACCAAAAAAAAATTGATAAAGCCTCGAAGAAGAAACCAGATCCGTCCTACAGGCACCTAGAAACCCTATCCTGACGCCAGGCCACAGGGTGGAGGCTCCAGGCTGATCGTGGTGTCCTAGGGGTGATTGCGAACAATCCAGGAAATGGGGAAATCTGGTTGCAGGAAACTACAACAGCTGGATTCCCGAGGCTGTGGGTGAGACGGGGAACTTTCTGGGCCTTGTGCTCGCTCATCAGCCGACCCTAGAAAGAGTACCTCAAGCCCCACCCCAAACTGCAGTGCAGCCGGCACGAACTCTTGATTCATTCCCTTGCAAAAGAGAAACCAAAAAGCCGTAGCAAGGACGTTGGCGCCGGCAGAACCACACACCTAAGTTCAAATCCCCGCTCTGCCCGTAACCATGAACCTGGGCAAGTTTCTAAGCGTCGTTTCTTCTTGGATAGTATGGGCATAATGACGCCGAACTTGGGGCGTGGTCCGAAGGGTCAAACCCGCGAACTTGGCGATAATAACCTGCCGCGGTGGGCCATTCTTGGACCCCCTCGGTTATCCCTTCTCTTTCCGTGCGACTCACGCAGCTTTCTGCACAGATGACATTGTGGTAGGGGCCCCGGATCTGGGAGGTGTTTGGGCCACCAGTGTGTGTATTCGTGGTGAAAGGGCGCGCAATTGGGGAACAAAAAGATATTTTAGGATAATCCGGTTTGCTAGGGCACGCCCCTGGCGCGCTCAGGCCCCCAGAGGGGGTGCGGGAGTGTCAGCCCCGCTTCCAGAAGAAGCGCTGGCACAAAAGGAGGGGGGTGGGTCGGGGCCCCAGCCGCGCCAGCGCTCCGGGGAGGCGGAGGAAGGAGGGCAGGCCCCGGGCGGGCTGGAGGGAGGGAGGGAGGGAGACAGGCGAGAGGAGGAGTTTTCCAGCTTGGCCTCCGCCGGCCGCGCGCAGCCCCTCGGTCCGCTTGGTCTCCTCCCGCCCCCGAGAAGCGCGCCGCGCAGCCGAGCCGAGCGCAGCGCCCGGCGCGCCATGGGGAGCCCCGCACTCCGGCCCGCGCTGCTGCCGCTGCTGCCGCTGCTTCCGCTGCTGCTACGAGTCCCGCCGAGCCGCGGCTTCCCAGGTAGGGTCGGCGGGCCAGCCTCCCCAGCTGGGCGCCAGGACCCTCGGCTCGGTCCGGAGGGTGGTGCGGGGGCGCCCTTTGTTTGCGCGGACTTCGTCTTTCGCCGCCCGGGGGAGCGGGGGACGCGGAGCGGGGCTCGCGTCCGGGCACCAGGAGGGGAGAGCCGACTGTCATCCCGTCGCCGAGCGCCGTGAGCCGGAGGACCCTCTGCGCCTGGGGTTCCAGGGGGACCAATCAAACCCTCGTTGGCGCTGGAGGCGACCAGGAGAAGTTTGGCCGCGGGTTACTTTCTCACCCCGCCGGAGTTTTGCCTCTCACACAGTTGCCTGCGGCCGGGGACCAGGTGGCTGGCAGCTTGTCCAGGAAGGAGCCCCTACCCCCTCCCACTCGAGGCCCCAGGCCACCCCCTGGAGCTGCAGGGCACGAGCCACAGTAGAAAGACTCTCGTGGAAGGCCCGGGCGGAGCCTCTCCCGCATCCCCCAACCCCCCCTGCTGGGGATTCCGAGAAAGTCTGCACCTCTGGGAGAGAGGTGCCAGCTGAGAGCGGTGACATGTGGCAGGCGCTTGGTTAGCCCCAGGGAAAGAGGACTACACACGCGGGCTCTGCTAGACAGGGGGTGTGGCTTCTTGTTGCTGGGGGGCGTGGTCTGTAGCATCTAAGGAGACCCTGGTACTTATTAGGACTCTTCTGGTGTGGACAAAACCTGCTTTGGAGATGCCCTTTAAAAAGCTCCAGCTGACTCCCTCATCGGAGAGTCTTAAGATAGCAAAGAGCTTCGGGGGAGCTGGGTAACATGGATGCACCCCTGTCGCCCCGGAAGGGAGAAGAAATCCATGGGCACATTTTAGTTTAGTGTTAATGGGAAAGTGGGTGACGTGGCGGGCAAATATCTGGCTTTACTTTCAACACTGTGGGCGGTTTAAGTCTGGGGTCTGAGAAACGAACCTACCGAGTTCTGGGTGAAGGATGGAGGGGGAGGGTTCCCAGATAGCACGCTTGGGAGATGTAGGGATGGCTGCTGGAAATTCCTTGCACATCCCCTTATGAATGAATGAATCAAACAAACGTGTAAAGTGATAAACAGGAACATTTGCGTTTTGAACTGTTGTAAGTGTTAAGCTTTTTGGTAGGAACTGATTCAGGGTGAAGTGGAAAGGAGACTTTATCCTCTGTGCCAGGCAAGTGCCAGCCCCCTGTTCCCCGGGCAGGTTAGTGCCCCCACCCCCCAAGCAGGAGTCGGGTTAATATGAACCTAGAGGGGAGGGGGAAGCTAGTACTGGACAGGGAGCAGGGGGAGAAGTTGAGAAGCTAGAAGCAGCCTTTCCTGCTGAACTGGGAGGCGTCTCTAAGCCGCCTGTACATCTATCTGGCGGAGCCTTTCTCAGTCAAGGGGCCTCTTCTCTTTTTCCATTTGACCTTCCTCCCCTCCCTCACCCTGCCCTCTGCTCTCCTTCCCTCAGCTTCTACCCTTATACAGTGTAGCTTGCTGCCAGGGCCCAGCCACCCACAGAATCGTGGGTTTCCAGCTTGGGCGCTCACTACTTTTGGGAACCGGCCCTGGCTGGCCCCGCTCCCTCTGGCGCCAGCCTGCAGGCTGCCCCCAAGTTGGCACATCCTAATGGGGTCTTTCAGGAAATGTGCTCTGCTGGGGCTGTTGATTCCAACGGAGGGGATTTCAGTCCAAGCCAGAGGTTTCGGAAGACTGGGGAGGGGAGACTCTCTAGGCCTGTGGGTCCTGAGGCAAATCATGTCAGCTGAGTTCACCCTAAGGGCTGGGTGACAGAGAAATTTTGAAGATCATTTCAGAGGCAGTATCTTAGCAAGTGGACATTGTGTCTCTGGTAAGAGGCCTGGAATCAGGAACCTCTGAGAGAGGGAGATGGGGATCTAGGGCCCCATCGGCATCTCCCCTCCCCCACTTATATAAACATCTGAGATTTAATAGCAAATCTGTCAGAGAGAGAGAGTAAATCGTTCCCATTCCCACTTCTAGAAGGTCTCTGGAGTTCTTCCATCTTTGAATTTGACGCAGCTTTTCTGGCTCTCTGATTTATTCTTTGCGGCCTAACAAAGACGCAGTGTCTATAAAAACCCACATGAAATGTATGAAAAATTCATAGCAAAGTTGTCTGTGTTGGATTGCGTTTGTATGCCTATAACATAGGATTCTTACTCTGTTCTTTGTTTTTGCTTTTATTGAGGTATAATTGACATATAACACATTGGTTTCCCGTGTACAACATAGTGATTCGATATTTGTATACACTGCACAATGATGACCACAATAAGCCTAGTTACTATCGGCCACTGTACATAGTTAACAAAATTCTTTTTTCTTGTGATGACTTTTAAGATCTACTCTCAGTACAGTATTACTAACGATAGTTACCATGCTGTACATTACATCCCATGACTTATTTATTTTAAAGCTGGAAGTTTGTACATTTTGATCCCCTTCACCCATTTCGCCCACTCCCCACTCCCCACTCCCCCTCCCCTCTGGCAACCACCAGTCTGTTCTCTGTATCTATGAGCTTAGGTTTTGCTTGTTTGTTTCATTTTTTATATTCCACAATATATTAAGTGAGATCATATGGTATTTGTCTTTCTCTGACTTATTTCACTTAGCATAATGCCCTCTAGGTCCATCCATGTTGTCACAAATGGCAACGTTCCATTCTTTTTTTTTTATGACTGGATAATATTCCATTGTATGTGTATACCACATCTTCTTTATCCATTCATCGGTTCATGGACACAGACTGTTTCCATAACTGGGCTCTCGTGAATAATGTTGCAATAAACATGGGGATGCAGATACCTCTTTGAGATCCTGTTTTCATTTCTTTTGGATAAATACCTAGAGGAGGGATTGCTGGATCATATGGTAGCTGTATTTTTAGTTTTTTGAGGAACCTCCATACTGTTTTCCATAGTGGCTGCACCAATTTACATTCCCATCAACAGTGC
Source organism: Balaenoptera borealis (assembly GCF_965194805.1). NCBI lineage: Eukaryota > Metazoa > Chordata > Mammalia > Artiodactyla > Balaenopteridae > Balaenoptera > Balaenoptera borealis. Next base: position 34,315,165 of record NC_138881.1, on the reverse strand, counting down.
ACAAGGGTTCCCTTTTCTCCACATTCTTGCCAACACTTGCTGTTTCTTGTCTTTCGGATAATAGCCATTCTGACAGGTGTGAGGCGCTGTCTCATTGTGGTTTTGCTTTGCATTTCCGTTTTATTATGTTCTTAAATGAACTCTTTTTATTTATTTATTTTTGGCCGTGTTGGGTCTTCGTTGCTGTGCGCAGGCTTTCTCTAGTTGCGCCGAGCGGGGGCTCCTCTTCGTTGCGGTGTGCGGACTTCTCATTGTAGTGGCTTCTCTTGTTGCGGAGCACAGGCTCTAGGCGTGCAGGCTTCAGTACTTGTGGCACGTGGGCTCAGTAGTTGTGGCACATGGGCTTAGTTGCTCTGCGGCATGTGGGATCTTCCCGGACCAGGACTGGAACCTGTGTCCCCTGCATTGGCAGGCGGATTCTTAACCACTGCACCACCAGGGAAGCCCTGAACTCTTGAAGCCTCATTTACATCTGAGATTTTGGAGGTTCACTGCACCTCCTTCTGCAAGCAAGGCTGAAGATGGAGAATGAACACCATGGCCACTAAGAAAGGCTCCATGAATCTGATGCCTGGAGAAAACTGGTAAAGTAGTGTGGTTTCACCAGCCAGGAAAACCGAGTGGGGTTGGCTAAAAGCCAAACCAGACCACACCAGCCAAAGCAGTCTTTTAAAATGCCACATTTGGAGATAAGTATTAGGAACTGAACACCTGGCTCAGGATATACAATTAAAGTCACATCAGGAGCAGGTTAGGCTAGAAATTTCTATTTGGGTTTAAAACATGTAATCAGCTGACAAAATTCCTCTGCATTAAAAAGGAGAATGCTGGGGAGAGCAGGGCATTTTCAACTGGCATTTTCTTATTGATAACACTTTCAGTACAGTATCCTGCTATTACTGTTTCTCATTTCCCAGATTTGTGAGCTGAAAGAGACACCAGAAACCATCGCTAAAGCACCGTCTTCAAACCTTCCTCACACCATAATTGAAATATTGCCCTTTTCTTTTCGGTGATTTCTATAACATTCTCACTTTTAGTCTCTCTTATAACAACTCATTCTACTTTTTCTGGCCAGATACTGCTCTTTTAAGTACAGTTTTACTTCAGTACTGGTTTTTTTTTTTTAACATTTTTATTTTATTTCTCATTTTTAAAATTGAAGTAACTTTAGTACTGTTTTGATCGCATTGCTCTCCTACTCAAAAACATAGAGCAGGACTTCCCTGGTAGCACAGTGGTTAAGAATCCGCCTGCCAATGCAGGGGACACGAGTTTGAGCCCCGGTCTGGGAAGATCCCACATGCCGCGGAGCAACTAAGCCCGTGCGCCACAACTACTGAGCCTGTGCTCTAGAGCCCACGAACCACAACTACTGAGCCCGCGTGCTGCAACTACTAAAGCCCGCGCTCCTAGAGCCCATGCTTCGCAACAAGAGAAGCCACCGCAGTGAGAAGCCCGTGCACCGCAACGAAGAGTAGCCCCCGCTCGCCGCAACTAGAGAAAGCCCGTGCTCAGCAACGAAGACCCAACACAGCCAAAAATAAAATAAATAAATAAATTTATAAAAAAACAGGGCAGCTGCTCCCTGTCCTCAAGTTAACTAGGAAGTTCTCTGATGTTTTCAGGGGACTATAACATTTGCCCGCAGCCTAATTTTCCAGTCCTTCTCTCCTGGCTTCCTAAAGTCTGGCTAAAGTAGACTACCTGTTTTTATAGACCTGGAGTCCCATTTTCCCTCTTTTTGGTGATTACTGCTTTCTGCACCTGGAATGCTTCCCCGCAGCTACATGTCTGTCTAAATTCTGCCCATCGTCCAGCGACACCCCCCAGTTCGACGAAACTTTTACTTGATCCTTTGATTGGGAAGCTTCTGCCTTCCTTTAAACACCCACGGTGTTTCATATCTCTCTTGTGATATTTATCATACATGCCATACATTACAATGAGCTGTGCATTCCTTTACACTTCTAGATTCTGAGCTCCTGAAGGTAGGGCACTGCTCTGTCTTACCCCTCTGTATTTCTCACGGTGCCTAGCCAAGACCCTGGAGCCAAGTGGATATTTGTACTTATCGAGTTAATAGTTCCCCGCAATTCGGGTGATGGACCATTGGCCAGAGGAGCTGAGAGAAACACGCGTGCAGGTAAACAGGGCTTGTGCCACCATGAACCTACATACACAGGGACGATGCCTTGCTCGCTGTAGAGGTTTGCTTTTAAATCCGTGAACACCCTCCCTTTGAGCAATAGCCTTCTCCGCTGGGGGTTGTAAGACGAGAGACACTGCAGCCACAAGCCGGAGTTTGCATTTATTATTTTTGTTGGCCGCTTTGCTAGAGCCCCTTCCAAAGGGGTTGAATGGTTTCCTTAGTCAACGCAAATATGTGTGCTACATCAATTCCCCTTTCAGAGAATGCAACTCAAATGGGTAACTCAAAGTGAAGATTGAGTTTCACAAGAAGAAGGTTGACTTTTGCCAGGTTGTAACATAGTCTGAAATTCTAGCAGCCAAATTACGATCAATACCTAGGTTAAGGATTCATTTCCAAATAGCAGTGTGAATAATCGCCTTGCCTGGGTTCCAGTTCATAGGGAATTTCTCAAGCCAGCCCTTCAGTTCTTTTTCTTTTTTAAAATTTTTATCAGAGTATGGTTGATTTACAATGTTGTATTAGTCCTCAGTTCTTGATTGTGTGATTTCTTGACTGTCAGCTTTTATTGGCCATTGTTTATGGGGTCTTTTAAGCCTGGATCTTTCTCTTGGATATTTGAATTCTGCCTTGTCTCCTGGAACCTTGGCTCTATCCAGAGACTTTCTTTTTAAAGTGGACATGGAAGGATGGAGTGCACGGGATACTAGGATGAAAAAGGTAGGGAATTCCTTCTGTCAATAGCTTTCTGTCTTGTGGGGAAATAGACGCCAGGTTATCCATGGGGGTAAATATTATAACACAGATGGGTCGACAAGCCCTGGGAAGCACAGAGAGGAGCCACGCAGGAACCCTGGGCCTGGAGATTGCAGAATGATGTTGAGTGATGCTGATGCCAGTGCTAGTGACAACTACAGGCCCAAGGAAGGTTAATGCAGGGTGTCTCTGGGCTTCCTTCTCTAAGAACATTTTGAAATTGGAAATAAAAATCTGTGTGGGTGTTCTTTTTCTGGGGAGAAGGCTCTATCCCAATTCAAAATCACTACTCACCAGATACTTTTGTGAACTCTATGAGAGATGTGCACTTAATGGGCACAAAAGTCAACATAGAAAGTACGATGAAGTTGCCAGAGTTGGGAAACTTTGAACTAATGATCAGGTGGCCTCCTGAATTATAACCAGCGGTACAATTTCCCATTCTCCTCATTTAAAAATCGACACCAAACAAAACAGTCATAATCATAGGTGGTAATTACCTGCAGGCCTGGGCTGGCAACTTGTACCCCTCACTTAGCACAGTGTCTGGGACTTGGGGCAGGATCTTTAGTGGATATTTGTGGGTTGATTGAATGATTGAGGTAATTGTGACAGGGAATCAACACATTCTGTTTCAATATCGCTGCAGGATTTAACCAGAATTTCCAAGCTGCTAACCCCAAAGAAAAAGAAATGCGAGGTATCAGAGGCAATTTGCAGGACTCTGAACGAAAGATCCATTTGGACAGGCAACAAGTCGGGGCATAGTTAATTGCTGAGGCGCTTGAATTTCAAATCACCCTAGGACAATATTCTAGGAGACTTAGAAACACCAGGGACTTTGGGGGGAGGGGGCAGGATTTTTCAGATAAAAGATTTAAGGATAAAGCTTGTTTGAGAGAAAAGTCACTGGTAGCTTTGCTAAGCTCCCAAGTTGCCCAGATGATAATTGGTTGCACCTGGGTCTTACGGGCACACTCTAGCCTCAGAAACTTCTGGAGCCGTCATTTCCCAAGCTGAGTGATTCACTGCCCCGTAATCCTTAGCTCATACTGCATGCCTCTTTCTACGTTGTTCTCCAGGGAGAAGATAAATGGGTTTGGACATAGTGGCTTGGATTATCCCAGAGGTTTGGTGTTGTAAATTGAGTATATTGGTTTTAAAGCTTTTTTTTTTTATGAGTAATAGACAGATCCAAACATAGAATTTGGGGGTGGACTTTCTGCCTTGGCCTTGAAAGATCGTTGCCCTGTTTCTTCTGGCCTGCTCTTACAGTGACCTGTTGTGTGATGGGTTCCATGCTCTTTCCCCTGTTGTCACTGGCTCTTTGCAGCGTCTGCCCAGTTATGGCTGACGAGCATCTATCTCTTCCATACCGAGCGCAGCCCAGGACCCTCTGCTGAATGCCTCTGGCCTGCCGCTAGCTGTGTGGGTGGCTGAGCTGATGACCCTACCAGCCCCAGGGATTCGAGAATGTTCCAAAACACTGGTTAAATGAGGGCCACGGGGTGAGCGAGAATTGAGCCGAGCTTTGGCAGGCCCCTGGTGGAGTGGTGAGGAAGCGGTGGCCTGGCCACGTCCCCGGCCTTCTGAGAATCTGCCCCCAGTGTGGCCGTTGCGTATAGGAACTCTGACAGACTTGTTGCCACTGACTCAGCATTTGTCACACAAAGGCTCCGGTTCCTTTAAATATCTGAGGTTGAAATCCTGTTTCCACTTCGATTAGAAGTCCACTTTTCACAGCGGAGGATCATACTGTTTCACCAGGAGCTACTCACGGACCCGACGGCCTCAGCCACGTGGGCAGGCACTGGGGTCTTGTTCATTCTGTGTCCTTGTGGCCGAGCAGGGAGCCTGGCCCCCGGGGGACTCTCGGTGGGTCTCGGTGAAATCTGCAAGGGAGCACACCTCTGGCCGGGACTGACCTGCTGATTGGGTGTCTCGGGCTCTATCTAGACGCCCACAGGAGTTTCTCATCCACATCCAGGCTCCCTTGCGCGGGCCACCTAATTCATGTGGCATCTCGGCCTGGGAGGGCGCCCGAGACGGAACCCCCAAGTCTCAGTGACGAGTCTCTGAGGTTCAGCAAGTGGAAGGGATTTGTCGGGGTCACAGCGGGAGTTAGAAGCAGAGCTGGCCTTAGAACTCAGTCCGCCGACTCTAGGATTCCCTTTCCTCCACAGGCAGGGACAGAGTTCAACTTCTGAGTGGCCACTACACATTAGGCACCGGGCCGGGCACCAGGGATAGTTAGGCAAGGATCAGTGGCACCTCGGGCACTCACGGAGCCCTGGTGTCCTGGTGTATTTCCGCGTGGTTGTTCACACCGACACTTGGCTGCAATCTCAGAGTCTCACACCCGGGGCTGCTTCGGTGTTCCTGACGGTTCTGAGAAGCTGCTGCCCCAGAGCTACCCTCGCCCCCTCTTGTCGAGGTCCCAGAGGATCCCTCTCTATGCCACTGGCTTTGAGCACCCCAGCTGATATGTCATGCTGTTTTTAACAGCTTTATTGTGATATTATTCACATACCACACCATTTCCCCATTTAAACCACTTCAATGACTTGTAGTATATTCACAGAGTTGTGTATCCATCACAGTTTTAGAACATTTTCATTACCCGCCAAAGAAACTCCACACCCTTTAGCCATCGCTCCCCACCCCCTCTCCGTAGCCCTAGGCAACTGCTGAAGTACTTTCTGTCTCTATAGATTTTCCTGTTTTTAACGTTCCATATAAATGGAATCACGCAGTATCCTTTCGTGTCTGGCTTCTTTTGCTTAGCACAGTGTTTTTAAGATTGATCCATATTGTAGCAGGTATCAGTACTTGACTCCTTTTTTATGGCTGAATTATATTCCATTGTATGGACAGACCACATTTTATCTGTTCATCAGTTGATGGACATTTGAGTTGTTTCCACTTTGGGGTTATTATGAGTAACGCTCCAGTGAATATTCATATACAAGTTTCTGTGTGGACATATGTTTTCATTTCTCTTGGGTAGATCCTTAGGAGTAGAATGGCTGGGTCATATGGTAACTCTATGTTTAGCCATTTGAGGACCGGCCAGTCTGTTTTCCAAAGTGACTGTACCCTTTTACATTCCCACCAGCAGTGTGTGATGGTTTTGATTTCTCTACATTTTTATCAGCGCTTGAGATTATCTGTCTTTTTGGTTAAGTGGTGTCATGAAAGCTCAGTTCATTAACAGCATCCACTCAAGGGTTGAGTGACAAAGCAGTGTCTGTGCTGCCAGCTGTTGCAGCGTGTTGGCGAGAGCCATCTAAGGATGCCTGCCACCCTCTCACTGCTGGCTGGAGGGCACGGCTAGTCCATAAGGTGCCTTTGGGTGGATTAGAAAAAGATGCCTTGTCTAGGCACGTGTAATGCGTGGGCACAGGGCTTGGTCAGGGGACAGACTTTGTGCTGAGCAGGAAAAGGATAGAGAGGCAGGCCTAGAACTCAAGATTTAAAGAGTGGAGGGCAGCACGATGTGAGACCCCGCCTGCTCTTTGGATGGGTGTGATGGTGGGTGCTGTGGTGTAGACAACTCCCTGGACACCCATCTATGCTGCAGTCCTGGATGTCAGTAGCTCAGCCCCAGGTGGGAAAGAGCTATGGGCGCCATGTGCTTTGACAGCTTGCTTCTATTAAAAAGAAAAACAAAACAAAAAGCTGTGCTTGTGTGTCAGCGGCATCCTCGCGAGCTTGAATCCTTGGGTCACCTGGGAGCCAAGCAAGCAAGTCAGAAGCTCAGGCCCCACCCGAGACCTAGTGAATCAGCACATGCATTTCAACAAGGTCCCCGCCGATGATTCTTATACACAGTGAAATTTGAGAAGGACTGGTCCGCTGGGTGAGTTCAGCCCTTTGCCAAGACGGGGTGGCTGGCCTGTTTATAAGGGCCGCCCCTCCTCTCTCCCTTCTTCCCTTGGCTTTGCCGTCATCATGGCATCTTCTAGACTTCCTTTCCTAAGTCCCCGACATTCCTGAGATAAGCGTGTACAGACTTTCGTTTTCTGCTCCCTCTTCTAACTCAAAAACAAACCCAACTCTTCGGGGGGCCCTCGACTTCATCTCCTTTGAAGTCCTCCTGCCTGGAGTGCGGCCAGCAGTAGCAAAGCACATCTTCGGTGATGGGTAACGGGGGTCCTCACATGCCTTTGCCCAGCAGCTCAGCTGTAGCTTAGAAATAACTGCAGCTCTTTAAGAAAGGCCACACGAGTGTGATTAGGGAGGTCCCTGCCTCTCTAGCAAAACCCTGTCCTGGGATTGAGAATTTCTGCAACTGACCAACCCTTAAAGACACAGGGGCTACACATCTTTGTGCCAGAGACCGACGCCGCCGGGCTTAGGGAGAAGGCAGCCCCTTGGAGGATAGGTGAGATTGACACCAATGGGGAAGTTAGGAGAGCACACCCCACCCCTCACGTGAAGTCCCCCAAACCCCCCCGAACTGGGCAAGTCAGGAGGACTGAATTGTTAGCACTAAAAGGGGGGCCCTCCCACCGTTTCAGGGCTTTGAGTGAATAAGTAGTTCCCAGCCCAGCAGTGGTATTGGCTTGGCCCAAAAGTTCGTTCGGGTTTTTCCATAAGACGGTATGGAATAACCCGAACGAACTTTGGGGCCAACCCAGTATTTGGACAGGCTGCATCGGGATTACCCAGAGAGTCTGGTGAAATGAGGTTTCCCTGATCCCCCCTCCTCTGTGTGTTTTGCTTTGGCAGACCTGGGGTGGGGAGCGGCAGTCTGTGGCAGGGGTCTGCAAACTAAGTCTTGCCAGGCCAGATAGCACCCCAACTCCTGGTTTTGTATGACCAGTGAGCTAAGAATGGTGTTAAAATTTTCAAGTGGTTGAAAAAAATCAAAAGGAGAAGGCTACTTCGTAACATGTGACAATTATCTGAAGTTTAGATATCAGTGCCCCTGGAACCCAGCCACACTCATTTGCTTGGGTGTTGTCTGTGGCTACTTGGTGATAAGCGGCTGAGTGGAGTAGTTGTGACAGAGAACATATGGCCTGCAAAGCTGAAAGTATTTACTCTCTGGCTCTTGACAGAAGAAGTTTGCCAACCCCTTAATTAGGGCCTTGCTACTTAGAGTATAGACTGAGACCTGCTTGGCCTGCGAGCTCTACAGACATGTAGAAATCAGACCTATGAAATCAGAGCCTCCCTTTAACAAGATCCCTAGGTGTTCGGGGCTCCTGCTCCTTCACCACGAGGCTCAGCTCAGAACTCATCTTGGCCCTAGTCAGGGGGTCTTTTAAGATGCCTAGGCCAGCATGCTATAACTAGCCCTGTACACATTTATCGGACAGATAACTGGGTGTTTCATTCTCTCTGTTTGAGGCTTGGTAACCTCCTGATAGCCTCTAGAAACTGGGACCCTGTTTATTCTCACCAGTTCTTGGCCAAGGCCTAGGGTCCTGATCCAAAGCTGTAGGCAGACTGGCCTTGGCTACCTCCTGAGACTTCCTGGATGCTGCATGGGTTTCTGGACCGCAGGCTCGGGGCTCTCCAGACCTGCTGCCCTGCCACAGTCCTGCTATATGGTGTGGCCTGAAGCCCTTCACTGCCCCTTACCCCGATCGCTGCTGAGGCCTTGACTTGGCTATCTGTCTCTTGCTGGTGGCTGTTCCTTCAGGAGCCTGTGATCTTTCTGCTGGTCAGGACCATCCCTAGTAGAACATTTTCCCAAAGTGGCTTCCTTGAAGCGCTGCTTCCCAGAGAGATTCATAGATGTTCTATGGGCAGCAGAATGTGTGGTAAATAAGTTCCGTAGGTTTCTTTACTGCAGGACGGCTCAGGGTCATCGATATGCTAACGTAATTGTTCCCCTCTGGGAGAGAGCAAATAACAAGGACCACAGAATCGCAAAGTGTGGTCCTTAGGCCACCAGCAACAGCAGTACCTACAAACTTAATAGATGCATAAATTCTCATGCCCCACCCCAGAGCTGTTGAATCAGAAGCTGGGCCTGGGGGAAGGTAGGCCAGCAACCGTGTTGTAACAAACTCTCTAGGTGCTTCTGAGGCCCGCTCGAGTGTGAGAACCACTGGTGTGGACATTTCCAAGTTATTTGCTCACAGCATCTTAATAGACTAGTGTTTCTTATTTGTTGTTTTTAAAGGGAACTGTGTTTTGGGTTTCAGGACAGGACCTTTGGGAAGATGACATTGAATTGCCTGAAGCATTTACTGGTGGCATTGAGCACTGCAGGCTAAAGAGGGGAAAGAACGAAAAAAAAAATCTTTGGGTAACACCATCTGTCCCACTTCTGGCCTGCTAGGCAGTTGTGTGCCTACTTGGTTAAAAGAAATTTCCTCCAGTTGAAAGCTACCAGCGTTTGGCTGTTGTAAACGTGTTCTTTGCAACGTTTTTGTGTATTAAAATGTGAAGAAAGCTGGGAACAGCCATTGGGATGTATTTCTCTCCTCCTCTAAACATTGTCTCCTTTCAGAATACTCTTCTTTCCTCTTCTGCAGAATTTCCTCGTGCAAATCCCAAACCCATCTTTCCAGGTCAGTCAGGTCCAAGTGGCTTTTGCTGGTGCCCTTGCCCACAGCGAGTGGCCCTCTTTCTGTCCATGGAAAGTCTCAGGAAGCTTTCAGATCTGAGGAGGTAGTTTGTCCCCAGACAGAGCCTCTTAGCCCAGGGTAGCTGTGCGTTCCTTCTCAGAGCTCAGCTCCCTCCCTTTCATTCTAGAACTTTCTCCTTTGCTATCAGGGCCAGTGGTGTCACAGCCTTGGACCTGCAGGTGAACGCTTTTCATTTCTTGGCCGTCAGAGGGTTTGTAAATGCTGTGCTGTCACTTAGTTTGAAAATCCCAGTGACGGTGAGGCTCGAGCTTGAAGGTGAGAGGAATCCCCCGAGTTCTCTTGCCCAGATCTTTTCTCTGTCTTTGTTTAAATGGAGGTGAGGCCTCAGGGCCTCACGAGCTGATATGGACGGGCAGGTTCTTGATGTGGTTTCGCCTTCTGAACAGAATTGTAAAGAAGCAGAATGACCTCATTTGCCAGGAAACAGAGGTGATTTGATGGCCCCCCGATGTGAATATGGAGCAGGAGAGAGCTCGAATCCAGCTCAGAGTCTCCCCCAGCCAGTGCCTCGATCAGGGACCTTCTGCTGAAGGCCTCGCTGCAGTCTCCCTGCCTTCTTGGATTTTGACTGTGTCTCAGTTGACCTCTGTGGAGGACAGTTGAGCCTTTGGAAGACCATACGCTGTTGCTTTTGTTCCGCTGTCTGGTTTTACTTTGAAGGCTAGATCTTTTTTGGTTCTGGCTGTGTTGAATGCCAACAGTCAGCCTCCAGGGCTTCGGGAATGCCCTTGGTGGGAACCGGAGTTGGCATTTGTTGAGGGCCTTTGCTTTGTGCTGATCTCCACAGAGTTAGGTGCCTGACTTTTTCCTGTTTTGCCTCTTTTCCAGCTTTAGACAATGAGCCGAAAATTAAATAATAAAAGGAGACTAAACTGGGGAAAAAAAAATTTCCCTTGGACAAGGGTAATGCCTTCATTTATAAAAGTTATCCTTTTAACTTTCTTTTTGTTAGCTGTGTAAAATATGACCAAAATTAAAATTGCACAAGCCACATGCTGTCTTAATTGTCTCTGCTAATTCAAGGCGGAGGGCCTGGGGACGGTGGGTACCATCAACTCTGCCTAAAGTTGTCCCTGTGGAGTCTTGTGCAAAAGAGCTTGAATGGAGGATGGAACATTCTCTCAGGTGAAGCAGCTGTAGAAGCAAGGACATCTCTGAGACCTCATGCCTGGCGGGGGTCACTCTCTTACGAGCCCCCCACCTTACCACTATTATTTTCTTTTCCTGGATGAAATAAAGTTAAAAGTGGAAGAGCAGCCTTAATGGGGAAAGAAATTACATAAAGCTGAGGTTTGGATGCAAAAGAAAAAGGAAGAGTCCCCAGTAGGATGGAGCCACGGTTGCCCAGCAAGCGGTACATTTATTGAGTTTCCTCCCTTCCCTGCCTCTCTTCCCCAGTCTGTCATTGTGATTGTGCCTCCCGGGATGCCTCCCAAATGAACCACCTGCACCTTATCTTAGAGTCTTCTGGGGGCATTCACACAAATAATGGCTCAGCTGGAACTTAACCCAAGATTCAAAGTTCTTTCTACTGCTGAATTGATGCCTGCTGAATAGAGCTGTCTAGGTTAGGAAGCGAACTGTAAGGCAGACTTCTACGAGGAAGCTTGAGGAGTGTTTCAGTTAGCTATTGCTGTGTAAGAAACCATCCTATAACGTAGTGCCTTAAAACAGCAACCACCATTTATTTGTTCATGGTTCTGCAGTTTGGGCAGGGCTCAGTGGGGATGGTTCATCTCTGCTTAATGTGATGTTGGCCGGGCCAGCTCATATGGGGCTGGCGCATCCAAGATGGCTCCCCTCCCATGTCTGGCGCTTCATCTGGGATGACTGGAATGGCTGGGACGGCTGGGCCTCTCTCTCTACCTCTTTCCAGTCTCCTATTCTCTATGTTCTCTCTCTCTCTCTCTCCCCCACCACAGTTGCCTTTCTCCCCAGCAGAGTAAATGGACTTTTTAACATGCAGATGGCTTCCCAGGGGATGAAAGCCAAAGCTACCGGGCCACTTAAGGCCTAGGCACATCACTCCTGTCACATTCTATTCATCAAAGCAAATTGCAAAGCACACCTGCTTTCAGAGTGGTGGTGGTAGTGGATAGATTCCACCTCTTAAGACGGGAAGAGTGGTATACATGTGCAGGATGGGAGGAATTGTTGGTGGCCAACTTTGCAAGCAATCCACTACAGAGCTGGTTTGGAAGAGTGTATTGGAAATGTGAGCTTAATTTCCCAGGATGTTCCCTGGGAGCATTCTGATTAATTGCTGGACCCCAGGTTAGCTATCCAAATGTATTAGGCTGTTTAGCTACAGAATGTGGCATGCCCAGATTCATTGCAAGTCCATAGAGCTGAATAAATGTGTAGTCCTGGGAATATCCAAGGTTCATTTCCCAATGCTGACTGGTACTGGCATCACCTTCGTTCTTTACTCCCTGGTACTTCTCTCTCTTATTTTCATCAAAGGCACACCTTATTAAAGAAGAGGTAACTCAAAATAGACCATAGATTTAAATATAACACTACAGCTATAAAACTTCTTGATGATAATATAGGAGAAAATCTTTACAAGCTTGAGTTAGACAAGGCTTTCTTAATTATGACACCAAAAGCATGATCTATAAAAAGTAAAAAAAAAAATGTACTTCATCCAAATTTAAAACTTCTGTTCTTTGATAGACAAAGTTAAGAGAATGAAAAGACAAGCCAAAGACTGGAGAAAATATTTGCAAAGACATATCTGATAAAGAATTTTTATCCAGAATACATAAAGAGCTCTCTAAACTCAATAAGGAAACAGGTAACCCAGTTTAAAGAGTGGGGGAAATATTTTAACAGACACTTCACCAAAGAAGATATATGAAAAGATGCTCAACATCATTATTCACCTACTAGCTGGATAAACTTGACCAACCCGATTCCTGCTTTTATCTGCCAAATGTGAACAATGCCACCTGCTCTCCTAGGGGAGTGATCTGTAATGCACTGTGCAGATATAAGTTATGGTTAGAACTCCCAAAAAACAACTTGCACACATTTCTGTTCCTTGTAGAGGGCTGACTAGCCATTTTCTCTCTCCCTCACTGGACTTTATGTGACAGACACCCACAAATTGCTGACCATGACTGTTAGGTAACCACTGGCCACTAGCAATTTGAGGCAGGTCATTTACTGTAAGCTCAAGTGGACGTGGGTGTCTCCCACCATGCTTTTCCAAGCCAGCCTGGTTTTTAGGTCTCCCTAAAAAAGTCTCCCACTACCTACTTTTTTCTGCCCTCAAGTGTCCTTATGTCCTTTCATTTCAAGGAACTTGCATCATTTGTGCCCCTTAACAAAGGGCTTTAGTTGTTCCTTGGCACTATCAATACCTAAGAGATTTACTTTGACCTTAATTTTTTCTTTGAATTCATTTGTAATCTGAAATGGATTATTTTATATTTTCATATATTATTTTTTCTCCAGGACCTAATGTTAAATTCAATGCTGAATGCTTAATAAGGACACTGATTACATAAGGAGTAAGTAACAGAATATTTTTCATCTAGTTTCTAAATGTGGATAAAGAAGCTTGGATGAACAGCTGCAGTATCAAAAATAATTTTCCATTTCTATGAATCCCAAAGGCCCCCTTCATGCATTTAACATTCCTGAAATTCCTAAAATGAAAAAAAAAAAACAGTGAGAGGAATACACAGGTTTGGTTTTGTTTTGTTTAAATTTATTTATTTATTTATTTGGCTGCGCCGGGTCTCAGTTGCGGCACGCAGGATCTTCGTTGCCGGGTACAGGATCTTCTTTGTGGCGTGCGGGATCTTTAGTTGCAGCATGCAAGATCTTTAGTTGTGGCATGCAGGACTGGATCTAGTTCCCAGACCAGGGATCAAACCCGGGACCCCTGCATTGGGAGCGTGGAGTCTTAGCCACTGAACCACCAGGGAAGTCCCTACACAGGTTTTTTTTTTTAAAAAAAACAAAAAACAGCTTTATTGAGGTATACTTGACATATAATAAACTCCATTGAATTCACTTTGCACATTTTTCAAAAATTAATTGGCGGGTTTTTTGCTGATTTGTTTGTTCTTTATTCTGGTCCATTGATCTGTGTGCCTATTCCTTCAGCAATACCACATTATTTTGATTACTGTAGCTTCGTAAATAGTCTTAAAATTGGGTAGTGTGCTTCTTCCAGCTTTATTCTTCTTTTTCAAAATTGTTTTGGTTAAAAATTCTATATAAACTTTAGAATAAGCTTGTCTACATCTACCCAAAAAGCCCACTGGGATTCTGATTGGAATTATGTTAAATCTATTAATCAGTTTGGGGAGATATAACATCCTTACTATTTTGAATCTTCTAATCCACCAACACGGTTATCTCTCCATTTATATAGATCATTTTTTATTTCTTTCATCAGCATTTTGAGGTTTTTTGTATACAGGTCTGGTATATGTTTTTTTAGATTTATACAGTCATCCTTTGGTATCTGCGAGGGATTAGTTTCCAGGACCTGGCGCTGATACCAAAATCTGTGGATGCTCAGGTCCCATAGTAGGCCCTCCATATCCGCAGAATCAGTATCCATGGATTCAACCAACCACAGTTCAGAAACATAGTACATGATATGGAGTTGGTTGAATCAGCCAATGTGGAACCTACAGATATGGAGGGCCGACCATATATTTATTGAAAACAATCTGCATAAGTGGACCCACACAGTTCAAACCCATGTTGTTTAAGAGTCAACTATACTTAAGTATTTTGTTTTCTGGAGCTATTGGAAATGATATTTTTTAAAAATGCATTTTCGAACTATTCTTTGTTAGTATATGGAAATACAAGTGATTTTTGTGTTTTGACTTTGTATACTGCAACCTTGCTAACCTCAGGAGTTATTTCATAGATTCTTTAGGATTTTCTTTATAAATAATCATGCCACCTGTGAATAGGGACAAGTTTACTTCTTCCTTTCCAATCTATGTGCCTTTCTTCCTTCCTTCCTTCCTTCCTTCCTCCCTCCCTCCCTCCCTCCCTCCCTCCCTCCCTTCCTTCCTTCCTTCCCTCCCTCCCTCCCTCCCTTCCTCTTGTTGCACTGGCTAGGACAACCAGTATAATGTTAAATAAGAGTGGTGAGAGTGGATTATTATTTGCATTTATTTTTGCATTATTCCCAATCACAGGGGGAAAGCACTCAATCTTTCATCATGAAGTATAATGTTAATTGTAGGCTTTTTGTAGATTTTCTTCATCAGGTTGAGGAAGTTCTCATCTCTTCCTGGTTTGCTGGGAGTTTTTGTCATGATGTTAAAATTTGACAAATGTTTCTTCTGTGTCAATTATATGATCATGTGAATTTTCTTCTTTAGTCTGTTAATGTGGTAGATTACATTGATTGATTTCTTTTACTGATTGATTTTTTAAAATATTAAGCCAGCCTTATGTTCACAGTGTATATGACACTTGATGTTGGTATATTATTCTTTTTATGTACTGCTGAGTTTTATCTGGCAATATTACATTGGGGACTTTTGTATCTATGATGATGACAGATATTGTCCTGTAGTTTTATTTTCTTGTAATTTCTTTATCTGGTTTTGGCATCAGAGTAATGCTGGCCTTGTAAAATGAATTTGGACATGTTTTCTCCTCTTCTACTTTCTGGAAGAGATTCTGCAGAATTGGTGTTATTTCTTCTATACATGTTTGGTAGAATTCACCAGTGAAATCATCTGGACCTGGAGATTTTAACTACAAATTTACTTTCTTTAATATTTTGGAGACTATTCAGGTTATTGATTTCATCCTGGGTGATTCGTGGTAGTTGGTGATTTCTGAGGAATTGGTCCACTTCATCTAAGTTGTCAAAGTTATGTGTAGAGTTGTACATAGTATCTGAAGTGATATCCCCTGCTTTATTCCTGATATTGGTAATTCGTTTCTTTCTTTTTCTTTGTCAGTCTTGCTAGAGTTGTATCAATTATATGAATATTTTCAAAGGACCAACTTTTGATTTGATTGATTTTTCTCTATTGTGGTCATTGATTTCTGCTTTTACCTTTATTATTTCCTTCTTCCTTTGTCTTTATTTTGTTCTCTTTTATCTAATTTGTTAAGGTGGAAGCTGCGATTATTGTTTTGAGACCTTTCCTTTTTTCTAATATGAGTGTCTAATGCTATAAATTTCCCTCTAAGTACCGCTTTAGCTGCATCCTGCTGCACTCTTTCTTCTCTCCTTCTTGAACTCTGATGCCTTGAATGTTAGACCTTTTGATCTTGTCCTACAGTCCCCTGAACAATAGAGAAAAAAGCTTGAGAAAAATAAACCAAGCAAGGGGAAGACAGAGAAGGGCAAAAAGCCATGGGTGATCTCCCCACCCTCTTGAGACCACAGCTTCTCCAATAAGAAAAGTTCCCCTTACCCAGAGTCTTAGGTGCCTGCAGGCCCATGTTGCTACTGCTATAGCTGCTCATTGCCACCACAAGATTACCTGGGGACTGGGACACAAGAAAACAAAGACAGCAAACAAGCAAACACTGGAGAATTTTCCCCACTTTCTCTGAGCATTAGGAATCCTCTTTCCCACTCTTTGAACCAGAGATAGAGAGATTCTTTTGGAACTCTGTCAGCATCCAGTGTCCACTTCTGTATTTGGGCTGACTTGAGTTCTTCCCAGGGGAACGTCACCACCAATTCAGTGGTACTTCAAATTCTGCCTTCTTTTCCAGTCTGCCTGCTAATGTTTACTTTTCAGAGTCCTCAGATAGCTGTTCAATGCACTTTGTTCAGGTTTTTTAGTTGCATTTGGTAGGAAGGACGAGGTGGAGCGTGATTACTCCATCTTACCCGGAATTGGAATCTTGTGACCTGTTTTTCTAAAGTTACATGATTATTTTCATGGTGGTCAAATAGATGATTTCCTTCCTTCTTTCTCTCTCTCTTTTGTTTCTTCTTTTCTTTCTTTCCTACATTTTCTTGACTGTGGTACCAAGTAGATTATTAGACCGTGATAAATAACTTTTGACTTGACTTTGTTGCAGATGGTGAAAATTCTTTTGCATGAGGTTTTATAAATATTACGAATTAGAGAAATGATTGGAATGCTTATCACTGGAAAACACTTCCTGCTTTCCAAAGATATATCTACCAGGATGAGAGAAGAAAAGAATCATAATTTTAAAAGTGGAGAATACTGATCTTATGGAGTCACACTGAAAGTGCAAAAAGATCATGTATCTGTATCTGACACAGGTATAAGTTACTTTTGTTCCTTTAAGCAAACCCAGTTCCATCCAAAGCCTTTTTCTCATGAGGTAATGCCAACAAATATATGTTAATAATTAAAGGAACATAACCATGCAGAATGATTATGCATCAAATGGTATGTGTCCTTCTTTTGCTTTATTATATAGTTCATCTGAGCAGTGATTGAACAATCCTGCCTTCAGCCTGAGAAATGGAAATTGTGGAGTTGGGAGAGAGTCAGTAAAACATAATCTTTCATGCAGATGAGGCTTTTGGTAAACTTTTCAATTAATTGCTTTTCTTTGGGCACTAGTATTGGTAAGCAGCTTTAAAACACAGCTGAAAGATGGGGAGGGTGGGAGGGAGGGAGATGCAAGAGGGAAGAGAAATGGGAACATATTGTATATGTATAACTGATTCACTTTGTTATAAAGCAGAAGCTAACACACTATTGTAAGGCAATTATACTTCAATAAAGATGTTTAAAAAAAAAAAAAAAAAAACACAACTGAAAGTATAGACACTTATCTATAAGAGTGAAGTATGAGGAAGTGTGTGGCTTCTCTGTACAGGTCATGTACGAGGTGGCCCTAGCACAGTAATTAGCTCAGCTTCCTACACCACCCAAGCTATTTCTAATCACAGATGAACCAGTCACACGTCCTTATTTTGAGCAGATGTCTGAAAATGACTGTAGCATAATTCCTCAGTGATAGCTGAGGTTCAGAAAGCAACATTAGTGTTAACCTGCAAGTTCTGTTGAAAATATCCACAAAGCCAAATCCCCCAATTTAATAGCCTCTTTTGAAGTCTTGTCTTGTGAACCAACAATGTTGACATGTAATTCATCATTAGCTTAGAAAAACACTTTCGGAATATAAATCAGGCTTAAAGTCTAAGATGGAATGATGCTCCTTTCAACTAGAGCATCCAACCCTGGTATCTGAGACCCTCTCTCCTTTGCTCCAGCAACTGTCATTTATCAGTCCCATCTCCCTCCTCATCTGTACCCTTTTGCCCACACCTGTACCCTTTTTTTCTTTTTTAAAATTTATTTATTTTTGACTGCTTTGGGTCTTCGTTGCTGCATGTGGGCTTTCTCTAGTTGCGGCGAGCGGGGGCTCCTCTTCGTTGCAGTGCGTGGGCTTCTCACTGTGGTGGTTTCTCTTGTTGCAGAGCATGGGCTCTAGGCACGCAGGCTTCAGTAGTGTGGCATGCGGGCTCAGTAGTTGTGGCGCATGGGCTTAGGTGCTCCGTGGCATGTGGGATCTTCCCGGACCAGGGCTCAAACCCGTGTCCCCTGCATTGGCAGGCGGATTCTTAACCACTGTGCCACCAGGGAAGTCCTGCCCACACTCTTGAAATCAAGCCTTTCCCTCTGATACAATGCCTGTGTCTTACTTTGAAAATCTTCAATAGAACGCACCAACCCCACGTTTAAACAGGAAGAACCCGAAGCCCTGAGAGGTGGTGGGGCTGGCCACAGGCACACAGCTGGGTGGTAGCAGAGGTGGATGAGGCTTCCTAGCATCCCACTCCATTGTTTTACTCCAAGTCTTCTAGAAAGGCACTGTGCTGTTCGCAGAACCTCACCTCTGAAGACACCACATTGGATTTTTAATCCACTCACAACCAAGGATACCACACTGAGTTTTTCATCCGCTCTCAACTTTCTTTCCACACTTTTCTTTTTTTTTCTTTTTTCTTTCTTGGCTGCGCCACATGGCTTGCAGGATCTTTTTTTTTTTAATTAATTAATTAATTTGTTTTTGGCTGTGTTGGGTCTTTGTTGCTGCGTGCGGGCTTTCTCTAGTTGTGGCGAGTGGGGGCTACTCTTTGTTGCGGTGCGTGGGCTTCTCATTGCAGTGGCTTTTCTTGTTGCGGAGCACAGGCTCTAGGTGCGCGGGCTTCAGTAGTTGTGGCATGTGGGCTCAGTATTTGTGGCTCATGGGCTCTAGAGCACAGGCTCAGTAGTTGTGGTACACGGGCCTAGTTGCTCCGCGGCATGTGGGATCTTCCCGGACCAGGGCTCGAACCTGTGTCCCCTGCAATGGCAGGCAGATTCTTAACCCCTGTGCCACCAGGGAAGTCAGGCTCGCAGAATCTTAGTTCCCTGACCAGGAATCAAACCCGTGCTCTCTGCAGTGGAAGTGCGGAGTCCTAACCACTGGACCGCCAAGGAAGTCCCTCGTTCTGCACTTTTTTAAAAAAATTTATTTTATTTATTTATTTATTTTTCTTTTTCTTTTTTGGCTGTGTTGGGTCTTCGTTTCTGTGCGAGGGCTTTCTCTAGTTGCGGCGAGCGGGGGCCACTCTTCATCGCGGTGCGCGGGCCTCTCACTGTTGCGGCCTCTCTTGTTGCGGAGCACAGGCTCCAGACGCGCAGGCTCAGTAATTGTGGCTCACGGGCCTAGTTGCTCCGCGGCATGTGGGATCTTCCCAGACCAGGGCTTGAACCCGTGTCCCCTACTTTGGTAGGCAGACTCTCAACCACTGCACCACCAGGGAAGCCCCTGCACTTTTTAAGTATATGAAAGGAAGTCACCTTGTGATGCTGTCAGAAGTTAGGACAGTGGCGTGATCCTGGTCGTAATCCATTCCTTGATCTGAGCGCTTTGACCTGGGTGTGTTCAATTTGGGACAAGTCATTGAACTATGCACTTTTCTTTAAATAAAACATTTATAAAAAGTCTACAGAATAGGGATGACTGGTGGTGGACAGGTTGGGAAAAGCATAAGAGGAGACCAGCAGCATAGGGCATGAGCCCTGATTTTGTGCCTGGGCTTCCAAACTTAATATTCTACTAATACCCTTCATTGTGCAACAAGTCACCTCTCTCATCCATCTTAAAAATTCATTTTCCTCTTAAAGCCCTTTTATCCTGTTCTCCAGGGTACTTTTGCTTCCTGGTGCCTGCATAATCTTTGTACCATCAGCACTGCTGAATCCTACTTAAAAAGAGGCATTGGCTGTAGCCAAAAATCAGACCGATAATCATGCAGGGATCTTAGCCCCATCCTGGGGTTCTCGCTTGTTTAATATTTGCTGTGCACGCTTCTAACAAGCCAGGACACATCTGGATTTGTAGTTTTCCTGCACATCTGTGCTCTGAGGCTCTAACAGTATAATATGTGTGAGAGGCTGTACCTTATTTTTAAAATGGCAGCACTGAGACCTCTTGTTTCTCTGCTTTTACTTTGACTCTGAGATATAGGAAATGCTTACTTGTTGAGGCTTCTGTCTCTCTCCCTTCCCCACTTTTCTTTTACAGCAGCAGAAGGGGCAGGAGCCCAAGTGTGTAACCAATCGTGGATTGAAAGCCATAGATCCATCCCTCCTCCCCAGAGCTGATGGAATGATCTTTTGTAGGTGTTCAGCACTCTGCCTTTTAGTATTCCTCTCTCTTATGTTTAGAGTCTTTTTTTGTCCCTTCCTCCATCTTTCTGCCCATCCCTCCCTCCCCAAAGGTTGTTCTTCAATGACATAGGTTGATCCGGGGATCTGTGTGGGAGACATCATTGCTGCGCGCGGGCTTTCTCTAGTTGCAGCGAGCGGGGGCTACTCTTCATTGTGGTGCGCGGGCTTCTCAACGCGGTGGCTTCTCTTGTTGCAGAGCACAGGCTCTAGGCGCGCGGGCTTCAGTAGTTGTGGCACGTGGGCTCAGTAGTTGTGGCTCACGGGCTGAGTAGTTGTGGCTCGTGGGCTCTAGAGCACAGGCTCAGTAGTTGTGGCGCAGTAGTTGTATCAGAGGAGACATTCTCTTGAGTAAACGAAGGAAATGAGGCTAACCAAACCTGATTCCAAAGTATCACCATTTAAAAGAATTTAAGAAGATACATGCACCCCAGTGTTCATAGCAGCAGTATTTACAGTAGCCAAGACGTGGAAGCTACCTAAGTGTCCATCAACAGAGGAGTGGTTAAAGAAGATGTGGTACATATATACAGTGGAATATTACTCAGCCATAAAAAAGAAGGAAATAATGCCATTTGCAGCAACATGGATGGACCTAGAGATTATCATCCTAAGTGAAGTAATACAGACAAAGACAAATATCATATGGTATCACTTATATGTGGAATCTAAAAAAAGATACAAATGTACTTACTTACAAAACAGAAATAGACCCACAGGCATAGAAAACAAACATATGGTTACCAAAGAGGAAAGGGGAGGGGAGGGATGAATTAGGAGTTTGGGATTAACAGATACAAACTATTATATATAAAATAGATAAACAACAAGGACCTACTGTATAGCACTCAATATTTTGTAATAACCTATAAGGGAAAAGAATCTGGAAAAGAAAAAAATATGTATGTTTGTATATGTATATATATACACACACACGTATATATATTATATAACTGAACCACTGTGCTGTACATCTGAAACTAACACAATGTTGTAAATCAACTATACTTCAATAAAACAAAAAACAAAAACCCCCCAAAATTCTTCCTATTTTTCTGTTTAGTAATATGTTCTAAAATAAAGCCTAGGGTGGAATTGAAATTTTTCATGCCTATAGTTTCCACACTCCATATTTCTACCTGTTTGAAAATTGCCCATTCTTAGTCTTTGATACTTCTTTGGTTTTCTTTGATATTTCCGTGATTGTGAGGGATAATTCCAGTCTCTCTACTACATTCTTTCAAGCCCTGAGATGTAGTTTCCCTGGATCGGGACATTTGAGCTCAGGTAAAGCACCAGCTGGGGTCTCACTGCTCTTGTTTCAAGGCCCTCGTCCTAATGTGTGGCTTTTCCTAGTCTGGTGATGGTTCATCTGCGTAGAGGTGACAGATGCGCAGCAGGAGTTGAGAATATCTGGTTTTAGTCTGCTAATCAGTTCATGTTTCCACCACTTCTCAAGTAGTGTCAAATTCATCTTGATATTCTCATCACTTTAAAACTCCTCATTTGCACGAAAATATCTGGAATCTGGGCAGTTTGTGTCCTAACAGGATAAACAAGATGTTGCCCTGGTCTCGTGACTCATTCAGCAATTCTGTCACATGACTGTGGGAATAGCAGGAGATGTGGGAAGCTGCCAGATTCCTTGGAGGCGTGACTGCGTTTAGGGCCGGGGTCCTGAGAGCCGCCTCAGCATCAGCAGAGGGTCCGGACCACCCACCTGGGCTCTGGGCTTGCTTGCTCTCTGCCTCACTCCCAAACTAATCCCCTTCCTGCCTTCCATTCTTGATACTCTCTAGTTCTTTTCTCTATTGTTTTTTGGAAATAACTTTATGAAATAATTGTAGAAGTAACACTGGGCCAGAGAAAAACATCTTAAAAGACTGAAAAGCATAAAATACAAAAAGAAAAGCTGATCGCCTTTAGTCTACCACCTGAAGATAACCACTTTTGTTTGTTTGTTCTGTTTTTGTTTGTTTTTTTGGCCGCCTGGCCTGTGGGATCTTAGCTCCCTGACCAGGGATTGAACCCGCGCCCCCTGCAGTGGAAGTGGGGAGTCTTAACCACTGGACTGCCAGGGAAGTCCCAGAAGATAACCACTTTGAATATAGTTGTTTATAGGCTCTTGTACATACACATTCACACAATTAAAATGATGTTATTTATCCATCTATTTTGGAGTCTATTTGTAAACTTAAAATTCATGGTGGACATCTTTTCATTCCAATTAATATTGTGTCAACAAAATTTATTGACAGAAATGTCAAACACACTGAGAAGTTGAAAGCATTTTTATGGTGAACCATCATATGGTACCAACTAGATTCTACAAAGAACATTTTACTGTACATGCTGCATTGCATATGTATCTATCCCTCCACCCATCATCTAGTCTTTTTTTTTTGCTTTTCTTTTCTTTTTTTTTTTTTTAGCCACACCGCATGGCTTGCAGGATCTTAGTTCCCTGACCAGGGATCGAACCTGCACCCCCGGCAGTGAAAGCACCGAGTCCTAACCACTGGACCGCCAGGGGATTCCCTCAATACATGTAGTTTTTAAATACACTTCAAACTTATAGACATTAGCACCACCATGCTTTAGTCTGCATACCAGTATCATCTCAATTACTATTTGTGTCATTGCTTTTAATAGCTATATCACAATTTATTTAACTAGTCCCCTTTTGATGGACTAGTACAGTGTTTTCAACTTTTTGTTAGTATCAACACCATCACAACAAGCATCCTTGTTTATGCACACTCACCTGATTGTTTCCTTAGGATGAATTCTGGAAGTGGCTGCCTTAAGGTACATGTGTATTTTTAAGGATTTTCATGTGTGTTGCCACTCTTTCCGGAAAGAGTGTTCCCAGTTGTCCATCTGTAAGCGATATATAAGACTATTTCCCCATACTCTAACTGACACTAGATATTACCGATCTTTTAAAGTTTTCCTAATCTGTTTGGGAAAATATAGTTTCTGGATTTAATTTGTTCTTTCCCAGACTTCAAATCCCTTCTCATCTTGCTGTGGTGATCAGTGGTTCCTGGTCCTCCTTCCCGGTCAGTCTAGATTCAGAGGCCCGTCTTCCCATTGCAGAGATGGGAAGTTCCATCGTCTGCTTGGGTGACTTTATGGATTAGGCCCTGCCTCCATTTGACCCAGTTTTGTTGCCTGAGCCCCAAGAGGGCCGTTCTTTCCACTTTGATATAGTGTCATCCCCCCTTTCCCAGGTTTATCTGACCCACACAGAAAGCTTCTGCTGAGCACTGATCGTGGCAATGGTAGGATACTGGCATACATAGCAAAGCAAGAAAAATTTTAAGTGGACTTTAAGGAAGAACTTTAGACCATCATAGAGATAAAAGTTGAGAGCTTCTTGATACTAGGCTGGGATGTCTACGTCTCCGAACTTTGACTTTTCATTGGGACGCTATCAGTCCTTGAGGCTGCTGTCTGCATCAGATTGTCTTCTGAGAGCATTTCCAGATCGAAGGTTCTCTAATTTTATTGGCAAAGCATGCCTTTTAGTTGAGGCCAAAACAGCCATTCTTAAGAACTTCAAGGATAAACAAGTTCTTATAATTGCAAACAAATGAGAAGCCAGTGTAATAGAACAAACTTTTTACATCATAGACATTATAATTGCTGTGGTTTAAAAAATGTTTTAAAAATTAAACATTGAGTAGAACAAAAGAATATTTATATAATATGGATAAAGTAATAAAAAACCAAATACTTCTGTGCTTACCAGCCAGTTAAATAAGAAGAACATTACCAAAAAAGAATATAAGGGGACTTCCCTGGTGGCCCAGTGGTTAAGACTCTGGGCTCCCAATGCAGGGGGCCCGGGTTCCATCCCTGGTCAGGGAACTAGATCCTGTATGCCGCAACTAAGAGTCCACATGCCGCGACTAAAAGATCCCACATGCGGCAACGAAGATCCCATGTGCTGCAACTAAGACCTGGCACAGCCAAACAAACAAACAAACAAATTAATTAATTAATTAAAAAAAACCCCCAAAACATAAGTGTTACCTTGAAGTCCTTGTTATGCTCCTCCTGGATTCTAGCCCTCCTGTCTCTTCAAAGTAACCAATATCCTAACTTTGGGTTTATCATTCCTCTGGTGTTCTTTATGGTATTACTGGAATATGTTTATATCTATAAAATATATTATTTAGATTTGCACGGTTTTGACCTTTGTACAAATGGACTCATACTGAATGTATTCTTCTGCATCTTGCTTTTTTCACTCAATATTAGATTCTTGAGATTTGTTCATATTGTTGCATGTAGTTATAGTTTGTTTAGTCGCATTACTATATGAAATCCCATTATATAAATATGCCATAGTTTATTCATGCTACTCTTAATGTGCATTTGGGTTATTGCTAGTTTTATGTTATAAGAAACAGTGCTGTTGGGACGATCCTTGTTCATTTCTCTGGAACAATGTGCAGGAATTTCTCTAGGATAAATACTTAGGAG
Organism: Balaenoptera borealis; assembly: GCF_965194805.1. Classification (NCBI taxonomy): domain Eukaryota; kingdom Metazoa; phylum Chordata; class Mammalia; order Artiodactyla; family Balaenopteridae; genus Balaenoptera; species Balaenoptera borealis. The sequence continues at coordinate 34,290,509 of NC_138881.1, read as the reverse complement.
TGGAATTGCTGGATCATGGCACATATATAACTTTGACTTTCTTCAGTAATACCAAATGATTTACTAAAGAGATTGTACCCATTTAAAGCACCAATGTGTGTTTCTACTGCTCAACATCCTTATCAGCACTTGATCTTGTCAGCTTTTCAAATGTTTGCCAACTTGGTTTGGTGTGAAATGGTATCACTGTGGTTTTCATCATTATTATTGAGATTTTAGTAATAATATAATAGTCATAATAATGTGGCTATGAATTCTCATGGGAAAGTTTTTTCATCCTCCACTCAGTGCCCATGTACAAGACAAGAACTTATCTTTGTAGCCCTAGTACACGGGATGGATTTATTTCTAGTTCATTCTTTACGCTGAGTGTGTAGACATTTGGAATATCAGCTTTGTGTAGGGAGATGGTGACGGGAGGTGGGACATCTTTTTTTTTTTTTTGTAAGAAGACAATCATAGCCACCATTTATTGAGAACTCTTTAAGAGTAGATCTTGGCAGTTTCTCTATATAAGTAAGTTTAGTTTTCATAGTTTTTATTTTTTTTAATTTTTTTCTTTTATTTATTTCTTTTATACAGCAGGTTCTTATTAGTTATCTATTTTATACATATTAGTGTATACATGTCAATCCCAATCTCCCAATTCATCACACCACCACCACCACCCCACCCCTGCTTTCCCTCCTTGGTGTCCATACATTTGTTCTCTACATCTGTGTCTCTATTTCTGCCCTGCAAACTGGTTCATCTGTACCATTTGTTTAGGTTCCACATATCTGCGTTAATATACGATATTGGTTTTTCACTTTCTGACTTACTTCACTCTGTATGACAGTCTCTAGATCCATCCACGTCTCTACAAATGACCCAACTTCGTTCCTTTTTATGGCTGAGTAATATTCCATTGTATATATGTACCACATCTCCTTTATCCATTCATCTGTCAATGGACACTTAGGTTGCTTCCATGACCTGGCTATTGTAAATAGTGCTGCAATGAACATTGGGGTGCATGTGTCTTTTTGAATTATAGTTTTCTCCGGGTATATACCCAGGAGTGGGATTGCTGGGTCATATGGTAATTCTATTTTTAGTTTTTCAAGGAACCTCCATACTGTTCTCCATAGTGGCTGTATCCATTTACATTCTCACCAACAGTGCAAGAGGGTTCCCTTTTCTCCACACCCTCTGCAGCATTCGTTGTTTGTAGATTTTCTGATGATGCCCATTCTAACCGGTGTGAGGTGATACCTCACTGTACTTTTGATTTGCATTTCTCTAATAATTAGTGGTGTTGAGCAGCTTTTCATGTGCTTCTTGGCCATCTGTATGTCTTTTTTGGAGAAATGTCTATTTAGGTCTTCTGCCCATTTTTTGATTGGGTTGTTTGTTTTTTTAATATTGAGCTGCAAGAACTGTTTATATATTTTGGAGATTAATCCTTTGTCCATTGTTTCATTTGCAAATATTTTCTCCCATTCTGAGGGTTGTCTTTTCGTCTTGTTTGTAGTTTCCTTTGCTTTGCAGAAGCTTTTAAGTTTCATTAGGTCCCATTTGTTTATATTTGTTTTTATTTCCATTACTCTAGGAGGTGGATCAAAAAAGATCTTGCTGTTATTTATGTCAAAGAGTGTTCTTCTTATGTTTTCCTCTGAGAGTTTTATAGTGTCCAGTCTTACATTTAGGTCTCTAATCCATTTTGAGTTTATTTTTGTGTATGGTGTTAGGGCGTGTTCTAATTTCATTCTTTTACATGTAGTTGTCCAGTTTTCCCAGCACCACTTATTGAAGAGACTGACTTTACTCCATTGTATATCCTTGCCTCCTTTGTCATAGATTAGTTGACCATAGGTGAGTGGGTTTATCTCTGGGCTTTCTATCCTGTTCCATTGATCTATATTTCTGTTTTTGTGCCAGTACCATATTGTCTTGATTACTGTAGCTTTGTAGTATAGTCTGAAGTCAGGGAGTCTGATTCCTCCAGCTCTGTTTTTTTCCCTCAAGACCGCTTTGGCTATTCGGGGTCTTTTGTGTCTCCATACAAATTTTAAGATTTTTTGTTCTAGTTTTGTAAAAAATGCCATTGGTAATTTGATAGGGATTGCACTGAATCTGTAGATTGCTTTCGGTAGTATAGTCATTTTCACAATATTGATTCTTCCAATCCAAGAACATGGTATATCTCTCCATCTGTTTGTATCATCTTTAGTTTCTTTCATCAGTGTCTTATAGTTTTCTGCATACAGGTCTTTTGTCTCCCTAGGTAGGTTTATTCCTAGGTATTTTATTCTTTTTGTTGCAGTGGTAAATGGGAGTGTTTCCTTAATTTCTCTTTCAGATTTTTCATCATTAGTGTATAGGAATGCAAGAGATTTCTGTGCATTAATTTTGTATCCTGCAACTTTACCAAATTCATTGATTAGCTCTATTAGCTTTCTGGTGGCATCTTTAGGATTCTCTATGTATAGTATCATGTCATCTGCAAACAGTGACAGTTTTACTTCTTCTTTTCCAATTTGTATTCCTTTTATTTCTTTTTCTTCTCTGATTGCCGTGGCTAGGACTTCCAAAACTATGTTGAATAATAGTGGTGAGAGTGGACCACCTTGTCTTGTTTCTGATCTTAGAGGAAATGCTTTCAATTTTTCACCATTGAGAATGATGTTTGCTGTGGGTTTGTCGTATATGGCCTTTATTATGTTGAGGTAGGTTCCCTCTATGCCCACTTTCTGGAGAGTTTTTATCATAAATCGGTGTTGAATTTTGTCAAAAGCTTTTTCTGCATCTACGGAGATGATCATATGGTTTTTATTCTTCAATTTGTTAATATGGTGTATCACATTGATTGATTTGTGCATATTGAAGAATCCTTGCATCCCTGGGATAAATCCCACTTGATTGTGGTGTATGATCCATTTAATGTGTTGTTGGATTCTGTTTGCTAGTATTTTGTTGAGGATTTTTGCATCTATATTCATGAGTGATATTGGTCTGTAATTTTCTTTTTTTTTTAGTATCTTTGTCTGGTTTTGGTATCAGGGTGATGGTGGCCTCATCAAATGAGTTTGAGAGTGCTCCTTCCTCTGCAGTTTTTTGGAAGAGTTTGAGAAGGATGGGTGTTAGCTCTTCTCTAAATGTTTGATAGAATTCACCTGTGAAGCCATCTGGTCCTGGACTTTTGTTTGCTGGAATATTTTTAGTCACAGTTTCAGTTTCATTACTTGTGATTGGTCTGTTCATATTTTCTGTTTCTTCCTGTTTCAGTCTTAGAAGGTTATACCTTTCTAAGAATTTGTCCATTTCTTCCAGGTTGTCCATTTTATTGGCATAGAGTCAGTTGTAGTAGTCTCTTAGGATGCTTTGTATTTCTGTGGTGTCTGTTGTAACTTCTGCTTTTTCATTTCTAATTTTATTGACTTGAGTCCTCTCCCTCTTTTTCTTGATGAGTCTGGCTAATGGCTTATCAATTTTGTTTATCTTCTCAAAGAACCAGCTTTTAGTTTTATTGATCTTTGCTATTGTTTTCTTTGTTTCTCTTTCATTTATTTCTTCTACTCCGCCATCTTGAACCAAATGTGAGATCTCCTTTGAAACTGCCGATCTTGAGTGGTCCCTGGAGTTTGTCTTCTGTTTCTGAGTCTTCACCGGTCCATGGATATCAAAGCTCAGTTTTGGCAATTGTCCTTGATGCTGAAATTCAGCCTCTATACACAGGTACCAAATTGAATCTTGGAGACAGTTTTGGGTGAAGTAGAAAAGAATAGCTTTATTGCTTTGCCAGGCAATGGGGGCCACAGCAGGCTAATGCCTTCAAAACTGTGTGTCCCCAACCTGGGGGCAGGGCGGAAGGGGGTTGTGAGGAGTTTTATAGTCCAGGAGCCTGGTTTCTGATAAGGATCAGCATGAATGCAGGACCTGCATTCCGTCAATCTAGAGATCTTATGGTGTCAGGTGGTCTCGTGATTTGTGGTTCTCAAAGTTATTGAATTGTGACCTTCTGTCTGGAACATCTTTCATTTGGTGGGGGTTTTAGTTCTGCAGAAGAGCTCAAAGATATTGTTATGTGCATCCCTTGAGGAGGAACCAGGAACCTGCCCCAAGGCTGCACTATTGTTTCTTGACTTCTCCTCCCTTGTCTCTGCATCCCCTCCCTTCCCTGATTAGCAACTGTTTGAACCTGCCCTTTAAAACTCGGGGAAGGTGTTAGGGAGTGTTCTAATTTCATACTTTTACATGTACCTGTCCAGTTTTCCCAGCACCACTTATTGAAGAGGCTGTCTTTTCATTCACTTCGTTATAAAGCAGAAACTAACACACCATTGTAAAGCAATTATACACCAATAAAGATGTTAAAAAAAAAAAACTCGGGGAAGGGGACACAGAAGGGCTTTTGTGCCCAGGAGCCCCACAGGGTCCTGCTCCATTTCATCCTCAGAAAGAAAGGTGAGCCTCAATAACTGCTTACCTGACCAGGTTCCCACTTTTACAATGATTCTGGCCTCTGAGTATCTGTTACTTTCTTGAAAGCTCAAGGTGGATAGCCCCAAACAATTATTAAAATTTATCCAGAATTTTTAGTTGATTTTTGTGTGAGCACAGTCAGGGTACAATGGCTCCCATACTGCCAGACGTAGAGTCCTAATTGCTTGACTTTGAAATTGCTTCCCTTTCCAAACTATAGTTACTTTCAAATGTATTTCATGGAATTTAAATGTATTTCATGGAATTAGACTAGAGCAATCTGGTAATTTGATGAGTCGAAGGACACCCATACCTCCTCAATCCCTGCTCCCTCTCCTCAGATTCACAAACTAGAAAATTCTCAGTGGAGATGACTACCCCATCACTCGTTCCAGATCTTACAATAAAACAAAGAAGTTGTCATTTGCTAACATTTGAGAATTTTTGTATGTGTTTACCAAGGGAAGAGAGGAAAAGACTGCCTAGGATGTTTCCCATTTTCTGCTTGCCTTCATTTTTCATTTGCAATCCTTCCTCAGCATTTCATTGAAGAGCGATAGTTCTAGGAGACTTAAGCTTTCATGCTCTAAAAATGCTCATGTCTTACATTCCCCGGGCATCCTTAATGATGAAAAAGATCCACACCTGCTTTGACTTTGCTGTGTAGACTTTGCATATGACTACCATACATTTAGAAAAACTTCCAAAGACCAATACCAACCACAACTTTTGTAAGGGATGCAAAATAATGTGTTTGCATTTTTCCCTCTTTTTGGATAGGCTCTGTGTGACTACATGGATTAAACGAAATCCTTTTTTTGCTTATTTCTTTTCTTCTTTTTTCTTTCTCTTTCTTTTTTTTAAAATTGAAGTATAGTTGATTTACAACATTGTGTTAATTTCTGGTGTACAGAAAAGTGATTCAGTTATACATATATATTCTGTTTTATTGTCTTTTCCATTATGATTTATCACAGGATATTGAATATAGTTCCCTGTGCTATACAGTAGGACCTTGTTGTTTATCCATTCTATATATAATAGTTTGCATCTGCTAACCCCAAGCTCCCACTCCATCTGTACCCCGCTGCCCCTCCATTGGCAACCACAAGTCTGTTCTCTACGTCTGTGAGTCTGTTTCATACATAAGTTCATTTGTATCATTTTAGATTCCACATATAAATGATATCATGTGATATTTGTCTTTCTCTATCTGGCTTACTTCACTTAGTACGATGATCTCTAGTTCCATCCATGTTGCTGCAAATGGCATTGTTTTATTCTTTTTTATGGCTGAGTAGTATTCCATTGTATATATGTACACATCTTCTTTATCCATTCATCTGCTGATGGACATTTAGGTTGCTTCCATGTCTTGGCTATTGTGAATAGCGCTGTTATGAACACTGGGGTGCGTGTATCTTTTTGAATTATAGTTTTGTCTGGATATATGCCCAGGAGTGGGATTGCTGGATCATATGGCAAGCCTATTTTTAGTTTTTTGAGGAACCTCCATACTGTTTTCCAGAGTGGCTGCACCAACTAGCATTCCCACCAACAGTGTAGGAGGGTTCCCTTTTCTCCACACCCTCTCCAGCATTAAATGAAAACCTTTATGGAAATCGCCCAGGGTAGCACCTGGGGTAATGTATGTCCACTAAATAGGAGGTCCTGCTTCCCCCTTACAAGCTGTAAACACCTGCGTTGGGACTCACTGGTGTCTACTTTGGCCAGTAAGGCCGAATAAGGTGGTGCTGCACAGAGCTGCTTCTGATTAAAGGTTGGAGGAATCACTGCTACTCCATTTACCTTTTATTTGGCTGTTTCCTTCTTACCCTGGACTTGTATCTGCTCATCGGGGTACTGGAAAATTGCTCAGAAAGACATGGCTTGGCAAAGTTCGCTTCAGGGTGTACACTCCCTTCTTTACTGGCCCATGGTTTTGCCTTGTCTCTGCAAATAGTGACTTAACCAGCTCCACCAGTCCCCTCCCTCCAAACAGTCTTGCCTTGACCCTGGCGCTTACTGATGACTTGAGGTTCTGGAGGAAGAACAAAGGGAGCTTGTCAGTACAGGCCCTCTGCAGCAAGGGGCTGGGAAGGGGCCAACATGCCCGCGGCCTCCTGTATTGACAAGTTGAAGCATCCTTGAGAACAGCCAAGGCATTAAAATGGTCATTTGTGTTTGCATCTGGAATTTCTGAGCTTTCAGTTCTTGGACCAGAGGACTCTCAATAAGAGGAACCAGAACACACGTATAAATATCCATATTAGTCTCTTTGTTAGACTGTAGGTCAGCAGATCAAGACTGCCAACTAGCAGGATGGTTGTACTAGGAATAGAAGGAGCCTGAATGCTGTGTCCCAGAGTGGAGGTGGGGAGAAGCAGATATGGGATATAACAGGCTCTGGAGAGAGGAGAATGTCCTTCCTTTTTAGTGGGTACTGAGTCACCCCCAGGCACATCTAGGATTCGACTACATTGTGACCTAAAAGAGCTTTTATGGACTCTCCAGGGGATCTGATCACCATTTATTTTTTTATTTATTATAAATTTATTTATTTTATTAATTTATATTTGGCGTGTTGGGTCTTTGTCACTGTGTACGGGCTTTCTCTAGTTGTGGTGAGCGGGGGCTACTCTTCATTGCGGTGCACAGGCTTCTCGTTGCGGTGGCTTCTCTTGTTGCAGAGCACGGGCTCTAGGCGTGCGGGCTTCAGTAGTTGTGGCACGCGAGCTCAGTAGTTGTGGCACACGGGCTTAGTTGCTCCACGGCATGTGGGATCTTCCCAGACCAGGGCTCGAACCCGTGTCCCCTGCATTGACAGGCGGATTCTTAACCACTGAACCACCAGGAAAGCCCTGATCGCCATTTATAAGATGGTTTCCAAGGGAAAGCCAAGTTCAAGTTACAAGCAGCTGATTTACAAATGCACTTTTGGGACACTGCCAGCTGTACGTGAGAGGTACTTGGGCTCCCCTGTCATCAGTGCCTTGAAATCCTGGCAGCATTACCAGCCACCCTGTGCTTCTCTGGGTCTCTCTGTGGGCAAGGGCTGCATGAGGTACTTGTTGAGTAACACTAGAAGCCCACTGATCCAGTGTATTACCCCCACTTGCCTGTTCTGCTATCTGAAGTTTCCCCTGTGAGGATCAGGAGGTTTCCACAATGAGAAGGAAGCTATCTGGGGAACCCTTGTATAATTGGTTGTGTTAAGGCAGCGGTCCCCAACCGTTTTGGCACCAGGGACTGGTTCATGGAAGACAATTTTTCCACGGATGGGGGGGTGGGGATGGTTCAGGCAGTAATGCGAGCGATGGGGAGCGGCAGATGAAGCAATGGGGAGCGGCTGTAAATACAGATGAAGCTTCGCTCACTCGCCCGCTGCTCACCTCCTGCTGTGCCACCCGGTTCCTAACAGGCTGCTACCGGTCTGTGGCCTGGGGGTTGGGGACCCCTGTGTTAAGGCATTATGTAAATATGAGAGTGGATAAATGCCTTAGTTGATATGTATAGCAAAGATTACTTTGTTTGATTATCAATTTTTAAACAAATTCCTTTATTAAATCATAGTTGATTATCAATTTGGAATCCCTAGGTAAGTCGTGTAATGCACTTATTTTCAAATTCTTTCTATTGCTACCAGCAGTAAGAAATATATTTTACACCGCAGTCCAGAGCACACAGATGCACGCGCACACACACTAACACACACACACAGTATGTCATCACATCTAAGACTCCAGTGGTTGTCAAAGGCATCGTTATTTTAAGTACCACTAAGAAAGAAAGAAGTGATGCCAATTAAATTACGCCATTCCATCGATTATAAAGGTCATCGTGAGTTCAGAGAAATTAAAATGTAAAAAAATGCTTTTTTAGAATCAATGAAATATTATATATATAATATACATAATTATATTACTGAGCCAGAAGTTTCATAAACCTTTACTATATACAGTGACTGTTTTTTCTCATTCTGATCTAATGTATTTTATTAAAAATAAAGCTGATCCCCCATAAAAAGGAATGAAATAATGCCATTTGCAGCAACATGGTTGGACCTAGAGATTGTCATACTGAGTGAAGTAAGTCAGACAGAGAAAGAGAAATATCATATGATGTCACTTATATGTGGAATCTAAAAAAAAAAAAGGATACAGGGACTTCCCTGGTGGTCCAGTGGTTAAGAATCCTCCTTCCAATGCAGGGGACATGGCTTTGATCCCTGGTCGGGGAACTAAGATCCCCCATGCCGCGGGGCAACTAAGCCTGCGCGCCACAGCTACTGAGCCCGTGTGCCCCAAACTACAGAGCCCACACGCTCTGGAGCCCGCGCGCAGCAACTAGAGAGAAGCCCGCACGCCGCAACGAAAGAGCCCACATGCTGCAACGAAGATCCCGCAGCTAAGACCTGATGCAGCCAAAAATGAAGTAAAAAATTTTTTAAAATAAGGATACAAATGAACTTATCTACAAAAGAGAAATAAGAGTTACAGATGTAGAAAACAAACTTATGGTTACCAGGGGGTAAGGGGGGGCAGGGATAAACTGGGAGATTGGGATTGACATATACACACTACTATATGTAAAATAGATAATTAGTAAGGACCTACTGTTATAGCACAGGAACTTTACTCAATACTCTTTAATGGCCTATGTGGGAAAAGAACCTAAAAAAGAGTGGGTATATGTATATGTATAACTGATACACTTTGCTGTACACCTGAAACTAACACAACATTGTAAATCAACTATACTCCAATAAAAATTTTTTAAAAAAGCTGATCCCACTAAATTTGTTGAACAGCACACTAAGCTGTTTTAAATCTGAGCTACACTATTGTTTTGAAATAAGGAATTGGAGGTGATGTTCTGAGACTGATTTCTTATCCCAAATCAGAGGTCGTACCATATCCTTTGGTCATTCATTTCATTCAAATGTGAATTGATGGCCTGCTATTTAAGTCAGACCTCTTCATGGTAAGTGACAGAAACCCTTCTTGAACCAGCTTTGCCCAAAGGGAGATTTTGTTTTCTCTAAGGGCAGGGGTATGCTGGTGGGCCCAAGGCATACTGGAACCAAGGGCTCAAATACTGTGAGATTGCTCTTTCTTTCCTTCTATCTCTGTTTTGTCCCTGCTTTTCTGTGATGGTTTCATTCTCTCCGATTAGCATTCTCTACGAGACTTAACCTTTGTCATTGGCATTTACAGGGATCATAGCTTCCTTTTACCACTGTATTTTCCTTTTACCATATTTTACGACCAGAGAAAAATCCTCTGAAGGATCTGATTGTTCCAGCTTGATTCCCGTGATTGTCCCTGTGGTCAGGGGTTAGGAAAAAGCCATCTCCACTAGAAGCATGTGGGTAGCATGGGGGAATGGTGCAGTTCTCGAAAAGGAGGGGTCCTGTTTCCCTCAGAAGAACACCTAGAAAGGGGTAGCACCAGGCATTGTGTACTGGAGTTTAGCCATCCCAAGAGGTAGTACGCAAGACCTGCTGATTATCATTTTGAAACCCAGAATTGCCATCAGTTCAGTTCCACCTTCTTTTTTCCCCAGAGCTTGAGCCTCCCAGTGAAGATAATAATAACTGACAGCAGCCAGTGTGTGACTGTCAGTTCAAGGACACTGGGTGGAAAATCATGCTTTCAAAATCCAAGAGAGAAACTACCCGGAAAAGAAACCATTCTACTTCTCATCACAGCAGAGCATGAAAGGCTTCAAGTGAAGTCCAGGTTTTCATCCTTGGGTGCTGGTGTTCCATCCTCTGTCAGGGAACCAGAGAATGTTCCAGAAGGACGAAGCCTCAGGTTTCAGCTGAACAGGCTGCAGCCTGTCACAGACAATCCTATGATGTTTATTTAAGGGATGTTTTCTGGCAGTGTCTTTCCTCACTTCTCTCTTTCTTTCTCTCTCTTTCCCTACCCCTGTCCAGCCTGTCTGTCTGTCTGTCTCTCTCCCTTTAATCTACATTTTATCATTCTACAGCTATGCAATTAGACGCTTGCTGCCCACTATCCTCAGTACACACTGCTGCAATTTTATTTTATTTTCTTAGTATCTCTCTTTCCTGAACGCTGTTCTTCTCAGTTTTGCTACAATGTGCCAGAATTTTGTAAATTATACCACTGGTTTACTGCCAAGAACGATGTGCCAATTGCAGCTTTATTTGGGCAGCTTTTTTGAATCTTAAATACAGTATCTGTTTCTGTAAGTATAGCCTTCACTCAGGGAGATGGTGTCTCGCTTTGATGCTGGTGGAACAGCTCCAGCAGATCAGGGGTATGTAGACAAAAGTCTCGAGGGGAAGAAGCCTTTTGAGGAACTCTGGGTAGAGCGGTGCTTTGTTCACTGAAGCTCTAAGAGAGCAAGGATGTGTCTCCCAGATCCTCTCAATCAAACAACAGACAAGAGTTTATGTCTATGAGATTTGTGGATGTGGCTTTTGTCTAATGGAGTGAACTCCAAGAGATTCACAGGAGACCCACAAAGTTCTTAATGAGTTATATATTCAGAAATATTATCAACATAACTTCCCTGAGAAGTTTTATGTCTACCTGGGAAGACAGAACCTACACACATCTGAAACAACTTCTGAAAAATCCAAACCCATATAAGATCAGTGCTAATTCAAAAATGGGACAGAGCATGTGAATGTGAATAAACTTTAAAGTGAAGATTAGAAAAGACCAACTAGAGGAGCTAGGCTTTGAAATAGCTTTTAAATCAGGAAAGGGGCTGAGGGGAAGGGAAGGGCTTTTCAGGTGGGTTGTGTAAAGGCAGGAAGACAGAAACAAGAAGTTGTGAAATGGCACAGGATTTATGATCAGAAGAGTTCAATCCTTGTTTGCCTTGTACTTGATATTCACTTCATTCTCTGAGCTGAGATCAGAGCATGAACAAGGTTGCAAAGGGTTGCTGCCCTCCCCACCTATACATGCTAGTCCCTGAATGATACCTCCCTCATGGGATTGCCCTAGGACTTACTTAAAGAGGCAATGAAAATGAAAGAATCTGGCGAAGTTGAGTCATGCACCATGCTCATTGTTTATTACCAGTTGGAGGAGAGAGAGGAGGGCATGTCAATTTGCTTGACTACCATGATCCCAACTAGAGGTTGACTATAGGAATGTTCAGAGGGGACATAATTTGAAAACATGTACTGCACTCTTCTCCCCATTACTGTCACTCCCTTTTACAGATGAGCAAACTGAGGCTCAGGAAAGGAAAGTGGCTTCCTCAGTCAATACCATAGAATTAGTGGAGGAGCTGGAACTTAATCCCAGGGCTCTTTCAATTGCATCCTACCAGAGAGGATGGCCATGCGCGATTGAGGAAGCTGAGTCCCTGCTTGGCGTTCCATGGGCTAGAACATCCATGTCCTGAACAAATCAGGGCAAAGCAAAGGCTTCCATTACTGCCCCCAGAAGCCTTTCTCAGATAGTCAGGTATCTTCATTTGGAGGGAAGAAACAAAGAATTAACTAGACAAGACTCTTATTACCTACGGGTGTTTCAAAATATTCTAAATCACTATTTTTCCAATTATTTTGACTAAGACCCATAGGAAGAAATATATACTGTGACCTATTATTTGGGTTAATATAGTATTTATTGTCCAATCAGAACACTTTTGAGTGTGAGGGAGTGCTAGTGATAATAATGCTGGGACCACAGACACAAAATCAGACTGTCTCATGCAAACTGGGGACACCGTACTGCACGTACACCTATATAATTAAAACATAAGTTGCACAAAGTAGTATTTATCTTTAATATGTGCAATGAACCCTGACATTTTCAATTCTGTTCTATTTCACTATGAAAATACTAGTTATGACATTAAATTGGGTCAAAAGTTTGAAACACTACTCTAGTTGATTGTTGGTACATGTGAGGGCTTTGGGATGGTGATGGGGAGGGGAAGAGAGGAGGGTATAGTGAAGTGAATGTCTGAGATGTACTGTAAACTTGTCCCATCTGAATATTTTCGTGGATGTTCTCCTCCAAGAAAAATACTGGTAATAAACAGTCTACTCCCCATGATTAGCAAAAGGTTTATTTAGATCCATCTTTCTGGATCCCCTTGTTCCACTTGGGACGGGCATCGTCTCTGTGTACTTCCGCCACCCCCTTTTCTTACCCTTGGGCTTTTATCTGTTAGTCTGCCCCTGATTTAGAGGTGTAAAGCTTCCAAGGAAGAGTGTCTCATTTACAGTGTCTGGCCCTCTGTGTACTCGCTCCTGTATCTTGGAGTTGAAGCTGATGCTCTTGAAAAGCTAAATTGTCTTCTCTGCTCCACTCCTTCAAACACACACATTTATACACAACTCTTGGACATCTCTCCTCTGTCTCAAAACTTTGCCAAGACATAACAGAGCAAGTCTGGCCTGCCAGTCAGGCATGTGAGACTCACACCTGGGCTTCTTCAATCAATGGTCCCCCGTATATTAGGACTAGCTAAGAAGCCCTTGCAAATTTACCCACGGAGGAGAGAAGGGTCACCACTCTACCCTCTGTCCACCCTTCCTCAGGCTCTCCCAAAATGTTTGAACACTTGTAAGTGTTAGCAAAAGCCACAGAATGCGAGAGACTCAGGAGTAATGCTTCGCAGCAGTAAAATAACTTTCTGTAGGCTCCCATTTTGTAAAGATCTTTAGGACATGAAGACATAGAGAAACACAGGGGTTTTCCTGCCTCAAAGGATAAACTGTGTAATATCTTGAGACTGAAAGTCACTTATTCCTAAAGCAGATTTTATCACCCAGTCATACGAATTCATGGACTAAACTTGACAACAGTTTATTTTACTAGAGAGGATTGAGTATGTGGCTTTTCCTGGTGGTTATTAAATTGAATGTATATATATATATTTTTTTTTCCTAAATCATAAATCATACAAGATGGTTTAGACAGAGGAATTTAAAAACACACAGAGAAAAATTTGGTGGCACTAAGATTCCTGACTATGCTTAATGCTTTAAAAGATTCTTGAAAAACATATCAGCCCAGATATGTTTGTCTTATTTTAATATTTTTACCAGAAGCTCATTTACATGCATAGCAGTTCAAGGTAGTAGGAGCCTAAAATATATACATACTAAATTAAATAGAAAATGTGATTAGGAACTATCAAATGAGAAGTTTGTAAAACAAACCAAGAATAATAGTAATTATTTTAATATAGTATTTTAGAAACATATACCTATGCCATTTAACCTTTATGGCAACCCTGTGAGGCATGGCCAATTGGGGTATTTGAGTTTTAGGGAGATTCAGTTGCTGTCTTACCTTGGTTCCCTAGAAGCAGAGTCTGTGACTTGCAGGCGGGCTGCTCTCAGGGAAAAGATGTAAGTGAGGAGGGGAAGGGAAAAAGACCCAAGCAAGGAGACAGTCTCAGGTAAAATCTAGCACCGTAAGGTGCTCAGTCACATAAATCCTGCAGGGTTGTACTTCCACCCACACCCCCTTTTTTGTTTTTAAAACAAATACTGCTTCTTATATCAGAATTTGTGTACATTACAATCTGGTCATGGCTTAGCTGGCTCAGGGTTTCTCATGAGGTTGCAATCAAGTTGTTGCCTTGGCCTGAGGTTTAATCTGAAGGCTCGACGTGTGTGTATGTGTGTGTGTGTAGATCTTCTTCCAACCTTATTCACATGATTATTGGCAGGCTTTGGTTCCTCGCCACGTGGGCTTCTCTATATAGGACTCCATCAAGACTTGGCAGCTGGCATGCCCCAGGATGAGTGATCTAAGAAAGACAGTAAGAGAATGTCCAAGATGGAAACCACCGTCTTTTTATATCTCAGAAGAGATATAACATCCCTTCTGCTATATTCTTTTCATTAGAAGCAAAGTCATTAAGTCCATTCCAATAAGGGAGAGTTACACAAAGGTATGAATTCCAGGAGAAAGGGATCACTGGGGGCCATCTTGGAGGCTGCATATCACAGTCTACCCTCTGGCACCCAGTGATCCATGTCCTTCCCACATGCAAAATACACTCACGCCCTCCCAAGGTGCCTAAAAGTCTTGTCCCATTGTAGCATCAGCTCAACGTCCAGAATCTCATCATCTAAATCAGGTCCAGGTGGGAATGAGGCTCCTTCTATGTACTTCCTTAACTGTAGCTGCTTGAATACAGTTCTTCTCTATCTGGAGACCTGTAAAACCAAAGAGGTATCTTCTCCCCATGTACCCAACCTACAATGGTTGAATAGCCATAATATAACTGCTATAGAGATTCCTGTTAAAGATGGGGTTAAATGGGAGGCATAAAGGAGTCACTGTTCCATAGAAATCCTGAAATCTAGCTGGCCAAGTTTTGGTAGTTCTTTCTTCAGGCCTCACAGTCTGGAAAGAATTCTTTATGGTTCTCTGCTCTATTCTCTAGGCTCTTGATTCCACCCTCTAAGCAGTCTTTCCTTTTCCAGGAAGGGTAACACCTATCTACAGCTAAGCAGCTCTATGAGCCTGTTTCCTGACAGTAGAATTCTGGGAGTTCAAAGGGCTCTCCTCATTCTATAATGTCTCTGTCCCCCTCAGTCATGTTGGTAATATTTCTGAATATATACCTCATTAAGAACTTTGTGGGTCTCCTGTCCATTAGACGTTCTGTCCATTAGACAGAAGCCACATCCACAAATCTCATAGACATAAACTCTTCTCTGTTGTTTCATTGAGAGGATCTGGGAGACACACCTTTACTCTCTAAAGGGACTCTTGTATGACTGAAAGTACTCTGAAGCACCACCTTGACTTAACAAAGGATTTGACGGTCATATCCTTGGCTTTATCTGTAGGCTGTGTTTTCCTGGCAGTGCCCTGGATTTGATCTTTGTTCAGAAGCCATTCAAATGTCCTTTTGACTTTACTACAGCTGCAGTGTAGCCACTTTGGCAAATCATTTGCTAGCACTAAATCATCTGGTTCCTGTAAATGAATACCCTGTGGCTTCCAATAGTGCAAAATACCTTTTCCTTTTTCTTAAAATTTATTTGTTTATTTTAATTTATTTATTTTTGGCTGTGTTGGGTCTTCATTGCTGCATGCAGGCTTTCTCTAGTTGCGGCCAGCTGAGCTGGGGCTACTCTTCATTGCAGTGCGTGGCCTTCTCATCGTGGTGGCTTCTCTTGTTGCGGAGCACAGGTTCTAGGCATGTGGGCTTCAGTAGTTGTGGCACGCAGGCTCAGTAGTTGTGGCTCGCGGGCTTAGTTGCTCCACGGCATGTGGGATCTTCCCGGACCAGGGATCGAACCTGTGTCCCCTGCATTGGCAGGCGGATTCTTAACCACTGTGCCACCAAGGAAGTCCCCAAAATACCTTTTTCTAAACATCCAAATCTCCAGTATTGTCACCGTTCAAATTTATATCCTGAAGCTGTACTGAGTGGGATAAAACCATTCCAGACATACGAGCATAATGACACATGATTTATGTGTCATAAGAAACATGAGGCAGATTTTTCTCTTTTCTTCCAACATTTGTCAACTACCAATTCTGAATCATATGCTAGGTATACAAGGCAAATTAGACATGGTTCTCACCACTGAGCAATTTAGAGACATGATTTATCTCCACAAAATATATATTTTTAAATGAAGTCTAGACCTATGCTGTCTAGTATGGTAACCACTAGCCACATGGCTGTATAAATTTAAATTAATTAAAGTTCAATGAAATAAAAAATGTATCCCCCCAGTTGTACTAGCCATATTTCAAGTGCTTAATGATCACACGTGGCTAGTGGCTATCCTATTGTACAGCATAGATATAGAGCATGTCCATCATTGCAGAAAGTTCCATTGGATAGCAATAATCTAGAGAAGAAAGCAGTAAGATCTAATAAAGATAAGCACTTATCCTTGTTTTAAATATATTTGTCTCTCCTCTCCCATACTAAAAAGTTTCAAATATCAAGGAGATACTACATACTTCTTTAGTAAATACTCTAACATGCTTCATAATAAAGAATGCTGTAAAACCATGATTCTTAATAATTTTTTGGATCACAGACCCTTATTAAAATCTACTAAAAGTTAGCAAGTTTTTCCCCAGGAAAGTATATTCATGTACCAAAAAGCATGTCCAATTACAAGGGGTTCATGGACTCCCCCAAAGCACTTCCATTGTTCCTCTAGGAGGCCAGGGACTCAGGTTAAGAATCTTTACTGCGAAGTGAGTTTGATTTTCCCATTGACTTTCAGTATAAAATTGATGATGCAGTTTACTATTAAATATAATGACTCCTGATAGTAATAAAATTAGAATAAGGATGATGAGGGGGAGAAAGAAAAATTTCTGACAAAAGTTAAGAATGTATAGCTATCTTCAAAATAATTAAAAAATAAACCCAACCCTTTGAGCTAAAACTTTAACACAGAACCAGCAAATCTGTCAACTTGCATCATGTATCACAGTCAATACAGGAATGTAGTTTAGCAAATTGGCTACATCTTCCATTAGTTTCAAATGCTCCCTCTACCCACCACCGTCACAATGAAAAAACTTTTAGAGTGATGAAAGGAGCAGTCTAGCCTTCTAAATCTAAATTCCTGGTGTAATTTTAATACATTTAATAGATATTTTTTAAGAGTGTGTTGGTTGCCTCAATGGTGTTAACTACCTGGACATACTGGATGAAAGGGTGGGATTCAATGGGCCAGGAAGACCCTTCTTTGAACTTTGGAAAAAAGGAGTGACTATTTCTTTGCAAATCTGTTGATTTAGATGAAGTTTCTGCAAGGAGAGCAGAATTATAAATGGAATTGGCTCCAGGTATGGCTGAGGGACAGAATCCTATATGGCACTGAGTTTCTGATTTCTGAGCCAATGTAGAATTTGTATTTGTGTAGAAGAAGCACTGAAGCATTCTTTCCAAAGAGTGGTAATCTGAACCACATGAGGGCTGATTAATGGTTTTCATGACAAAACCTCAATTAACCAGAATTCTAAAGGGATGACCTTTTGTAAATAAAGGAAAGTTTGTTAGGAAACCTCCCTCTCTCCTTCCCTGCCAGCTTCTCTCTCTCTTTTTATTCCTTTCTTTCTATTTTAACCCTGTGGAAAATCTTTCTCTAATATGTGTGAATTTCCTTTGCTGCTTTAGTAAGCTTTAATAAGTACAGTCTGCTGAACATAAGTTAGTCAGTGGTCTTTGATCTTATTGTATCCTTCATGATGTCCATTTTGTAGACTAGTCATCATTTTTTATAGAAGTTGATATATGAGTTTAGGCTGAATATAAACTGGGATTCTGGGGGAAGGGGTAGCTAATATCCATTTATTTTGTATTCTCTTATCTCCTATCAATAATAGGCAGTAAATTTCCTGTTCATTTGTGAATCAGTTTGGATGCATTAAGCTGCAAGTGACAATGCTATTCACAGTGGCTTAAATTGAAAGGACATTTATTATTGACCTAGCAAGAAGTATGGAGGTAAGATGTCTAGGGTTGATTTAGTAGCCCAATAAAGTCATCACAGACCCCAGGTTCTTTTAATAGTTCCACTCTACCATCCTCAGCCAAAAACCTTTTGTCCTGAGACATCTTACCTCATGGTTGCAAAATGGCTGCTGTAGCTTCAGGCATTTTTCCTTACACCATAGCTTCCAAAGCAGGAAGGGAGAAAAGAGGGCAAAAGAGTTTTCTTGTGCACTTTTCTCTTTTATCAGGGGGAAAGTCTTTTCCATAAGCCCTGTTCCCCCAAAGCAGACATATTTTTCCTTGTCTTTGGCCAATACTGGGTTTCATGCCTACCCCTGGAACAATCATTGGCAAAGGGGAATTTCTGACTTAGAGTCATCACAGTTCAAGATAGGCAGAGAGAGATAATGAGTGGTTGTGATCTAAGTGGAGGTAGACGGACCAATATAAGTGAGCTACTAATCAAGTTGCTAATCAAGGTAACCTCTTGAGATCATCTGAACTGTCTGCCTTGCAGGCTCTAATTTAAGTAAAGGCAGTAGTGAGAATGCCTGGTTTTGGGTTTCAATGAGCTTTCCAAAGAAACAACTGAGGGCTTCCCTGGTGGCACAGTGGTTGAGAATCCGCCTGCCAATGCAGGGCACACGGGTTCGAGCCCTGGTCCGGGAAGGTCCCACCTGCCGCGGAGCAACTAAGCCCGTGCGCCACAACTACTGAGCCTGTGCTCTAGAGCCCGTGTGCCACAACTACTGAAGCCCGCATGCCTAGACCCCGTGCTCCGCAACAAGAGAAGCCACTGCATGAGAAGCCCGCGCACCGCAACAAAGAGTAGCTCCCACTCGCCTCAACTAGAGAAACCCACGCGCAGCAACAAAGACCCAACGCAGCCAAAAATTTAAAAAGCCCCAAAGAACTGAGCAAGCCAAAACAAGATGGAGCAATAGTTAAAAAAAAAAAAAAAAAAAAAAAAGAAACGAACAGAAGAGCTGCTTTGCTCTGCCAGGGACGCTGCTACCTTGGGGGTGGTGATGCGAACCATCTTTATATCTCCTTTTGACTCATTATAAAGACTTGTCTCATGGTGTAACCAGGAGGGTTCCTCTCTTTAGGCAAACATTTACCACTCTTCAAATGACACCAGAGTTGAGCTTGTGGTCTCGAGTTGAATTTGTGGTTTAACAATGCATGTAGTTTATTCCTGACGTGCCTGGGGGCAACGAGCAGGATCAAGGCTCACTGTAGGTGTTATGTGTACAGGTGAAGGCAAATGGAGAAAACTCAGAACCCAGAGTATAGAAATCCAGTTTCTGAGAGTCGGCCCTGAACTTGTTTGTGTAGCAATCCTCTTAGATGTGTAACAAGGCTGTGGCGTGTGAGGACTTGCAATAACCTCATAGAAGAACATGTTCTTATCTGTGACGGTTGCAGTTCCTGCTGGTAAATGTGTGATCAAGATGGTGTTAACTCAACAGTCAGTGGTCAGACTACGAAGGCTAGGAGGAAAGACCTCTAAATTTAAGATGATCGCTTGGAAGTTTGGGGCCTGGTACTGCTTTAAAGATTAAGCATCTACCATTTACTGGAATTCAGTATTTAACATGTTAAAAATGATTCAGTTCCAACTTCCAAATGAGTTTAAATTTTAAAATTAAGCGCAGACTTTCTCTATGAGGCTGTGGTTTTCAAGGGTAGCAAGACTCATCATGAAATTTGACCTTAGCCATACCTTGGTGAAGAGGTTTTGAATAAACATCCAGATCATCAATTGCAACACTCATTTCCTACAGATATACCAAGGCAGCTTTATATTTCTTTGTCATTAAGATAAGACATTTGATTTTCCTCCTTATCGTCCACCCAAGTTCATTTCATAAAATGGACTGATTCTCAGGTAACATAAACACCCAGTTCTACCAGGTTTTCTTTGATTGCTGGAGAAACTCTGGGTCGTATCTGAGTTATACACATTTTACTGCGTCTCCTCTGGCATGAGATTCATATCCATTGGCCTCTACTCAGAGTGAAGTTGACTTTCTTTCAATCCCGAGTCCAGAATTTCAGTTGGCATGTGGTAATTCCAAAACCATTTGAGGCTCATCTTGATTGGCTCTGGCAATCTCAGCCCAGCCAGGTTCACTCTGAGAGGTCCCCTGTCCCTTCATGAATGGCCACAAAAGCTTTTACTCTTGGCTCTGCGTTCTAATAGCCCCTCTTGCATGGACTGTGCCAAAGCAGTGCTTCAAAAATATTCGTCCGTATCATGTGGCTTTTCTTGCTGCAGTTTCTGTTCTTTTTTATTGTAGGATCTGGAGACTCACCGCTAGAAGACGATGAAGTCGCGTATTCACACGCTAGATATAAAGGTGAATGCTTTGCTTATGTGCTAATGAAGACCTGCTGATGCCAGGAGGACTTTCCTTTTTGCCCTGCAGAGCAGACTATAATAAAGTGACCAGACAACACATTTTAAAGTTCTAATTACCTGTCGAGAAAACAAAATGTTTTACAATTAATATGCATATGCTCCCATTTGAAAGAAAATACAGAAAAACAAATGAAAGAAAACAAAAAGCATTTGGAAATCTCTGAAGTGCTGTCCTTCAGCACCCCAGTGGTCATTTTATTCTCATCAGTTTCTTTACTGTCCTTACTTCTGCAAAGCCAAGCTCTAGCTGATGAAAGTGAAAATCAAGCCATGAGTTCTACCTGATTCAGACATTACAGCCAGAATCGTCCAGAGTAAACCATCCAAGGTCAAATCTGGACCCAGTGCTGCTAATGTACTGAGATGAATGAGGAATGAGAAAACTTGATTTTCATAAGCTCATTTCATTGTGCTCTTTGTGAGTCTGGCTTGGCTCCTGAAATGATAAGTGTGTTGCCCAATGAAACTTTAATGATAAAGAACTCCATCTCTACACATTTCCAGCAATCCACCCCCTCCAGCAGGTATAAAAAGCCTAACCAAGAACCTTCTATGCAGGCTCAGGTAAGTATGTCCATAAATATTTTCTAATGGTGAGTCGTTTTCTCTGAAGCTTTGGGAGCCCTGAGAAAAGTGAGGGTAAATTTAGATTATTTCTCTCTGAATCCAGTTCCTTTTACAGTTGAGAAATAATTTGAAGAAAATTGATTAATAAAGTTCTATTGTGGCATTTTGCCCAGGAAATTTGTCTGCATTCTGGCAGGAGGACACTCCCCTGCTCTGTCGTGATATGTCTAAGTTATGAGAGAATCAGGGTAGTACTGGTCAGCCTTTGGTTGGAGAGAGTCCCTCAGTTGTTTTCCACACAAGTGAACAACCTTTCTAATATAATGACTGGTGTCTATGTCCACGTGTTTCCCACCATGTTCCACGTTTGCTTATGACCTGTGAATACAAATACTCATTCCTATCCACAGCTCCTTTATTACTGCCTCAGGAATTAACCAATCCAGCAAAGCACAAACTTGTTAATTAGATGTTTGGGGTAAGGTGGTATTCTGATTCCTAACACTTTTTTTTTTAACATCTTTATTGGAGTATAATTGCTTTACAATGGTGTGTTAGTTTCTGCTTTATAACAAAGTGAATCAGCTATACATATACATACCTAACACTTCTTAATTGAGAGTTTTGAAAAATCTTTTTTTTTCGACTCCCTTATTGAAAAATCTTCCTAAAACACATGCGTGCACATGTGACCCTCAGATTATTGTTCCCAGTGTTCACCCTTACTTCGCAGCACTGCAAGTGTGGAAGGTAAACCAGATGCACGAAAATATGTGCCTGGCCTAGAGCTTACCCGGAATGTTTAAGAATAAATACTTCTCAGGAAATTGTTTTCATTGTCATTTTTTTTAGTTTTAAAACTTAGAGGCAAACCATTGTTCATTGGGAGATTAGTTCTAGATCCTTAGGCCCCTACACAGTGTCTGGCACAGTGAATATACTCAGTAAATGTTTTTTTGAATTAAGTTGATTAATTTATAAAATTTATAAAAGAAAAAAGAAAGTGAAGTGTAACCAACATTTAATGTGGCAAGCATTGCTTTTGATTCTTTTACTTGGAATGCCATCCTGTCTTCACACTAACTGAGGGAAAGAGGAAGGCGTGTAGAGATATGTTGTTATTACTTATTTACAGATGAAGGAACCGCAGATTAGAGAGGGGACGTGACTTGCGCAGACTCACACAGCTAGCAAACATTATGTTCGAGTCTGAAATCCAGATGTTTTAGCTCAACATCCAGAGTTTACTAGTAGCTCCTCCTTAGTCTGCTACATGACACTGCTTACCCCAGGAGCTCCACAATGGCCCAGGGAGATGAAAAAGTTTTCCTGAATAATCGATTTAGATTTCTCCCTAAATAAACCCTGTCTTAATTGAAGCAGCATAAGAGCTTCCTTTCTCTAAATCTCTATGTTAAATGTTTTGCTAATTCACTTTTAACTCATGGTATTTGCATGCACTTCAAATTCAAGTCACTCACTGAATTTTTAATTACTATCACTGCAGGGGCTGTTAAAATGTCAAAATATCTTCCAAAGGTTTGTCTTGGAAAGTAACCCAAAAGAAATTCCTTTTGCGAATAAATAAAAACAAGATTTTTTCCCCCCACATGTTGACAACAGCACAGCTCTTGGATGTGTAGGCAGCTCTGCTGGAAGAATTTGAAGACTCAAAATAGCTGAGTAAAAAAAATCTGCTAATTGCATGGTTGTACTGAAATATGCGAATTTGTAATATATGTATATGCAGGTCATTCTCTAATGGACCTGCTGCTTTAAATATTTGTCCTGGGTACATTTGTGGAAAAGACAACCATAATGTGTGTGTGCTAAGAATTGTGGGTCTGCTGCCTCATATTAGTTTACTCTAAAATCGTGCCCCTCGGGCTTCCCTGGTGGCGCAGTGGTTAAGAATCGCCTGACAATGCAGGGGACACAGGTTCGAGCCCTGGCCCGGGAAGATCCCACATGCTGCGGAGCAACTAAGCCCGTGCGCCACAACTACTGAGCCTGCGCTCTAGAGCCCGCGAGCCACAATTACTGAGCCCGTGCACAACTACTGAAGCCTGCGCGCCTAGAGCCCGTGCTCTGCAACAAGAGAAACCACCGCAATGAGAAGCCCGTGCACCGCAATGAAGAGTAGCCCCCGCTCGCCGCAACTAGAGAAAGCCCGTGCGCGGCAACGAAGACCCAACGCAGCCAAAAATAAATAAATAAATAAATTTATTAAAAAAAAATTTTTTTATACTTAGAGGAAAATAATGGAGATACGTATGCCGTTTTGTACTTTACTTCAGGGTCCAGATTTTTCTCATTTAAAAATGTTAGCATATACAGACTAGATGTATAAACCCAAGAGGAAGGAAACTTTGTTCAAGGAAGGCCTGGAGGCCTAATGTAAGCTCTTGCAAGACTGCATCCAAGAGATCAAACTTAATCAGCTCTAGGCTAAGCGTGGGGCATCACTTCTCCCCAGAAAGTCCAGGAAATACTGCTTGAGTTCCGACGGTAGCACCCATTTGCCGCTGTCTGCAAAACATTATATGATGAAAATATTAGGCAAAGGAGATGTCAAAGCACATAAGTAAAAAAAAAAAAAAAAAAACCAGTCCATGCACGAGACCTGGACAGAACTGTTGGTTTTCATGGCTGAGAAGCAGCCAGAAACACATCATCAGAAGAGAATTCCTGGCAAAGTCAAACAGGGAATTTCCTCCTTCTTGGCCACATGATGGCGCACGAACTTCACTCACTGTCAGCTCAGGTGCTGGGGTGGAGTGAGGCGCTGGCAGCCCTAGGGAGGGGGCTCCTGTGTGAGGCGTGGAGAGCCTGACGGGCTTGAGGGAGCTAATCTCTGGTCCCCATTGACTGTGCGGTGGCCACTGTGGGAACTTTCGAGGAGCTAGTCTTGCCCTACTAATCTTATGGCCCTCAGCGACACCTTCCAAAGGCCCAGGGGAGAGGTTCTGATTTAATAGTGTCATCCTAAGCTGTGCTCTGGGCAGCTACGAGACCAAAATCAAAACGCCCTGGAACTTTGCCATTGGAGAAGGGTGTCATCTCTTACCTAAATGGGGCTTAACTGGGGACATCTGAAAAAGGAGGTAGCTTCCCAATGGGGAGAAATTGTTCTGTGACGTTAAGCCCAAATTATATCCTGTGGCAAAACCCTGGAAACTTGCTTCGTTCACATTCATTAAGATCGTATTAAATGCTTTTACAGTGAATATGATACAGACTTAGAAAAAAATCTAAATTAACCAATTATTGACTCCCCCGCCACTCTGTATGGATGGCTGGGGTTAAGGTTCACAATGGTAACAGTTGCTCTCAAGGGAATTATGTATCTAGTTAAGGGAAATATTCAAAAGAACAAGCATTCATTGAATGTTTACTACGTGCTAGGCACTGTGCTAGACGCTTGATATGCATTTTTTTTTCAGTCCTTGTAAGAGGACTTGTAAGAGTCCTATGACATAGGTAGAGGTATTGACTCAGAGTGGTTAAGTAACTTGTCCAAGATCACACAGCTACTAATGGAGGAACCTGGACCCATATTCGTATATGTCTGACACCTAGTCCCATGATCATAACCTCCCCACCCAGAGACAACTTAAAAGACATGGGGCACTATTTGGAGGTCCAAAATCTGGAATGCAGCCAGCCAGGGACTTCGAGAGTGAAAAGACACATTTTCTGAAGATGTCACTTGCTATTTCTCCTCTCCTTTGTTTCTGCTACCTGTAGACACCCCGTGGTGCTCCCCCATCAAGGTGAAGTACGGGGATGTGTACTGCAGGGCCCCTCAGGGAGGATACTACAAAACAGCCCTGGGAACCAGGTGTGACATTCGCTGCCAGAAGGGCTACGAGCTGCATGGTTCTTCCCAGCTGATCTGCCAGTCAAACAAACGGTGGTCGGACAAGGTCATCTGCAAGCGTGAGTAGCCCGGCCCCATGTTGGGGCCTCGGGGCCATTCGGGGCCAAAGTTCTTTTGCTCTGAGATTCAGGGATTTTTACTGAATGCTTTGTGGTCTTTGATGAGAAAAACTCCCCTTGTGAGCAGAAGCCATGCGTTCGTTCCTAAGATACGGCGGAAGTAACATGACACATTTCAGACAGAGGGGTGCCATCAGCTGTTTGGAAAGGGGGAGAGAACAGAGGTCTGTTTAGCAAAGTGCTGGCCCCTGCAAAGGGTTTGGGGATTGAAAAACAAACAAGACACACAGGTAAAGACACACTCTGCCATCAAGGGTCATCTGCCATCAGGGGTCCCACAGAATAGCATTAGAGACAGACGTGTAAACCCGACAGAAGTATAAGAATGGTGCTCTGCCATGAAATCCTGGTAGTAGACACAAGCGCCCTCCCAAGGAGTAGAACTTAGGGAGGCAGGGAGAGAATTACCGCGGAAGGATGCTTATTCCATGAAAGGCGCTGTGCCTCAGGGGAGAAGGTTGGAAGCACATTTCAGGGGCTGACTTTTAGCTTCCTGGAAAGTCATCTCATTTGGGAAACTGCAAGTGACACAGCATCGTTGAAGTGCATTTTAGATGCCATTGCTGTTCAAAAAAGCTATCATGATGGAGCACCTGTTGTGTGCCAAGCATTTCACATATATGCAATTTTTGCAACAATGCTATTGCTATGGGTGCCATTACTTTATTGTCGGGAAACTGAGGTTGGGGGCTGCAGCCTTGTGATCTGGTCTAGGCAGACTACGCCTCTGGGTGACTATAGTGGACACTTTGAGTGCTTCCCCCAGATGTCCCTGGATGCCCTGCTACCAGTTCTGTGTGTCCATCCCCCAGCTTCTGGGCGCTTTGCTCTTAATGACTTGCACCTTCGGTTGATCTTCTACCAAGGAAGAAGAGGCTCTGCGCCTCCAGAGGACTGCTTTCTTCGTTCTGACAGGGAGAGCATTCCCCATGGGCAGCCTGTAGCTCCAGAGCTCCCCTGCGGGATCAGGCTGAGGCTGACTTTGCCTGAGTTGCTACCTTGCCCGGCTTCCTCCCCTCCCCCCATCCTGCTTCCCCCACCCTTCACTGGTCTCCCCTGGGAGCACTTTCTTAATCACTTGCACAGAAATCCTGGTCTCAGCATCTACTTCTGAGGAGCCCAGCATAAGACCGTGGTTTAGCTGGGATGCCAACCCAAGCCAGTCTGGTGTAAAACTTTGTGTCCCTTCTGTGTGACATGCAACCATTGTTACCAAATGCAAGTTCATGTGCCTGATGCACAGTGAGGCCAAACCGAAACATCGGAGTTCGGAGCAGAGAAAGGTTATTGCAGGGCCAAGCAAGGAGAACGAGTGGCTCGAGCCCAAACCCACCGCCCCACCAACTCCTTGAAAGCGTTCAGCACAGCATTTTTTTTCCCCCATGTCTTTATTCTCCTTTTTATTTATTGTTATTATTTTTGCTGTGGTAATAACACAACATGAGATTTACCCTCTTAACAAATTTGTACATGATAATACAGTGTTGTTAACTATAGGCACAGTGTTGAACGGCAGATCTCAGCACAGCATTTTTAAAAGCCAGGTGAGGGAGGGGGGTTGCAGGGTACGTGATCAGCTTGTACACAATTCTCTGATCGGCTGATGGTGAGGAAACGGAGGTTAACATTCTAGGCGCCAGAAGGTCTGGGGGCTACGTGCTCATAATCATCAAGTAGTTAATTTCTTCCATTTGGTGGTGGTTTTAGCATCTGAAAAACTCAGGGAATATGCATCAGATGCTATCATCTGGGTCTTCAGAGAGGAGCTACAGCAGGGGGTATGGGGGAGGGGTCTGCCCCGGGAAGGCCCCATAGGGTCCTGTTCAGTTACACTATCTATCATTTCTCTACTTCTATCAGTTATATTTCAGTTAACTTCACCCTATGCTTTCAGAGTTTCTGGACTCTGAAACTCCATGAACAAAATCTAAGTAATACTGACTCTCTGGTTTTCTCTTTTTCAGAAAAGCGATGTCCTACCCTTGCCATGCCGGCAAATGGAGGGTTTAAGTGCGTCGACGGTGCCTACTTTAACTCCCGGTGTGAGTACTATTGCTCGCCAGGATACACACTGAAAGGCGAGCAGACAGTCACGTGTATGGACAACAAGGCGTGGAGTGGCCGACCAGCCTCCTGTGTCGGTAAGAGAATATCACCAGCCCTCCGGAGGCGCCTGCTTTGGGAGGAGCAGGGGGTGTACGTACAGTGGATTTCTAAGGAAGCATCCATGTCCCGGATGTAAAGCATAAGCACCCAGTTTTGCTTTCAATGGTTCTCTTCATCCCTATTTCTCTGGCTCAGCGCAGACCTAGCCTGTCTCTACGCTAGCGTTGACTTCACAGCTCATGGCTTTCCTCTGACTTTTGTCTCTTGCTTGGATTGCGATTGAGGCAGCTGGAGGCTGGCAGAGGTACGGGGTAATCCCGCTGCTTTAGTTCAGGGATCTGCCCTGTAGCACTGAGCAGAGTTTTTGACATTGGCCGGACATTCCTGCAGAGAGCATCTCTGTGTCTTTCAGCCGGCAGACGTAGTTCCATTGTCATTGACTCCGGTAGTCAGCAAACACTCAGTTTGCTAAACTGGAAGGGATTTGGCTATTTTACCTTAGTCTGGATTTGTTGGGCAAATAGTAGTTCTTAGTTCTTAGTTGTGGTTCGGGGAGCTGGAACTCTTTACAAATGCAAATTCAGGGCTCCACCCCAGACCTGCTGAATCAGAAACTCTGGGGATGGGGCCCAGCACTTGGTGCTTTAATGAGCCTTTCAGGGCATTTCGAAGTGCTTAAAGAGAGAGCCGCTGATCTAAGGCAGTGCTTCTCCAACTTGGGAATCACCTGGGAAACTTGGTAAAAATGCAGCTTCTGATTCAGTAGATCTGGGGTGTAGCCTGGGATTCTCTAGGGCAAGGTTTCTGAATCTTGGAACAATGGACATTTGGGGTCAGATAATTATTCGTCCTGGGGTCCTGTCTTTTGCACTCTAGGTTGCTTAGCAGAGCCTTGGCTTTTACCCACTAGATGCCAGTAACATCTCCCCCCAACTCCCACTTGTGACAACCAAAAATGTCTTCAGACATTGTCAAATGTCCCCTGGAGAGAGGAGGAGAAGAAGGAGAAAAATCACTCCCCCCCACTCCTTGAGAATCACCCATCTAGGGGCACTGGGTAACTTCTCCCCACCCCGGCCCCTGCTACTTATTAGAATCACCTGAGTATCTTTTAGACCCTGGCCATGCCTTGGTCCTACCCTAGAGATTCTGATTCAATTAGCCTGATGTGGGACAGCTGGAGGAGGCGAGTGGCATTATAAAAGCTTCCCAGGTGGTTTTCATGTGCAGCCAGGATCCAGGACCATTGTCTGAGAGCAGTGGATCTCAGAGTATGGTCCCCTGATCCGAAACAGCAACATCAGAAATGCAGATTTCCGGACCTGCAGGATTGCTGGATTCTGATCCTCTAAAGGTTGAGAACCTGCCTTAGAAGATCAAATTTGGGAAGAACTTTAGTACCTTTTTACTCAAAATAGTGCCCAGCAGTTTCAGCGCCAGCAGGAAGCCTGTTGGAAATGGAGAATCTTGGGACCCATCCCGAAGCTGGCAGATCAAAATCCACATTTTAAGAAGATCCCCAGGGGATTCCTATGTCCTTTAAACATTGAGGCAGACTGCTCTGGGACAGTGGTTTTCAACTCTGGCTGCCATTTAAATCTGAATATCTGGGGCCCTGGTATTTTTCCAAAACTCCCCCAAGTAGCTGAAAACCACTGTCCCAGGAGACTGTTTACTCATAAAGTGTTACAGCTGCCAGGACCCACCCCAGCAGAACATTCTAGTCCAATCCCCCATCTACGGATGAGGCCTGAGAGGTCACCTAACTTGCTTGATGTTGTGTAGAGCCAAGCCTATGTCTCCAGGCTTTCAGGCTCAACGTCCCTGAGTCCAGAGACAGCTCTGGCACTGAGGTGCCAAGGCAGCTGGCCACAGGAGCCTGGCTCTTACGCTGCTTGGGTCTGCCCATCCTCCAGAGAGTCGTTCAGCTCAGTCTGCCGATGTGCTTTACCCCAAGGACCCCTTCCTGACTGCTCAGAGCCTGGAGCAGGTACTTCAGGAATGAGACTGAAACTGGATGCTACCCTCTGGGGGCAGTTGTACAACAACTCCTCTGGCCTTGGTCCCCAGGGTGTGTTCGTGATGGTACCACTGTCCACTGTATCCCTTGGCAGCCATTCTTACTCTGCAGTTACTCTGCAGTTATGTGGTTAATGAGCTATAGCCGGGGGACCTGGCCAAGATATTGTTGCAGGAAGGGGGACCCCTTCCAGGGCCCGAGTGTGGGCTCTTGTCTAACACCCGGAAATGAGTTGTCCGAGGAGACACACGTGCTGACAAAGCAAAAGACTTTATTAGGAAGGGGCGCCTGGGAGGAGAGCAGGAGGGTAAGGGAACCCAGGAGAACTGCTCTGCCACGTGGCTCACAGTCTCAGGTTTTATGGTGGTGATGTTAGCTTTCTGGGTTGTCTCTGGCCAATAATCTTGCTCGTGACCACATTTGGTCTGACTCAGGGGCCTTCCTGGTGGCGTGCGCATCTCTCAGCCAAGATGGATTCCAGCGCGAGGGTTTCTGGGAGGTTAGGGCAGGACATATTGTCTCCTCCCTCCTCCTTTTGGCCCCTCCCGAATTCTTCCAGGTTAGTTTTTTTTGGCTGTATTTGGGTCTTTGTTGCTGCACGCAGGCTTTCTCTAGTTGTGGCGAGCGGGGCTACTCTTCGTTGCGGTGTGCAGGCTTCTCATTGTGGTGGCTTCTCTTGTTGTGGAGCACGGGCTCTAGGCTCAAGGGCTTCAGTAGTTGTGGCACATGGGCTCAGTAGTTGTGGCTCCTGGGCTCTAGAGCACAGGCTCAGTAGTTGTGGCGCACGGGCTTTGTTGCTCCGCAGCATGTGGGAGCTTCCCGGACCAGGGCTCCAACCCGTGTCCCCTACATTGGCAGATGGATTCCTAACCACTGCGCCACCAGGGAAGTCTCCAGTTTAGTTTTACAAACATACTATGGGCTGGCATATCTTTTCCTCCCTCCTTTTGGCCCCTCCCGGATTCTCCCGGTTAGTTTTCGGCAGCAGCGCTGCGTTCTTTGTCGGGACCTCCTGCTGTGAGACAACTCAGGCAAGCGGTTGTCATCGTGCCTGGCCAAGGCAGGCAGTTTTGGTCAATGGTTCCCTAACAATGCGAGCACAAACCTTCTACATCAGAGTCACAGCCTGGACCTTACCTTGTATCCATCTGACTAGAGCACCAGGTCCAAATAATTACTCAGATAACTGACTCAGATTTATTCCAAGCTTCTCTTTTTCTAGGATTTAGGTAGGAGTTTGAATTGATCAGTAACTGGGAAGACAGAAACCATTCTAGGTATTTCCAGCAGAGGAGAATTTAATAAAGGGGCATTGGTTACAAAGACATAGGAAGAGCTGGAGGAGCAAAAGAGGAAAAACATTGTTACGAGGGATTAGTTAGAGCAGAAATCCATACCAGCCAAGGGCTGGGGGAGCAGAAGTGGCCTGGCAGTGTTACCCCAAATCCAGAAGCTCACGCTGATGTTGACATGCCTGTACCTGACGCCATCATGTATGAGAATGAAGTCAGGAGCCCAGGAAGCCCTCACTGAAGCCCCTACCAGAAGCATAATGGCTTCCATCTTCTTCCTGCCTTCTAGTCTCATGAGAGTGCCTCCCATTGGCAAACCTAGCTGGTACCCAGCTGGCAGAAGGAGTCCAAGGAATGTCATTTCGTGACTTTTAGTGCAGGCAGGGAAAGGGAGGTGATAGAAAAACTGAGCACCAGCAGAATCTTTGGCACAGCGACCACTTTCTGAGGTCTTAGACGTCTCCCCGCGAATCACTGTAGTTCTCGCAAGGAGGAGCCCGCAGAGCGGTCCCGCTCGGGCAGTGCAGGTAGGATGGCGCTCAGGCTGCGAGCTCTGGACACGCTCCTTTGGAAGGACATGACTTGAGGCCAGATGTTCAGGTCAGAAGAGCCCCTCACGGATGTTGCTTTCACTCTCTCCCCTATGACTTGGTATGTGCGCAAGCTAGCTCTTCAAAACAACCCCTCCCCCCCCCCCCATTTTGGACTCTCTCTTTCCTCACATTGGAAGGGCCAGAGGTGATGGGAGGGGCGGAGATACAAATCTTCATGCTGAGCAAGCTTTGGCAGAATCTTCTAGGGATCACACTGTTCAGATGTCCAGATTGTGTGCAGCAGTGGAAAGAAAATGCTGATTATTCTCAAAAAGCAACGAGCATGTCTTAAGCCAGACCAGATGGGCCTGGAACCTTCCCAGAGGGAGAGACAAAGAACTAAGAAATGAACCCCAGTTTCAGGGAATTTATCTTAGAGCGGGCCAGGGCAAGGTTCAGGCATCTTTGGGGGAAGGGGAATTTGTGTACGCAGTGAGGGGGGGGTGGGTAATGGTGAAAAGGGGACCCGTGAGCCACAAGAGAGCAATGAGCTCCCAGGAAAAACAGAGAAATGGACAAAGCAAGCAGGCGATTCTTTCTTAGATTTTGTGACAGATAAGCTGGAGCTTGTCTCCAGTGAATTTTACTGCAGGGATGTCATGGACACTTTTGGCTTTAAATGTATTATTAAATTCGTTGAATGACTTTGTTTGCGTGTTGGCAAGGCTCAGGGGTCCTTGAGCACAACTCAGAGCCTCAGCCTAGTTTAGGAGCTGACACATGGTGGCCGAGCATTTCCCAGATTTCCACACAGCCTTCAACAGTGCCTCTGGGCCAGAGCTGTGCTGAGTGCTGAGGAAATCGTCTCAGTTCTCCTCCAGATCTGGAGGGGAGAGAGAACACTGGGCTTACTTTTCACTCTGAGGTGGTGGTCTTTTCACTTTTCACTCAGTGGTCTGGCTAATTTGAAAGGACCGCAAGTTAAAATTCATTCTCTTATGCAGCCCACACTCTGGCAGTGGACTCAAATCCATGGTTATTTCAGAAACAGATATACATAGAAATCAGTGTGGGAGAAACAACATACTGCAAATTGCAGGAGGGTAAAATATTTAGAGAGCCGCAACTTCCATTGATATAAAAAAAAATAAACCATAGAATGTAATAACTATTTTTTGGGGGGAGTTTTTTATTCTTTTTTTCCATTTTTAGCTCATTTCGGTTACATTGGCATTTAGATAGAACAATGGACAGTTAGAATTACAAGGCCTCATGTAGAGACCGGATTTTGAGTAGACACACGATCTCTCCTTTAGACCAACAGTTTTTCCTCGGCCAGAAGAGAAAGAGACCAAAATTCAAGTAAGTTTAAAACCCATGGGCAATGAAAACCGAGCAGGTATCTTTGGACATGCAGGGAGCCCCATTTCGTTTTTTTAACAAAGGTCCACATACAAACCAACTTGGTTTTTGGAATTACTCTTTGCTTGTTTTATATTTACTACAGAATAGAATTGGAGAGTTAACGCAAATGGAAGTCTGGAATAAAAAAAACCTCTGATTTTAGATATGCAAATTGATGGAATACGTTTCTGGCTTCCCAATCATCTGACAGCTGGGTTGACCCAATGACCCACAAGGAAGTTTGCTGGGCTGAATGGTATTATTTCCAGATTCAGTTGAGGATACAGATATCATGGGGCTAAGAATAAATGTGTCAGTGCATTGTTGTAGATGCTCTTAAATCATATTGAATTTTTCCTGGGTTGACAAATACACATTTTCTTGCAAACTTTCAGGAAGCTAGTTTCAGCTTTGCAACAAGTGGCAATTTTTAGTTTGGTATCTTGCTTCTGATGATAGTGACTTCTAATTGTGGAGTTCTTTGCTTCTCTTCTTGACTCTTCTGTCCATTGGGGAAAGTTTTCTAATATCTCATATGGTGCCAAAGAAATGGAACCACATCCCAGAGACATCCGCAAGGATTGCACTCTAGCTGGGGGAAGCAAGCAATGGGGCAAGTTTTCCGTGTCCAGGTTTTTTCTGCCTCTGTCAGTTCCTTTCTTCCTGTGCCCCAGGAAATGACCGCCTCCTTCCTCCATCACCAACCTGCTGAAATTCCCCATCCAAACAACCATGAAGAATAACATGGTTGTTTGAAACCACTAAGTTTTGGGTGGTCAGTTGTTTGGATGGGGCTGGAGGATCCAAGATGGCTTCACTCCCATGTCTGGCATCTCACTCCGAGGCGGCTGTACTGGCTGGCATTTGACTGAGTCTCTTTCTCTCTCCCTTCATAATTTCTCAGTTTCTCCACATGGCCTCTCCAGTCAGATAATTGGACTTCCTTAGATGGCAGCTGGCTTCTGAGATGGTGAACAGCCGAAGGTGCCAGACTCTTTAAGGGCCTGCACCTGGGGCTGGCGTAGGGTCACTTCCCTTGTGTTCTATTAGTCAAAGCAAGTCACAAGCCTGGCACAGATTCAAAGGGAGGGGCAACAGACCCCACCTCTTGCTAGGAGAAGCTGCATGTATATAAGGGGATTATGGGTGGCCATCTTTGCAGGAAATTCACCAGAGTATCCTTTGTTAGAAATCAGAGCTTAGAAATCATTAGTGAAATACATCTTGGAAGATGCCATACCAAATTTGAAAAAAAAAAAAAGGTGTGATTGCTTATATCCCAGTTCAGGTACTGTTAACAAGGCCAAAGTCGTAATGCCTTAAACAAGATAGAAGTTGTGTTCTCATATAAATGTTTGTCCGGGGCAGTGTCCTGGACCCAAACTCCTTCTCATTTGTTCTTCCATCCTCAACTTGCAGCTTTCATCCCACAGTCGAAGACGCTGTTCCGGCTCCCCACCTCATGGACATTCCAACCAGGGTGGAAGAGGGGGTGGCCACACATACTTTTTTAAAAGCACATCACTTTTGCTGACAACCCACTGGTGGAAGCCATCCCATGGCCACACCTAACTTCAGACAAGCCTGGGAAATATAGTCTTTATTCTGGAGGGCCACAGGCCCAGGGAAACTTCTTTTGTGCTAAAAAAAGAAGGGGGATGGGAGAGCAGGTGAACAACCACTAGTCTCTGCCACATCGACTGTACAGATTGAGAGGAAGTTGGTGTAAAAGATCAAGGGAGCAAAAGATTAGTTAAAAAGCCAGTTGGTGTAAATCAACTATACTCCAATAAAATAAAATTTAAAATTCAACAAAAAATCATATTATATACCATATATGTAAAAGAATTTATAGAAACGATTTGCATAAAAATTGAGGTTCTCATTGCAATAATCAGTTGTATTTAATAAAGAAAATGTATAAAATAGTTCCCAAATGTAAATCCAGTTGGAATGAGTTATGGAGGACATCAGAGAGGAAAGGAGCATTAAATAGAGTCTGTCTGCTGTGAGCAGCTGTGATGATCCTTTACATTCTTGAGATAAGAATATCACCTTGCCTTAGAGTGAGGTGGAGAGAGAGGAGAACGCGCATCTCCACCCCAGGTCACGCAGTCCCAGACACAAGTTACTGTTATGTTCTGAAGCACCTATTCTTCATACCTCTAACAGTCATGTTCAAACGCAGGTCTCCACTGGAAAACATTATTTAAGCAAACATTTTCGGATGCAGTTAATTTATAACCTTAGTTTAAAGGGTTTTTTTCCCCTTGTTATCTGTTGGCCAGAACATTGCCCTTTTCACCCTCTTTCTTATTTCCACTACCTACCACCTACCACCTACCTGGTTAGACGTGTTAAATATTCCCAGGTATATAGTTTAGCTTCTCAGATAAACAGTAGTTGATACAGTGCAATATATTTGTTTCTGATATTTTTATATGCAGAGAAGATACTAGAGCACAGAGGAGGGAGATAGTTTGTCAGATGTCTCCAGTGAGTGGGGCAGAGGCCAGGATTTTCACGAGAGTTGCACGGTTGCCACACAATAACTGGCTCTGTGGGCATCCTGACTCAACAGGGAATCATGATTATGTTTCTATAGTAACTTTGTTGATTTCATTCATGGAAATTTATAATAACTTAGAAAAAGCAATGATGGCCATGGCTGTATAATAATAGGCTTCAGTTCTGGAGCATCTGCTGAAGGGCAGGCCAGCTGGTCTCATGAGCTGAAAGAGAGGCCATGACGCTGGAGGATGCAACAGAATTCAGTCCTGCTGCCGCTCTTAGAGGATGTAAGGGGAAGCTGGAGCCGGCGACCATGAAAGAATGTGTGTGCAGAGGATAGAGGAAAACACTAGGTCAGCAGCAAGCACACATACAGAAGTGTTCGGCTGATTAAAATAATTGAAAAATATGCGATCATGGCTTAGACTCTCAGACCACAAAGAAATTCCAAAAGAGAGGCGATGCTTCCCAGTCTATAAGTGGGGATGATAATAACAGTACTTAGTCTAGTAGGTGGTGGCGAGAATTCAGTGAAATAATGCAGGGATACTGCTTCGCCTGGGGCGGACAGGTACGAGGGTTCAGTAAATATTAGCTATTATTTTTAGTGCTTTATTTCTTCTTGTTTCTGGCTTGGAAGAACACCACTTCTGAAAAATTAGGCCAGTTTCAACAGATCATTGTTAGCTGTCAGAAGCTGGCTTTGAGAAGCTCTGAGACTCTTCACCCAGATAACCTAATTTGGAGTGGTGTTTGCTCAGTGTCACTATGTCAAGTTTATAGGGAAAACAACCTAGCCTATCATCCAGCTGTTTAGTTTACATGACGGCAGAGGGTAAGAGTATCTCTTCACTCTGACAATGTCACTCCAAGAAAATCTGGTAACACTAAGTAATTTTACAATGAAATCTATCTCCTCTCCTCAGCCCCTCCCTTTTGGCTTTAAATTTTTAAAAAATAAATATGCTTTCTATTATGAGGTTGCCAACTGTATTTGGCCAGCAGGGGGCAGGTATTGTATACTTGTCTTCCTGATTTCACCCATAGCTGTGAAATGTTCATCTGAATTGTAAAGTATGTCTTCTATTACCTATCATAGTAAAACCAGAAAAAGGGGGATTATTTTTAAAAACTTATCAACTGAAAATAGACACCTCTAATGTATTTAAAGCAGCTTCCATTACACCATCACATTTATAAACTTGATCAATTCTAAGAAGCATATTTTTTTTCACATTTTACTATCCCTGAAATTAGGATGCCTCTCACAATTGATAGTGACTTAGATTCAATAAAATATGGTAGTTATTCAATTTAGGATTAGTGTATTAGGGCTGTAAATTCACACTCCATTGAAGCATGCCATAGAATGAAAATGAATTTGGATAGCTGAAGACAAAATTGTTTAACAAATTATTCATAATTTCTTACCCTAAATAAAATGAGAAGTTATTGGACAAGACACAGGAGAAAGTATATGAAGACTTTACTTGGTGCATTTAGTCTCTCAAAGATGTTTGTAATTCAGAATCGAATGACATTTCATTTTCATTCAGGCTGTAGTAGCATGTAAATAATTACCAGCTGACATGTAAAGCAATGCAAATCTACATGTTGTTAATTTACTCTGCCCTCTTTAAATACATTCTCTACCTATTCAGAATCATCAAGTAGAATTTGCCAAAGTTTGAATTCCCCCTTCTTTTTTTTTTTAATAGTCACAAAATTTATTGTTATAAATCATGCTTAGAGATATGGAGAAAAAGTGATAATAAAGTTAACTTTTACAACTCCTGAGTCCATGCCAGCATTGTTCTAAGAGTCCTATGTGCATCACTCAATTAATGCGCACAAAATCCCTAAGAGGAAAGCATTGTTATTACCCCATTTTGCGGAAAGGGAAACTGAGGCACAGAGCTTTGCCCAAGATCACACAGGCAGGTGGGGCTGGATTCTAACCTAGGTATCCTGATCTTAGTTAGAACCCACTTTTTTTTTTTTAACATCTTTATTGGAGTATAATTGCTTTACAATGGTGTGTTAGTTTCTGCTTTATAACAAAGTGAATCAGTTATACATATACATATGTCCCCATATCTCCTTCCTCTTGCATCTCCCTCCCTCCCACCCTCCCTATCCCACCCATCTAGGTGGTCACAAACCACCGAGCTGATCTCCCTGTGCTATGCGGCTGCTTCCCACTAGCTATCTATTTTACGTTTGGTAGTGTATATATGTCCATGCCACTCTCTCACTTTGTCCCAGCTTACCCTTCCCCCTCCCCATATCCTCAAGTCCATTCTCTAGTAGGTCTGTGTCTTTATTCCCGTCTTGCCACTAGGTTCTTCATGACCTTTTTTTTTTTTCCTTAGATTCCATATATATGTGTTAGCATACTGTATTTGTTTTTCTATAATAAGATGAAATCTAACAGAGTAAGAAGTTGACATCTCATTTATTTCTAGCCCTCATTATCAACCCATCCTTGATAGTGAGGGGGCAGAAATTCTATTACCAGGTAGAGAAACTATTTGGGGAACTTCGGGAGGTCTTTGGAGGGTCAGGACCAAGGTAAAACTGCTGTCCCGAAATACAGAACCATAGTTGTGGTCCAGTGGCAGTTGGAAGGGAGAGTGGAGCCAGACAGATCATTGTTTAAGATATTGAGGAGTATGTTGGGAATAGACACAGCCAGGAGGGAGAGAGCTGGTTCCAGGGGTAAGTGCTCTAATTTGGGTTATAATTCACATTATCCTTATTTACATGCCTGGCCTTAAATAAATCACTCTCCGAGCCTCAGTTTCCAGATCTGTAAAATGAGAGCATTGGGTAGTTCTTTTAAGCCTCCATAGCATTTACTTTTTTTTTAATAAGTAAATAAATAAATTTATTTATTTATTTTGGGCTGTGTTGGGTCTTCGTTGCTGCATGTGGGCTTTCTCTAGTTGCGGTGAGCGGGGGCTACTTTTCATTACGGTGCGCAGGCTTGTCATTGCGGTGGCTTCTCCTGTTGCGGAGCACGGGCTCTAGGCGCGTGGGCTTCAGTAGTTGTGGCGCATGGGCTTAGTTGCTCCGCGGCATGTGGGATCTTCCCCGACCAGGGCTCGAACCCGTGTCCCCTGCATTGGCAGGCGGATTCTTAACCACTGCGCCACCAGGGAAGTCCCCATAGCATTTACTTTTATGTAGCCTGGGGCAGTGTCATTTTATACCTCGTGTCATATTTCACATATGGTAACATAATCCCCCAACAGACTGTAGACTCTCTGAGAAGTACATGGTTCTCTTGCCTTTGTGCCCGCCCAAACCCAGCAGCTGGAATGATGCCTTGGGGAAGGCAGGTACTCACTAAAGACTTGTTGCCTTGAATTGAATGGAACTAGATTATACCTAAGGCACCTTTCTCTAGTCTCCTATGACACTGTCTTTAAAGCAGGAGAGACTCACAATGGCTGAATGACTTCTAGTTGAGTAACTGCCATATTGCCAAGTCAGCAGGCAGAGTTTGGAAGCCTGGGGAAGAAGTTGCTGTAGCTAATAAATTACCCCACGAGACACCTAGCAAGGCCAGCTGATTGCAGGTTTAGCCATGCACAGGTGAGTACTCAATCTTTAAAACTCAGCAGGCAAGAAGGGGCAAGATGAAGGCAGGGAAGAGAAATACAGAGGGGTGAAGAAACCCTTCAAAAGTGGGGAGCACCTAGACCTTTGGGCATGTCAAATGCTGGGTGTTGAACCCCAGGTTGATGAGATATTTCCTGCTGATGGCGAGAATATTCTGGTTCTGTTTGCAGATATAGAACCTCCTAGAATCAAGTGCCCAAGTGTGAAGGAACGCATTGCGGAACCCAATAAATTGACAGTCCGGGTGTCCTGGGAGACCCCTGAGGGAAGAGACACAGCAGATGGCATTCTCACTGAGTAAGTGCAACTTGGCAGCTGGAATGATGCTGCGTCTTTTATGTGAGACATTCACTACCCAGAGTGAGGATGTGTATCTATGCTGGTCAGTTTATGCTTTCAGACTCAGTACAGCACTCTTTCAGCCATTCCTCATTCATTTCTTTATTTTTCTTCACCGTCCGACATACTATATTTTTCACTTTCGTATTTGTTTATTGCCTGTCTCCACTACAGTATATTCACTGCCATATCCCTAATGCCCAGAACCATGCCTAGCATATAGTTGGTACTCAGTAAATATCTGTTGAAGGAAAGAAAGGAAGTAAGACGATGGGGTGGTGGGAAGAAGGGAGGAGAAGAGACGGAAGGAGGGAGAGGAAGCCAGCTGGTAAATTCAGGGATAGACTCACCCCCATTGCCTGCCAGGGGGCCCCCCGAGGCCTTCCTAAGCCACCACCTCCCTGGGAACCTCTGTGTCTCCCAGGTGGAGCCCGATGTTGCCCCCCTTGTGCTCTGTGAGTGTGGTTTAGTGCAGAACTTTTCTACCCCTTGTGTTTTGGCACCTGCTTCTTTCAAAACATTTGATTTTTATTTTTTAAAACTTGCAAGCACATTAAACACTTAAAGAAGCAGCTTATAAAAAAAGAGACGGGGTCTTCTGCCTTCTTCCCCACCCCCATTCTCCGGGACCAACTGCATGAGTAGTTTGAAATACATCCCAAAGGTTTTTAAAAATGGGTGGTTCCCTTCGGTGAAGTTCAGCCACATGTTGTTCTAATCTAGCATATGAGCCTGTGCCCCTGCGGCTATTTGCTGGGCCTCCACCTTTCCTGAAGGCCACCACTTCATGTCAGCACGTTCACATCCATGCCTTAAAGTTCGTGGTCCTGCTAGACCTCCTTACCGAGTTTCCATCTGTGGGCAAAGAATACCTCTGACTTACCCCTTGGTGAGCCATACAGCAGGGAAAGACTTTCCAAAATCCTATCAACCCAGGCTGGGCAAGAGGAGATGTTTTTAAGCAATTATTAGCCATAACAGAACATCTTCTACTAGGAAGAGCCTGAGTCTCTCACCCCTAGCAGGACATTTTGTTCCTACAGCCTGATAATTATCTCCCCGTGCACCATCTAGCTTAGATCATATTTGTTATGTTTCCCCTTGTAACTCCTCAAAGATAAACTTTGAGTATTAAGAAAATTATTTATTTGCTGTTGTATACACATGTCACAAACCCCTAAGGAGAAACTTTAGGCAGTTGGGATGAAAAAATAAATCACAGTTGATAGAATCAGGGATTGGGTTTTAACTATCATTGAATCTTTGGGGACCCAGCACAATGCCTGGTTAACCCCTAGCCCATAATAGGTCCTTAGATTTTTTTCACAGCTGTGATTGCTATTGAAGTCTGGTATAATAAACACACAATATCAGGTCATCAGATGACTCTATCTAGCAAGGATATTCACCTTGGCATTTCTGTGGGTAACCGGTGTGTTATGGTTAGAAATGTGACATTTTGAGGGCGCGTCTTAGTAGCCCCGACGCCTCTGTTCAGAGCAGCTGTCGGCTTCCTGAGCTCTACAGCTCAGAGCCGGCGGAGGCGTGGAGCCCTAGGACGCTTCCTTGGGCAGAATGAGGAGTTCAGAGAAGGCCGTCTTGTCCCCTTTTCAGCTCTTGCTTGGCCTCCTTGCTTCTCTGACATTTCTCTTCCCCATGTCTTTTGGAAGCTCCTGTTATATAGTCCCCTTCTAGGAGGGAAGGTTCTAGTGTCAGGCACTGAGACAAGTGCTTCCTGTGAGCTCCCTTAGTTACTCCTTATGACTGTTATTTGCATGTCGCAGATGAAAGAGCGTCTCCAAGAGGTGAGCAGGCACTCATATTGGAAGTCTGATTCCTTTCAGGTTTATCTGCTTTTAA
This sequence comes from Balaenoptera borealis, assembly GCF_965194805.1. NCBI lineage: Eukaryota > Metazoa > Chordata > Mammalia > Artiodactyla > Balaenopteridae > Balaenoptera > Balaenoptera borealis. Next base: position 34,249,931 of record NC_138881.1, on the reverse strand, counting down.
ATTGTGCTTCTTGAGGACCTTAAAGCATCTAAGGTTCAAAGTGACACGTCTCTAATGGTGGGATTTCTGGCACTTTCCTAACACCCCTCACTTCACCCTTTTATAAGTAAACAGCTACCTTGTCCACCTACGTGGAAGGTTCTCCTCAATGGTGACAATGATAATTTCACATGCCTGTTATTAGCCAATATTCTCATTATTTCTAAGAAGTATAGAGAGAAGAGAAGCTATCTATTGAAAAACAAACAAAACCTGGCATTTGATCATGTTGTACCTACTGATGTTCTTGTCAGACAACCAAGAAGAAAGATGCAGGAGTCACCCTTGCTGTGTGACCTTGGGCAAGTCCCTTGATCTTTTGATGCCTCAATTTCCTCATCTGTGAAATGGGGATAATAATGCCTACCTCGGGTTGTTGTGAGGATTAAATAAACTAATATATGTAAAATGCCTAGAACCATGCCTGACGTGTAAGGTTTATGTACGTGCGAAGAACAATAATAATGATAATAACTTATTATTAATAATAATAACTTAAGTTATTATTATTATTAGGATCACCAAGGAATCACAGTGAACTTGCCTTTTGCTCAGGAAAGGTCTCCACCCAGATAGAAAAGGCAGAGAAAGTTCTAGCGCCCCCTGCAGGTATTGCTAATGAGTGCTTGGACTACCCTCTCAAATGATTTTCCTCACAGAAAATTCCCTCATTCTCCCAACAGGGAGGCAATGCAGGTCCCCCTTGGAACAAAGGAAGGAAGAGTTGGGCCCTGGGTTCTGAGCATTCCCCATCCTCTGTTCTACATTCCAACGAGAAAAATAAATCTGAACTTCCCAGGAATTGGGGACTTCCATTTTTCTGTTCTCAACCCGTTCTTCCAAAACAGAGTAAAGCTCAGGAAATTCTCTTCTTCGAGAATTAAAGTAGTAAAACTGGTCTAATGGCTGTCCCTTGGAGTCTCTGTATCTTGGGCAGAATGGGTCCTCTTTGATCATTATGCCCATCATGGCCCAGTTGTTGTTAGACCTACAATGATCATCTTTGGTGTTTCTGATTTTTTTTCCCCTTTAAGTGTTATTCTAAAAGGCCTACCCCCAGGCTCACATTTTCCAGAAGGAGACCACAAGATCCAATACACAGTGTACGACAGAGCTGAGAACAAGGGCATTTGCAAATTTCGAGTTAAAGTAAGAGGTAAGATGACTGGTTCTTGGCTTTTTTCTCTCTTTATAAGAACAAAGGGAAACAGAGCCTTAAGCAGGAACCCTCTGTGAGTGCCCACTGCCAGAGGGAGACTTGCCAGCTCTGGATTAGCCTCCGATCATGAGGCTAGGGGAAGGGTGCCATCTTAATGCCTGAATTTCACAATTCCAATCCGGATGAGGTCCAGTGCTGGCAGGTTATTGAAGGAGTCCGAGAGAGCAGTAAGTTTGTCTCACGTGAGCCCACAGCTGGCTGTCCCAGAAGAGTATTATTCACTAACTTTTCCACCCCTGGGCTTCGGTGACCAGCTAAAGCCTGTAAGTCCTTCTATTGACATGAAGGAGGTTAGGAGAACCGCCCGCCCCAGCTGGGGTCACCAGGAGACCATGTTCTTGGTGTTCTAGAACTTTTGGTCTACCTGAAAAAAAAGGCTTATTTTATGCCTCAGTGGGCAGTTACTTACTAACCATCCTTCCTCCTTATTCTTCTGAGTTCAGCCTCCTCATCTGGAACCCAAGAGGCTAAATCAGTTCACTGACCATCCCAAGGCCCGCCCGCTGGCCAGAGAGCCATGCCTGCCCCCTCGCTCGTTTTCTGGTGCTTCTGAACCCTCCCCTTCCCTGGTTACTTTGTGGCGGGGAGCTCAGCACTGAGCCCCCTCTGGGCTTGTGTCCCACACAGTCAGACGCTGCGGCAAACTCAACGCCCCGGAGAACGGCTACATGAAGTGCTCCAGCGACGGCGATAATTACGGGGCCACCTGTGAATTCTCCTGCATCGGAGGCTACGAGCTCCAGGGGGGCCCTGCCCGAGTGTGTCAGTCCAACCTGGCCTGGTCTGGCACAGAGCCCACCTGCGCAGGTACGAGGGCAGCCCTCCCTCCAGCCAGCAGCAGACCCTGAAGACCCTTTGGCCCAGATTTCCAGTACAGGGAGGAGGGAGGGCTTCGTTCTGTATCCCGTGAGAGGTTCGGTGCCAGCCCTCTTCATCTGATGGGTGAAAACAGTCCTCGAGTCCCTCCCTGGGCAGCCCACCTCACCTGCCCTCCTCCTGTGCCTCTGCCTATCTTCCAATTTCTCTCTCATGTCCTGTAAGGAGGAGGCTGGAGGTGGGAGCCCAGAGCCCATTATGAATCAGCGGCATTATGAATCAGCCAAGTCTGTACCCTTGTTCCTCCCTCCTACAAATGTAAGAATCTTTTTTACAAAGCCAGTACACTGCTGCGCGCAGATGATAGAACGCCTGCTTTGCAGCACTGGCTGGAAAGTCCCGCAGACCTTGGGCATTTGGAATCTTTCCTCCTAATGTCAAATGAGGAAGATAATACTTTGCCCACTCCTGGAGTGGTTGTAAGTATTAAATGAGGTCATCTATTCAACAGTGGAACTGAGCGGGGCCTGGCACCGGGTAAACTCTGAATACCTGTCAGCTGTTACTACTGAGGAACAAAAATTGGGCTGGGTAGTGATCACAGTGTGAAATTAATTGGGACTAGCCAGAAAATTCCAGACATGTCTTTTATTTCTATACTTCACTGTTTTCTCGTTTCCTGGTACTTTCTCATCTTTATGCTTTCCCTTTAATCCCAGCCATTCAGAGTTAGCTGAGAGACAGAGACAGAGAGACACAGACACATACATCATCAGCTAAATGCCTGAGGCTTTTCAATTTCATACATCAAAGTACAAAGAACATCCCTCTTTCCTTCCCTGTCTCATTTCCTGAGGCAGGAGAGGAATGCCCACCCCCCAGGCCTAGCAAACATGCCCACATCCTCATCCCCAGAACCTGTGAATATATTACCTTACGTAGCAGAAGGGACTTTGAAGATGTAATTAAGTTAAGGATTTTGAGATGGGGAGAAGAGCGTGGATTATCCAGGTGGGCTCAATGGAATCACAAGCGTCCTTATAAGAGGGAGGCAGAAGTGCTCTCAGAGTCAGAGAAGAAGGTGAGGGAAGCAGAGGTCGGAGAGGAGAGAGGCTGGAAGATGCTGTGCCGCTGGCTTTGAAGGTGGGGGAAAGGCTACCAGCCAACAACCTTGACTTTACCCCAGTGAAACCCGTCCCAAACTTCGGACCGCCAGGATTGTAAGAGAATGTGTGTTTGTTAAGCCATGAGGTTTGTGGTGACGAGTGACAGCAGCGAGAGGAAACTAACACACTTCCCCACTCCCCAACCCGGTGCTCCTTGGGACCACCTCCCGAATAAACTAATACTTCTAGATGAATCTTCATCTCAGGGTTCACTACTTACACATATGGTTCTGTGTCTCATCACAGGCTGTGTTGAGCCAGAAGCAGTAGAGAGTTTCTGACTTGTCTGGCCATTTCTGATTACAGCCATGAATGTCAATGTCGGCGTCAGAACAGCAGCTGCGCTTCTGGATCAGTTTTATGAGAAAAGAAGACTGCTCATTGTGTCCACACCCACAGCCCGAAACCTCCTCTACCGGCTGCAGCTGGGGATGCTGCAGGTGAGTCCTTGCAGCAGGGCCAAGGCGGGAGGGAGACCCCTGAACAGGAAGGGCCCGGTCATTTCATTAAAAGCAAAGGCCAGGTTCAGTGCCTAATCCATTTCCCGTGAGCTTCAGGAACTGGCACTTCAGAACTCCCACCATTCATTTCTGCTTCTGGGGCATAACCTAATTAACATTGACTCCCCAGAGCTAACCCAGTCGTTTTCCAACTAATGAGGTTTGGTTGTCTTCACTAATAAGCCTAATTGACATGCTGTCCAGGTTCAGCCGAAGAACAAATTATCTTTGCTGAACCCGTCCAGGATATGCCTGCGAGGGAGGCGATCAAGCAGTTGTTGGCCCTAAAGGCTGGCTCAAGGGATGAGAGGGGTCTAGGAGCCCTCAGGCCCCACATCCTGCTGCAGGGAGCTCCCCCAGCTCTCGCAGAGCTCCTCAGAGAGGGATAACCATCCTTTAGAAAAGCGGTTCTCCAAGTGTGCTCTGTGGACCAGCAGTATGACCTGGGAGCTTGTTAGAAATGCAAATTCTCGATCCGCATCCCAGACCTGCTGGATCAGAAACTACCTTTTAACAAGACCTTCAGGTGATTCCTAAGAACTTCAAAGTTTGATGGGGGGCGCTTTTCTAGGGAATGTGCCCTTTTTAGCTGTGTAAGTTTTGTAGCTACAGAATGAGGCAACCAGTGTCTTTTGGGGAAAAACCCAAACAAGCTAGAAACTGAAAGGATTGAATTAGAACTTGTTTGATTTCTGTCCCGAAACGTGTTGTCAATAAGAGTGGCCAGTCTGGTTGAATGCTAAAGAGGTAGGATGTTATGCTGGGTCATGGACACGGTGCTGCACATTTTTGGAGGAATGTTTCATTCATGTATTACAGTGAATAGAACTAGGTTTTTAGAACAATCTTGGTTTAATCAAAGGCTACAATTTAACTTCTCATTTCAGCATTAAGACAATGAATAATGATAAATCTTTGTTTATTCTCCCCATGTACTTGGACTTCCCATGAACTCTGAAGAGCCATATAAAACATTTTGGGCTTCTTTGATAGGAACCCAATTCATCTCGTCTTTAACTCCAATCCCTGCCACCTGACCTCCACCTTGTGTCGCCTCATCCCAGCTAGGGAGTTGTTCTTTGGGTAACACAAGCCCGCACCGCTCCATTGTGTGGGGAATTGGCCTTGCAGGCTCTTTCACAACCATACGTTTCCTGACCTCTTCTTTCCCTCTCTTTTTTTTTTCTTTTGGCTGCATTGGAAATTCGTTGCTGCATGCGGGCTTTTCTCTAGTTGTGGTGAGCAGAGGCTACTCTTTGTTGCGGTGCGTGGGCTTCTCATTGTGGTGGCTTCTCTTGTTGCGGAGCACGGGCTCTAGGCACGCGGGCTTCAGTAGTTGCAGCATGCAGGCTCAGTAGTTGCAGCACGTGGGCCCTAGAGCATGTGGGCTTCAGTAGTTGCAGTGCGTGGGCTCAGTAGTTGTGGTGCATGGGCTCTAGGGCGCACGGGCTTCAGCAGTTGTGGCTCGAGGGCTCTAGAGCGCAGGCTCACTAGTTGTGGTGCACGGGCTTAGTTGCTCCGCGGCATGTGGGATCTTCCTGGCCCAGGGATCTAACCCGTGTCCCCTGAACTGGCAGGCGGATTCCCAACCACTGTGCCATCAGGGAAGTCCCCTGACCTTTTCTTAGTTCCATGGAAAAATGAAAAAGCCAGACAACTTGCTTTTCCTCTATTTGGCAAACTATGGCTTTTGTAAGTTAAATTTTATTGAAGCACAGCCAAGGCTCATTCGTTTGTGCATTCTCTATGGCTGCTTTAAATGTGCTTTTTTTTCCTTTTGAATTTATTTATTTATTTATTTATTTATTTATGGCTGTGTTAGGTCTTCGTTTCCGTGTGAGGGCTTTCTCTGGTTGTGGCAAGCAGGGGCCACTCTTCATCGCGGTGCGCGGGCCTCTCACTATCGCGGCCTCTCCTGTTGCGGAGCACAGGCTCCAGACGCTCAGGCTCAGTAATTGTGGCTCACGGGCCCAGTTGCTCCGCGGCATGTGGGATCTTCCCAGACCAGGGCTCGAACCCGTGTCCCCTGCATTGGCAGGCAGATTCTCAACCACTGCGCCACCAGGGAAGCCCCTTTAGCACCACAAAGGCACTGTTGAGTAGTTAAGACAGAGACCATCCAGCCCCATGAAACCTAAAATCTTTACTATCTGGCCCTTTACAGAAAATGTTGGCTGACACCTGCCCTAGTCTATCCCATTCCTTCAGGTACTTGCTAAATTACTAATCAACTAGTTGGATAAGATATTTGCTATCAAGGTGTTTATATGTGACCCCCCCAACATATTTACATTGGCATTTTAAGCAGAGCCTTCAAGGAAAGGTTTGATTGGCTTATGTGATTCAGTTAGAATAATAAAAACGTGTATTTCTACCTTTTCTAACTTGTCTACCAATTCTGTCACCCCAGAGATATTTCAGCGGAACTGTAATAAAAACTTGGTGTTCTAATAATTCAGCAGTTTAAAATTTCTTTTCCCATTTAGTCATATTCATCTTAAATTACTTTTTTGTTCCCTTACTGCCATTGGCACTCCTGATGAGGCTTCCTGGCATATGCTTGAGTGGGTCACGTTCCTGAGGCTCTTGCCAAGGGCCAGCTCTGGGGGCTGGAACATTTTCTTTTTTTAAAAATTGAGGTATGATTGACATATAACGTTAGTTTCCGGTGTACAACATAACGATTCAATACTTGTATATATTGCAAAACGATCACCACAGTATTCCATTTAACATCCATCACCATACCTAGTGGCAAAATTGTTTTTCTCGTGATGAGAGCTTTCAGGATCCACTACCCTAGCTACTTTCAAATATACAGTACAGTATTATTAACTAGAATCACCAAGCTGTATATTACATCCCCGTAATTTTTTCATTTAATCACTGGAAATTGTACCTTTTGACCCTCTTCACCCATTTTTGCCCAACCCCCAGCCCCCACGTCAGGAAAACACCAATCTGTTCTCTATATCCATGAGCTCAGTGTTTTTCTTTTTTTATTTTAAGATTCTACACATAAGAGAGATCATATGATATTTACCTTTTCCTCTTTTACTTCACTTAACATAATGCCCTCAAGGTCCATCCATGTTGCAGATGGCAAGATTTCACTCTTTTTTGTGGCTAAATAATATTCCATTCTACCTATCACATTTTCCTCATCCATTCATCCATCAGTGGACATTGAGATTGTTTGCATAGCTTGGCTATCGTAAATAATGCTGCAGAGAACATGGGGGTGCTTATATCTTTTCAAGTTAGTGTTTTTCTTTGGATAAATACCCAGCTGTGGAATTGCTGGATCATATGGTAGTTGTATTTTTAATTTTCTGAGCACCCTCCATACTGTTCTCCACAGTGTCTGTACCAATTTACATTCCCACCAACAGTACACAAGCTCCATCCATGTAGAGCGGCAGTACTGACTGTTATGTGTCTTTTTGATGATGGCTATCCTAATAGGCATGAGGTGATATCTCATGATTTTGATTTGCATTTCTCTAATGGCTAGTGATGTTGAGCATCTTTTCATGTGTCTGTTGTCCTTTCATATATCTTCTTTGGAGAAATGTCTATTAAGGTCTTTTGCCCATTTTTAACTTAGAGTATGTATTTATTTGCTATTGAGTTGTATGAGTTCTTTAGATATTTTGGATATTAACCCCTTATCAGATAAATGGTTTGCAATTTTTTTCCCCATTTTGTAGGTTGTCTTTTCATGTGTTGATAGTTTCTTTTACTGTGCAGAAGCTTCTTAGTTTGATGTAATCCCACTTGTTTGTTTTCTTCATTTTGTTGCTAGTGCTTAAGGTGTCATATCCAAAAATCATTGCCAAGACCTATATCAAGGAGCTCTTTTTCCTGTTTTTTCATCTAGGAATTTCATGGTTTCAGATCTTACATTTAAGTCTCTAATCCACTTCAAGTTCCTTTTGGTAAGTAGTATAAGATAGGGGCTTTTTTTCATTTTTTTACATGTGAATATCCAGTTTTTTCAGCACCAATTATTAAAGAGACTCTTTTCTCCATTGAATATTCCTGGCTCTTTTGTCAAATATTAGTTGACTGTATATGCTTGGGTTTATTTCTGGGCTCTCAATTCTGTTCCATTTGATTTTTTTTTTTTTAGGCCAGTACCATACTGTTTGAATTACCATAGCTTTATAGTATAGCTTGAAATCAGAAAGTGTGAGGCCTCCTGCTTTGTTCTGTTCTCTAAGGATGGCTAGGTTATTTAGGGGTCTTTTGTGGTTCTATACAAACTTTAGGATTGTTCTTCTTTTCCCTACTTATGTAAAAATGCTATTAGAATCTTTGGGCTTTTCACCATTGAGTATGATGTTAGCTGTGGGAGGTATCTTCTTTCTATACCAAAGAGTTTTTTTAAATCATGAACAGAAGTTGTATTTTGTCAAATGCTTTTTCTCCATCTACTGAGATGATTTTTTTCATTCTATTAATCTGATGTATCACATTGATTTGTGTATGTTGAGCCATCCTTGCATCCTAAGTATAATTCCACTTGGTCATGCTGAATTATCCTTTTAATATGCTATTGAATTCAGTTTGCTAGTATTTTGAGAGTTTTTGCTTCTATATTAATCAGGGATATGGATCTGTATTTTTCTGATAGTGTCCTTTTCTGGCATTGGTGTCAGGGTAATGCTGACCTCATAAAATGAGTTTGGAAGTGTTTCCTCCTTTTCTATTTTTTTGGCAGAGTTTGAGGATTAGTGTTAATTCTTCTTTAAATGTTTGGCAAAACTCACTAGTGAAGCTATCCGGTCCTGGGGTTTTCTTCACTGGGAGATTTTTGATTACTGATTTAATCACCTTACTAGTAATTGGTCTATTCAGACTTTCTATTCCTTCATGATTCACTCTTGATAGTTTGTATGTTTCTAAGAATTTTTCCACTTCTTTTAGGTTGTCCAGTTTACTGGTGTAGAGCTGTTCATAATAGCTTCTTATGAACTTTGTATTTCTGTTGTATCAGTTGTAATGTCTTCTTTGTCATGTATAATTTTGTTGATTTGAGTTCTTTTTTCCTTGGTTAGTCTAGCTAAAGGATTGTCAATTTTGTTTATCTTTTCAAAGAACCAACTCTTAGTTTGGTTAATGTTTTCTATTGTTTTTCTGTTCTCAATTTCATTTATTTCTTCTCTAATCATTATTTCCTTCCTCTTGCTAACTTTGGGCTCAGTTTCTTTTTCTAGCTCCTTAAGGCATAGTTAGGTTATTTGGGAAATTTCTTGCTTTTTTTTTTTTTAATTTATTTTATTTATGGCTGTGTTGGGTCTTCGTTTCTGTGCAAGGGCTTTCTCCAGTTGTGGCAAGCGGGGGCCACTCACTATCGCGGCCTCTCTTGTTGCGGAGCACAGGCTCCAGACGCGCAGGCTCAGCAATTGTGGCTCACGGGCCCAGCCGCTCCGCGGCATGTGGGATCTTCCCAGACCAGGGCTCGAACCCGTGTCCCCTGCATTGGCAGGCGGATTCTCAACCACTGCGCCACCAGGGAAGCCCCTCTTGCTTTTTAATGTTGGTTTTTATTGTTGTGCACTTCCCTCTTATAATTACTTTTGCTGCATCCCATAAGTTTTGGTATGTTGTTTCTCCACTTTTTGTCTCAAGATACTTTATTGCCCCTTTAATTTCTTCTTTGACCCATATGTTATTCAGGAGAATGTTGTTTAATTTCCATGTATTCATGAATTTCCGGTTTCCTCTTGTTACTGATTTCTAGTTTCATACCAATGTGGTCAGAGAAGATACTTGGTATGATTTCAGTCTTCTTGAATTTTCTAAGACTTATTTTGTGACCTAATATATGGTCTATCCTAGAAAATGTTTCATGTGCACTTGAGAAGAATGTGTTTTCTGCTGATGTTGGATAGGATATTCTGTGAATGTCTGTTAGTTATATTTGGTCTGTAGTGTTGTTCAAATTTGCTCTTACCTTATTGATTTCTCTGTCTGGATGATCTATCCATTGTTGAAAGTGGGGTGTTAAAGTCCCCAACTGTTACTGTATTGCTGTTTACTTCTCCTTTTATTTAGCTCTATTTTGCTTTATGTATTGATATTTCAGTTTTCCAATGTTGGGCACATCAGTATTTATAATCTTTATAACTTCATGATATATTGATCCCTTTATCATTAGAAAATCACCTTCTTTGTCTCCTTTTACCATTTTAAAAATTAAAGCCTATTTTGTCTGATTTAACTACCCCTGACTTTTTTGAGTTATTTGCTTAAAATATTTTTCCATCCATTTACTCTGCCTATGTGTGTCTTGAAAGCTAAAGTCATTCCTGTAGGCAGCATATCATTGAATCTTTTTTTAAAAAAATCCATTTAGCTATTCTGTTTATCGTTTGGAGAACTGAATCTGTTTACATTTAAAGTAATTATTGATAAATAAGGACTTATGCCATTTTGTTAATTGTTTTCTGGTTGTTTTCTAGATCCATCTTTCCTTCTTATCCTGCTTTCTTTTATTGTGTTTTGATGTTGTGAGGTATTAGTATGCTTTGACTTTATCATATTCTTTGTAATTCAGGTTTATCCCTTGTTACCTTGAGGCTTACATTCTAAAAAATCTTAAAATTAAAACACACTATTTTAAACTAATACCAACTTAACTTCAATAAAGTCTTAAGCTTTATACTTTAACTTCTCCTCCCTTCACATTTTAAGTTATTGATGTTACAATTTACATATTTTTAATATTGTGTACCTAATAAATTACTGTAGTTTTAGTTATTTTTACCATTTTTTTTCTTAAGTTACCTTATCTTTTAAAATTTTTTTATTTTATATTGGCGTAAAGTTGATTAAAAATGTTGTGTTAGTTTCAGGTGTACAGCAAAGTAATTCAGTTATACATGTGTCTATTCTTTTTCAAATTCTTTTCCCATTTAGGTTATTATAGAATATTGAGCAGAGTTTCCTATGCTATACAGTAGGTCCTTGTTGGTTATCTACTTTAAATATATCAGTGTGTACCTGTCAATCCCAAACTCCTAATCTATCCCTCCCCGCTACTCTTCCTCCCTGGTAACCATAAGTTCATTCTCTAAGTCTATGAGTCTGTATCTGCTTTGTAAATAAGTTCATTTGTATCATTTTTTTTTAGATCCCACATGTTAGCAATATCATATGATATTTGTCTTTCTCTGTCTGACTTACTTTACTTAGTATGATAATCTCCAGGTCCCTCCATGTTAGTGCAAATGGCATTATTTCATTCTTTTTAATGGCTGAGTAATATTCCATTGTATATATGTACCGCATCTTCTTAATCCATTCATCTGTCAATGGACATTTAGGTTCCTTCCATGTCTTGGCTATTGTAAACAGAGCTGCAATGAACATTGGGGTGCATGTATACTTTTGAACCATGTTTTTCTCCAGTTATGTGCCCAGGAGTGGGACTGCAGGATCATATGGTAGCTCTATTTTTAGTTTTTTTTTTCCCTTATAAATTTATTTATTTATTTATGACTGTGTTGAGTCTTCGTTGCTGTGCACGGGCTTTATCTAGTTGTGGTGAGCGGGGGCTACTCTTCATTGCGGTGCACGGGCTTCTCATTGTCGTGGCTTCTCTTGTTGTGGAGCACAGGCTCTGGGCACAAGGGCTTCAGTAGTTGTGGCATGTGGGCTCAGTATCTGTGGCTCGCGGGCTCTAGAGCGCAGGCTCAGTAGTTGTGGTGCACGGGCTTAGTTGCTCCGCAGCATGTGGGATCTTCCTGGGCCAGGGCTCGAACCCATGTCCCCTGCATTGACAGGCGGATTCTTAACCACTGTGCCACCAGGGAAGCCCCTACTTTTAGTTTTTTAAGGAACCTCCATACTTTAAGTTCTCCATAGTGGCTGTACCAATTTTACATTCCCACCAACAGTGTAGGAGGGTTCCCTTTTCTCCACACCATCTCCAGCATTTATTGTTTGTACACTTTTTGATAATGGCTATTCTGACCGGTGTGAGGTGGTACCTCATTGTAGTTTTGATTTGCATTTCTCTAATAATTAGTGATGTTGAGCAGCTTTTCATGTACTTCTTGGCCATTTGTATGTCTTCTTTGGAGAAATGTCTATTTAGATCTTCTGCCCATTTTTGGATTGGGTTGTTTGTTTCTTTAATATTGAGCTGCATGAGCTGTTTATATATTTTGGAGATTAATCCTTTGTCCGTTGATTCGTTTGCAAATATTTTCTCCCATTCTGAGGGTTGTCTTTTCTTCTTGTTTATGGTTTCCTTTGCTGCCAGCACCATTTATTGAACAGACTGTCTTTTCTCCACTGTATAGTCTTGCCTCCTTTGTCGTAGATTAATTGACCATAGGTGCATGGGTTTATTTCTGGGTTTTCTATACTGTTCGATTTATCTATATGTCTGTTTTTGTGCCAGTACCATACTATTTTGATGGCTGTAGCCTTGTAGTATAGTCTGAAATTAGGGAGCCTGATTCCTCCAGCTCCATTTTTCTTTCTCAAGATTGCTTTGGCTATTCAGGGTCTTTTGTGTCTCCACACAAATTTTAAGATTTTTTTTGGTTCTAATTCTGTGAAAAATGCCATTGGTAATTTGATAGGGATTGCACTGAATCTGTAGATTGCTTTGGTTAGTATAGTAATTTTTAAAAATTATTTATTTTTTAATTTATTTATTTTTGGCTGTTGGGTCTTCATTGCTGCATGCGGGCTTTCTCTAGTTGCGGTGAGTGGGGGCTACTCTTCATTGCGGTGCATGGGCTTCTCGTTGCAGTGGCTTCTCTTGTTGTGGAGCACGGGCTCTAGGCATGCAAGCTTCAGTAGTTGTGGCACGCGGGTTCTAGAGCGCAGGCTCAGTAGTTGTGGTGCATGGGCTTAGCTGCTCCATGGCATGTGGGATCTTCCTGGACCAGGGCTCAAACCCGTGTCCCCTACATTGGCAGGTGGATTCTTTTTTTTTGGCAGGTGGATTTTTAACCAGTGCACCACCAGGGAAGCCCTAGTATAGTAATTTTGACAATAGTATTTCTTCCAATCCAAGAACATGGTACATCTTTCCAACTGTTTGTGTCATCTTTAATTTCTTTCATCAGCATCTTATAGTTTCCAGAGTACAGGTCTTCTGCCTCCTTAGGTAGGTTTACTCCTAGGTATTTTATTCTTCTTGATGTGATAATAAGTGGGATTGTTGCTTTAATTTCTCTTTCTGATATTTTATTGTTAGTGTATAGAAATGCAACAGAATTCTGTGTATTTTTGTATCCTGCAACTTTACTGAATTCATTGATGAACTCTAGTAGTTTTCTGGTAGTGTCTTTAGGATTTTCTATGTATAGTATCATGTCATCTGCAAACAGTGACAGTTTTACTTCTTTTCCAGTTTGGATTGTTTTTATTTTTCTTCTCTGACTGCTGTGACTAGGACTTCCAAGTCTGTGTTGAATAAAAGTGGCAAGAGTGGGCATCCTTGTTTTGTTCCTGATCTTAGAGGAAATGCTTTCAGCTTTTCATCATTGAGTATGATGTTAGCTGTAGGTTTGTCATATATGACCTTTATTATGCTGAGGTAGGTTCCCTCTATGCCCACTTTCTGGAGAGTTTTTATCATAAATGGGTGTTGAATTTTGTCAAAAGCTTTTCCTGCATCTATTGAGATGATCTTAGGATTTTTAATTCTTCAAATTGTTGATGTGGTGTATCACACTGATTGATTTGCGGATACTGAAAAATCCTTGCATACCTGGGATAAATCCCACTTGATCGTTGTGCATGATCCTTTTAAATGTATTGTTGGATTTTGTTTGCTAGTATTTTGTTGAGGATTTTTGTGTCTATGTTCATCAGTGATATTGGCCTGTTATTTTGTGTGTGTGTGTTATCTTTGTCTATTTTTGTCTAGTTTTGGTATCAGTGTGATGGTGGCCTCATAGAATGAGTTTGGGAGCGTTCCTACTTCTGCAGTTTTTTGGGAATAGTTTCAGAAGGATAGGTGTTAACTCTTCTCTAAATGTTTGATAAAATTCATCTGTGAAGCCAGCTGGTCCTGCACTTTGGTTGTTGGGAGTTTTTAAATCACAGTTACAATTTCATTACTTGTGGTTGGTCTCTTCATATTTTCTGTTTCTTCCTGGTTCAGTCTTGGGAGGTTGTACCTTTCTAAGAATTTGTCCATTTCTTCCAGGTTGTCCATTTTATTGGCATATAGTTGCTTGTAGTAGTCTCTTATGATCATTTGTATTTCTGTGGGGTCCATTGTAACTTCTTTTTCATTTCTGATTGTATTGATTTGGGCCCTCTCCCTTTTTTACTTGATGAGTCTGGCTAAAGGCTTATCAATTTTGTTTGTCTTTTCAAAGAACCAGCTTTTAGTTTCATTGAACTTTTCTATTGTTTTCTTCATCTCTGTTTCATTTATTTCTGCTCTGACTTTTTATTTCTTTCCTTCTGCTAACTTTGGGTTTTGTTTGTTCTTCTTTCTCTGTAGTGGCTTTAGGTGTAAGGTTAGGTTGTTTATTTGAGATGTTTCTTCTTTCCTGAGGTAAGATCGTATTGCTATAGACTTCCCGCTTAGAACTGCTTTTGCTGAGTCCTGTAGGTTTTGGATCATTGTGCTTTCATGTGTCTCCAGGTGTTTTTTAATTTCCTCTTTGATTTCTTCAGTGATCCATTGGTTGTTTAGTAGCATATTGTTTAACCTCCATGTGTTTGTGTTTTTTTATAGTTTTTTTATAGTTTTTCCTCACGTTGTGGTTGGAAAATATGCTTGATATGTTGTCAATTTTCTTTAAATTTACCGAGGCTTACTTTGTGGCCCAGAATGTCATCAGTCCTGGAGAATGTTCCATGTGCACTTGAGAAGAACATGTATTCTGCTGCTTTTGTATGGAATGCTCTATAAATATCAGTAAAGTCCATCGGTCTAATATGTCATTTAAGGCCTGTGTACCTTATTGATTTTCTGTCTGGATGATCTGTACATTGGTGAAAATGGTATGTTAAAGTCCCCCATGATTATTGTTACTGTCAATTTCTCCTTTTATGACTGTTAGTATTTGCCTTATATATGAGGTGCTCCTATGTTGGGTGCATATATATTTATAATTCTTATATCTTCTTCTTGGATTGATCCCTTGATCATTATGTAGTGTCCTTCTTTGTCTCTTGTAACAGTATTTTAAAGTGTATTTTGTCTGATATGAGTATTGCTACTCCAGCTTTCTTTTGATTTGCATTTGCATGGAATACCTTTTTCCATCCTCTCACTTTCAGTCTGTATGTGCCCCTAGATCTGAAGGGGGTCTCTTGTAGACAGCATATATGCGGGTCTTGGTTTTGGATCCATTCAACCAGTCTGTCTTTTGGATGGAGCATTTAATCTGTTTATGTTTAAGGTAATTATTGATACGTATGTTCCTTATTGCCATTTTCTTAGTTGTTTTGGATTTGTTTTTGTAGGTCTTTTTTCTTTTGTTCTATTCTCTTGTGATCTGTAGATTTTCAGTTTGTGATTCCCATGAAGTTTTGATATAGCAGTCTATATATAAACAAGATCGTTTTAAGTTGCTCCTCTTTTAATTTCAAATGCATTTCCAGTATCCTGCATTTGTGCTTTCCTCTTCTCACAATTGCTGGTTTTGATATATTTGTGTGTATGATTTCCTACCTTTACTGTATGCTTGCCTTTACCAGTGAGCTTTTCCATTTGTAGTTTTCTTGTTTCTGATTGTGGCCTTTTCTTTTCTGCCTAGAGAAGTTCCTTTAGCATTTGTTGCAAACCTGGTCTGGTGGTGCTGAATTCTCTTAGCTTTTGCTTGTTTGTAAGGCTTTTGATTTCTCCAAATCTGAATGAGATCCATGCTGGGTAGAGTAATCTTGGTTGTAGGTTCTTCCCTTTCAGCACTTTAAATATATCGTGCCACTCCCTTCTGGCCTGCAGAGTTTCTGCTGAAAAATCAGCTGATAACCTTATGGGGAGTCCCTTGTATGTTATTTGTTGCTTTTCCCTTGTTGCTTTTAATGTTCTTTCTTTGTCTTTAATTTTTGTCAGTTTGATTACTATGTGTCTTGGCGTGTTCCTCCTTGGGTTTATCCTGCCTGGGACTCTCTTCACTTCCTGGACTTGGGTGACTGTTTCCTTTCCCATGTTGGGGAAGTTTTCAGCTATTATCTCTTTAAATATTTTCTCAGGTCCTTTCTCTCTCTCTTCTCCTTCTGGGACTTCGATAATGTGAATGCTGGAGCGTTTAATGTTGTTTGGCCTGAGGTGTCCCAGCACTGGAGCCTGCAGGCTGTTGTGTGGGGCCAGGTCTTGATGAGAAAATGGCGTCCTCCATGAGGGCTCACGCCAATGAGTACATCCTAGAACTACTGCTACCAGTGTCTTTGTCCTCGCAGTGAACCACAGCTGCCCCCTCCTGCCCCCGCCTCCGCAGGAAACCCTGCTAGCAGGTACATCTGGCCCAGTCTCTTATGAGGTCACTGCTTTTTCCCCTGTGTCCTGGTGAGCACGAGACCTCGTGTGTGCCCTCCAAGAGTGGAGTTTCTGTTTCCCCCAGTCCTGTGGAATTCCTGTGATCAAACCCCACTGGCCTTCAAATCTAGATTCTCTGGGGGCTCTTCCTCCCATTGTCAGACCCCCAGGCTGGGAAGCCTGATGTGGGACTCAGAACTTTCACTCCTGTGGGAGAACTTCTGTTGTATAATTATTTTCCAGTTTGTGGTTCACCCATCCAGTGCGTATGGGATTTGATTGTGCCCCTCCTACCATCTTGTTGTGGCTTTTTCTTTGTCTTTGGATGTAGGGTATCTTCTTGGGTAGGTTCCAGTGTTGTTTTTTTTTTTTTAATTTATTTTTGCTGCATTTGGTCTTCGTTGCTGCGTGTGGGCTTTCTCTAGTTGCAGGCGGGGGTTACTCTTCATTGCGGTGCGCGGGCTTCTCATTGCGGAGCACAGGCGTTAGTAGTTGCGGCATGTGGGCTCAGTAGTTGTGGCTCGTGGGCTCTAGAGCACAGCTCAGTAGTTGTGGCACACGGGCTTAGTTGCTCTGTGGCATGTGGGATCTTCCTGGACCAGGGCTCGAACCCCTGTCCCTGCATTGGCAGGCGGATTCTTAACCACTGCGCCACCAGGGAAGTCCCTCCAGCATTTTTTTTTGATGATGGTTGTTAAGCAGTTAGTTGAGATTTTGGTGTTTTCGTAAGAAGGGGTGAGCTCGTGTTCCCCTACTCTGCCATCTTGTCTCCATTGACCATGTTTGTTTTGTAACTTTTAAACTAGAGCTGTAAGTGAATTACATACCACTATTACCATATTACAGAATCCAAGTTTGACTATATTTTCCATAGCAGTGAGTTTTACACTGCCTTCTTATGTTTTTATGATGTTAATTATCATCCTTTTATATTTATCCCTCAGTATCTGCAGGGAACTGGTTGCAAGACTTGCTGCGGACACCAAAATCTGTGGATGCTCATGTCCCATTGTCAGCCCTCTGTATCTGTGGGTTCCCCATCCATGGATCCTCCAGTTGTACACACAGTACGTGGTCCATGGTTGGTTGAATTTGTGGATGCAGAACCCATGGATATGGAGGGCTGACTGTACTTCCACTCAAAGAACTTCCTATAACGTTTCTTGTAAAGCATGTCTAGTGATGATGAATTTTCTCAGCTTTCGTTTTTTAGGGAAAGTATTTATCCCTCCTTTATTTCTGAAGGAGAGCTTCACTGAGTGTAGAATTTCTTGGTTGACAGTTTTCCCCCCAACATTTTTTTTTTAAGATTTTTTTTTCATGTGGACCATTTTTAAAGTCTTTATTGAATTTGTTACAATATTGCTTCTGTTTTATGTTTTGGTTTTATGGCTGTGAGGTATGTGGAATCTTAGCTCCCCAACCAGGGATTGAACCCACACCCCCTGCATTGGAAGGCAAAGTCTTAACCACTGGACTGCCAGGGAAGTCCCCCTCCACCCCCAGTATTTTGAATATGTCCTACCATTCTCCTCTAGTCTGAAAAATTTCCATTATGAAATCCACTGATAGTCTTATGGAGGTTCCCTTGTATGTAACTTCTCTCTTTTCTCTTGCTGCTTTTAAAATTCTTTGACTTTGACTTTTGAAAATTTAATTATAATATGTCCTGGTGTAGCCCTATTTGGGTTCAACCTATTTGGGATCCTTTGGGCCTTTTGGATCTGGATGTCTAGTTCTCTCCCCAGGTTTGGGAAGTTTTCAGCCATTATTGACTTAAATACACTTTTTGTCCCTTTTCTCCTTCTGGAATTCCAAAAATTCGAATATTTTTCTTTGTGTACCATAAGTCCCTTAGGCTCCCTTCAATCTTTTTTCATTATTTTTCCTTTTTGTTCCTCTGACTGGATAATTTCAAATGTCCTGTTTTCCAGGTTTCTGATTCTTCTGCATGGTTGAGTCTGCTTTTGAAGCTCTCTATTTTTTTTTTTAATTTATTTTAGGCTGCATTGGGTTTTCGTTGCTGCGCGTGAACTTTCTCTAGCTGTGGCGAGTGGGGGCTACTCTTCGATGCGGTGCACAGGCTTCTCATTGCAGTGGCTTCTCTTTGTTGGGGAGCATGGGCTGTAGGTGCACGGGCTTCAGTAGTTGTGGCACACGGGCTTCAGTAGTTGTGGCTCACGGGCTCTAGAGCGCAGGCTCAGTAGTTGTGGCTCACGGGCTTAGTTGCTCCACGGCATGTGGGATCTTCCTTGACCAGGGCTCAAACCCGTGTCCCCTGCATTGGCAGGCGGATTCTCAACCACTGCACCACCAGGGAAGTCCAAAGCTCTCTATTGAATTCTTTGGTTCAGTTATTCTATTCTTCAGCTCTGTGATTTTTTTCATGGTTTATATTTCTTTGTTGAACTCATTTTGTTTACTTCTCTAATTTCATTTAGTTGTCTGTTCTTGTAGCTCACGAAACCTCTTTAAGATGATTATTCTGAATTCTTTGAAAGTTCATAGCTCTCCATTTCCTTAGGGTCAGTTATTGGCCCTTTATTACTTACCTTTGGTGGTATCATACATACTTGCTTTTTCATGATCCTTGATTCTTTATACTAGTGTCTGTTCATTTGAATAAGTGATCTCTTTTTCCAGACTTTAAGGTTTACTTTGGCAGAGACAATTCTTCACCAATCAGCTCTGTTTAGGTTTCTGGACGTGTCTGCTGGTAACATCCTTGGGCAGGTGGGGCCTGTTATTAGTGTCAGTTTGGGCAAGGCATCTGTTCGAGCTCTGAGGTTAGGGGTGGGGGCGTGCCACTGGCTGAGAACAGCTGGATAGGACTGCTATCTTGGTTCCCTGCCCAAATGCAGCTGTAGGATGGGCTTCATGACTGTCTGGATTCTGATCAGGCTTACTAAATGCTTTGGAGTGGGTACTACTAAACCCAGCAGTAGGTGGGGCTATGAATTAGCTTCCCTGCCCTGGCAAAGCAGCAGGATGGGACCCAGGGCCTGCGTGGCTCATTGTCTGGGGACTCAAATCAGGCAAGAGTGTGCACTGAATATTTTGGTTAGGTGAGGCCACCAGTTTTCCTTTGCAGACAGAGAAAGCCATGGGCTGTACTCTATTCAAGCGCCACCATAAGCAGGGCTGTTAGATGGGTGATGCAGCTTCCTGTGTGTTAGGGTTAGGTTTCTTGGTCAGGTGGTCTGAAGGTAGTATTCAGTAATAAGTGAGGTTGTGAATCAGCTTCGCTTCCTGGGCACAGCAGGAAAAACACCTCAAGTGCCACTAATGCTCTTTGTTGGTGGCCTTGACTCAAGCCAACTCATGCCGCAAGTTCCCTGGCTGAACAGGGCCAGTTTGTTTGCCCTGGCAGCCATCAGCTCTGCCCACTCTCCTCTCAGCTTAAGAGTTGCTGGGTTACACAGCTTCCAGGTGTTCTCACAAACCCTTCCTATCAGATGGGGGCCACACTCCACAGTGCCTAGGGCTATAACTTGGGCTCATGCCTGGGTGGCACTGGGAGGGCCCACTTCAGGCAGCTCTCAAATTTTCCCAAACAGGCTTTCTGGTCTGGAAGGGCCAGGGGCCTCAATCTGTAGTGGGTGGGGCCATGTATCACCTCCCCTGCCTGGGTGTAGCAGAGGAAATCTCCAGAGGGAGAACATAAAGATGGCATCCCTGGCCTACGTTCCCCGAGGGCCTCTCTGTAGGCCTCTAGATGTATGCCAAGCCTGAAGCCTGCCCTTAAGGTTGATGATCCAGGACAAAAAATGAGGCCTCTTCCACAGAAACTGGGGGTGTGTTTCAGTCTGCTGTCTGTGCAATGCCCCAGGGGTGGTAGCCCACCAAGAACTGTTAGAGTTGCATGGGACCCAGGAATTCCAGCCCCTCTGGTCACCAGAGCCAGGCCATCGAGGGCTGTCCCTGGGTGGCAACTGCCAGGGCCAGGTCACCAGATGTAAAAAACCAGGGCATCAGATGAGGGTTGGAATTGCTTATCCTTATTTCTTCACCATGCTCATGTTGGGGGGGGCTTCGGGCAGGCGGGTGTGAGGGGTGAAAAGGGCAGATAGTGGGATACTGGAAATATTCTTTTGTCCTTGCAAAGACAAATTAGAATCCTCTGGGGTGGTCTTGGACACTTTTTAGGAAATTTGACTCATGCAAAGTCTCAGCCCATCTGGAAATACATACACTGCCATTTTGCTTAGGTTTTCAAAATCTCATTGCCAAGCCATTTCTGAATGATTCCTGTGGGAAGGTATTTAGGTTTTATAGCCACTAGTTGAACTCGAATTTCTCAGCTATCTTCAGGACAGTTTGGAGTGGGCAAATAAACTTCCCCAAACAGAACAGTACTGCTCCTGTGGGTCTGTAGTTTGACATGGAATTTTCTTTAACCATGCTCACACCTCCCTGCTTGGGGTTTTTTTTTTTTTTTTTCCAGCAAGCACAATGTGGCCTGGATCTTCGACACATCACCATAGTGGAGCTGGTAGGTGTGTTCCCGACCCTCATCGGCAGGATAGGAGCAAAGATTATGCCTCCAGCCCTAGCTCTGCAGCTCAGGTAGGGGGAAGTTCTGTTCTTAAGTATTATTACCTATAAAAGTGCTTTTTTTCTGATCAGGTTCCCTGATTTCTCTCTATTCATTCTTGATTCCAGGCAACCTTCAACCTTTAATTACTTTTATTCTGGGAGTATGATAACAATATTAATTGGCATGTGGCTGCTTGTCCAAATACATGATGCAGTGGGTAATTACCAGGGTTCCTTCCCCCTCCAGGTGTTTTTGCTTTGTCTTTGTTTTTTTTTCCCCTTGGTGGGAGTGGGATGGGAAGGGGACAGAATGCAAAAAGGATTTAAGCAATCCTTGGTCTTCTTAAGAGGGCAGGCCTCCAATTTAGCCTTTCCAGGCTTGGCCTCTTTTTCCTCCATGCTTCCAGGGCACTTGTCCATAGTCCCATTTTAACAACTTTTGGTGACACTTAAAAAGCCAGAATCATGGTGTTCAGACTCTGAGTAATGGTGCATTAAAAAAGCAGAATTCAACAGCCAAAAGGTAATTTCAGAGCAAGCCAAATTTTTACTTGTATCTTTTGACCACTGTGAAAAGGACAATTAGCGTAAAGCAGAGCTCCTCAAAATCTTCCTTTCTCCCCTTTTTCTCTCACACTCTGCAAGGGAGGGGGCAGATCTCTGTTCTATATAATCTCATGGTCCCAAGCTCTTGGTGGCTCCACCATCTTGTAGAATCAACATCCCAGAATACATTACTTTCAGGTTTCTGCAAAGGGGGAAAAGAGTAAAAACAAACCATGCCACCTTTTTTTAGGCTTCATATTGGAAGCATAAAATTGCTGTCTCTCAGTCCCTTGGCCAGAACTCATCACATGATTGCGATCAGCCTTCAAGGGAGACTGGGAAATGTAGTCTTTCTATATACCCAGGGAGAAGAAAATGAAATAGAATGTGGTGAACCCTATCACAGATTTTCAAAGAGGTTCACAGAAATTCCTTGAGAGATTATGATAGAAATATGTCCTTAGCAAGTGATGTTACAGATTGACACAATAGCTTCTTTTTTCTAACTTCCTTATTTTCCATCTGCCTTCTGACCCTCCACATGTTTGGTTTATACCTCTCTGCACGCAAAGAGAGTCTGCCCCATCTACACCAGGGTCAAAAACTCAGAAGGCGAGGGATGGAAAAAGAAAAATAGGCCTGAATTCTCTTTAGTTGGCTGAAGGAAGGAGAAGCCTGGGAATACTCATAAGCTTTTATTTATTCATTTTTTATCCACCTGCATTTGCATCTAGTACATCCCTAGGGGTAACACTTTTGAGGTCAGTACCAGATGTTTTCAAGATTTGCTGCCTAGTACCTAGCACAGTGCCTGGTACCTTGTTGGTGCTAAGTAAGTAAATGACTCTAAATGGAAACAGCTTTACTATTTCCAGGGGTGATAGTAGCCTTTAAGAGCATATCTATATTTACCAACACTTCAATTTGAAGAAAACTTAAGAGGATTGTTGACGTCTGAAAAATTTTATTGAAAATTCTCAAAGTAGGTTTCGTGAAGCTATTGCTTATTTAGAACTAACTGCTCATATGCTATGTCAATGATTTTTTTAAAAACCTGTTGCAGAATTGACTAAAGGGTTTTTTTTCTGAATTGCAGATATATAGAGAGAATCTTTTTTTTTTTTTAAAGGTTTGAACTTTTTTCTTTTTTTTTAATTTATTTATTTATGGCTGTGTTGGGTCTTCGTTTCTGTGCGTGGGCTTTCTCTAGTTGTGGCAAGTGGGGGCCACTCTTCATCACGGTGCGTGGGCCTCTCACTGTCGCGGCCTCTCTTGTTGCGGAGCACAGGCTCCAGACGCGCAGGCTCAGTAATTGTGGCTCACGGGCCTAGTTGCTCCGCGGCATGTGGGATCTTCCCAGACCAGGGCTCGAACCCGTGTCCCCTGCATTGGCAGGCAGATTCTCAACCACTGTGCCACCAGGGAAGCCCTAGAGAGAATCTTAATGTGATTTTTAGATTGTTTAAATTTGAAGAATAGAAAAATCTGATTTAAGAAAACTGCTATCATTCAGGTTTTATATGTTGGGGCTACTGTAGACCTCTGTAGGCTGAGGATGATTTAAACAAATAAGTTGTATAAATGAATTATGCGGTGGTTCTCAAGCTTTAGCCTGCCTCAGAATCTCCAGGAGGGCTGTTAAAACAGAGTGCTGGGCCCCACGCCCAGAGTTTCTGACTCAGTTGGTCTATGACAGGGCCTGAGAACTTGCATTTCTAGCAAGTTTCCAGGTGTTGCTGATGCTGCTGGTCTGGGGATCACAGTGAGTGAACCACTGGCCTTGTGGTTTTACCAAAGGCTTCACAGGTTTGAAATGGAATGTCCTATTGTTTTCAGTGTACACATCTTTCAACTCCTTGGCTAAGTTTATTCCTAGGTATTTATTCATTTTCATACAATTATAAAAGTGATTTTTCTTTATTTCTCTTTTTGTTACTGTCTTATTAGTGTATAGAAATGCACGAGATTTTTGTATACTTATTTTGTATCCTGCAACTTTACTGAATTGGTTTATTAATCTAACAGCTTTCTGATGGATTCTTTAGGGTTTTCTATGTATAATATCATGACATCTGCAAATAATGACAGTTTTACTTTATTTTCCAATTTGGATGCCTTTTTTCCCCCTTTTTCTTGCCTACTGAGTCTGGCTAGGACTAATATCATATTGAATACAAGTGGCAAGAGTGGGCATCCTTGGCTTGTTCCTGATCTTAGAGGAAAAGCTTTCAGCTTTTCACCATTGGGTATGAAGTTAGCTGTGGGCTTGTTTATATATGGCCTTTATTATGTCGAGTTATGTTCCCTCTATACCCACTTTGTTGAGAGGTTTTTATCATAAATGGATGCTGAATTTTGTCAAATGCTTCTTCTGCAGCTATTAAGATTATATGAGTTTTATCATTCATTTTGTTAATATGGTATAACATGGTGATTTGTAGATGTTGAACCATCTTTGCATCTCTGGAGTAAACCTCACTTGTATGATCCTTTTAATGTATGTTGAATTCTGTTTACGAGTATTTTGTTGAAGATTTTTGCATTTGTGTTCACCAGGGATATTGGCATGTAATTTTCTTGTGTCCTTGTCTGGTTTTGGTTACCAGCTAATGGTGGCTTTGTAAAATGAGTTTTGAAATGTTACCTCCTCTTCTAGTTTTTGGAAGAGTTTGAGAAGGATTAGTATTAATTCTTTTAATGTTTGGTAGAATTAATTCTTCTTTGAATGTTTGGTAGAATTCACCAGTGAAACCATCTGGTCCTGGACTTTTTGTTTGTTTGTTTTTGATTACTGATTCCATCTCCTTAACAGTAATTTGTTCAGATTTTCTATTTCTTCATGATTCAGTCTTGGAAGCTTGTATTTTTCTAGGAATTTATCTGCTTCTTCTAGGCTGTCAAATTTGTTGGCATATAATTGTTCGTAATAGTCTCTTATCCTTTGTATAGCTGTGGTATCAGTTGTAATGTCTCTTCTTTCATTTCTGATTTTTATTTGAGCCCCCTCTGTCTTGGTGAGTGTAGCTAAAGCTTTATCAATTTCACCTTTTCAAAGAACCAGCTCTTGCTTCATTGGTCTTTTCTATTATCTTTTTAGTCTCTCCTTCATTTATTTCTGCTCTGATCCTTATTATTTCCTAACTTCTACTAACTTTGGACTTTGTTTTCTAATTCTTTCAGGTGTAAAGTTAGGTTGTTTTGAGATTTTTGTTTCTTGATAAGTATTTATTGCCCTGAACTTCTCTCTTAGAACTGCTTTTGCTGCATCTCATATAAGTTTTGTTATGTTTTATTTCCATGTTCATTTGACTGAAGGTATTTTTTGACTTCTCTTTGACCCACTGATTGTCCAGTAAACACATTGTTTAATCTCCACATTATTTATGAATGTTTCCAGTTTTCTTCCATATTTGATTTCTAGTTTCATACGTTGTTATCTTAAAAGATGCTTGATATGATTTCAATCATTTTAAATTAAGACTTGTTTTATAGCCTAACGTGATCTATCCCAGAGAATGTTCCATGTGCACGTGAAGACTATATATTCTATTGCTTTGGATGGGATGTTCTGTATGTATCTGTTTAAACCTATGTGGTATAACATGTTAAAGGCTGTTTCGTTACTGATTTTCTGTTTGGATGATCTATCCATTGTTGTAAGCTGGATATTAAAGTCCCCTACTATCATTGTCCTACTATTTCCCTTTTAGGCCTGTTAATATTTGCTTTATACATTTAAGTGCTCCTATGTGGGTTGCATATATATTTACAAATATTATACCCTTTTGTTTGATTGAACTCTTTATCATTATGTATTGCCCTTCTTTATCTCATTATAGTCTTTGTTTTAAAGTCTGTTTTGTCTGATACAAGAACAGTGATCCAGCTTACTTTTGGTTTCCATTTGCATAGAATATATTTTTCCATTCCTTCACTTTGTTTGTGTGTGTCTTTACATCTGAAGTGAGTCCCTTGTAGGCAGCATATAGATAGGTGGGTTTTTTTTAATCCATTCAGCTACTCTTTCTTTTGATTAGAGGATTTAGTCCACTTAAATTATTGATAGGTAGATACTTACTGCCATCTTTGTTAATTGCTTTTTGGCTGTTTTATAGTTCCTCTGTTACATTCTTCTCTATTCTCTTCCTGTGTGATTTGATGAATTTAGTGGTATGCTTAGATTCCTTTCTCATTATCTTTTGTGTATCTCTTATAGGTTTCTGGTTTGTGGTCACCATGAAGCTTACATTTAACTTATCAACTTAAAATGGACCATTATAAATATAACAACTTAAGTTTGAAGGCATCCTCAAGCTCCACACACGTTTTGTTTTTGATGTCACATTTTATATCTTTTAATCCTGTGTATCCCTTAAGCAGTTATTGTAGTTATTTTACCACTTTTGTCTTTTAACCTTTATAAATCCACTACTTTTACTAATATATCTACCTTTAAAATTAAAAATCTTTTTATTTTAACCATTTTTAAATTGAAGTAGTTAATTGACAATTTTGTTAGTTTGAGGTGTACAACAAAGTCATACAGTTATACATATATATATGTATTCTTTTTCAGATTCTTTTCCATTATAGGTTATTATAAGATATTGAATATGGTACCCTGTGCTGTACAGTAGGGCCTTGTTGTTTCTATCTATTTTATATATAGTAGTGTGTATGTGTTGATCCAAAACTCCTAATTTCTCCCCCTCCCCCCCACCCCCTACTATCCCCTTTGGTAACTATGTTTGTTTTCTATGTCTGTGAGTCTATTTCTGTTTTGTAAAAATAAGTTCATTTATATCATTTTTTTAGATTCTACATATAAGTGATGTCATATATTTGTCCTCCTTTGTCTTTCTTCACTTAA
The DNA here is from genome assembly GCF_965194805.1 of Balaenoptera borealis. Lineage (NCBI taxonomy): Eukaryota > Metazoa > Chordata > Mammalia > Artiodactyla > Balaenopteridae > Balaenoptera > Balaenoptera borealis. The sequence continues at coordinate 34,223,773 of NC_138881.1, read as the reverse complement.
TATGATAATTTCTAAGTCCATCCATATTGCTGCAAATGGCATTATTTCATTCTTTTTTATGGCTGAGTAATATTCCATTGTATACGTGTACCACATCTTCTTTATCCATTTTTCTGTCAATGGACACTTAGGTTGCTTCCATGTCTTGGCTATTGTAAATAGTGCTGCTTTGAACAGTGGGGTGCATGCATGTTTTCTTTTTATTTTATTGGAATATAGTTGATTTACAATGTCATTTAGTTTCAGGTGTACAGTAAACTGATTCACTTATACATATACATATATTCATTCTTTTTAAGATTCTTTTCTCATAGAGGTTATCACAGAATATTGAGTAGAGTTCCCTGTGTTATACAGTAGGTCCTTGTTGATTATATATCTTATATATAGGAGTGGGTATATATTGATCCCAAGCTCCTGATTTATCTCTCCCCCCAACACTTCACCTTTGGTAACAATAAGTTTGTTTTCAATATCTGTAAGTCTGTTTCTCTTGTAAATAAGTTCATTTGTATCATTTTTTAAAAATTAGATTCTACATATGAGTGATATCATATGGTATTTGTCTTTCTCTGACTTACTTCACTTAGTATAATAATCTCTAGGTCCATCCATGTTGCTGCAAATGGCATTATTTCATTCTTTTTTGTGGCTGAGTAATATTCTTTTGTATATATGTACCACATCTTCTTTATCCATTCCTCTGTTCATGGACACTTAGGTTGCTTCCATGTCTTGGCTATCGTAAATAGTGCTGCAATGAACATTGGGGTGCATGTATCTTTTTTTTTTTAATTTTATTTATTTATTTATTTATGGCTTTGTTGGGTCTTCGTTTCTGTGAGAGGGCTTTCTCTAGTTGAGGCAAGTGGGGGCCACTCTTCATCGCGGTGCGCGGGCCTCTCACTATCGTGGCCTCTCGTTACGGAGCACAGGCTCCAGACGCGCAGGCTCAGTAATTGCGGCTCACGGGCCTAGTTGCTCCGCGGCATGTGGGATCTTCCCAGACCAGGGCTCGAACCCGTGTCCCCTGCATTGGCAGGCAGATTCTCAACCACTACGCCACCAGGGAAGCCCTCATATATCTTTTTGAATTATGGTTTCCTCTGGGTATATGCCCAGGAGTGGGATTGCTGGGTCATATGGTAGTTCTATTTTTAGTTTTTTAAGGAACTTCCATACTGTTCTCCATAGTGGCTGTACCAGTTTACATTCCCAACAACAGTGCAAGAGGGTTCCCTTTTCTCTACACCCTCTCCAGGATTTATTGTTCATAGATTTTTGATGATGGCCTTTTTGACCGGTGTGAGGTGACATCTCAATGTAGTTTTGATTTGCACTTCTCTGATAATTAGTGATGGTGATTATCTTTTCAGGTACTTTTTGGCCATTTGTATGTTTCTTTGGAGAAGTATCTATTTAGATCTTCTGCCCATTTTTTGATTGAGCTGTTTGGGTTTTTTTGATATAGAGCTTCATGAGATATTTGTATATTTTGGAAGTTAATCCCTTGTTGGTCACTTCTTTTGCAAATATTTTCTCCCATTCTGTGGGTTGTCTTTTCATTTTGTTTATGGTTTCCTTTGCTGTGCAGAAACTTTTAAGTTTAATTAGGTCCCATTTGTTTGTTTTTGTTTTTTTCTCATTACTGTAGGAGGTGGATCATAAAAGATATTGCTGTGATTTATGTCAAAGAGTGAGTGTTCTACCTATATGTTAGTCTGTTTTAAAGTATCTGGCCTTACATTTAGGTCTTTGATCCATTTTGAGTTTATTTCTGTGTATGGTGTTACAGAATGTTCTAATTTCATTCTCTTGCATGTGGCTGACCAGTTTTCCCAGCACCACTTATTGAAGAGACTGTCTTTTCTCCATTGTATATCCTTGCCTCCTTTGTCATATATTAACTGACCACAGGTGCATGGGTTTATCTCTGGGCTCTCTATCCTGTTCCATTGATCTATATTTCTGTTTTTGCGCCAGTACCATACTGTTTTGATGACCGTAGCTTTATATTGTAGTCTGAAGTCAGGGAGCCTGACTCCTCCAGCTCTGTTTTTCTTTCTCAAGATTGCTTTGGCTGTTCGTGGTCTTTTATGTCTCCATACAGATTTTAAGATTTTTTTGGGTTCTAATTCTGTGAAAAATGCCACTGGTAATTTGATAGGGATCGCATTGAATCTGTAGATTGCCTTGGGTAGTATAGTCATTTTGACAATATCGATTCTTCTAATCCAAGAACATGGTATATCCTTCCATCCGTTTGTGTCATCTTCGGTTTCTTTCATCAGTGTCGTAAGTTTTCGGAGTACAGGTCTGTTTATTCCTAGGTATTTTATTCTTCTTGATGTGATGGTAAATGGGATTGTTTCCTTAATTTCTCTTTCTGATCTTTCGTTGTTAGTGTATAGGGATGTAAGAGATTTCTGTGTATTCAGTATCCTGCAACTTTACTGAATTCATTGATGAGCTCTAGTAGTTTTCTGGTAGAATCTTTAGGATTTTCTATGTATAGAATCATGTTATCTGGAAACAGTGACAGTTTTACTTCTTCTTTTCCAGTTTGGACTCCTTGTATTTCTTCTGATTGCTGTGGCTAGGACTTCCAAAACTGTTGAATAAAAGTGGTGACAGTGCGTATCCTTGTCTTGTTCCTGATCTTAGAGGAAATGTTTTCAGCTTTTCACTGTTGAGAATGATGTTAACTGTAGGTTTGTCATATATGGCCTTTTATAATGTGAAGTGTGTTTCCTTTATGCCCCCTTTCTGGAGAGATTTTATCATAAATTCGTGTTGAATTTTGTCAAAAGCTTTTTCTGCATCTGTTGAGATGATCATATGGTTTTTATTTTTGAATTTGTCAATGTGGTGTATCACACTGATTTGCAGATGTGAAAGAATCCTTGCGTCCCTGAGATAAAGCCCACTTGATCATGGTGTATGATCATTTTAATATATTGTTGGATTCAGTTTGCTAGTATTTTGTTGATGATTTTTCCATCCATGTTCATCAGTGATATTGGCTTGTAACTTTCTTTTTTTGTGGTATCTTTGTCTAGTTTTAGTATCAGGGTGATGGTGGCCTCATAGAATGGTCTTGGGAGTGTTCCTTCCTCTGCAATTTTTGGAATAGTTTCAGAAGAATAGGTGACAGAATTCGCCTGTGAAGCCATCTGGTCCTGGACTTTTGTTTGGAAGTTTTAAAATCACTGTTTCGATTTCAGTACTTGTGATTGCTCTATTCATATTTTCTATTTCTTCCTGTTTCAGTCTTGGAAGGTTGTACCTTTCTAAGAAATTGTCCATTTCTTCTAGGTTGTCCATTTTATTGGCATATAGTTGCTTGTAGTAGTTAGTCTCTTATGATCCTTTGTATTTCTGTGGTGTCCATTGTAACTTCTCCTTTCATTTCGAATTTTATTGATTCCAGTCCTCTCGCTTTTGTCCTTCATGAGTTTTGCTAAAGGTTTATCAATTTTGTTTGTGTTTTCAAAGAGTCAGCTTTTTAGTTTTATCTTTTCTTTTTCTTCATCTCTATTTCATTGATTTCTGCTCTGATCTTTATGATTTCTTTCCTTCTACTAATTTTGGGTTTTGTTTGTTCTTCTTCCTCTAGTTGCTCTAGTGTCTTAGACTGTCCTCATTTCTTTTCATTTTTTTATTCTGTTCCATGACAGTGATTTCCACCACTCTGTCTTCCAGCTCACTTATTCGTTCTTCTGCCTCAATTATTCTGTTATTGATTTCTTCTAGTGTATGTTTCATTCCAGTTATTGTATTGTTCATCTGTTTGTTCTTTAAATCTTCTAGCTCTTTGTTAAACATCTCTTGTATCTTCTTGATCTGTGCCTCCATTCTTTTTCTGAGATCTTGGATCATCTTTACTATCATTTTTTCAGGTAGGTTGCCAATCTACAGTTATTTACTTGTTCTTGTGGGTTTTTATCTTGTTCCTTCGTCTGGAACATTTCTCTGCCATCTCATTTTTTATAACTTTCTGTGTTTTTGGTCTCCTTTCCACTGGCTGCAGGATCCGTAGCTCCTTTTTGCTTCTGGTGCCTGCTCCCTTTGCTTCTGGTGGGTGAGTTTGGTCCTGGGGCTTGTGCAGTCTTCCTGCTGTGAGGGACTGGTGCCTGCACACTGGGGGAGGGGGCGGTGGAGCTGGGTCTTGTCCCTCTGGGGGGCAGAGCCATGTCAAGGGGTGTGTTTATTGGTGGCTGTTGGCTGAGGACGACTTTAGGCAGCCTCTCTGCTGATGGGTAGCACTGTATTCCCCCTCTGCTGGTTGGTTTGGCCTGAGGCGTCCCAGCACTGGAGCCTGAAGGCTGTTGAGAGGGGCCAGGTCCTGATGCCAAAATTGCGACCTCTAGGAGAGCTCATGCTGACAGTATTCTCTGGAGCCTCTGCCACCAGTATCCTTGGTCCCCCCCGCCCCCGCAGTGAGCCACAGCTGATCCCCGCCTCCCCAGGAGACCCTCCAAGACTTGTAGGTAGGTACAGCCCAGGCTTATATGGAGTTCCTGCTTTCTGCTGGGTCACAGTGTACGTGAAACCTTGTGTGTGCCCTCCAAGGGTGGAGTCTGTTTTCCCCAGTCCTGTGGAGCTACTGCATTCAAGCCCCACTGGCCTTCAAAGCCAAATGCGCTGGGGGTTCTTCCTCCTGATGTCAGACCCTCAAGCTGGGGAGCCTGACGTAGGGCTCAGGACTCTCACGTTTTTTGGGAGAAACTGCAATATAATTATTTTCCAGTTTGTGGGTCACCCACCTGGTGGGTATGGGATTTGATTATGTCACAAAACCACCCGTTACTGTTCAGTTGTCATTTCTTCATTGTCTTTGAATGTAAAATATCTTTTTTGGTAGGTTCGTGTTTTTTTGTTGATGGTTGTTCAGCAGTTGTGATTTTGGTGTTTTCGTGAGATGAGGTGAGCTTAAAGTTTTCTCCAGAGATATGCTTAGGAGTGGGATTGTAAGATCATATGGTAACTCTATTTTTAGCTTTTTATGGAACCTCTGTACTGTTTTACATAGTGGCTGCACCAATTTACATTCCCACCAACAGTGTAGCAGGGTTCCCTTTTCTCCATACCCTCTCCAGCATGTATTATTTGTAGACTTTTTTTTGAGAAAATAATATTCATATTTATTAGTATAACTGGAAAATACTGGCCATTATCGTTTGCATTTCTTCATACTGTTCATCTTCAATACATTTGATATTTTAAGAACTTTGCTAAATCATGGCCTGAGTTTTATAGATTATAGGGTACAATTGACATACAATGAACTGTACATACTTAAAGCACAGTGTGATAAGATTTGACATATGTATACACCCATAAAACCATCGCCACAATTAGAGAGTGAATGTGTCTACAATTTCCCCAAAATTTGTAGACTTTGTGATGATGGCTATTCTGACTGGTGTGAGAACTCCTTTGTAGATTTGATTTGCATTTCTCTAATAATTAGCGATACTGATCATCTTTTCATGTGTCTGTTGGCCATCTGTATGTCTTCTTTGGAGAATTGTCTCTTTAGGTATCCTGCCCATTGGGTAGGGATATTGGGTTGTCTTTTTTGATAATGTGTTGTATGAGGTGTTTGTATATTTTGGATATTAACCTTTCGTCGGTCGCATTGTTTGTAAATATTTTCTCCCAGTCCATAAGTTGTCTTTTCATTTTGTTTGTGGTTTTCTTTGCTGTGCAAAAGGTTTTAAGTTTAATTAGGTTCTATTTGGTTATGTTTATTTCCATTACTCTAGGAGACCAATCCAAAAACATATTGCTGCGATTTATGTCACAGTGTTTTCCCTAGGAGTATTCTCCCTAGTGTTCTCCTCTAGGAGTTTTATAGGATTTGCTCTTACCTTTCAGTCTTTAATCCATTTTGAGTTTATTTTTGTATATGGTGTTAGAGAACGTTCTAATTTTCCTGTCTTACGTGTAGCAGTACAGTTTTCCCAGCACCATTTATTGAAGAGCCTGTCTTTGCTCCATTGTATATTCTTGCCTCCTTTGTCATAGTATACCTATCTTTTAACAGTGAGATTTATACTGTGATATTTTTTATTACTAATGAGTGCCCTTTTCAGCTTAAAGAAGTCCCTTTAACATTTCTTGTAAGGCTGGTTTATTGGTGGCCTTCCCCTTAGCTTTTGCTTGTCTGGAAAACTCATCTCTCCAATTCTGAATGATTTTGTTGGGTAGTATAATATATTCTTGGTTATAAGCTTTTATCTTTCAGGAGAATAAATTGTTTCACCCCCTCTGGCCTGCTACGTTTCTGCTGAAAAATCTGATATTTTTATGGGATTCTCTTGTATGTAATATTCTGTTTTTTCTCATTAGATTCTATGACTTTAAGCTTTTTATATTTTGATTATAATGTGTCTTGGTATGGGTTTGTTTAGGTTCCTCTTTTTTTGGAACTCTCTTGGCTTCCTGCATCTGGATGTCTGTTTTTCTCCCCAGGTTAGGGAAGGTTTCAGCCGTTACTTCTTAAAATAAGTTTTCTGCTTCTTTGTCTATTCTCCTGCTAGAATCCCTATACTGTGAATGTTAGTGTGCTTGATAGTGTCCCAGAAATCTCTTAAGTTATCTTAATGGAAAAAAAAAAAAGAAGATTCTTTTTTCTTTTAGCTCTCTGGGTGAGTTCCACTGCCTTGTCTTTGAGTTTGCCAGTACTTTCTACTGCTTCACCTGCCCCTGAAACCCTCTAGTGTATTTTTCACTTTAGTTACTGTATTCTTCAGCTCTGTGACTTCTCTTTGGTACTTTTTTATATTTTCTATCTCTTTGAAGTTCACCATGTTCACCCATTCTTCTGAGTTTGGTAAGCATCTTTATAACCATTACTTTTAACTCTTTATCAGGTAAATTACCTATCTTTGTTTTGTTAAGTTTTTTTCCTGAGGTTTTTCTGTTCTTTCATTTCCTTTTCCATTATAGGTCACTACAAGATATTCAATATAGTTCCTTGTGCTATACAGTAGGTCCCTTTTTATCTATTTTACTTGATATGCATTTATTTTGCTGAGAGTGAATCGGTAACAGAAAAACATCTCATTGCATTAGGAATTGTAATTAGCTATTCCTTGACTGTCATATCCTGGAACTTGAGGTTGGCTTAGCATGGTTTCATTGTTTGGAAAGATTTGGTGGACTTATAGACCCAGGACCGGTTTCATGGGTGTGTGACCTGTGCAAGCACACAGGTCCCACACTGAAAAGGGTCTTGTGTTTGGTTGAGTGGTGTGCTGTCACCATCTTGACCTTCTTAATTTTGGTGGGGGGGGGGGGGCTTGAATTTTGGCCTGAGTTTTTATTTAGCCTAAGTTTTTTTGACAATTGCCTTATCTTTTTACATTTTAATTTTATTGGAGTATAGTTGATTTACAATGTTATGTTAGTTTCAGGTGTACGGCAAAGTGATTCAGTTTTATATTTATATATATGTGTGTATGTGTGTGTATATACATTCTGTTTTAGATTCTTTTCTCATAGAGGTTATCAGAATATTCAGTAGAGTTCCCTGTGCTATACAGTAGGTCCTTGTTGGTTATATGTTTATCTATTTTATATATAGAAGAACATATTCGTCTGTTTTTTCATTTTACTTGGCTCTCTGTTGGTTTCTATGCATTAGAATATGCAACAGCTGCTTCTAGTCTTGAAGGAGTGGCCTCAGGTAGGAGATGAAACTTATTATTTAACCCTGCCCTAACGCTTCTCTCTCAGACCTTTGTGATTGTCTATATAGCTTATTTTATTTTTAATTAGCTCCCAGAGTTTCAGGGTGAGCCAAGACCTGTTAGTGCTCCACTGGAGAGGAAAAGTCAGCACCTAGATTCAGGCTGATTGGAAGGCAGACTCTCAGGCAGCAGCTTAGCAAGTAGATACAGTCCTGAGGGTCTGCAAGCATAAGGCCTGTTGGCCACCGGAGCCAGGCAAGAGAGAGAGATGTAAGGTGCTGCTGGCTTTAGCAAGGCAGAAGGAATGCAATAAGATGTCTCTGCTAGATGGAACGTAAAGATGGCAACCTGCTGGAAAAGAAGAGATAAGAGATGGTTTCTGCTGGCTTTAGCAAGGTGGAGGGAGAGTTTGAAAATTGCTTCCACTGGCACACCCCTGCCCCTCACTCTGATGCTTTAAGGTTATTAAATGAGCCTATTCACATAAAGTGTGGGTACTTTTCAAACGGATGCTTCTGCACTGTGTCTTGGGGTGTTTCTGAGTTTGCGACAGCCCAGCAGATCTCGTGGGTGTGAGCCCCATTGGTTTTCAAAGTGAGATATTTTGGGGTTTGTCTCTCAGGTGTGGGTCTTAAAAGCTGGAGTGCCTGATGTGGGATTGGAACCCTTTGCTCCTCAGGGAGAAACTCCAGGTTTCCAGTTCCCTCCACATGGGTGGGGGCAGTGACTGGGGCTGGATGTATTGCTAGGTTTTTGGACAAGATTGTGTCTCAGTCTCTTCTACCCACTTTGGTGAGATTCCCTTCTCACTTGCCTGATATGCAAGAGTCACTATCCTAGTTTTTCGCTTCTGGCAGAGAAAATTGTTCCATATGTAGTTGTAGATTTGGTGTGTCCATGGCAGGAGGGGGGGGGGTTGTATTGTTTTGTCTAGTTCTCTAGAAGATTCTCCAGGAGTTCATTTCAGTCTGACATTTGTGTAACTCTGAACTATTGCTGGTACCACCTCTCATCCTGTACGGTGTCTATCCATCCCCCGAATCTCTGTGGTCGCTTAGCCGTGGCGGATGCATTTCTGTACCTGTTGGTGGCCCGCTGCTCTGACCACTCATCTCCTCTCATGGCAGTTTTCCCTCATAATATTTTGTTAAGTCAGGGCACAGGGCTCACAGGAGGAACGCGTGTGGTAGATGATGGCACCATGGGGGTATTTCTATCCTGACTTAAGTACTGGACCACCCCACGCTCCAGTTCCTTTCCCACAGGTTCCAGCCACCACAATGTTGCGTAGCCTTTTTTTCCCTCCAGACTTTCCTATTTCTCTGTTTTCCTGGGTCACCCCTGCCCTAGGACTTCCCCCATCCTCCCCCTCCCTCCAAACTCTAAATATTCCTCTTCTTAAAGAGGCAGAGAAGATTAGTTCTCCATTCTCACCTCACCTTCATGCTTTACGTTTACATGTTCACAAACTCATTAATGCACTTCATGAGGTTCCCCTCTTCTTACCACAAGAAACCAGTGCAGACACTGTAACTCTTTTATTTCTACTCACTAGAAGTGGATTAGCAATTTAGTTTCCCACTGGGATAAGATAGAAAGTATTCCCATCTCCCCTGAAACTCCCTCTTAAACGGCATAAGAAAGTGTCTTCTCCAGATTTTGTTGTTCACTTTAGCTGAGTGTGCTCTTTTTTGTTTTTTCCCTTGGGCTCAGCTTATCTGTTTGTTTGCTTTCTCTGGCTTTTTTTTATCTAAACATGGTACTGATATACATTCTTTTTTACAGTTTAAATTCTAATGGGGTAAAATAGAAAAAAAAAAAAAAAAACCAGGCCATTGAAACCACTTGAAATGCTTTTTGAAATTACTTGAGGTATAAAAAAATTATAATTAACCAAATCCTTAAACCCTGGGTGAAGAGCCAGTTCGATTCCCTCTATGCAGTTGTGAGCTGGATGGGCCAGAACTACAGTGTTTGGAACGTCATTTCAATCAGCTTCACCTAGGCCAGGGTTTCTCAACCTTGGCACTATTGACATTTGGGGCCTGATCATTCTTTGGTGGGGAGAGGGCTGGTCTGTGCATTGTAGGATGTTTGTTTGTTAGGCAGCAGCCCTGGCCTTCAACCACTCGAGGCCAGTAGCACACCCCCCTGCCATTGTGAACACCAAAACTTGTGTCCAGACAGAGCCAAATGTTGATAACCAGTGACTCTAGTGGGTATGTGGTTGTGCAAACCTAGGCTGCGAATGGGGGTTGACTCCAGTTTAATACAAAAAAATTCTCTTAGCATTGTTGTACATGCCTTGGAGCACCTATTGGTACATAGCACCACTGCAGGTCTAAAGTCTTCCTGGCCACTAGAATCTAAAGCCATGCTACTCAACCTGTCACGTGCATACCAGTCTTCGGTGGACCTTTCTTACTCATCATACAGATTCTAATCCAGTAGGTTTGCGGGGGAGCGTGGGGTTCTCCACTGCTAACAAGTTCCCATGCAATGCTCCTGGTCCATGTACCACACTTTGAGTAGCAAGGGTCTAAAAGGTAATTCAGTCCTTTGTGGTATTAAGCCTTTCTCTGCACACAGTGTCGTTATAGGACTCTAGTTGGTCCACCAGAGCCCTCGGGGAGTCAGTTTTGACCTAGTCTTCTTTTCTTTGCCCTAGGCTGTTGCTGAGAATCCCACTCTATTCCTTCAGTATGGTGCTAGTGGATAAGCATGGCATGGACAAGGAGCGCTATGTCTCCCTGGCGACGCCTGTGGCCCTCTTCAACTTGATTGACACCTTCCCCTTGAGAAAAGAGGAGATGGTCCTGCAAGCTGAAATGGGCCAGACCTGTAACACCTGATGTGATGGGTCCTCTCTCGGCAGTTCCCCTTCTCTTTCTATATCCGTGCTATGCACACAGGAAGGCCTGAAGAATATCCTTGATGTACAGATTTTTATTTGTAATTTTTAAAGTCTATTTTATTATAAGCAAGCTTTCTTTGCACTTAAAACATTAACAGTGCTTTTTATACTTTGAGGTATTCCAAAAAATATGAATGATATTGACTCTCTTAACTCCATCATGGCTGGTTAATTTGGTAGAGAAAATAGAACCTACAACCATACACATGCTTTCAATGCCTTTTATACAGTGTGACACATTTATCTATCTATCTTGTTTTTTATATAAAACTTTTATTAATAAAATATTTGGGAGCAAATTTACTAAAACTCATTTTCTTTTTCAAGCACTAGCCATACTTGCTCACTGTGGTCACGGGTTTTAGGACTGCGATTCTTGGTGTTTGTTTTAGGAATGGAAAAATGAGTCTTGTCAGGAGGAGCTCAGTTGAGCTGGGAGAGCTGAACATGGAAGGGTCAGAGGAGCCAATTAAGGCAACAAGCCGAAAATGAAAGAGGTAAGAATTTAATCACTTACTGTGATGGTATAACCAAGAAGCTAAAACTGGAAGTTCCATTGTATATTTCTCCATCTTCTATTTTCTCCAATGGACCAGTGCACCAGTTGAAGGTCATGTGGATCACCAAAGACATGGTTGTTACACTGTTGAGGGAGACCCACCTGTGGCAGTTTGATGCACCCTGGGGCCATGGAAGGGCGAGGGTCTACGAGTGGAAAAGTACTGGATACTGAATCAGTGGGGGAAGGTGTCTTCAGATTCCCCTCTTCCTCCTATAAGGTCCCAGCACAGGAGCATGAAGACCTCTGCCCAAGGCCTCAGAGACCTAAGAATAAAAATCACGGGGGCTAGGAAAGCAGGTATGTGAAAGGACATGAACAGTCCTTGGCTACAGTTCCAGCCAGTGACTGTGATTCACTGACTGTATGTATACCAGTCTGTGGTGGGAGAGCAGCTTTCCCTTATGAGACCTTCCAGGCGAAGCCTTTGTAACTGCTTAAGGTTGGGCCTGAAAAAATCATAGTTTTATAACCAGGAGTTGGACTCTTTCAGCTTTCCCAGCCAAACATTGAGGGGAAATTTCAATCTATTCCTGAACAAATAACAATCAATGATGGAAAGTCCAAATTCCAACAGGAAGGTTTAAAACTAGAAGCAGATTTGACACTTCTGAACATTAGGCAGTGAATGCTATCCTGTGAATAGGGTTATATTTCATTTACAAATATGCTTTTTCCCCACAAAGCACACTAGTAGGTGCTTTGACCTCTGTCTCCCTCAGATGTATCAGATAAAAGGTCACTGACATGGTTGGGAGAGGAATGTTAACCAATGACTAGTTTGCAAGCCATGAAAGTTTCAAAAGACCATTTGTCACACAATTAAGTAAACATATCAGCCCACATTAAAGCGCTCCTGTCTGTGAAACGCGAGCCTGTGCCCTTTGGCCCATAACCTGAAAGCTCCAAGCCTTGAGGATGAGCTTATGATTAAGGAACTGCCCTGATTTCTTCAAACAAGTCTTCCTGATGAACTTAGAATATTACAGACACTTTACCTAATGAGATAGACTATTTGAAGAATAAGTATACTGTGGTATTTAAAAAAATACATATCCAGGGTCACGTCAGCATCATGGTTAACATGAGCCTTTCCTTTTTTTCCTCCCCTCTAACATGTAATTGGACATCCATAAACGAACAAAAGCACCTCTGCACAGCACACCAGGACACCCGAGAGCTCCATCTATCTGTGCATACAAAAGTGGGTGGATAGGACCTCAGAAGAGGCTGCAGAGCTAAGGGAATTGCAGAAGCAGTAGTGGCAGCACCAGCGGTGACCTCTCTCGCAAACGAGGTGAAAAGTAAAAGGGGGTGAGTGAAAGGCTTTCAGTCCCTGTGGGCTGCAGCTGGAGGGTTCCGTTGCTCTTCAGTAACACCCTGCATATCTGAAGAGAGATATCAATGACTGTGGTGAGGGGAAGGGAACTGAAGGAATATATCTCCTGCTGTCTGCCCTGAGATGCCAGCAAGAGGTCTGCCCATGGACCTCTGGGATCCACCCCCCACTCGAAGAACCCCCTACCAGGCCATGGGCACACCCAAAGCCCCAAATTTTAAGCACACATCCCCTCACACTCTGCTGCCACCTTTTAAAAAAAATCCCCCCCCCTTTTTTCCCCATATGTACATTCCCAACCTTAGCAGGGAGTCAGTGCCCATAAGAGAAACCAAAACGTTTGCTCTAGTGCCACCTTCTGGAAAACAAAAGGAAGGCTCTTAACTACCAACCTCCTGAATTGAAGTAAACAAAACCTTACCTAAATAAGACAGGTGCTCCCTAGTTCAAACGCAGCAGTAGAGGCACATTTTATCAAAAACTATGAAAAAAAAATCATAGTAACACGGTATCACAAAACGAAAATGACAATTCTCCAGGAACTGAACCCAAAGATACAGAATATTGGAATTGAACAGATAAAGAATTCAAAATAGCTGTTATGAACAAATTCAATGAGCTACAAGAAAACTCAGAAAGGCAATTCAGTGAACTCAGGAATAAAATTAATGAACAGAAGTAGTATTTCACCACAGAGATTGGTTATTTTTTTAAGAATTTCAAACAAAAATTCTGGAGCTGAAGAACTCAATAAATGAGAAAAAGAATGCATTAGAAAGCATTGGAAACAGCAGATCAGATGGAAGAGAGAATAAGTGAGCTTGAGGATAGGAAATTTAGAAATGATTCAAGTATAAGAGGAGAGCGTGGCATGGACATATATACACTACCAAATGTAAAATAGATAGCTAGTGGGAAGCAGCTGCATAGCACAGGGAGATCAGCTCTGTGCTCTGTGACCACCTAGAGGGGTGGGATAGGGAGGGAGGGAGATGCAAGAGGGAAGAGATATAGGAACATATGTATAACTGATTCACTTTGTTATAAAGCAGAAACTAACACCATTGTAAAGCAAGTATACTCCAATAAAGATGTTAAATAAATAAATTAATTAATTAATTAATTAACATTTCCAAAAAAAAAAAAAGATAAATGGGTATACCAGAAGGAGAAGAGAGGGAGAAGGGGGCAGAGATCTTATTTAAAGTAATAATAGCTGAGAACTACCCAAATCTGGGGAAGGAACTGGATTTAAAACTCCTCGAACCTAATTTACACCTTATCGTCTCAATGCAAAAACACCTTCTCCAAGACATATTATATAATAAAACTGTCAAAAGTCAATGATAAGAATTTTAAAGGCAGCCAGAGGAAACCCTCCATTAGGCTATCAGGAGAAACAATGGAGAGACAAAATAACCAGAAGTCAAAAGATAAAATTGGCAGTAGTAAATCCTTACATATATCAATAATCACCTTAAATGTAAATGGATTGAACTCACCCATCAAAAGGCACAGAGAGGCTGGATAAATTTTTAAAAAATAAGACCTAACTATATGCTGCCTACAGGAGACTCTTTTTAGCTCTCAAAACACACATAGGCCCAAAGTGAAGGGATGGAAAATGATACTCCAAGCAAGTGGAACCCAAAGGAAAGCAGGTTTAGCCATACTTATATCAGACAAAATAGACTTCAAGCAAAACAAAATGGTAATAAGGGACAAATAAGGTCATTATATAATGACAACGAGGTCAATACATCAAGAAGATAAAACAATTGTAAATATATATACTCCCAACACCTAAGTTCTGAAATATATTAAGCAAATACTATTATGTCTTAAGGGATAAATAAGAGTAAAGCAATAGTGGAGGGCTTCAATACCCTGCAATCAGTAAAGAATAGATCTTCCAGACAGAAAATCAATAAGAAAACATTGGAAATGAACCATACTTTATAGAACAAATGGACTGAAGAGACATATACAGAATAGTCCATCCAAAAAGAGCAGAGTACTGATTCTTCTCAAGTGCACATGGAACATTCTCCAGAATACATATATGACAGGACACAAATCTTAGCAAATTTAAGAAGACTGAAGTCATACTAAATATCTTTCCTAACCACAATGGTATGAAACTAGAAATCAACAAGAGGAAAGTGAAGAGCTCTACAGATATGTAGAAACTAAACAACACCCTTGTAAACAACCAATGGGTCAAAGAAATCAAAAGAGAAATAAAAATTATCTCAAAACAAATGAAAATGGAAATACAACATATCAAATCCTGTGGGATGCAGCAAAAGCATTTCTGAGAGGAAATTTTATAGTAACAAATGCATAATGCACTCAATCCCTTGGTATCTGCAGGGGATTGGATCCAGGACCCCACTTGGATACCAAAATCCATGGATGCGCAAGTCCGTTACACAAACTGTCATACTATTTGCATATAACCTCTGCATATCCTCCCATATGCTCTGTCATATTTAGATTACCTATGATACCTAATATGATGTAAATGGTATGTAAATAGTTGCTGGCATGTAGAAAATTCAAGTTTTGCTTTTTAGAACTTTCTGGAATTTTTCAAATATTTTTGATTTACGGTTGGTTAAATCCCCAGATACAGAACCCATGGATACAGAGAGCTGACTATATTAAGAAATTGGAAAGATCTCAACCTAACTTTACACCTCAAGGAACTAGAAGAAGAACAAATTAAACCCAAAGTTAGCAGAAGGGAGGAAATAATAAATATCAGAGTGGAAATAAATGAAATAGAGACCAGAAAAACAATAGAAAGGATCAACAAAGCTAATAGCTGTTCTATAAAAAGATAAACAAAATTAACAAAACTTTAGCTAGACTTAACTATGAAAAAAGAGAGTAGACTCAAATAAATTAGAAATGAAAGAGGAGATATTGCACAGGATAACACAGAAATACATATAATCATAAGGGATTACTGTGAACAATTATATGCCAATAAATTACATAAACTAGAAGAAATACATTTTTAGAAATACACAACCTACCAACACTAAATCAGGAAGAAACAGAAAAACTGCAGACCAATAACAAGAGATTGACTCAGTAATCAAAAAACTCCCCAAACAGGAGACTCCAGGACAAGATAGCTTACCAGTGAATCAACCAAACATTTAAAGAAGAATTAACACCTTTCCTCCTCAAACTCAAATACTGAGGAGAAATGAACACTAACAAGGTTATTCTACAAAGGCAGCATTACCTTGATATCAAAACTAGATAAGGATACCACAAGAAAACCATAGACCAACATCCCTGATGAATAGAGATGCAAAAATTCTCAACAAAATATCAAACTGAATTCCAGAACACATTAAAAAGATGATATACCATGATCAAGTGGGATTTATCCCTAGGATTCAAGGATGGTTCAACATATGGAAATCAAAAAATGTAATATATCACATCAATAAAAATGAAAGATAGGGGAATTCCCTGGTGGCACAGTGGCTAAGAATCCACCTGCCAATGCAGGGGACATGGGTTCGAGCCCTGGTCCAGGAAGCAACTAAGCCTGTGCGCCACCAGGGAAGTGGCACAGAGCAACTAAGCCTGTGCGCCACAACTACTGAGCCTGTGCTCTAGAGCCCATGTGCCACAACTACTGAAGCCCACGTGTCTAGAGCCCATGCTGCGCAGCAAGAGAAGCCATTGCAATGAGAAGCCTGCGCACTACAATGAAGAGTAGCCCCCACTCACCGCAACTAGAGAAAGCCCGTGCACAGCAGTGGAGACCCAACACGGCCATAAAGAAATAAATAATAAATAAATTAAAAGAATAAATAAAATGAAAGATAAAAATCACATGATCACTTCAATAGATGTAGCAAAAGCATGTGACAAAATATAACATCCTTTCATGATAAAAAACCTTTAACAGACTGGGTATAGAAGGAACATACCTCAACATAATAAAGACCACATATAACAAACCCACTGTGTGGAAGAGTGAATCTGAAGTGGTTCAGTAAAAACATAAAAAAGATGTTTTTGCTGAAGAAGAAGAAGAAAGGAAAAAGGCCACTCCAAAAGAAAGCTAGTAAAGAAAAAAGAAATCCTGTCCTGATAATGTAGTTTCCCTGGCTTGCTCATAGTGGACTGTGGAGCAGGAATGGCTCTGGAGATGTTTCAATTAAAAAATATTCATAGCCAAAAAAAAATTATACTCAATGGAGAAAAACTGAAAGCTTTTCCTCTAAGATCGGGAATAAGACAAAGATGTCAACTCTGAACACTTCTATTCAACATAGTAGTGGAAGTCCTAGCTAGAGCAATTAAGCAAGAGAAAGAAAGAAAATTCATCCAAATCAGAAAGGAAGAGGTAAGTGTCACTATTTGCTGTTGATATGATCTTATATATCGAAAATCCCAAGGAGTCAGTTTAAACTGTTGGAACTAATCAACGATTTCAGTACAGTTGCAGGATACAAAATCAACATACAGAAATCAATCGCATTCCTTTACACTAATGAAGCAGCATCTAACAAAGAAATAAAACTATCCCATTCACAATAGCATCAAAAGCAATAAAATACTTAGGAATAAATTTAACCAAGGAAGGGAAAGTTCTGTATAATGAAAACTACAAGACTTTGCTGAAAGAAACTGATGAAGACACCAACAAATGGAAAGACATCCTGTGTTCACGGATTGGAGGAATTAACATTGTTAAAATCTCCACACTACCCTGAGCCATCTACAGATTCAGTACAATCCTCATCAAAATACCAAAGACATTCTTCACAGAAATAGAATAAACAACCCTAAAATTGGTGTGGAACCATGAAGACCCCAAATAGCCAAAGCAATCCTGGAAAAAAGAACAAAGCTGGAGGTATCAGACGTCCTGATTTCAAACTATACTACAAAGCCATATTAATAAAAACAGTACGGCATTGGCACAAAAATGGACACATAGACCAATGGAACAGAATAGAGAGCCCAGAAATAAATTCCAGCATATACAGTCAACTAATATTCAATAAGGGAGCCAAGAAGACCCAATGGGGAAAGTATAGTCTCTTAAAAAAATGGTGCTGGGAAAATTGGAGAAACACAAGCAGAAAAATGAAATTGGACCCCTGTCTTACACCACTTGCAAAAATTAACTTGAAAAGGATCAAAGACCTAAATATAAGCCCTGATAACATGAAAGTCCTAGAAGAAGATGTAGGGAAGAAGCTTCTTGATATTGGACTTGGCAATGATTTTTTTTCAACATGGTGCCAAAAGGACAAACAACAAAAGCAAAAATCATCAAACTCAAAACCTTTTTCACAGCAAACAAAATCATCAGCACATTGAAAAGGCAACCTACTGAATGGCAGAAAATAATTGCAAATCATATAGTTGATACGGGGTTAACATCCAAAATATATAAAGAACTTACTCAATAGCAAACAAACAATCCAATTAAAAAATGGGCAGAAAATCGGAATAGACAGTTTTCCAAAGAGGACATCAAGATGGCCAACAGGCACACAAAAAGATGCCCAATATCACTATTCAGCAGGGAAATGCAGATCAAAACCACAAACAGATACCTCACACCTGTTAGAATGCCGATCCTCAAGAAGACAGAGACAACAGGTGCTGGTGAGGAGGTGGAGAAAAAGGAACCCTTGTACACTGCTGGTCCGAATGTAAATTGGTCCAACCCTATGGAAAACAATATGGAGGTTCCTCAAAAAATTAAAAATAGATCTATCGTACAATCCAGTAATTACCCTTCTAAGTATATACCCAAAGGAAATGAAAACAGGATTTTGAAGAGATATAGGTACTCCTGTGTTTACTGCAGCATTATTAACCATAGCCAAGATACGAAAATAACCCAGATGCCCATCAACAGATGAAAGGAAATAAAGATATGGCATATATACATAATGGAATATTATTCAGCCGTGAGAAAGGAGGATATCCTATTTGTGACAACATGGATAGACCTTGAGCACATTATGCCAAGGAAGATAAGACAGAGAAAGACAAGTACTGCATGATATCACTTACATGTGGAAACTTAAAAAGTCAAACCTGTAAAAAACAGAGTGAAATGGTGGTTACCAGCAGTTAGGGGATAAGACTGATGTTGTTTAAGGGTACAAACTTGCAATGAGTAGTAAATAAGCCACAGACATCTAATTCACAGTATAATGAATATAAGCCATACTAAAATTATATAAAGTCATAAATACTGCTACAATTGCAATCATGTTGCGATACATAAATATATCATAGCACATTACACACCTTAAATCCACAAAATGTTACATGTCAAATTTATTCAATAAAAAATACATATATATATATGCATGCATACATACATACCCTACACCAAAATTTGGGGCCATTTCAAAGATTAATAGGCTCTCTTCTAGAGGACTGGTTTTTCACAGCAAATCTTACAGGACTTTTCTATGTGCCTTTTGGACCCCATAAAAACAAACAAACAATCCTCAGTTCTGCTTGGTCATACTGTTTGGCACAGCAGCACTTTTACGTGTGTGTGTGTGTGTGTGTGTGTGTGTGTGTGTGTGTGTGTGTGTGTGTGTGTGTGTGTGTGTAATGAAGCAGCAGGTAATTAAATTGGCGGAACTCAAACTCTGTTTTGGTAGACAGCAGCTGGAACCTCAGTTCAGTTCTTTTAAACTTCACTGGGCTACTTGGAACCTGCCCCTTACTCCCGGCCTGCACATGAGTGGTACAGTGACCAGTGAGAAATTTAGGTAGTTTATATACAGAATCTGGAGCTCCCCTTCTCTGCTGCCCACTTCTTGTTATCTCCTTTCTGGGATTTCCCTTCTGACTTTTCAGTTGCTATGGTTGCTCCTACCCTTTCCTCTGGTTCTTCAAACCACTAAGACTATCTTCATTTAAGCCTCCTCCCCAACCCCAGCATGGTGCATACAGCAACCTGCCCTTACACAAAACCCAGCAAACCCTGATGATTCACCTAGCATACGTGCCCTCTTCCAAGTGATGACTGCCCTCTGGTATCTGCCTGTTTTTTGGTCGCTCTTCGGTACCTTCAGGTAGTTGTTTTCTTTTATATTTTGTCCACATACAGTTGTCTGTGGGAGGTTGGTCTAAGAGGAACTGCTTGACCATTATCAGAAGGCTTAGTGAAGGCTGAGCCAGAAGGTGGAAGAGTCCAGGCCATTCCCAGAGAACTGCAGATTTCACCTCTACAAGCCCTCAACTCTTGGGCTTGAACTTAGATGAATGGGGTGGGGAATAAAAAAAAGGCAATGAGATCATCCAAAGCACAATGAAGAAAAGATTAATGTCCAACATGCTGGTAACTATATTATGCATCTATTTATGCATTAAAAATTACCCCAAAGCTTAGTAACAACCTAACAATAAACATTTAGTATCTCTCTCTGTGTCTCTGGGTCATGGATTTGGGAGCAGCTTAGCTAAACAATCCTGGCTTGTAGTCTCCCATGAGGTTGCAGTCAGATGTTGTCCAGGGCTACAGTCATCTGAAGGTTTGATTGGGGCTGGAGGATCCACTTCCATGGCGGCTCACTCACATGACTGGCAAGTTGGCAGTGGTTGTTGGAGGAGATCTCTGTTATTCCCCAAGTGGGCCTCTTCACAGAGTTGCATGAGTGTTCTCATAACAAGGTGGTTGGCTTCTTCCAATAGAAGTGATCCAAGAGAGAACAAAGTAGAAATGACAATATCTTTTATGACCTAGCCTCAAAAGAAGGCGGTTACTTCCATAGACTCCTACTTATCACACAGGTCAGCCCTATTCAGTGAGGGAGGGGAGTATACAAGGGTATGGATACCAAGAGGTGAGGATCACTGCGGGGGGGAGGGGGACATTTGAAGACTACCTTCTACAGCATCTAAAATCTTTTATATTAGAGAATCATTCAATGATCTTTAGGACAGGGGCAGTGTGGTCGATAATGTATATAGGTTTGCTTAGTATGTATTCAACCCTTTTTAACATGTAGATGATGAAAGACATACAAACTATTATATTCCCCAGATTCCTTTGCAGCTGTAGTCTGAGAAGTGATTAAGATTCCATCAGTCAAGGGGAGGTTGGGGGAGGGATGGATTGGGAGTTTGGGGTTAGCAGATGAAAGCTATTATATATAGGATGGATAAACAACAAGGTCCTACTGTATAGTACAGAGAACTATATTCAATATACTGTGATAAACCATAATGGAAAAGAATATGAAAAAGAATGTCTATATATATGTATAACTGAATCACTTTGCTGTATAGCAGAAATTAACACAACACTGTAAATCAACTATACTTCAATAAAAACATTTAAAAAGAAACAAAGATTCCATCAGTCAGATGCACTCAAGTGTGACTTGGCTTTGAAACTAAATCAATGTGTGGAAAGAGAAGATAAATGCAGAGCATGCACATTATTGGAGATTGTGGCTGAGGCAGTGTGGAGTTTTTTTGCCAATAATTGATGGCAGCTTCTTAATTGGGACCATAGCTGCTGTTTTTTTTTTTTTTAACATCTTTATTGGAGTATAATTGCTTTACAATGGTGTTAGTTTCTGCTGTATAACAAAGTGAATCAGCTATATGTATACATGTATCCCCATATCTCCTACCTCTTGTGTCTTCCTCCCACCCTCCCTATCCCACCCCTCTAGGTGGACACAAAGCACCGAGCTGATCTCCCTGTGCTATGCAGCTGCTTCCCACTAGCTATCTATTTTACATTTGGTAGTGTATATATGTCAATGCTGCTCTCTCACTTCGTCCCAGCTTACCCTTGCCCCTCCCCTTGGGACCATGGCTTCTTGATGGTAGCAATAATGGAGTAGTTCTAGAACAAGCAAATCTAATGGTAGCTTCCCAATTTGGTAGGCAAATTCCTGATCTTATAGCTTCTTGGCAGCTCCCTTGGCAGTCCCAACTGGTTTAGGGAGGTGTTCTCCGAGTTCAGCATAAAGTATATTTCTTCAGTCTTTCACCTCTAGATAAGGAGGAAATCCTTTCTGTTTAACTCTAGCTGTAGTAGATTCTGTTTGCTGAAATTAGATATTGAGTGATACAGCAAAATAAAAAGTGTAGTTTCCAGGGACTTTCCTGGCAGTCCAGTGGTTAAGACTCCACACTTGCAATGCAGGGGGTGCAGGTTTGATCCCTGGTCAGGGAACTAATATCCTGCATGCTGCGTGGTGCAGCAAATAAAGAAAAAAAACAAACAAAAAAACCTGTAGTCTTCAAACACTAGATTTGTTGGACTTTTCTTCCTTGAAATTCTATAGTTAATGGAGATATTCAAGTACCTCTTGGAGAAATATCACACAAGCCATCATGAAACCAATCAGCACAAATGACCATTTTTCTTCAGCAATGCTAATCATCCAGGTGGAGGAAGAGAGAAGGCATGTTGGAGAACTGATCTAGGGGTGGAAGGTTGTGCTAAAGGTGGCAGGACAAGGTTGAGGGACTTGATTGTAGGACTGAGAAAATGTGATGACCCAACGAGGTCCAGGATCAGTCTAAAAAGAAATAAGGACAGTAACGGGACTAACATATTGAAAGAATACAGGGAAGGGCTAGTGATCCCCAGGTGGTGGAACATTGAGTGTAATGAGTATAAAGATAGGAGGCATTTAGAAAATAGGTGGTGACAGCCAAAGAATGGAGGAAAACAACCTTGGAATTGGGATGTTAGAGACTTGGATGGGTTGTCCACATGGATGATAAGACCTCTTGGCAAGAGTTAAGGCAGAGAAGATAAATGAGATTCAAGTTCCAAAGGCTTATATAAGTGTGGAGGAGACAACAGAATGTAGTTTGGTGGCTGTAAGGGGAGGTTGATGGAAAGTCATATGCTAGGGGGCAGGAATCTCAGACAAAGTCTTTTTCTTAGGTTAGGTTAAAAATGAACAACAATTGGAAAGGGCAGTGGAGAACTGGGAAGATATCGGCAGTACCCTTCAACCAAGAAATATAGGAGTGTGAAAGAAAGAACAATATCCTCTTTGAAAAGTGATGCAGGAGAAAGTCAGGATTTACTTAGGATTGTTCTGAAAAGATACCAAAGATATAGGAAGGTTAGCTTGCTATGAAATGTGTGTGTGGGGGGGGGGGGGCAGGGGGCAGTGGTCCAGAAGGCATCACAGAAAGGTCTGGGAGAGAGTTCAGCTGGGGCATACTCAGAGCAGTATGAGAATGACAGGACAACAGAAGACTAGTGAGAGGATTGGCAAGACGTCTCATGCTTATAATTGAAGGATTATAGAAATCAGCATGGATGAACTTGACAGGCTCTGAGGTTCCCATTTTAGGGTACAATGTTTTGGGGCCAGAACTGACTCTCATGGTGATTTCTAAGTATCCTGTCCTAGACTTCAAGGCAGGAAGATCTAGGTCCAGCCCCCCACCCTGGTCAGAACTGGCTCTATGGTGAGGGCTGGGCCCGGCTCTTCTTGTTTCAGGGTCTAAGAGAGGTTACACAGATTATCATCATGAGCTCCACAAGAAGGTGACAGGATTCCCTAGAGAGTACAGCTGACTCTTGAACAA
Organism: Balaenoptera borealis; assembly: GCF_965194805.1. NCBI lineage: Eukaryota > Metazoa > Chordata > Mammalia > Artiodactyla > Balaenopteridae > Balaenoptera > Balaenoptera borealis. Next base: position 34,200,683 of record NC_138881.1, on the reverse strand, counting down.
TGTGGGAGTAAGGGGTGCTGACCCCCCTCCACAGTTGAAAATCTGCATATAACTTTAAAGTGGGCCCTCTGTATCTGTGGTTCTGCATCCATGGATTCAACCAACCTCAGATCATGTAGTTCTGTAGTATTTACTATTGAAAAAAAATCCACATATAAGTGGACCCACACAGTTCAAATCTGTGTTGGTCAAAGTTCAACTGTAGTTGGTTCCATTTGTGGGGCAGGAAAACTCAAAAGGGAGCCTGAGACATCTTGCTGTTTTCAGAAGGTCAGAGTACTTTCAGAGGTAACTGAGGTAATATTTTTCTAAAGTGAAGATAAGGAGGCCCTGCAAGTGAATAATAAAATACAAGTTAAAAAATTAGCAAAAGATTTAATCAGACAGTTCAAAAAGAAGACATATGAATGCCCAAAAAGCACATGAAAAGATGTTCAACATCTTTAGTCATCAGGGAAATAAAAAGTGAAAACCACAATAAAATACCTTTGGAAAAACCGGTAATTTCTTATAAAGTTAAACATACTTCCCTAAGACCCAACAATTCCACTCCTTGGTATTTACTTAAGAGAACAAAAAATAAAGCTTCAAAAAGGCTTGAAGCTTTATTCATCATAATCCCCACTGGAAACGGCCCAAGAGAATATATAAACTGGCAAGATGGGATACTGCTCAGCCATAAAAATGAACAAACTACTGATATGTGCAACATATAGATGAAATTCAAAATCATCTTGAGTGAAAGAAGCTTGACCCAAATGAGTACATATTGTATAATTCCCTTTATATGAAATTTGCAAACAGACAAAACAAGTCTGTAGTAACAGAAATCAGCACAATGGTGGTTTCATCTATCAGGGGAGAAACTGATTGGAATGAAGCATAAGGGAAACATCATGGGGTGTTAGAAATGTTCTATCTTGATAGGGATGTGGGTTGCATGGCTGTATACATTTTTCAAAACACGTCCAACTGTACACTTTAAATAGGTACATTTCATTGTAGGTAAATTATACTTCAACAAAAAAGAGTAAAAAATGAAGGAATAAGTTAGTCTGAAGAAAGAGCTAATAAAGGCCAACTGCTTACAGTTTGAATACCAAAAATATGACGATTAATGTCAGCTGGAACTATAAGTCCACAATGATGTAAAATGCTCAAAAACCAGAACGCATGTTTTAAAAAGACATATATAATGATGTGAATCAATAACAAAACGCAAGTACGAGCAAAGGATGTTAGATAGATGACCAACTACCAAGGATGAAGGGGTAGTCTGTGAGAAAATGATGTTGGCCCAACATCAGAAGCACATAGATAAGACAATATAAAATTAGAGTCAGTATGTGGATTGTGGGAAAACAGAGTTTCTAGAACATGGCACAGCTGGAGGAGGACGTATTTTTCAAGGACATGGTATTGACTCTGCTGTCTCCCCACAGATGAGGACATGGCCTTGCTGATCTTGGTTCAAATATAAGAAAAGACAGTAATTCCATTTCATTTAACAGCAGTGTAGCTCATACCATACGAACTCTCCTGCTGATAATTATAAATCTGGAAAAATAACAACAACAAAAAAACTCGCCTGAGTTCACTGGAATTCAACCAAAAGCAGGCAAAGACTACAGAAGATACGACCCTCAAAGAATGGAAGCACACTGGATGAGATCCACATTTAGCGGGTTTTTCCTCAGAAGCCTCCTCCATTTGCTTGGTGAATTGGACATGGAGCTCAAGCAGAAGGATGCAGTCTTACTGAGCTAAGGATTCGGAAGACAGAGGTAGAGTGGCTAGAGAGGTTAGAAATTGAGGAGGAGACATGAGAGAGGAGAAAGCCACAAGGAGGGAGGCTCCAAATATGCCTATAAATTCATCTCAAATCCTTAACTAACCCCTGAAGTGTGCATGTGCAGAGCAAAGCTCCAAGGAGTCCAGGGGCAAAAGAACAGCTGAAAGAACAGTTGAACAGACATCTCAGTAGCTGATCGGTGCCGGAGATTGAATCAAGCAAGGTAAAGGGGCTCTTTGAACAAGCTGGCCTTCCACTGAAAACCCAGAAGTAAAGACTAAGCCTCTGGTCTAAGGTAAACTGAAATAGATCTGCTCAACAAAGCCTAAAACCAAACCTCCACAAGATCAAACTGATGAATTAGTAATTTAACTGTGCAATAACGAAAATGAGGCTAGCCTATGTGTGTAAACATTTCCTTAAACCAGTAGCTCTCAAACCTTTGGAGGACTCCAAAGCACTTTCATTTATGTTGGTTACATCTACCAATATTTACTGTGCTAGAAATTAAAACTGAGAAGAAATCAACCCCATTCACAATTGCACCAAAAAGAATAAAATACCTAGGAATAATTTTTTTTCATTCATGTGTCATATTTATTGAGCACGGCACCTTTTTTTTTTTTTTACTTTTTTAAAATTAATTTTTATTGGAGTATAGTTGCTTTACAATGTTGTGTTAGTTTCTACTGTACAGCAAGCAGACGAAGGGGCAAGGTAAAATCCCCCAAGACCAAATAAATGAAGAGGAAATAGGCAATCTACCTGAAAAAGAATTCAGAGTAATGATAGTGAAGATGATTCAAGATCTTGGAAAGAGAATGGAGGCACGGATCGAGAAGATACAAGAAATACTTAACAAGGACCTAGAAGAACTAAAGAACAAACAATCAGCGATGAACAACACAGTAACTGAAATGAAGAATACACTAGAAGGAAACAAAAAGATCCTAGGAATAAATTTATCCAAGGAGGTGAAAGACCTGTACACTGAAAACTATAAGATATTGATAAAAGAAACTGAAGGCACAAGTAAACAAAAAGATATTCCGTGCCCATCGATTGTAAGAATATTGTTAAAATTTCCATATTACCCAATGAAATATACAGATTCAATGCAATCTCTATCAAAATTTCAATGTAATTTTTCAGAAACAGAATAAACAATTCTGAAATTCATATGGAACTACAAAAGACCCTGAATAGCTAAAGCAATCTTGAGAAAAAGGAACAAAGCTGGAGGCATCACACTCCACTCCCTGATTTCAAACTACATTACAAAGCTATAGTAATTGAAACAGTATGGTATTGGCCTAAAAACAGACACACAGACCAATGGAACAGGGAGTCCAGAAATAAATCGATGCATGTATGGTCAATTAATTTACAATAAAGGAGCCATGAATATACAATGGGGAAAGGACAGTCTCTTCAATAAATGGTGTTGGGAAAACCGACCAGCCACATGCAAAAGTATGAAACTAGATCACTATCTTACACTGTACACAAAAATCAACTCAAAATGGATTAAAGACTTGAATGTGAGACCTGAAACCATGAAACTCCTAAAAGAAAACATAGGCAGTAAGCTTCTTGACATCATCTTGGCAATGATTTTTTGGTTCTGACTTCAAAAGTGAAATCAACAAAAGCAAAAAGAGTCAAACTAATAAAGCTTCTGCACAGCAAAGGATATCATCAACAAAATGAAAAGGCAACCTATCAAATGGGAGAATATATTTGCAAATCATATATCTGATAAAGGGTTAATATTCAAAATATATTAAATCATACAACTCAACAGCAAAACAACAAGCAATCCAATTAAAAACAGAGAGAATGGGCTTCCCTGGTGGCGCAGTGGTTGAGAGTCCGCCTGCCAATGCAGGGGACACGGGTTCGAGCCCTGGTCTGGGAAGATCCCACATGCCGCGGAGCAACTAGGCCCGTGAGCCACAACTACTGAGCCTGCGCGTCTGGAGCCCGTGCTCTGCAACAAGAGAGGCCGCGATAGTGAGAGGCCCGCGCACCGCGATGAAGAGTGGCCCCCGCTTGCCACAACTAGAGAAAGCCCTCGCACAGAAACGAAGCCCCAACACAGCCAAAAATAAATAAATAAACAAATAAATAATAAATAAAATTAAAAAAAAAAAAAAAAAACAGAGAGAAGATCTCAACAGACATTTTTCCAAGGAAGACATACAGACGGCCAATGGTACATGAAAAGATGCTCAACATTACTAATCATCAGAGAAATGCAAATCAAAACCACAGAAATATCACCTCACACCTGTTAGAATGGCTATTATCAAAAAGATGAGACAGATAACAAGTGTTAGTGAGGATGTGGAGAAAAGGGAACTCTGTGCACTATTGGTGGGAATGTAAATTGGTGCAGTCACTATGAAAAACAGTATAAAGGTTCCTCAAAAACTTAAAAATAGAACCACCATATGATCCAGCAATTCCAGTTCTGGTTATTTATCTGAAGAAAATGAAAACACTAATTCAAAAAATATATATTCACCCCCATATTCATTGCTGAATTATTTACAATAGCCAAGCTATGGAAACAACCTAAGTGTCCACCGATGGATGAATGGATAAAGAAGCTGTGGTACATATAATACAACGGAATATTACTCAGCCATAAAAAAGAATGAAATAATGCCATCTGCAGCAACATGGATGGACCTAGAGATTATCATACTAAGGGAAGTAAGAAAGCCTGAGAAAGACAAATATTGTATGATATCTCTTATATGTGAAGTCTAAAAAACAAACAAACCCCAAGCCCAAGAACAGATTGGTGGTCACCAGAGAGACGGAGGTAGTTGGTAAAATGGGTAAAGGGGGTCAAAAGGCACAAACTTCCAGCTGTAAAATGAATAAGTCATGGAAATGTAATATAACAGCAAGGTGACTATTGTTAATAATATTGTATTTCACATTGGAAAGTTGCTAAGAGAGTGGATCTTAAAAGTCCTCATTGCAAGAAAAAAAATTTTTTGTAAATATGTATGGTGACAGATGTTAACTACACATATGGTGATCATTTCACAATATATACAAATATTGAATCATGTTTTGCACCTGAAACTAATATATGTCAGTTGTACCTCAATTAAGACTCAAAAAGTTTTAAATAATTTATATTTCAATTCATTTAGGAAAAAAATAAACTCATGTTAATGTAGATAGCACATTTTTTTAGAAAAACTACATATGCTTCTCAAACTTTTAAAAAAAGCGAGATGTGTGGCATTATTTTGCATGATTGCAAGTCTCTTCAAAGTGTGCCATAAAAGCAGACTTCTAGATTTTCATATATGCTTTTCCATTCAGTCTGTTGCAATATCAATATTGTTTTGATTGAAGTATATGAAGAAGATCTGATTTCACAGAATTATACATTTGGAAAAGAGAGAAATAGTTTAATAGCCTTATTTAGATAACTACAGATAGTTTTCTTTTATATTTCGCCAGAACTCAGCAAGTGGAAGTTCCTTAAAGATTAATGTCACTATGGAACACTTCGTATACTGTGTTGCATTAAAATCCATTGGTCTATCTTGCACTTTGAATGGATCTTTTACCCATGCACGATTTTGTATTCAATAACTGATGCATTGGTCATTTAGAACATATTGGTTCACTGAGTCAGGAAGATCTTCCAAAGGTCGATAAAATTTGTTATACAGTATCAAAAATTCACCTTGATTAATGTCATCACCAATCCTCCTACCAGAAATGTCTCTAAGTATTGGGAAGCTGTTTTGCTTCAAAGCTGAAATTTTATCATTGGCAGCACATAGTGTTCCTTGAAGTGACAGGCTCACTTTGTTCATTTTTGAGAAAATGTGTGCCCAGTTCTCAAGCCTGAATAACTATAGTTTATCTGTCATTCATTCTTTAAAATAAAAATAGTTGCAAAATGCAGCCAGTTCAATATGCAACTCCAATGCACTAGTGCTTTTCCTTGAGACAACCCTCAAACTTGGGCACGCATAAAAAATCTTAAAAATCACATGTACTTAAAGGTCAAGATTTAAAGACATTAATAATTTTTACTGCTTCATCAGGACTTTTAAAAATGAAAGTGGTGTTTTATTTTCTTACTGTGTGTGTATTTAGGCAAAGAAACTGAAGTGCTTGCAGTTTTACTCGCCATTGCTTCTGGACCATCGAAGCAAATGTCAACACAGTGGGAAAAAGTAAATAAGGAAAATAGCTTTGGCCTTGCCGACCCCTCGAAAAGGTTTTAGGATGCCCAAGGGCCTGCAGACCACACTGTGAACTGCTGCCTTAAACTGAAGTGCACTGATTGTGAATATAATTCTGGAATGGTGACAGAGGCTTGAGTAGGAAGGCGTGTAAGAATAACAAAAATTGGGCTTTTTTCTCAACTCTGGCAGGAGTCATGGACAGTGTGCCTTGTAGAGACCCAAAGCGCAAGGGAAAATCCCTTCAAATTTGCTGCACCTGTTCCTGTTGTCTGCAGCTGTCTTTCTTTCTTTCCTTTTTTTTTTTGGCTGCGCCATGTGGCTTGTGGGATCTCAGTTCCCCGACCAGGGATTGAACTTGCACCCTCGGCAGTGAAAGCACGGAGTCCTAACCACTGGACTGCCAGGAAATTCCCTGCAGCTATCTTTCTATCAATAAATTCTATAATCCTTCACTAATTTAATCAGAAATGAATAGCAGGGATGAACGGACTCTTTTGACCCATCGAGAATCCAAACACTGCATACACATTATCTCATTTAATCTTCACAAGAAATCACGAATATTTCCTCTCCTTCCTGCTTTACTTGCTTTTTAACAATATTAAATTTGGAATCTGGAGTCACAGAAGAGATACTGGAAGGTTCCCCTTAGCTTAGTGCCCTAAGGGGTGTGTCTTTTTCAGCAAACATCATACTTAGCCTACCAGTTCTCTCGACACCATTTGTGTCAGTCTTTCTTAACCTCGGATGCACAATGGAATTACTTGGGGAGTTTTAAAAAAGACTGATGCCTTGGTGCCATCCCCAGAGATTATGATGGAAGTTCCCTGGGTGCAGACAGGGCCTGGAGAGACTTTACAAGGGGATTCTCATGTGCAGCCAAAAGTGTAAATCACTCTTTTGGATGAGGTGTGAAGGATGCCGGTATAACCACTGACATAAACACTTACCAAAGTCATTGCTTCTCTGCCTATGGCCAATGTTTAGAGTGTGCATTACAAAGTTAGAAGCATGCTTATCTCATCTAAAATAGAGCACTTGTTTCTCCTTAGGAGAAAGACATAGAAATGATGCAAGGCAACTATCTTTGTTAATCAGAATCAATTTTACTGGTGAATGTGCAGCGTGAAGATGGATTTCTCGTATTTAAAAAAATTTTTTTATTGAAGTATATTTGATTTACAATGTTGTATTAGCTTCTGGTGTACAACAAAGTGATCAGATACACACACACACACACACACACACATTCTTTTTCATGTTCTTTTCCATTATAGTTTATTACCGGTTATTGAATATAGTTCCCTGTGCTATACAGTAGGACCTTGTTGTTTATCTACTTTATATATAATAGTTTCTATCTGCTAACCCCAAACTCCTAATTTATCCCTCCCCCACCCCCTCTCCCCTTTGGTAATCATAGATTTATTTTCTATGTCTGTGAGTCTGTGTCTGTTTTGTAAATAAGTTCAATTGTATCATATTTTAGGTTCCACATATAAGTGATATCATATGGTATTTGTCTTTCTCTCTCTTAGTATACTTAGTATGATAATCTCTAGGTCCATCCATGTTGCTGTAAATGGCAATGTTTCGTTCTTTTTTATGGCTGAGTAGTATTCCATTCCATTCCACAGCAAAGGAAACCGCAAACAAAACGAAAAGACAACCCAAGGACTGGGAGAGAATATTTGCAAATGATGCAACCAACAAGGGCTTAATTTTCAAAATATACAAATAGCTCATACAACTGAATATCAAAAAAACAAACAACCCAATCAAAAAATGGGCAAGAGATCTAAATAGACATTTCTCCAAAGAAGACATACAGATGGTCAATAGGCACATGAAAAGATGCTCAACATCACTAATCGTTAGAGGAATGCAAATCAAAACTACAGTGAGGTACCACCTCACACCAGTCAGAATAGCCATCATTAAAAAGTCTACAAATAACAAATGTTGGAGATGGTGTGGAGAAAGGGAACCCTCCTACACTGCTGGTGGGAATGTAAACTGGTGCAGTCACTATGGAAAACAGTATGGAGGTTCCTTAGAAAACTAAAAATAGAGTTGCCATATGATCCAGCAATCCCACTCCTGAGCATATATCCAGAGAAAACTCTAATTCGAAAAGATACATGCACCCCAATGTTCGCAGCAGCCCTATTTACAATAGCCAAGACATGGAAGCAACCTAAGTGTCCACTGACCGATGAACAGATAAAGAAGATGTGGTATACATACATCCACACACACACGCGCGTGCACACACAATGGAATACATTTCTATCATTATCATGTCATTTCTGAAGATGCTCAGCCTAAGGATTTGTTTTTCTGTTTGTTCCATGGCTGTGTCGAAGCTCGGGGGAAATTTAATTTCTGTGCACAGAGTTTGGAATTTTGTTTTGTCTGTCTCTCTCTCCATCAGAAGTGACAAGTTTCCCTGTAGGATGATGTACTTAGGCAGCAGTGCCCTGGGACTAACAAACTGATTTCAAATGGGACTGAAACACTGTCATCTGTCTGACCACAGAGCAAATCTGAATCCTTCTCTCTGAGTATCTTTCGATGCGTCTGTGAGTCTCACGGAATTCCATTTGACTCCTGGGCAGGCTATTAAGTGGGTTTCTGATGCCCTCTGAGAGTAAGCATGGATTCAAAGGCTTGGAGAAAAGAGTCAGTCACCTCTTTCTTGGAAAATTGGAATGGGAAGAAATACTCTCATTTCTCAATAAGTGGCAGCAATTTAGAAGACCATCCTGTGAAGGGACTGATTTCCAAGGCCCTCTAGAGGAATGCTCCTTGGAGTATAGTCTTCCTACTGGCCGCTGGTCCCTGGACCATTTGTTAGTGGTTCACAAAGAGATAGGGAGCTGGCCCCAGAATGTAAATCAGTAATGTCAATAAATGCATTATTTAGTTTGATATTTTTTGATAGCAAAACTTTCTCAGCAAGGGAAGCAGCGCATTGATTTACATTCTGATGTAAGCTCCTTATTTTATCATGGACCAGTGGTCTGAGTTGCTTTGCTCCAGAGGAGGGCCAGAGGAGAGACACTTGTTTCTTTCTCTCTGTGGGAACAATTAGGAACTTAAGAATTAGAAAAAGGAAACACAGCAGACTTCTCCAAAGGCACAGTAGCTCTTGTACTAGTCTGAGTAGCCTCAGTTATTGCTAGATTTCTGTAATCAGACAGCCTATGCAGATCGGGTCACTAGTTTTGCTAAAGAGTTGGTAAGTTCTAGACAGGCAGCCTAGGCTAAGTAATGTCTTAGGCTGTAAAGAAGGCCCATGGCTGTTAAAATAGGCTTGGCCAGAACATATGCCAGTTGTCACGTAGGGCAGTGAATGTGAGTTAACTGCAACTTGTGAGGGCTCTGATGTGTTCCCGGACCATTCTCTTCTTGTAGAAAGCTCTGAACTCAGTTCATGAAGAGTCACAAACAACAGTCAGTCGGCCTGCTTCACCAAAAACCAAACTGTACCCAGGTCGGTAGCTGTTTCTTAGGAGTCATCTCATTTCAAGAGAAATGGAATGACTCAAGAGCATTCTAATGTTTTAGCTCTGGTGTAACAGAAGTCCCGGGCAAGGACATGACCTTGCCATTGATTACCCGTCTCAAGACTAAGAAAGAGCATCTAAGCACTTAAGAAGAATCAATGTTGCTTCTGATTTTTGAAGTTCATTCTGAATAACACGCCATCTGTCACAGCGCTCCACTGTAGCTGTCCTTTGAGGTGAGCTGCACTGTGAATACTAATCATTCATTGGTTCATTCATTCACCAGGAGTATACTGCAATTAGCGTACTTCATTGATCCTGAGATGCACTTTTTTCCCCCCATATTTTAACATCTCTGAAGTGAAGAGTGTCTTACAATCAATGACATTTTTTGAGTCTAAGTCCTGGTGGGAAATGGATGGCAGATTCTAGTGGGAACTGAAGACGACATAATGAAAGGATTACTTATAACGGGTGAGCATGGTAAAAGGAACCATTAAGGGATACTGAGGCACTCCAAAGCTAGTAGCGTCAGAGGACATTTACCACCCTAGGCCTGAAGGGCAAGCGGAGGGAGTGATTACTGGAACTCAGAAAGAACTCTATGTATAATTTTAGGACAGACCACCTAAGCAGAGCTGTGATAGAGGAACACAGCCTTTAACAACCCTCAGCTCAGCAGGGAAGGAGCACGGGGAATAAATACCCTGAACTTTCTCTCCTCCTGTTCTCTGATCTCCCACTATTGGCTCCAGTTGGCCAAACCCAACTGGAAACCAGAGGGTGAAGGAGCAAAGCACAGTTTCGAAAACTGCAGAGAGGGACTCTGGTCAGGCAGACAGAGATCACCCAGCACAGTTCATCCCTTCTACCCTCAGCATCTACTCTTCTGTCTGAATAAAAATCTCATGTCCCCATCACCTACTGAAGTCAGCAAACTAGAGCCAACAGGCTGGCCGTTTGTTTTTGTCAATAGCGTTATTGGAACACAGGCACACACATTTTTAACATATTGCTTACGGCTGTTTTTGCTCCACAGTGGCAGAGATGAGTAGTTGCAACAAAGGCTGGACGGCCCATAAAGCCTGAACTATTTACTATCTGTCAGATACTATCAGAACGTTTCCTGACTGTCAACTACTGGATCAGTTCGCTCATACGCCCACCTGAAACTTAAAATCTTAGCTACCACCAGCGCTCTTCCCAGAAGCTAGTTGGAGAAAAAGGGTGGAAGAAACAGTTAATCAAGACCAAACAAAGATGCTTCAATCCCACTTATGTAGCTGGTCATGAGATCTGTGTTAATAATCATTTCAAATTCTCCTGACTCTCTGCCAGCACTTCGGTTGAATTGCTTTACCTGGAGGATTGACCCAAACCTTCATTCGGGAAGGATCTGATTCCTTAGTGGCCGTTTTTATTGGGTTGCTGCAGTTTTCCCCTGGCCAGGATGACTGAGCTATGGAGTACTGAGAGATGCCCCAATAAATCCCCTGAGCTCTGGCCATAGTTCTCCTTGTAACCATTGCGGATGAGCAACGCAATTTCCTCTTGATAATCACCTGAGCTAGTACAGGTAACCTCTTCTCTACCTGTAGGTTTAGTGGTGTGAGGAGCCCCAGATATTTAAGAGGCATTCTCAGCTTCCAATATAATAGAACCATGACTGTTTCCTATGTAAAAATGCTAGTGCCTTCCTTGGACACCACAGCCCTTAGGCTCACTGAACCCAAGTTCATGCAGACATATAGGAAAAACTACTTAAGTAGGCTATTAGGTATAACAATGAGAAGGGCCATCCCCCTTTGCACATCTTTGTCCCTTAACCCATGGGTTTTGGCTACAAGGGCCACAGCACCATATTCTGGCTGCTGATTTAAAGCATATACTCTATCACGTAAGATTCTCTCCAGCCTCACTAAGCATTGTATATCAGCTCATTCTATAACTGAGCTTTGAGTAAACCATTCCATTCTTCTATCAAACCAGCTATTTTCAGGTGCTCAGACACATGGTAAGACCAATGAATTCCATAGCATGAACTCCCAGATGCACTTTCTTCACTGTAAATTGAGTTTCTAGGTCAGAGGAGAGACCATGTAACATCTTTGAGTCTAAGTATAATGGTGCATTCACATGACAGAGAACAGTTTATCTTTACTCTCTTATCTAAGAAAAGATCGCCATCTCTCTGGTCTTTGTTATAATGGGCTCCAGAGGAGTCCTGATTGTCTTTACATATGGAATAGCAGACTCATCCACCATACTGATGGCATTCTTGCTACTCCAGATGTGCTGTCTTTACCAGAGCAAAGCAATAAAGTCTCTAGTACCTGGTACCCAAATACTGACTGGGAAAATTTTTTTTCATTCCTATCAGCAAAGATAATCAGAAGCAGGGGTGTCTATTGTACAGACCAAAGGGAATCTTTTTAAGGGAACACACTTCTTTAATGACCATCTTTGCACATTCTGAGAAACCTAAAAGAGAAATCCCTCTTAATTTCTGGCTACCTGGTTTTTTTCTGGGTATTAGAGGCACAAAGATCGGAAGATCATTTTTTTCCCATTCATTCCAAAAGACTAACTAAGCATCTATTACTTTGCCACATGCCTGTTAACGCTCCTCAAACACAGAGCTAAAATTCTATTTTGAGAGCCTACTTCTTAAGAACACCCCAATACCAATTACTGTATCAGTTAGGGTCCCAGCCAGAAACAAATGGAACACTGAAACTGTGACTGTGACATTGAGGAAAAATTAATAAAAAACTATCTACAAAGGTGTGGTCAAGGTTAAGGGAAAGTAATGAGGGATGGTGAAACTGGCCACAGTCGAGGACTTTACCACTCATAGGCCTGAAGGGGTGAAGGGAGGGAGTGGTGACCGTAGGTCCAGCTGGAGGAGAAGGTCACCTGCCAGGAGCTATAATCCTGAGCAGAGGAATGTAACCCCTGGCACTTTGTGACCCAGCAGGAAAGAGCCAAGGGAAGAACTGTATCAATCTCACTTTCTTCCCACCATTCAATCTCCTACTGGTTCCTTCCTTTGGCCAATCCCAACCCAAATCCACAGGGCAAGACATCCCCAATGAAGCAGTTCATTAAGGTTGGCCTCTTGGGGCATAGAGCAGTGTGAAGAAGGGCAAAGAGAAAAAAAAAAGCAGAGACAGAGGTAGAACATCCAGAACAACATCTTACAGTTATAATTGGCTGCATTTTTTAGTGGTATCTGAAGCCCTGCTGCACTTTACAATCAACGGCTTCTTAAAGTCAGTGAATTTCAGCATGCACAAGGTATCAGAGAACTTTAGAACTAGAGGGAATGTTGGATTGCACTTAGTCCAAGCCCCTCAGTTTATAGAGGAGAAAACTGAGGCTCAGAGAGTGGAAACATCTTGCTCAAAATCCACAACAAGTAGCAGAGCTATTACCCTCTTTCATCCTTTTGCAGGATGAACAAAAATGTATTCCTGACTCAGGCCTCACATTTGTCACTGGCCTAAGCCAAGCTGGTCTCCAAATGCTTTTCTCCATACCTGATTAACATCAGCCACACAAGTGCTAAATATTGACTGACAGTAGAAGAGACATCATCTAGAAGATGTCTGTCCGACTGGTATTATGGAATAGAGCTTTTAGGGGCTCTACTTCCTCAGTCTTAGAGGAGACTGTATCTGGGTTCAGGCGGTCCTCACTGGATTCAGCAGGTTGGAAGACTCATCCATAATAAAAAAAAATAGCCAGGTCTTCGTTGCACGTACTCTGAAATGAGGTCAGCTACACACTGGGGAATGTCTTCAGGATAGTAACAGGAGAACACAAGAGAAAAAAAGGATGCTAGTAAGCATGCATGTGTTTATGGGGAGAAATCAAAATCGAGGAAGAGAAAGGACTCAAAGAAAAGACTGATTGCAAATCAAAACTACAATGAGGTATCACCTCACACCTGTCAGAATGGCCAACATCAATAAGTCTACAAATAATAAATGCTGGAGAGGGTGTGGAGAAAAAGGAACCCTCCTACGCTGGGAATGTAAATTGGTGCAGCCACTATGGAGACAGTATGCAGTTTCCTTAAAAAACTAAAAATAGAGCTATCATATGATCCTGCAATCCTACTCCTGGGCATATCTCCAGAGAAAACTCTAATTCAAAACAACACATGCACCTCAATGTTCATAGTAGAACTATTTAAAACAGCCAAGACATGGAAGCAACCTAAGTGTCCATCAACAGATGAATGGATAAAGAAGATGGGGTACACACACACACACACACACACAGGAATATTACTCAGCCATAAAAAAGAATGAAATAATGCCATTTGCAGCAACATGGATGGACCTAGAGATTATCATACTAAGGGATGTAAGTCAGACAAAGACAAATATCATATGATATCATTTATATGTGGAATCTAAAAAAATGACACAAATGAACTTATTTACAAAACAGAAATAGACTCACAGACATAGACAACAAACTTATGGTTACCAAAGGGGAAAGGGGTGGGGGAGGGATAAGTTAGGAGCTCAAGATTAAAATATACACACTATTATATAAAAACAGATAACCAACAAGGACCTACTGTATAGCACAGGGAACTATACTCAATATCTTATAACAACCTATAATGGAAGAGAATATTAAAAAGAATACACACACACACACACACACACACACAACTGAATCACTTTGCTGTACACCTGAAGCTAACACAACATTGTAAATCAACCATATTTCAATAAAAATTTCAAAAAAAGAAAAGACTGATAAATGGGGTGTGTCTTAGGCCAATGTTCACATCAACTACAACTAACAGTCTTTTAAGTATCAAGCACCTTAAATATCAAGGTCCCGTCTGCCATATTCTCTACACCAGTGCTTCTTAAAGTTTATTGTGCTTGCAGATCAACTAAGGACCTTGTTCTAATGAATATTATGATTCATTCTGGCTTGGGACCCAACATTCTTCATTTCCAACAAGCTCCGAGGTAAAGCTAATGCTGCTGGTTCATGAATCACACTTTGAGAAGCAAGTCTCCAGCTCATAACAAGCACAGAATTTCTATCTGGGGTACATTTTGGTGAAGAACGAAGAGCATGGGTTTTGGGATCTGAAATGGGGAGCTCCACGTAGGTTGAGGCTCTATTATACACTAGTTGGGTTACTTAACCTCTCTGAGACTCACGTCTCTTTTTTTTTGGTCCTCTGTCTTTTTAAAACACAGATAATAAATTAGATAACAATTTGTAAAGCCCCTGACGTACACTAGGTGCTCAATAAATGTCACTTCTGATCCCGTCCCTTGCCACTACCCATGATTTACCGAGGGGAGCGCAAAGGGAGTGATGGGGTCAGGGTTCAGCTTTACAGGAAAATAAGTGAGCAAGAACCAAAATGAGGGTTAGATTCAACAGCTAAGCACCACGAAGAGTTGTTCAACGTCATCCTAGCCTTAGAAACAGACACCGGATAGTCATCCAATCTGTGTGTCTCAATTCAGCAAATGAGCTTCGTTCCAAAGACAAATAAGTATAAAAACAGGAGGAATAGGTGACACACAATGCATCTTCAAGGATATGCATCTTCAAGTACCCAGGAATAACTTGTAATAGAACACAGAAGAGATCTTAGGAAAGTGAATTTAATGAAAAAGACATTACACTTTGCAGTAAGTACAGAGTGGCACAAAGCTTTGGTCTGGGGTGCATATTCCATACAGAAGCTTAGAAGTAGGCATGTTAAGTGTTTAAGCATTGCTACTAATTTTGTACTATATGTGGCAAAACAAGTAAATAGGAACAGTCATTTGTAGCCAACAATAGAACCAAGAAAACTAGCAAAATGAATGTAGACCTCCCATCATCTCCAGGGAATTTTCTTTCTTTTTTTTTTGGCCGTGAGGCTTGTGGGATCTTAGTTCCCTGACCAGGGATTGAACCCGGGCCCTTGACAGTGAGAGCACAGAGTCCTAACCACTGGACCGCCAGGGAATTCCCAAGGGAATTTTAAAAATATTATTGTTTCTTAGATCTTTCAACCTTCTCTCTCTCTCCCCCCCCCCCCCGCCAAAAAACAGTGATACTGTATCGTGCACTCAAAAATTTGTTAAGAGGGTAGATCTCACGTTAAGTGCTCTTCCCACAATGAAAAAAAAGACATAAATGAGTTACCAAGCCACAAAAAGGCATGGAGGAACCTTAAATGCATATCAATAAGTGAAAGAAGCAAGCCAGAAGAGGCTATATCCTGTATGATTCCAACTATATGACATTCTGAAAAAAGGCAAAACTATAGAGACAGTAAAAAAGACCAGTGGTTGCAAGAGGTTGGAGCACAGGGGATTTTTAGGGCAGCAAAATGATTCTGTATGATAATGTAATTGTGGATACATGATATTAGGCACTTGCTAAAACCCATACAACTGTGAAACACCAAGAATGAACCCTAATATAAACTATGGACTTTAATTAATAATAATGTACCAATATTGGTTAATCAATTATAATAAGCATACCACACCAACGAAAGATGTTAATTACAGGAGACACCTGCAGGGGGAGGGGAGTGGTAGTATATGGGAACTCTTACTTTCTGCTTAATTTTTCTGTAAACCTAATACTGCTCTAACTTCTCAGTCTAAAGTTGATTAATTTAAAAACAAACAAAGAGATCAACTTCGTATCAGAGCAGGAGCTTAGGAGAGTAAATTGGCAGCCAAAGCAGGCGGGTGCCAGGGACAAGGCAGATATAGGTGACCTGGTCACTGGCAGAGTTTGGAAAATTACCGCTCATGCTTCTTCCCAAGGAGAGCTGCCATTCCAGTGTCCCAGTAACCCAGTGATCCTCAGCTGTCCTTAGGGTATTGAAAGTGTGTCTTCCCTCCCCAGTCCACTAAACCCTTGGACTCATCTTCAGGCCCAGAGCAAAGCAGCCTGCCTGTGACAACTACACTCAATCCAGGAATGGGGACCTAGCGCATTCAGAGTTGGGCCAGTTCTTGCCCCGATGATGTGGTGCCCGTCTCAGAGGTTCTTTAAATATTTGTACACCGTTGATTTTGAGGAATCCTGCCTGGTGGAAGGGATAAAGGAAATCTCCAATGGAGGGGAATCTCCAGTGGAGGCAAACCCCCTTTTCCCTATGTCCTTAGCAATTCATGCCTAGACCAAGTTATATCCCCCATTCAGCAAAACAGAAACCCTGTCTCTAATCAGACCTGTCTTTCATCAACCATGAATTGCTCTTCAGCTATGGGGTCCCCTCCTCACTTATCTACTCAAGCAGACATTATTTCTTCCTGCTAATACCATACTTTTCTTGAGAGGAGTTCCCCACCTCATTACCTTTTCAGGGATGTTTAGTACCCCTTAAAATCTGACACCCTGGGAAGCAGCCAGGGCAACTCCCCTCCCCCCAACCTGGCTTTGTGCATTCAGATGCTTTGCAAACAAATGACTCTAACAGAGCTGGGTTCGGAGGTGATAGGAAAGAGCTGAAAATTAATAATAACATTTCCATTAATCTAAGTGGAATAAAGCATTGAGAGCACCTCCTAAGGTTCTGGGCTGCACCCCATCAGTCAGAGGCACAATGTAAGACGATATTTAGGAATCAAGGAGGACAAATTAATTGTGGGTAGTGAAGAAGGTCAAAAGCAAGAAGATTCAGGAAAGTCTAGACATTTCTTTCTTCATATCAACTGAAAGCCAATGATCTCTCTTCAAAAATGTCGATTTATGAATAATGAATATTGGAAAGGATGGAAAAGAAAATATATTCCCAACACTCAATCGCTCTAACTACAGTTCAAACATAAATGACTGACATAAACTGTTTTGTGGTGGAATGGCTCCCTTCCTTCCTTGTTTCCAAATGTGAAAGATTTAAAATGTGAAAGATTTAAAAAATTTTACTGTTAGGACTCATCAATTCCCATGGATCTGCACAAACAAGTTTCAACTTTCTGAAGACAAAATGAACCTGTGGCTAAGTAGAAAAACATGCTTAGAAAGGACAATCAGATTCCTTTCCCAAAGTAAGCAGATCTAACAATAAAGGGATAAAAAGAAAATATTTTGATTCAAATCCATATCTAGTTCTCTGCCCTTCTATGGACTTTTTTTCCTCAGCAAACGCCCATGATTTAAACTTTTGCTATAACTATTATAATAAAATATTTTACTTGTTTTATTAGTGTCTGCCTCAATCAGAGAAAAAGGAAAATGATTAGAGACAATTATCCTCTTGTGCTGAAATACTGGAAAGAAAAATATGATCTACTCCCTATATGCATATTTTGTCACTTATAGGCAATACTAACTATATATTCTACCTCCCTTTTCCAAGTATGAAAGGAACCCTCTGCTGGAATAGTTCAATAAATTCTAATGTGGTAAATGAGGTACAATTGCTAATATTTGAAACACTATGCATTCCTCATAATGCAACAGCAGTTTGTATTTCTATGGAATTTCTTTTGAGAGAATGGTAAATTTCCTTCTGTAGATAAAAAGTGTGATTCTGAACAACATCCCTGTGAAGAAGGTAGGTTTGATCTCCCTGACATAGGGGATAAGCAATGGGCCATAGCAAGAGATGGTCATTACACTGAAAGAACGTTAAGGAAAAGGGTGCAAAGATAGTTTGCTTATGGGTTCCACAACATCTTAACAAAAAACTGACCAGTTTTTCTCTCCCTCAAATTAAACACTTTTGCAAAACTTACTATCTAATCAGATGCGGTAGGAAATTCCACAGTGCGTGATATAGCAAAGTTAGGGTTTTTTTTTTTTTGTATTGTTGCTGTACACTGGAGACCACTTCATTGTACATAGAATGATTAAGACCTAGCCAAGCACCCAGGAAAAGAAGGGCCTAAGAGATTATGAACTACAGATTGCTATCTCTAGATCACTAATAATGACCTTTTTTTTTTTTCACAGTGGGTTAAAATTTACAAAGCATATTCACATATATTACCTCATTTGATATCTTCAATTACTACAAGGCAGCCCAATTATCCCTATTATACAGGCAACTAGATCAAGGCCTAGATTGGATAATTAACTTGACTGAGGTCACATGGCTGGTAAATAGTCAAGACTTGAGCTTATGTCAATCTGAGTTCAAGTTTAGGCTCCTTCCACCTCACCATGGTTGCCTTGCAATTAATAATGTCCAGGTTAGCCAAAGCCAATCTGTCATCATGATGTAGAGTTGGTCCAAATAATATAGTCAAGATAATTTGTCCTCTAATGCAGTCTTTCTCAAACTGTGATCCAGTTGTATTAGAATCACCTAAGAAGCTTGATAAAAATGATGAAGTTTTCTGGAGATTTTGTTCAGTAGGTTTGGAGCAATGCTCTGGAATCAATGTATTAAATTCACACCTCAGATGACTCAGATAATCTTTTGGAATCCTTGATGTGGCCCAATTTCCACGGCTCTTGCTCAAACCTTGCAAGATCTGATTTTTGTTATAGTTTGGCCTGTATAAACTTCCTCGTCCTATTTATTTTCTTTAATTTCAGAGGCCATAAATATACCATTGTGGGAGGAAAGCCCTTCTGCCAACTTCTAAAGGCAATGCTCAGTTTAGTGTGAAATATCTACGTGGAAGAAAAAACAAACACTGATCACAGCCCAAAATGCCACAGTATTTCTTTCTGTGGTGCTTCTGGGACTTGATATCTTCATCCACTTTGCTTCTAAAAGTGGGCTTTGCCCTTATTTTTTCCACAGGTTTCTCCTCCTCTGCACAATAGAAACCTTGGGGTAGCAGGTGATGATGCTGTTGATATTACTGTGAATCAGGGGGGCTCAATTCACACATTAGTTATGTATCAATACTTAATGATGACTGGTCATATATTTGTTTAAATTTCTTAAGGAAAAGGACGCCAAAATAAAAAGCCCCATCAAAATATCTTCGCTGTTGGTGCTTTTGTGACCTGGAAAATCTACATCCTGATAATTCCAATGACAGTAACAACATAAGCAAAATGAGAGCTGATACACTGGATCTTCCACATATCCTGCAGGTGCTATTTACAAACTGAATGGATAAAGTCAGGCTTGTAAGGTTGCCCATGTCCCTTTACAACTTGTCTGATTCAACTGAGGGAAAATTGAGGGCTGCTCCAAATTATGAGTAGGATCCTCCAGGCAAGGCCATGGCCTCTTCTTCTGAGAAGCTGAGATGCTGGGCTGGAGAGCACACTCTGTGCTTTTACGTATGCCAAGAGAAGCTGGAATGAGCTGTTTAGGGTTGTAACTAAAGTACTTATAGAAACGTTGCTTTTAAAAGACCAATCGGCAATCACAGTCGGAGATTTTTCTTGATCTATGTGGGTCCCAGTTTCCTTATCTGGTCTAACATTCTCTGATGTTACTTTTTTTATTCATTTTCACTTAATCCACAAATATTTTCAAATTACCTACTCTGAACTAAGCACAGGGGATATAGCTGTGAAACAATATAAATATAAATATTGTCTCTGCCCTTCTGAATCTTACATTCTAGGGATGTGGTGGGGAGTGAACTGACACAGGCATTAAAGGGCTCATTACGTGAATAATTTATGAAAATTGCGATGTATGTAATGAAGGGGAAAGAGAGGCAGGCTGTTGTGACCTAGTCAGGCAGAGGGGGGTCAGGAGACGTTTCCCTGAGCAGGTAATGTTCAAGACCTGGATGATGAGTGGAAATCAGGCCGATGAGGAGAAGGAGCAAGCAGATTTCTTTGCAAAGGCCATGAGATGGAATAAAGGCTGGCACGACTGAGAAGCAGAAAATTGCATTGCGTGGCCGCAGAGCAGGGGAGGGAAAGAGGCATGGCCCGGGGTGAGCTGGAGAGGAGGAAGCAACCATCTCAGACAGGGCCCGGCAGGCCCTGAGCAAGAATTTGGATTTTATTCTCAGGGCAATGGAAAGCCACGGAGGGTTTTAAAGCACGATCAGATGTGCGTTTTTTAAAAGATCACTCTGAGGATGTACAGGTAGACAATGAATGATGAGAAAGTATAGCTGGCGGTAGAAGTCGAATTTAGGTGGTAGGTATAAGTGCTCACTGTAAAATCATTTCAGCTTTTCTGCATGTTTGAACATTTTAAAATAACATGTTGGGAAAATCTGGCCACCCTATGGAGAGTGGATTGAGGGAGGGCAAGAGTGGCTGCAAAGACAGCAGCTAGGAGACCTGTAATAATCGTAGAGAGGCATAATGGTGGCTTGTACTCGGGTGGTGGCATGGAGATGGTGAGAACTGGACAGGCTTTTGAGATATTTAGGAGGTAGAATCGATATGATTTCCTGATTGATTTTGCCTCGGGGTAAGGAAGAGGCATAAATCAAAGATCACTAATTTGAAAAGATATATGCACCCAATGTTCACAGCAGCATTATTTACAATAGCCAAGGTGTGAAAGCAACCTAAGTGCCCATCAACAGATGAATGGATAAAGAAGCTGTGGTAGATATATACAATGGAATATTACTCAGCCATAAAAAAGAACAAAATTTTGCCATTTGCAGCAACATGGATGGACTTGGAGGGCATTATGCTTAGTGAAATAAGTCAGAGAAAGACAAATACTGTGTTTTCACTTATATGTGGGATCTGAAAAATAAAACAAATGAACAAATATAACAAAACAGAAACAGGGGACTTCCCTGGTGGTGCAGTGGTTAAGAATCCGCCTGCCAATGCAGGGGACAGGGGTTCGAGCCCTGGTCCGGGAAGATCCCACATGCCATGGAGCAACTAAGCCTGTGTGCCACAACTACTGAGCCTGCGCTCTAGAGCCCACGAGCCACAACTACTGAGCCCACGTGCCACAACTACTGAAGCCCGCATGCCCAGAGCCTGTGCTCCACAAGGAGAAGCCACCGCAATGAGAAGCCCACGCACTGCAATGAAGAGTAGCCCCCGCTCGCCACAACTAGAGAAAGCCCACGCGCAGCAACGAAGACCCAATGCAGCCAAAAATTAATTAATTAATTAATTAATTAATTAAAAAAAAAAACAGAAACAGGTTCACAGATACAGAGAACAAAGTAGTGGTTACCAGAGGGGAGAGGGATGGGGGGAGGGGCAAAACAGATGAAGGGAATTAAGAGGTACAAACCACTAGGTATCAAATAAATAAGTTACAAGGATGTAATGTACAGCACATGGGATATTCTCAACATTTTAGAATAACTGTAGTATAAAAATATCAAATTACTATGTTGTACAGCTGAAACTAACATAATATTGTTAAGTCAGCTATATGTCAATAAAAAAAAAGATCACTATCCAGTGTCTAGTTAGCATAACCTGGTGGATGATGGTACCAGGTACTGAGACAGGATGTACTGGAGTAGAAAGACATGGGTGTAAGAGGGAAGGTAGAATAAAGAGTTCATTTTTGACTATGTCGAGAGCGTGAGCTATCTTGGTGGAGATATCATATAGGCGGTTGGATCTGGGGCTGAGAGGAAGGATCTGGGTTGCGGATGTGAACCTGTAGTTATAAGCATATAAATAATCATAAAACCATGAGCATACAATACATGATAATGCCGGAGAGGATGGATAAAGTGAGGAGAAAAGAAAGAACAAGCATCAAAGAATCCAATGTTAACAATCTTTAACAGAGAAGGAAAGGGAGCAATTAATGAAACAGAAAAATTAGGCATGTATGATATTGCCAAAGGCCTCTATTGAAGGGCTTTTGGGTTGTTTCCAATCTTCTACAAGCAATACCCTTGTATGTACTCATTTCTCACATATGTATCTATCTCTGTAGGATAAATACCCAAAAGTAGAATTGCTGTGCAATATACACATCTCATTTTGAATTTCAAAGTGTTTATTTTTGAAAAAAAGATTGCTTAGAAAAGCCACCAAACATAGATAGCTTAGTTAACCATATTTAATGTAGCATTTGATAGGACTAGTTAAATTTAATATATCCCATAATGTAATTCCCTGTTGCCATAAAAAAGAATGAGGCTGTCAATATATTTTGATATGGAAGAGGAAGGGGTAGGACTTACTTTTCACAATTTTGAACTATTTGAGTTTTATGCCATTCACATGTATCACTTATATTAAAAATATTTTTTGTACTTCTACACTATACTTAAAAAAGAGTAACCTAAAGATCAATTTACCTTTTATTTTTAAGAGCCGCACCAACAGGTTTCTGATGGACTTAGGCACACCTGGGTCTTGCATTATGGAAATACCCAGTTAGATGTTGGATTTTATGAAGTCACGACACAGAATTGCTCTGACCGTGGCAAAGGTCTGAATACATAAAGTTCATGCTCATCTTGAGTTCAAGTTATAAATTTTGGAATTGATTAATTTTGCCACTTTTATTATTAGTGAATAAATCTACCTCATTTTGTCTACTTTAGAGATGTCTCCAGGCTTCACCATCGCCACCCTCTCTCACCTCCCCTAAAAATGTCTCTGAAGACATACTCAGTCACATCAAGTCTGAAGACAATTTATATTTCCAATATAGGAAGTAGTGATGATCGTACACTTTTTGCTTTCTGTTTTTAAGAAGGGCAACATAGGGCTTCCCTGGTGGCGCAGCGGTTGGGAGTCTGCCTGCCAATGCAGGGGACACGGGTTCGAGCCCTGGTCTGGGAAGATCCCACATGCCGCAGAGCAACTGGGCCCGTGAGCCACAACTACTGAGCCTTCGCGTCTGGAGCCTGTGCTCCGCAACAAGAGAGGCCGCAGCAGTGAGAGGCCCGCGCACCGTGATGAAGAGTGGCCCCCGCTTGCCGCAACTAGAGAAAGCCCTCACACAGAAACGAAGACCCAACACAGCCAAAAATAAATATACATAAATAAAAATTTAAAAAAAAAAAAAAAGAAGGGCAACATAGAGAGACGGGTGTGAGTTTAAAAAAATGTACCATATGCACTAAGCTACACTAGACTAATAACTTCAATTTTCTAGAATTAGAGAGCCTGTTTTTTTTAATAATAATGAATATGGATTGCTTATTCCCCTTTCTAAGAATAATGCTAAATATATTCTTAAACCTGTTTTCAAAATTCAAGAAGAAATTCAGAATATGGAACAATTAGCTAGAATAAGCCTGAAGATGATTCTAGCTTTCCTACTAGTAAGATTCAGTATCTATCCTTTTAAGGATTTTATCAATACATGAATTCAAGTGAAAAAATGAGCTGAGGGGCTAGAATATGATTCCAGAAGAAGATTGGGTCAGGTATGTTCATACACAAATAATCACACTCTGCTCCACCTCCCTTGGTCTATGTCCTCTTGTTCATCACGATAAGCATAGGATCACGCCAAAGGCCACAGTGCAAAGAACACTGGCCTAGGGGTCACACCCTGGATTTAAGTCTGGATACACTCACAGCTTCTATATGATCTTGGGCAAGTCATTTCTGCTTTCTGGGCTGCGGATTTGGAATCTTCAAAATGAGGAACCAGGTCTGAGGTCCCTTTCAGCTTTAACTCCCTGCATATCTAAGTTTGGTGGCTAAAGTCTCTGGAATCCCAGGTGACAGAAGGTCAGGTAGATTGAACTCCTGGCCACAATCTTTCATTCCTTCCTGCATCCTCGCTCTTGCCATGGCTTCAATGTGAGTAGAGTACATTCCCCTGCCTCTTGATTTTGGGCTTGGCCATATGACTTCCTTTGAGCAATGGGATATCGTAGACATAACACAAGTAGGAGCTCAAAAATGTGCATTGCTTCTTATTCCCTCTTAGTTAATAGCTTAGAACATTTTATAAAATAAATGTTTACAACAGAGCTAATAGCTAGGTCATAATTAGGGTGACTCTACATCCCAATATTCCCAGGTCAATCCTGGTTTACATCTGTTGTTCTGGTGTAATGATTTAGCTCTCTTCACTCCCAAAAGTGGGACGATTTAGAGTATCAATTACATAGTCACCACAGAAAAACCTCAGTTCACCTTGAAAACTTACCCGGTTAATCCACAAGTTGGCTACAATAAGAGGGCCACGCCCTTGCCCCAGCGTCCATCCCCACAATGCCTTCTTTGGATCATGGGGATTCCCACTATCCCCTCTTCTTACTCTTCAAGTGGTCTACATTCCAAGTGGCCCCCTTTTCCCTCAAACCTTGAGAAAACCTAAAGTCACTCACAATTAGAAAAAGTTTGGGAACTCCCAATCTCAACTGCAGCTTCAAGTAAGCATGTGCCATTTCCCCTACGGTATAAAGCCTATGAATCATTGCACAATTTGCTTGTTGACACGACAGCGTGGTATACTTTCTATCATCCAATCAAAAAAGCCCTGGCCCATGGACATAGACAGGTACATGCTTTTTCAGACACCTGGCAAGACCCTAGGTGTTCATAACACTGACATCTCTCCTCTCAGGTCCCAATACCCTCCGGTGAGAAATGGCAGGGAAGCAGACTCCAGGTCCCAAGCCTGCTACTGGTAGGAAATAACAACCAGACCGTCCCAAGAGGCCTCATTTTGGAGAACTGGTACCTTCAGAGCTTACTCTTGCCCATGCTGGCACGGAGCATGAGTACGCCCTCTACCGGAGTCCCAGGATTGTCCGTCATCTTCTGCCAGAGGCGTTGCTCTTCCCCCTGAGAGTCCATCCAACCCACGGTCTGCCCATGGCTCACACCTAAAGAAGGGAAAGGGGAGCATTACACTTTACAAATGGAATGTTTTGATCTTCTGGAAGACACCGATCAACCTCTGAGGGGGACCTGCTGACCAGAGAGCCCTTCAGTGGCTTGTTCTCACCGTATCTAGTGAGTGGGGTTAGCATGGACTTCATCCTTTGTAGCCTGCATTCCTCTCCTCTGCCTAGATGATGGGGAACAAATCAGGATGGCCCTAGGGGCTCATTTCTTCCTCACTTTGGTAGTTTAAGTAGAAAGCTGGCTCATCTAGACTGAGTTAACTCAACAGAAGAACAGGCTGAACTGGGAGTTTTTGTTTTACTGGCAGAGATAGTCTTGGCTCTCCCTAATCTATACATGTGCTCTGCTGCTGTAATTCCCCCCACCCCCCAATTCGCCCTGTTACAGTTGTGTCTTGTGGAATCAGTGGTGTGTTTCCATGACCTGTTTGAACAACATGAGACATTATTTTTTTAGGGAAAAAATGGATTTCCTTTCGATTCAAGCAGTGTAATGGCTGCAAGCATGGACAGAACTGAGAAGAGGCTGAAGTCAAGTTGGTCTTGGAAGTCTTTCTCTCCCCGGTCAGAAGCATGTGCTGTCTTGGTGATCCTCTCCCGAGCAAATCCTGAAGTAAGGCCCAAGAAAGTTCCCAGACTAGTTGAAATCCACTTAGACTAAAGTGTAAATGGTATTTTATGAAAGGACTGAATATAAGCATTATATACCCCAAACTTCTAGCTGAAGGATACAAAGTTACATAGTAGTAATTTTAACAATGAACCAATCCTTGGCTAAAGTAATGGAGCATCTGTGGAAATTTCGAGAGTCGGCTAAGAGGAAACTACATATACACTTAGGACACATCAGACCTGCAGGAACCACTCCCCTGCCCCACGCCAAGTCACAGACTATCTCAGGGTTACCAAGTCCCTCACCGCTTCCAGAATTCAAACGAACTCCTCCCAGAAAGATGTTGCTGGAAAAGGCCTCCTTGTCCCAGACGGTAAGTTCTAGGCAAACATTCTTTAAATCCTGGGGATGCAGGCCAGTGAACATGAAGGTATGATTCCACTGAGGGTTAACACTCTTTTTTATTACCAGAGTTTTGTGCTTGGTGGCTTTGCTATCATCAGGGAGCAGGTAGCTGCAGGAGAAAACACAATCAAGCCATCAGTGAGACAGTAAAGCAGAAAAAGGCACCCTTGCGTAGTCATGTCAATTTCCCATAATTCCTCGTGTGTGTGTGTGTGTGTGTGTGTGTTTATCTGTGTGTGTCTATTTGATTTTCTTTCCCAGCATCATATATGCTTAAATCTGGGTTTATTTAGTGGAATGGTTTATTATTTTTTTTAAGTGGGGCAATAGTAAAATGCCCACACTCTCCTTTCTTTTTTTAAAAATATTTATTTATTTATTTATTTGGTTGCACTGGGTCTTAGTTGTGGCACGTGGGCTCCTTAGTTGCGGCAGGCGGGCTCCTTAGTTGTGGCATGCATGTGGGATCTAGTTCCCTGACCAGGGATGGAACCCGGGACCCCTGCATTGGGAGCACAGTCTTATCCACTGTGCCACCAGGCACAAGTCCCCCGTCCTCTCCTTTCTAATCCTGTATTGGTCCTTCCCTCCTCCTGAAATGAAAATACCTCCTGTGGGAGACACTATGTAATAATGTTCTGCCTCCTATCACCTTTGGCCCACCTCTGAGGTGACATGAAGCCACGATGAGCACTTCCTGGCATGTGGACAGCTTCCTACTTCAAGCGTCTGTGTCTCTTTGCTTCTCCAATTAAGGACTTTGGTGCTCTGTGAGCTGATTCAGCTTCTGTGCAGGAAACCCTGGGATTACTGGGAATTTAATGTCCCCAGGAGCAACCCTCAACCAATGAGTTTTAGAAGTTGGTGGCTGAGTCTCCCAGCTTCCCTGTCCCTTGAAGGGACGATCCTAAGGTACATTCCACAGACTTCCTTGATGCTTCCTTAGTGGAACTGAGCCCAGTTGCTCACAGTGGTAACCTGCCTAGTAACATATTTTTATCAACTTCCCTCCCTTCCCTGTCTCACTTTCTCTACTTTGTTTTTGATCATAGTACCTGATGAGTCAGGGAGCAGACTTTAGGGAAGGAGACTTATGGGTATGAAATTAGTACATCAAACATGAAAAATACCACAAATGACCTTACAATAAAGAAGATACATTATGACACTTGAGATTTCATATCATGTACCAAACAGAGACTGTTTACCTCCCAGTATTCATTCTCTCGCTATTTTTCTCAAAAAAACCCCCCAAAATCCTCATTTTTTTAAAGTTAGGCACAAGATTGTCCAGAATAAAGACTACATTCCCCAGCCTCCCTTGTAACTCATATAGCCATGTGACTAAGTTCTGGCCAATGGGATACCTTACCTTTAGTCTTTGTTTATATACAAGAGAAAAAACTTTTGTCTTGTTTAAGCCACTGTTATGTTGGCTCACGGACAGACCTAATACTGATATATTTTATAATATTAAATTTTACACAAAGGTCTATTCTTGCTCTCTCATACTCTTTTTCAAAAAATCTGAGGTCCCTTGAAAATCAGCTCAATGTTTAAGTGTAACCAGGGAGAGAATTTACTAGAAAGTTACTGGCCTTTAAAAAGGAAAAAAAAAAAAAAAAAAAAAAAATATATATATATATATATATATATATATAAAACAAAGATACTGTCCTTTATTATCTCTGCTTCATAAATGTTCAACATGATAAAGTAAAAACTATTCCAGAAGATGTTAAGTCATCCGTGCAAGGCCACAATGAGTTCATGGGTGAGAAGCCATACCCTCATCCCACCAGTGAGCAGGAAGAGGCCAGAACTAGATGGTAGGGCTGGGGAGGCAAATTTCAACGGCAGGATCCACAGAGAGCATTTCTTCTGTGCTTAAACCTCCTGGGAGAAAGAGTCACGGACAGATGGACCAGGATTCAGGCACACACACACTCACCAGTGGGGAAGCCCCAGACATCTGCTTCTCCTTATTATAGCCCTTACCAAAGTTAGACTGTGTGAGCATAAAGGTTTGACTCATTTCCTTGTAGGGAAAATTACACTTTTCCAAGAAGGATTGAGGAGAGGAATGATACTGTCATCTGACTCAAAGAATTAACCTCACGGCTGGCATCACGGGACTTTGTTTTACCTTATGCATTTTGTGGTGCTCTGTGAGACCAGGGACCATGTCTTATTTTTGGAACTGCAGGACTTAGTGCTTGGAACGTGTGCATGTACGTGTTTGTTGCAATGAATGAAAAATATCCCGCTGGTTCTAGTTCTTCTAATTATAGGAGAAAAAAATCTCAAATAGAAATCAGGAGGGATTTGTTGTTTGGGTTGCCTTGAATGGGTAAGAATGTCCATTAATAGGGCTGCATTCCCTCAAGAAACTGCCCCGGGCTCCACAAAGTGGGCACAAATGCCCAAGAGGCAGTCTTGGAGTTTCCCCAAGGCACTCTCCAGTGGGTATCTCTAGGGACGATGCTCTGACATCTCCACTTTTTACAAGTTCCCCCAAGAGAGCAAAATACCAAGGATCCAATATTTTTGTTGACGTTGCATATAGTCAGTACCAAATGATAACAAAGCGCAAGTATACTACATGTAGAAAATCATACTTTCTCCTGCTGTGAGAAATGAATCTCACAGGAAAATTTGCCAGTCCTGAGGGCGAGAGTCATGGGACATCCTGAAATATGCTAGAAGCAGGCTGAGAGCTAGAATAAGCAGATCTCTCTTGCATTGTTTTCAATGTAAGCGCCAGCATTGAAGGAGAGTTCTTTCCTAGCACACATTTAGAAGAACAACAACACAGAAGCCTCACAGCCACCACTGTCTCATGGATCACAGACCTTTTCATCTCCCATTAAGTATCATCGAAAATGAGCTCAAACAAAATTACCCCTTCACAAAGCTATCAGAAGTGCCTCCTGATTTCACCGCTGTCAAATTCTTTGCCTCTTTGATGAACACTTCTAGGATTCCTCCAGAGATGACAGGAGAGTCCTTCTTCTTTCCTCGTTTAAAGGTCTTCTTTCCTGCATCAGCCATCAGAGAAAAAGAGAGAGAGAGAGCCAGAGAGAGAGAGAATGAGGGAAGGAGGGAGGAAGAGAGAGAATGAAAGAGAAAGAGAGAATGAGAATGGGGGGGAGGGGAAGAGAAAGAGAAAAGAAGGGAAGGGAAGAGAGAGAGATCATGGGTTCCATTTCAAAATTTACAAATAAAATCCACAAAGATTTATTTCATTTGCAGAGTGAATGAGATCTTTACATTATTGTATACTTTTCCATGTAATCACTTAAATGATTTTTACCCCACTGCATTCCTTCTGGATATATCTTTCATTTTCGTTGAAAAAAATGAGCAAATAAATTGTAAAAAATTAAATACTCCCCTATAACATATAAAGGGATAAAATAGAAAAGACCCTGAGAGCTGCCTGGGTCACATCCCTGCTCTCTGTGAGGAACAGCTACAATGAAAGCCACACACATGTGCCAAGACCCCCAAAGAGAAAATTCCTAACTCCCGTCTTGGATATTTTAGTCTCGTACATTGTCAACTCCATGCTGGGCCAGCTCTAAAGGCTATAGCTCAGACACAATTACATTTGGGGGTGAGAGGAAACTCTTCCCACATCACATTTTTATTCTGATGACATACGCTCAACATGAGTAACGACCGCCTCCACCACCACCTTTATTTAACACTGTTCTAAGTGCTTTGTATGAATGAACCTATTTAATTCTTGCAATATCCCTAAGAAGTGAGGCAACTGAGGCTGAGAGATAGTCATTTAGTTGCACAGGGTCACAACGACAAGGGTGATAGGAAAAGAAAGAAGCTGCCTGTAGGAGTTGAAGAAAGAAGAAGGGCAAAAGGGATTTAAAAGTTGACTCCATCTGGATTTTTCCTTCGTATTCTGTGTTCCAGGTTAATTTCTTTCTCAAGATGCCCTGAGCAGCTGTGAATGTCATAAATCCAGACAGCAGCTTTCTACACCTCCCCTCTCAGCAGGCCATCCCCCATCTCCCCCTACCCCCCACTCTACCCGGCAGAGGGGGAAGATTCTATATGTCCTGGACCTCCAGGAAACAAATCTCAACATTAAGGTTGGTCTCTAAGTATGAACTCTGTCTTTTCCTTGTAAGAATCTGACATCCTTCCCCATACACAGTATATACTTTTCGACTCTCCTTAAACGACAGTGACACCTAACCCTTTCCATTTCATCTGTGTAATGTAAAAGTAACAGAGCCCACCAACCCCTGATCCCTATTTCCACACTTCTAGAAATGGAATGTCCCCGATCAAAGTCATTGATTTGTTTTCTCTACCTTGAAGCTGTCCTAGTGGAAGTGTCAGGTTCTCCTCCGGGGGTATGTAACGTAAAATGACTGTCAGCTCTCCTTTGTACTGAAGGCCAATATCAGCAGCAAATTCCACCTGGCCAAGAGGAGTCAGGTGAAAAGAAAAAGTGAGAATGCTTGGTTTGTAATTTTGTAGCCCATATTTAAATGTACAATATTTACTTGGTAACGTAAATGTGACAATTTATTCCTATTCAACTATGTTGGCACTTATTGGTTCAAGAGATGCCTCAGGCATGAGAAAAGAGAGGCTGGAAAACTCTATGAAGGTATTTGAGTATAACATCTAACGCTAAAGTAAAAGGAATTTGAGAGGAGACATATAACACACATTCGGTAAATCAATGGACACTGAGTGCCTGTGATGCATTGAGAACTGGACCCATCGTTGAACATACCCAAATAATTTGGGGTATGAGGCAGGAATAAAGATGTCACTGAAAACAGCCCCAGGAGATACTTCTCTCTGTCTGTCCTTGATGTCTCAAGGCCTTCCTAAGTATCCAAGAAGGGGCAAGTAGGCAGTAATGTCTGATTCATATTGGGCTGCCAGCCACCAACTATGAAAAGCTATACTGGTAATTCACATCATTAAAACTCAATGCGGAAAAACTGGTTCACCCCAACATTGCTGGTGGGACTGTAAAATGGTTCAGCCACTCTGGAAATCAGTTTGGCATTTTCTTAAAAGACTAAACATACAACTACCATACACCCTAGCAATTTGCACTCTTGGGCATTTATCCCAGAGAAGTAAAAGACTGTGCACACTGAAAAAAATCTGTACATACGTATTTCTATCATCTTTATTTGTAACAGTACAAAACTGGAAACAACCTAGATGTCCTTCAATAGATAACTGGTTAAATAAACTGTGGTACAGCCATACCACGGAGTACTACTCAGCAAGAAAAAGGAATGGCTATTGATACACACAACAACTTGGGTGAATCTCTAGAGAATCATGCTGAGTGAAAAAAAGTCAGCTTAATAGGATACATACTATACGATTCCATTTACATGACATTCTTGAAATGACAAAATAATAGATATGGAGAACAGAGTCATGGTTGTTAGGGGTTAGGAATGGGGGTGGCAGGGGGGAGGTGGGTGTGGTTATAAAAGAGCAGGAAGGATCCTTGTGGGGATGGACCTATTCTGTATCTTGGCTGTAGTGGTGAATATACAAAGCTACACATGTGACAAAACTGCACAGAAATAAATACACAAACACACAAACGAAAACTCAGGAAATCTGTATAAATGAGTGGATTGTATCAATGTCACCACCTTGGTTGTGGCATTGCACTATAGCTTTGTAAGATGTGACCATTGGGGGAAACTGGGTAAAGGGTATATAGGATCTCTCTGTATTATTTCTTACGATAGCATGGGGATCTACAGTCTTCTCAAAATCAAATTTAAAATTTAAAAATGCAGTGTGAGCACATACCCACAGCCTCTGTTCTATAGGTCTCCCGTTTGCCATTGAGTCAACGGAACTTTGATTTTTCATAAATAGGGTAAGAAAAGTAGTGTACTTTCCTCAGACTTTTCCTGCAGGAACTTGACTGCTGAGCAATGAGTCAAGGGCTGAGAACTGCTCTCTTCTGAGAGAGGGCAGACTGAAAGAATTCAGAAACCCCAAAACCCACAAGAAAGCCCAAGGCTGTTCAAGCCTCAGTGAAAAAGACTGATACCATTACAAAAGGAATCCTTGCTTTACTTTCTTTCCTCTTGGTGGTGGTAAAACTTATTAGTAAAGGTGGGGAAGTCATTTGAAGTATTTTATTCAGCTATCTTGCCAGGGGCACAAATGAGATTAGATGGTTAAAGAGACTATCCATCTAATATTTAATTATTTTAAATTGAGTGCCTTGTAAGAGGACTTTTCTAATTGTTTTGATGGTTTCAGTAAATTTTAGTTTATGTGAAAGTCACAGATGGAAAATTATAATGGATATTATGACAGATAAAAGAGATCAACTGCTTTTTTTGGTACTATGGCTAATGAGAGGTGAGGTATTTGTCCTCTCTGGATCTGAGTGGGCTCTGTGATTGCTCTGACTAGTAGAATGTGGCAGAAGTGATCATGTGCCAGTTTCTGGGCCCTGGCCTTAAAAGGAACAGCTTCTACTTCTTCTCTTGGAATGAATATTCTTGGGATTCTCCCTCTGGGAACCCATGACGTGAGGTCCAAGCCACATGGAGAAGCCACACATCGGTGCTCTAGTTGGCAGGCCTAGCTGAGTTCCTACCTAGCTGGCAGCCAACATCAAGTATGAGACAGCCAACTGGAACAACCAGCCCAGTCAAGCCCTCAGATGACTTCAGCCTTAGTCTACCATCTGGCCTCAACCGTATGAGAGACCTTAAATAAGAACCACCTAGCTGAGCCCAGTCACCCCACGGAATCAAGAACAATAATAATAAATTGTTGTTTTAAGCCACTAAGATTTAAGGTAGTTTTCTATACAACAACAGTTAACCAGTGCAAGCTCTGTTTGCTTTCAGCTGAGATCTTTGGGTAGGAAAATATATTGGCAGGAAAAATTATATGTGCAGGTGTCACATACTAATGTGCAGTATATTTGTAGAGATCAAAACATGCATTATTGGGATTTATTAATGTTGCATTACTTTCTAGCTGAAATTCAAATATACCGGTGACTTGGTATAAACACAGTCCTTAAATCTTGTGGGAGTGGAAAATAATAAAGGTCAAGTCTTATAGCATTATAATCACACACAACAGAAATCCAAAGGAGGGAGTCATCTTACAGTCTGCACATAGCTAATATCTTGGGGGTATTTTTGGTACACTTGCAAGGAAATTCCAAGGCAACATCCTGTCCTGGCATTCTACCATTTTACATTATTCAACCAACTCCTACTCAGAAAAAGGTTGCAGAATTCAACTCAATTCAATTTATTCAATTCTACCAACACATACGGAATGGCTTCTTGTAGTAATGATTTTAAGGCATTTTGCTAAGGGCTACGGGGACACGGAGAGAGACCCGGCTTTCAATGAATTTTCATTCTATCCAGGAGATATATATATTCAATAGAAGCTCTATTCATCTGCCCAAATGCTCTCCATTCCCGGTGAAGAACAGGATCCTCTACAAAGACCGTGCGTGCCTGCTCCCATCAGCTGAAGTTCATGCTCATCAAGTCAGCTGCATTAGTCCCCGAAGCTCTTTATGCCAGGCATATTTGTGGCTGTAATTATATAACTGAATGTCACAAATTGAAGAGTCCGAAAAGACAGCTGCTACTAGAAAAATTAGGTTGACCGACTTATCAGAACTAAAGCTTTGAAAATAAATTTGCTATTGGATTATATTTGGGCTCCAAGCTGTAAAAGATTAGGAAAAAGATGATGAATATTTAGAAAGGTTTTGCACTTGGTTGACTTTTGAAAGTACTCTTAAGTTTTTGTTTCCACTTTAGAGAAACTCAAACTAGAAACTGTTGATTAGGATACGTTAGGGTCAGAATTTATGCCAGGAGGATATGACAGAATTTCAATCACTGAAACCATACTCAAACAAAACAAAGTGCCCCTATATTAGAAGACCTGAAAATGAATGCACATGTATTTGTTTTAAGTTAAAATACATGATTAACAAATGCACTGGGGGACTGGGTACGTGTTTGACTTCTGTGACTTAGTCCATGAACTGACCTACTATTATTGGTCCTGGTTGCTGGGAGAAGAGGGCTTCTACCACACAGCAAGCTCAATGGCAGACAAATGATGACAGTTGCTCCCAATACAAGTACAAAGAAACTACTGCGGGAAGAGAGTAATCCAGAATGGGGTGAAGAGGGGGCCCGTGTCTGGTCCTTAAAGGATGGGAGAGATGACGACATATGAAGGGGGGTGGGGGGAGATGATTAGCCTGGCTTAAGAAAGCAGGATGAGCAGAATACAGTGGGGTTTGTGTAGAATGTGTTCTAAGGACGGGTAGGGAGTCAGGTGTGATCAGAGGTGTGTGTGCGGAGAAGCAGCAGCTAGGAAGACGCAAACAAGCCGTCTACTCTGGGGTCCTGAGGAGATCTGAAGACACGAATTCCTGTTATCGTGTTTTATGAGGGTGGGTAGTAGGGTAGTGGGACCACGAAGTGAAGAGAGGTTTCCCAAGGTTGTGATATCAGGCAAAGTTTCATGGAGAGGAACTTTTGCTCAGTCCCACAGGGGAGCTCTGAGGATAAGACAGGTCACACCTCAGAGCTGGCCTCAGAGGCAAGGGAGTGAGAGAGTTTACACTCCTTCACCCCTCAGTTATTGATCCAGGGCTCTGCCCTCAAGCCCCAGAGGCCTTAAATACCTAGGCTATTCTGGCTTTCCATGCCCACATTCCAAGCCCACTCCAGCAGCCTGAGGGCGCCTCTCCTACAAAGATTGGTAGGTGTTGGCTGGCAGGAGGGACAGCCATGGGGAACCACGTATGCATGAAAATGGGGATACAGGTAAACCACTGACACCCCCCTCTGCTCCAGAAGGCTTTTTGAAGAGAGAGAGGTCCACTTTCCACCAGAGTAGGAAGCAGAGTTTCCACTCAGACACTTACAGGTCTAAGGTGGGGTCATATATCATGGACACAAGTCTGCCCAAACTGCCACATAAAGAGAGAGCCCTTTAGCTAGGCAATCATTTCACGGGACCTTATATTACATTGACTCTGCCTGAAGGTGGGATGGCGAAGATTTCCTTGGAAAACCACTTAGGCTTGCTGTTGACTTTCAAAGGTCCTTTTTATAATCGCACCTTCTGGGAACACATGAAAGGCAATTTATACTGACAAACTCTTCTTATCTAACTACCTAACGTGCCTTCCGGTAAGAAAACGAGTTATAGCTAATAAACAGTCCCATGTCATGCAGTAAAATGGGAGTTATACTGTGAAACTACTTTATAGTAAGTACATCTGGCACCTTGAATTCTTTCTCCGTCTGCATCGGCCTCCATATGGGTTGTAAGACCTAGCAAAAACAAAGGAAGGTGTCCAGGGACTTTTCACCAACACAGAGTCGATAAGCAATAAGGCACTGTGTCTTTCCAGTCTTCCCACTGCCAAAGGATGTCAGTATTTCTGAATGTTTAAGGACTATTAATTCCGATCCTCTATTGTTAAGGAAATTGGTCCCTGTAGCTCACACTTCAGCTCCTCAGCTGGATAATCTATAAGAAGCATCAAGTCTCCAAGGCTGCTCATGCTATAGCTGCAGCTGATGAAGTGACTACTGCATTGAAATGACTGAGAGGCAGACGGAGAACGAAATGACACTTCTCAGAGTCGGCTGGTAATCAACCACAGGGAGCCCAGCTCAGCCCAAGGATGAGCCACTCACGAAGCAGGAAGCAGGAGGCGGTGTACAGAGCATTTTTTGGTATCCTGCCTCCCTGGTTTTGGAAGGCATGGTATCTAAGCAAGTCTGAATAATCTGCAGCCTTTCCTCTGTATGTGTCAGAGGGAGCTTGGTGGAAAAAGATGACATGGATTAGAGGCACCAATTTAAGTTGCGTTCCCCAGAAGCCGACCCTGAGGTGAGGATTCTTATGCAAGTGACTTATTAAGAAAGTGCTCCCAGGACAGGCCAGTGAAGGGGTTGGGGAAATAGGTTGGGGAAGAGGAGGAAGCCAGGCAAAGGCACAGCCAGATCCAGCAGGAGAGCTCTGGAGTATAAGTAACGCCTCCGAGCTTTTCCCACTCTCAGTAATGGAACTGAGCTTTCAAACTCCCCCATCTATCAGTTATTGGCTAAGGGTTGCCTTGTGGCAGGCGGTACATAAGCTCCCAGGAATTTCTGGCTCTCTGCCTACGTGGGAAAAATTTACAATAGCCTGAGGACAGACTTCTAAAGAGAGCCTCTGGCAGAGGACCAAAGGAGTTCCACTGACATTAAACACCATCAGGATGTTTCCACCTTGAGCAGCCTCAGAGAGATGCTTCTCCCTTATGAGAGAAAGTCAAACCACTCAGTGTCAACGTGAAGGTGATTACCATGGAAAGTTGTTGACCCCTAAGCACAGAGGATGCTTGGGAGAGGCCTGGGAGAGCTCTGATATCATCTCAGTGCAAATTCTCCAACCATTTCCAAGAAACTGACTGGAAGCCCTCCAAGCTGGTTTCCAAAGAGCCCAGCTCTTTGGAAAGAGCCCAGCCCCCATATAACATGTGCTTTCATGTTATATTTCTGACAGACAAATTAACTTCATGGACTAAGATGCATGTTACTTGTCCTTCATCAGTGTCACGCATCATATGATATGTTGGACATTTTCTATGATTCTTTGATACCCATTACACAAAAGGAAGCACGTGATAGGAGACTGTTAAGTCAGATTAATTGTTACCCTTTATGTTGAGGCTTTTCATTCAATTCCAAGAAACTTAGTACTGTAACGACCAAATATTTCTCATATTTAATGTCTGAGCAACGTTATGCTATCATGGACTTGTTAACACTGTACTTCCTATCTCTACCACATTTATGTTAGTCATGGGAATGAGGTTATTTTCTGTTTGAGGATTTCTATTTCATTGTCCATTTTACCCATAGCCCAATTAAACCTCCTAAAGATTTTCCACGAGTTATTTACACCAAGTTTGAGGTCAACACTTATAAAATCCACTAGAATATTGTATTTAACTTCTGAGTCTCAGTCTCCTTATATAAAATGGGGATAACGACGCTAACCCGACACTGATGGTTGTAACCATGAGATGTGAACGATGCTGTTACTGATGATGGTCAACGTTTGTTTTTTGCTGTCTAGCATCCACTCACCATTTTTTTTTTTTTTTTTAGTACTACTGTACCAGGATTTCTTTTGGGGCAATACCACCTTCAAGACCAGAGTTATGTTCTGATTGTCTTAAGCCACTCAATGTATCTCACCTCCCTAGCCAGAATGATTGGCTCAGGATGGGCAAATAATGTAATGAGGATTAGGAACCAGGGCCAGGGCATTGGTTGGGCTATTGGAGGAGGAGGAACTCTCTCCTCTCCTGGACAGTGTGAGGCAAGGATGAGAGGTTTGCAGCTCTTGTGGTGTCCAAGAGAAGGAGACCTGGAGCTAGTGAGGGAGGCCCACACTGCATGAAGTCTGCAAGTGAAGCCAACACAGAGAAGAGAGACCAAGAGACGCCAGGGCCTTGCTAAGATCTGAGTATCTGGATCAAGCCATGCTTGCTAATCACTGGCCCATAATTTCCTTTTATTTTTTTGAGTAGTATGAGCTGGGGTTTCTGTTCATTGCAATATAAGGACTCCAATGTAACATAAATACTACCTAGCATTTAGTGAGACGTTTACAGCGTGCCTGACACAATACTGCAAGCATCACGTAGCAGGCTTCTTCAAGCCTCACTGCATCCCTAAAACTGATGTCCAATTCTTTTATCACCAGTGAGAATACCAAGGCCTGGGAAGTTAAGTAACTTGCCCAAGGTCACACAGAGACGTGAAGCCAGGAATGAACCCAGGAGGTCTGATCTGCATCCACTATCTTTACCATCATGTTCTTTTTGCCCTTCTCTCTATAAAGAACAATCTTTGGTTACGTAAATGTGACCTTTTTTCCACCTCACTTTTGACTTCAAAAATTACTGTAAACGTAGAGATACCAATTGCATAGAGTGAATCTCAGGTACTGTTGGTTTAGTTTAGAACATACTATAGTAGCATTTAATTTCTAGAACCAGCTTTGAGATTTCTTTTTCTGACTATAACTCAAGACCTGGGTTCTGAATCTCAAAAGTAGGAATGTAGGAAACCAGATACTTTAGCTACTGGTCACTTCCTCATGTGAGCTAAGGCCAGAGCACTCCTGCGCATGTCTGAATTGTGGAGAATGAAGAAGAGAGAGAATGTTCTGAGACTGATCGTGCGCTATGGAGCTGTTTTCGTCTATGTGAAAATGAACGCTTTCTCTTTCTAATAGGATCATATAATGTATTCTTTTGTTTATCCATGGCAACCTTCGAATGATGACTACATTCTTAGTAGGTCAAATTAATAAGATATATGATTATGTGGCTTGCATTTTACAGTCTGTATCGAAGAAGAAGGATTTCCAAAAGAATGGATTTACATTTATTATATCATTCCAAAATGAGCTGCACTAACCTTTTCAGATTATCCCTTGATAACTGGAAGTCTTCAGATTCTTCAGGCCTGTGACGGCAATTTTGCTCATTACTTGTATAACTGTTTGACTCACATCTGGAAGCATTTCCTACCTTGGGCTGAAGCACAAACCACTCATCACTTGGATTTTCAAAGTTCCATGAGTCAAAAGGAATCTCCACCTCCCCAAGGAAGCTGTTCTGTCCAAATCGATCGTAATGCCAGACTGAGAGCTGCAGAGTTCTCGTTTCCAGCTGGCTGTGGCTGATGGTATACTGCAAGATCAGATTTACAACATCACACTTCATAAGGAGGGCTCTGCCCACTTCTAGGACAGGTTGAAATTTACTACCACCAGCTTTCAGATCAAATACATTAGTAATATGAACAAAACAAACCCAAGAGAAAAAATCTTCATTTTTCTTCGTTTCTGCTACAACTGAGGTTCTATCCCATAAAGTCATTTTGTGTGAGACTTAGCACTGAACCATATATCAACAGACTATTTGCGGGGGAGGGAGTCGATAAACTTCAGATATTGCGTAAAAAGTGTCAGGTGATGAAGCTTGTCCCCTTTTCAGTTTTACCTGCTTTTCATTTGCCTAATTATTTTGTCAACAACTACTTTGTAAGCACAATGTTTAATATATCAATTCTCTAATTTCTCTGTCTTATTTTATTTATAACAAGAAGCCCCAAATCCAGGATAGTACTGACAGTGAGAAACTTGCAAATGCCAAACTTCATAAAGTTCAGCCTAAGTGCAGAGGTGAATCGATATATACGTAGGTTGAGCAGAAAGGAAATAGTGCTGGCATGGTTTTGCCTTTTCCAGCAGAACATTATCCAGGGCCACAAGCCCATACACCCTCAAAACCTCCTGATTATCTTAAGCAAATGACCACCTGGGACACGCTTCAGACTGACTGACTCCTGATCTTGGATTTGCGTCTACACCCATCCTTGCTGTTCCTGGCATGATTAACCTTGGCTCCCTGCTTCCTGGATCTGCCATGTCACTCTGTTTCTCTCTTCTGCTTGGGCTCATCTTTGCTATCTTGTCACGGCTGCTGGATTCACCCTCTGCCTATATTCATTCATTTTCACTTTGATCTGTTTTGATATTGGTTCCTGCTTTCACATATGACCCCGCTGACACATGCCCCCAACTCACCAACTTCCTCCTATGGTGGATTCTGACTCCATCATTCTGGGCACAAGATCCATAAATTACTCTGCAACTGGCAATAACGTCTACATCCCCATCTCCCTGGATCTTTCTTACCAGGCTAGATTGGTCCAGGGCGAGAGAAGAGGTTACATGGAAGCCTATAGGGAAAAGTAATTTCTCTAGAATTGGGGTCTGGGTTATATCTTATCTAGGCCACTGTCTCTGAGAGTTCTGGAATCCAGCCCTGCATCTCCACTGTTCATTAACCACATGCTTAAATTTAGCCAAATTCCAAAACCCTTACAAGAAACAGCACATCTTCACGCTGTGTTAGCAGAACAATGAGTGGGTACAGACTTGCTAAGTTACTGTCAAAACTGTGACAAACTTCTTTTAGGGGAAACTAGAAAAAACACAGTTTTCCCAAGAGTGAAACATACTTTTTGACAAGATGTATCAGGTCAGATGTAATTTTCCTGGATCGTCTCTACTTAAGGTGCAATTTCAGGACCAACAGAGAAAAACACAAGAGTTAAGAGTGGTTTACATTTTTTCTTTTCCAGAAACAGAAAGCCAAGGGTATCACACTAATTGATTCAAATTCTACTTTTCTAAAATACATATAAGCCTTGACATGCAAATCCTCTGTAGTTTCAATGAGGT
The DNA here is from genome assembly GCF_965194805.1 of Balaenoptera borealis. Taxonomy (NCBI): domain Eukaryota; kingdom Metazoa; phylum Chordata; class Mammalia; order Artiodactyla; family Balaenopteridae; genus Balaenoptera; species Balaenoptera borealis. The sequence goes on along the minus strand of NC_138881.1, from coordinate 34,160,109 downwards.
TGTAAACTGTATCACTAAAGTTACCATGAGAGAATATTTATTTACCTTTAGTGTTTCATTGAATTCTGGATTGGTGCCTGTTCTGATTTTGGTCTTGCGCTTATTATTTCTAGACTTGTCAGGAAGAAGGTATGACTTGACATAACTGTAGATGGTAAAAAAAAAAAAAAAAAAAAAAAAGGAAAATAATTCTTGGGAAACATCTACTTTGCAAGAAATGCTCGGGGACATCAGTGAATAAAAGAGGCAAAGGGAATAGGCTAGTGAGTATAAGAGACAGAACCAAAGGGAATGTTGTCTACATAACAGGGCACCTTGAAATATAACTCTGGACCTTCAATAAGAGAGAAGCAGTAAAGTCTAGTGGTAAAGGGTGTGGGCTCTGGAGTCAAGCCAGCTGAGTTTGAATCACTCCAGGCCTCACTGGTTTTGGTGAACTCAAGAGCTTACTTATGGCATTGTGAAGATAAAATTAGCTGAGACATACAAGAAGCTGACATATTATACTACTCAATAAATGTAATCTATTATTATGATCAATGGTCTCACAAAATATGGGGTTATTTTCCTCTCCACTCAGATGTCAGGACTTCTGATGAGCGGAGTCAATGGCCATGGATGGATGAAGAAAAATGGTGAAAAGAGGAAATGAAAAATAACAACCTGAAATCACAATAGCAATTCTACCCAATACTTTGCCTTGAGCTGTCCCAGGAGCCTCTTGGAGCGAAGCATCATGGCAGACTCAGAAATGTACAAGATTGAAACGTAAAAGATGCTACCAGAGTCCTGAAGCACATCTTTCAGGATGGGCTTTAGATGATCCCTTTCCATGCTAGTCTAAATGATGATATTGGTCCTGAAGCTCTCTGATATTTAGCTGAGGAGGTAAGTGGACCAATCTGTACTCAGAATCCATCTGTTTGTCTAATTTGGAAACAGCTTTGCTGAGTTGTTTACTGAACCTAGGTCATCTTTTAGGTAGAAAAAAGGTAAACAGCAGGTCTGAGACTGCTCTCCTTAGAAATGCCTGCTTATAAGTTCGGCTCTTGGCTGGCATGTGGGAACCTGGATTTCAGGAGGATTCTCATCATTCCCAGAACAGATATAAGTGGCTCACTGTGACTAAATATTTGTGGAAATAATATGGCTTCTGCTGAACCCCTGCTTTCCTTCTGGGAGACTGGGAATTTGTTATACGCCCAGTTGAGTCTCTCAATGAGCTGACCTGGTAGACAGCACTTCACATGTGTTGTCACAATTCATTGCTGGAGGACTTAAGCACCTTAAGCGCATCCCATGTGACTCCACTGGGAAAGGATACTTGGAAGCTTAAGCCTGGATTCTTTAGAACTTTGCCACATATGCCTTTTCCCTTTGCTGATTATGACTACGTGTGGAGACCTGTGAGTCCTCCTAGTGAATCATCAAACCTGGCAGTGGTCCTGAGAAGGCATGACATATCTTTGTATCTAACTTCTTTCCAATGTGCTATCGTCACCCCTGCCCTCCCGGGCTCATCCCTGAAATCCTGAGAGCTGCATAATTGCCCTCTCAAGTTGTTCAATGGGGTGAACAGCTTGGTAATTTTCTCTGGAGGGTTTCCCAGAACAAAAATTAACAGGATGCTCTTATACATTCTGGGGTGTGCCAATGTGTTAGCCTTCTATCTCAAAGAGCTGCCTCTGTGTGAACTACAAATCTGTCAGTCCTGAATCACGTTGAGTAATAGCTTTTTAAAAATCTGGGCGTTCCCTGGTAGTCTAGTGGTTAGGACTTGGTGCTTTCACTGCCGTGGCCCGGGTTCAATCCCAGGTCGGGGAACTGAGATCCCACAAGCCGTGCAGTGCAGCCATAAAACAGAATAGAATAGAATAGAATAAAATAAAATAGAATAGAATAGAATAGAATAAAATAAAATAAAATAAAATAGAATAGAAATAAAATTAAATTAAATTAAAAAAAGTAAAAATCAGGTAACCACAAACACAACCATTATACATGCACATCAAAGAATATTTAGAAGTTTGGCACAGGAAGAAAGTGACGATCAACCTTCTGAATCTAGAGGAATGCTAAGACGCTTCCGAAAAAGAAACACACATGCTGACAAACACACATACTCACATATGCAGTGACCGAAATAGTCTAAGGAATACGGTATATGCTTACGCATCTGTCCTCTGTTTCTTTTCATCTCCTATGGCCAGATTTCTGCAATTCTTGACAAAAATGTAGAGCCCGCCAGTTTTGTAGCAGTAGCTGATGTGGAGAAGGATTTCCCCACTGACCTTCACGTTGCCATAGTCTCCTGTTTCACTGTAAACACTCATCATGCTGTTCAGGCTGGTCTGGAATGAACAAGATGAAAAGAGGCATCTAGTGTTATGCTAGTGATCTCTTCACAGAAGTTACCTCCCTTCATTCAATTACAATTCCCATTGTCTATAACGAGCAGGGACGTTTAGGGTGAAAGGAAGAAAGCAAAAATCGCTTGTTTTTCTGGTATTGTATAAAATCAAAGCCTGAGAAAGGACAAGAACTAGGACCATTAGTAAGGAAGTCAGGAAACCTGCTGGCAGGAGAAGCATTGTCTTTTTGGGTTAGTGAATACCCTGTGTTTATTCACTGCTTCTAATGAATACAGGGTCATTGAGGCATTTCCCATCATATCTCTTTTCCTCATCCCTGTAGCATTCTCCTTTTTCACTGGTAGACTCAAGGTCAATCTACTTCAAGGTCTAGAATGCATTGATCAGGACAAAGAAAAACTCCTTTCATATTTCTGTGCTAGCATAAGCCACAAGCTCCTCTCTCTGACATCTACCTAGAGTATCCCATCAGTCTCTGGGAAGCCGGAACTCTAACCAAGCAGGACCCTATGGGGCCTTCCCAGGACAGACCCGCCCCCATATCCTCTGCTATAGCTCCCCTCTGAAGCACCCAGATAATAGTATCAGATGCACACTTCCTGAGTTGTTTTACAGATGCTAAAACTCCCACCAAATTGGAAGAAATTAACTACTTGATGACCACGAACACGTAGCCCCCAGACCTTCTGGAGCCTAAAGACTGAACACCATCAACCAGTCAGAAAACTGTGCACAAGCTGATCACGTACCCTGCAACCCCCGTCCCTCACCTGGCCTTCAAAAATGCTTTGCTGAAACCCCTTCGGGAGTTCGGGGGTTTATAGAGCACCAACCACCTGTCCCCTCCTTCTATTGGTGCTTTTACAATCTACACTGTACTTTCCTTCACCACAATCTGGTGTCAGTAGATTGCCTTTACTGTGCCCAGGCGAGCAGACCCAAGTTTGGTTCAGTAACAAAACTACATCTTTAACAAGGGCATGCCAGGAGAACGTCATATGCCCATAGCTGTCGGGCTCCCCCTGAGCAGCTGTACAGCCACATGGGTTGTAATAAGACCATGGCTCTGTACACATCTATAAAATAGCAACCCACAAAACAGAACACTAAAGAAGAAAATAACACACCAACCAATAAATAAAATTAAACTGTAAAAAGAAACTCTATCCAAATGTACCAGAATGAATGAAGTTTCTGATGACACACTAATAACAAGAGACATATTTTAAATTAAATGTAACAAAATTATCCTGTAGTACCAGCAGCACAAACTCTGTGTCTTAGCAACACGACTGTCACAAAAGGCCACCTGGAAGGCTTTCAGGAGTGACCCAGGAGTGTCAAAAGCCTGTCTGTGAACCACTGGGAAGGACTATAGTGAGTGCAAAGAGAGGTTAGACTTCCTACTTTTTATACTTTTTTGTTTATACATAAAACAAAAGTCATTACCTTCCTCCAACTGCTCAGAGTAGAGACTGCTCAAAAAACAGGAAGTGGGTGATGTGGCTAGTATCTATTCCAAGCTTAAGTCAAGGGCAAGAGCAAACCAAGGGTTCCATAATTATGTGGAAATTAAAACTTAAAGAAAGCCAGTGAGTGACCTAATTCATCTTTTTTATTCATAAAACAAAACATCAAAATTTTCATGACAGCAAGTGTCTTTGAGCAGTGCTTTGCAAACTTCAATTGCATATAGGTTGGGACTTCCTTGGCGGTCCAGTGGGTAAGACTCCACGCTCCCAATGCAGGGGGCCCGGGTTCGATCCCTTGTCGGGGAACTAGATCCCGCATGCATGCCGCAACTAAGAGTCCGCATCCTGCAGCTAAAGATCCCACTTGCCGCAACTAAGACCTGGTGCAGCCAAAATGAATAAATATATATTTTTTTAATTGCATATAGGTCACCTGGGGATCTCATTAAAATGACGATTCTGATCTATTCAGTCCCAGGGGGGTCTGAGATTCTGCTTTTCTAACATACTCCTAGGTCCACAGTTCCCAAACTGTGTGTCTCGGCATCCCAAAGCGGCAGAGCCAACTCACAGGGGCAAAGCAGGATATTTTAAAATTTCAAGGGAAACACAGCGACAACTACCAGACACCAGGCAAACTACGGACAGTGGTTCACAGTATTAACATTAAATTCCACCTTATTCTTTTCAATGAAGTCCTATCTACGTGAAGCTGAGTTTTGGGCAGTTGCTATGACAAAAAGCAAGTATTGCACAAAAATCAACGGGGAACAGGAAATGAAAATGATGTTGCCCGATCAGATTCCAAGATCTGACAAGTCATGTAGTGCCCATCAGGCACGCACATCCCATCAGGGGCTATTTAAGACTGGAATAAAAATATTATTTTTCTTTCAAGTTACGTATATTATTTTTTCAAATGGCTACTAAGTTGTTAGGATCCCAGTGCTTATTAAATTTGTTTTTCAAGCTAACTACGTAATAAATGGGCTAGTCAGGTATTACTTTTGGCCTAGGAGTGCTATGAAATTATCACTGAGACACTAGGGGCTCTGTGAGCTGACAGCGTTTTCCAGTCTCTCCCAGGTGATGCAACACTGCTGGTCCATGGACCATGCATTGAGTTTCAAGGGCTTCAAGAATAAGCCTCAACCCCCTCATGTTACATATGAGTAAAGTCTGGCTCACAGAAATTGTTGGCAGTGGCCAAGACACTGTGACATAAAATTCATATTTTATGGCAAGACAAGAAAAATTTAAACATAAAAAATCTTCTCTACCCTTTGGCCTCCTCTCTCCCCACACTGTGCATTGTGTATCTGTATCATGCATCGACCAGACCTCCCCCATTGGCGGAAATAACTGCTCAACCATAGAAAGCAACATTCTCCTAGCATCAATAAGAAACTCAGTAAAAGATAACATTCCTTCTTGCTCTTGTAAGGAGACATGATGACACTGAGATCTGAATTGTATAAACTGTCAGTAATACATCATTTAATGTACAGCCCTCTGTCTCAAAAAACTTATATAACTGTGCCTTGAGTTCTAATGGGCGGAACAGTTCTTGGAGCTTCTGGAGATGCTGTTTCTGGGTTATAATCCCCAATTTGGCTCCAGTAAAATTTCCCATTTCTTTCTTAGACCGACTGATTAATTTTTTTGTTGACAACATCAAGCCAAGATTTCCAGATTTTTGGTCTGAGGACCTCCCCACCATACCTCACTGCCTCCTTGTATCACTGACTTGTATCTACACCACATTCCCCTGTAGCCACTTCTTCAAAGAGGGTCTTCTGTAAGCATGAGACCCATATATAGAAAAGACAGTTTAAGAACCCACAAGTGCTGAAGCTTGGGAGAAACTGAAGAAGTTATAGAAATTTTACTACTAACCAAACTTTACGCTCTTAACCAAGCCAATGCTGTGAGTTAAACAGAGATGTTTATTCTAAAGGTGCCTTGTTTGTGGTAAATCATTTTAGACCATGTATCTTTTCACTGCTCCTCAGATTCTAATGTTTATCAAATGTTCTTTCTTTGGAATACCTGGATTCTGATCATGTTATTTGCCTTTTAAAAGAGAACCTCTGGTTAACTGTATACAAGTCAGAAAGAGATAAATGCTGGAAAAATTGCCTACCTAATTAGATTCCCTGTACCATGAATTTTGTGAAGTATGGCTGGAAAAAAGGAAAAGCTTGAACACTCACAGTGTCTGAGTCAGCATCAGGCACACTTAGGTAGGTCCACTTCCTGTCAGAGCCTGCTTGAGAATTCTTTAAGGAAGTCGCCCAAAGGTCAAAAGAAAAAAGGGTATTAGAGCAACAGACAGAAATCAGAGAAGCAAAGACAAGACTTGTAGGCATACAGATGGGTATAAGGACACGGGGGCTCCTAAAGCCCTCTCAAAGAAGGGTTCAAACACCAAAGTAAGAAGGGATTTTATTCCGTAGGCAGTGGGAAGGTATGGACTTGATGTGGGAGTAGGAGAGAAACCTACTTGGGTACATGTTTTAGGAAAGTGACTGGCGGTAGAGTGGAGGATGGCTGGGCACTTGAGAGAATGGTGGCAGGGAAATTTAACAGCTGAGAACTGAGATAATTCATAGGCTTCCGTTGATGAGAGCCTGAACTAGGGAGTGATGAGATTTTAAAACCTGGGTGAGGAGAGGTTTTTAAAGTAGGAGAGGGAAGGAATCAGGAGCCTTAGGAAAAGTCACCACAAAATCCGAGTGAAAACTACTCTGCGGACAAAGGGCAAGCAGGAGACTAAAATGACTTCTAAATCACTATCACGCGCTTCTGAAGAACATTATTCTCTCCTTTGGAAATGCACAGAAAATCAACGGAGGAAAAATCTTCCGGTGCATGCTAGAGAATTGCTTACGGTTGACAGGCCGCTTGCTAGACTGTGGGTGTTGGCAGAAAACCGAGAGGACGCTAAGTCATCAATGCCTTCTTCCGTCTCTTCCAAGTAGTCCTAAGGAAGGATGGGAAAAAAAAAAATCAGTGGTTTGGTTTATTTCTTTCCTAGCAAGTCTTCTCACTTAAAAAACCACTTTCTTTCTTAAATACTTGAAAAATCAGATACAAATATCTAGAAATCACCCCATTCCTAGGTTTTTCTCTTTTGCCTTCCATTCTGATGGTACCTGAATTGTACCATCAGAGGATTGGGGTCTCCGTCCTAGTGATGCTTGCTTTATGGAAAGAATACAAAATTTGGAATCACACAGATCTGGGCGTTCAATTGCTACCTCCCTGCTCACTAAAGTGATTCACTTTGAGCAATGTACTTAAAGTTATTTTTTAATTTAAAAAATTGGGGCGCATTTGTGTGTGTGTATATGCTCACACACACCTGTGTGTGTATATATACCGTCAAAATGGGGAAATGTATCTTGAAAATCTCTCCAACAGAATAAACTATTTTAGATGCTAGATTCTTGTCCAAAATCCCAGATTCTACTTTTCTTCCCCCACTGTTTTTTTCCTGGTTATTTAAGTAATACATTTTTATAGAAAAAGTTTAAGCAATGTAGATAAATTTCAAGTACTATAAAAAACTCATATCTCCACTAACATATTAATGATCACACTTCAAAAATTTTTGATGGTATGAATAGGATACACACACACACACACACACACACACACACACACACACACACAAATGGATTGTATCATGCATACTCTTTTTTTTTTTTATCATGGACACCTTTCTTTTTTGCTTCTCCTCTCTTCCCTGGCACTCACCCTCACATGTGAAACTAATATTTTGCATCCTGTTGGAATTACATTCTCTTTTTTAAAATAGTTTTCAGTATCTATTGACATAGTTTTTAATTTTCTCCTTCAATATACTGAAATATTAATTATGTAATAGATATTCTTATATATGTTACTTCTTCCATTCATACCTAGAATAAAACTTACTTATCCTTACTGCAATATTTTTGATTCACTGCTAGGTTTTACTTAATATTATATATATATATTCATAAATTATTGTAGTTTTCATTGTTTTAACTATTTTTAAAATCAAGTTTGAGTATTAAGGTTATATATCAATACAATGGCTTCATAATATGAATTTGAAGATTTTCAGAGTTTTCTAAGATCAGTAATAGTTTAATAACATTGGAATTAGCTGTTCCTTAAAAGCTAAATACCAAGTAAGCTTTGAAACCATTTGATCTCATTGCCCACCCCCAACCCTGCCCTTTTGTGGTAGATTTTAAAATACTTTGCAGTTTTTTAATACTATAGTAAATAACACTGAGTTTTAGAACTAAGTTTCCTGGTTTGTGTTGGAAAAATTATATTAATGTCATTTAACATTTGTGTTCTCTCTTTCTTCCAAGGAGTTCAAATTGGATTATAGCTATTATAGAAATTGGAATATCAGAACATTAGAACCTTAACAATAATTTAATTCAACCTTCTCATTTTATAAATGAGTTCACCTTAAACATTAATTTTCACATAAGTTGGTCTCAATGGAGAAGGGGTATGGGGGTAACTGGAGATGTAGAAATGTTCATATAAAATATATAGTCAGATAAGTCTAGTAATATTTGATTTAGGAAATGTTGTGGTTCCTTATTTCTCGGGGTTTAGATTTAGTGATGTGCTTTTAACCAGGAATTGAAATCCCCAACAGGTGTTTTCTTAGAGATAATCTTCACTCATTAACCTGATCACCTGTTACCATTTTTCTTTTCAATGTATTTGAACTAAAAACAAAAACAGGTCACCCCTTTCTCCCGCCCCCCTCCCCCCGCCTCTAGCAATCACCAGTATATTCTCTGTATCTAAGAGCTTGCTTCTTATTTATTTATTTATTTGATGCTCCATATAAGTGAGGTCACATGGTATTCGTCTTTCTGACTTATTTCACTTAGCATAAAGCCCTAGAGGTTCATCCATGTTGTTGCGAATGGCAGGATTTTATTATTTTTTGTGGCTGAATAGTATTCCACTGTATACGTATACCACAACTTCTTTACTCATTCATCTATTTATTGATGGACACTTAGGTTGTTTCCATGTTTTGGCTATCGTAAATAATACTGCAATGAACATGGGGGTGCAGATATCTTTACAAGTTAGTGTTTTCATTTTCTTCAGATAAATATTCAGAGGTAGAATTTCTGGAGCATATGGTAGTTCAAAATTTTTTAAATTTTTTGAGGAACCTCCATACTGATTTCCATAGTGGCTGCACCAATTTACATTCCCATCAACAGTGCACAAGGGTTCCCTTTTCTCCATATCCACACTAACACTTGTTATCGCCAATCTTTTTTTTTTTAATTTAATTTTATTTATTTTTTTATACAGCAGGTTAAGAGTTATCTATTTTATACATATTAGTGTATATATGTCAATCCCAATCTCCCAATTCATCCCACCACCACCACCACCACCACCCCCGTTACCTTTTCTAAATCATTCTTTGGTTGTTTTTATGTTAGTTGTGAAGACTAATAGGAAGAAATTATTGTATATCCTCACTTCACTCTCAACTCATCCTCACCTCAAAGTGGACAGGTTTGGAACAAGATTGTGCCCTTTCTTCATGATCATTAGACCCTCTTCCACATCCAACTTACCAAGTCTTTGTCTAAAGCCCCAGGGACAGACTTGCTTCTTATGCTTACAGTATCCTCTAAGTCTTCTGTAAATGACCCACTCAAATCTAACTCAGATCGACTCCGGTCTGGAGGAAGGAAAAGGAAAGATGTGAATCATCTTGTTTTGTTAGAAGGGTTCACTTTTCATCGCAAATGTTTCGTTATTCCAATTCTTTCTCGGCATAGGGCATAGATAGTGTCATGAAAGCAACAGCGTCAGTAACTTCATGCTGTTTATGCTAACATACTTCCATTTTTTAACAGTATTTTGAAATTTCCTTGGACTGACTTACCAACACTGATGTGTTCATTTCTCCTTTGAGCATAGGAGGGCAAATGCTCTACTATAAAATACTAACGTTTTAAGCTGTTTAAGGCTTCTGCTTTGCTCAAACACTTTGGAAAACTCTCACAGAATGGGCCCTTAAGCTTAGAAAAAAATAAAACATTAACCATTCTTTATTTAAATATTTAGAGAATCTACTGTGTTTTCATATTTGACATAAAATGCAATGAAATGATACAGCAAGTTCCTTTCACACAAAAAGGGAGTGGCTGTAGGGAAATTGAGAGGAAGTTCTATTTCTTTAGGCACCAGAACATTCTTTCATGAGCAGAATTTCTTGCTTTTAAAAATATAAAGAACAATGCAAAAGTCAGTAATGCCGTGGATAGCTTACCGAGACACAGTTTATTTCCATAAAACAGTTCTATGTCAAAGCCCTGCTGAGATAGAATAGTGGCTTATAAACGAGAAAGACTGAAGAGAGCAAGAGAGCAATTAAGTTTGAAATGATAAATGACACAGAACTGCTTAGCATAGCACCTGACACAGAGTATGTACTCAAAACACAGGAGCTATTGAGTAGAAGTAGTAGAAATGCACTCTATGAGGTCGGCTTCTAGGCTAGTTTAGAATTTTTCATTTAACGGGTGAACCGATTTTCTAGTCCTGAACAAAATGCAACAATAAACATGCTCATTTAGACAACCCTTCAGAGCTACCTAGCTGGGAGAGGCTCTCCAACTCAGCACAGAGAATCCAGCCTTAGGCTTTAGGCAAATATCATCAAGTAAGTGGCAATTTCTTCCTGTTGAGGATTTTGTCATGATTTCAAATCTACACGAGGGACAGAAACTTCCTAATTATGACATGTTTCTCTAAAGAGTTTCCTTATTCATAGGTAATAAAATCGCAACATAAATAATCTCTGCTTCACAGGGTTGTTGTGATACTGAAGTGAAATGACACTTTTGAAGGTATCATACAAATGAAAAGGGTTATTAATAATCCCTTAACGTTGCTTGCAAAGAACTCTCTATTTAAACCATGGAATAATGATTAATCTGTCAAGATACAGGGCACTTCTGACCACCATATCAATGGAACTACCATTTTCTTGAACTCTGGGCATGTGTCTTTATCTTTTGTATCAAATGAGCCAATTGTATTTCCTGCACTCCTCTACTGACATTTGGTACAGCTCGGAGACTTGGCAGTGATGACTGTATACTGTATACTCTTGCCAAATCCAAGATTCATGGATTTTGCATGGAATGCAAGAGGCTCGAGGCATCACCTGGGTCCACTTTTCAGCAGTTCTTATGGAGTGGGCCTCCCTCCATGGGTCAAAGAATGGATGATTATTTTCTAAGGCATGAAACATCCATTTAATGCCACACAACGGAGTCAACTCCACCCGATTTAGTCATGTTTACAACAGAGTAGTCATGTGGCAAATACCCACCTGAGGAGAGGGAGGCCCTGGACACTGCTATGGAAGGTGTGCCGGAAGTTCTTCGGTGATGACTCTTTGTGAGACCCTCAGAGGTGCTTTCAATGGCAGCCAAATCCATGGAATTTTCGAAACCGTGTTCCTTCTCACAAAGTAGAAATGAAAAAAAAAAAAAACCGTTATATTGACTGTAATTGACTTCCAAATCCTTCCATATAAATATATGCCAGTATAACCACATTTATGTCTATTACTCTTTAGAAGCAGCCAGATGATATCTGGAGTCCATATAACTCTAAAACTTACTATCAATAATTACTCTCTAAAATACATACTAAGAGCTTTGCTAACTAGCACAAAAGGTGTTTGAAATAATTATTCATTCACAAAATTAGTGAGTGGTCTAACATATGGTTAGCAGGAAAGATGGTATTAACACAAGTACCTCCAAACTTAAATGAACTATGTGTAAGAATCTGTCAAGCTTCATACCCTCAGAGTAGTGCTCAGGGTTAGAACTCTGTTTGGTCCCACATTTTCCTCACTGTCAACACGCTCTCTCCTCAACCACCCCTTACTTCCAGCACCCCTCACTTAACAGAAGACCATGCCACCTTTCCCATCTAGTAGGCTGGATGAGCAGAACATGGTTGCTTACGTCATTATTGGAATGAAATTTCATGCAAGGTACTTATTAAAATTCATAAAGGGATAAAGAATGGGGACTTCCCCAGCTTACAGGAATAGGTGATTGATTTATTTATTTTGGAACCTGCTTGCTAATACACGCTTGCACATGTGACAGAATTCAGACACTTACTTTCATTATAAAGGAAAATTCTGTCACAACTTTGCCTGTACCCATAGGGGCTTGACAACTGCATCATTCCAAATTTGCTTGAGTTTTGAAAAACTAAATTTGGGCTTCTGAGAACTGGGCTGAGGTTAAGTTTCCATGCAAATGACACCACGGTGTGATAATGATCGAACCTAAAAGAGACTCTTTCTTTCCCCCTTCCATAAACAATCAAAAAGTGCCTTCAAAAGTCCTACAGAAAGGCATTCCTTTCTTGTTGCCCTATCTTTACCCCATACCTTAGACACTGAGGAGATGTTAATGAACTCATTCGAGAAAGATGGAACTCTCACTTGCTTAGCATGCAAATCAATGCAGCTTCAATACAGACTGGTTTTGATCTTTGAGTATTCTCCAACACATACTACCTGTAGCAGGAGGAATCTGGCTCCTAACTTTTCTAATTGCTATAGACCACTAAGGTTTATCAAAAGACTGTGATGGAGGTCAAAAGGATAGGTCCGTTTTCAACACCTCTTCAAAAAGTTGGTCACACATGGATTCTTCCAATGAAGCGAGACCAACTTGCAATTACGTTGACATTAAATTTTCAAACTGGCATCCTGAAGTATCATTAATATTGAGCACTAATGGGCCAATTAATATTGTATAGTCATGAACATGTAACACATACCCTGAAGATTCAGGATGTGAAGCCTAAAATTAATAAGTTACATCACAGCAGAGGACAGGTTAGAGACTTTCATGTTCTAAGAGTTTTCCATTTTAAAAACGTACTTCTCACACGCTAAGGCAGACAAGAACATTGAAACAAAGAGATGCTGAGAAATGGGAGAAATTGAGAAGCTGTGACCTTGATCGTCATCTAATTCTGCATAGGTCTTCCCTTCATCATGAAAGAGCAAACCTGTTTCATAAAGTACTGTGCTGTATTAAGTTTATTCAACAGAAAATATTTCTCTTTGTGTCTCTTTTTCTCTTAGAAAAGACTACCTAGATCAGCTAGAAAGCAAGAGTGAGATCAATATAGACACTGCCTATATATATGTATGTATACACAGTTGTAGGGAATTTCTGTTAGGGAAATCTAGGTGTTGTTTAATAAAGTATTCATGTATTTGCAGCAACATGGATGCAACTAGAGATTATCATACTAAGTGAAGTAAGTCAGAAAGATAAATACCATATGATATCACTTATATACGGAATCTAAAATATGACACAAATGAACCTACCTATGAAACAGAAACAGACTCACAGACATAGAGAACAGACTTGTGGTTGCCAAGGGGGAGGGGGTTGGGGAGGGATGGACTAGGAGTTTGGGGTTAGCAGATGTAAGCTCTTACACATAGAATGGATAAACAACAAGGTCCTACTGTACAGCACAGAGAACTATAGTCAGTATCCTACAACAAAGCATAATGGCTATTCGGGGTCTTTTGTGCTTCCATACAAATTGTGAATTTTTTTGTTCTAGTTCTGTGAAAAATGCCATTGGTAGTTTGATGGGGATTGCACTGAATCTGTAGATTGTTTTGGGTAGTATAGTCATTTTCACAATGTTGAATCTTCCAATCCAAGAACATGGTATATCCGGTTTTCTTTCTCAAGACAGCCAAAGCAACCTTGAGAAAGAAAAACGGAGCTGGAGGAATCAGGCTCCCAGACTTCAGATTATACTACAAAGCTACAGTAATCAAGACAGTATGGTACTGGCACAAAAAGAGAAATATAGATCAATGGAACAGGATAGAAAGCCCAGAGATAAACCCACACACATATGGTCACCTTATTTTTGATAAAGGAGGCAAGAATATACAATGGAGAAAAGACAGCCTCTTCAATAAGTGGTGCTGGGAAAACTGGACAGCTACATGTAAAAGAATGAAATTAGAACACTCCCTAACACCATACACAAAAATAAACTCAAAATGGATTAAAGACCTAAATGTAAGGCCAGACACTCTAAAACTCTTAGAGGAAAACATAGGCAGAACACTCTATGACATACATCACAGCAAGATCCTTTAAGACCCACCTCCTAGAGAAATAGAAATAAAAACAATAATAAACAAATGGGACCTAATGAAACTTCAAAGCTTTTGCACAGCAAAGGAAACCATAAACAAGACCAAAAGACAACCCTCAGAATGGGAGAAAATATTTGCAAACAAAGCAACTGACAAAGGATTAATCCCCAAAATTTACAAGCAGCTCATGCAGCTCAATATCAAAAAAACAAACAACCCAATCCAAAAATGGGCAGAAGACCTAAATAGACATTTCTCCAAAGAAGATATACAGATTGCCAACAAACACATGAAAGGATGCTCAACATCACTAATCATTAGAGAAATGCAAATCAAAACTACAATGAGGTATCACCTCACACCAGTCAGAATGGCCATCATCAAAAAATCTAGAAACAATAAATGCTGGAGAGGGTGTGGAGCAAAGGGAACAGTCTTGCACTGTTGGTGGGAATGTAAATTGATGCAGCCACTATGGAGAACAGTATGGAGGTTCCTTAAAAAACTAAAAATAGAACTACCATATGACCCAGCAATCCCACTACTGGGCATATACCCTGAGAAAACCATAATTCAAAAAGAGTCATGTACCACAATGTTCATTGCAGCTCTATTTACAATAGCCAGGACATGGAAGCAACCTAAGTGTCCATCGACAGATGAATGGGCAAAGAAGATGTGGCACATATATACAATGGAAGATTACTCAGCCATAAAAAGAAACGAAATTGAGTTATCTGTAGTGAGGTGGATGGACCTAGAGTCTGTCATACAGAGTGAAGTAAGTCAGAAAGAGAAAAACAAATATCATATGCTAACACATGTATATGGAATCTAAAAAAAAAATGGTTCTGAAGAACCTAGGGGCAGGACAGGAATAAAGATGCAAGTGTAGAGAATGGACTTGAGGACATGGGGAGGAGGAAGGGTAAGCTGGGATGAAGTGAGAGAGTGGCATGGACATATATACACTACCAAATGTAAAATAGATAGGTAGTGGGAAGCAGCCGCATGGCACAGGGAGATCAGCTCGGTGGTTTGTGACCACCTAGAGGGGTGGGATAGGGAGGATGGGAGGGAGACACAAGAGGGAGGAGATATGGGGATATATGTATATGTATAGCTGATTCACTTTGTTATACAGCAGAAACTAACACACCATTGTAAAGCAATTATACTCCAATAAAGATGTGGGGAAAAAAACCCTATAATGGGAAAGAATAAAAAAAAAAGAATATATATATATATATGTGTGTGTGTGTGTGTATGTGTGTGTGTGTGTGTGTATAAATAAATCACTTTGCTGTCCAACAGAAATTAACAGAACATCGTAAGTCAACTATACTTAAATAAAATAAAAAAATAAAGAAATATTCATGTAAAGGCTGTTAGTTTTGAGGCTACTAGCACAGGACAAGGGTGATTCCCTCCCACCCCCACCCCGCCAATGATGGTACTTAGGAAGGTAAGCCTTGTTTTGAGAACAGAGTTGACTAACTTACTAGTTACTGGACTGATAGTCTGCTGCTACCCATTGGTACAGCTGTACCAGCTGTTCAAATTTTTTAAATACTTCTGTATCAGCTACTCCCAGTCCATCTCCCCTTCCCTGTGCTCCCCTCCTCCACAACCCTAGTTCTCCCCACAATCCAGGTTACTGTATGGCATGGATGGGCCCCCAGGATGCTGCCCAACCTTGTGCCAGGGTCTGTTGTGATGGCTCAGTGCCCATGCCATACCAGTTGCTAAATATTTTGAATACCATTCCTTGTTAGGTTGCCAAAGCAGTGAGTGCAATCGTCAACTATGCACTCACTTTTCTGGCTATTGAACAGTACTGCTTGCTGCGCTTAGTATAAATATTGATAAAATTTTAAATATGCCTTTTATCAGCAAATTTAATTTAGACTACAAGTATTTAAATACACTTATTAATTATTATTCAATCTGTCTGAATGCCTTTTGGCTCTTCCTTAAAAATATCTATAGAATCTGGATGCTCACAACCTCCACGTCTATCTCTCTGTTCCAAAGCTCAGTTTCTTGCCTGCAGTAATGCGATGGCCTCCTTCTTAACTGGCCTTCTGGCTTCCACTCTTATTCCCCTACAGCTGCTTCTCAGAAAAGCCCCCAGTTCCTGTATAAACAGAAGCCAGATGATCTCACTAGTCTGCTGAAAACCCTTCAACTGCCCCCGTCTTATCCAGAGTAAATGCCGAAGTGCATACAGTGGTCTACAAGACCCTATCTGGCCCTACTACCCCTTTGAACTCATTTCCTAGTACTTCTCCCTTCGTTCACTCACAACAGCCACGCTGGCCTCCTTGTTCATCCTTGAACACACCAGGTATGCTCTCACCTCAGGATCTTTGCACTGGCTGCTCCTCCAGGGGCATTAAAGATCTTTTAGACACTGGTGAAATAAGGGCACTGACTATGCAAGATGGAGGTCAGCCATAAAGTGACTGGACCAACCTTCCTGTAATGTACTTGCTGAATATCAGTGCTGTCCCACCATGGATGAAAACCTTGCCCCAGACTCCTGCATGGCTAATTCTTCCACTTCCTTCAAGTGTTTGCTTGACCAGGGCTTGGCATATAGTAGGCCCTCGTTAAATATTGGCTGAATCGAAGAATTGTAGTTTGTATATAAAGATTTCTTAAATATAGATGTCAGCTATATATATGGAGTTTCCTGCTTAATCAAAAAATGTAGTAGATGTTCATTCATTCAAAGAACAGCTTACACACACACACACACACACACACACACACACACACACACACACGCACACACTATGTGATTTAAGTCTCCATTACGTGTTTATTTTAACGCATGTATAGAAAGGAAAATGATAAAAATATTTCAAGGGTCTAGGTTTCCTAATTTAAATTGGTTTGGAAAATTTTTAGAACAGTCAAGATCTTGACAAGCAACATGGAAGATCAAAATCAGAGACTGCTGAACATTATTTAAATTTTATTGAAACCATATAGCCGTTGATACCCCCATCAAACAAATTCCACCTTTGAACCTGCTCTTCCCCTTTCCTTCTCACTTGAGGCCTCCTGCCCGGAGCTAAGGATGCAGGAGGTTCAGTCCTGATAAAGAAGCATCTATGTTAAACAAGATAAACAACATGGTCTCAGGCACAGAGAGCTGAAGCCCAGCCATGCCAGGGTGGTGAGGCTTAGTCCCAGAAGGGGGAGTGTTCCTTCACATCCGTGTACTTACTCGACTGCTGACTGAGGTCACGCTGCGTGTGCTTGGGGCCGGTGACCTCTGAGTGACTGGGGTCACACCATTGCTCTGGATGCTCCTTGGAGTCCCAGGACCAGCTTCCTGCTCGTTGAAATCTGATGAACCAGTGCTTCCCCTAAATGAGAAAGAATATTCTGACTTTAAAATGGAAGCAGAGGGCTTCCCTGGTGGTGCAGTGGTTGAGAGTCCGCCTGCCAATGCAGGGGACACGGGTTCGAGCCCTGGTCCGGGAGGATCCCACATGCCGCGGAGCAACTGGGCCCGGGAGCCACAACTGCTGAGCCTGCGCGTCTGGAGCCTGTGCTCCGCAGCAAGAGAGGCCGCGATAGTGAGAGGCCCGCGCACCGCGATGAAGAGTGGCCCCCACTCGCCGCAACTAGAGAAAGCCCTCACACAGAAACGAAGACCCAACGCAGCCAAGAATAAATAAATAAATAAATAAATAAATTTATAAAAAAAATTAAAAAAAGAAAATGGAAGCAGAGCAGCGACGAAAGACACAGTCAGGGAAAAGCTTCCAAGAAAACAATGGCAACACGTGAACCCCATGAGGTACACCTTCAGGGGCTCATGGGGTTCAACGTCATTTGTCTGACTCCAGGGTCTTCGTAATTGAACTTACCTCTCCACCCTTTTTTCTTCCCAATGCTCACCAGCACACTCCCAGCCAGCCCAGGTTCCCTACAATTTTTTCAGCTTACCATGCTCGTGCTCATGCTTCCACTTCTAAGGCACGTTCTCCCCACCTGATACGCCCTATTTCCCATTCTCTGTTTATCCAAATCTTCCCCATCCTTCAAGGGCCAAATGAAGTCCAGCCTCCCCAGTCATGCCTTCCCTGCCTATCACAGGCCTTGTCAACCTCTGCTCTACTCAATTTCTGGCAATTTACAGTCTTTGCCAAACTATGTAGAAGTTGCCTACACAATGTCTTGTTTGGCTCTTTAACAGATACGTGGGCGTTGGTACCTCTTTCAACTGTGAGCTCCCTGGGGACAGAGTTGATGGCATATTTACCATGATATCTCTAGCACCTTCACAATATCTTGGTGCAAAGGAAGCACTCAGTACCTATGTAATCTAAGATTGGCAATTATATTTTCTCAGTGTTGTTTTTAGTGACCGACTCATGGCGCACATTTAATGAATGTAGGATAAAAATAATGACATTTTGTAAATGGGTTTGATTCACTTTCATGTTTGCTAAACCTGATTCAATTCCATTCAATAATGATTAATGAAAAAACAGTTCCTGCCTGGAGGTGATCACAATTTTATTAAATGGAGCTTCATAAGTAAATAAGTTTTGACAAATTAGAGTTTAAGAGAAGTGTTTGTTCTTCTTCTATTCTTTGTTCTCAGTGAGTACAAAATATGCTAAATGGGAAAATATAAGCCCTTATGAATTTCACTCTTTCAGTTACTATTTTAATAAGTTATAAGTGCACCTATAATAATAGACATCTTCTTGTTAAAGCACAATAGTGATGGTTAATAGTGATTAGAAAAAAAAATAGTGATTAGCGCTCACAGTTGAGCCAGTAAGAGGAGAGACTTATAGGAATAAAGGAAGGGCAGTTTTTAAAAAGAATGATGGCGCACGGGTCATTACTAGAAGATAAATCTGGCAGAAGAAAGAATCAGCAGTGACCAGTGGAGCTGTCAACCACAGCCTGTAAGTTTTTTCAAGGCTCTGCACCAGAGAAGCCACCAAAACCAAATATGCCCTAATTGATACGAGCAGCTACCAACACCATCGATAATTATGCAAATAGCAGCTGCATTTACTGAGTATTTTCTAGATGGTTGACACTCTCCATTCCGTAATATACATGTTTAAAAAAAAAAAAGGTATTAACATTCCTATTTTGAAGATAAAGAAACTGAGTCTTGGAGAGGTTAAGCAATTATTCCATACCTGCATGTGTGTGTGTGCGCATACACGACAGAGTTAGTATATGACAAAGTCAGGATAAAAACAGAATTGTCTGCTTATCCAAAGCCTGCACTCATGCTCATGCTAGTTTCTCACATTGAAGATTCATCATTTCACCACGATCAAATTGTCACAGCCAGGCAGGTTCTACATGGATAGAATGTAGAAGAAGAATACTATCAAGAAGAAGATAGTGAAAGGATCAGAGACCTGAGAGTTAGTTTCTCACAATTCGATTAAGAGAGCTAGGAAAATTTTCTGGGTAGTAATCCTTCGATACTACACAGAAACAGACCCTGCTGCTTCCTTCTAGAAGCAGTACTTTGAATAAATTATAGTACTATGGACTCTGCTCAGGAGGGGTCTATGACTGTGTCTTTTGAGTCTAACAACAAGAAAATAAAATTTTGTGATTAAATACATTGATACAATTTGAAATTCTAAGTTCCTTGGTGATTTACCTGAGCCCTCCTATCTCAGGTGCTACAGTTCTACATTTGACAACAGTTAAATATATTCATACCTTTCCCAAGTGATGCTGCTTTATTCTCAGAAGTCCAACTTAGAAGGGTCTTAGGGACCTACCCAGTAATGCTGCCCTGTGTTCACAGGTTCTCTACTCTTATAACAATACGACCACAAAAATCTCTCTCCCTCCTGTTTTCGGTAAAATCTCCTTAAAAAATAAAGGCTAGGACTGAATCTTGCAGAAAGGAGCCCAGATGTGATGATCCAAGGGGATTTATGTGGGTATTTCTGCTTGTGTCTGTGCTGAAGGTCCTCTCAGACCCAGGTGGTTTTGGAAAAGTCCCCGTCATGGATTAGCCTTGCTAGAACCCAAAGTCCTACTTATGTGGAAGCTCTGGCAGAAGCTGATTAATTGTGGTGATGACATTCAAGAGGCTATCCTGTGATCATAAAGCAGCTACTGGAAATTACTGTTGCCAGAAGCATAACCTGAAAAATGGCATATACTTTCACATTTATCCCTGACATTTACTGTGAGCGTCTTAAAAATATTTTCCTCTCAGTTGAATGTTGCAGTTGATTAAACTAGAAAAGACTTAGTCTAATGAGGCGGAATATCATAAATATTTGGGTGCCAACTCTTTTAGACATTATGTAAAATCTGACATAAAATACATGAATCTTCGCCTCTTAAATAGAAAGAGGATAAAAGCTTCCTCAAGCCTAAATTAGAGAAATTTAAAGTTCAATTAAGAAAGAGCTATTTTGGATCCTGGTATCTTGTTATTGATATTTAAATTAGAAGTATTAGAAATCAGTGCTACCAAACCTTGAAGCTGAACTTGGCTTAGGGGGAAACCGACAAGAAAAAGATACACTTATCTCGTTCTAATAGGGCCTGAAGTATGCGGAATATGACACTGTCTGGGGAGCTTGGAAATTCTGAGTTACTTGAAAGACACATTTCCTAGGGTAAGAAAGAGTGTCATTTACTTTAGATTATGAGATGCTTTTTAAAAGCCTTCTGTTGTGTTATCTCTAACTTCATACTGGCCCAAAACCTTGAAAATGGCTTCCTAGATATATCCATTTCTAGATAAAGAATCCAAGGATAGGGGACAGAGACCCTAATTTAACGAGTTGCCTTTCTGGTTTACACAGCAGTCTCCCAGGAGTTGGAGCCCGGAAGGAATTTCCCAGGATTCAACCTTCCCACAGCAGGCTGACAAGGTTGAGCCTGTGCCTGCCTGGGTACATGAGATCAGCCAAAGGCAGCATTAACCTGAGAGATACTACACTCACTGGGGCAATGAGGCTAGGGCGTAACATGACACAGAGGCGACATGACATTCATTCTGCAGTTTACGCGCCTTCCTAACTTCTTTTAGTTATTTCAGATCTGAAATAAGTATGGAAGAGACAGGCAAGGGAGGTTGTAGTTAGAAAGTGACGCGAGCCTGTTAAATGGGAAAGAGGTGTTAAAAAGGAGAAACAAAAGGGAAAAAAGCTGTACGTGGCTCAACCTTCCAGTTTTTGGTGATCCCCAAATGCAACGTCTTTGTCAACACCGTCCTATGCGAGCTGGGTGGCCCTCACCCTTGGCTGCACATCAGAAACATCGGGGGAGTTTTTAAACATCCCCATGCCCAGGCCACACCCAAGACTAACCACATCAGAGCCTCTGGGCACGGGATCTGGGCGGCCACGTGTTTTACCACCGCTCCCGCATCCCCTACCACCAGCCAAAGCTGATAAACACTGGCCTAAACTGTGGATGGGTTTAAATTCATTGATCTCAGGCATCTCTCCAACTGCCTTGTCGTTTCCTCTCATAGCACGATTTTCTTTATTCAGCACGGTGCTCGCATCAAGAGAGCCGAGCTGTGCTCACAGCTTAGATTGTTTCTGTGTCAGTGAGTGAATGTATGGCACCAGGGGTCAGCAAACTATGACCCCTGTATCGAATCGGCCCACCACCTGTTCTTGTATAGCCCATGAGCTAAGAGTGGTTTTACATTTTCAAGTGGTTGGGAAAAAACAAAAACAAAACTCAAAAGAAGAATATTCTGTGATGTGAAAATTATGTGAAACTCACATTTCAGTGCCCATAAATAAAGTTTTATTGTAATGCAGGCATGCACATTCACTTTTTGTTTTGTGTACAGCTGCTTTCATGCGCCTGCCAACTACAAATTGGCACTTGCCATCTGCCTCTACAAGGATGAAGTCACTAACCACTGCAGCCGCTGACCTTCAACACCCCCTGAAAGGATTTCAGGGTGGAGATCAGGAATGAGGCCCTCTGTGCTCTGGGAAAAACTGGCAGAACAGGCCTTCAGATAGTTAGATATTTTCAGGAGAAGACTTTATGAGCCCAATTCTTGCATCTCTTTGTATCTAGAAAAGCACTGGAATCATTCATGGTGACGTCTGCTCCTCGTGACTAGCGGCCAGCCTCTGCCAACATGTGTGCTTCACTCCACGTCCCCCTTCACTAAAGTCACATATAACACTGACCTTCCGCCTGCCTCTCTGGAGCAGTTCCTCAGAGCTCTCTGAAATGCCGTCTCCAAGACTATAGCCCTCATTGTGCCCCCAGTAAAACTTAACTCACAACTCTCATGTTGTGCATTTTTTTTCAGTCGACACTACAACAGCACAGTGAGTAGTTGAGACAGATGGCTCACAAAGTCAAAAATATTAACTATCTGTACCTTTACAGAAAAGTTTGTTGGCCCCTGTGTGTGTCTCCATTTAAAAACCAAACTCTTTGGAGAGGTCAACACACCCCAAAGGAATGAATTTCTGGTACTGAGTGTGTGTGTGTGTGTGTGTGTGTTATATTTAGGCACAAATGAACCATCCTAAGAGCTCTTGAACTCTGAATTAGAGAAGCAGGTAAATATGGAAGAAGTGGAAATTCATTAAGCAGTTTCTCTAGCTGCAGTTTCCTCTGAAGCCACTAGCTTTCTGTGGCTGAATTACACATATTTTCCTTCCTTTTCCTTTTTGGAGAAAGGACAAATATAATACAATGTGGTAGGTGCTCAGTGAAATCTTGTTCGATGAATCTTAGTGTTAAGTACATAAAGAGGCTTTATCGTTTGATTTACTAAAACAAAAGCTGATTTGTTTGATGGTTTTTAAATGTTTAGGGTTTCCTCAAAGAATCTGTTTCCTTTGAAAAGACTCTCTAAAATGGAGCAGACAGTCATGATGAGGGAAGGACTCTGGGTATGAGGAAAAAGAAAATTAAGAACAGGTAGAACTCTCCGTCTGATAATATTTTGGTCGTTTACAATCACAACAAAATTCTGTTCCCATGTCTAGTTTCTAAAGAATGGCTGGAAGCCGGTTGGAGGAGAGGCCAGCAGCCATGAAAAACCTTGGGTAGACTAGAAATCAGAGCAAGAAAACCACCTGCCCTCCCCCGCTAGACAGCAAGGAAAGCAAGTGTTTAGCAGAACTTAGCTTTCAGTAACTAAATGGAACAAGCACTTACTCTGTACTTAGTAGTTCAGATTTGCTAAACTCTTGTTCTACCTGTAATGCTATGTTGCTTATAAGAAAAAAGTTACCAAGGAATCCAAAGCCATCCATATCCTGGTCCAATGAAGCTCTCCATCTCATCTCTTGTAAACCACATTTCAATTTTACACTCTAAAAACCCTGAACTGTTTGTTTTCTAGCACATGCAAAATTGCTTTATGCCTCTTTCCCTTTGCACTTTCTAGTTCCTCTATCTAGAATGTTCTTCTTACCTCTCTTCACCTGGCCAAGTCCTTCTCACTCCTTCAAACTGCTTAGGGACCATCTCCAGGAAGCTTGCCTGAATCCTCTGGAAGGTTAAATGCCTATCTCTGGTTTTTCCATAGCACATAGATATCTTTTTAGCATGATACCATATTGTCTTGAAATTATTTGTTTAGTCATCCCAACCTTCCCTGCCAAACTGGAAGTTCACGAACGGGTGGAAAAGTACCATTAACTAAGATCTTCCACATTTACCACTTGGCATATAGTACTAGGCTAATAATGTTGGCAGAGCTTTGTGTTGAATTCATTTGTATAAATAAAATGCATAGGTGGGAAACAACTGGAGAAATGACAAGATAACAAGGAGGCGGCTTCCGGCTTACAATCATTTGGCCACAGGATGAGCAAGTCAAGAACCCAGTTGTAGGGGCTTCCCTGGTGGCACAGTGGTTGAGAATCTGCCTGCCAATGCAGGGGACACGGGTTCGAGCCCTGGTCTGGGAAGATCCCACATGCCGCGGAGCAGCTGGGCCCGTGAGCCACAACTACTGAGCCTGTGCGTCTGGAGCCTGTGCTCCGCAACAAGAGAGGCCGCGACGGTGAGAGGCCCGCGCACCGCGATGAAGAGTGGCCCCCGCTTGCCGCAACTAGAGAAAGCCCTCGCATAGAAACGAAGACCCAACACAGCCAAAAATAAATAAATAAATAAATAAAATGGAAAAAAAAAAAGAACGCAGTTGTAGTTCAACCTAAGTATAGTGTCAAGGGTCTGGCTGAACTCCCGATCTCCATACTGCCTCACATTATTGACGTTATAATAAGGAACGTCACATGTATATAAAGAAAACATAAATCAGGGGCTGAGCAACTGGTGGTCTGACACTCTGCACCTTTGGAGGAGGTCCGAGAGCAGTTAGGGAGGGATGCTGTAGCAGACATCGGTGCCCCCGCCCCTTTCACCTCAGCACTCACCTCTATCCACAGAACTCACCTCCTCTATCCACAGAATCCTGTTTACTAGGAACACCCACAACTCTACAGCTGAGGACTTTTTTGGATCCCAAGAGCACGGAGCTCCTGTGCACAGAACAGGTCAGAAGTGCCAGAGAGTAAGTGCCCCAGAATTAGCCCTCAACCAACGATGAACAGGGAGCTGGTTTATAACGACCCCAGATTCCTGATCTCCTGACTGGATGACTCTGAGAAGTGTTCTAGCCTGTCTCTTACAGGTGTCCGAGATTGAACGCTAGTTGCCACAGTGGTAACTGGCTTAATGACACACTCCTTTTGGCTCCCCTCCCTTCCCTGGCTCACTACCTCCACTCCCCTATCTGTGTGTTCCAAGACCACATCCTAAGTAAATTACTTGCTTTGGAATCCTTACATCAGGGTTTTCTTCTGGAGGAATTCCAATCAAGATAGGTACGTATGGTGGGCAAAGGATGTGTTGAAAAGGGATGGTCTTGAGTTATAAGTTTCTCGCTGAAGAATTATTTGGCAACTCTAGACCTCACGTAACTCCCACTGATATGGTCACGGTTCAAGTGAACTACAGACTCTCATGATTCCACACTCCCTCACCTCTTCTATCACCTGTCCATCACTTCATGGAAGTATTGATAAGATTCAATACTGCGGGCTGCTGTGAATAGTGTGGTTTCTGCTTTTGGATCAGAGCCAGCCAAAGCAGCTTGTGAAGCTTCACAGAGACTGTGACAGTCAGTCCTGGGCTTCCTAGAGAGCAATTAGGAACAACTGGAGAAAACTGGAATGTGCTTGGGCAGGGGGTCGGGGGGGGGGGCGGATATGAGAAACTGGTTGGTTATCAGAAGGTACAGGTTCCCACGGTTAAATGCTTGCCACATCCCCCAATGTCATGATAGAAATGCTGCTGAGAAGCACAGAAGCATCCTTTATCCATTTGTTACTGAACAGAATAAATTTTCAGTTCCAAGTTCCACTTTTCCTTTCTGTCTTTTAGGGGACAGTACTGATGTCCCACCCAGATCCCCTCAGACCCGTTGTACCAGGTTCCGCACATGCACCCCTAGCCTCTGGGTGCTGATGGCTTGCACCTATGACCTTCAGAGATTTGCCTTTACCATTGGAGGCCAAGACATGCCTTGAGGTGTGCCTCCCCTGACCCTCAGTTAAATCTGAATTTCAGATAAACAATCAAGAATTTTTTAGTATAAAAATACACTACTATTTACGTAGTATATGAAAATAAGATTTCATGAAACATGCTTTTTAAAAAGTTCTTTATCTGAAACTAAAATTTACCTGGGCATCCTGTGTCATTATTTGCTCAATATGGAAACCCTAAGGGAACCTAACAGACAATGACTGATTGGGACAGAAGTGCAATGGTCCAGCTGCTCGAAATGGAAAAACCTGGAGACAGCACATTGCTTACCTTCCTCCTTTTCTTTATTCTGTCTTTCTTATTCCCTTACTGGTTCCTCCTGGAATCATTTCAATTAACAAATTCCTCACTTAGGAATCCTTGCCTGAGGGTTCGTTTCTAGGCGAGTATGATTTAAGATAGACATCTCACAAATCACACCATAACGACGAGTCATCACGGCGTGAAAGGAATTAGGAATCACTGCCTTGAAGAGCATTCTGTTTATCAATTATAGTTCACATTTACATTCTTTTTAAAAAATCTCATCTGCCCCATGTGTCAAGTCCCTAGCAACCAGTGAAGAGCCATTTGCCATGTTCCTCTTAGAGGCTGCTGAGGCTTGACTAAGCCATTCACACATTTCCCTGTTTTGAAACTACTGAAAAGAAATAAACTCTAACCAGGCGTCTACTAAAACATCATTTCTACTCTGATATGTTATGAGTTTTAAAAAAGGATGCCCAAGCCCAACTGCTTCAGGAAAAGAGCAACAAACTATGAAGACACAGGCACTGAGGAAGAGAAAGGGGAATTAATTGCTAAGCTAGGTCAGGTAATAGACCAAAGAGACCAGAATCTTGCAATTCTCTTTTGGGGAACTTGCTATTCCATATTAAAAATGATTTATAGGGGAGGCTGCAATTCTGCTTGCAGAACCTAAGGAGAAAAGAGTCTGCCAGTTTTACCACTTGGCTTTGCAGAATTATTGCAGCTCCAAGCAAACAAAAAGGAGTTAACATCTTTACGTGATGGGAGTGAAGAAAAGATGGGCCACCTCCTGCCCCAACTTTTCTAAGGAATAATTTTGGGATAAGGTAATTCATCTTGCTGTGGCAGTCCATTAATGAGCCATCACTGTGATAAATACACGTTCTAGGAAAATGACATGTTGTTCTACTGATTTCCCAAACATCCTGACTCTCTTCCTTCATGCGAAATCATTGTTCTTGGCATGCTTCAGCCAAAGCACCCTGACTGCTATATTCTATCTATAAACCATCTCGGGTATTTACAATTTAAAATATAAAATCTACTTAGGGACAACCTTCCAGTTTACAACAAGAAAACCCCTGGGTCAATACACCAGTCTTTGGTGAAACATGTCCATATGGCTTTATAGCTTTAACTGCATGGGTCCGTTTATACAGGGACTTTTCTCCCACAGTAAATACTATAGTACTACACGATACACAGTTGGGTGAAGCCTTGGATACAGAGGAACCGTGGATAGAGAGGGCTGACTGTCAAGTTATACGCGGATTTTTGACTGGGCAAAGTGCGTGTGTTGGGGGATGGTCGGCGCCCCTAACCCCTGTGTTATTCCAGGGTCAACTGTATTTATACCCAGCAGTAGTTAAGACACAAGGAATAAACCTAGGCAGATAGATTCTGAAAGAACGGCGTAAGCAATGTGATACTGGAGAGCATGCCCCTTCCTGTTGTTGAGTAACTGTAAGACAAATTAATTTAAAATGGAATAATTTAATGTTTGTTGGGCCAGGAGACTTTAAGTGTTTTTAACGGGGGACTCCATCTTTCCTCGTTATATATATATATTTTCCCTTTTAAATGCCAGCCTGAAATATGAGCCAAGAGGGCTCCTCCATTGAGTCCCCACGAGGCTGAACAAAAATAGCAACACTAAGCGAGTTGCTTGTCATCTCTAAATAATCTTGATCGCTGTCTGAGAGTCAGGAATTCAACAATCAAAACCAAAAATGAGCTTTTTTCTTTATATAAAGTTTTTGTGGGACACGACAGGGGGCTACCCCAAGGGAAGTCAAAGGAAATGACTTCGAGGACAAACACAACCAGGGTTTAAAGTATTTTTTTTTATCATAAAGGAAATAAATCTACATTCTTAAAAATTTGGAAAAGAGTGAATACAGTGATAATCTTCTGATAGTGGATGAGAAGTGATTTATTTTATGCTTATTTTTTTGGGTGCAGTTTTACATAAAGTGACACTAGTTTGCAGGAATGCTACAGGGCAGGGGTCTGGTAGCGGTCCGCAGCCTGTTAGGAACGGGGCCGCACAGCAGGAGGTGAGCGGCAGGCGAGCGAGCGAAGCTGCATCTGACGCTCCCCATCGCTTGCATTACTGTCGGAACCATCACACCCCCTCCACCCCACCCCGTGGAAAAACTGTCTTCCACAAAACCGGTCCCTGGTGCCAAAAAGGCTGGGGACCGCTGCTATAGGGAAAAAGGCATCGGTAAGAGAGTACCTGTGCTCTTAATGAAACATGAGCGTAGATCTTTTTTCTCATCGTTGCCTTTGATAATACACCGGTCATGAAAATAAGCCTTGACTTATGCCCCAACAGGATAAAGAACATCAAGCCTGATATGAAATGACTACGCTCTTGGTTATCCTTTCTCTCTTTACTTTTCTTGACAAGGTGATAGCTCTATGCATAGGAGATCTGACGAGCTGGCCCACTGACAACAAGTTAGAGGTGGTGGAACTAGAAAGAAGTGGAATTTATGGAAATTCTCTGAGGCGATCCAAATGAAATTATTTTTAATTTTTTAAAATCTGCAGGGGACTTCCCTGGTGGCGCAGTGGTTAAGAATCCACCTGCCAATGCAGAGGACAGGGGTTCGAGCCCTGGTCTGGGAAGATCCCACATGCCGCAGAGCACCTAAGCCCGTGCGCCACAACTACTGAGCCTGCACTCTAGAGCCCGCAAGCCACAACTACTGAGCCCGTGTGCCACAACTACTGAAGCCCACCGCATCTAGAGCCTGTGCTCCGCAACAAGAGAAGCCACTGCACTGAGAAGCCCATGCACCGCAACGAAGAGTAGCCCCTGCTCGCCACAACTAGAGAAAGCCCGCACGCAGCATCAAAGACCCAACACAGCCAAAAATAAATAAATAAATAAATTTATATTTTTTTTAAAAAAAGCTGCAAGGAATGTATATGACACTTAGAGGTTTCTTTTTCAGAAGCTTAAACAGAAAAATATCAAGAAATCAATGAAAATAATTTATTTTCCTGGATCTCTCCATCTGAACTGCAGCCCTGAGTCCCAAAACATCAAGTCTCAGCCGTGCAGGTAACACAGATGATTTCAATAGCTGTAATTCCAGAAGTGTAAGTGCTTTCCATTTCAACTGAAAAATATCCTCCTGGCTTCTCACATTATGTGTTAGATCTCCGAGAGGGAATACTTGACAGGTATGTAGAAGCACTGTTTGGATGGAAATACATCAACCTTATCCTCAGGCTATTCCATTGGCCAATCTTACCTGTCTGAACCAGGGGCTGACTTTAAACTCCGAAAATTTTGGCTGTCTAAGTCCAAGCTGTAGCTCCGCCCACTTTCAGTTTTTGAAGTTACAATTTCTCCTCTGGTTGCTGATCTGAACTTGCTAAGAAGAAATCTGAAATTATACATATATATACTTAAAAGCAAGACAAGAAAGCATTTAAACATATCATTTCAAGAATACCATTTCTTATACTTTCAACAGTAAATAATTCTTCTTTCAAGCAGACTTGGGGCTGAGAAATTCTGGGGAGTGCCCAGGGCTTCTGCAGTAGAGTGTCAAAGGTTCTGGTAGAGGAGATTAGGACATTCTCCCAAGGCTGTACCAGTTGCTGGTAAGCCAGGCCTTTGTCCCTTCTAAGAAGAAGACCATTGACTTTGGGGACTCGACACTGTCACCTGAGAATGGAGAAGCATCGCCTGGGCAGAGCCTGTTTACAGGATGCTGAGAAAAGGGAGCTTGAACTCACCTTGCTCAGAGAGGAGAGCTAGGATGATCCTCTGAGACCAACTGAGGTAGCAACTTATTAGACTGCAGCTCCCTGAGAGCAGCAACTCTGTTCTTCTTGTTCCCTGCTAGGTCCCCTGAGTTTAGAGAGATGCCTGGTACGTACTAGAACCCAGCCAATTCTTGTGGAATAAGTGGCGGCACCCATGGCCCTGGGGTAATAAGTTTGAACAATGGAATGGCTCATACCAGATGAAATTTGATTGCATGCCCATTTCACTAAATTACTAATTTAACTTAAGAAGAGCTTTTCAGAAACCAAGATTCAAGTCAAAATCCAGGCTACCAAAGACCTCAAACATGGATCTTTCCAAATGCACTTGGATTAAAAAACCAAAGTTATATTCTTTTTGTGATGGTATCTGGAGAGACCAGTTCATTTACTTTACAGGCTCCAGTTTTCTCAGGGGGAAAAAGTATTCCAGAGGTACTGGGACAATCTTAATAGAATCTGCCAAGTTGTTTCTGTTTCAAAGACCACTAGAAGAACGTCTTGTCAAAGTGTCAGAAGGTTCAATCTAACTGGAAAACTACATTTTTGGTGAGAATAGCAGTTAATATAATGTCAATTTATGCTGCTCTGAGAACCACCTTGTACATGTCCTTACCTCTGCAGTGCTGCTTATGGTGTCTCCTCCACCTGGAATCACTGTTCGTCCTCTTTTGTTAGCCTGGCCCCATCCATCTTTCAAAATCCTCATCAAGTCCCACTTAGAATTTAATATCTTTCCCGATGTCCCCTGTGCCCTCCCGACATCAATGATCTAAGCAACTTATTTAATATTTAATTATTGGGACTTCCCTGGTGGTCCAGTGGTTAAGAATCTGCCTTCCAATGCAGGGGACGTGGGTTCGATCCCCGGTCAGGGAACTAAGATCCCACATGCTGTGGGGCAACTAAGCCGGCACGCTGCAACTACTGAACACATGAGCCACAACTAGAGAGCCTGTGTGCCGCAACTACAGAGCCAGACCCAATGCAGCCAATAAATAAATAAATAAAAATTTTAAAGAATTTAATTATTTATTTCCATATTCTATCTCCTGTAGTTAACTCCTTGTCTTGTTGTTTTAGAAAGGCTTTCAGGCAGCTGATATTGTCATCTTATGTTTTTCTAAAATCCTTCTGTACAAATTAACTTTTCAGGTGTGGACCTTTGAACCTTTTCTTCCCGACTAGGTGTTATATTCCTTGAAGACAGAAGCATCAGATGCCAGTTTTGAGTTCTAGCAGGGCTCACTGTTGTCTCCTAGCTCCAAGCCCACCATTCTGTAACCCACGCAGTGATGCCTGGCCTGGGGTCTGCGCACTACAGCTCCTAGAATGGGCCAGCACTAAAGGTGCTTACAATTAAACGGGGGTGGTACTCAGCGAGACCAGTTCATTTACTTTACATTCTTGTGTAAGGACGGGCTTGGTGTCAGAGCGCACCAAGTAACGAGTGACGCACGGGCACAAGGCACTGTGGGAGCCCCGAGAAGTGACAAATGGGTTTAACGTGGTAGGAAGACTCAACACATAGGGTGTATGGTCCCTCTAGGCTATCTTTCCCATTCATCTCTGCTAATTAACAAAGACATGGTTAGTCATGAGTCTTTGAGTCAAATGACATTTAGGTTTCCTGCCTACGCACAGTTCAAGATTCTTTAAAAAACAAAACAAAACAGAACAAAATGGACTTTCTGTAGAGACAGATGAAAGCTCAGGCACTGGCAGCCCCTCACATTGGCTTCTGCTGAGAACGAAGCCACACTACCCAGAAAGAACCATAAAGCCACTTGGTGTAGATTAGGATTCTCACTCCCTCGGCCACAAAACTGGCCACCAGTTGCCTGAGAAATGGAGACTGCAACAGGCAGGGCTGTGAGGCAACAGCTTGCCTTCGGGTCCTTATGACCTGCATTTTGGGGGCCACTTGACTCTCCCTGATGGAACCTTCTCACTCCGAGTTTCCCAGCGCCTCCCTGAATCTTGTGTGCCTCCCACTCCTGTTCTCAGCACTTGACACATATTTGCTTTCTGAATGAAGTTAGTGAGGTGGCCAAATGATTTCTTCCTTAAGGAGGCCCGCATTTCAAACAGGGGAGACGATGTTTTAAGCCCTATTAATAAATCGCTGATTTGGCTGTTTCAGTTTGCATCAGCACTCAGGTTGGGTGCGGGGGAGGTGCGTTGACCCTACAACAAAGGCAGTTGTCACCTCCTTACAGACAAGACTGGCCCTAGCATGAAACCTTCTACCCAGAAGTAAAGGACCAGATATGTCAAGTGAAAGAAAAACTCTTACAGGTTCAGGTCAGAAGGGACCTTTATCTAAAACTGAAAGTAATTAAAACTGCATTTCCTGAGGAGAATGATAGGAGAATGTTACCTCGGATGAGTCTCTGACCTTCTCTGGGTCACTTAAGTGACATTAGACTTGAAAAACTAAGGCATCTATTTCACAGGTGACTGGAACAAAGATCAAAGATTCCCTTGAAGAGGCTGGGTCTTACCCCTTTTTCCTGGGCCCATCGTGGCTGGCCTTCCGCGCAGCAGAAAGCGAAGTGTCTGACTTTTCTGCGTTCTGGTGGGTTTGTTCTTGGCTTTGTATTTCTTCAGCTCCTCATTAAAAACAATCAGAAGACAAATTTACATATGAAATGGTCAGAAATGAGAGCAATTTTCTATTCTTCATTCACTTTCCTACATTAGCACAGGACATAGAAGTCTAAAAAATTGGCAATGATGTTCCCATCCATGTTTCCCGGTCACACACTTATCTCTAATCTGTTGAGTGTTCCACAGTTAAATGAGGACTAAGATTGGGACTCATCTGTGGGAGTTTTGCTGAGATAAGCCTTCTAGGGATGACTGCAATGGAGGAACTATACATGATCCCTCTGCAAATATTTTTAGGGAAGGAGCCTGGTTCATGAGAACTCCAAATCCCTAGAGACTGAATTCTAGCATGGGATTCTAGAAACGATACCCTGGTTTTTGAGCACATAAGCCAGACTTCCTGGGAGGGCCAACACCTGTGTACACACCTCGTGACTTGAGAGACAGTCTACACTCTGGAAGGTGCTGAGGTTTGAGCGGAGGAAGCAGCCAGAGCTAACTGCTTACTTCTAACTCCACTCTGTCCCTCTGTGGCATCAGACCTGATGTTACCCACCTGGGAAAGCCCTTCCTTGCTACTGTGACACCCAGAAGTGGCACTGGAATCAGGTCCAAGCCTCCCAGCCCTACCCGCCAGACTTAAAAATAAGGGCATTTGTCTCCAGTGTCTGAAAGGGGAGATACCCTAGGAACAGACCAAAAGACACCTGCTCCACCTTTACTACAGCATACCTGAGAAACATGATCCTAAACACAGGTTCGCTCAATATTTAACCAATTAAACTGTAGTCTGAATGCACAGAGTAATGTTCTCAAGGTGGGGTGTTATTTGCATTTGGTGACAGTATAATTCTTCATTGAGTGAAACCGTCTTGTGCAATTTCAGGCCATTTAGCATCTCTAAATGCCATTAATTCCCCCATAGTCACTGGGACAACCAAAAATGCCCCCTTGCATATCTCAACACTCCCCTAGCTTGATGGAGGGGGGCACAGTACAAAATATCAGCCCTTGGTTGAGAATCACTGGATGAGAAAAACATTTAAATGAAATCTGAAATACATCCTGTTGAAACACCAAGGATTGCTTTCACAATGTGAATCATGTAATTCATCTGTTTTATGTTACTTTCTTAAATGTTTAGTAAAATATTGGAAGTGCATTCAGGAAAAGACCCGTCTGTGATGAAGATAAATGCCTCCCCTGAAAATCTCAGTGTGCCACATATATGAAAAATCACTGTGGATTTTATTTTCTACCGACTTCGTCTTCCCTTGTATGAATTGCAGATTTAGATTTCATGCCACTGAGTTTTGAAATGACCCAAGGGATTCAGGAAATTCAACTGTTCTCATTTGCTACATAATATAGGGAAGTTATTTAGCTTGCCAAAATGAAGATTAAAACAGTTTTGCTTTAGTTACCTGGACTTCTTCTTAAGATGGACTGTCGGACAACATCAGTGCCCAGAACACTGACGTGCTTGAAACGCTTTGCCTTTTCTTCAAAAAACCATTCACCAGTTACAATCCTTAGCTGCCTACTCAAAAGAAAAGAGGAGAGCATTGAAATTCAATTCTTTAGCCAAATAAACTCTCAAAAATCCTTAATTAAGTAAA
Source organism: Balaenoptera borealis (assembly GCF_965194805.1). Classification (NCBI taxonomy): domain Eukaryota; kingdom Metazoa; phylum Chordata; class Mammalia; order Artiodactyla; family Balaenopteridae; genus Balaenoptera; species Balaenoptera borealis. The sequence goes on along the minus strand of NC_138881.1, from coordinate 34,126,208 downwards.
AAATAGCCAGTTATTTATAGAGTCCATCTCAATCTTTGGAGTATTTTATGGTGATTATAATGGCCACTATTAGTTGCATACGTACTATGTACCAGGTACCTGCTAATTGCTCTTCATACTCAATATACTTTTATCCACATAACAACCCTCTGTAAACATTATTATCCCCATTTTATAGATGAGGAAACTGAGACTTAGAGCAATAAAATGATGTGTCTCACACGTAAAGCCAGGATCCCATCCCAAGCAGTCTGGCCTATAACTCAAGTTCTTTTTTGTTTTTTTGTTACATCTATTTTATCCAAGTATAGTTGATTTATAATGTTGTGTTAATTTCTGCTATACAGTAAAGTGATTCAGTTATACATATATATATATATACATTCTTTCTCATATTCTTTTCCATTGTGGCTTATCACAGGGTATTGAATATAGTTCCCTGTGCTACACAGTAGGACCTTGTTGTTTACCCATTCTATTTATAACAGTTTGCATCTGCTACTCGCAATCTCCCAACCCATCCCTCCCCCCTCCCTTGGCAACCACAGGTCTGTTCTCTATGTCCGTGAGTCTGTTTCTGTTTTGTAAATAAGTTCATTTGTGTCATATTTTAGATTCCACATATAAGTGATATCATATGATATTTGTCTTTCTCTTTCTGACTTACTTCACTTAGTATAATAATCTCTAGATCCATCCATGTTGCTGCAAACGGCACTATTTCATTCTTTTTATGCTATAGCTCAAATTCTTAACCACTGCATCAGTGGGTAAATAATCTTTAATGACAACAGTGGGCAACAAATGAAGGTTTTGAATTATAAAGGGGCCATGATCAGACTCTGTTTTCTTTCTTTCTTTTTTTTTAAATTTTTTGGCCATGATGCACGGCATGCAGGATCTTAGTTCCCTGACCAGGGATCGAACCTGTGCCCCCTGCAGTGGAAGCACGGAGTCTTAACCACTGGACCGCCAAGGATGTCCCAATCAGACTCTGTTTTAGCACGATACCTTGATGTAATATAATGACTGAGCTAGAGTAAAGAGAGAATGGGACAAAGAGACAGGTTGGCCATGGCAACAGTCCAGGAGAGAGGTGGCAAAACCCGAGCTAGGGCAACGGCAAGACTAATAGAGAGGAGGAGACAAATTAAAAATGAAGGTGGTAGAAGGACCTGTCTGGGTTTCACAATCAATTGAACGTTGAATGTGGAAAAGAAGGACCTTTGAATAATCACACCCATCTGCAATGGTTACACAAACCCTTTACCCCAGTTACACAGACCTATTTACCATTCTCAGAACATGGCCCATGTTCACTTACTACTTGTCCCAACACCTCTATGGAGGACTGTAATGGAAAATGATGAGGTTGAAAGGTAGGATTGGGTCACATAATGGGAATCTCTGAATGTCAAGCTAAGGAGTTGGAATGCCATTTTGGAGGCACTAGGGAACTCTGGCAGTTTTTCTAAATTTCAGGTTGAATCACAGAATCTCTGGAGCATTTTAAGGGGGAGAAACCACAAGCAGGAAGGCCAATGAAGAAGTTATTGCAAGAGATAGGATAGGAAATGATGAAGATGTGAATCAGGGTATCATGGGGGCAAGAAGTGAAAAGAAAGATAAAGATACTTGGGCCACTATGAAGCAGATAGGTTAGGGGGTCCCTGGAGAAAGAGAACAAGGAATGGCTTTCTTGACATAGAACCCATTTTGGCCTAAGCCATCTTGTGATCTGAGCCTGGCTAAAATACTTGCCCTGGAACAGGTCTCAGTAATTAATGATCTTAAGGGAGGGAATGCAGAAACTAGGGAGGAGTAGTCAAGAAACAATAGTGCAGCCTCGGGGCAGGGTCCTGGTTCCTCAAGGCATATACATAATATCTCAGTTCTGCAGGAACTAAGGCCCCCACCCAGGTGGAGGATGGAATGATAATGTTGACCCTCCTGACTTCAATCAACTGAAGCTTGGACTCTGTCAACTTGCCCCAACTCTATGCTGAAGCCCCCTCATGAATATGCATGTACCCTTAGCTTAAAGTTTCCCCAGTTTTGCTGTTGGGGAGACACTGTTTTGAGAACGATCTCTGGTGTTCTCCTTACTTGCTGCAAGTAATAATGAATACTTCCTTCTTCTCCCGATCTTTGGCTTGGCTGTGTCTATTGGCTCAACACCCACCAAGAGGCAAACCCAGTTTTCAGGTAACAACTGAGGATGAAAATCAGCAAGATCGGTGACAAGTCTGACATGGTAGCTGAAGCAAAGCAGCTAGGAGTCAAATAGAGATTTCTAGCCCTAGAGTATTATATCCATGAGATTCAGTACCTGGTTAGACTTAGAAATTAACAATTGGATCTTAAATATTAAAAAAAAAATCACCCCAGAAAAATATGTCAATTTGTTCTCCACAGCAGTTATCCTGAAATACTACTGAATGTAGGAAACAAAGGTAAGTTATCTATGAAACCCAGTTCTACTACTGGGAAAAAAGTGAAAATGTCATCCTTGGAGCAAATTATTCATTGAATGACCATAGCATGTACATCTCAAATTTCCTCTCAAGGGGCCAGATCATCTATTGAGAAGCAAGGATTATTGGATTAGCTCCAAAACTGTATAAAATACACCCAAACTGAATACTTGAATGGGTTAAATTATTTCTGGATACATCTTAAGTGATCTAGACTTATACATCAGTACTTACGTTGGAAATCTATGTGGTAATTGTTCAATTCTAAAGATGTTGCCTCTAGATTCCTGTCCCTTAATTATTCAATCAAATGCTAATCTAGGTACTGCTGTGATTGAACTTTGCAGAGGGAACTGAAGTTACCTATCAGCTGACCTTAAAATAGGGAGCTTGTCCTGGATTATCTGGGTGGGCCCACTGTAATCACTGAGCCCTTAAAAACAGAGGAAGAAGAAGAGGAAGTTGGATACTGAGATGCTGCAGAATGGGAAGTCAGACAGATTCCAAACGTGAGAAGAGGGCTCTGAGATGCAGAGGTCCATATGCAAGGATCAGAGAGAGAGGCCTCTCGGAGCAAAGGCTGGCTCTTAGCTAACAGCCAGTGGGGAAACAGGAGCCTCGTTCCTAGAGCCACAAGGAATCAGAATCTGCCCACCAAAATGAGCTTGGAAGTGGAATCTTCCCAGAGCCTCCTGATAGGAGCTCAGCCAGCGGACACCTTGATTTCAGCCTAGTGAACCAAGAATAGAGAAACAAGCCAAGCCAAACTAGACTTCTGATCTACAGAACTGTGAGACTGAAACCGAGCAGGACCCTGTGGGGCTCCTGGGCATGGAAGCCTTTCTGTCGTTTCTTGTTTGTAGGGAACAGACTCCAGCCTCTGTGACCTTCCCTGAGTTCCAAAGGGCAGATTCGAACAGTTGCTAATCAGAGGAGGGAGGGGATGCAGAGCCAAGCAAGGAGCAGCCAAGAAACAACAGTGCAGCCTTGGGGCAGGGTCCTGGTTCTGCCTAAAGGGACACACATAACAGTATCTTTGAGCTCTTTACAGAACTAAAACCCCCAACAAATGGAAGATGTCAGCACTGTCCATTCCAGAGAAGACCACCTGAGGCCAGATTAAAGGAACCAGAGAAGCTCATCAAGAGACTACCTGAGGCCAGATTAAAGGAGTGCAGGCCCTGCACACGCCCTAATCTTACCAGGAACCCTGCCCTTGAACCACTGCTATAAAACGCCTCACCAAATCCTCTCAGGTTGGGACAACAGTTCTTCAGGGGCATGAGCCTGCTGTGTCCCCCTTTTCCTGGTAAAGCAATAAAGATATCCTTTTCTACTTCACCCAAAACTCTGTCTCCAAGATTCAATTCGGCACTGGTGCACAGAGGCCGAGTTTTCGGCATCAAGATCATATATTTACATTGTTCTCAGCTGCTAAATTGTGGCAATTTGTGATGGTGGCCACAGAAAACTAATAGAATTATTAAACATAAAAACCCATTTGTTTTAGTATTCAACTCAGGAAATGATTTGTACAGGTTCTGAGAAGATACCTATGAAAAATTCAGAGGAACAATAGGGCAGAGGTAGGCAAACTATGGCTTGTGGGCCAAATTCACTTCACTACCTGTTTTGTACAGCCTACGAGCTAGAGATGGTTTTTACAATTTAAATGGTTGGGGAAAATCAAAAGCAGAATATTTCATGACATGTGAAAATTAATATGAATTATACTCAAAATTCAGTGTCTATTAATAAAGTTTTATTGGAACACAGCCATGCTCATTTGTTTATGTATTGTCTCTGGCTGCTTTTCTGCTACAACTGCAAACTTGAGTAGTTACAGCAGAGACCACAGTGCCCACAAAGTCTAAAATACTTACTGTCTGGCATTTTATTTTTTAAAAAGTTTGCCAACCTCTGCAATAGAACAAAGAATTGACACAAAAAGAAACAAGAGCAAGGGGAATAATACAGATCAGCGATAGAGAACCACCTAAGAGAGGCATGCCAAAGCCTCAGCTCGTATTTTTTGTTTGTTTTAGTTGGTTTTTTTGTCTTTGTTTTTTAGTATGTTCTTGAGATATAGGGTGAGGTCGATGGCACATCGATGGCCGTCTCATGTGTGACAGGGGAAAGTGGGCCACACCAGGTCTACATGCCCCAGGAAATGGGCCTCCATATCATCTTTACCATATATGCCTAGAGCTGCCAACACCTAACACAAATAAGATCTTCCCAGAATTGTTAGTCATTACCTCTTGCTATCCTTATAAGAACAATAACTATAATCCTTATATTTGCTCGACTCAGATATGGACTTGAGTCATTTGTCATTTCAGAACTCTGCAACATCAGAACAATCTCTTGAGATTATGCCTTTGCCACCTTCTCAAGTCCTAGAGGTAGATGGAAGGCTTAGCTGAAGAACAGGGAACTAATACTGAGTCAGTGTGTACCATGCACCAAGTCGTGCGTTAGCCATTTTATACATGACACCTAGAACCCTCACTATAAGCCATAAAGTAGCTATGTTATTCTCAATTTGCAGAGGAGGAAATCAAAGCTCACAGAGGTTAAATAACTTGTCCAAAGTTATACAGTATTATGACAAAAACAGGATTTATACCGAAAGCCCTTTATATTTGGCAAAATTGTCAGTGAAGAACTTGTAGCTGTCAGGTATGACAAGGCTTTGAGTAAGGGTGAAAACGTACAGAAGCCAAGGAATAACATGTAGCATTTCATATGATGGGCTATGATTGTGTGTGTGTGTGTGTGCATGTACACGCGCCTGCAAGTGTGTCTCTGTGGTGGGGGCAGAGTGATAGGAATAAAGGAGGGGTAAAAGAGGAAAGAAAATAAACATGACACCCACTATAAAAGTTATATTCTTCTCTGCCACATCAATCTAATATTTCAGAAATACAAGGCTCAGAATAGACGATGTGTTTCCTATAGGCCATACTCTAAAGAATGAGTTTGACTGAAATTGAGTTACACTCATTATTTGTGATTAATGATTACTGAGTATTCAGAATTTGCTAGGCCCTAATTTTAACATTAAACTCTTGGGACTTCAAACTTTCGCTTGGAAGCTTATTTAAATGTAAAGTCAAGTTAAGTTGTCCTTAGATTTACAGGGGAAAAATAGGTAATCTTATCCTAAAAAAGAACAGTGACCAAAAGATTCATTTTCTTCCTTTATCTTCTACTAGTGACCGGAGACATCTGAGATAAGACATGCTTATTAGATATGCTGAAATAAGATGAGTTTCCTTCTTATTATTCATAAGGAAACTAGAATTATTTATAAATTTATGCATTACACATCAAATATTTATTGCATTCCTACATGTGTTAAGCCCTGTGCTAAGGCTAAGAGTACAGATGTGAAAAAGACAAACAAGGACCCTGGCCTTATGCAGATGATGGTATATATTTATTCCTTTCTTCCCTTCCAACAGGAAAAGTAAAAAGAAACCCCTAGGCATATTATGGTGAAACTGTAGAACACTACAGATAAAGAGAACATCTTAAAAGTAGCTAGAGAGGGGGAAAAAACCAGATTACATACAGAAGAATGATGATTAGGATGACAGTTGACTTTCAGTAGAAATAATGAAATCCAGAAGCCAGTGAAATGATATCTAAAAAGTTCTGAGAGAAAATAACTATCAATCTAGAATTGTATATCCAGAGAAAACACTGTTTACAAATAAGAGTAAAACAAAAAAATTTTCAGTAAAATAAAAAGTGAAATAATTTACCATCAATAGAGTTTCACTAAAGGAACTTCTAAAGACTGTACTTCAAGAAGAGTTAAAGTAGATCTGAGATATAAAAAGGAATGGTGAAAAGTGAAATTGGTAAAACACGTGGATAAATCTAAACAAATGTCGATGTAAAACAAAAATGAAAATATCTAAATTGTTGAATTGAAAATAAGGTATGTCTAAAACATAGGACAAAAAGTATATACAAGCCAGGCTGATGATATTTGGAGTTTAAGAATATCAATTTCCTTTTACTGATTAGAAGAAGGCTATAACTAATGATTTATAAAATTAAATATGAATGTTGTGATTTCCAGGGTAACCACTAAAAATAAAAATTCATATAATATCTACACTAGTAGAGAGGATAAAATGGAATGAGAAAAATATAGTACTTCAATCAATCTACAGACAATATAAATAAAAGCAAATATTACAGTAATCGCAATACAAACAAATGCAAATATTGCAGTAACTACAATGAATATAAGTAGACTAAACTCTATAGTTTACGAAAAAATATTGTCAAATTAAACTTTAACAATTATATATCATATGCATAGCATGTATATGTATATATAGCACCTTATATATACAGCATATATGTATAGCAAATATTTAAATACATATAACATATAATTTAAAATAGCAGATACGCTATATAGAGTCTCATCTTAAGCATATGGACACAGAAAGGTTGAAAGTCAAATGGTAAAAAAATATATACCATGCAAATATTAACCAAAAGAAACTTGATATCGTTGTATGAATAGCAGACAAAATAGACCTTAAGGCAAAAGCATTTCTAGAGATGAAGGGGGTCATAAAAAAACACCTTCAAATCAGTAAAGACTAACAGCCTAATAGAAAATTTGGCAATATATAAATAGTCATATCACAGAAGAGGAACCCAAAACAGCCAATAAACCTATGAAAAGATGCTCAACCTCATTAGTAATCAGAAAAATTCAAATTAAAATCATCATAAGATATCCATTTATATCTACCAGTTGGACAACAATTAAAATTTTTCATGATGCCAAGTGTTGGTAAGATTGTAAAGGAAACCTTTATACAATGTTCGTGGCGTTTAAATTGGTACAACGATTATAAAAAACAACTTATCATCTTATAAGGCTGAAAATGCTCATACCATTTGGCCTTCAGTTTCATTCCTAGGTGCACTCCTTACAGGAGTCTTCTCAAACATTTTTGGCAGAGGTCACAGTAAGAAACACAGCTGGTTGCCAGAGGGGAGGGGGGCGAGGGGATGAGTGAAATAGGTGAGGGAGATTTAGAGGGTACAAACTTCCAACTACAAAATAAATGAGTCAAGGGGATGAAATGTACAGCATGGGGAATATAGTCAATAATAATGTAATATCTTCGTATGGTGACAGATGTAAACTAGACTTATGTTGGGCACCAGGAACTAACATAGTGTTGGAGGTCAATTATACTTCAAAAAAAAACCCCAAACACATAGGAAAAGAGAACAGATTTGTGGTTATCGGAGGCAGGGGATGGGGGAAGGGGGAAGGGGGAATTGGAAAGAAAAAAGTATGTTTTATACCACAATCCAGAAAATAACTACACATACACGCACACACACACACACAGAAGTATATATATACTTACATACATATAATTTTATGTATACTGACATTTTCTATTTCCTTTTTTTCTTAAATGCTGGTCATGACCCACCAATAGGTCATAACTCACAGTTTTAAAAACCTTACCCAAGGAAACTCTTGTGCATGTTTGTTAGGCCATATGTACAAGAATGTCATAGCAGCATTTTTTGGTAACATTATAAACTAAAACAACAAAAAACTCCATCAACAAGCAAACAGATACATTATAGAATGAAACAACAGTGAAGATGAACGGAATGGTATTCACATAAACATGGATAGATTTCACAAAAAAATGTTGAGCTAAAAGAGTCACAAAGAATACACACAGTATGATTTCCATTTCTATAGAATTCAAAAATGAAAAATTAGAAAATATATTACTTAGGGATATATCCAAGTAGACAGTAAAACCATAAAGTAAAGCAAGGGAATAAAAAATGCAAAACAAGAATGCTCTCATTCTTAAACTGGGTGCTGAATACACAGATACTCTTTTTATTATTGTCTAAACAGTACATGTAGAGTGTCTTGATATGTATGACACTTCCATATTAGAAAAAAAATCCCTCTAGTTTATGTAGGTATTAAGATACTAAACCACAGTGAACAGTGCATTCTAAAAAAAGGGGAGGGCTCTTGTATATGATTACTAAGTGACTGAAAATAGCATGTCAAGGCGCTCAAAACAGCTTCTCACCACCCCCAAAATCTGTGGGTCAGTGTGGGATTACTCTGATGTGAATCTTTCCCTTGTAACTAGATTATAGAAATTTGTTAAACTAGGATTGATTTTGAAATGACTATGTGGCAACTGCCAATACCCATGAGACCAAAAGATCGCCAAGAACAAGTTGAACAAGTTGAGATTTTTGTTCATTGCAATGAAGGAAAACACATGCCATGAAGAACCACAGGAAGTCTCAGTAAGAGGGCGTTTGAAAGGACTTAATATAGAATTTTGGGTTATGTTAGGTAATTATGGGGAGAGTTCAAGGCAACAGGCATTTGCTCTAGATTACGTGATGTCAGGAAGGGGGGACAACGCTGTGATTGGTATCTTAAGTTTTATCAAGAAGATGGGCCAACTAGAAGAAGGCTAAAGCTGTAATTGGTAAGGAGGTAGCAGGAAATTCACATTAGCCAAGAGAGGGGGATGTCTGATACTTTGTGGCTTGACCAGTCACCTTGTTTTGGTCTATGCTTAGACAAGATTATGAAGTATTCTTATTTTCTCTCGCTTCATCCTGGTTGCAGAGTGATCGTGTAGGAGGCTGGTGCTCTGAGGTCGTTTATGTCCACCAGGAGAACACCACAGCCTGCCTGTGAGTGCCAGATCAGCTCCGAACAACATCAAGGCCCACATGTAAATGTCAGATCAGTTTCCAGATGTCAGAAGCTGTATTTCTCTTCCTCATAACAGAGCACTATATATTCCCTCCTGCACTCTCTGTGTGTATGTTCCAACCATTGGTACTATCATCTTTTAAGTTACTGACAGAGACTAATATTTCATCTATTTCAGTTATATTTCATCTATTTGCAGTAATCACTACCAAGTCATCAAAAACACAACCACCAGGTTCCTCCTTTTAAATTACAAAGACTTTCACAAGGACATACAGCAGCATGAAATGTCACCACATGGCATGAATATAAATAAGATCAGCTCATCAACATCATATTAGAACTATTTCATTTTTGGGCTCTCTGTCACATCACTTTTATCTTAGGGGTCTTTCTGAGTTCAACTGAGGTGCTAATTAGGAAAAATGATCATTATGACTGTCTTTGTGTTGCATGGCAACTGCCTCAGCTAACATAATCATGTGGAATTTTGTAGGTCTCATTAAGATAGCAACATGAACTAACTGGCTGTGTCGGGGTCCCTTTCATTCTGTTTCTATAGAGTTACTTCTAAAACTAGACCAACAGCAACCAACTTGTTAAAACCAGAAGGGGCTGGAGAAAATGTCAAGGGTTGCTCAGCCCACTGTAAGACGGAGCCTCCCTCTATCAGCCCTTGCTGTAATCGTTTTCAGTGCTACAGCAATAAAATCTCTTTACTTTTATCCAATCCAAGGTAAATGACAATAAAGGCTGTGTTTCCAACTGATTAGAGAATGAGTCACTTTCTGACTCATTTCATCTCTTAGAGGTCAGGGTGGGAATTTCAATTTTATGGTCTATTGAACATGGAGACAGCCCACTGGCGCTGCAGCATTCTCTCACAACAAATAAAGGAGGTTCACTGCCAATAAAATATCATTCACACTTCCTTTTTGAAAACCACTCCATGAATAGCAAACAAGATACTTCCAACACTGACAGATACTCTCTGAGATCACATAGACTCATAGCTGGAATATTGAAGAAATAATGGTCTCTGTTTTCAGCTTTAAAAATGAGGAGGGATTTTGTTTATATCAAGTTAAACACTCATCATGTAAATGTCCAGCTGTCACAGATGCTACAACTATAAATTGTTGTTGTCAAAGAGGTGTAAGAACCAGACAATGAGAGCTCTGCTTCTTCCTCTACTTTGAGACAATAATGTAATAAACTCATCTTCCTCCTTAGACTATGAAACCACTAAGGGTAGTCCATGTTTTATTCATCTTTGTATCCTTATCCCCTAGTATACCAACAGGTTATCAATAAATGTTGTAGGAAGGATGGAAGGATGGGTCAAAGGATAGATCAATTGGATAAGTGGATAGTTGGGTTTATTAAGTTATTGTTATACCAATAAAAGAAGTACAAGTGATTCAGAAGTTCTGTATTGATGCATTAACATCTCCTAAGGAGGACACAGAACCTTCAATTTGTTATTATTTATTCTTACACCCTTCTGACAACAACTTGTCTTATATCTTTCAGTGACAGCTGGAAATTTACTCTGTTCAGAGGGCAAATGTATTTGGCACGTCTCTCGTGTGTGTGTGTGTGTGTGTGTGTGTGTGTGTATTTTAATTCCATGCTCCTGACAGAAGAAAACCACATTTGCTCCATAACTTGCTTAAGCCTGACATGCTTTAAGTGGGACCCTGTCATTTATTCATTCATTCATTTATCCATTCATTTGCTTATTCATCCATCCATCTAATCATTTAACAAATATTCATTGAGTACTTGCTATAGGGATTCTTTTAGGCACTAGAACTACTTCATTGAACATTATAGATAAAAAACCCTGCCCTCATGGTTATGAAGCTTATATTCTAGTGGAGGAAGAAAAATAATAAACAAGATAAGTAAAGTATACAGCATATAAATATTAAGGGAAAAAAACACAGGAAGGGGTTATGTTAGTTTGGGTAGGCTAACTTCCATAAAGAACAACTTGCAAATTCCACTGACTTAACACATTAAAAGTTTCTCTCTCTATATATAACCTAATGGTGATTTGACGAGATCTAGGGGAAATTTTGTGTGAATTAGACCCGCAGTTACCATCCATACTGACTAGCAGATGAGTTGATGGCAAAACTTTCAATTAGCAATGCATGAATACACAAGCCCCTTGGGTCTTGCATTGAAAAGAATGTTTCAGTAATGACAACTGGCATTTAGAAATTAAAGACAAAATTACTCTCCCCATACGGAAGCTTGAGGCAACTCCTGATTGATTGAAAGGCCCATGAGCCACAGTCCCTAGTTACTGTTGTCTGAGCAAATGAAGGTCCAGGGTGTAGGGAAGAGGTAAACAGTAACGGAATAAAAAATGGAAATGATTAAATACTAGGGATCAAATAAAATGGTACTGTATAAGAAGAAATAGTTATTGAGAAATTCCTTAAGTCCTCAGACCCTGCAATTGGAAGGTCAGTCATTTGTTAAAATCCCACTTCCTTTCTTCACTGCCCTGAAATGGAAAACCTCACCTTGGCAGAGTCTGGTGGGAAAAGAGCTGGGTGGAAAAACAAACAGACAAACTTTGATACTTATCCAATCCGACTCTACTAACACACATGCTAACCTCTTAGTGTTCTTATTTCCACTATTTATAATATATAAAATCAATCGCCTCTCTTATCTAATAGGTATATTTTGAGACCTTGTAGGACTCTTCCCTAGGAATAAATGTGATCCAAAAAGAGATCCGCTCTCTCAGGGACTAAGGCTCCAAGATGGATAAATACAAAGAAAATCACACCTAGGTACGGTATAGTAACTGCTAAAAATCCAACGGAAAAGGGGAAAATATTAAAAGTAATTGAAAAAAATATCATTACCTTCAAAGGAGCAACAGTATATTGACATCTGATTTTTTAACAGAAACACTGGAAACCAGAAGCCAACGGAATAATATCTTCAAATTACTGAAAGTTAACAACTTTTAACCAAGAATTGAATAAGCTGGCAAAAACATGTTTGGAACTGAGTGAAATAAAGCCACGCTAAGAAAAACAAAACTTGAGAGTATTTATCACTAGGAGAACTTACACTAAAGGAAATGCTAAAGGTTACCCTTTAGGCAGAAGGAAAATTATTCCAGATAGAAACACAGAGATGTAGTAATAAAGAATATAGAGCAACAAGAAGGGAAACTACGTAGTAAATTTAAGTGAATACTGACTACAAAATAATAATATCTTGTGGGATTAAGTATGTTATAGACTGAATGTATCCCCCCCACAATTCATATGTTGAAACATAACTCCCAATGTGATGGTATTTGGAGGTGGAGCCTTTGGGAGGTGATTGCTCCCCTTATAAAAGAGACCCCAGAGAGCTCCCTTGCCCTTTCTGCCATGTGAGGACACAGTGAGACTATAGCTATGAACCAGAAAGCAGACCCTCACCAGACAACAAATCTTCAAGAACCCTGATCTGAGACTTCCCAGTCTCCAGGACTACGAAAAATAAATGGCTGCTGTTTAAAAGCCACCCAGTCTATGGTGTTCTGTTACAGCTGCCTGAATGGACTAGGAAAAGCTATATATATCTATAAGTATAAATACATATGTGTGTATATGTGTGTGCATAGATATAGATAGACACACAGATATTTAAAATATACAATAGCACTAGGAGGGGAGTAAAGGGAATTAAAGAGTCTTAAGGTCCTGGTACTGTCTTGGAAGTACCAAAAGTACTAATTAATATTAGATTTTAACAAGTCAAGAATGTATGTTGTAATCTCTAGAGTAATCTTTAGATGAGTGATAAAAAATGTATAGATATTAGAGGAGATAAATAGAAAAATACTTAGACAACCTAAATGAAGGCAAATAAGTAGAGATAAAAGAACAGAATAGATGGGACAAAGAGAGAATGAGTAAATGGGAGGCAGATTTTAAGTAAAATATGTGAGTTATTTCATTACTACACATGGAACATATATACTAATTAAATGACAACAAATGTCAGACTAGATGTAAAACATGTGCATGCAATTATATGCTGCTTAAAAGAGACACACCTTAAACATAAGGAAACAGAGAGGTTGAAAGTAAAGAATAAAGAGGGTTTACCAAACATACACTAACCAAAGATAGCTATTGCAGCCATACTAATTGCAAAGTAAACTTCAAGGAAAAAAATCATAACTAGAGATAAGGAAAGATTTTTCATAATTATAAAGGTTTCTGTACATGTGTAAAATCTCATTATTCTAAATATTTAAGCACTCAAGACTCTAACTTCAACATATATAAAGCAAATATTATCAAACTAAAAGGAAAAATAGAAAATCCACAATCATTATTGAGAGAGGTTAGTATATATTTCTCTCAATATCAGACAGAATATGTAGATGAAAAAATCAGTAGGGATATGGAAAATCTGGACAACACAATTAACAAACATCATTAAAAGACATAATTGGGATACTCAAATCAATCCTGCAGAATTCATTTTCTTTCAAGGAAATAGGAAATATTTAACAAAACTGACCATATTCTGGGCCAAATTTCAAATACTGAAACCACACAGAGTGTGTTCTCTGACCACAGTGGAATTAAGCTAGAATTCAGTATCCAAAAGGGATACAGAAAATCTCTAGGAAATTATAAATTAAGCAAGACAATCATAAATAATTCATAGTTAAAGAAAAAGATGATGATGGAAATTAGCAAATAGAAAGAATGAAATGAATATCATAAAAATAACTGATATATGTGGGATGCAGCTAAAGCAGTGAAAACAGGGAAATTCATATCATTAAATGTACATGCCATAAAAGAACAAAGGCTGGAAAATCAAGTATCTAAATATCTGAATCAAAAAACTGTTAATCAAAAATAAATTAAATGCAAAGAAAGTAAAAGAAAAGAAAGAGCAAGGAAGAAACCAATAAAATTGAAAATATACAATATGGCAAGAAAAAAGATATAAGTATTAGAAAAGATAGTATAATTGTGCAGAAATAAAATCTGAAAGGCACCACAGAAACTGTTATAATTAAGAAGTGAATTTAACAAGATTTCTGGATACAGATTAGACTACCCAAATCAATTTGTATTTCTACATATCAACAACAATTAGAAAATAAAAATTTTAAAAGCATACTATTTACAATAACATAAAAATCAAATACTTGGAATAAATATAATAATGTATAAGACCAGGAAAACTATAAAATATTTTTGAGAGAAATTAAAGGCAAATAAATGAAGGGGCACATAGTGTTTGTTGATTGAGAGACTAAATACGGAAAGATATCAATTCTCTCCAAAAGTATGTACTGATGTAATGCAGTCCCTATAAAAATGCCAGTAGGACTTGTTTTCTGGAAAGCTGATTCTAAAACATATTTGAAAATACCAGAGGCCAATAATACCCAGGACGTTTTGAACAAAAACAAAAAAGTAGGAAGTCTACTGGATATAAAATTTTATTATAAAGCTACAATAATGAAAATAATGTGTCATCGGTACAATGTTAGGCATAATAGAGTGTTCAGAAATGATACTTGATTTGTGAAGGTTAACACTGTAGAGCAGTGAAAAATAATCTTCAGTGAATGGTGCTGGGTCAAGTAGATACCCATATTAAAATATGAAAATGAATCCCTAACTAACAGCATATACAAAAATCAGTTCCAAGTAGATTGTAAGTGTAAAGATAAAAGCTAAAACAATAACAATTACAGAAGATCACATGGGAGAATATTTTCATCATTTGGGAGTTAGAAAAAGTTTGTTTTTTTTTTTTTAAACAGAACACAGAAAAAAAAAATCCCACTAATCTCATATAGGAAAAGATGAACAAATTGAGTTACGAAAGCTTAGAGATTTCTGTTAATCAATGACACCAGTAAAAGAACAAAAAGGCAAATCAGAAGTTGGGAAAAAATATCTCCAACACAAGGAACCAACACTGTTTGTATGCAGGATATATAAAGAACTCCTTCACACTAGTCAATAGAAGACTGACAATCTAATAGAAAAAAAGAGACCTGAACTAGTACTTCACAAAACAGGATGTTCAAATGATCAATAAACATATGAAAATATCTTCATTCTCAGTAGTAATGAAGAAAAATGCAAAGCAATCTACTACACACCCAACAAAATTATGAAAATAGAAAAACAAAAAACAGGGTTGGTAAAAATATAAAGTAATCAACTTCCAGGCACTGCTAGTGAGAGGAAAACCTGGCACAACCTATAAGTTATAAAACAGTGAAAATAAGTAGACAGCTGCCAAATGCAACAAAAATGGATGTCTCACTAACATACTGTTGACCAAAAGTACTTAGAAACAAACAAACACACCCTGTATGAGTCAATGTATATAAAATATAAAAAAGTCAAAGTTAATCTATGGTGTTAGCAGGATAGTATTTATACCTGGGGAATAAGAAGGGACTAGTGATTGGGAGGTGGAAGAAGAAAGGCTTCTGCGGTGTTAGTAATGTTCTATTTCTTCACCTGAATGATAGTTACACAGAAATTGTGATAATTTGCAAAGCTGTACACCACTGCTTCTCAACCCCAAGTGACTTTTGCTCTTCAGGGGACATTTGGCAATGCCTGGAGGAACTTTTCATTGTTACCGCTGGAAAAGGGCGGAATGCTACTGGCGTCTAGCGGGTAGAGGCCAGGGAAGCTGCTACACATCTTAGAGTACACAGGACAGCCCCTCCCTCCTCCACAAAGAATCATATTGCCCAAAATATCAGTGATGCTGAAACTGAGAAATCCTGTTGTACACCTGTCCTTTGTGCCCTTTTGTGTAAGCTAACTCTAGTTTTTAAAAAAAGCCATGTGCATGTTTTTTATTCATAAACAGAAAGGATGCTAGCCTCTTTCCAAGTTTTCCTCTTTCTATTCATTTGCTTCTTGTTAATTTGATTTGTTGTCCTCTAGAGGTCGCTAAGGGCGGAGAGGGACAAATGCTCCTGCAAAATTGTATACAAGCAAAACTATAATTGAGGAAATGCTGTCCATTAATTATTTCCTCTATAACTCATTATTTGACTATACTGGAAGAACCTTTATATCCAACTCTGACATGCCAAGTAAAGGGAAGCAGAATTGGAGAAAGCATTATCCCACACAGAAACAAATTTGCTAGGAAGAGTCCAGGGTCTAAAGGAGCAACTTTTGCATTACTTACATGAGTCACAGATGTATCATGTTTCTTTTAAGTAGAAAGCAAAGTGCATTACTGATACTTTTCTGTATATGTATATGGAGAAATATCCAAAGTAAATACTTTGATTTCATGGGAAAAACAGGAAGGTACCCAGGATTATTTTTGCATCTTGATTTGCAGATGACTAAACTCAGTTTAGAAAAAGAATACCAATATCAACAAAAGCTACGTTGCAACACATATGTCAATGATTCCATCAGTGCTTATTCCCCCAGATCTGGTAAATGATGTTTGCCAATGACTAAGAGGCCAGTATGAAGAGGAATTTATGCGAGACAAAGAACTGAAGATGGTTGCTTAGGTAAATCAAAGTAATGTATCCAAAGAAAGTAATGAGATAACTTAAATGGTTCATTTCTTTAGAGCTGCTTATCTCAATGTAGTGTGGAAACATAGTATGAATTGCTCAATTGATGATCAATTTTATGAAAAAGTACAGGAGAAATAACATTGGTTAAATAATGCAATCGGTGAACACAGGAGACCTCAAAAGAACACAGTCGTCCTCATTCAGAGAAATTGGAAATGAAGGTCACTCACTCTTACTACTAAACTATTCACTTTTCCTCCTAAGATAGCCTCTTAACTCCTATAAGAGAATGAGTGAGGATAGAAGATAAACCAAACTCAACCAAACCAGGTAAACCTGATGTGGTGCCAGCATCCCCGACCTCAACCACAGGAAAGAGAGGTCAACATGGAGTTGCCTTGAGATGAGATTATTAGGTACCATCCAGAGCAGAAGAGATGAAGGGACCTTGGGAGGGAGAAAACATACCAGTTGATCCAGGGTCAGATTTCTTAAAAGGATGGAGTTTGGCATGCCCAAGGAGTAGTAGAGACCTTATCGTGCTTGGACTCCAGTTTAACTGAACTTAGAAAACAATGACTCTTGATTTGCACCCTGGCTGGCAGAGTGAAACCCACAGCCATGACACTCCCGCAGGCTAAACATGGAGGCGAATGATAAAGCTGTCTCCCTTCACCCTTTCTCAAGAACTAGGTTGGGAGGAAATTCAGGGGCTACTTCACCTGATGTGAAGAGCAGGCTGGATATTTCATACTCATCTTGCCAGTCACCCCAAACGTCTAAGAATGTCTCAAGGGCAACTGTCTGTACCTTCTGAGAAGCCATGTGGAGCCAAGTGTGGCTCTAAGAAAGCCAGAGGGTGGTTTTCAGATGCAGCAAGAGACCATGTTCTGTGAGGCTTCCAGTTGTACTGTGTTTTATAGTTTTAAATAATAAACATATTGTTCCGTCTTTGTCTGTTTGTCCCTCTCTCTCTCACACACACCACACCCTGCCAAGGCAGTGCTGAGCCTGTGGCTGGGCTACACTTTAAATTCTACTCTCTATCCCTACCTTTTAAATACTCTTCTTCCTTCTTGCTTTCCCCACTCCAAACCCTTCAGTCATCAAAACTGACTTTCCACACAAAGGCAAGAAACTCACGCGACTTTGGCACAGACGGTGCACCGCCAGCTGCCATCAAGGCCTGAGACCCGGCACTGGCCGCACACCCTGAGTGAGCAGGCCTGGCACGGGTCTCCGCGGTCGAATATCAAGCCCAGGTTTCGCTGACAGTGAGCACAGACCCTGCTGGTCTCTTGCTGAGTCTTCCCACTTCTACGTTTTGCTTCCAAGAGTTCATTTTTCAGCTTCCTGGAAGAAGAGAAAAAAAAATCACTTAAAAAACAAAACCAAAAACAAACCAGAGGAGCAGAGCTATCTTCATTTAAGGGATGTTTTCATTGGGAAGAATATTTGAAAGAATCAAGGAGTTAGAGTCAAATGACTCAAAAAACACAATTTCTCTCTCCAGAATCAATAATCCTTTGATCTCAGTAGTGGAAAAACATAATGTTTCTGTTTTACTTTTGACATCTTCCACTAGCAGTACTATTTTGCTATTAGTATTTATTTTCATTCTACTCTATCTTCTCCAGGGTATCCTTGATACCATAACATGGGAACACAACCCCAGTATACAGGCATGTACAATACCATGTTCTCTCCTTGCCTAGATATATTACATGAGTCAAGAGCGTGAAATCAAGCTTGGCAACATGGGTACTTTCCTTAAGTGAGCCAATGAAGAGTTTGCTACAAAGACATTGTCCATCATTTCAGGTCAAAATGCTTCTGCTTAGCATATGAGGGTTTCCAACAATTTCCACTGACCTGGGGGCTCTGCTATCAGATATATCTCTCTTTGAATACAGGTTCCATCAGGAATTAGTTGTTCAACCTTAAACAATGATTTACCCACTCAACTTCAGTCTCTTCAGTTCTAAACTGGGAGTATTAACATTCTACTGGGACTGTTTTTAAGATTAAATGAGAAGATGCTGGACTAGGAGGATGCGGAATTTGCGTCTCTGCACAACTAGGGCACCACGCAGGCACCAGTGGGGGACCACGGACACCTAAGGGGATGGGAGTACAAAAGATCACAAGAGACTACTACAAGCAGCTATATGCCAATAAAATGGACAACCTGGAAGAAATGGACAAATTCTTGGAAAAGTACAACCTTCCAAGATTG
This sequence comes from Balaenoptera borealis, assembly GCF_965194805.1. NCBI lineage: Eukaryota > Metazoa > Chordata > Mammalia > Artiodactyla > Balaenopteridae > Balaenoptera > Balaenoptera borealis. The sequence continues at coordinate 34,107,171 of NC_138881.1, read as the reverse complement.
AACCAGAAAGAATTAGAAAATATAAACAGACCAACCACAGGTAGTAAAATTGAAACTGTAATTAAAAATCTTCCAACAAACAAAAGTCCAGGACCAGATGGCTTCACAGGCGAATTCTATCAAACATTTAGAGAAAAGGTAACACCTATTCTTCTCAAACTCTTCCAAAAAATTGCAGAGGGAAGAACACTCCCAAACTCATTCTATGAGGCCACCATCACCTGGATACCAAAACCAGACAAAGGTATTACAAAAAAAGAAAATTACAGACCAATATCATTGAAGAACATAAACACAAAAATCCTCAACAAAGTACTAGCAAACAGAATCCAACAACACATTAAAAGGATCATATACCATGATCAAGTGGGATTTATCCCAGGGATGCAAGGATTCTTCATTATACGCAGAACAATCAATGTGATACACCATATTAACAAATTAAAGAATAAAAACCATATGATCATCTCAATAGATGCAGAAAAAGCTTTTGACAAAATTCAACACCCATTTATAATAAAAACTCTCCAGAAAGGAGGTATAGAGGGAACCTACCTCAACATAATAAAAGCCATATATGACAAATCCACAGCAAACATCATTCTCAATGGTAAAAAACTGAAAGCATTTCCTCTAAGATCAGGAACAAGACAAGGATGTCCACTCTCATCAGTATTATTCAACATAGTATTGGAAGTCCTAGCCACAGCAGTCAGAGAAGAAAGAGAAATAAAAGGAAAACAAATTGGAAAAGAAGAAGTAAAACTGTCACTGTTTGCCGATGACATGATACTATACACAGAAAATCCTAAAGATGGCACCAGAAAACTACTAGAACTAATCAATGAATTTGGTAAGGGTGCAGGATACAAAATTAATACACAGAAATCTCTTGCATTCCAATACACTAACAATGAAAGATCAGAATGAGAAATCAAGGAAACAATCCCATTTACCATCACAACAAAAAGATTAAAATACCTAGGAATAAACCTACCTAAGGAGGCAAAAGACCTGTACTCAGAAAACTGTAAAACGCCGATGAAAGAAATCAAAGATAACATAAAGAGACGGAGAGATATACAGTGCTCCTGGATTACAGAATCAATATTGTGAAAATGACTATACTACCCAAAGCAATCTACAGGTTCAATGCAATCCATATCAAATTACCAATGGCATTTTTCACAGAACAAGAACAAGAAATTTTACGATTTGTATGGAAACACAAAAGACCCTGAATAGCCAAAGCAATCTTGAGAAAGAAAAACGGAGCTGGAGGAATCAGGCTCCATGACCTCAGACTATACCACAAAGCTACAGTAATCAAGACAGTATGGTACTGGAACAAAAACAGAAATACAGATCAATGGAACAGGATAGAAAGCCCAGAGATAAACCCACGCACATATGGTCACCTTATCTTTGATAAAGGAGGCAAGAATATATAATGGAGAAAAGACAGCCTCTTCAGTAAGTGGTGCTGGGTAAAATGGATAGATACATGTAAAAGAATAAAATTAGTATACAGCATAACACCATACACAAAAATAAACTCAAAATGGATTAAAGATCTAAATGTAAGGCCAGACACTATAAAACTCTTAGAGGAAAACATAGGCAGAACACTCTATGACATAAATCACAGCAAGATCCTTTTTGACCCACCTCCTAGAGTAAGGGAAATAAAAAGAAAAATAAACAAATGGGACCTAATGAAAGCTAAAAGCTTTTGCACAGCAAAGGAAACCATAAACAAGATGAAAAGACAACCCTCAGAATGGGAAAAAATATTTGCAAACGAAGCAACTGACAAAGGATTAATCTCCAAAATATACAAGCAGCTCATGAGGCTCAATATCACAAAAACAAACAACCCAATCCAAAAATGGGAAGAAGACCTAAATGGACATTTCTCCAAAGAAGACATACAGATGGCCAACAAATACATGAAAAGATGCTCAACACCACTAATCATTAGAGAAATGCAAATCAAAACTGCAATGAGGTATCACCTCACACCAGTCAGAATGGCCATCACCAAAAAATCTAGAAACAATAAATGCTGGAGAGGGTGTGGAGAAAAGGGAACCCTCTTGCACTGTCGGTGGGAATGTAAATTGATACAGCCACTATGGAGAACAGTATGGAGGTTCTGTAAGAAACTAACAATAGAACTACCATACCATCCAGCAATCCCACTTCTGGGCATAAACCCTGAGAAAACCATAATTCAAAAAGATACATGTACCACAATGTTCATTGCAGCACTATTTACAATAGCCAGAACATGGAAGGAACCTAAATGTCCATCAACAGATGAATGGATAAAGAAGATGTGGCACATATATACAATGGAATATTACTCAGCCATAAAAAGGAACAAAATTGACTTATTTGTAGTGAGGTAAATGGACCTAGAATCTGTCATACAGACCGAAGTAAGTCAGAAGGAGAAAAACAAATACCGTATGCTAAAATGTATAAAAAGCGGTACTGATGAGCCTAGTGGCAGGGCAGGAACAAAGACGCAGACGTAGAGAACGGACTTGAGGGCAAGGGGAAGCTGGGATGAAGTGAGAGAGTAGCACTGGCATATATACACTACCAAATGTGTAATGGATGGCTAGTGGGAAGCAGCTGCATAGCACAGGGAGATCAACTCGATGCTTTGTGACCACCTAGAGGGGTGGGATAGGGAGGGTGGGAGGGAGGTTCAAGAGGGAGAGGATATGGGGATATATGTATACGTATAGCTGATTCACTTTGTTATACAGCAGAAACTAACAGAACATTGTAAAGCAATTATACTCCAATAAAGATGTGGGAAATAAAGATTAAATGAGGTAATACACGTAAAGATACCAGCATGATTCCTGGCACACAGGTACTAAATAAATGCTGCTTCCATGTCCCTTCTTTTGCTACCTGAAGTGTGATCTATTTATATACGCTTTAGCAAATAGCTATTCAATGTGTGGTTCTTGTTTAAGGAGCATCATCTCATCTCAGAGCCTGTTAGGAAGGCAGAAACTCAGGCTCCACCTTGTGCCTACTGGATCAGATTCTGCATTTTCACAAAATCTCCAGGTGATTAGTCTGAGGAGCACAGCTTTGGAACATTTATCCTCAAATTTGACTAAACACTGGAATCACCTGGGAAGATTTTTTTTAAAAATACTGATTCCCGGAATGAAATTGAGTTATCTGTAGCGAGGTAGATGGACCTAGAGTCTGTCATACAGAGTGAAGTAAGTCAGAAAGAGAAAAACAAATATCATATGCTAACGCATATATATGGAATCTAGAAAACTGGTACTGATGAACCTGCTGGCAGGGCAGGAATAAAGACGCAGATGTAGGGAAGAGAACGGACTTGAGGACACAGCAGGGGAAGTGAGGCTGGTACAAAGTGAGAGAGTAGCATGGACATATATACACTACCGAATGTAAAATAGATAGCTAGTGGGAAGCAGCTGCATAGCACAGGGAGATCAGCTCGGTGCTTTGTGACCACCTAGAGGGGTGGGATAGGGAGGGTGGGAGAGAGACGCAAGAGGGAGGGGATATGGAGATATATGTATACATATAGCTGATTCACTTTGTTATACAGCAGAAACTAACACAACAATGTAAAGCAAATATACTCCAATAAAGATGTATTTTTAAAAAAGTACTGATTCCCAACTCTCATCCCCACAGATTCTGATATAATTGGTTTGAGATGTGGCCCATGCAATGATTTTTTTAAAGCTTCCCTATGTATTCTAATATACTGCCAGATTTGGAAAACACTCCTCTAGAAGATAGGTTCACTCCCACTTAAATGCTTCACAGACATGCCATTCCTTTGTCATCCAGATCCATCCCCTCCTTCAATACATTTCCAGAAAAAAACAAAAACAAACAAACAAAAATACCCCCAGACATCCCAGGATCGTCGCACACATCTCATACCACCTCCTTCTACACTTGTGGTTCTCTGCTTTGTTATACCCAACTAGATTAGCATCTCCCCAAAGGCAGGAACGATGGCTTTAGTTTCTTATATATACTGCTCAGGACTCAAATCTGTGCTAGATCATAAGATACTTAAATGTTTAAAACTATTACCTCTTTTGGGCTTTCAAAGTAGTTCATGAGATATTATGAGCCTCATGTTAAAGGTAGTAAGCAGTAGAGATAAAATCAGAAACCAAGTCTTTTAATTCCTAGCCTAATGAGAGATTCATAAATGGGGAATTTTAAAACTGAGGAGTAAGGTTTCCAAAAACCTATGGTTCTCTGTCTCATTCATTCATCCAGTGAGCATTTATTGAGTGCCTATTGTATGCTAGGCATTCTGGACTTCAGATACGAAAATGAGTCAAAACAGGACACCTACTAAGGACTCCCAGTATCCTTGATGTCAGTCAAGAAGAGGACAAATGATGCAAGATGATTCATCCGCTGCAACAGGCAGCCATACAGGGCACTCTTAAGTCCTCACTCTAGGATAAACAACACGGTCCTACTGTATAGCACAGGGAACTATATTCCACATCCTGTGATAAACCATAATGGAAAAGACTATAAAAAGAATATATATATATATATGTATAACTTAATCACTTTGCTGTACAGCAGAAACTAACACAACATTGTAAATCAGCTGTACTTCAATTTTAAAAAAAAAACTAAAAATATAGTGGCCATATGATCCAGCATTCCCATTCCTGGGCATATATCTGGAAAAGATGAAAACTCTAATTTGAAAAGACACATGCACCCCAATGTTCATAGCAGCACTATTTACAATAGGGAAGACATGGAAGCAACCTAAATATCCCTTGACAGATTAATGGATAAAGAAGATGTAATACACACACACACACACGCGCGCGCGTGCGCGCGCACACACACACACAATGGAATACTACTCAGCCATAAAAAAGAATAATTCCATTGGCAGCAACATGGATGGACCTAGAGATTATCATACTGAGTGAAGTAAGTCAGAAAGACAAATACCATATGATATCACTTATACATGGAATCTAAAATATGACACAAATGAACTTATTTATGAAACAGAAACAGACTCACAAACATAGAAAACAAACTTATGGTCACCAGAAGGAAAAGAGCATGGGGGAGGGATAAATTAGGAGTTCGATGTTAGCAGATAGAAACTATTGTACTATATATAAAATAGATAAACAATAAGGTCCTACTCTATAGCACAGGGAACTATATTCAATATCCTGTGATAAGCCACAATAGAAAAGAAAAAAAGAGTCCTCACTCTCTTGTCCAACTGAACACAAATGACCAGAACCCACAACACATGCTTTTCTAATCCCTTATTTAGAGCTTACAAAGCATCTTTATGTCCTTTTTTCATGAGCAACTGGCTCCTGAAATTGAGTGTTAAGAAAAGCTCCACACAATTTATTTTTGAAAACCTGTAAAGGCTACAAGTTTTAAAATAACAGGATGAGTTCTCATTTGAAGATTGCAATTGTATTATTTGGAAGAGCACAACAGACCTTTGAACACCTCAGGACACAGGAGAAATAAAACACTGCCTAGTCAAAATCTGTAACAATTCATGCAACAATGATAAAGAAACACCGTGATCAAAATGAGTAAAACAAAGAACAATCCTAGACTGAGTCCTATCCCAGTAGGCTGGTGGGCCAAAGAATAAGAAACTGAGAACAGGGGGTATTGCAGGATACTCCAAGAGACTAATTCTCTTCCGGAAATAAATTCTATGATCAGGTGCCTGAAGTTTAACCACTTAGCAGCTCCTTAACTACAGTGGGCGAGACCACTTGGAGAAATTATGGCCATAAAGTCAAACATTTATATTGCATCTTTCTTTGTGTTCTATTCACAGGACTATTTAGCAATTGGGTTTCACTGAGCTCCCAGTTCTAGAGTCTGAAAAGACTTGGGACTCTGTATAAATCAGGCCACAGGGAAGCAAGAACTTCAAGGTCCAAACACACCAATTGGGAATTCCTAAGGCAACTGGTGTTAATTGTCCCACATATCCTGAGAGCTATCTCTGAGACTATGGAAAAAGCTGGGGAGAATTCCATAGGCCGGCATCAAATATTAAGCACATCGACTGAAGAAAACGCATAACCTAAAAGTTGAGAATTGTTTTATTTGGCAGACTTTCTGAGGATTTAAGCCCAGGAGGCAGCCTCTCAGACAGCTCTGAGGGGCTGCTCAGAAGACGGAAGGGAGGACTCAGGAAATATAGAAGTTTTGCAAAAAAAAAAAAAAAAAAAAAAAAACAAACACACAAACAAAAAACAGGTAGTCGGAACATCAAAAGATTACCGTTAAGTAAAGAAAACCAACCAAACATCTCAAGTTAATGAATTTAGCGGTTTTCTATGTATGGGAAGATGCAAGAGTCTGGGCTCGTTGAAATCATTCCTTTGATGTGCACCTTAGCTATCTAGGGCCAGTATCCCGTTCTTTCCCATCCTGAGTCCCCGCAGGGTGCACCACTGAGGTGGCTGTAGTGACTTGATGGCTGCAACACCCTTCGTTTGTTGACATGGCAGGCACAAGTTTTCATTCACAAGCAGATTACTGGTTTTTCAAATCTCTGAGAAACTAACCTAATTCAATCATATCTAGGATAATTTCACCTTAAATGGACACAACGATTTTCAGACGCTCGAGAAGAAGAGAAAGGATAATGGGAGGGTAACTGCAGCCAGGAAAAGAAAGTGTGCAATTGGAGAATAAGTACCAAGGAGAAAGGGAAGTACAGGGAGCTAGGAGAGAGGAACAGGACGGAAGATGTCTCTTTCCTCTGCTTTACTAGCCCCCACTCACAAAGCAAGGTGGACCTCATTCGGTTCCTGCATTGCTGGTCCAGTCTCAGGAAGGTATCTGAGAAAGGTGAGTTTCTGGGCTGTAAGTATTAGGGGAAACACTGACTGAAACTGCCCACCCTGGCCAGGCACCGCAGTAACCATCTGCATGAGTTATTTTACAACAGGAGATCCTGGTAAGGAACACAGAACTAACAAGCCACCACCAACCGGAAGAATTCGGGAAAGGTCAAAAGGAGATGAAAGGAGATGCCAGTCTATATGTCCTACCAACCTCCCAGAATCCTCCTCGCTGGAATTCATCTTGTCTGAGGGATGTGTGCGCCACCGGCAAGGACCCTGAGTCAGCATGATTGGCCAGAGACAACCCGGAAACTAACCCCATCACCGTAAAACCCGAGACTGCGAGCCATATGGCAGAGCAGTTCTCCTGGGTTCCCTTACCCTCCTGCTCTCAGTCAAGGCGCCCCTTCCCAATAAAGTCTCTTGCTTTGTCAGCACGCGTGTCTCCTTGGACAATTCTTTTCCGAGTGTTAGACAAGAGCCCACTCTCGGGCCCTGGAAGGGGTCCCCCTTCCTGCAACATAAGCACAGTATCTGTTCATCTCTCTCATCCACATAAGCTAGAAATGCTTCTGGTTCCAAGTAACAGGCTTAAAAAATTGATTTCATTTCTTCCCCCCACATACAAGAAATCCAGAATTAGGTAGTTGCCTGTATTAGCTCAGCTGCAAAATCAGGTCATTAAGGATTCATTTCATCCTGATGGTCCCCTATCTTCAAGGTATGGCTCATCGTTCTTATGTAAAATGGCCAGGCATCTTCAGCAGAGCATCCAAGTTTAAGGCAGGAAGAATAGGGAGGGGGTGTCAGTTACACCTGTATCCTAACAGAAAAGCAAAAATTGATTCGGAATTCCTTCCATCAAGAAGGACTTCCCTAATGAAGTCCTCCTTAGGTTCCCTCGACCAGACACTGTCACAGCATCACCATTAGCTGCAAGGGAGGCTGGGAAAGTGGAACAACTTGGGACTGCAGATCCCTGCCCTCTTGACATTGGATGTGGTAACATGACTCACACTGGTCCATGAAATGTGATATGTGACTCCAGGTAAAAGCTTTAAGAGCAAGTGCATGGTTTATCACAAACCCTCTTCTTTGCATGAAGAATGGCAATGTCCCAAATAGTGTGTGCCCTGTAAGTTTGCGTCCTGGTCTGAGGATGCCATGAAATAGAGTCCCTAGCCATCTTGTTATGGACATGTAGCATGAGAGACAAATAAAGCTTCATTGTTATAAGGCACTAAGAATTTGGGGCTGTTCTTACAGCATCGCTTAGCGTGCCCTGACTGATAAACGTATAGCCTAGTTGTTCATCTAGCTGGCTTCCATATATTCTTTTATTTCAGCTTTACTGCTGTTCCCCCAGAGTGGCTTTCTCTGATTACCAAATGTGCCACAGATTCCCATCCTATTCTCACTCAGAGAACTGTGTTCTTTTTCTTCACAGCACTTACCATAATTTTTAATTGTACATTTATTTGGCTGTTTTTACTGGTTTAATGTCTTGCCAACTCCTCTGTAATCTCCACGAGGGCAAGACTGTATCTGTTTTGTTCAGTTTTGCATTTTATAGCACATAAGCAGTGCTGGGAACACAATAGCTATCATTTAATTGAATGAATAAAAGAGAGCATAAGCAAAAGCTGGTGAGTGACAGAGAAGGAGAAAGGAGGAGGGAAGAAGGGAGAAAGAAAGGGAGTGGGTTGGGGGGAGGAAAACTCGGCCATACTAGGTATCACTGGGCATTCCAGTTAATCTCTCTGGATCTCAGTACTTCAACTTCAAAATGAAGATGGTAATTCCTTTCTTATCTTCCTTCGAGGGTGTTTGTGAGAGCCAGAGGCAATTAAGCATGGTAGTGTGCTTCATGGATTATAGAGCCCTTTACAATATGAAGCCATTAGTATTAAAAAAGAGAATAAGAGAAAAATGTACAATGTTAGATCTGCTAAGAAAAAGACAAATTAAAATTGGCTAAAACTGAGATCAAACACACTTCGAAAAAGTAATATGAGCCTGAGAAAACTACAGAATGTTCTTAATTACTTGGTAAGGATTTCCAGAACTTTTCCCATCTTCCTTAATCTCATTCCTACACTTTTGTTGAGAAAGCGAAACTATTTTGATTCTTGAAAACGTTCAAAGTCTAACCATTTCCTCTCTTTGTTCTTACCTGAAAAGAAACAAAGAATACTGGAGATGGATGAAAACGTGTAGTAGAGGTAAATATGGCCCCAAATCAACTGTTAAAAAGTAATGAAGGGGCTTCCCTGGTGGCGCAGTGGTTAAGAATCTGCCTGCCAATGCAGGGGACACGGGTTCGAGCCCTGGTCTGGGAAGATCCCACATGCCGCGGGGCAACTGGGCCCGTGAGCCACAACTACTGAGCCTGCGCGTCTGGAGCCTGTGCTCCGCAACGAGAGGCCGCGATAGTGAGAGGCCTGTGAACCGTGATGAAGGGTGGCCCCCGCTCGCCGCAACTAGAGAAAGCCCTCACACATAAACGAAGACCCAACACAGCCAAAAATAATAAATTAAAAAAAAAAAAGTAATGAAGAACACAAAGAGAAAGAATATGAAAAAGATATTACTCAGTCATAAAAAAGAATGAAATAATGCCATTTGCAGCAACATGGATGGACCTAGAGATGATCATACTAAGTGAAGTAAGTCAGACAGAGAAAGACAAATACCATATGATATCACTTATATGTGGAATCTTAAAAAATAATACCAATAAACTTATTTACAAAACAGAAATAAACTGACCGACATAGAAAACAAACTTATGGCTACCAAAGGGGAAAGGGGGGTAGGGATAAATTAGGACTTTGGGATTAACAGATACACACTATTATATATAAAATACACAACAAGGATGTACTGTATAGCACAGGAAACTATATTCATATCTTGTAATAACCTATACTGGAAAAGAATCTGAAAAAGAATAGATACACATATACATGTATAACTGAAGCACTCTGCTGTTAATAAATGGAATATTGCCTGCCGTATCAGTAAACAAAGGATGTCACAGTCATCAGCTATTGCAGCCATCAGCCAACGGTGAGCTGTACACTGTACATCCGAAACTAACACATTATAAATCAACTATACTTCAATTAAAAAAAAGAATACAAAGAAAAAGAAAAAGGAAAAAAGTTGTTGAAGACATTTAATTCCAGCTAACACCAATTCTTTATTTGAGATAAACTCAGGATGCCCTTGTATTTTAAAATATCAGTTTATTCTTTATGTTTCCTTGTTGCTACACAGATACATGTGTATTAACATGCGAACTGATGACCTATATGGAGTTGAAATCCTAAAGACTGAAGAGATGAACAATCTCAACTGTAGTTGAATGATAGAATATTTTCATTTCTATATTCCAGTGATATACTGAGTTCATTTTTTCTCCTATCCCATCATCAAAAATGTTCAATGCATTACAAAGACTGCTTGCTTTATCACTGCACAGACACATTCCTTTCAAATCAGGAATTGCTTTCATTAAAATTCCTGTCACTTGTGTGGGGCGTTATTTTTCTTTTGTTACCCTGTCTAGACCCAATTATCCTGAACACTATTTTGCATCAAATAAGCTAGGAATTTTAGAAGAGAAGCAATTAGCTGCCTGGAAGAGGAAGCCACAGAAGCTTCACAAAGCTTCTTTGATTCCTTGACATCTTTACACAATCCTCAATCTCATCTAGCAGAGCACATCAAGGCTCAAGAGAAATAATGAGCAAGCGAGGACTATACAGTGGTCCAGAGCATCAGGCTCTGAAGTCAGACTCCCTGGGTTCTAATCCTGGCCTTGCCCCTTATTTCCTTGGAGACTTTAAGAAAAAAAAAAAAAAAATCATAGTAGTTACAACCTCATAGGGTTCTTGGGACCATTAAGTAAGATGATGCTGTCGTGAGCATAAGTAAAGTGTGAAGCACAGCTTGGCACACAGTAGTTGTGGAATAGACCATTCTAGTATGCGTCTCCAAATGTGTGTTCTCCATTTCTCTATTAGTGGAATGTTCAGCTAGGCTCATGGCCACTCAGAGTAAAGACTATATTTCCCAGCATGACCTGCAGTTAGTTTTGCCATGAGACTAAATGTTGGCCAAGGTGATGTGATCAGAAACGATACAGGCAACCTCTAGGTCATGCCCCTAATGGAAAAGCGGTATCCCTGTCCCTTGAACCCTTCTTCCTTCCCAGAGGCTGGGATGAGAACATAGGGGTGAGCCATCTTGGATGAAGAGCCAAACTCTCAAGATGGTAGAACTACAAAAGGCAAGGCACCGAGACCCATGCTATAATGGAGCCACCATTGACGACGTCACAAAGCTGCCAAACAACCCAGACTTTTCCATTAGAGAGCAATGTATTATATTTCCATCTCGTTTAAGCCATAATTAAAACGTGTCTCTGTCACCCACAGCCAAACTTATTTCCCAAACAAATACAATAAGAACTGTGTAAATATTAGCTCTTTTTATTATTGTCCACTTGCAGAGATGTTGCTATCAGGTTTTGCTTCAGCCTCTGCTGCAGTGCCTGCCAGCTAAATCCTTGTCTAAAGCTAGAGTTTCATATTCCTTTAAGAGAACAAAACCATGGTGACTAACGAAACATATTGCCCGAACCAGAAACAATGAGACAAAAAGCACTTGAAATAATATATGTGGGCAGAATAATGTCACAGCAGCCTGATGTCAATGGCTGCATGCCTCCTATCACTCCTGTCTTTTGTTCACATCCAGAGGCAATGCCATCAACACTGGGGCTATTTCATATTTGCCTAAGAAAAATCCAGATGTGACCAGACCTCCTTTCTGTACTCTGAATACAAAAATGTGACTTTTTCATTTTGATTGTAGATTCTGTGTGTAGAACCTATTATTAAAAGCTAACCATCATAACACTTAGCCACAATAATGACGGGCACTCTGTTTTAAGTGTCATACTCTTAAACGTTGACAGTAACCCATGAGAAAGACATTATGATTCTGATTTTATAGATAAGAAAGTGGAATCTCAGAAAGGAAACTTCACAGGGCTATTAAGTGGTGCAGTCAAGATTCAGATCCAGAGTTTTATTTTCCCAAATCTGTTCTTTTCCCTACACCAGGCTCCCCTCATTGCCTCTCAATGTATTAAAATATTGTTGCTCAGAAAGAACACTGTATTTATATTAAGGACTGCTATTGCTTTCCTAGTTGTGCAAAGCCAGGCTGAACACACTCAAAGTTCAGCCTCAGTAAACATGAAGGGTTTCTTCTGCCTGCCCTGCTTCTCCCACCAAATGGCACCTGCCCAAGTCGCCTCTTATCACAAAGTCTTTCATGACAAATAATCCCCAACAGAACTGTTCCTCAACAAACACCACTATAAACTTTATAAAGCTTTTGATTAGTTTTCAAGTCAAAGGCTATTAAAAACAATCAAGACCATCCAAGAATTGGGGAAAAGTTTCACTCAGATAGAAAGCTACTTCACAGAACGTGAATAAGGAACAGAACTGAAAGAACGCTTGACTACATAAAGAAATCTTCGGACTTCCCTGGTGGTCCAGTGGTAAAGAATCCGCCTTACAATGTAGGGGAGGCAGGTTCGATCCCTGGTTGGGGAACTAAGATCCCACATGCCTCAGGGCAACTAAGCCCGCACGCCACAACTATTAAGCTCGTGTGCCTCAACTAGAGAGACTGCGTGCTGCAAACTACAGAGCCCACGCGCCCTGGAGCCGGCGCACCGCAACTAGAGAACAGAAAACCTGCACGCCACAACTAGAGTAGCCTGCGTGCCGCAACAAAGAGCCCGCATGCTGCAACGAAAGATCCCACATGCCTCAATGAAGATCCTGCATGCCACAACTAAGACCCGACACAGCCAAATAATAAAAATTAAATAAATAAATAAATAATAAATAAATCTTTTTAAAAAATAAAGAAAGAAAGAAAACTTGCGATTTGTGTCGATTTAATGTGTTTCGAAATTGTCTCGGAAATTCCCTGGTGGTCCAGTGGTTAGGACTCTGCGCTTTCACTGCCCTGGGCCCGGGTTCAATCCCTGGCCAAGGAACTAAGTTCCCGCAAGCCGCACAGTGTGGCCAAAAAAAGAAAAAAGAAAAGAAATTGTCTCAACGAAAGGGGGCACTGTGAAATATTCATGTCTGCACATGATACCAAGCACTTTCCGGTAGTAAAACACTTGGCTCATAGGAACATACCAGGAGATCTCTCAAAGCCATGTGAACAGACAGGCAACTGTTTATTATCTATAGTCTTAAAATCATAGCAGAAATTGATCTCATATGTAACTATCAAACCAAGTCTTCCACCTGGGAACACCTTGACATAAATATCATCTCTTTCCTGGCCTGACAAGGAACAAGGACGTATTCTACTAGTCTGAAACCCAAAGGATACCTTTCTTGAGTATCAAAAACAGTAGAAAGATGCTCATCATCGCTAATTATTAGAGAAATGCAAATCCAAACTGCAATGAGGTACTAACTCACACCAGTCAGAAGGACCATCATTAAAAAGTCTACAAATAATAAATGCTGGAGAGGGTATGGAGAAAGGGGACCCTCTTACTCTGTTGGTGGGAATGCAAGTTGGTGCAGCCACTATGGAAAACTGTATGGAGGTTCCTCAAGAAACTAAAAATAGAGTTGCCATATGATCGAGCAATCCCACTCCTAGGCATATACTCAGACAAAACTATAATTCAAAAAGATACATGCATTCCAATGTTCATAGCAGCACTATTTACAATAGCCAAGACATGGAAACAACCTAAATGTCCATCGACAGATGAATGGATAAAGAAGATGTGGTACATATATACAATGGAATATTACTCAGCCATTAAAAAGAAAAGAATGCCATTTGCAGCAACATGGATGGACCTAGAGACTATCATACTGAGCAAAGTAAGCCAGAAAGAGAAAGACAAATATCATTCGACATCACTTATGTGTGGAATCTAAAATATGACACAAATGAACATATCTATGAAACAAAAACAGACTCACAAATGTAGAGAGCAGACTTGTGGTTGCCAAGGGGGAGGAGGATGGGAGAGGGAAGGATGGGGAGTTTGGGATTAGCAGATGCAAACTATTATATATAGATGGATAAATAACAAGGTCCTACTGTATAGCATAGCGAACCATATACAATATCCTATGATAAACCATAATGGAAAATATGAAAAAGAATATATATACATGTAGAATTGAGTCACTTTGCTGTACAGTGGAAATTAAACACAACACTGTAAATCAACTATACTCCAATAAAATTTTTTTTAAAACCAGGAGAAAGTCCTTTTATCCACATGGTAAATTACTCAGAGAGAGAGGACGTGGAGATAGAATCAGTACAATAAGAAGTAGGAAACCTGCACTTGTTTTAAAAAACAAAAAAAAAGGATAAAATACTGGGCTTTTAAAGATTATTGCTATGACAATGAAAGGATAGAATTGACTTGATGGGAGGGAATTGGGCATTCATACACAAAAAAGATAATTTAAAGAGAACATGTTGCCCTTGAAAAATTCTTTAAAACTACTTCTGCTGCTGAATACAGGTACATACTAGTTTTAATTTTTATAAAGAGATAGCTGAAGTTTACTTCTAAACTGTCTCTAAATTGAATTTGTGTAAACTAAATAATTTTAAATGCAGCAAAAAAGGAGTTACATGCACAGCAAAGGCAGTTATCAGTACTTAATTTTTCCCATTTACCTCTTTAGGTGCTTATGAGGAATTATATTTCCATAGATAAAGATTATTTCAAAAAACACTTTCAGCAGTTTTCCTAGTTATCAGTATATGGTACAAGAAATGTCAAATCACCATTTCTTTGAAATTCATTGAGGATGAATATAAATGTTGTTTTATGTGCTATGATTTTTTTCTTAAATGCTTCACTGAAAATCACCACTGACATTTAATTGCTTTCAGAGTCCATAAAAAGGCAGATGAGATTTGTGCTGAGGAATAAACGAATCTGATCCATAAGATGCATGATCTTAATTGCTGCACCCATTTTCTCAAATCGCTGGTTGTCTCCCAACATTCCTTTTACCCTTTTAGAGCCATAAAACTTCCAAAAGTGAGTTGTTCACATGGCCACGCAGAGTAAAAACTTCATTTCCCGGTTAAATATGCAAGCTCCCTTGCAGCTAAGTATGGCCATGTGACTACACTCTGGCCAACAGGATGTAAGCAAGGTCATCTGTGAAACTTCTCAGAAATGTCCTTAAGGAAAGGGAAACTGTCTTTTTTTCTGCCCTTGTCCCTTCTCCCTGCTGACTGGAATTAGGGCAGTATGATGGGAGCTGGAGCAGCCATCTTGGACCATGAGGTGTGACTCAGACTGTTCCCTTGACCACACTTTAGACAGGCTCCTCTGAGGTCTCTTTTTGACTAGACCTCGTCCTTGGGCCCTGTCTTCAACCTGCAGAGCCCAGATTCAGTAAGAGTCCTGCTAAATCAGTTTAGCGAGAATCCCATGCCCCCCGCCCCCTTGATATCTGACATCACTCTGGCCTGCCTTCAGCAAGAATTCTGTTAAGTCAATTTAGTAAGAATCCCCTTACCATCAATGTCTCCTCTTAAGTAATTTTCCATTAATTGACCCCCTCACTCTACTTACTGGCTATATGTCCCCAACTGCTTTTGCTCTATTTGGAGTTGAACCTGATCTCCCTCTCCTACTACCATAGTCTTTGTTTTTACTTTTATTTTTTCATGATAGTCTTGAAATCTATGGCAATAGTCCTGAATAGAGTCTTCCTTACCATTTTAAAAAGTGTCAGAATAACTTTTTACTTTAACAGGTGTTAGCCCATGTTGAAGAGGGCAGAACAGCCAATTAGAAGGACCCTGGGCCTCTGATGATCATGACGCCACCATTACCAGCCCTGGGTTGCTTTCCTCATGACTTCATCAAGGTAAAAAAAGAAAAAAACCTTCTCTCTTACTTAAGCCACTGTTATTTTGATTTTCTGACGCTCAGAGCCAAACTTACCCTAATTTCCATACCAATAAATAGCATGTATGCTGTTACAGAAGTAGAGAAGAATGCAAATCCTGCCTTTAAAATATGAATTGTAGAGAGTCTGGCAAAGATGTAAGTTATTTGTATTTTAAATCAAATTGACATATTCTTTGTGTAAGTTGTGAAAGTGGAGACTTTGCACAATCCAATAAAATATAACTTTGCTTCTGTTAAATTAGAAATTAATTCATCTCCATCTCCTATGCCTTGTACATAATAAGTACTCAATGAATTTTTGCTGAATCTTGGAAATTATTTCCAATATATGACAAAAATAATTCATACAAATAAATGTTAAAACAATACTAACATCCAATAATAATAGACAATGCGAATAAAAAATCCACTTAAGAGGGAATACAAACGGCTAACAATCATGTAAAAACACTAATAATCACACAAATGCAAATTAACATAGGACACTACTTTATCGTATTAGTAAAGATTTATAACAATAATTCTGATGTTGGCAGTGATATAATGTAATAGTCTAGTGAAGAGGAAATGGACACATTTCTGGAAAACAATTTTTCAATTTAAAGGAAATATAAATCAAAATATGAATCATAATATAGTAAAAAATTAAGACAGAAGATTTAAGAATAAGGATGTTCATGGAAATTAGAATAGTTAAAATATTGCACATCCATGTTATGAAATCTTATCCAGCTAATGAAAATGATGCTTCAAAAGAATTTTGAATGACATCAAAAATGTTCATTAAATAACATTAAGCAAAGATAGAGGATACAAAGTTACATATATAATGTGGTTCCAATTATGTGAAAATTACATGTACACAAAGAAAAGCAACAGAAAGCAAATTCAACAAAAGTGGAAAATATCTCTGGTAAGAGGGATCTCATGTGAGTTTATAAAGTTCATACTATATGTATTTTCTAATTTTCTATAATAAACATAACTACTTCCATAATGAAAAATGTATCAGAAGATATTAAATATTTCTTTAATTGTGAATTAAGAATTTATAATACAAAAATATTGTAGATATTGATGCCCTTTATAGATCCTAGTGCATTATTGAATTTAAAAACTTAAAAAATCTCTTGCCGTTAGAAGTTTTATCAATTTTAGATATTTGCATGAAATGTTTACCAGTTATGCTTAATTACTCTGCAATGAAATAATGATTAGAAAAATTATTAAATGCATGTCAGCCTAATCTTATTACACAGTTAAATCAATTAAACCCTAACTCCTATTACTATAGGAACCTTCAGATAAACTGTTGATATAAAATGGTCATATTCCTGAAATCTAAAATGTTAGAGGTAACTATCTATCTATCTATTTATTTATGGCTGTGTTGGGTCTTCGTTGCTGCGCGCGGGCTTTCTCTAGTTGCGGCGAGCGGGGGCTACTCTTTGCTGCTGTGCGTGGGCTTCTCATTGCGGTGGCTTCTCTTGCTGCGGAGCACGGGCTCAAGGCACTCGGGCTTCAGTAGCTGTGGCTCGAAGGCTCTAGAGCGCAGGCTCAGTAGTTGTGGCGCACGGACTTAGTTGCTCCGCGGCCTGTGGGATCTTCCCGGACCAGGGCTCGAACCCGTGTCCCCTGCATTGGCAGGTGGATTCTTAACCACTGCACCACCAGGGAAGCCCGAGGTAACATTTTTGTTAGTGAAGAGTTCACTTATATTTCCTTAGAAATAAAATGCCCATTTCCCCAGGGATACAGTTAGTATTAGCTTAGTTAGATCTTCCCTTATGAACTGACCTAACTTTGGGAGATGAGTCTTCATTCACTCTCTCAGCCCTGACATCCTACCCTACAGACATCCAGCCATGCTGTAGATTACATGGGCTTTATAGTTCTGTGTTTCTTCAATTACAGTAAAAGGGAATGGTAGTTTCCTGAATGTGAGTGCAAATGAATCCCTGCTGCCTAGGGGTAATGTCCTCTACACCAATTCTGGCTAGAGACAGTACACAAGGAAAGAAAAGGATAGTGAAAGGGGAATTCGGAGAATCAAAGAGATATATACAGCTGACTCTTGAACAACACTGGTTTGAACTGCATGGGGCCACTTATATGTGGATTTTTTTCAATAGTAAATACTACAGTATTACGTGATCTGCAGTTAGTTGAATCCTTGGATACAGAACCATGGATACAGAGGGCCAACTGTAAGTTATACTCTGATTTTTGACTGCACAAACGGTGAGTGCCCCTAACCCGTGCATTGTTCAAGGGTCAACTGTGTGTGTGTATACACACACACACACACACACACACACACACACACACACATTACATATATACACACACACATATTACATATATACACACACACATACATATTACATATATACACACACACATACATATTACATATATACACACACAAACTCTACATAGGTAACAATTTTGCTCATGACTATGATGACCATATTATTTCAAACAAACAAAAAAAAACAGTCTGGCAAGTATAAGTTTAATTATTTAGACAATCTAGGGTTTAAAATGTCACCAAATACCAGGTATTTGTGACCCTGTGTCTATGATAAGACTTACAATAAGAATTACTTGAAGGAAAATCCTGTAAATCAAATTTTAAGTTAGTTTCCCTATATGTGTATATATATTGAAATTAGTAAGGTCTTTAGTGGGAAAACCCCTAAGGTTTTAAATTTGTTTAAGGCAGAGCCAGATTTTTTTTTTCCAGATCTCTGTGACTCATTAAGAGTTTGGGTTCCATTTGAGAACAACGATGTTCATGCTGGGAGGTTCTGTTAATCCATTAAGAAGCTTTGTGGCAATTCTATTAGGATTAAAACAAGACGTTTACCAAACTAGAAGTCCACTCCAATAGTTCTCCTGGTGTTTTATGGGGACAGTCAGTCTACGCTCTTGAGAAGGTCAAACCAATTCTGTTCTTGGTGGCAGTGATAAGATTTGAAAAAACAGCCCCACAGATCAAACATTTGTAGGGTATTAAGATATAGTTTTTGGCACTTGTTGGTCGCCCTTACTTCCCGGGTGAATGGATAATTCTTGAAATCGCTTCAAATCCATTTGAACCAAATATTTAGCTTATCTGCAGGATTCCAAACAGCCAATTTAAATGCACTTTCCCCTTTTGTTTCTCCCTCCTTCTCTTTCTTCCCCCATCCTGCTGTAAAATGATGGAATCAAATCCAAAGACAAAGCCATAAGGTGGATGGCAGTTCCCAGGCTGATCTCTGTGGTCTCTTGATGATACTAACCTCTGGTTTGCTTGGTGGCCCGTCTCAGCTGGGCTAGCTGTGTGGAACAAATCATTATACGCTTGCACTTTGGTTCTCAGTCAGCATAAAGGGTAGAACAACATAAGGAACTCTTGTCAGTTTTTATTGTGTGAGAGCAACGCTTCAATAAAAGTCATAGTAACTTTGGATAATGTTATACAGCTTATAGGTCAGAGCTTTCAGTAAATACCAGGCTAAAGAAATGTTTTCTGTTTTGTTCCATTTCTCTGACAGCTATTAGTAAAGCTGTGGGCTTTCAACAGGGTCGGAATAGGCGCAATTACCGCATAAGCATCCCAGCACAGAGGAAAAGGAAGCAATGTGGAATAAGAGAATCTCGGCTCTGATCTCTATCAGTTGGGCAAATTATTTAATCTAAGGTTCAGTTGCCACAGCTATACTACATTATAATAGTACATACACCTCAGGGATGACATGAGGATTAAATGAGTATCCACTTGTGAATTGAGTAATCCATTCTGCGGAGTGAGGGAGGCACTGGAGAGTTTGACACCTCTTTTACTCTAGCCCCCCTGAGAGGTCAGATATATCACTCAGAAGTTAAAAGTGACCTAAGAGTAGAGCGTGAGCTCTGGGGCCAGACTGTGGGGAGTGCAAATCACAGTTCTGCTACTTACTTACTAGCTGTGCGATCTCGGATGAGTTATTTAACTTTGCACTTCCGTTCCCCCACCTATAAATAGGGAAATTAATACTTCTTACCTCATTGGGGAAATGGAGTTGTAATCTGTCCCTTGCAAGTGTGCAGAACCTCCTGCTATTTCTTGCTATTTTCTATACCTCCAGATTCATTATGTTGTTCTTCTACAGAGGCAGTGAAACACATCGAAGCTGTCCAGCACAAGAGCCACTACAAATTGGGTGAGGCATCAAAATCTCCTAGAGATGGAAGGACCCTGTGAAATCATCTAACCTCCCAGACAGAAGCCCATGTTCTACCTCTGATAGCTGATGGCTTCTAGTCAAACTCCATCTTCTCTCTTAGGCTAAAAATGTCCTGCTTCTCCCCAAGATGGCTTATCAAGCTTTCAGGTGTATGCAGCTATTCCCAAGGCTAGAACTTACCAAGGTGCTGTTTTCAACACCAAAGGTCAGCAAACTACAGCCCCTGGGCCAAATCCAGCCCACTGCCTATTTTTATAAATAAAGCTTTATTGGAACACAGCCACATCCATTGGTTTACATATTGTCTATTGCTTCTTTCACCTTGCAATGGCCGAGTGAAATAGTCACAACAGAGAGCATATGCCCTGTAGAGCATGAAACATTCTCTATCTGGCCTTTTACAGAAAGTTTGCTGACCCTTGGTTTAGACCATAGATAAAGCCTGATCCATGACTGCAAACTGTTTTATGTTTATGGACCCAACAAGCATTAAGATTGTGTCTCTGCTCACCTGCATTATTCTAACAATGAATGCAGAGTGCTTGGCTCATAGAACATGCTCAACAAATGTTGATTACTCCTGAGTTCTGGGGATTGTAGGATGCTTTTGGCTGCACGTAACAGAAAATCTGATCCAAACTGCTATAAATAACACTGAAATATATTATATTGCTTAAAGAATAAGGCCAGAAGTGTGGCAGGTTCTAGTATATCAGGGTGCTGACAACAATTCTCTGCCAATCTTTTGGCTCCGCTTCATCATTGTGCTGGCTTTTATACTCAGCAGCAACCAGGATGACATGGGTCACTGAACCCATCCAGTGAGAAAGAGAACCTTCCATAAATTCAGGCTATATATGTCTGAGTGGGTCATCTTTGGTCTCATGTCCACCACCAGACCAATAATAATTGGCAGAGGAATCCCAGTCAAGGGATGACTGTCCTAAAAAATCCACTGCTGGAGCTAAGCAAAACTGAGTTTTGGGGTAGGGATGAAGAAAAGAGAAATGTACGCAGTAAGACAACCAATAGAGTTCACCACTGAGACAAGTCCAAGAATAGGTGCCAAACAGAACATAAGGCCAGATAATGTTTTCCTGCATTGTGGCTAAATGGAAATGACAGCTTCTAGGTGACAATATAGCCCACAAATGAACTGCTGAAATGAAGTTGTAACAGGGAAGAACAAAATCTGACTCCGTGCTGGATCTGTTTCTTCTACTTTAACCTTTGCTCTCTGTTGCTTTTTGTTACTATAATCACCAAAAGGATGTTGCCTATAGCTATTAGCATACATAATGGCCTCCCTTGGGGAACCCTGCCCCTCTGCCTGAATGTTAAACTAAAGTGCCTTTGTTCAGCTCACAGGGAAACATTCTGACCCTGCTCACCTGTAAGGCTGCAAGAAAGAAGAAATAAACACATCCCCCGGGGGCTTCCCTGGTGGCACAGTGGTTGAGAATCTGCCTGCTAATGCAGGGGACACGGGTTCGAGCCCTGGTCTGGGAAGATCCCACATGCCACGGAGCAAGTAGGCCCGTGAGCCACAACTACTGAGCCTGCGCATCTGGAGCCTGTGCTCCGCAACGAGAGGCCGCGATAGTGAGAGGCCTGCGCATCGTGATGAAGAGTGGCCCCCGCTTGCCACAACTAGAGAAAGCCCTCGCACAGAAACGAAGACCCAACAAACACAGCCAAAAATAAATAAATAAATAAATAAATCGAACACACGCAAAAAAAACACATCCCCTCTCTGAGGCTGGCCAAATCAGGAGATGTTTTGTAAGACTTATGGCCTTTTTACATTACTTCCTCACCTCCTCCCCCTCTCTGTTCTATAAAAGAAACTGGCATCCAGACCCCGATAAGATGGTACTCTGGGACATTACTCTGCCATCTTCTCGGATGCCCAGCTTTCCGAATAAAGTCGTCTTCCTTGCCTCAACACCTCGTCTCCCGATTTATTGGCCTGTTGTGCGGCGAGCAGAGTGAGCTTGGACTCGGTAACACAGTCACTTATAAGTTGAAGATTTCCTATATATAGGCCAATACCACAAAGTAGACATTGAACAGTATTTGTTTTTAGGTGTGAAAGATCAAGTAGGGTAAGAATTTTTTAATGAGGTTTTTTTGGGAGTAGATACTATGCAGCATGTATTCATATTTGTTAGGCTGAGTTCTTCCAAAGTTAGAAAAACCTAAGGAACAAAATGATCAATAAAGATTTTTATTTCGTGGTTCCAAATGGTCGGTATTTTTTTCCATTTGCAATTACTGTTGATAGCTCAATTTTCTTTGCCTCAGTTCTTCCCTCTTCCTTCATTGCATTAAAGCCATCAATACAGCTAAGTGATTTGTTCTTCACAGAGAATATTTTAAAAACTTACTTTCTAATAGTTGAAACCTGTGTCTAGATATCTCCTACCTCTTCTTCCTTCTTAGTCGGAAGGAGAAGAATAAATATATTTGAGCCTCTTGGATCAACCTAGAATGCTCTGGTAGTTGGCAAATGTCTCTTCCCAGCCTACAATTCATGCCTGGAGGTAATTATCAGACTTTTCATGTGCCTTTGGGTGCAGAGCACCTTTAGAAGGACCTAGAGGTCAGTCCCACTGAAACCGAGCAGGACCCCGTGGGGCTCCTGGGCACGGAAAGCCTTTCAAACAGTTGCTAATCAGGGAAGGGAGGGGGATGCAGAGACAAGGGAGGAGCAGCCAAGAAACAATAGTGCAGCCTTGGGGCAGGGTCCTGGTTCCCCATCAAGGGATACACATAATATCTTTGAGCTCTTCTGCAGAACTAAAAACCCCACCAAATGGAAGATGTTAACTACTTGATGAAGCACTCTTCATTCCAGAGAAGGTCACAGTTCACCCATCATCACCTGACTCCAGATGATCTCTGGATTGAAGGAATGCAGGCCCTGCACGCACCCTGCTCCTTATCAGCAACCCCGCCCCCCTGATTATAAAACTCCTCACAAACCCCCTACCCTCACCCCCTGCACTGGGACACACAGTTTTGAGGGCATTAGCCCATTGTGGCCCCCTTTGCAATAAAGCTATTCTTTTCTACCTCACCCAAAACTCTGTCTCCGCGATTTAATTAGGTGTCGGAGTACAGAGGCCAGATTCGGCTTCACCACCTTATTTAATGCCACACACTTCAGTGGCTATACGGACTGTGGAGCACAGTTGGGCGACAGGCCTAAAATGTTGATTCAATGCCATTTTTACACTCTTTCATTGTTATATTTTTCCTTATCTCTAAGGACAACCTACTCAAGCAAATAAACATAAAAACAAACAAGAAATCCACTGCTTCCCAAACTCCAATGTACTAACTTTCCAGATCAGTTTCTTCTTAGTAATCATCATAATTCTTAAAAATTTTCTTTGGCTTCCACTTCCTTCTGAAACTTACTAGCGGAATCTGAAGGCAAATTTGTGGGTCATGGTAAACAGCTGAAACACAGTTGATCTATACTTGCCAATGTCAAAATCCTTTTCCCATTTCAAGGCTAAGCTCAAATGTTAGCTCTTCTGTGAAACCATTCCTTCAATTCCTATCTTATCCTTAATAACTTACTTATTCCTCCAGACTCCCACAAAATATCAATCTACACCTCTGTAGCATAGTGAAAACAATGGTTGTAATAGCTAGCACGAATGTTTACAGTTGCAGTAAAATCTGCTACACCATAAATTCTTTGTGTTGATGATTTTGGAGGATATCAAGGAAAATGGCCTAAGTTCACTGACTGGTCTGGCAAATCTCCTGGTTGGGCTTTTGAGAAGCTAACTCAGAGATGTAGATACCTGTGCAAGTGATTTATGAAGTGCTCTCAGGAGGAATCTGTAAGGGAGTAGGGGAGGCAGGAAAGGGAAGAGAAGGGGGACTAAGGAAGATTGTGATTTTTACCTGAAGGCCAGTCTCAGCATGA
Organism: Balaenoptera borealis; assembly: GCF_965194805.1. NCBI lineage: Eukaryota > Metazoa > Chordata > Mammalia > Artiodactyla > Balaenopteridae > Balaenoptera > Balaenoptera borealis. The sequence goes on along the minus strand of NC_138881.1, from coordinate 34,083,099 downwards.
TCCCATGGGGAGCTCTGAAGCAGAAGTTGCACTGTCGAGTCTGTCTTGCCTTGAGACAAGGGTTTCTGTACCCATCAGCCACTGGCCCGGGGCGGCCCAGTAGGGACAGAAACTCAAGTTTATCTGGCATTTGTGGCTCTCTACGCCTGTGGGCAACTCCAGCCACCCAACGGTAGTCCTCTAAAGAAGGTAGTAGGTGCCAGTCTTTAGAAGTAAAGCACGTGGAAACTGGGAGATGAGAGCACAGATCCAACAAAGGGGCTCAAAAGGATCGGAGCGGAGCACTGATGGTATTCACAACAACTCATAAACCAAGGGCAACACAAACCAATGATAAGCCTAATGATGTTAGCCAGCGATTATTAAGTGCTTACTGTAGGCCAGCCTTGTTCTAAGCTCTTGGTAATATTAGCTTATTTAATCCTTACAACAGCCTAATGAGGTAGCTAATGTTATTATTTCTGTTTTGTCAAATGAGGAACGTAGATCTATGGAGGCAACTAGTCTAAAGTGACACAAAGACTTCATGGTGTAACTAAGATTTGAATCAACAAACATAGATGGGTGATTCAACGGCAACGCACTCTAAACCCATGCCACCCACGTTGGCGTGGCTTCTCAGTACAGGAAGCTGTGAAGAGTGGCAGAGCCTTGAGTCATTTGGCCTGGGCTCCTGTCTTGGTAGCTCAGAACAAAACGAGACAACGCATCTAACACAGTTAGTGCAGAAGAAAACTGCACGAGCTAAATATTAGCCAGTGTTGTTATTAAAGAAGGGAACAAGACATTGCCCCTTTCAAAAAAAATCTATTTTCTATAAAAGTATCTCTTCGATCTGTAAAAAGCCTTTCTTCTGCTATCCTCTAAATGTTTAAAGAGCCAGGAAATCAACAGCTTTATTCTTGATAGCTCTGTTGTATATGACACAATTGTTACCGAGAATAAGGAAAGAAGGCAAGGGAAGATAGAGAAAAAGGAAGAAGGAGTGTAACAGATTATTACTAACAGTTATTGAGAATGACAGGAACAAATATTCTGAACAAAGTCCTGTTCATTGTACTTCAGTCTTTCCTGGGATCTGGTTATTAAATTGTTTTTTCCTAAACAGGGTGATTTTGAATTCCCCCCAAGAATGTTATCAATAATTGCTTTGTACCTTGCCCCCCATAAACAATATAACTTTTTGCAGCGCATTAGAAAATTTAGCCACTTTTCATGACTGCACTACCAATGCCAAAAATGTTACTGATTTCTTGAAAATCATTAACTGCATTTCATTGCCACCTGAATGCTAAGCACAGAGAAAGTGCAATAATTTTAATCAAAGCCTTTGTTTAAGATTGGCGGAATACCTTGAAATGATGGAAATAAAAATTCTGAGCTCTTCACTATGAAATAAGAATCAATCAAGAATATTTCAATATCTTTTCAATCAAGAATATTTCAATATCTTTCCAATTCTAAGGATCCTAGTTCCTTTAGGCACATTGAATATTTTTGCAACATGTGAAGATAATCTTATGATGAGTTTTCTCCTCAAGTAAAATAAACATAAGCTTCTGATTGCAGTTTTGGTAGACACGCGACGTACAAAAGCTACATGTTGCCCAGTAGTAGGCAGTGACTGAGGAGGGAACTCTGTTTATCTTTGCTCCTCTACTCAGAGGTGAGACGTAATAACCAAATATATTTAACAAGCAGGACAGGACAGGCAGCAACCAAACAGAATGAATGTGGCAACCAATCAGAATGATGCTCCGATCATTCGGAACAGATGATGTAACCATTCAGAATGGATATTGGCTGAAAGACAGATGAGGTCACACCTGGGGATCCAGTTAAATATTAATCCTGCCTACAACTGATGTGAAACTCAACTCTGCCCACATTAATCAACTTTCCTCACACAGAAACTTATTTCAAGAAATTCAGATGATTTCTGGGATACAAGGGGAACTTTTCACTTTCCAGATCCCCTTCCTCTCCCAGCTCTGGTCAAGGCAAATTCCCACTAAGACTGACCTAAGAAAGGCATTATAAATAAATAATAGTTAACATTTATTGTGCACTTAAGTACCAGGCACTACACATTATCTTCCTTAATCTTTGCAAAAACCCTATAAGATGAGTGCTACTATTATCCCTGTTTTATTGATGAGGAAACCAAGGCATGGAGAAGTTGAGTCACTGGTTCAAGGTCACACAACTAGTACATCCCAGAGCTGGTACTCAAACCTGGGCAGTCCTTCCACTTACCTATGAGTTATGATGTCACTGGAAAATTGACATTCTCATCAACATGATATTTACAGCTCAATCCCATCCTTCCTTCTAGATAAACGATAAAGTGCCAAAGACGTTTTCTAATATTTGTGCTACTGCTTGCAATCTATGAAGTCACTGACTAACACTTGTCACCAATGTGGTTGCAGTTGCCCCATTTCTGATCTAAATTGCTTCAAACAAACAGAAAGCAGTCAAGGAAGGCAGACAAGATAAAAGAACATTACCTTATTCTCTTGTCCTCTACTTTTTTCAAATATTCATCTCTCTTTAGGACTCCCAGGATCATCTCCTTCTCATGATCTAATAAAAATGACAGGTTGATGAACTCCGAGTTCTTAGACATGGTATTTCAGCAGTAGCTCTGAGTAGCAGTGGTTGAATCTTCCAGGTGAATTGATATCCACAATTCTTAAGGTCTCGCTGAGCAACCCAGAGTCACTCAGTTGCTTGATGTAGAGAGGCTTTTACAAGGTCTCTGAAGAACTGCTGATGGTAGATAGGGATTCTTCCAGTCAACACAGAAAACAAGCTCCACTGGGATTACATTTCAAGAAAGTCATTATTCTTTTAACTGAAAAGATCTCCAAAGCCTTCGTGGTGGTGTACAGTCCGGTGGCAGCTGAGTTTCCCTAATGATGCTCAACATTAACCCAGAAAGTTACAGAGCAGGAAACAGATCCGCTGGGACAGAATCCAGAAAACACTGCAAAGGTAGAAAAAGCAAAGGAGAGGAAAATTAGGCCATTTTCCTCAGAGCACTTGTAAGAGTGTCTAATTTTTGAAACAGTGATGTACCTAACTCAAAAAACACTTTTTAATCAGTAAACATGCATTTATGAAATACTTATTGTATTTATTACCATCAAAGAGTACTTATATTTAGTTGATTCCAGGTTCTCTATGTCAATTCTGCTTCTTCCATTATAACGAGCTTCCTCTACCAGCCAGATCCCGTTACCACCCTTGATCCATGGGTCACCGCTTTGGGACTCTAAGAGCACAGTCTGGACTGTCCACAACAGGACAGGTCCTTTAAGTGGCTCCATCATGCCCTCCCGCCCTCCCTCCCTCCCCAAAACTAGGACCACCACATACAAAAGCATTGCCGGCAAAACAAATATGAACCAGTGCTGCACATATCAACCTAAACCTCTCTCACAAACATGTTGAATGAAAAAACTTAAGTTGCAGAAGAATTCATGCAGGATAATAGCATATGCATGAAGGAAATAATTTTCAAAGAAATTACATCTAATTTAGGACCACATACATTTGGAGTATAAATATAAGGAAATTCATGGGGAATTCTGAGAGATGCAATCAGAGAGGAGAACACAGGAACTTCAACTACTGGGTGATATTTTATTCTCAATATAGGTTTATCTCTTACTACGTACATGGTTGTTTATGAGTTATTCCAGCTCTGTATTACATACCGCAAAATAGATGTTTTAAAACTATCCCTTTGTCAACATAAGCTCACCAGGCCCTCTCTATCATATTAACTCTTGGGCACATTCTTTCATTGGCTTGTTACCTGGATTCTCTCTGCACATCCCCTTAAGAACGATGGCTCTTAGTGTGACCTACTGGGTTTTGTGATTTGGCATCAACCCACGACACTGTTCCTCAGCTTCCCTTCAGGTCTCTGAACTACAATCCATATGCAGGTTACACTTGGTTTGGTTGGTTCTAGCCAGGTTTCTAAGCGTAACTAGATATTTACTCAAAGGTTGCTTTGGGACCTCCCAGTTACCATAAGGTCAGGTTGACTCAAATTCTCAGATCTGAAAGGATAGGCTCTAGTCCAGGGCCTCTTTAACTTTCCAAAATCCCCATGTGTTTGTTCTCTACATTGTATAACGAAACCAGAACTTTGCTGAAATGACTCAGAACTGAACTGCTTCCTACAGACCAAGAGCTATCCCCCTTGGAGGAAACTGGCTAGGTCTCAGAGAGTGTAGATTCTCTAAATATACTTCAGGCCTTTCCTCCATCTCCAAAGTTCTAGAGGCTACAAGGCCCAGAGGACCTCAAGATTGACATGAAGAGGAAACAACAAGGTTAAGAGTAAAAGGGGCTCTTCAGAAAGGTTTGGGGGTTTTGTTTTGTTTTTCCTTTTTTTTTTTTTAATTGTAGTATAGTTGATTTACAATGTCGTGTTAGGTTCAGGTGTGCAGCACAGTGATGCAGTGTGTGTGTGTGTGTGTGTGTGTTTGTATATATATTCTTTTTCAGATTCTTTTCACATATAGGTTATTACAAAATATTGAGTATAGTTCCCTGTGCTACACATTAGGTCCTTGTTGGTTATCTATTTTATATATAGTAGTGTGTATATGTTAATCCTATCCTCCTAATTAATCCCTCCCCCCGACCCTTCCCCTTTGGTAACTGAACTTATTTAACAGAAATAGACCCACAGACATAGAAAGGTTTGGTTTTTACATCACTGTCAATTGTGGTCTCTGTCAGATAAAGAGCACAGCTGCTTTTCTAACCCTTGTGTGTCTCATCTGGTTTCATGAAGAAATAGAAAAAGCACTTGGTAACTCAGTTAATGAATATCTTATCATCACAGCCAGGTTCACTGAAGACATATTTTGTATTTGAAATGTCAGATTTAGAATGTCCTATGTGAATATTCTATAGAATTGTATTTAGAAACTTAAGGGGTTGGGAGCTATAAAAATGCTTGACTTGAAGCTTATGGTTTTCCTCGCCTTGGGCTTAAGTTTATGCAAGTCTGCCCTCTAAAAATGCAAGAGTCTACTCATGAGGAGAATAAACGGAGGGGAGTAGTAACACCATGGGGCCAGCACAGGAAGGTGACAGAGAAGATGGGAAATGAAGCATGGATATAAGAAAAATGAAATTAGTCAGTGAGAGCTTAATTAACAAAATTAGCCCTAAATGGATTTTTACCCATCTATACCTGGATTGCTAGAGATGATTTATAAATGAGTGACCAAGGAGATCAGAAGTAGCCAACATTTTATCAAGAAAATCAGGATGTTTCCTCCAGAAGCCAGGACCGGACTGTGAGTATAATTTACTAACATGGAATGGAAATGGTGGTCATCCAGCCCTTCTGGAGAAAAACAGGGTGGAGCAGAGGAGACAATACGCTTGGGCAGAGAGAGAGGAGTTCCAAGGAGCTAGACGCTGATGGTGCCCATCCGGACTCTGACCAGAGCAGAGGCATTTGGGCCTCAAGATGAAAATAACCTATTTATTCCTGGTAGTACACGTTCCATGTTGGGTGATGAGGCTTCAGTCTGACAAATTTTCATGTCATGAATCACTCAAAGCAGACAACTGTTCCCTCTTGCTTGACTTTTACTTCCTTCTGGACACTTCCGGTTTAAGTTGGCTTCCCCTAGAGCTCTCCCTTCAGAGACTGGATGCCCTAGTCCTGCCAATGGAACCCTCTGTGTCTGGTTTGAACCCATGTCTGATCCGTTCTCTGGATGCTGACCAAATCACATTTCTGAGCCTTTGGAGGACCAGCATCTGGGTTGTGATAAGTTTACTTAAGTATGCACCTTCCCCCCGCCCCCCGCGGCCGTGCCGCACGGCATGTGGGATCTTAGTTCCCCGACCAGGTATTGAACCCGTGCCCCCTGCATTGGAAGCTTGGAGTCTTAACCACTGGACTGCCAGGGAAGTCCCAGTGTGTACCATTTTTGGGTGCCTGTTTTCAGCTAGTTCATAGCCCCTCCTGTTGAATCCCTTACCCACTATGTACACACTTTAATCAAGTGAAAAAATGAGTAAAAATAATCACGAGTGCATTTTATCTAGAGGTGATTCTCATTCGTTTAGTTAAATGTACCCAACACTAGTCAGGAGAGATGAGTTCATTTTTATTTTATTCTTCAAAACCTTCACTTAAACAGATCGCTCTCCTTTAACGTTTCAGATACAGATTTTTCCCTCTCTGGCCAGTAGCCTTGCCGAACTGAGCTAAAATATTTTAAAAGATGACAAAAAAAAAAAAAAAAAAAAAAAAAAAGATGACAAGATGGTTTGCATGTCATTCTGCTGCCTTTCAGCATAGATAGCTCAGGACAGGTCATTAAGTCTGCTCGGTGCCACACAAGATGCGATAATCAAAAATTCTCACAGCATCACACAAAGACATAAGTTTCTTAAAAAGCATCTGTTTTCAGTAACACACACCTAAAATTAATAGAGGGCTGGTATTTTAGTCAAAGGAAAGGGTATATCTGAATGTATCTCATTATGGGGTACTTGAAATGCAGTTTTAAAAATAGTAAGTTTTACAAATATAAAATGGGAGTACTTGATATTCTGGATTGGCCAACACATTTCCAAGTCAATGATATAAAAAAAATAAGAAGATGATGGAGGAACTGTTGTAGATTAAGAGACCAAAGAGCCATATAACCAAATAACTAAATACAATACCTAAACCTTGATTATTTAGATTAGATCCTTTAGAACAAGAGTTATAAAAAAACATTCTTAGAACAATGAGGAAATTTGAATATGGACCAGATATTAGATATTATGAAATTACTAGCTCTTTTAAGTATGACAATGATATTGTGGTTATTAATAAGAATATTGTTTAAAATGTTTTTACTCTTAGAAGATGCATAATGAAGTATTTAGTTGATAAGTGTGATATTTGTAACTTATTTTCAAATAATTTCAAAAAAGTATTAACTATAGAGATAAAGCAAATATGGCAAAATGTTAGCAACTGCAGAACCCAGTCGGCAAGTCCATGAGTGTTCACTGTACTTCTTCCAATATTTCTGTATGTATGAACATTTTCATTAAAAAATTGAAAGGAAACACATGGGGAAAGTGATAATGGTAAATGAAAGCCTTCAAAATTATATTTATGATGACAACTACACTGTGTGCTATAGACATTATGTGTCCTCTCAAAATTAATATGTTGAAACCTAATCCCCTATGTGATGGTATTTGGAGGTGGAGCCTTTGGGAGGTGATTAGGTCATGAGAGTGGAGCCTTCATGAATGACAAGAGCTCCCTCCTCCCTTCTGCCCTGTAAGGACACAGGAAGAAGTCAGCATCTAAAAGCCAGGAAGTGGGCCCTCAGAAAACACCAAATATGCCAGCACCTTCATCTTGGACTTCCCAGCCTCCAGAACTGTGAGAAATTAATGTTTGTTGTCTAAGCCACCCATGGTATTTTTGTTGTAGCAGCTCAAACAGACTGAGATACTGTGTATCATTTTCTACAGAAAAATGCATTAGAAATTAGCATATAAAGCAATTATACTCCAATAAAGATATTAAAAAAAGAGAAATTAGAATAACTATAAATTATTTTTTAAATGACTGAATAACATTTCCTAATCTCAGGTGGGTAATTTATATCTCAAGACCTCTAGGAAGGATGACATGTCACAAATGATCCTCTATACATTTTATAGTCTTCACAAAACAACCATAAGATACACAGTGATAACTGCTAAGGAAGCTATAACCCAGTCTTATCCCAAGATTTATCTTTGCGAAGAATGTTTTTAGCTATGCTTCTTCCATCATTTAAGAAGGTTATGAGACAGATAAAAAAATTCATTGCACTGTTACTTAGTTATAAATTCAGCTAGTCACAAAAAAAACCCCACAATAACATGCTCATTTTAAAAAATGTAATGCCAGAGGGACTATAGTAGTTATGAAACAGAGACAATGATAACTTAGCTCTTTTGCAGGCAACTGTTTCTAATGCAATATGAAGGACATTAACTCCAAGACTTTTACCACTGGAGGTGATTTGGCAACATGTATCATGTTTAAAAATGTGCAGGAACTTGACCCACCAATTCCAAGTATAAAATGTACCCTTAGAAACTAGTAAGACACTTGCGAGATTTGCCATAGCACTGCTTGATAGCTGAAAATTGGAAACAATGTCAGATAACAGGAAATGGGCACACCGATATAACTTAATATATTTATTAAGGTGGAAATATGCATACTATGTGTCAAGTTAAAAAAATCAGGTTATTGAACAATGTGTATCATACAATCCTTCTTTAAAAAAAATAAAACATACCAACTGAAAAAAAAATAAAAATAGAATGTTTCTGGAAGTGCTCTTAGGATGAAATTAATACAAATAAAATGAACTTCCTGTTTGCCTGTTACTGTGTGACAACACAACAGTGAGATGGATTTTCAGCACACTTATATGGATGTTTAGGATGCTTAGAAAAAACAGCTAAATAACACATGCAAAATTCACTTGGGAGTGCCTTTCAAATAGATGAGCAGGCAAGACTACACATGACTGTCAAGAGGTGAGGACTGCCAGAGGGATAAAGATGCTGTGAGGAGAGAAATGAATAGTTCCTTTGCTATGAATCCCAAGCTGAAAGACTCAAAGGCAGATGCTACAGAATTGCAGGCATTTCTTTTCTTTTTTTTAATAAATTTATGTATTTTATTTATTCATTTTTGGCTGCATTGGGTCTTCGTTGCTGTGTGCGGGCTCTCTCTAGTTGCGGCAAGCGGGGGCTACTCTTCATTGCGGTGCACAGGCTTCTCATTGCGGTGGCTTCTCTTGTTGCGGAGCACGGGCTCTGTAGTTGTTGCTCGCGGGCTCTAGAGCGCAGGCTCAGTAGCTGTGGTGCACGGGCTTAGCTGCTCCACGGCATGTGAGATCTTCCCGGACCAGGGCTCGAACCCGTGTCCCCTGCATTGGCAGGCAGATTCTTTTTTTTTTTTTTAATTTATTTTTTATTTATTTACTTTTGGCTGCCTTGGGTCTTTGTTGCTGCGCATGGGTTTTCTCTAGTTGTGGCGAGCGGGGGCTACTCTTCGTTGCGGTGTGCGGGCTTCTCATTGCGGTGGCTTCTCTTGTTGCAGAGCACGGGCTCTAGGCGTGCGGGCTTCAGTAGTTGTGGCTCACGGGCTCTAGAGCACAGGCTCAGTAGTTGGGGCGCACGGGCTTAGTTGCTCCGCGGCCTGTGGGATCTTCCTGGACCAGGGCTCGAACCCGTGTCCCCTGCATTGGCAGGCAGATTCTTAACCACTGCGCCACGAGGGAAGCCCAGGCATTTATTTTCAATAGAGCAGTTTCTTCTCACGTGGACAAGTCTGTGTGGCACATTCCATGGGAGTGCAGTAGTTGAATTTTTTTTCAAAATCGTATTGATTCTCCAATCAGTAATAGGAAGGTCAACTAACAATACCATCAGCTTTATAGTGATGCTCCAAGAACAGCATCCTCAAAATGTCCCACAACAGCTAATACTGAGATAATTCAACTAATCCTTATGACGCTCTCGCAAAATAAAGTCTAATACCCCCATTTTATAGATGAGAAAACTGAGAGAGAAATTAATTAACATGCCCAAAGTCACACAGTCAGTAAGTAACTCAGAACAGTCTGGTTTCAAGGACCCTGCTTCCAACCATGACAGTGACTGCCTCTCAGGACCTCCATGGAACAACAGAACCCCACAACTTCTCAGAATCTTTAACGCTCTGATGTTCACTGTGAATTTTCACAGAACCCTCAGTCTGGAAAAAGATATTTAACGTTATTGGTTCTTGATCTTGGCATCATGTATTTTGATATTTTTAAAGAGAAGACTGTCTATCTTAAAAAAAAAACTGGTTAGGAAAAAACCTAAATAAATTCAAGAGAGAAAGATTTGAAAGAAAATTTAGAAGACACACTTAGATCATAATATCTGGTAGTTCTCCTGCATGCTTTTTAACTATCAAGACCTATACAATTCTGTATTGCCAAAAAAGTTTCACAGAACAGACCATTTATAAATTGTAAATATCTGTACAAAGGAAGCCAGTATAAATAAAGTGAAAAGAAACAAGAGACAAGCTGGGAGAATAAGATTTGTTCCATATAAATCAGAAAAAGGATTAATATCTAGAAAATATAAAGAGCTCCTACAAATTACAAGAAAATGAACCAGTAAAATAAGGGGCAAAAATACAAACATGTAACCCACAGTATTAGCAATTCACAAGCAATTCACATAAACATGAAAAGATGCTTATTTAGCTCACTAGTCATTCAATGCAAATTACAAGGAGAACACTTTTTAGTTTTCCTATTAGATTATGAAAATGTAAAAAACAAAAATCAATTATCATCCAGTGTTTGGTGAGGGTGCGTGGAAATGGGCATACTCATGCCCCATTGGTGGAAGTGGAGATAGGTTCAACCCTTAGCTGAGAGAGAATTCTCCATGGGCTCTTCCATATTTACATGTCTTGTGAGCAGAGGCACTAAATGGTCTTTTGTTCTGGACGATCCTTCCAGAAATGTTTGCAGAGTGACCAGTAAAAGACATAGTATGTCTCTCTCTGGAGCAAAGGGAAGATTTGCTTACAATTTGTTTAGTAAAGCAAAACTCTCCCTCAAGGGCAGACGGCAGATTTGCTTGTGGTCCACTGTAAAAAAATTTGGATACATGTTCAGGGTTCCTCAGCTGTTACGCAAATCCACTGCATGTGCAATTTTCACCTGGGTACTTGCGGGCAAGGGGAACCAACACAAACGTGAAGCTCACGAGAGTTGCTGTGAGGAATAAAATACATTGTATATGACCCAGGAATGCGTGTCTTCAATCACCAAACGTAAAACAGTGACAGGCCTACTTCTTAGCTTGAAAGTAGGGTAAAATCTCCCAGCCTTTATGGTTCCTGTCAACCTTTTTAGAGGATGAATTGAATTTTTCAAAATTGGTCAAAGGGTACAAGATTTCAGTTATGTTAGATGATCAGCTCCTAGGGATCTACAGGACAGCCCAGTGCCCACAGCTAACAATACTGTGCTGTTTATTTAAAACTTTGCTACGTGTTAGCATGAATACACAATACATACATACATACATAAACTGGATGAGGGAAAACTTTTGGAGGTGATGGATATGTTTACGGCATTGTGGTGATGGTTTCATAGGTGTATACTTACCTCCAAACTCATTAAGTTGTATACATTAAATACGTACAGCTTTTTTACATCAATCGTACCTCAATAAAGTTTTTTAAATTAAGTTTTGAATGTTTTTGACCACTTTTAAGAATCTATCTTACAGAAAAATTAATACCTGTGTGTACATATGAGGATAATGTAGAGATATTCATTACAGCGTAACCATCAAGAGTGAAAATTCTGAAATAGCCTGAAGTTATAGTAATATCATGGTACATACTGAAGTGAGGTATTTAAAAATATATATTGACATGTAAATAACTAAGCTACATTGTTAGTTGAAAACAGAAGGATATTCATGCTTTTAAATGCATACAGATGTAATATAATGCGGTCAGTATACACACATATAATACATGTGAATGTATAGGTAAAGGCACAGGATGATATATACTGATCTGTTAATCATGTTGCCTATAAAGATGGTAGCTGGATTGTCAAGGGTTGGAGAAGAGATGAAAGGGGGTTTATTTACATATTGTTTTTTATTTTATACATGTTCATATAATCATATATTATTTATGTCTTTAAAAATTTTTAAGAAGCGATAAGGTGTGGTTAGAAGCAAAAGAGAGAGAAGCCAAAAATAATGCTTTAAATGTGATCTTAGAAGAATACAGGTGACACTGCCAGCAACAGGGAAGTTGGGGAGATGTGCTGGTTTGGGTGGGTGATAATCGATTTTGGTTTTAGACATGTTGTGAAATAGGTGATACCAACCCTGACTCTTCAGCATCAGTTTCCCGCCTCCATTCTTGCTCTCCTACATCAGATTCTTCCAAAACACAAATGAGACCATTGTCACTCCTATGCTTAAATCCTTCAGTGTCTTTCCTTTGCCCTTAAAAGTTCAAACTTGCTTAATATGGTTTAAAAAAAAAAACCCTTCAGGATCCAGCTCTTGCCTATCCCTCTCTCTCATATCTATCCTTTAACCACACTCAACACTTCATTCCTCTAAAGAAGCCATGGTCTTCTTCACCTCCAGATCTTCCAATTTGCAAGACTCTGCCTGGAACACTTTCTCCCTCCCCTCATCTTCTAACTGCTAAGCATCCACAGGTATCTGCTTAAATGCCTCTTAGTCTAGCTCAGGTATCTGTGAGAGGCTGAATAATGGCCCCCAAGATAATCATGTCCTCATCACTAGAACCTTTGCATATGTGACTAGGTCAAGGATCTTGTGATGGGGAAATTATCTTAGATCATCCAGATGGGCCTAATGTAATCACAAGGGCCCTTACAAGATGGAGGTAGTACAGTTAAAGTTAGAAAAGGAAGTGTGATGAAATAAGCAGAGGTCGGAGTGATGGTCTTCAAAGATGGAGAAAGGGGCCATGAGCCAAGGAATGCAGGCAACTCTAGAAGCCGAAAAAGGCAAGGAAATGGATTCTCCCCTGGAGCCTCCAGAGGAAATACAGTCCTGCCAAGCCCATGATTTTAGCTTCATAAGACTCATTTCAGACTTCTAATGAATGAGATGAAAAAAATCAGACATTTGAGAAGGAACACCTAAAATAAAAATCTCAGCGTGAGGTGATGCTCTATGCCAAAATGGAGTGTAAAAAAGAAACTAAACCCTGGGCAGATGCTTGAGATGAAGAAGTTGGACAATATTCCAGCTCTGTGGCAGCCACTGCACTGCTAGTGGATTTAGAGTGGAATGTACTACTGACATCACTGTACATGACATTATGGTGGCCTCCTTACCATGGATGCCTTCTTGTTAACCTGTGGTAGTTTCTCTTTAATCAGACACAGAGTTAACCTTCTTCTAATAATTCTATGTTACAGAATTTCATTAAATATTGCCACCCTTAGAGCAGACGTATGGAAAATAAACAGGAAAAATTCTGTTTCAGTCCATTAAAAAAAAATTACCAGGGAGAATATGAGGACAAGAGAAGGTTCCATCATATGAAATGTAGGAAGAAGACCAATGATCGGCATTTCCTTGGAAACCTTCAATGAAAGTGGAGCTTATTAGCTCCAAATACAACATGTACAATCATTCCTTCATGTCTGCTAGCTGATGCTCAGTAACAAACCACCCCCAAAACTTAGCAGCTTAAAACAAAAACTTATCTTTTTACAGTTTTGTGGATTGACTGGGCTTAACTGGGAAGCACACGTTTGGAATCTCTTACGAGACTGCAGTCAAAGGGCAGGTGGGGCTGAAAGTCACCGGAAGGCCGGACTAGGTGGGATGTTAAGGATGACTTACTCACCTAACTGGCAGTTGATGTCAGCTACTGGCTGGGAGCACAGCTGGGGCAGTGGACCACAACACCTATACGTAGCGTCTCCCTCATGGTGGTCACTGGGTAGTCAAGACTTTGTACATGGCAGCTGTCTTCCCCCAGAGCAAGTGTTCTGCCCAAGCAGAAACCGCAAGATATCTTAGGACTTACCGTTACTTCTGCCATGTTTTCTTTGTCAAGTCAATCACAAAAGCCATCTCAGATTGAAGGGGGTGAATCAGATTCCAAAGGAATGGGAGTAGCAAAGAATTTGTGGCCCTTTTAGTTTCCCATGTCTTACTTCCTCATATACAGGATATGGAAGTTTGTGGTTACCAGGAATTTGAAGACCAAGGATCACGCATGCTTCCAGTTCTTGATGGGCATGGAAAAACTGCATGTGTACCATGACTCTCTATTTTTTGTTAATGGCTCAGTACAAGTGTAGGTACTTTTAGCTATACAAAGAGAAGTAAGCAGGGTTTGAAATGCTCAGCTGTTCAGACATAAGAACACAAGAGTCATTATTATTTTACACACACAGATGCATAAATCAGTGAAACGGTAGCACAGTCAGCAGAAGTGTAAATTATTTGAAACTCTTCTATAAACAAACAGTATCAAGGGTACTGGTGGGTATTGGGAGAAAACTGGTTCCAATGGGTTCCAGGGACTCATGAAAGGGTAATAGAACAAGAGAAGAGAATGTTCTCAATGCAGGGCCTGGCGAGTAAAACTAAAGGCTCCTCAAAGTATTTCTGCAAGACTTGTGGATGCCCCATTATTTGCAGTAGAGACTCAAACTTTTTTGAGGGACAGTTGATACCTTAGGCAATCAACAATGACTATAGGAAAAAAATATGTATGTTCCATGTAGAAAAAATACATATATTCTAATGGACAAAGGGGGGGGGGCTAATTTCAGGGATTCATCAACTGTAGTCACCAGAAGATTTTATAGTCCATGGGGTAAGCAATGCTAATACAAAGCCCTCAGAATCAAAGGCTGGCTCTATGCAGCCTCTCAGAGTTGGTGTTGTAGAAAACATGGGGCTTTGGAAACTAATGGGATTCATTTCTACTCGCTGAGAGGATAACATAGACAAGCTACTCTAAGTTTTTGTATCTCGGCTTATTCATCTGTAAAATGGGAATATTAACATGCACTTCCTTGGTTTGTTGTGACTCTTAAAATGAATTAATGTATACAAAGTGCCTAGCACAGTATCTGGCACCTAACAGATGCTCAAAACATTTTAGACCTCTCCATCCTTTCTGCTCTTACACTGAAATTAGCAATGCCATTAAAAAAGATCAGTAAAAACATACCTCCATTCCCTTCAATTCACAAAATACCCAAAGGTCTCTCTCTCTAGCTTCCTAGACTTTCTATTAAGAATTTACAAATTTCTTAGCAATTGCTTAGAAATGCCACAACTTTTATTAAAATAATAAGATTTTTAATAATGCTAGGATTCTTTGACATATGATAACATGCCGGAAGGTTCATAACATGAAGGTAAGTGGAAAAACTCAGGACATAAAGCTACTTATACAGTATGATTCCAAATGTGCTAAACGAAATACATACACAACTAAATATTACAGAAAATAGAATGAGAGGAAATAAGTCAAAATATTAAGTTTATCTCTGGTTAGTTATATTATAGCTGTATTTTAGTTTCTTCTTTATAATTGTCTTCATTTCCATGTTTCTACAATAAATACATATTACTTATAAAATCAGTTTAAAAAAACAGCAAGTGTCATTGCTGTCAAAACTATATTCTAGCCATATTAGCTCAACTTCATATGCCATGATACACAATGCATATATCCACTGACCATGCTTGACTGCTGAACAGGGAAAAAAATCAGTAGTAGAGTCATCCGGCTTTGTGGTTAATAAATGTATTTTTAAAATAACGTTTAATTCACTAAGGCATTTTCAGTCTGGAAAAAAACAAAACCAAAGAACAGATACAAAGGGTTACAAAGCATAGAAATGTTCGTGCAATAAACTGCTGGAGCTAGGGAATACATAGATGAAGAAAGCATGGGCTCTGTTCCCAAAGAGCTTGTCTATTTTGTAGTGGAGACAGACAAAAACATTAAAAAAAAAACAACAAAAAAACACAGTCATAAATGCCAACTTGGCTTTGAGAACGCAAAAAAAAGGACAATTGGGAAAAGGAAAGTGGTCTTTGTAGAATGTGAAGAGAGTAAATATGAAAAGTCACAAGTACACATGACTAGCCCAGGGAACAGTGAATAATCCCAGGGCTGGGGTCTGAGTTCACGGTGAAGAGGTGAGAGGAAGGAGTGCCAGCCAGGGAGGAATTTGGTGCCCAAATAAAGCACCTGGACTTTATCCAGTGTTTTCCAAACTGTGTCTGTGGGAATGGTTTCTTAGGAAACACAGCAAGGTAGGCTACATGGCCAAGCCTGTGACGCCGATCCCTGCTTCAAACAGAGCAGCCCTGCTTTTATCTGTTCTATCAGTTGGATTTCCTGGCAGGATTTTATTTGAAGAAAGACTTCCATGACCTTAAAAAGTCTGAAAACTGCTCGCATGCCATCAAACTGTTGAATGCTTTTAAGCCAAGGAATAGCACAGTCAGATTTCTATTATAGATGTGTGTTTTGAAAGACATCAGTACTGAGTGATTGTCTGAGAGAGTAGAGGTAATGGGCACAGTGAGGAGACTTGGGCAGGAGGGCCAGGGAGAGATTGGGAACTAAAGTTGTGTTAGTGGGAAAGGAAGGAAGGGTCATTTTTCAGATATTTGGGGATGATCTAATAAGGTCCAGTTACCAACTGGATGTGGCTGATGAGGAAGAGGGAAGAGACTGACTCTGAGGTTTCCGGCATGGAGAACTGCAAAGAATCTTACATTTTAGTGTACATAAGAACCACCTATGGTGTTTGTTCAAAAATAGATTCCTGAGGTTCCATCTCCAGAGATCCTGATTCAAGAGGACTGGGGTAAAGCCTAGGAACGTTGATGGTAATACTATTCACAGAGACAGAGGATACAGGATAAAAAAGGTTGAGAGAAAAAAACTTAATTAAAATTTGAAGATGTTGGGGTCCAGGAGCTTAGGAGGCAAATAGCAAAACCAAAGACCTGTCCAGAAGGGCATTGGAATATGGAACTAGAGTTTATCAGAGAAGTCTACACTAGAGGGGTTTAACTGAGAATCACTGGTACCTACATTATGGCTGAAATCATGCAAGTGAGAATACACAGGAAGAGAAGAGGGCCAGGGATAAGATCATGAGGAACAATAATTTTTAAAGAAGAGGGAAAGAAACAAATGAGCTGATGAAAGAGACTAGGGGGAGGGGATAATCAACAGAGCGAAAGACGCAGTTGAGTCTAATGAATTGGGAGTCAAGTCTATCACTCAGAGTCAGTGGAGGCCACCGTTATGTTCAGATTTCAATTAACCTCTCAAGTAAACTGTTACACACACCTCCGGCTGCATGACTTCCAGAGTTTCTGGGTACCACACTAAACCCAGAAACTCTGGAAAATGCACCCTATCCATAAATTCAGCCCAATCCAGTGTTATATCACATCTTCCTTGGCCCTCTCTTAGTTTCTAACAATATGAATTAGTAAACCTTGCAATTATTTGGGGGGATAATCTAATTCCTTCAAGGTCATACTTTGTACTTGTCCCCCCCAGAGCATATTAAAATCTGACCACAGTTATGGGCCTTGTGGTAACAAGGATTATTTGCAGTGAGTGTTGATTATTGGACAAGCTCTTGCATCCAAAAAAAGGTAGACAGATAGCCTGAAAATCAGCCATCTGTTAGGAGATCTAAAGTTGTCACTGACCAAGACCAAAGGGAACAGTAGTTCACGATGGACATATGGGAGGAAGCCCTACAATAGGTTATGGTGTAGGAAACCACTTGAAGCCAGGAGAATTTTGAAGTGTCATCTATGTTCTAGTATGAGTGTGGCACAGGTCTTTTTCACGGGAGCCAAAGTGAGCTAGTGTTGGAAAATAAGCAGGAATGTCAGATATACAAAATGCATGGTCCAATAGCTCTTGCAAGTTCAGAGCTCTGAGCAAACCCCTTCGGTGCCAAGCACGTTTAAAGTTGGTGCAAGAAGAAGCAATATTCTACCCATAAGTTCTGCTAACTGTCATCCAAACCCAATTAGCCAAACTCTCTATCTGGATGGCAAATTACTCCTAGGGCATCCTGCTTCTAAAATCTTATTCACATGACCTAGCTGAGAAGACACTAGGTCCTTTGTGGAAACTCACCCATGCTACTCAGGCAAGTAGCTTGCAACCCAGGAAGATCTATTTTTAAACTAAACCCGAAGCTGATTCTCACCGGCCCAGATGGCTCCCCTGGGCGGGGGGAGGTGGGATTATCCATATATACAGCCAGCTTGTTGCCCCTCACTTTTCGGATTCCTATCAGTCTGATTGCCAATGCCAAGTCTGACAAATGCAGCAAGGAACTGTGGAGAGTAAGATGAACAAGATTTATGCACCTCAGATGTGGCCTTACACCATGCTCCACACTAGGGGTTGGGAAACTTTTTCTATTGAGGGCCAGGCAGTAAATATATTAGGCTTTTTGTTACAAGAGGCAAAATCATGACTATATTGCAGTTACTTATATAACAAGAAAGAAAACAAATGTCCACAAATATTTTACTGACAAAATTCAAAATATAATAATAATGACTGAATACAGTTGTTTTGAGGGCTTTTTGATAACGCGTATCTACTATTGAGAAGAATGGGATTTTAGGACAGATAACATTTCACTTAACTGGGATCCAATGTTAGTACTCCTATAACCAAAGTGATAAAAGTAGGCCTGGGGCTTCCCTGGTGGGTCAGCGGTTGAGAGACTGCCTGCCAATGCAGGGGACACGGGTTCGAGCCCTGGTCTGGGAAGATCCCACATGCCGCGGAGCAACTACGCCCGTGAGCCACGATCACTGAGCCTGCGCGTCTGGAGCCTGTGCTCCGCAACAAGAGAGGCCGCGACAGTGAGAGGCCCGCGCACCGCGATGAAGAGTGGCCCCCGCTTGCCGCAACTAGAGAAAGCCCTCGCACAGAAACGAAGACCCAACACAGCCAAAAATAAATAAATATTTAAAAATTAAAAAAAAAAAAAAAAGTAGGCCTGACCTCACCCCAGACTTACTAAATTTTAATTTTTTTTTTTTTTTTTTTTTTTTTTTGGCTGCGTCGGGTCTTCGTTGCTGCACGCAGGCTTTCTCTAGTTGCAGTGAGCGGGGGCTACTCTTTGTTGCGGTTCCAGGGCTTCTCATTGCGGTGGCTTCTCTTGTTGTGGAGCATGGACTCTAGGCACGCAGGCTTCAGTAGTTGTGGTGCACGGGCTCAGTAGTTGTGGCTCGCGGGCTCTAGAGCGCAGGCCCAGTAGTTGTGGCATACGGGCTTAGTTGCTCCGCGGCATGTGGGATCTTCCCGGACCAGGGCTCGAACCTGTGTCCCCTGCATTGGCAGGCGGATTCTCAACCACTGCACCACCAGGGAAGTCCCTGAACGTGAATTTTAACAAGAGCCCCCAGTGGTTTGTGTGCACCCTAAAGTTTGAGAACACACTGGTCTAGTTTCTTAATACTACCTGAGCTGCATTTCTATCCCTTTAAAGAAGAAAATGAAAGCTGTGGATCCTAGAAAACATTCTCAAACCATCTGAAGTCCATTCAAGAACTCTTACAGGGTCTCTGGCCCTGAAGTGAAGATCCCAGGGACCCTATTGCCAGATCCACCCCAGGATGAAAATGTTCTGCAATTAGATTGTGGTGATGGCATTTAACCTGTGAATATACTATAAAACATTGAATTTTATACTCCAAATGGGTGGATTGTATGGTATGTGAATTATATCTCGATAAGGCTATTTTTTTAAATCAAATTAAAGAATTTTTGGGTTTAGGAGTGAGGCATTGCATTTTTAAAACTTCCCACAGTTTTCCAACAGACACCTCAAGTAGAGAATTGCAAGGACTCCAGGTTTTGGAGTTAGAAAGCTCTGAGTTCAAACACCAGCTTTGCTACTTATTGTGTTACAGAAGCTAAGCTACTTAACCTCTCTGAACCTCAGTTTCTTCTTTTGTAAAGTAGAGATAATAACAATACCCATCTCATGGGGTTTCTGGGGGGATAAAAAGTAACTGCTAATGCAAAATGTCTAGCACAGTCTGTGTCACACACTCTTGTTCCATGTGACATGATGGAATGCCTCAGACATCAAATACAAAGCCAAAAAGAAATCATTACATACTTCACATTATCCAAGTCATAATTAACCATACCTGTCCTATTATCCATGTTGTATTATATTTTATATTGGACTGAATATTTCCTGCTCCATTATTATACTTGCCTTAACTCGTTTTCCTTATGGCTCACGGTAATAATGACTGTAGACACTCACGCAGCACTCATATCCAAGTACCAGGCCCTGTTCTAAGGTTGCTTTATATATATTAACTCATTCAATCCTTACATCAACCCTTTGAGTTAGTTTTACTATTCCCATATTATTACAGATAGAGAAAATAAGGCAGAGGAGATTAAATAACTTGTTCAGTGCCACAAAGCTCAAAAGTGGTAGAGCTAAGATTCAAACTAATGCAGTCTTCCTCTAGTGACCATGTTTGTGATCATCATACTGTACCGTAGAATGAAATATATACACTTACACACATACACACATACATATACATATACAACAATATACTATATAACACACAGATTATGTATACACGTATGTTCTTTTTCTTTATATATATATATATATATATATATATATATACAAAATTTATATATATATATAAATTTTGTCTTGGTCAACGTTATACCAATGCCCAGCACTCCTGCTTTTGGAGGGTACACATGTGTGCACCAAAGGACCATACAAAGATGGACATACAGGCACACCTGCAGAATGAAAGATGGACTGCAGTAAACACAGATCCTTTTGTTCTTTTTTCCCAAGAAAAGAGGTCTCTATGACAATGCTACTCTAAATGTGGTTCACGGACTGGTGCTGGTCATAAACTGTTAGTCATTGGTCTGCGGCAAGATGTGTGCAAAGTTGAGAGCGTTTAAGAACTTTCATAGGAATTTGACATTGACACGACAAAGGAGTGTGTCATCAGTGGACTCATCTCGCTGTACAGTGAATTTTACAAAAGTATTAGTTTGAGGTGGCTTGGAAAATTAAAAACAAAGAAACTGGTTCTTTAGCACAGATAGTTTAGGAAACAACACTGGGAGGTGACCCGCAATATGTTTTCTTCCTCTTCTGATGTTCCTCAAACTACGTGTTCTCTCTGCCAAGAACAAAGCTTGGAGGCCTGAACGTTGAGTTTTAATATAGGAGTGTAGAGAGGAATATAAGAGATGACACTGGGGCAGCTTCTCCTGGCTAAGAAAGGACATGAAAGCTCCAGCAATGGTCAAGGTGTGCAGAGAGCAGAGGAAAATGAGGTGAGGAAGGGCCTGATGCTACTTGGGCTCCTGCAAGGATGGTCTGAGCAGCTCAGCTGGGAGAGGGGAGTTAGCAATGGCTGAGGGAACCGGAAGTGCTGAGGGGCCAGCAGACCTAAGAGCCTTGAGTAATGATGAACGCAGCCTCCCCCCGTCCCCACCTTGACAGAAGGTCACAGAGGTGATGACAACTCCTGAGACACTAGCGCACAGGGCCAGATCAGTGACAGTTTTATAGATACCAGCACAGATTGTGTGAGCCTGTGAACCAGGGAGAAAGGTAAAAATTGGGGCAGCAGGAAAAAAATATCCCAGGGAAATGCCTTTAGAAGTTACTTGACTCGACCAAGGTAACTCTGGCACAGAATAGGGACTCTGGTTCAAATCCAGGCTCTGAAATTTGTTAGACAGCGGATCTTGGAGACATGATTGAACCAAGACATGATCTTGGTTACATGGAAAGCGTCTGAATAGTCCTGAGGTCATAGGAAATCCTCAGGAAGGATGAAGAGTTACTATTATTATCGGTGGCAGTACTGGAGACACATTTTATGTTTGCTGACCCAGGTTCAATAGTTTTCACACTATAATCAATCACATACTACCACTGGATTTTATCTTCATTGTTCAGGAACCTATTCTGTAGATCTGAGTGGTGCTAATATTTAGTTATATCCTACTGTGCTTAAGTATAAAGCCAAACATATAACTATTACTCATAAGAACAATGAGACAAACAGGAATTCACTTGAAAGAAAATCAATAGCTGTTTCATTTGTTGTGTATAACCGATTTAGAAATAACCTTCCTGTGTTTAGAGCTCAAACTCAGTAATAGCCAACCAAATTAGATGACAGCTGTGAATGGTTTGAACTAGGTTAAATTCTTCTTTCTGGAACATGGCTACTACAAAGAGAACATCCCGGTCTTTTTTTTTTCCATATTACTGACAACTTCCTTGTAATTAAGTTACTTTTCCTGAGCTGGTCTCTCAATTAGAGGACAGTGATTCTTCGTCACAAAATATGTTTTAATACATTTCTAGTTCCAGCCAAAATTTATAACTTAAAAATTATACATTTATTTATAGGCACAGACATCTTTGAATACACCATTATTTGTTGAAAGTTGGGGGAAAATGCCTATTTTGTATCAGGCCCTTGCTACTACTTTGAATATTCATCCTTGATATCGTATCACTTGATTTATTTTTTATTAATTAATTAATTTTTTATTGAGGTATAGTTGATTTACAATGCTGTGTTAGTTTCAGGTATACAACAAAGTGATTCCATTATACATATATATTCCTTTTCAGATTCTTTTCCCATATAGGTTATTACAAAATATTGAATATAGCTCCCTGTGCTGTACAGTAGGTCCTTGTTGTTTATCTATTTTATATATAGTAGTGTGTATCTGTGACTCCCAAATTCCTAATTTATCTCTCCCCACCTCGCAATCCTTCCCCTTTGGTAACCATAAGCTTGTTTTCTATGTCTGTGAGTCTGTTTCTGTTTTGTAAATAAGTTCATTTGAATACATCCTTGAATATACCATTATTTGTTGAAAGTTGGGGAAAAAATGCCTATTTTGTATTAGGCCCCTTACTGCTTAGAAAATTCATCTTTGATATCATATCACTTGATTTAAATGAAATTAACTTCAGATTTTTAAATCATATGCTAATGTTAATATAATTTCACACCAGGAGACTAAAATCTATTGCTCTCTATACACAGAGCTTGGGAGGATATATCAATGGATTTGTCTATATTCTGACACTTGAATTAAATAAATATATTTCATATGATCTCTCTTGGTCTGTGTTTACCAAGCGGGCTGTTGCTGAACTTTGGCTTTTATAATCCAGATAAAAGTATGTTTAGATTTAAAGTCTATTTTTGAACCCTGGAACATCATTATTTGATGGCTAGATTCCAAATATGATTTCTCTACCCATACACACCCCTCCTCCCACCCCATCTCAACTATATTTTCTGGTAAAATCTACCACTTCCATTCTTAGAATACACTGTCAATGTTAAATAATTTTTTACATTGTTTGGTTTTAAGGATTTTGCTTCCTTTAAAATGAAATATATCTTCAAGTTGTTTTTTTTAATCATTATCTTAATTCCCCTCCAAGTCCTGATTCTTGGAAATATTTTCCGACTGCACAACACCAAAAACAAAAATGCCACCAAAGTCTATTTACATGAACCAGAAATCCTTAAATGAATTGGACGTGTTCATAATGTAGGAACAGAGTGTTTCCTGGCATTCGGTTAGAAAGATTAGATCAAATTAGCCTGGATAAGTCCGCTGTTACAAGGACTGGAAATTGCTAAATTAAACTTTAACAAGAGTTACAAATGGTACTGTGCCTACTTGGAAATGAATAAGGTTATTAAGGCGTTCAGGGAAGGTAAGTCGGATTTTAATATTTGTATTCAGTGAAGAAGAAAATGAAGTAAAAGCCTATTAAATTATTTTTGTAGCTGATAATGCTTAGAGAAGATTGTTTTTTTAAAAAAAACTAAGGTGAGAGAACATTTAAATGAACAAGAAGTAGTTGAAAAAGGAAACAGTGGCAACTCTAAAAATTGAGCCTGAACTTTTGTTAGCAAAAACAAAGATGGGAGCTAACATGCAAGAGAGCATCCCCATGGCAGAAACAACAATGAAGCACAGTGCAAAGTAGCTGCCAACTTACAATTACTTGACAACCGTGACGCTCACGTACAGAATCATGGGTGAGAAAAATCAGACTCTTCTTGAACAGATAAGGGAATACCTAGTATAAATATTATTTTTATGTATTATGAAAACCTATCAACCATTTAATACCAATTGTCAAGGAAAATTGGAACTGCAACATTTAACATCTGCCCGGGACACCACAGCCTGCCCTCTTGAGCCAGACACTAGAGCACAGAGGTGCTGAGATGATAGGGCACAATGGCTGAGAATATGGGCTCTGATTCTGGGCTGCCTGGGTCTGAAGCTGGGCTCAATTACTCATTAATTATGCATAACCTCTATGATCCTCAGTTTCTTCTTCTGTAAATGGGGTGAGGATGATGATATCTATCCCATGGGGTTCTTGTGAAGATTAAATGAGTTAAACAATCTAAAGCACTTAGAACCACCCCTGGAATATTCTAAGTATTATTTGTCCTTTCTGAACATGAAAAAAAAATCCTCATTCAAAGTGAATACCGTGTGTTAGTAAAAATACATACTCTGGCCAATGATCCTATAAATTGAGAGGAACAGAATTTCTAAGGTCCCTTGCACTCTGAAATGCTATAAGCCTATGCTTGTTAAAGAAAGAGATTTCTAGGGACTTCCCTGGCGGCCCAGTGGTTGCGACTCTGAGCTTCCACTGCAGCGGGCGCGGGTTCAATCCTTGGTCAGGGAACTAAGATCCCGCATGCCATGTGGTGTGGCAAAAAAAAAAAAAAAAAAAGAGAGAGAGAGAGATTTCTAGAATACAGAGGATAAGTCTGCTTTCTTAACATTTGGATACTGATATTTTTGATTCCATGACATATCAACATATTTCACGACTCTATAAGGGCAAACTACTTAGCATTCTTTTCTCTTTAACAAGAACAACAAAAATGTGACTGAAACACCATTATCCCCATCCTTGAGCCCCAAATGGTTGCTCAGAATGTTCATATCTCCTTATGTGCATCTGCTCAGTTCTGCCTCAGATGGCAGGGCCATTTGTGATGTGAATCATGAGGGATTCGGCCAGGTATAGGTGTCCGCTCCACGGCTCTGCGTTCCCATCCTTGATACACCTGATCCTCACCTGGTGACTCAGTTCTAATAACTCGCTCCCACCTTCTATCCACATGCTGCCCCACTGGCCGCCAGTGCCACCTCCCACACTTATAGAACAATTACTACAGGCCAGGCACTGTTTTTTTAAGTATTTTACATCTATTAACCCTTTTAATCCTACAACACCCCTATGAGTACAAACTATTATTACTCCCGTTTTACAGATGAAGAAACTCAGGAAAAGATAAGCTAGATTTTCTCAATTTCACACAGCTGGTCAGTAGCAGAGCTGGGATTCAAATTTAACCCTACACTATACTGCCTCGGTAGTTAAGACCCAGGACCTTGGTCCCTGCTCCTGAGTTATTCTTTTTAATGTATTTTTGGCTGTGTTGGGTCTTTGTCGCTGCGCATGGGCTTTCTCTCTAGATGCAGCGAGCGGGGGCTACTCTTCATTGCGGTGCGCGGGCTTCTCACTGTGATGGCTTCTCTTGTTGCAGAGCACGGGCTCTAGGTGCGCGGGCTTCAGTAGTTGTGGCACACGGGTTCAGTAGTTGTGGCTTGTGGGCCCTAGAGCGCAGGCTCAGGAGTTGTGGTGCACGGGCTTAGTTGCTCCGCGGCATGTGGGATCTTCCCAGACCAGGGCTCGAACCTGTGTCCCCTGCATTGGCAGGTGGATTCTTAACCACTGCGCCACCAGGGAAGTCCCCCTGAGTTATTCTTATATTAACAAATCTTACTTTAATATTTATATAATGCTTCATAGTTTTAAATGACTTCACCTCCATGAACTTATCTGTTCATGTGACCACTATGTGAGATAGGATAAGTATGAGGAAACAAAGGCTCACAGAGAGATACAGTGTAAAGGAGGTAGTGGCTGGTAGAATCAGAATTTAAACCTGGGTCTTTGGCTACCAAAGCCTGTGTTCTTCCCATCACTCCCATGATTTTGTTCTGAAGGTTTAGAAAAAGAAGATACCCATAAGATAGGGACTTTCTGGGTATGGATTTTCTGATGGAGCTGGGGTCTAACCAAGACCTTGAATTCTAGATAACTCTCAGGGAGGAGAGGATGAGAAAATACAGAATAAAAGAAAAAAATAACAGAAAAGGGAGATGAGAAAGGATAGATGCTAGATAGATTATCATGAAAGAAATGAAAGGCCTTGGTAATGGCTTAGGTATTGAGAGCAAATGAAAAGTTAGACACAAAACTGATTCCTAGGTTTCAAATGTGAGAAACCAGGAGATCATCAATGCCATTAGCAGAAACATGGATGAAAGAGGAAGTGGTTTCACATAAAAGACAGTGAGTTTGGCTACAACCATGAAGAACATTGGGTGACAGTTGGACTTGGAAGTACAAGTGGGAAAATATACAGCAGATAGAAAAACCTAGAAATGGGTATCTTGGAGGCATCCACTGGGAAGTGATATTTAAAACTATGAGTCGATGAGAAGTCACAGGCAAAGGAAAGAAGTAATACATTATGGTGCAAACGCTAAACTTTGGGGGAAACCATCACTTAGGGAAGAGAAGAGGAAGTAAGACAAAAGAGAAAGTGGTAGAAAAGTAGCTGGATAGATTGTATAGAGTCACAGATAACAAGGATGGAGAACATTCAAGAAGTAGGAAGTGATCATGAATGTCACATAAAGCAAAGGAGTCAAACAGAACGAGGATTTGAATAAGTATACTTCACAGCACTTATCACAATTGTAATAAATTATTTGGGTAAATTGACATCTTTCCTAACTAGACTGGAGGTACTTAAAGGCAGACCTAAGTGTTTCCTACTGTAACTTCAGTGCCTAGCAGTGCCCATGCACAGTTGTCACTAAATAAACAGTTACTGAATGGGTGAATCAATAGATGAATGAATGAATGCAACTAGATTTCCTAAAAGCACCACAAATGACCCTTGGAAGTACAGTATCAATAAAGCGATGGAGGTAGATGTCATGTCATAGGGCAATTTAAAGAAAGTGTGATTTTAAAACAGAGAAAGTAGGTAGTAAAACAGTAGGGGCAGATTTTAGTAACCATTTCTTAGAGATGTGTTTTTGCTGAAAAGAGAGACAAACCAGATCACGTGGATTTCCTATCCTGGTACACTATATATTTACCAGATTTTGTACCTCTAAAAGCTCTGCCTGACTTCCAGATGATCTTCAAGAACTTACGGCAGCCACTACAGTTGCCAACTCTACAAGTGATGAAAGCAAGGGGACCTACCTGCTTTACTAGCACTATCGTGAGTAGAATCAGATGTCCATGGGTTAGGCATGATGGAAGATGGGAGAAAGCAGGGTAAAGAAACAGAGGTCAAAGGAAGTGATGGTGCTATCCACAGAAAGATGTCGCCAGGAATGGACCCAGGTTCAAGAGAAGTTAAAGTCCTGTGAATGTGTGTGTGGGTAAATGTGTGAGAGTGAGAGCATACACAAGCAACAGATGGGATGTACAAAAACGTTGCTACAAGTAAATTCTAAATAGAAAGGATTAAAGCTAAGTGTTTACATATGCTGGCAAGATAGTCATAACATATGCCATTGTATAATAAAGCTTAGGTAAAACAAACTGTTCATTTCATAAATTAAAGCTGCATTTCCTTTTCCTTTTCTTAACATACTAAATGATTATAAGAAAATCATTTCAACAAAAATACTAGATGTGCCTCCAGGACACAAAGAAGTAGAACTATTTTATTAATATTATTTTATTCCCTAAACCTATTTTTTTTTCCTAAACCTATTAGAAGACTTTATCAAACCTGAATAAGTTGAATGACAACACAGCTAATTCCCAAAGGCTGGCACAGCATTTCAGAAATCCTAAGTACATAGAATAAATATGATTTGACAACAAAAAGACATCTTCTCACCTTTTCCCTTATCTGTTTCCCTGATATAAGTTGTCCATATGTAAATACATATATATATGTGTGCACGTGTATTTATATACTCAGGGATGTAGGGATCTATTTAAGAATTTCACTAGTGTCCAATTGAATGTCTTCATGCACTTAAGCCATGGGGTTTAAATTATAACAGTCTTGTGTTTAAGCTGTTGTCTAAACAACATATAAACAGTTTATTATAAAGTGAAAAAATTAAACACTCAATTCCTATGCTTAAAAGATATTTTAAGGAGGCCAAGATTTAAGCAGTATTTTAAATATATTATCATATATAAGTAATATTTTCTACTCATGACTTTGAATGCTTTAAATAGATACCTCCTTTGTTCTCCAAATGGTATGATATGCAAAATGTATTTTTCACTTAAATGAGGAAGACAGCATTGCTAATTAAAACAATCTATATTAAAGAGAAATCTTTTAAAACCTGACTCATCTCTCCAGTGTACTATATTCATATTCACAGTCAGTATCTCATCTTCCTGTTGTGTTAAAAACATCATATTCATGTTGAAATTATTCCAGGACTTTCCAACTTTAGCAATCCTTCTACTAAAATATATATCCATACTAGATATTTAACCATATCAAGAATAGGACTGAGTGCAAAAAACAATTCAACAGTGCTAAATAAAACCTGACTTTTCTAACAAATGAAAGAAATTCAGAGCAAAATAACTGCTATTTTACACATAGAGGTGTGACAGGTTTTTGGCAAAGGGACACAGTACTTCTGCTATGAACTTGATTTCTTTATGTCATTAGGATACATAATTGCTCCTATGTTCAGTGGGATCTAGTGCCATATTTCAATTTGCAGATTAAATTAAGTGCTAATAAAAAGAAGATGCCTATATTTCCCTCCTCAATCCATCAAACTTATATAGCAGCCCAATGGCCAAAACGTTCCTTCTGTATATATTCCTTTCTTTCTCCTTTTAATCAAATGGTGAAAGGAGTCTTTCATTTCCTGACAAGCAAACCCCACCCCACAAACACACAAAAATTCAAAAAAGCAGATGTCACCCTGAAGACCCCTAGACACATTATTCTTACCTCAATCTGATGGCTAGAACATTTCTGTAGGCTCACTTTTCTTTCAGACACACAAACTGTAGAATGCTGGACTACTTGATGCTCCTGGAGTGCTAGGAGCAGAAACTTGAAAAACCAGCCTCTTGTGTTCCCACAAACTATTTACACAGTGAACACACCCAGTAGCACACAGTAATGTCTACTTGTGCTGGATAGCTATTCCGAAGAAGCAGGTGGTATCTCTACTTTCAAAAAGGAATGCCTTTGTTGATCAACAGGGGAAAGGTAATAGCTGTTTTATCCTCTAAAGCACATTTAGGAAGATTTTTGATATGAGTTACTTTCTAAATCAATGTTTTAAAGATGACTCATTCTTTTAATATTCTATTCCCCCAAAACTCTATTACTAAAGGACCTGGGAAAAAATATATATCTAATGGTAACAACCAACACATACATGCCAGGTACTATTCCGAGTGCTTTACATATATCATTTCTCACAATTTCCAAAACTTATTAGGTATGAACTATTATTATCCCCATAATACAGATGAGGAAACTAAGAAATTTGCCCACGGTTACCCAATTAGTAAATGGTACAGCCACAAGTTAAATCCAGGCACTTCAGCACCACAGTTCATGTGTCTAACCATGACACCGCACTGTGTACTTATGACTTTTAGAAGATAATTATAACAGGATGTGGCTACTCAGCTAAACATTAGATAATGAGTGAAGTTTTCTTAGTACTTGTACTACATCATAAGTTGAAGTAAGTGAAAATTTTGGAAGATTATTTCCCCAAGATGAGTATTCATTTATATTATCATAGCAGGCCTCTTTATAGCTGCAGTGGGCCTTTGGGGTCTTGGGGAATTAAAAAAAAAACAAAAAACAAAAAAACAGGAGTCTAGCTTAAAGTACCAATAAAATGATTACTTCCGTAAGTTCAAAGAGTCATACAGGAGAAGCCAATACAATACCTTTAAAAAGTCTCAAGGATAAATGTTTTGTTCTGTTTTTCAGATTAGATAATTCCTACTAACCCGTCTTCAATTTCACTGACTCTTTCTTCAGCCATGTACAAGCTGATGTTGAGCCCATCTGGTACGTTTTATTTTGGTGATTGTAAGTTCTAAATTTCTATTTGGTTATTTACACTTTCCATTTGTCTGTGAAAATTCCCTATCTGTTCATTCATTAAGACCATATTTCTTTCATTCATTGAACATACAGTAAGTCCCCTACATACGAACGAGTTCCATTCCGAAAGCGTGTTCATAAGTCCAATTTGTTCATAAGCCCAACAAAGTTAGCCTAGGTACCCAACTAACACAATGGATTATGTAGTACTGTACTGTAATAGGTTTATAATACTTTTCACACAAATAATACATAAAAAACAAACACAAAAAATAAAGAAAACCTTTTTAATCTTACAGTACAGTACCTTGAAAAGTATAGTACTGTAGTACAGTACAACAGCTGGCATACAGGGGCTGGCATCGAGTGAACAGGCAGAAGAGTTAGTGACTGGAGGAGGGAGAGGAGGTGGGAGATGGTAGGGCTGAAGGATCGTCAGCAATAGGAGATGGAGGGCAAGCTGCAATTTCACTCACGCCTGACGTTGATGGAACACACATTCGCATTTTTGAAAGTTCGCAACTTGAAGGTTCGTATGTAGGGGACTTACTATATTCTTTAGTTCTTTGACTGTAGAATAGTTGTTTTAAAGTCTTTGTCTAAAAAGTCCAACAATGGGCCATCTTGGGGTTTTTTTCCATTGACTTCTTTTTCTTGACTACTAACAGGCCATATTTTCCTGTTTTCTGCATGTTGAATATTTTTATTGTATATTGAACAATGTGGATGATATGTTTAGAAACTCTGGGTTCTGAAGAGTGTTGATGTTTGTTCTAACAGGTAGTTCAATACATTTGGTCTTATGCTTTGTTAAAGTAGGTATGCAGAAAGTCAAAGGTATTTCCTAAGCCTGATTACTTTTGAGGAATCAGCCTCCAAATTCTATCTCTTCTACAGATCTTGTAAGGGTTGGGTTTTAGGATTTTTAAGGGTGAATCTATTATAGGCCTTACACTGGGGCATAATCTTTACTCCGAAGGCTTCTGGTTTCTCAGCTGGATACCCAGCATATTATTATCAAGGTATTATCAACGACTCATCACTCTTGTTGCCTGGATTTCCAACACCCCCCAGCATGGATCAACTGGTAATATCTCTCTTCCTCTCTTAATCCTGTACCCTCTGGTCAGTCTCAGGTAGTCTTGCCCTGTGAATATTCAGCCCAGTCCTCAGCCAAAGACTCTTGGTAAACCTCCAAATGAACTTTTGAAGACCTTCCTTTATATAGCTCCCTCTTCTCTGATGGCCTGTCTTGCAAATTCTAGGTTCTTTAGGTCTACTGAATTCTGATTTCTACCTCATCAGCCCAGCAATACCACTGTGCTTTGCCTAGATTCCAGCTCACTGTGCCATTGGGATGTTTTCCCCAGGCAGAGAACTGGAGCAATGACTGAGCTACCTTGTGTGCTTCCTTTCTCTCTGGAATCACAACATTGTGCTGCCCATTGTACAATGCTCAAAAACAGTCAGCTCATATATTTTGCCCATTTTTGTGATTCTTTTTGGCAGAACGGCTACTCGAGTACCAGTTACTCCATCATAGTCAGAGTGAGTCTCCCAAGGAGATTCATCTTTGATCAAATTTAAGTTGTCATAAGAAACCTGTGTGTTCTGTTTAGTCTTAACACAGTCTTGCACAATTTTACGCCATCTCAAAACGTAATCATATACATCATACGACAGGAAGGTGGCGGGAAACAACTTCAAGGGAGATGGGCTAAATTAACTGGCTGCTGCATCCTTTATCCTCACCTGGAATCTTAGTTTGGGTTCCATTAGAAGCAGATGCTGAGACATGGATTCAAGTAAAAGTACTTTATTTGGGAGGTGTCTTAGCTTCCTATGGCTTCTGTAACAAATTATCACAATCTTGGTGGCTTAAAAAAAACACACAATCATTGTCTTACAGTTCTAGAGGTCAGAAGTCTGAAATCACTTTTTTTTTAAAATTTATTTATTTATTTATTTATTTATTTATGGCTGTGTTGGGTCTTCGTTTCTGTGCGAGGGCTTTCTCTAGTTGTGGCAAGCGGGGGCCACTCTTCATCGCGGTGCGCGGGCCTCTTACTATCGCGGCCTCTCTTGTTGTGGAGCACAGGCTCCAGATGCTCAGGCTCAGTAATTGTGGCTCACGGGCCCAGTTGCTCCGTGGCATGTGGGATCCTCCCAGACCAGGGCTCGAACCCGTGTCCCCTGCATTGGCAGGCAGATTCTCAACCACTGCACCACCAGGGAAGCCCTGAAATCACTTTTATTGGGCTAAACTCGGGTATCGGCAGGGCCACACTCCCTCCAGAGGCTCTAGGGGAGAATTTGTTTCCTTGCCTTTTCCAGCTCCTAGAGATGCATTCCTTGTATTCCTTGCCTGTGGCCCATTCTACCATCTTCAAAGCCAATAGTATAGCATCTTGCTTCGGTGGTCACAGTGCCTTCTTCTGTGTCAAATCTCTCCCTCAACCATCCTCTTATAAGGACACTTACAATTACACTAAGGGCCCATCCATAAAATCTAGGATATTCTCCCCATCTCAAAATTCTCCACTTAATCATATTTGCAAAATCTCTTTTGCCATACAAGGTAAACTTTACAGGTTTATGGATTAGAACCTAGATATATTTTGGGGCCATTATCCAGTCTACCTAAGTCCACACTCTGGCCCCTAGAGATTCATGTCCATCCCACATGCAAGACACATTCACCCCACCCTTCAACCCCAAAAGTCTCAAACTATTTCAGAACTAACTCAAAGTCTAAAATCTCATCATCTAGATAAGGTATGAGTGAGATTCTCAGGCAAAATTCTCCTCCATTTGTGGACTTGTGAAACTAGAAAACAAGTGGTCTACTCTCAAAATACAACGGTGGGACAGGCATAGGATTATAGTTATGCATATTCTGATTGCAAAAGAGAGAGAAAGGAAAGAATCCCTAGCCCCAAGTGATTTCAAAATCCAGCCAGAAAGTTCCATGAGGTTTCAAGGCCTAAAAATATTCCTCTATGGCTTGAAGCTCTGCCCTTGGCCTGTGGTTCAACGCTTTGGGACACAGTCTCCATCCTAGGGCCCGTGGCTCTGACCTCTGGGCACATTTCAATATTACTGAACAATATTCTTGTGTCTGTTCTTTGTATTCAGTTTTTAAATGGTTATAACATCTGCTGGTTCTCTCAGGACTCAAGTAAAATCTCTTAGCATGTGTTCATTTCACATCCATATGAACATCATGATTTTATTTTGTTCTAAAAATTATCTTTTAGACAAATTTAATATAAAGAAATCAATTGCATTTCTATATACTAAAAACAAAGTATCAGAAAGAGAAATTAAGGAAACAATCCCATTTACCATCGCCTCAAAAAGAATAAAATACCTAGGAATAAACCTATGTAAGGAGGTCAAAGACCTATACTTCAAAAACCTTAAGATGCTGATGAGAGAAATTGAAGACGACACAAACAGGTGGAAAGATATACCATGTTCTTGGATTGGAAGAATCAGTATTGTTCAAATGACCATACTACCCAAGGCAATCTATGGATTTAATGCAATCTCTATCAAATTACCAATGGCATTTTTCACAAAACTGGAAAAAATAATTTCAAAATTTGTATGGAAACACAAAAGACCCTGGATAGCCAAAACAATCTTGAGAAAGAAGAACGGAACTGCGGGAATCAGATTCCCTGACTTCAGACAATATTACAAAGCTACAGTCATCAAAACAGTATGGTACTGGCATTAAAAACAGACATATGGAACAGGATAGAGAGCCCAGAAATAAACCCACACACTTATCAATTAATCTCTGACAAGGAGGCAAAAATATACATTGGAGAAAAGACAGTCTCTTCAATAAGTGCTGCTGGGAAAACTGGACAGCTACATGTAAAAGAATGAAATTAAAACAGTCTCTAACACCATATACAAAAATAAACTCAAAATAGATTAAGGACTTAAACCTTACCTGAGCCTAGCCTTGCATTGTCTTTGAACTGGTTTACATCCCTCTGTAAATTGGTGGTCACTGATAGACATACTAAATGCCTTGTCCAAGAGAGATCCATTTGTCTCCCCTCACATATTGTAATAAAACCAATCATGCCTCCGTTTACACATTTAAATACCCTTTTCCAATATTTCTATGCTTGTTCTTTGGGTTATCTTTTGGTTACACCATCTGCCTTTTCCCTCATGAGTTAAACAGATTCTTTTAATACATTTACATTTCATATATGTATGAGTGCCATGATTTTCTCTGCTTAAAAATATATTTTAACTGTTTTGGAGGTCACATGGGTATGCCCATGGACTCACCTGACTCAAAGCCAGGTAAACTCCAAAGATGCAAAAATGTGCCTCATTCTCAGGTTTTTTTTTTTTAATTTATTTTATTTATTTTATTATTTTTGGCTGCCTTGGGTCTTCGTTGCTGTGCACGGGCTTTCTCTAGTTGCGGCGAGCAGGGGCTACTTCTTCGTTGCGGTACGCAGATTTCTCATTGTGGTGGCTTCTCTCATTGCAGAGCACGGGCTCTAGGTGCATGGGCTTCAGTAGTTGTGGCGCATGGGCTCAGTAGCTGTGGCTCGTGGGCTCTAGAGCACAGGCTCAGTAGTTGTGGCACACGGGCTTAGTTGCTTCGTGTCATGTGGGATCTTCCTGGACCAGGGCTCGAACCCGTATACCCTGCTTTGGCACTTAACCACTTAACCACTGTGCCACCAGGGAAGCCCCATTCTCAGTTTAAAGCCCAGGAGTGTCTTGTCTTGTTTCTTCTAGGTGATTCCAATGCACCAATAGGACTTGCGTGATTTTTTTCCTAATTTTAAAATTTTCCTCTATACTGATTTTGTGGTTCTGTTTTGTTTTTGCTCATTTACAGATGATAAGTTATTCCTATTGTTGGCAGAAATGGTGGAGAATTTGGCTTTAGGATCTGACCATCTGGAGACCTCGATAAATGGGTCCACAGAGATTTGGTTTCCACTGAGTAAGAGACAACAGAGAATCTGGTTTTCTAGTCTTTGTCTGTCTATTTGCTTATTCAAATCATATCCTGTAGAGGACAACAGGTATTTGATAGGTGGACCAGTTAGTTTTTCTATGTTTATACTTGACCCATGGCTGAAATGGTAGAATTGAAGCTATAATCTCAATTTTTCTGTGCGTGTATGTCCATATGTCTGTAACTCAGAAATGCCCTCACCTCTGATTGTGTGAGTGTGTAATATATTTCTATCGCTGAATTATATTAATATAATAGATTATAAAATCTCTTAAATTAATGGGGCTCTGTTCTGACTGGCATATCTAGATAAATTATTATATAAATTGAATATTCCTAAATTTCCCTAAAAATAAGGAAGCTGAATTATGGGACCTTAAATGAGTTACATTTAAACAATATACATTCTCCCAGAAACCAATTCATAACTATTTTAAGAAATCAACACTTCTATATTGAAGAGTTTGGCTTCTTTTCCCCAGGGGAGACCATTAAACCCTTTCTGTGTCTAGACCACCCATTTCTCAGGACACAGGAGAGGAGGCTCAACAACAGGGAGCAGGGCTGGGCTCGCGTCCCTGCTGTGGACCCACTTGCCACGTGACCTTGGGAGAGCTGATCGGCATCTCTGGGCCAAAGTGGCCTCAGCTGTAAAGTGGAGACCCTAAAAAACAATCCCTGTCCTCTGTGCCCCACTCACCCACCTTCAGTAGAGAACTTTCCTTACGAAAAGATCACAGACTGGTAACTGTACACCTCGAGCAGATCTTTGAGATAATTTAGTCCAAACTCCTCATCTTATAGCCATGGAAGCTGACGTGCCCCAAGTAAGCTACACTTATGGGAGACCAGAACACAGTTTCCCCCCCATCTTCTTTCACTATTTTGCACTTTTGTGCCATGAAGACTCTCTCTTCCACAGTCCAGTTGGTGAATTCTTCTCATCCTACATCTCAGAACCCAAGTATCTCACAATCGCAGTATCTAACCTGTCTCCCTGCTGCAAACCGGTTTCCTTTAGTAGATCTTGCTTTAACAAACGTTTAGAGAGATTTTCCCCATAGTGATTCGAGAACCCTAAATATAAGAGACCAATCTTTTATGCTCATGAAGAACTCTGAAGGAGAAATGCTAAATGGAACACCAAGCGCAGGGTCTGTTCATTGCCTTTCCTTAGATTTGAAGACATACTCCTAAAAGAATAAAACGAACTTACTACTGCACAGCTACGCAAACATGATTTGTGGACGGATGTAGGTCATTAAATTATTTGCTACTGGTCAGCTGCAAGAGGTACGGAAATCAAGAGTTAGCATTTAGTGACCTTTCTAGCAATCTGGCTGGAACCCAGCTCTTAGGTGAGCAGAGTCATCTCGTTGAACAGGATATGTATTAATCCACGTGTGGTTGAACTCGAATCAAGTGTCATATGGAAGCTTCATACTAGTCATGTAAAATAAGACTATATATCAGTTTGCAATGAATTTGTACAGTAACAGAAAATATTGGCCCTATACCAAAGACAATTTGAAGAGCACCACGCTATGCTAATTCACTGAACGAGAAGAATTTCATCCTTCAGAAAACTGTGGTTTTAGACTTAATTTACAATGGAAATAATGAACTGAAATATCTTTAGGAGTCAGCTATGTACTGTAAATGAGTGAAGTGGGTCACACATGAGATACAATAGGGAAGGGACAGGCCCCGTATGAATGGTACAAAAAGCTAGGATTATAATCACGTATAGCCACACATTTTGATTTCACCAAAGAAGCCAGTAACTGAGGTTTTCAGGTAAAAAGTTCTTGATTCTTAAATGTTGGTAGATAGTTAAGTTTCCTTTAAAAACATCACTGTAGGCCTAATAATCCCATTTACTGACTAGATTAGGTAAGGGGCCACGTTGTAATTTGTTCTCTAGGGAGATGATATATCGATGTTCATATAGTCTTCTCTTCCTTGAATCCTATTTTGAGGCTCCAAAAGCCCTTTCTAAAGACTCAGGTTGTCTCTGGCCACTTCCTGCAAGATCTGTCAGATTCAGGGACCAAGGGAGCCTGGGCCTTCAAAACACCTCTGTTCTCAAAAGCTGATCTCAGTAAGGAGCCGGACTAGTTCCCAGGCCTCGTGTTCATGCCAACAGCAAACCGACGCTACTCTGCAAGACCTTTCCAGGCTCGACTCGCGGGCTCGCGTCGTCCCCCACGGGATGCTTTCCCGTGTGCTGACCCGTGTCTGGTGTCTGACCCCGGCCTGCCCTGACACTGCTTTTGACCACAGACCTGGTTCGGCAGCCACACCCTCCCCAGCCTCTGTCCCTACTCACTCCGCTTTTAGTTTCCCCACTCCCAACAGGGCACTGGTCGCCACTGGTGTTCTCTCTGCAGGGCTCACGTTAGAATAAATCCTTCTTCACCATCCCCCTTCCCACCTCTTCAAAATGCACAAAAAGCCTAAACTTGGGTGCCTCATGCTTTCCCAGGGGCAGTGGTTCTCACCCTCTGCCTGCCTTCCTCCCCTGCGTGGACGATTCCCGGTCCCGTGTAGGAGGGGATTTGGCAGGGGGCGCAGTTAGACTGATGACGTGCTGGCCGGGGCCGGGGGAGGGGGGCATGTCTCCTGTGAAAGCCACAGGCACAGCTGAAGCACGATTCTTACAGGGATGGGGGTATAGCTCTGCCTGCTTTTAGACATTCCCCACCGTGAATAAAGTTCACACCAACTGCTCTTCCACCCTCTCCACCCATCCCTGTTGCCATCACCTCCCACTTTTAGACGTTCTCCGTCATGAATAAAGCCTTTGGCTCCTCCCGACACGGTTTTCAGCCCCTCCTCCGTTACCACCATCACTCTGGAAATTCAACATGCTTGGGAGGCCCCGCCAACCTCCCAGCCTCCCAGGCCTGGACTCCCTCAAGTGAGGAAGCCCTCTCCCCCGACAACTTTGGCCAGCGAAATCCTTTAACAGCATTTATTGATGACAGAAGCTGGGGTACCTCGGCTGAGAAGTTCTGCCTTGGGCTGAGGCCGTGAGGGCTCCCGCCAGGCTCTGGGGACCCCGGCTTCAGCCGTTCCTTCTGGATCCGGGCACCTTATCAAATAGAGCAAAGGCCGTATCCTTCAAGTGGCGATGGGGCTCTGCTCTCTCCATGTCTTGCGGAGTGATCTGCATACCGCCATTGGCCTCAGTGCCTACCAGATCCAGGATGTACTCAGTAAGGTAGTCGAGCATGGCAAGGAGGAAATCTGTCGTGGATGAACTCAGGGTATGGACATACTGATACTCCCGCACAAGACGGTCCACGTAGCTCATGGGGAACTGTAGCTCGGTGGTTATAAGATGGGCTGGAGTCTGATAGGAGTGCTCGTGGCTTCATTTTTCTGACATGATGTTTGCTGGCTTTGCCTCTGCTGATCAGCTCTGTTTGACTTTCCTGCTGGACTGGGCCTCCCAAGACACCTGCACGCAGCCCGGCACATTATATCCCTGTGCTCTAGCCCCTTCATTGGTCAGGGAGCTAGCTGCCTTTGTGACATCCTAAACTTTGGGATGTCACTGGTTCCCACTGTGCCCTAATCAGGCCTCAGCCAAGACACACCCATGACAGAAACCTGCTCACCCTGACTGGACCCTGATATTGAGGGAACTGTACTTGACGTTAACATTGTAGAAATAAATGTATGCTTCAATGGCAAACTTTTCCCTGTCCCTAGGACACCACACCACATTACCTGATTCTAGCCTTGTACTGTCTTTGAGGTCTTTTACAACCTTTAGTTAGTTGTACATTACTGATAAACATATAAGATATCCTGTATAGTAGAGATTAAATTGTCCCCTTCTCATGATGTAATGAAACCAGTTTTGCTTGCATGTACACATTCATTTAAATATTCTTGATCAATATTCCTGTATCTAAAGTTTGGACTCTCTTTGGAACCAGTTATAACATTTTTCCACTCCCTCATTGAGTAAAACAGAATCTTTTAACTCATGTTCATTTCATGTTTACTATGAGTGTCTTGATTTTATACAGTTTGAAAAATAACTTTTGATCATTTTGGAAGTTACAGTGAGATGCTCGATGGATTCATCTATCAGAACCAGGTAAATATTGTAAAGAGAGGGCAAAGTGTACTTGGTGCTCAGTTTAAGCCCAGACGTGTCTCTTCTTGGCTGTCCTTGGTGAAGCCAAAGCACCAAGAGATGTTCCTTCTCATTTTTTTTCTCATTTTAATTTTCCTCTCCTCAAAGTTTGTGTTTCTGCTTTATTTTTGTTCATTTACAGCTGATAACAGTTACAGCCATTTCCATTCCAAAAGAGAAAGTAGAAAAAAGGACTCTCCGATTCAAGCAATTTCAATATCCAAGCAGGCAAACCTCCATAGGTTTCAAGGCCTGGGAATAATCCTTTGTGGCTTGAAGCTCATCCCTCTGATTCCATGACTTTACCCATGCCCATAGCTCCGCCCCATAGGCCCTAAGCTCTGCCTTCGGAAGCATCTTGCCTGTATTTTGAATGGAACACATGTTTGCCACTGAGTACTATTACCAGCCTGTTTTCTGCTTGTCAAATTTTGGGAGTCCCACAGCCTCCTTTCATTTCATCTTTTATCCCTTCTTTCAGTTAGAGATGGCATTTTTAATGCTGACTTAACATGCTCAAAATCGTGTAGTCTCCCATATGTGTCTTGGGGAATTATGCCTTTAGACAAAAGGCTCATTCAGAGATTCCCTCCTGGAAAATCCCATCTCCATTCTTTGCTTCTGCTGAGATGGCTAGGGTCATCCATGATTCACAGCCCATTTTGCTTCAAGGAGCCCTCTGTTTGAATACTCTGATATTTTGATCCCATGGAGGTACTAGCAAAAGAATGTCTAGCTACATCCTTGATTTTATCTCTACAGGACACTTTCCTGACAGTGAATCCTTTCATTTTAATGTATTTTGCAAACTGGATAGGCTGAGAATTTCTCATATCTTCAAGTCCTCTTTCTTTTTTGCTTAACAGTTCTTCCCTCAATTTATGTCTTTCCTCTAGTATTTTTACTACTGGTAGCAAGAAAAAACAAGGGCATGCCTTCAACACTTTCCTTGGAAATCTGCTCAGCTAAATTTTCAATTCATTGCTTACAAGTTCTGCTTTCCACATAACTGTAGGACACAATTCACCTAAAATTTATACCACTGGGTAACAAGAATCCCCTCTCCTCCAGTTTCCAAAATCATGTTCCAAATTGCCTTCTAAATCATCACCAACAGAGGGTGTGGAGAAGAAGGAACCCTTCTGCACTGTTGGTGGGAATGTAAATTGGTACAACCACTATGGAAAACAGTATGGAGGTTCCTTAAAAAACTAAAAACAGAGTTGCCATATGATACAGCCATCCCACTCCTGGGAATATATCTGGAGAAAACCATAATTTGAAAAGATACATACACCTTTATGTTCATCACAGCACTATCTACAATAGCCAAGACATGGAAGCAACCTAAATGTTCATCAACAGATGAATAGGTAAAGAAGATGTGGTACATATATATAATGGAATATTACTCAGCCATAAAAAAGAATAAATTAATGCCATTTGCAGCAACATGGATGCAACTAGAGATTATCATAGTAAGTGAAGTAAGTCAGACAGAGAAAGGCAAATATATGATATTGCTTATTTGTGGAATCTAGAAAAAAAATGATACAAATGAACTTCTATACAAAACAGAAATAGACCCACAGACATTAGAAAACAAACATGGCTACCAAAGGGGAAATAAGGGGGAGGGATAAATTGGGAGTTTGGAATTAACAGATATACACTACTATATATAAAATAGATAACCAACAAAGACCTACTGTATAGCACAGGGAACTATACTCAATATTTTGTAATAACCTATAAGGGAAAACAATCTGGAAAAGAATATATATATATATATATATATATATATATATATATATATATATATATATATATACACACACACATATATATACACACACACATACACACACATACACACACACACACACAAAGAACTGAATCATTTTGCTGTACACCTGAAACTAACACATTGTAAATCAACTATACTTCAAAAAAAAATAAATTAAATTTTTAAAAAGAAAAATAAATAAATCTTCACCAGCAACACCTGTGACATTCATATTTCTATCAATAGTCTGTTTATGATGATTTAGGTATTCTCTATGACAATATAGGCTTTCTCTACTGTGTTCCTCACTTCCTTCTGAGCCCTCACCAGCAGCACTTTTAACATTCATATTTTTATTAACGGTCAACTAATCTAGAATTTTTCTGTCATGCTCCTCAAAATTATTGCAACCTATAGCCATTATCCAATTCCAAAGCCACTTCTACATTTTTAGGTATTTGTTATAGCTGCAACCTACTTCCTGGCACCAAAATCTGTATTAGATTCCCATGGCTGCTAAAACAAATTTCGTAGCTTAAGCCAACACATATGTAGTCTCGTACAACTCTGGGGGTAAGAAGTTCAGAATGGTTTCACTGGGCTGAAAACAACTTGCCAATGGGGCCATGCTCCCTCTGGAGGCTCTAGAGGACAATCTGTTTCCTGGCCTTTTCCAGAACCCAGAGCTACATTCCTTGAATTTCTTGTCCCCTTCCTTCAACTTCACAGCCAGCAAGGTAGCATCTTGCTTCAGTGGTCAAATTTCCTCCTTCTGTATCAAATCTATCTCTGCCTCCCTCTAATAAGGACATGTGTGTTTACACTTGGGCTCTGTCAGATAATACAGAATCACCTTCCACCTCAATATCGTTGACTCAATCTTATATGTGACTTCTTTCTTGCCATATAAGGGAACATCGCAGATTCATGGGATTTGGATCTGATTATCTTTGGTGGCCACTATTCAGCCTATCACAGGAGGTATTCCCAGGAAACTCTAGTAGGGAAGTGAGGAATTTAGACAGGGAAGGGAAGTAAGCGAACAAAGTGTTCATTATTAATCAGCTTATGATCCCTGAAGAACTTTCGGGAACACTAGAAAACACACTTTCCAGGGGAAGATAATGCCCCAGCATTCTGGACTATCATGCAATTGGGCAGGGTGGGCTCACAACCTAATAAAAACCCTCACACAAAGAAATACAGGTTCTGACATTTGAAAGTCAGGCAAATATGCTTCTAAATGGTACAGGCTGTGTACCTCCTTATAAAGTCTTTTCTTTTCTCTTTGCCTCCTGCCTGCTCTTCCTTCCTCCATTTAACAAATGTTTATTGTGCAGCTACCTGGGATCAAGCACTGAGTTAGATGCTGGATATTCAATGTTAAACAACACAGACGTTATCTCATCCTTAGGGAGCATCCAGTCTAGTAGGAAAGGCAAATGTTAAACAAATGCCCAAAGAGATATATGATTCCAAATTGTGGTGCATGATCTAAAGCAGAGTTTATCAACCTCAGCACTATTGGCAGTTGGATAATTCTTTGCTGTTGGGTAGGAGGACTGTTCGTGGCATAGCAGGATATTTAGTAATATCCTTCGCCTCTAACCCACTAGATGATAATAGCACCCTCCAGTTGTGATGCCAAAAAAGTATCTAGAGACATTGTCAGATGTCCCCTTAGAGGGCAAAATTATTCTCAATTGAGAACTACATTACATTAAAAAATATACATTACAAATAAATTACTTTAAGATATAGTAAGGGGATGTAACTTAGATGGAGTAATCAAGGAATAATTCTCTGAGGAAGGGACATTAAAACTAAGAGCTGGCACAAGAATAGGGAATGAGGCAGAAAAGTGGTAAGACAAAGAACATTCCAGAAAGATGGCAAGGGCAAATCTCTAAACTGGTAAACTACTTGGGGTGTTTTAAATAAAAGGTAGTAAGTGTAACTGAACATGACTGCAAGAAAGAAGGGAGGTTGAGATGACCTTGTATCCACCCAGAAGCAATAAAAAATCTGGACTTTAATAGACTTCCTGGCGCTTAGATCCGTTTCTCAAATCTGGATCAACAGGAACACAATTTACATATATATTTTTAAATTAACTAGTGTTAAAATAGAAAAAGGTCCTAAAAAAACAAGGAAGTGTAGGCTGAATGGTTGTAATACTGTGTAGCAGACTGTTTGCAGCAGTGGCCACAAGTGTCCCACTCTCTGCGTCCACATTTTTTAAAATGTGACTCAGCAGCTCCCCTAATCAAGACGTGGTGCCTATATCCCCAACTCTTAAATCTGGGCTGGCCTTACCACCTAAAATGGGGAAGTGATTGTGGACTAGTAATGGGCCTGGTCCTCAACAGACTTTATGTTCTTTTACTCTTACTTGAAACACTTACTTCTGTCATGCCAATAAGCATAA
The DNA here is from genome assembly GCF_965194805.1 of Balaenoptera borealis. Classification (NCBI taxonomy): domain Eukaryota; kingdom Metazoa; phylum Chordata; class Mammalia; order Artiodactyla; family Balaenopteridae; genus Balaenoptera; species Balaenoptera borealis. The sequence continues at coordinate 34,039,832 of NC_138881.1, read as the reverse complement.
GCTAGCCTGCTGGAGGATGAGAGACCGTGTGAAGCTGAGCCAAATCCCCAGTTGTCCCTTCGAAGGCCTTAGATATACGAGCCCAGCCATGATCAGCAAAGTCAAATCATCCCCTTTTTGTGGTATTAGTCATACAGACTAAATCTATAGATGTTACAAAATCAATAATACATTGACATAGTAATTACTTATTTTATAATTTTACACTTTTATAACTTTAAAGGACAGGAGAACAAACATGTGTTTATAGATTTTGTTATATTAACTTCCTTATTTGTCATTTATGGTTCTCTCCATTTGTTCCTATGGATTCCAGTTACCACCTGGCGTCATTTTCTTAACTCAATACAACTTTGCTTCCTCCCCATCCCCTCTGTGCTGTTATTAGAATATATATATTGCATTTTCATATCTTATATGCACAGCAGTACATTACACGATTTTTAAATCAGTTAAGAGAAGAAAGGAAAATACATATGCATCTATACTGTCTTTTAAAATTACAGTTACCTTTACCAGTACTTTTTTTGGATATTGATTTGAATTACTGCCTGGAGTTGCTTGCTTTCAGCCTGAATAACTTCCTTTCATTTTTCTACATCCTCTTTCTTTCTGCTCCTCAAACTGGGAAATCTCAATTGTCCTATCATGAAGTTCACTGATTCTTTCTTCTGCCAGCTGAAATCTACTGGTTAGTCCTTTAGTGAATTTTTCATTTCAGCTGTTGTAATTTTCAACTCCAGAACTTCCATTTGGTTCCTTTTTATGATTTCTATTTCTTTACTGGTATTCTCTATTTGATGCAGTACTGTCGTCATATCTTCCTTTATTTCTTTAATCATGGTTTCCTTTAGTCCTTTGAACATATTTATAATGGTAACTTTGAAGTCTTTGTCTACTAACTCCCACACCTGGTCGCTCTCACAAGTTTCTGTTGTCTGCTTTTGTTCTGGCGGATGGGTCATACTTTCTGCTTTCTTTGCATGTCTCACAATTTTTTGTTGGAAACTGGAAATTTTAGATAGCATATTGTAGCAACTCTGGGTATTGGTCCCACCACCAAGTGCTTATTATTTCTGTTTAATTCTGTAGTAATTGGCTGGATTATTTTAGTGAAGTCTATAACCTCCCTCCACATCGTGAAGCCTTTGATGTTGTTCTTCATGGGGTGCAGGCTTGGGTATGACCCCAGTCACCCTGGGAAGACACTGGCTTGGGGAGAACTCTCTTTATCCCTTCTCTGACCATACCCAAGGGTTAAGTTCCACTAATTGCCAGTTGATTGCTCTATTGTTTTTAACAATTCCCTGAGGGCATGAATTGTACCATATACTGGTACAATCAAATCCAGGCTCTTTAGAAAGGTTAGTTGCTTAGGTCAATGTTTAAAGTTTGTTCTGTCCCCAGGAAGGCTCCTCCCAGGTGCCACTTTCTCAGCTTCTCTCCAGAAAACTGGCCAGCCGATAGTTTTGTCTGGATCTCCAATTAATCTACCAATCTCTTCCCAGTTGCCTTTCATCACAACTTCCCACTTCCACTGTTTTTGAGAGCACCCTAAGGTTTGAACTTCTCCATACTCCGCTACAAATGAAATCAGTTCCTTTGGTAAGAGATTCAGTGTTCTCTGTTTTATGGCCTGCTTCACCTCCAGGGCAATTCTCTGAACCTTGGCTCTGGAACTGAGGGTGGGGACAATGGAACACTTTTTTCTGAGTGACATCCTATTGTAGGAGCTAAACACTTGAGGGTGAAGTAGCCTCAGGTCTTCTCGGCTTGCCCCTCTCAGTGTGCATCACCATGAAAGGGTGATCAGGTCCCAGTATACTCAGTGATGCTGCATCCAAGGTAGAACCTCCATCCGATGAGTGGGGATTGGGAGGAAGAAGCCAGCCCCCATCTCTGAGCCACACTTGCCCAGAACACAGCCTAAGTAACAAATAGCTGGGGGCAGAATGAGAAATGCTGATATCCTGCCCCTCCCCTTAAGATAGCCCTTGGACTAGGAGCTGGAGGGAAGAGCCCTGTGCCCTTTGCTGCACCAGTCCTGAGTGGAGTTTCCATTTCGCTGAATGGGAAGGAAGAAGGATGGAGTGGGTATCAGTTCAAAGACCTTAGACTCTTGCTGCTATCTCCATGTTTCAATAGATTTTCTTGAATAAAAAAAGATTTCTTGAAATCTTTAATAGATTTCTTCATTTGCTGTATGCTCTTAAGATCATCTCCAGAAATGTTAAATGGTTGTTTTAAAAACAATTTTCATCAATTTTCTGGGGAATTGGTCTACAGAGCATGTCTCACTTCCCTGCTAGAAGTGGAACTCTGGTTGTGATTTTTAAGTTACTATTGTTTGCTTGCTGACTATACAGCATTATTGTAGCAAGAGATAACTGATGCACACCACTTACTCATGGAACCACTAGAACCCCAGGCTCTGTTCTTCATGTGGAATCCAGAGTATTCCCTCTTTTGCAGCTGAAGCCACTACAGGGATTTAGTGCATTAAATCACTTCTATGGTAAATAATCCAGTGGACTGAAAAATACTTCATGTCGTCTCCAAAAGTGATTCTCAAAAATGAGTTCTACTGGAAGAATCTGACTTATGGAGAGGCTTAAGTGAAGTTTAATTCTTTAGGCAATAAGAAGTGGCCAATTACTTACTGCATTACAGGAAAAAAAATACTCTCAAAATTCACAGTGGCAAGCAAAACAGTAAGATTGAAGATCTGCTTTTAATTAAAAGGAGCCATCACTGCATTTGAAAACAGCACTTCCTGAAAGCTGAACTTGCAGAGTGAGATCCTCCTTCTCCAGACATTTGATCAGGTTTGACATAGAAAGCGAGAGAAAGAAGAGTGGGTAGTGTCACATCTAAAAACTTCCTTGCTTTAATTCCAGAGTCAGAAATATCGACTACCTAGTGTACTTCACCCAAAATACAAACAAAATGTCAAAATCACTGAACAGGAAATTAATCACATCTAACTATCAATAGAATCTTCTAATAAAGATAACTAAAGAATCCAACGGCACTGTCAGAAGATTTTTCCATCACAGAATCCCTTTTCTTGACCTACATGAGCACACATCCCTGGGGCCTCACAGTCTAGCAGCTGACTTCTCGGCCACAACATATCCAAATTTTTTAAAGAGCAAAATCTGCATGGTGGATATTAGCCAAACCTATTGTAATCATTTTATCATATATGTAAATCAAACCATCATGCTGTATGCCTTAAACTTATACAGTGATGTATGCCAATGATTACTCAATGAAACTGGAAAAAAAACCAAAACAAAACTTGCAGTTCACTTTCTGAGTCCTTGGGAATTCTAATTTTTGATCTATAAAGATCTTTAATTGCAATAACTGAAAATTTGAAATATCTATCAACATGTCAAAATTTTCAAATACGGGCAAGTCACACAAATTCAGGCAATCACACTTGCTGACCTCTGGGGCCTAAGTCAAAAGGGAAGCCAGCAAGCCCAATGCTCAGAAACTGATAGTCTGAGTTGCTGGTAACAGACTGCTATGGCAGGAACAGTCCCAAAACACCAGTTTCAGGAAGTAGCTTCAAACATCTCCAATTTGGTCTTTCCTAAATGCAAGAGACATTATATGATGTATTTCCTACATATAGATTTCACTGCAAAAATTTCACATAAAAGTTGTGCTCATAATATATTAAGTTAAATAATATATTAAGTTAAAATACTGGGTCATAAACCACAATGAACCCTATGATCTCAACCTTAAAATGTGTATCCTTCCTTATTCTCCTATACCTCCACTCTCAAGCTCACTTTCTCCCACTTTTATGGTCAGCAAATGTCCTTAAAGTCCTCAAAGACCCAGATAAAACATTACTTCCTCTTTGAAGCTTCTTCTCACATTTTTAGACAAACTTTTTCTTGTATTTGGTCTCCAATGGCCCTCTCTAGAAAATAATACACTAATATGATGTTAGATACCATTTCCACAGGGAGGGACTATGAGGCACTTATATTTTCCTGTTTATACTTGTCTGTATTCCATAATTGTTTACATGAAACATGTACTACTTTTGTAATAAGAAACAATAAACGTTCCTTAGAAAAAGAAAAGGAAATCATGTTCAATTGGGCTTCGCAGAGGAACTTTAATTTTTAGGATATGGTATGTGACCGCCGGTACTCAAGATGACCTAGAAAAAGGCAGAGTCTGCAACTACTGTGGTGCATTTCTCAAAGGATGGGGTGGCTCTAGGCCACGACATTTCAAAACACATGAAACAACTCCTGGTCTCCTTCTCACCCTCTGTCCCTCCTCTCATATCTCCTATTTTTGTTTTCATTGTTTCCCCAGCTGTACAACCAGCTCTCAAAGTCATCCTGGAGCAACCTCTCTCACTCACTACCATGTTCATTGAGTACCAATCTCCACTCTTCCTCGGAAACATTCCTCAAACCATCCTGATTTTCACTGTCACAGTCAGGTCATTTCTTTTTGCCCGGAGATTTGTCACCGGCTCCTGCAGGTTCCTCTGGTCTAGCCTCATCCGTTTCCAAGTTATCTTCTCACTGTTCCTGTTTTTTCTCCCCCCACCCCAAATCTAACAGCTTTTAAGCCTCACCCCACTCCCTTCTCCTTCTGTCCCACAAGTGGGCAAGCTTATAAGAAAGTCTGGGTGCTTCCTCCTTGGGTGCTAGCTCCCCATGCGTAGGAACCTTTATGCTGACCCCACTCCCTAACCACCATAAAACCCAGAGCCAGCCTTCTCTCCCTGCTCGCTCTCTCAATTCATTTTAGGACCTACTTGGGAGCTAGCCTGTTCCGCCCAGAAAGCCTCATTACAAGAGTGATGCATCTTTTCATACCCTCTTGGGGGGGGTGTCTTGGAGTGGGGGGGAGAGAGGGAGAGGGTGAAGGGGAGGGGGAGAGGGAGAAGGAGAAGGAGAGGGAGATCACTGATCTCCACTTTGTAACCAAGTTTGGGGTAGGAGTCCATCCTGTATCTTAAAGGTGGCCACAGAAGTGTCCCCCTACTGTTCAGTCCCTGCTGCCCTGCAAAGTAGAGTACAAAGCTCTCAGCACATCCCATAGGGCTCTCCGCCATCTCTCCCCAGCCCACCCCCTAGCCTCTTCTGCCCATCTCCTTCTCCACACACAAACCTATGCTTATCTATTTCCAGAATATTCCATGGCCTACCGTGATCTCTGATTTTTATCTGCTTTTCCCTTTGCCTGGAATGTCCTTCCTACTTCCACTTCCCCCTTCCTTTCCCAACTCCCAAGCTACCTTCTTTCTCCCCAATGTCTATAAAATGTTTTCCCTATACCCTAAGACCAAGTAAAAACGTGATGTCCTCTTAAAGTCTCCACTAACTTCTCTAAATAGAGATTTTCTCTTCTGTTCCCAGTCTATGATGGCACTTCAATCACTATTCTTGCTTGCTTACAGGTCTCTCTTCCCCTGCAAGGCTCTGAACTTTTTGACGGCAGAAATCTTCTTTTCTTCACTTAATATGCTTTGTCTCTAGCACACGCTTATGAATATCATCAGTGCTGAAAAATACTGTGTGAAAAAAATTAAAATGAACAAAACAAAAAACCCAAAATATTGACTGAGTGAATAAGCAGTGATTTTTTTTCAAAATAAAGTGGAAATCTTGTTAAGAATGAAAGAATGTTGGTAAACAAAATATGTCGAGCTCTTTGAGATATAGCAAAAACTAGAATTTTTCTATATTTGTCTCTAGCGTTATATGCAAATGACTGTTAAGACATTGTTGCGTGACTAATGAAAAAACTGTAAAACAGTTACAATCTAGCCACTAAAGACCTTTATTTTGGGGGAGTAGCAAGGTGAGATGAGTTATTTATCATTCCCAGATCATAAACATTTCATCACTACTGAGTTACATTCCTTGAGGCCTAAATGATGCTTCTCTGTTAAATTTAATAGCCATAGAAGAAGCAATGTGACTGCTATGGCTCAATAATCATGAGATAATTAGTTAACAAAATGAAATTGACTCTTGTGGCTCATTCTCCCCTCCCATAAAAACAAATTTGGAAACCAATGGGTTCAGTGCTTTCTTCCATTTTGGCCAGTTTGCTTACGGAAGACTTAAGAAAATCTTCTCACCATGATGATGGCAACTATCTCCATCTTTCCTTGAAACCACTTTAAGTCCATAGTTGCTAACTTCCTCTAAGAAATGATAAGCTTATCATGACAAGAGGGATAGTTAGCACATTGGATCACATTTCACTGTCACTCAAAAAATATTAATTGAGCATCTACTATGAAACCTCTATCACAGCACTCAATCCACTGTTCCCTGCTTCTCTCTCTACAAGTTCCTGTCCCCCTGCAAGTCTCTGAGCTTTAGACTGCAGGGATCATCCTATTTTCACATAATACCCACTACTATGTACTGGGTTGGCACATGGATCCAGCGCTGAAGGAGATATGGCCTCATTACCTTGTGGAACTTACTGATACCTAAAGACTGCAAATCCTGAAAGCAATGGAATGATACAGATATAAATTTCTATACTGAGCTTTGCAAAATCAACAGCCTAAATACATAAGAAAAAAACCAAGCTTGAGAGTACTTCATCTGAAAAGACATGAGCTACTGCTCTTGTAGTCCAAAAGCTCAGTTAGATGTGCTCATAGGTTTATGCAGTTGCTACGGAAAATAATAAAAGTCAAATACCTGACTGCTTTCACAGCCTCTATACATGACCCACTGTTATGGCCATGGGAGGATTGATACGGTGATAAATCCACGGACTCCAACCTTCACCAAGTTTTCAAGCCTGCATGGCAATCGCGGCACTCAATCACACGTTCCCTAGTTGGTTCCTTTGCCCATTCCCACCGGTATCATTTTTTAACTTCCACTCCTCTCTTCAAACCTTGTTTTCCCTCACTTCCTATCCCATCATAGCAGATGTTGTCAGCTCCTGCAAATAACCCCTCAGCCCTCACCATTTCCAGTTTGTGCTGGCTTCACCCTACTGCAGCTCTCAGGAGATGATAGATGGCAGTTAGAGGACAAATGTTTCAGTTCTCTTGCCCCTAAGATGGGATAATCCTGATGTATGTTCTGCACTGTTTCTTAGCTTTTCCCAGAAGGACTGAGTCCCAGTTGCCCATGGCAGAAACCTATTCCATAACACACATTTTATCGGCTTACTTCTCTTCCCTATCTTGATTGCTTAACTAAAACTAATGGTGATTCTTGGAATGAACTTCCAAATAAACACTTGCACACAAACCTTGTCTCAGGGTCAGCCTCGGAGGGTACAAAGCTAAGGCACTTCCTTTTGGCAAAAGTACTCACTTACTCTACAGAGAGACCAGCCTCCACCCCAGTCCCAGGCACAGGTGGTCTTATGACCCTGGAGCTCCAGTTACAAACTTAACCTAATCCACACTCATACTTCCCTCCCACCTTTTAACTTCAGTGGAAGAGTTGTAGATTCTTTTCCTTAAGATTAATCCCCTGATTCGTTATCTACGTTCATTAGTCTTAAAGTTTAAAAAAAACCACATTTTATTTTGAAGTAATTTCAGACTCCTAGAATTTTCTTTTTAAGTACAAAAATTCCCAGATACCTTTCAACCAGGTCTCCAAAATGTTAACATTTTACCATGCCTGCTTCATCATTCCCTCACTGTTTTGTTTTGTTTGTTTTTTTAATAGTGGTTCTCAAACTGTGACAAAGGACCTTTTAAAAAAATATCCAATCCACTGAGGACCAATTTTTTCTCTTATGCTTTTGTAAAACATAATAAAAGTGAATCACTGCAAAAGCAGAAATGACCAAAGAAGGATATACAAAGTACAAGTTCCTAGTTTTTAAATATTTATATTCAATAGGTATCAAATGACTGTGTCAAAAAACTATTAAAATTTCTAAATGTTTATGTTTCATTTCCATATTTATTGTGTCTCAGACCAGTAACTCAGAGTTCATGGACTGGCATGGGTCTGCCAACCACAATGAGCAGCATTACTGTAGATAACAAAATCCACTGTCAAGGTTCTCACTCTCCAACCATGACATTTCAACCTCCCCCTCCACCACAATAGCCTTTTCTTTCATAAGCATGCTCAAATATTTTCCTTCTTCAAACAACAACATGGACAACTCACAGTACCATCTCCAGGTACCACCTTATCTTTTTATCCTTATGAAAAAAGATTTTCATGTCCTATCACTGTGTCTTATATTTACTACTTGGTGCCTTTTAATCTGTCTCCACCAGTTCAGAAAACTGCTTCTGCCATGGACCCAGTAACCTTCCAGTTACTAAGTCCATGAAATACATGCAGATCTCCAGCCTGTGAGAAGTGGGCCACTCCCTACCTTTCCTCAAACCTTCTTCTCCCTCAATTTTTGGGACATGATCTTCTCTGGGTTTCCTCTTACATACATACATACATCTTTTCTCAGTACTTCTCAGTTTCCTTTCAAGGATTCTCTCCCCATAGATCTCTATTTTCATTCATTTTGAACAAACACTTCCATTCACATATTTCAGTAAACATCTTTTACTGATGATTCCAAAATATATATATCTGGAGTCCAGACCTGTCTTGGAGCTACCAATGTTTGTCCCACCACTTGGCCCAAAATAATCTCATTCTAACTCTGCCACCTTGTAAAGTCACTTTATTCATGTTCCTTAATTTTCTCTAATTTTCAGTTTTTGTATCTGTAAAATGGGAATAATATCTGACTCAGAGGACTGTTGTAGAGATTAAATGATACAATGCACGTAGGAACATATAGCAGTGCCTGACCATGGTAAGTCCTCAATACACATTAGATGTTACCATTATCTACTTCCTCCTGGATTTTCTTCTCACATCAGTCCCTTATCATATTGAACGTGGTTAATGCCTTATCAGATTATTTTCCCTCCCTCCCTTCCTTTCATCCTTTGACAAATATTCACTTAGTGCCTGCTATATGCTAGGTACTATGTAAGGTGCTAGGGATAAAACACTGAGTAAGAAAGACAGTTCCAAGCAACCTAAATGTCCATTGACAGATGACTGGATAAAGAAGGTGTGTGTGTGTGTGTGTGTGTGCGTGCGTGCGTGCATGCACGCGTATATATATACACACTATATTCCATTATATATAGTGTAATACTCTCTCTCTATATGTATATATACATATATATATATATAAATTAAATAATGGAATACTACTCAGCCATAAAAATAACAAAATTTTGCAATTTGCAGCAACATGGATGGACCTAGAGGTTATCATACTAAGTGAAGTAAGTCAGACAGAGAAAGCCAAATATCGTATGATATCACTTATATGTGGAACCTAAAATATGACACAAATGAACTTATTTACAGAACAGAAACAGACTCACAGACAGAGAAAACAAACTTATGGTTACCAAAGGGGAAATGGAGGAGAGGGATAAATTAGGAATTTGGGATTAAAATAGACACACTACTATATATAAAATAACCAAAAAGGTCCTACTGTATAGCACAGGGAACTCTACTCAATATTCTTTAACAACCTGTAAGGGAAAAGAATCTGAAAAAGAATAGATAGATATATACAGATATAACTGAATCGCTGTGCTGTACACCTGAAACTACCACGATATTGTAAATCAACTATACTTCAAAAAAAAAAGTCTCCACCCCCATTAAGTTTATACTCTAGTGGTAATACAGATGTTAGTTAATTCACTACAGTACAGAAACTTGGGTGTCATCTTCTTCTTTCTCTCCCCTTACCCTTGTCCCATGTGTTCTGACTTCCATCAGTGATGAAACCCTTTCCATTTTTTTCTCCTTATCTCTGAAGTCTATTCCTTCCTCGAGCTCTGTGCCGTCCAATACCGTAGCCACTAGCCACATGTAGACATTTAAATTTAGATTTACAGTAAATAAAATAATAAATTAAAAATTCAATTCCTTTGTCTCACTGGACACATTTCAAGAACTTAGTAGAAACTTGCAGCCAGTGGCTACCGCATCAGAGCAGCTCTAGAACATTACCATCATACCAGAGAACTCTACTGGACAGCACTGTTCTAGCTTCAACGCCCTAAAGCAGAGCCTTACCATCTCTTTCCAAGATTACTAAAACAGCCTAGGTATTAGTCTTTCAGCCTTTGTCCTATCCCCTCAATCTATGCTCCACTTGTTTCCCAGAATGATTTCCAGAACGCAAATATAACCATGTTACTCCCCTGTTAGCAATTCTTCAATACTCCTCCACTGTTTGGGGGTCAAAAGCTTTGTAGCCTGACTAATAATACCCTGCATTATCTGGCCTCAGCCTAACTCTCAGTCCTAATCTTTTGCAATTACCTCTACAGCTCAAGTCACAGCGACCTAGAATAGCCAAAACAGTTTTAAAGAGAAGAACAAATTGGAGGGCATACATTACCTGACTTTAAGTCTTATTATAAAGCTATAGTAATAAAGACAGTGTAGTATTGGTGAAATGATAGACATACAGAATTAACAGAATTAAGGGTCCAGAAGTAGACCCAAAATATATGGTCAGTTGATTTTCAATAAAGTCACCAAGAAAATTCAATGGAGAAATGATAATCTTTTCAACAAATGGTGCTTGCACAATTGGATATCCATATGGGAAAAATGAACCTCAGCCCTTACCTATAATTAATTAACATCTTATCATATTATAGTGTGTGCATATATATATCATATATAATATAATCTAAACTAATATATGTACATACTACTATAATACATATATAATTATAGTATTATAATTATATATTTATTATAATATTAATATAAAATGTATATTAGTTTTGATTATATTATATATGATATATACACACACATATATTAGTTTAGATCATATTATATATGATGTATATAATAATGTACTGTGATATATATAATATATAATAATAATAATATATGACATCTACATATGATGTACCATAAATTAGAAATGGATCACAGACTGAAATGTGAAAGCTAAAACTAGAAAACTTCTAGAAGAAAATAGGAGAAAATTTTTGTGATGTTGGTTTAGAGAAAGATTTATTAGTAAGACACCAAAAGCATGAACCATTAAAAAAAAGGATAAATAGGACTTTATCAAAATTAAAAGACACCATTAAGAAAATTAAAAGGTAAGCCAAAGAACAGGAGAAAATACAATATACATATGTCTGACAAAGAACTGGTATCTAGAATATACAAAACTATGTTATGCTTCAAAAATCAACCCAATTAAAAATGGGCAAAAGACTTTAACAGGAACTTCATAAAAGAAGATAACATAATTGGCCAGTAAGCACATGAAAAGATATCCAACATCTTTAAAATATATCTGGAATTTTAGGGAAATGCAAATTAAAATACAACGAGATACAAGTACATGAACACTAGGATGACTAAAATAAAAAGTCAACAGCAACAACAATATCACGTGTTAGAGAGGATGTGGAAATACTGGAACTCATACATTAACGGTAGGAAAGTAAAATGGTAAAACCACTTTGAAAAACTTTTGTCAGCTTTGTTAAAAGCTAGACATTTACCAAACTGCCCAGCCATTCCACTCCTAGGCATTTTCCCAAGAAACATGAAAATACATGACCCTAAAAAAACTTGTACATGAATGTTCGTACAAGATTTTATTCATAATTGCCCTAAACTGAAAACGATGTGAATATCCATCAACAAGTGAAGGATAAACAAAATGCGGAATATCCATACATGAAATACCACTCAGGAATAAAAGGGAACAAATTACTCATAGACACAACAATATGAATAAATCTCAAAATCAGTGAAAGCCAGACACAAAATTGTACATGCTGTATGATTCCAGTTACATAAAATTCTAGAAAGTGCAAACTAATCCATAGAGACTGAAAGCAAATAATTGTTGTGCTCGTGCCAGGGGTGGAGGGAGGGACTAACTGCAAGGGGCCCTAGGAAACTGGAAATATTCTGTAAATTCATTGTGGCAGTGGTTTCATGGGTGTATACACGGATCAAACCTGATCGAATTTCCTTATGTTGAAGCCCTAGTACCCAATATGATACTATTTGGAGATGAGGCCTTTGGGAGGTAATTAGAATTAGACGAGGTCATGAGGGTAGGGCCCTCATGATGGGGTTAGTGCCCTAATAAAAGATACACCAAAGAGCTTGCTGAGTCTCTCGCTCTCCACCATGCAAAGACACAATGAGAAGGCTGCCATCAGCAAGCTGATCTCAGGCTTCCAGCCTCCAGAACTATGAGAAATAAATTTCTGTTGTTTAAGCCACCCAGTCTATGGTAACTTGTTATAGAGGCGCAATCTGACTAATATGTCATTCATAATCAGTGGGATGCAAATTACAATGCCAATGAAGTACAATTTAATTTCATACCCATCAGATTAGTAAACATTTAAAGGTTTTTATAAAGATAGTAATGAGACAAACTCCTAAAAAGCCATTGGCCAATGTCTTTAAATGTTGAAGATCTTCACCCGCTATGCCCAGGAATTTTACTCTGTAATAAACTATCTAGAGAAACTCCTGCACACAGGCACAAGAACTATGATAAATATGTTTGCTACCACACTGTTTGATGTGGCAAAATATCTGAAACAACACAGTAGTTAATTCTTCAGAAATAATAAACAGTGGTATGTTTATACTGTGAAATTTTATGTAGCAATGAAAATGAATAAACTCTTCAAACCCTTCCCCATCAGTGGAGAACCATCTCCAGAGACCAGTGATGGCCACTTTCATTTACTGCTCATTTCTTCACATTTATCCTTAGTGCTATATATTTTTAGGAAAATATGTGGGAAAGATTACCACGCTCAGAATCAAAGGAATTTCATTTTAATTATGGCCTGCCCTACCTATGAATTTCTTGGCCACAGACAATTTATTAAATTATTCTGAGTCCATTGCCTTATAGTGACCACAAGATTTTCTGTTACCTATAAGTGATGAAAAAAAGTTGTGAAGCCTGCTCAAATTTCATCCTGGACAAGAAAAAGAACTATTTCCATTAAATTTAGTGGGATAGTGATAGAGAAAAATAAATTGGCTTTAATGATTACAATCTGAACCCCATTTGATCAATGTCCTCATTACCAATACATTTTCAATCCAAGGGTCATGAAAATATAAAGGGTAATGCTATATTATTTTTCTTGTTGAAATCCTATGAAAGAGGTTGAGTGAGTATGGTTTTATTCAAAAGAGACTGTGCACCACGATGTGAATATACGTAACATTACCAAATTGTACACTTAAAAATGGTTAAGATGGTAAATTTTATGTTATGTATTTCATACCACAGTGTAAAAAAAAAAAATTCGGCGAACTGTACACTAAAATATGTGCATGATATTATACATAAATTTCATCACAATAAAGTAAATTTTTAAAAGCCTATCAAATTGTATACTTTAAATGGATGCACTTTATTGTACATAAATTATATCTCAATAAAGTTGAAAAATTTTAAAGAAGTCATACTGAATCCTTTCTTGTTGCTTAAGCATGGCATGTTCTCTCTCATCTCGGTGCCATAATAAATAGCGTTCCTTCTCTTTAGAACGTGCCCTGTTCCTCACCCCGATTATCCAACTTTGCCTGCTAACTCTTCCTCTGTCTTTTGATATTAGCTCTAATGTCTGCTGAATCTAGAAAACCTTTTCACACCAAATCTGGGCTAGCTGCCCTCCTAATTGTTCCCACGGCATTCTATGCTTAATTGAATCAGCACATGGAAAAAGAATATCATAAAGATGTGCATGTTCCATGTAGCAAGGTCAGAGTGGCTTGTCCCAATGGCTCAGCTACTGAGATGTGTGCTAGAGTGTTAGTCATGACACTGATAAGCAATACCTCAAGGATTCCACCCTCAGCCCAGGCTCAGAAACTTGATCCCTGTCAGCATACTAAAAGTGTGGATCAGGGATCTACTGACACTAAACAAGTTCACAAAACACAATAAGGAGAAACTATCCCGGGAACCAGAATACTGCAAATTCAGACACCCAGCAGATTTTCTTTCCCTGCAGGCCAAGAATTCTCTTCAGTTCATACTTGAGACATAGCCAAAAAGCACTTGCTCAATTAGTAAAATTCTATGTTGCTGCAGGGACAGAATTAGGATCCATAAGTAGAAATCACAGGTATTAGAAGTTTGCTCATCATTACCATGACAGCAGTTTAAAAAAATGGAATGGACTATCTCAAATATTATATGCATCTTCTGTCACTGAAATTGCTTGAAATAGTTGACTGGCCTTTAGAGCCGTGAAATGGCAGATGACGTAAACCATCCTAACATAAAAGGGTCTTATGGTCATTAAAGTTCCAACTTCCTGAGCCTATGCATTTTCACATCTCACACAGCCGTTCACAAGATGTTATATGTTAATCCACAGTACAAGATAGAATTTGTTCCTTTAGTCTAATTTCCATACTTTTTAAGCGCTAGCTGTTACTCCAATTTACTTTGTTGGGTTTTGGTTGGCTTTTTTCTCTCTCATCTTTTTCTTTTTTTTTTGTTAGGATTTTCTTTTTTGGTGTGAAAAGCCAGGCTGCAATGATGGGGACCATGAGCTCAGACACTGGGAAGAGATATCTCCGATAGGTCAGGTTGAGCTTCAGCCTCAACCTGTGTTCAACCCCAGCCCTGCCAACTCTGTAACTTCAAGCAAATTATTTAACCTTTCTGATTCTAAGTTTCCTCATCTGTAAAATTTGCAGATTTAGACCCTTCTTTACAAACTGGGGAAAAATCAAATGAGATAATATATACAAAGCATGTAGTTATGCTAAATATTTAATAACTATTCATTCTCTTACTCCTCAATTTACACAGGAAAGACAGCTGATGAATAGAATATCCATGTATCAATTTCAAATACTTCTCACTCTACCTCTCAGTCTGGTTTCATATACTTCAAAAGACCAAGAGCCCTTTGAGGTTGGGTCAAAGTTACTCATCTTTGAATACCTAATGCCAAGCCCAATGCCAAGAATTTACTGGGTTCTCAATAGTGTCTGCTAAATAATTAAATGGCCCAGGAGATCTTGGTTGGGTGCCTTTCCCCAAAAGATCTGGATGTTTCTTCAACTCAAGAAGCTCATGTTGGGGACTTCCCTGGTGGTCCAGGGGTTAAGAATCCGCCTTCCAATGCAGGGGATGCAGGTTTGATCCCTGGTTGGGGAACTAAGGTCCCACATGCCGTGGGGCAACTAAGCCCGTGTGCCACAACTACTGAGCACATGGGCCACAACTAGAGAGCCCGTGCACCGCAACTAGAGTCCATGCGCTCTGGAGCCCATGTGCCACAACTAGAGAGACACCCACGTGCTGCAACGAGGAGCGCACGTGCCACAACTAAGACCCGACACAGCCAAAAATAAAATAAATATTTTTTAAAAAAAGAAGCTCATGTTTTCCATTGGGTAGTTCAACAGTAACCCCAGGAAAAACAAATAGCCAGGAGGCCATTTTAGGAATCTGGGTAGTAAAAACACTTATACAGTCAAGGTGGATCTTATCAAGATCAAGGGAAGTAGGGAGAGGGAAGGGATGGATTAAATCCAGGAAACGAGGGCAAAGTCATTCTTCGTCATTGTGATCACCAAACAATCACACATCTGTAAAGCATTAGTCACCTACAAAAATAAAACGTGTACTGTGAGTCATTCAATCCTTTATGATATCATTTAAAAGGCTGCCTTTTACTGACTTGAAGCTCAACCCAACATATTTACAGTAAAACCCCACATCACGTCCTCTCTGGTTATTGTGGCAACACCTGGAGTTTCAGTTTGATAGGAAAAACAATATCAATGAAGTGAAAGTAGTATAGAAAGTCAGAAAAGACCAAAAGAGATTATCTGAAAATGTTCCCCAAACTAGAAATGTTATTTAAAGCTAAAATGAGGGGCTTCCCTGGTGGCGCAGTGGTTAAGAATCCGCCTGCCGATGCAGGGGACATGGGTTCGAGCCCTGGTCCGGGAAGATCCCACATGCCATGGAGCAACTAAGCCCGTGCGACACAACTACTGAGCCTGCGCTCTAGAGTCCGTGAGCCACAACTACTGAGCCCACGTGCTGCAACTACTGAAGCCCGCGCACCTAGAGCCCGTGCTCCACAACAAGAGAAGCCACCACACTGAGAAGCCCGTGCACCGCAACAAAGAGTAGCCCCCGCTCGCCGCCAACTAGAGAAAGCCCGCATGCAGCAATGAAGACCCAACGCAGCCAAAAATAAATAAATAAAATCTTAAAATATATAATAGAAAGCCAATTCTTTAAAAAAAGAAAAAAAAGCTAAATTGATACTCTTATTACCTGAGCCCATCAAGACACAGAATTGCACGGTGCAGATTTGCACTTGTTTCAAGTACTTGTTTAAGAAATGGTAATGACAAAGATCTAATTTGACAGATGACATTGATAAGTGATTTTCCTTAATCATAAGCCATTATAGCTCCATTTACAAAAGCTAAATACAATTTTTTTAAAGGATGCTAACGATTCTCTAGCATTCATACGTGACACAAGAAGAATTTTTATAGAGGTCCTATTGTAATTCATATTTAGATATATCTAATAATGCAAAATAGGGGGTTTTGTTGTTGCTGTTCGTGTGGTAGGACCTAAAATGAGGCAGGCCTTCAGTACATCAGTTCTAATATAAGAATCAAAGACATATCAATTCAGCAAGAAACAAATTATGGAGCACCAATCATGGCTCTTCCATCCTGGGGTCTGTGAGAGGTTTAAACAATTATAGGCTATAGAATTAACTTTCAAGTAGTTTATACGAAAAGTTCAGAATACTGTATTGCTTTCACTTCATCAACCTTGTCTTTCCTATCTCAAACTGAAAATAACCAGTGCACATAAGTGCCAAACTGTACTATCAGGAAAGATTAGAAGAACTGAAAACATTTAGTCTAAAAAGGTGAAACACCCACTCTTATCATTTAACAAATTATAATTGTTTTTGGACTAACCTGAACTGTTCTGGGTAAGAAAGCAGGCAGTCTAGAGGTTAAAAGCATGGCCTTTAAGCCAGATTGCCTAGGTTTGGTTCCCAATTGTTATTAACTGTGTGACCTTAGGCTTATTATTTAAGTTCCTGGTGCCTCAGTTACTTTACCTCTAAAATGGAAATGACAGTACGTGCCTCTTTGGGTTGTAATGAGTTAGTATTTGTGAAACATTTACGATAGTTCTGCTACATAATAAGTGCCACACATGTCTTTGTTAAGTAATGGGAGGAAAAAGGGTCTATGACTTTTGGACTCTGATTATCTAAATAAGAAGTTCAATGATTCCAACCAAGTAACAAAGTTATAAAACAAATACAGTCAAACTGGCAAATCACATGTGAAGAGAATTTATTTCACTAAGGGAATATAATTGTTGAAATTGTTACAACTAGTTACCTACATGGGTGATAAACTACAAAATGTGATTATGGCACAGCGGAGAATACTCAGAAACTGCAGTGAGAAGGCTTGGGTTTGAATTCTAGTCCTACCACTTATCATCTAGGCAACCTTGCACAAATTACTTCACTGGGCTTTAGCTTGTTCAAATAAGGAAAAGCATAGATCACATATCATAGGGTTATCATACATATTAAATGAATTAATATTTGTAAAGTACTTAGTGCCTGGCATTTGTACTGTTATTATTACATTTTAAGGTACAGGTTTTATAGCCAGATACTTACTAGGGTAGTATAAAGATTAGAAATTACATTGGCAAGTAAAAATAAAAGTTAAATATCATAGATAATATTTATATTATATCTACCTATCAAATTGCTAAGCTAAACCAACAGAGTGTTATGGAATTATTGGAGTGATCACCCACCAAATATTTATGGGACCCTAATGATACCAGAGTAACTCTCCTGCTTTAGCCAAGCTTGGTTCCTTTTCTATTCCATAATCATGGTGGATCTTCTTAAAAACATAAACTAAAGCATGCTACTTCCCTGGTTAAATCTGTCTAATGACTCCCCATCTCTCACTCCCCAAACCTATCCTACATCAAATAGCAAATTAAATATTCCTTACAATCATATACAGTAAGCTCTCTGAGAGTTCTTTTAATTTTCTCTATTTTATTACACTTCCAGCACTGTTTTTCCTGCCCTTAATCTGGCTTTGCAAATCAGTCTTTCTAAGCCTCAGGTCTGTTCGCTCTCCCTAGAATTCTCCTCTGAAGTTCCAGATTAGGTTAGGTCTCTGTTAATACATAGCACCCTGTACTTCTCTTAATACTTATTCTACTTGCAGTTAATAGTTGAGCATCTTTATTCTCACTAGTATGTCAGCTGGAGGAGGAAAGGAACTGTCTGTTTTGTATAATGTTGAATCCCTAGTTCCTAACATCATTCCAGGCATACTGGAGGCAATCAATAAATATTTGTGGAAGGCTGAAGAGTAGAAAAACCACCTATTAATGCACTAGCCACACGTTTCCTGACCTAATCCCATCTCCCTGTTGATCCTACACCCTCAACACGTTTCACCATTATCCCTGAACTTGGAAAACCAGATCCTTTTTGTCGCCCCTTATGACCCAAACTCTGCTCCTTGTCATCTGCATCAATAGACAAGAGCCACAAAGACCTGATTTTTGGTCTCCCTAACCAACTGTGTTCGATAATGGACAGACCCCTTCCTCCCCTGGACCTCAGGGTCCTCATCTATACCATGAGGGAATATGATTAGATGATATTTACACTCTGGCATTCAGACACTCATCTCTGCAGCGCCCCATTTTGTTGACAGTTTACCCCAGTGAGCAATGGAGTGCCACAGCTAGTTTCTATGGGCTCATGAGAGTCAAATGTGTACCTCTCTTCTCAGTCTCGCATTCAGCGACATATTGGTAGCATGAAATCAGCCATGGTGGGAGTACGAATACCACAGTGATCAACAAAAGCTATAAATGAGGGAGGTTTGGTGGCGGGGACCGGTTGTTAAACATTTACCAGGACACTGCTGACTGTAAGCTCTGGCCGCTACTGTGGGACAGTGACCAGCCCTGGGTCAAAAATGAGCCTTAGTGCTACTGGAACAAGAAGTATTGATTGGTGTGGATAGCCCATAAGTGGACATGGAACACTACAAAGACAAAAGTACAGGTTTTAAGTAGTCTAAGTTCAGGATGCCCTCAAGGAGACTCTGAGACAAGGATTTGAGTGCAAATGGGAGGTGATCCCAGGGAATACCAGTAGTGAGTCAGAGAAGAGAAGAGAAATCAATGCAAGATACATAAACCAAGTGGCTTCAGCTATGGGCAACTGGGGCTCAGTTCCACTGGAGATATCTAGGAGAATGCATAGAACACGCCTCAGAATTATCTCCACAGAAAGTGAGGGAGCTGGGGTTATTTATTAACAAACTCTTACCTATCACTGGTTGAGCTTCCTCCATAGGCTTTAAGTCCCTGGAATCTTTTATTTTTTTGCCTACCCTTATATTCCAAAGCACATTATCTATAGCCAGAAAAAGTTCCCAGGCAGAGTCACACATGCTTACAATAAGAAACTGTCAGCCTGTAGAGGAATAATAAGTATTGAGGTTTTATGGGTGAAGCATCAACAATATATACTAAGGAGGGATAATAACATGACAAAGAAATTAACAGCACTGACTCAGCATTGGAGAAGACTTTTTTCTCAGTGCCATTCCACCTCAAATTGTTCTTTTCCAACAAAAAGCCAAGATGTACCATCATACCTCTCAACCATCCTATTAGAGTCAAGAGACTGAGATCATTCACCAGTAATCCACTGCAGGTAATTTTGAAGGGCAAAGAGCTTCATTAAATTTAAACATTAGCAAATTTGCATAACAATATACTAAGAACAATGTAGCTATAACAATAACATTACAGTGGGAGAGAACAATGGACTTCAAGTTTGAACTCTAAGTAATTATGGTTAGAGACGATGAAAATCCTCTACCACTGAGAGAAAATTCTTTATGCAGAAGCAGTACAGTGGGAGTTGGTGGTGGGCAGGGGGGCGGGGGGAGGTTGGCTCACAGCAGAGGATCAGTAGATGACTTAGAATACAGAAGACTTAAAGAGAAAAAAATCCTAAGATGGACCAAAGAGACATTTCACGTACACTTTGTCGGTTTCACCCATTTTTAGTACAGTAGGATTGGAAGTTAATACTAGAAACCATACTCTATTATTTTTAATTTGTTTTATCCAAGTCGTGCTCAAGTTATTTAGTACACAGCATTTATCCCACAAGGTGTGTTCCTCTTTTTCAAATTAATCCTTCAGTTATCACTATAAAGCCTCACAGGAACTCCTTTGAGTATTAACAAAAACTTATCTCAACCACTTGGATCCACCCAACAACTGGGGTCGGAATTCCAGTGGCCAGAGGCGAACACATGAATAGCACCATTATAAAAAGTCCTTGACCAAGGCCTGTCCCCCACAATGGAGGAAGGAACCAGAGCTGAATGTGGGGCAAATAATAGTGAACTGGACTATCTAAATGTTAATTTGCTTTCATTCATGAAGAAATTAAATACACAAGTTCTATGGCATCAGTTCTCAAAATGTTATCCAAGAACCCCTAGGGATCCCCAAGATCCTTTCAGTGAGTCAATGAGGTCAAAACTATTTTCATACTAATACCAAGACTTATTTGCCTTTTTACTCTCATTTTCTCAGGAGTGCACAGTGGAACTTTCCAGAGGCTATACGACCTGCAAAGGTGCCATCGCTCTGACAGCTAATGGAACATGTGCTTTTGTATTCTTATGTTTTAAAAATTTCTCAGTTTTAATTTCTAATCTGGGAAATACTGACGGATAGAACCCAGATAAACAAAAGCTCTTAAGGTCCTCAATCATTTTTAAAAGTTCAAGGCCAAAAAGTTTGAGAATCACTGTTCTATGGTATTCTTCAGTAGTAGTATTAATGTAAGGCATCTACTATAAATAAAGATTAAATTTAGAAAACAGTAAAAATAGAGTCAAACTCAAAGAATTTTAGATATAGAAGGTCCTTTAGTTGTTGTCTAATCATCTTTTTAATAGATGAAGAAAATGAGGCTCAGAGATATTCCTGCTCCAAGTTACACAGGTAGTAGTGAAGGGGCAGGGTTAGAACACAGGACTTCCGAGTTCTTAGTAGTTTTTTGCTTTTGTTTTGTTTTGAATCTCAGAAGGGCCCAAAGAGACCATCCACTTCATCCTTTAACCTTCAGGTGGAACCACACAAATGTTCAGGGGATATAAGAGTCTGTTCTAGACACAACTTTCTAAATGAACTGGCACATTCTGAATCAGACAGGTTAGAAGTAAATTTAATTATTCCCTCTCAATTCCCTCTCCTATTATTTAGTCAAGAAGCTGAGTATACTCATTTCAAAACAACATAGGGAGGTGACCCAGTAAAGTGATTGCAAAGAAACTGATCTTGTCACTTATTCCAAGGTCATCTTATCAGATTCCTTTTCTTATTCCTGAAGAAGACACTTCCTAAATTCCCCAATGTCTTCCTAACATTACTGCTAAGCTGCAAATGTAATTTCATAGAAAAAAAACAATGGCAGCATGCAAATCATATGCAGATAATGGATATGATACTGCTTTATGAACAGGAATGTATGATACAAAAGTTGTGATGATTATAATACTATCTTCTGTTTGGCTCAAAAACTGGTTTCAGATCCATTTCTGAGACATTTTGGGATTTCTGTGAGGAGTTATGATGCAATAATTAAGAGTACTCGTTCCTCCAACCTAAGTGTCCCTCGACAGATGACTGAATACAGAAGATGTGGTACATATACACAATGGAATATTACTCGGCCATAAAAAAGAGTGAAATTTGCAGCAACATGGATGGACCTAGAGATTATCATACAAAGTGAAGTAAGTCAGAAAGAGAAAGACAAATACCACATGGTATCACTTATATGTGGAATCTAAATTATGACACAAATGAACTCATCTGCAAAACAGAAACAGACTCACAGACATAGAGAACAGACCTGTGGTTGTGAAGTGGGAGGTAAGGTGAGGGAGGGATGAATTGGGAGTCTGGGAATTAGCAGATGCAAACTAGTATATATAGAAAGGATAAACAACAAGGTCCTACTGTATATATATATATATATATGTATAATGGAACCAATTTGCTGTATAGCAGAAATTAGCACAACATTGTAGATCAACTAAACTTCAATAAAATAAAATTTTTAAAAAAGAGTGCTCGTTCCTCCATCAAACAAAGCTAGCCCTGTCTCTACCACTTACGGACCATGTGACCTCACATTTCTCATGTATAAAATGAGGGTGATAATAAAACTTGCTTCATACACTCATTGTGAGGATTAATGAAAATCAGCGTAAAGTGAGGCGAACAGTAGATGATAAATGCTATTTAAGGTTAGCTTACAATAGGCCTCGTATTACTGTCATAACTATTGGAATGAATGCATCACCACAAAGCCAGATTTCAGAGACTGTTGTGGAAAAGAAGGAAGGTGTTGAGAAATTCTCAAAGATAATCAGTGGCATATTGAGAAGGGAAGCTACACATAAGAATTCTTCAGTCTTGGGGTAAGGAAGCACCATTCCTGGGATTAGAGAAAACTGGTTTGAAACTCATACCTATCAGAAAAATTGAAGTTGTGAAGGGGTAGGATTTGGGCCCCCATTAGAGTCAGGAAATACTGAGATGTAAACTATGAAAACTTTTAGGCTTTCTTTGCTTGTAAGACCCATCCTTCCCAAGGTTTTCCACTCTACCCAGATGCATATCCTGCTTCCAGTATGTTACTAAAGTCTAGAGTAAGTAATTAAATGAGGTATTAGCTGACTAGGAGGAGTTTGTCCCTGTGGCATTTATATTTCAAACAAGGTTCAGAAGGACAAACAGCTTTCATGCCCAAAGGAATGTCTTTGTAAAGGGGAAATGTCAGGCTAAATGTCACATCATAACACTTTCTATAATATCTTGAGCAAGATGTAAAAGACACTTAATATTATTTATTGAGAAATACGAAATGAAACAATCAATGTTGCCTAATAACTGCCTGTACACTCAATGATGATAAATTCAGCACCTCTTTTTATCAAGGGTATGGTGCCATATTTCAAACCCTGATGACTGACAACACTTAATTCAGGTTAAAGTTAATTAACAACTTAACCTTCCTGGATGAAGCCAGGCAATGACTATAGTATAGTGTTTAAATTAAGGGCTACCCTCATTCTCTCTGCCATTGATCATCTGTGTGACCTTGGAATAGTTACTTTCCTTCCTAGTTCTGTTCCGTGATCTAAGATAAGGATATCGATAGTATCTGCCTCATAGGGTTGTTATGAACACTAAATGAGATAATACATGTTAGCATTTAGTACAGTGACTGGCATATCCTAATAGCTATAATCTGTTTTTATTATCAGATCAAAGAACAGATTCCAAGAAGAAAACCTTAACCAACTAGTCAAAATTAAACTATCCATGCTATCAGGAAAAAAGTTGACATTGGTGTCATGTATCAGTACTAGACAACCAACAAGGTAAGAAAATTAGCTTAGCTTTTATAAAAATAACACTAATTACAATCATATAGGTAAAAGATTTAATATTTTAACCTAATTTCTATATTCTATTTATTGAAATTCAATAGATATGTATTGAATGCCTATTCATGTGCCTAGTATTAGCACATAGAACATATAATAGGACACAATCCTTGCCCTCAAGAAGCTCACAGATTACTAGGAAAGACAAATAATTACAAATACATTATATTATCATTATTATCATTATTATGGACAAATAATTATAGTACATTATATATTCAATGACAGAAATATATATGATACAGACTTAGCACAGAGAACCATGTAAGCAATATGGTGGCGGTGGTGAAAATGGGTTACTAACAAATTTTTCACAGCTCAGAAACTACCTTACATGTATACCAGGGACCTAGAGAGTCCGGAAATAGACCCTCCAACACACACACAGACACACACAGACACACACACACACATGCACATGCACACGCACACACTCAACTGATTTGGCACACTCAAATGTGCCAAGGTAATTCAATGGGGAAAGGGTAGTCTCCAAAAAATGTTGCTGGAATAATTAGATAGGCATATGGAAAAAATTTAATCTCAAACTTTACATTATACCATATACAAAAACTAACCTGAAGTGAGTAATAGACCTAAATATAAATGCTAAAATTATAATACTTGTAGAAGAACACATAGGAGAAAATCTTTGGGACCCTGGGTTAGACAGAGTTCTTAGGGCACAAAAAGCATGAACCACAAGAGAAAAAAACACTGATAAAATGCACTTCATCAAAACTAAAAATTTCTAGTCTACGGAAGATACTCTTAAGAAAATGAAAAGCCAAGCCATACTGGAAGAAAATACTTGCAAAATATATATCTGATAAGGGATTCTTACCCAGAACAAGTTTAAAAAAACATCTTAAAACTCAATAATAAGAAAACAAACAAACAACTTTTTTAAATGGGCAAAAGGTTTGAACAAATGCTTCACCAAAGCTATATGTATGCCCAATAAGCACATGACAACATGCTTAACACCATTATCCATTATGGAAAGGCAAATTAAAACCATAATGTGATGCCACTACTCACCTACAGGAATGGCTAAAATTAAAAAGACTGACTCTACCATATGCTAGCAACTGAATGCTCATACACTGCTGTTGAGAATGAAAAATGGTAGAGCCACTGTGGAAAACAATTTGGCTGTTTCTCTTAATGTTAAACCTTACTGTTACCATAAACACACAGAATCCCACTAACAGCTATTTTCTAAGAGAAATGAAATTATCGATATATGTCCACAGAAATACCTGTATCCAAATGATCCTAACAGCTTTATTCACAGTAGCCCCAAACTGGAAACAATCCGAATGTCCATCAACTGGTAAAGGGATAAACAAATTGTAATATATCTATACAAAAGAATATTACTCAGCAATAAAAGAGAACAAAGCTACTGTACAAGTAACAATATGGATAAATCTCAAAAGCATTATACAAAGTGAAAGAAGCCAGACACAAAAGATTACATAACAATATGATTCCATGTATATGAAATTCTAGAAAAGGCAAAATATGAAAGATACATTTGTCAAAACTTTCAAATTATACAATTTAAATTGGTGAATTTTATTGCATGTAAATTAAGCTTCAATAAAGCTGATTTTTTTTAAAAAACTATCACTTACAAGTTGTATCAGAACAATTAAATTGGCTGATTTTCTTTAAAAAATGCAAGTTTTAGTGCACTGAACCTTTAAGATGTTGCAATTCTTTAAAAAGAAGAGGACATTCAACATTGCCATAAAGCCGGTTGTGAATAAATTCAGTGTAAATTGCCTTCAACATAGTCCTAAAATGAGCATCTATAGTTAAAAAACAAGGAATTTATGAGCACAATTTCACTGTAACTTACAAAATGGACCATTTTTTAGATAAAAGAAATTCCTCTTAATTCAAATATAATAATAAAAATGAGAATAGATGTACCTTAAGTTAAAATTACTTATCTAAATGAAAAAGAAAATCATCATTTAAGAAAACCTGATATATGAACATTTGGGCGGGACTTCCCTGGTGGCGCAGTGGTTACGAATCCGCCTGCCAATGCAGGGGACACGGGTTCGAGCCCTGGTCCGGGAAGATCTCACATGCCACGGAGCAACTAAGCCCGTGCGCCACAACTACTGAGCCTGCGCGCTAGAGTCCGCAAGCCACAACTACTGACCCTGCGTGCCACAACTACTGAAGCCCGTGTGCCTAGAGCCTGTGCTCTGCAACAAGAGAAGCCACCACAATGAGAAGCCCATGCACCGCAACAAAGAGTAGCCCTTGCTCGCCGCAACTAGAGAAAGCCTGTGCACAGCAACGAAGACCCAACACAGCTAAAAATAAATAAATAAATTTATTTAAAAAAAAAACATTTGGGCATGCAAATTAAGTGATTATATATATACTTTATAAAAAGCTTCACACTCAGTTTACTTTAACAATAAACTTCTCGGGCTTCCCTGGTGGTGCAGTGGTTAAGAATCCACCTGCCAATGCAGGGGACACGGGTTCGAGCCTTGGTCCAGGAAGATCTCACATGCCGCGGAGCAACTATGCCCGCGTGCCACAACTACTGAAGCCCACACACCTAGAGCCTGTGCTCTGCAACAAGAGAAGCCAGCACAATGAGAAGCCCGCGCACCACAACGAAGAGTAGCCCCCGCTCGCCGCAACTAGAGAAAGCCCGCATGCAGCAACGAGGACCCATCGCAGCCAAAAAATTAATTAGTTAATTAATTAAAAAAACAATAAACTTCTCTATTTCATTTAAAATGACTTGATTTAAGCATATTTTTTCAGGAAAGTGCCCCCAATTATACTAAGCATAAGCAAAAACCAGCAACTCTAAGCTCTCTAGCTACAGTCATATAATTTCCTCTCCTGGGTCTCAAAATGAGCTTTTATGTTAAATAACAAGCCTGACTTGGAATTGCAAGATTATGCCACACACTCCTATTTTTCTCTCTCTCCCACACAGTTCAACCAGCAGAGTTGGTTTAGGAGAATCGGTAAAATGTGTGTGTGTTCATTTTTAACATGATTCCCCATTGGAAACAGGCTACCAATAAATGACTAAATTCTGCATTTGTCTCCTGTTCCTCTCATAATCACACTATGGTGATACCCAAGAAACTCCAAAAAATACAAATGTTCAGGTTGCAAACTTGGGATTCAGTGTAGAAGAGTGAATGGGTCCTTACCAAAGCCTGACCTTGAACTCAAGTCCCCAGGTAGGAAACAGGTATTAAGCCATTCATAGACTCCTTTGGGGGAAAGTAATCATAAATTCACTTACTTAAAATCTAAGACCTTCCTTATACCTATTGGTCAGGAAATCACTGGCTAAAGGTGAGTTCCAACTAAGAAGACATGAGCAATTCCCCTGGACTTAAAAAATTCAAGGCTGTCATCTCCTAACAATAAGGACAAAAACAAGTTAACAGATGTCAGTCTAGTTATACGTTTCCAGGATAAAGAGATACAGATGGTGCTGGCAGATAATTCCAGTCATTCACCTCACTAATTTTGCAAATACAGTAAATGGTTTGAATCCTTGTCTTCGCAGTCTTAAAATCTGTTACATAAATTAAAAGTATGAAGAATTTAGATATTTTTAAACAAATTTTCATATAGTGTATAACCAATTTATACTATTCCTCCAAGTTCACTGGAAAGAGACCAATGTGTAATCAACAGTTTCTAAATAATCCATGCTATGGTGCCAAATGAATATTTGTGATGTCAATAAAAACCTATTACTCAACAAATTATAATCTCATTTATTATTTTTAAAGGTTTTTGTTACATTCCCTCTTTGATTTTTTTTTTTTATAACCACACTGTAAGGTATACAAGAAGAAACTGTAGCCCCAATTTCACAGATAGAGGAAAACTCATTTGCCCTGGATCTCATACTGCATTTGTGATAAACAGATTCTGTGTTCTTTACACTATGCTACAAAATATTTCTAGCTATTGATAAGACTTTGCTGCAATGACCTCTAAGACTTCTAGTATCACTAAATAAAGGTTTATTCGTTACATTTTTTTAAATTGAAGTATAGTTGATTTACAATGTTTCAGGTATACAGCAAAGTGATTCAGTTTTATAAATAAATATATATTCTTTTTCAGATTATTTTCCATTATAGGTTATTACAAGATATTGAATATAGTTCCCTGTGCTATACAGTAGGTCCTTGTTGTTTATTTTGTATATAGTAGTATGTATCTGTTAATCCCAAATTCCCAATTTATCCCTCCTCCCCTTTCCCCTTTGGTAGCTGTAAGTTTGCTTTCTATGTCTGTGAGTCTATTTCTATTCTGTAAATAAGTTCATATGTATCTTCTTTTTTAGGTTCCATATATAAGTGATATCATATGCTATTTGTCTTTCTCTGTCTGAGTCACTTCACTTAGTATGATCACCTCAAGGTCCATTCATGTTGCTGCAAATGGCATTGCTTCATTCTTTTTTATGGCTGAATAATATTCCTGTGTGTGTGTGTGTGTGTGTGTGTGTGTGTGTGTGTGTGTGTGTGTGTGTGTGTGTGTATCTCCCATCTCCTTTATCCATTCATCTGTTGATAGACATTTAGGTTGCTTCCACCATTCCTCCTTTTCAAATCCAATACCTTCACCTCTTCTTCCTCGACCTTATCCCCTCATCCCTCCTCCCCTCATCCCTCCTCCGTGACCTTGTTCCAGCAAACATGCTCTTCTTTATCTTAAATCTCCAATTTCACTTATTCCTAAACCTTACCCTGTAAACAAGTCTAAAATATATACACTGTTGGTCAATCTACTGCCCAGTTTGTATCTTCTTCACATTTACTAAATTTATTGAAATGCTTGTCCTCAATTTCTGTGTCCAACCCACCTCCCAGTCACTTCTTAAATTGCTGTAACCTGACTTTCATCCCACTGCTCTCCTGCAACTGCCCTAATGAATCCCAATTGTCAAATACAATAGGACTAAGTCTTTATATTATTGCAGGTGTAATAATTGACTGTAGTGACTGTTGACTGCATTTGAAGTTGTATTTAATCCCTCTCTCTTAAGACTTCCTGGTCCCATGACCTTTGTGACTCTACTCTCTAATCTCTACCTTGGAAGACATCAGTTGTTTCTTTCCTCCCAGGGCATCTTCCTTCTCTTCCTTCATTCTTCTGATAACAAGACTCCCCTTTCTTGTGGTTCTGGTGGAGCTGCCAATCGTGGCGCCTGGCCACAGTGATTGGTACAAACATGGGCATGTGACTTATACCTGGCCAATCAGATTCTTCCTCCACGATTATTTTGCATTTGGAGCTATCAAGGAAAAGCTCTTTTCTTTCTGGTTTTGGAGCTAAAAGAATATATGAGCCTAGAGCTGCCTGAAACCACAGCTCTAGCCTCACAGGCTCACCCAGCCTGAAAAAAGCCAACATATATAGAGAGTCTGAGGAAAAAAAGACATGACAGTGTTCAAGTTGGTGGTTTCAATCACACCCAAAGCCATCTCTCACCCTGACTGTCCTGATATGATTATTTGATCCATTAAATTATCCTCTTTGGCTGAAGCCAAATTCTTATTTGTTCTCTTCTCAAGTTCCTCACCCATTATCTACTACAACCTTGTACCCTCTTCTCATTCTACTCATTTCACTGTACATATGCTCCTTTGGATTATTTCAACCAGGCTCATGCTCTTAAATCTTGAACTAGGTGCTGATGACTTCCAAGTCTCTATCACCAGATCAGACCTCTCCCTTGTGTTTCGCACTTAAGTATCAACTTGATGCTAAATAACTTTACCTTGATTATTCACTATAGGGTGACTATCAACCAGTCTTCCTGAGGTCAGTCTCAGGACAGGACCCTTATGGCATAATTATTAATAGTACTCTTTCACATTCTCAAAAGTGTCCTGGTTTGGATGATAAAGTACCTGATCATCCAACCTCAAACTCGATGTTTCCTAAGCTGAACCCATCATCATTCCTCCGATGCCCCAGTCAGGCAAGCTAGAAGCCTAGTGTCATCCTTGGCTCTTCCCCCTGAATCTGGCCTTGATGTTACAACAATATCCACTCTTTGAACCCTTCTCAAATCCACCATCCCCTCTCCTTTCCTACTGCCACTGCCCTGGACTCCTGTCGCCTCCGAAGTACAGCAATAGTCTCCTAACCTCCAGTCTTGTCCTCCTCAAATACATCAAGCACATACCCATCAGGGTATTAAATTATCAGTCTGAATTCTTCACCCCTCTCTGTATCCATGCCCTTTGCCATGACTCTGAAGCTCCTCCTACCATATACTTTCCTGCCCCTTGACTTTGGACTTATCTATGTGGCTTACTTTAACCAATTGAATGTTTAAAGATATAACTCAAGCAGGGGTTTGACATGTACTTGCGTGGCTGAACTTGGGCTCTTGCATTTCTGCCCTTGCCATTAAAAGAACATGCCTTGATGAGCCCATAGGTCCTAGAAGGATGAGAGCTGGGTAAACAAAAACTGGACCCAATCTGCGACTTGGAGCCAAGTCCAGAGAAGCCCAGCTTAGAACAGTAAATCCCAATCAAGTGCAGAAGGATGTGGGGGAATAAATAATTGTTTTGGGCTTACCTGGTGGCGCAGTGGTTGAGAGTCTGCCTGCCAATGCAGGGGACACGGGTTCGAGCCCTGGTCTGGGAAGATCCCACATGCCGCGGAGCAACTGGGCCCGTGAGCCACAACTACTGAGCCTGTGCATCTGGAGCTTGTGCTCCGCAACAAGAGAGGCCGCGACGGTGAGAGGCCCGTGCACCGTGATGAAGAGTGGCCCCCGCTCGCCGCAACTAGAGGAGGCCCTCGCACAGGGACGAAGACCCAACACAGCCAATAAATAAATAAATAAATAAATAAATAAATAAATAATAAAGGCGAGTGCAATCTACCTCTTGGAAAAATAAAAATAAAATTAAAATAATTGTTTTAAGCCACTGGGTTTTGGAGTGGTTTGTTATTAAACATTAGCTGACTGACACAACTGCCCCCTCCACCTTAGCTGGTAGCATTGAATTCACCAAAGCAGAAACCTGAAGTCATTCTTAATTCTTCTGACCCACTTGCACCTGCACATTCTAACAGTCCTTAGGTCTTGCAAATCTATGTTTTAAACGTGTCTTGAATCCAAAACCCCTCTCTATTCCTGTTGCCACTTCCCTTCATATATATTGGTTCTGTTTCTCTAGAGAACCCTGACATCCTCTAAATCCTATCTCCTAAATAACTTTAAAATCTCTCCCTTTCTCTTTATTTCCAAAAGTTCTAAGGTTGGGAGTTTGTATTTACTTTCACATCTAAACAGGTATTTTGTAAGAAGAGAACTGGGCCTCTTACTTAGATGCCACTTTTCTTTGGTGTATACTGATGTTCCAAACTTTTAAATTTTTAATTCATCACAACCATTTTTCTTTCCATTTATGGATCCATGACTTGTTTTTATCCTATGAAATTCTTTCATCCTCTAAGATCTGATCAATCTGGACCTATTCAGGTTTTTCCACTGTTATTGTTCTACTCAGGCTCTTTACCTCAGAGTCAATTTTGGTAACTGCTATAAAAGTAAAATTAGTAGTACACGTTGGATGGATAATATCCATCATATGTACCACTAATTAAACAATTCAAAAACTTCAATTCACCTGACAGTGAACACACAAATCCAAGGTATGTTTCCAAACGTCTTTATACTTTCATAGCCTAAAAAGCTCTCAGAAAAAGTACTTATTTT
Organism: Balaenoptera borealis; assembly: GCF_965194805.1. Lineage (NCBI taxonomy): Eukaryota > Metazoa > Chordata > Mammalia > Artiodactyla > Balaenopteridae > Balaenoptera > Balaenoptera borealis. Next base: position 34,008,410 of record NC_138881.1, on the reverse strand, counting down.
GTTTGGTCAAAAGCCAATATTTAGAACATTTAAATTACTAACTTTTGTAATACAACTATTATTGAGTAAGCTATTCTAAATGACAACCAACTGAACACACATCACACATTAAAGGTAATTTCAATAATTATTAGAGCCACCAAAAAAGCAACACAATGGTCTGAATTAGGAAAGCATTACATATCTCCTGGTTATAAACAGAATTCCAAGTACAGCTTCTGAGGACTGAACGCATATACGAAAACTTCAGAAAGGTAAAAGTAAATGAAGATCTACTCTGCTTTACATGCTGAGTGTTCCTGAAATGCACTACAGTTGACCCTTGAGTAACATGGGGGTTAATTTGCACATAGCTTGCCTGCCCTCTGTAACCATGGTTCCTCTGCACCCGCTGATTCAACCAACCATGACTCTGCAGTACTACAGAATTTACTGTTAAAAACATCTGCATGTTAAATGGAGCAAGGAAGCTCAATCTCACATTGTCCAAGGGTCAACTGTAATTCAAATATGTGTTACCAAATGATATTTGAAAGTCCTCCTACATAAAAGAGCTCTTCCGAAAATACTCTGAGCAAGTAATTATTCCTTAAAAATACATACACATGGGACTTCCCTGGTGGCGCAGTGGTTGGGAATCTGCCTGCCAGCGCAGGGGACACGGGTTCAAGCCCTGGTCTGGGAAGATGCCACATGCCGCGGAGCAACTGAGCCCCTGCGCCACGACTACTGAGCCCGCGCGCCTAGAGCCCGTGCTCCGCAACAAGAGAAGCCACCACAATGAGAAGCCCACGCACCTCAACGAAGAGTAGCCCCCGCTCGCCGCAACTAGAGAAAGCCCACACGCAGCAATGAAGACCCAACACAGCCATTAATTAATTAATTTAAAAATAATAAAAACAGGAGGTAAAGGGAGAGAGGGAGGGGGAAAGAAAGACACTGAGAATGAATGGACACAGATGGAAAATTCTTATTTTGTGGGTTAAGGATCCAGTTCAGCTCCATGGATCTTCAAATTCCTTTTCTATTCAAACCAAAGCTTTAAGGCATTTTGACCCTATGAACAATGGTGAAATATAAAAGAATGAAAAATTCAAGGCAAATAAGGGTTTGCTGAAAGCCGGCCTTTAAAGCCAGCCATGGGTTGATTCATGCCAAGATGCAAGGTGAGGCTGTTACTACTGGTGAGAGGCAGCACCTGAGAACGGAAATATTTTGACTTTGGTGTGGCTGCAGAATGACCAACAATGTGATGTTTATCACCTGTGATTGGTACAGGGACATTTTCAATGAGGGAAAATTTCCCAATAAAGGATATCCCTAAATAAGTTTCTCTACTCACCTTCCAAAGAAGTCTCCAAAAATATGCACAAAAAAGTCTCCCTAAACAAGTCCTTTAAATTCTACAGGCTCAGTAAAAGATACCTTACCATCACTTGCTGCTTTAAAAATGAAGTGGAAATTGTACACACGGATTAGGTAGGCCCTTCTGACATACTCACCCAATCATTTGTCAGAAATATTGTGTAGAAAAACCCAGGCAGGATTATAACCCAATTCCCTTCCTTAATGGAAGACAATGTTTTGAAACAATAATAAAGCAAACCCATATCACATATGTGAAAATCATTAAATCCACAGATTTTCCATTTGTGTCGGGGAAATCCCTGAATTTGTGATGCCCATCACACAGATACCTTTCTAATGCTTTATAGCCAACATCCAGTGTGTACCTCATTCATGTGATCATGGGAGGATGACGAGAAATAACAGGAGTACACAGGCACTCAATCCACTGTATTCATTTTCTATGGCTGTTTAACAAATTACCATAAACTGAGAGGCTTAAAACAACCACCATTTATTACCTCACAGCTCTGTAAGTCAGAGGTCTGGGTGGACTCATATGGGTTCTCTGCTCTGGGTTTCATTAAGACTGAGATCATGTTGTGGGCTAGGCTGGGCTCTTATCTAGAGACTCTGGGGAGAATTTGCTTCAAACTAAAATTCATTTACTTTGTTGGCAAAATCCATTCCCCTGAAGTTGTAGGACTCAGGTTCCCATTTCCTTTCTGGCTGTCAGCTGAGGGTCTCCCTCAGCTCCTGGAGGCCACCTGCATTTCTTATCAAGTGGTCCCCTCCATCTTCAAGGCTAGGAACAGTGTGCTAAATCTCTCATGTTCTTCCTCAAAAAACTAAAAATAGAGTTGCCATATGAGCCAGCAATCCCACTCCTGGGCATATATCCAGAGAAAACTATAATTCAAAAAGATACATGCACCCCTGTGTTCATAGCAGCACTATTCACAATAGCCAAGACATGGAAACAACCTGTCCATCGACAGATAAATGGATAAAGAAGATGTGGTACATATATACAATGGAATATTACTCAGCCATAAAAAAGAATGAAATAATGCCATTTGCAGCAACATGGATGGACCTAGAGATCATCATATTAAGTGAAGTAAGTCAGAAAGACAAATATTATATGGTATCACTTATACATGGAATCTAAAGTATGACACAAATGAACCTATCTACGAAATAAAAACAGACTCACAGACATAGAGAACAGACTTGGGGCTGCCAAGGGGGACAGGGGGTGGGGGAGGGATGGATTGGGAGTTTGGGATTAGCAGATGCAAACTATTATATATAGAATGGATAAACAACAAGGTCCTACTGTATAGCACAGGGAACTATATTTAATACTCCATGATAAACTATAATGGGAAACATTATGAAAAATAATACATATATATATAACTGAATCAGTGTGCTATACAGCAGAAATTAATACAACATTGTAAATCAACTGTATTTCAATAATTTTTTTAGGGCTTCCCTGGTGGCGCAGTGGTTGAGAGTCTGCCTGCCAATGCAGGGAACGCGGGTTCGAGCCCTGGTCTGGGAAGATCCCACATGCCGCGGAGCAACTGGGCCCGTGAGCCACAACTACTGAGCCTGAGCGTCTGGAGCCTCTGCTCCGCAACAAGAGAGGCCGCGATAGTGACAGGCCCGCGCACCGCGATGAAGAGTGGCCCCCACTCGCCGCAACTGGAGAAAGCCCTCACACAGAAACGAAGACCCAACACAGCCAAAAATAAACATAATAAATAAATAATAAATAAAAATTTAAAAAAAAAAATAAATAAATAAATAATTTTTTAAAAAAATCTTTCTCATGTTCTGACCTCCCTCCTGCCGTCCTATTCTACCACCAGCTGAAGAAAGTTTTCTGCTTTTAATAGCTCATGTGATTAGATTAGGCCCAATCTGATAACCTAACTTTTTAAGATCAACTGTGTCTTATAACACAACAACAGGAGTGACATCCAAATATATTTACAGGTCCTGGAGACTGAGACCTGGAATCTTGGGGGCCACTTCTACCTATCTGCCTATCACATCTATCAATGTACATACTGACACATACTGTCCCCTTGTGGGGACAATTCACTAGTACAACATAGACTATTTCCACTGCTGGGTAAGGAACAGCATTCCAAATGTCCAATGAAGGAAGCCTCAGCTTCCTGGAAGACCATAAAAATACGCCCCCCCATAATTTGGAGGATACTCAATCAGCCACAGCCCTCACAATACCTAGCTATCAATACATGGTATCCAGACCTCCAGGGGAAGGCAGACTGATACAAAAGAGATGACCAACCTAGACATAAGGGGGGCTTCCCTGGTGGCGCAGTGGTTGAGAATCTGCCTGCCAATGCAGGGGACACGGGTTCGAGCCCTGGTCTGGGAAGATCCCACATGCCACGGAGCAACTGGGCCCGTGAGCCACAATTGCTGAGCCTGCGCGTCTGGAGCCTGTGCTCCGCAACAAGAGAGGCCGCGATGGTGAGAGGCCCGCGCACCGCGATGAAGAGTGGTCCCCACTTGCCGCAACTAGAGAAAGCCCTCACACAGAAACGAAGACTCAACACAGTCATAAATAAATAAATAAAAGAACGTGAATTTCTTAAAAAAAAAAAAAAACCTAGACATAAGGGTGTTTTCTTTTTAAAGTCATATGAACTGTATACACTCTCCATTGCCTCAGCCTTTAGATGCTAATTTGGGCTCAATAAACGATCTTGAGATTTGAGGGGTAATCAGCCCATTAATTTTCACAACATATATCTAAATGAGAGTTATTGGAACAAGATAATGTGAATTCTAAAAGTTGTATAATTTTCCCAGTTTTTAATATATGTGGATGTGGCAGATTGTTTTCTAAAGATAGCCACAATGATACCTCTAACACATATGCTCTTCTGTCAGTTTTTGCTTCATGTATCTTGGGGCTCTGTTGTTAGGTGCATATATGTGTTTATAATTGTTATATCTTCTTGGTGGATTGAGATTTATCACTGTAAAATGTGTTTGTCTGTTGCTACAATTTTGTCTTAAAGTCTATGTTGTCTGATATTAGTATAGTTGACCCAGCTCTCTTTTGGTTACTGTTTGCATGGTTTCTCCATCCTTTAACCTTCAACCTATTTGTGACTTTAAAGTATGTCCCTTGTAGCCAGCATACAGTTGGATCATTTTTTTGTCCATTCTGCCAATTTCTGTGTTGTAATTGGAATGTTTAATCCATTTACATTTAATGTGTTTACTGACAAGGTAAGATTTATTCCTGCCATTTCACTATGTATTTTCCACATGTCTTATGTCTTTTTGTTCTTCTATTCCTCCACCACTGCCTTTTTTGTGTTAAAAGATATTTTTTAGTGTACCATTTCACTCCCTTATCATTTATTTTACTATATTGCAGAGTTATTTTCTTAGTGGTTGCCCTTGCGATGACGATTATCATCTTAACTTAAAACAATCTAGTTCAAATTAATACCAACTTAATTACAATAGTATACAAACTGCTCCAGGGACTTCCCTGGTGGCGCAGTGGTTAAGAATCCACCTGCCAATGCAGGGGACACGGGTTCAATCCCTGGTCTGGGAAGATCCCACGTGCTGTGGAGCAGCGAAGCCCATGCACCACAACTGCTGAGGCTGTGTTCTAGAGCCCACGAGCCACAACTGCTGAGCCCACATGCTGCAACAAGAGAAGCCACTGCAATGAGAAGCCTGCACACCACAACAAAGAGTAGCCCCCGCTCGCCACAACTAGAGAAAGCCCGCGCACAGCAACGAAGACCCAACGCAGCCAAAAATAAACAATATTTTATAAGTAAATAAATAAATAAATAACTGCTCCAATTTTTCTCCATTCCATTCTTCATCCTTTGTCTTGTTATGGTCATACAAATTACAGCTTTATACATTGTCTGCCTGTCAACACAGAATTATAATTATTGCTTTATGCAACTGTCTTTCAAATCAGATATGGTAAAAGAGAGTTACAAACAAAAAATACATTTACGTTGTCTTTTACATATTTACCTATATATATATTTACTGGTGCTTTTTTTTTCCGGCTGTGCCGGGTCTTAGTTGTGGCACACAGGATCTTTAGTTGCGGCATGCGGGAATCTTCAGTTGCGGCATGTGGGAATCTTCAGTTGCGGCTTGCGGGCTCTTCAGTTGCAGCATGCAAATCTTAGTTGCAGCATGTGGGATCTAGTTCCCTGACCAGGAATCGAACCCAGGCCCCCTGCATTGGGAGTACGAGTCTTAACCAGTGGACCACCAGAGAAGTCCTACTGGTGCTCTTTATTTTTTCGTGTGGATTTGGGAAACTTACTAGTGTCCTTTTATTTCAGTCTGAAGGACTCCCTTTAATGCATCTTGTTGGGTAGGTCTGGTACTGACAAATCCTCTCAGGTTTCCTGTTATGATTATGTTGGTATGCTTGGTGGTGTCCCACAGGTCTCTTAGGCTCTGTTTATTTTTCTATTGTTTTTTGTTTGTTTTTGCTCCTCAGACTGAATAATCTCAATTGACCTATTTTCAAATCCACTGATTCTTTCTTCTGCCTGCTCAAATCTACTGTTGAGCTCCTCTACTGAATTTTTCATTTGTTATTGTCTTTTTCAACTTGAGAATTTCTATTCGATTCTTTCTAACAATTTCTCTCTTTATTGATGCTTCTTCTTTTTGGTGAGACACTGTTCTCATACTTTCCCTTACTTCTTCAGATATGGTTTCCTTTAGTTCCTTGAATGTATTTAAAATAGCTTATTACAAGTGTTTGTCTAATAACTCCAACGTCTGGGCTTCCTCAGAGATAGTTTCTAATTACTACATATTTTTCCCCTGTGGATGGGCCATACTTTCTTCTTCCTTTGCATGCCTCATAACTTTTTTGAAAAACTGGAAATTTTAAATAATATAATGTGGCAACCCCAGAAATTAATTTCTCCCCTTCCTTAAAATTTGTTGTTTGGTTACTTTTGTGAACTTAACTCTGTGAAGTCTGAATTCTTTGTCATATGTTGCCACTAAAGTCTCTGCTTTGTTAGCTTAGTGTTCAGGTAATGATTGGACAGAAATTTCCTTAAATGCCTAAAACCAATATGTCTCCTAATCCTTGTTGAGGGGCTCTGTGCACATGTCAGGCATGCCTTCAATACTCAGCCAGACAGTTTACAACTTTACCTTAGCCTTTATTTCCTGTTTGCACAGTGACTTAAGATTAGTCAGACATAAGAGCATAGAGTTTTCTCAGGTTTTTCCTGAGCGTGTACACAGCCCTATATATGTGTATGGCCTGAAAAATTCTGACATATTCAGAATTTTAGAAAAGTCCCCTATGGACATCTCATGCCCCAGTTTTTCCATTTAAGTTATTTGGTTAGCCTATTGTTTGCCCCAAATTGTTGTCTACCATGTCAGGTAGCCACAAAGTTCAACAACTGTCTCTGATTTTTTTTTTTTTTTTTTTTTTTTTTAGCAAATGCTCTGCAGAAAAAGCTTTGCACACTGAGCAAGCTCCAAGTCAAGTGAGGTCAAATAAAGACAGCCTGGAGAGTGGAGTCTTCTAGGCAACTACCACACAGGTCAAATAATGATAATTCGCTGGGAATGTAACTTTGTAAGTGCTCCAACTCTGTTCTACCCCTTCTGGTGGCTGCCAGGATACTGCTTTTCACTCTGATTATCATCTATTGGTTTTCAAGGCTACTATGGAGCTGAAGAGAAGGGAGTAGGAATATGGAGAATTAAAATACCACAAAGCCCACTGTTCTTACTGAGATTCAGGCATTGTTCTTGAATAAACCCTCCCTGGATTGTTGCAAGCCTTTAGTTAATTGCCGGAGTCCTGAAAAAGTTGATTCTGACAATTTTTGCCAGGGTTCTCATTGCTTTTCTGGAGGAGATTTTCAGAGGTCCTTTCTCTGCCATGTTCACTGACATCTTTTCCACATGCTCTTCTACAATGTGATATTGACACTGACCCACTAAAAGGTGGAGTCTGTATCTCCACCCCTTTGAATCTGGGCAGGCCCTGTGACTGCTTTGACCAATAGACTCAGTGGAAAGAATGCTATTCCGGTTCCACTTGTAGGCCTTAACTGGCCAGAAAGCTCCAGTTCCTGCCACTTAGAAGTCGGCCACCCTGTAAGAAGAGCAACTACCCTGAGACCACCATGCTGTGAGAATCTCAAGCTATATGAAGGGGCCTTGAAGAATCATACAACATATGGAAAGTGAGAGGCCAAAAACCACTAAGATACTAGACATGTGAGTAAAAAAATTCCTTCTTGAAAGCCAATCTTCCAATCCCAGCTAGTCCACCTCACACCACCTGAACCAGAGACAATTACCCTGCTGAGCCCTTCCCAAATTCCTGTCCCACAAAACAATAAGCAAAATAAAATGGTTGTTATAGATACATGTGTATGCATAACTGAATCACTTTGCTGTACACCTGAAGCTAACACAACATTGTTAATCAACTATACTCCAATGTAAAATTAAAAGTTTAAAAAAAATAAAATGGTTGTTTTAAGCCACTAGCTTTTGAGGTACTTTGATATGTGGCAGTATAACCAAAGTGGTGGATAACTAAATCCAGAGACAGGCAATTCTGTTGTGATGGAAACCACAGACTCTGTGACTGCCACTGCTGCTATTCCAGCACTCCCAGTGGGTGCTTTCATTATGAAGCCTTTGACAATTACTTACATGCTCCACTTTTCAGTGGATTTATAGCAGGAATGTCACCATGTTTTTTCCTAGATATTCTCTACTTTTTCCTCCATAAATCTAATGTCTTCCCGATCTTCAGGTTTTCAGAGAGACAGTCAATTTCAGTTTTGAAGACATGGAAAGGTTTATCCATCATCTCTTTAAAATAGAGCCCGCTACCTCCTCCATTTTTCCTCAACCTCTACACTTCCTGTGTTACACCATCATCATTCCCCCCAGTCACAGCAGTACCAGTAAACGTCTCCTTACTCCTTCCTTCTCTGGGAATCATATGTTTACTGTTTCATGCTTCCCCACATGTGCATTATAAAGACTCTGTGGAGACAATGTGAGGCCCTTTATGTCCCAGGGAAGATTTTATGTTCAGAAAAGACCAGTTACTGTTATCTTAAATTTTTTTAATTAATATTCAAATTACTAAAGTCACATTGAGCAACCTAGCCTTCCTTTACATGTTCGAGATCAATTTGAAAATCCTATTATCCTATTTATAAACGTAGTAAATTTTAAGTCGCTGACTAGTAAATATTTGGTTAATATTTAGTCAATTCAAATTGAATAGGCTGAACTCCTCAAACAATCAGTCCTGTTTATAATCAGTTAATTCACTTACAAGATTTAAATTACATTCATTAATGTATTATATTCAAATTCCTTTTTAAGCATTTCCAATGCATGACCTAAAAGTAAAAGCTTCATTCATTCAGTCAGTCAGCAAATTTTCTGAACACATTCTATATGCCAAGCACTTTTAAGGTGTTCTGGATACAGCAGGAAGCAACACAAAATTATTACCTTTATGGAAAGTATACTTTAGGGGTAAAACTAGTAACTTTAAAATATATAATATAATGCCAGATAGTCATAAGTGCACTAAAAACGACAAGGTAAGGAGATACCGTCATCATTTTTTAATAGCCTGGTCAGGAAAAGCCTTTCAAGAGAGCTAACATCTAAGAATAGCACTAAATGAAGTATTTTAATAAGTATCAAATCCTAGAAAAATCTAAAAATTCAATTTAAAAATATAATGAGCCTCAAGTTCTCTAGACCTTCAATATTGCTTACTTAAGTAATCTTACACCTTTTGACTATGAATCAAAAGCTTAAAATTAATGACAAAATTATACATTTGAAATTGGAATCACAATCTAAGTCTGTCACATTCCCTAACATGCCCAATTCTCCTCAATATCACAAATACATTAAATACCAAATATAGAGAAATCACTGGTACTAAACATTAATACTAAGGTTAGACTGATTGCATTACTGGTCCCAATTCTTTACTCATTTCTGTATCCATGCCTTTTGTCAAGTGACTTTGCAGCTTCTCGCAGCAAGAGACAGAATATCTTTTCCTTCCCCTTGATTCTGAGTCCAGGCACATGCCTTGCTTTGGACAATGGAGTGTTAACAACCATGAGACAAGTAGAGGCTTGGAAAAGTACTTGTTCTCTTGTATGTCTACCATCATCATGATACTATGCCTGGGCTAGCTTGTTGGAGGATGAGGGACACATGGAAGAAAGTGGTGCTGTGGTATTGATATGTTGTGGTTGTTACACAGCATTATAGTAGTGACAGATAACTGATACAATCCTTACTTTTTTCCTATATATTCCCTGGTTTGGAAATATACTTACCAATTAAGACAAAATATTTTCATTTTAAGTGAATTCAGAGTACATTCCTATATTTATCAGGATTAAGTTCACGTACAGAAGCAGCTAAAAAAGTAAAAATGTCTTTACCCTTCATGTAAAAGTCTAGACAAAGGCAGTTAGGCTGGTACAACAGTTTCATGGTATCAGGGGCCCAGACTCCTTCTATCTTGTTGCTCTACTATTGGTCACTTCATTGTAAAAGATGACTGTTCCATATCCAGCCACCATGAAGGAAGAAAGAAAACAATAAATATATGTCCCCTCTCCCTTCAAAGATAGCTTCTGGATGGTGCACACCACTTCTTCATGTGGTCAAAGGGGAATTGCTACACAAATCTGAAAGCTTTAAAACCTGTTCTGAGGGGACTCCCCTGGTGGCGCAGTGGTTAAGAATCTGCCTGCCAATGCAGGGGACACGGGTTCGAGCCCTGGTCCAGGAAGATCTCACATGCCACGGAGCAACTAAGCCCGTGCGCCACAACTACTGAATTGGCACTCTAGAGCCCGTGAGCCACAACTACTGAACCCGTGTGCCACAACTACTGAAGCCCGCGCACCTAGAGCCCGTGCTCCGCAACAAGATAAGCCACCACAATGAGAAGCCTGCGCACTGCAACAAAGAGAAGCCCCTACTCGCCGCAACTAGAGAAAGCCCATGCACAGCAAGACCGAACACAGACATAAATAAGTAAACAACATTTTTTTTAAAAAACCTGTTCTGAGACTTCTTTTTTTTTTTAATTAATTTATTTTATTTTTGGCCGCGTTGGGTCTTCGTTGCTGCGTGCGGGCTTTCTCTAGTTGTGGTGAGCCGGGGCTACTCTTTGTTGCCGTGTGCGGGCTTCTCATTGCGGTGGCTTCTCTTGTTGCAGAGCACGGGCTCTAGGTGCGCGGGCTTCAGTAGTTGTGGCACACGGGCTCAGTAGTTATGGCTCGCGGGCTCTAGAACGCAGGCTCAGTAGTTGTGGCGCACGGGCTTAGTTGCTCCGCGGCATGTGGGATCTTCCCAGACCAGGGCTCGAAGCCTTGTCCCCTGCATTGGCAGGCGAATTCTTAACCACTGCGCCACCGGGGACGCCCCGAGACTTCTTTTTTCTAGAGCCCACAGGTCACACCCATTCCTAGGAGTCTCATACTGACCTCACTTCTTGTTTATCCACTCAGCATGCCCCTGCTGTTGAGGATGAAAGCCCCTTTCTCCTCAGATTAGAGACTTCCCTCTCCTGCTCTCTCCCACAAATTCCTGGGCCCATAACTCACTCCCTTTAAAGGAAGCAAAAGGAGGAGAAAAGTCTATTAACAACATAATAATCCTTCAGAGACACAGCTGTGCTCCAAAGAAGACAGCATTTTACATTTTTATGCATAATAGGATCTGGGCCTTGCCTCTGAATAACCAAGAGATGCATTAAAGTGGTATTTTTTCCCCCATACACAAAAGCTCAGGTGTCCCAATGATAAATTCTGTCCTCGCCCTGGAAGTTACAAGCACAAACTGCAGGGAGCTTTTAAAGTAGCAATTTTGGTCTGGCTTCCTGTATTCTAAAGCACCATTTGATTGTTAGGCAGGATGACGATACTGTATCATGTTAACTTATCACTTAAATTCTACCTTCCAAATAAGAAATAAGATGGCTTACCACAAAAAAAAAAAAAATCACTAGCTCTAAGTTAAGGTTTGAGCCAGACCTCAGCATTTCCATTGTGCCTTCTCTGAAACTATTTTTGAAAGTATTCTAAAGTTGTTTAAAGGATTAGCCATACTTTTAGACCTTTTTTTTTTTTCACTTCCAATAAAAGTTAGGATGACGCAACCAACGATGGGAGGTGGAATCCAGGAGAAGCACAAGATAACACATAAGGAGTACAACTGAATTAATTCGGCCCGTTTTGTAAAATTGCACATAATCATCTCCCCCATTCACATCCAAACAGGTATCAGTCTCGGCTGTCTTTGTTTACCTGCTTTGGTCTCTCATAAGGATCAGTAAGACAGGCGGATCAGTTATCCTAGAAAGAGTTGGAGCAAGGGAATAGTTCTGTTAGGGAACCATTGACTGAAACCGCCCGCCCTGGCCAGGCTCAATAATAACCGCTTGCATGAGTTATCTCACAACAGGAGGTCCCGATAAGGAACACCAAGCTGCCACCAACCAGAAGAATTCGGGAGGGGCCAAAAGGAGGGAGGAGACACCAGCCCATAATATGTCTCACCAACCTCCCAGAAACCCTCATGCTGGAATTCATCTTGACTGACCGATGCGCACGCCACCAGGAAGGACCCTAAGTCAGACCAAATATGGGCCAAGCAAGATGATTGGCCAGAGACAACCCGGAAACTAACCCCATCACCATAAAACCTGAGACTGTGAGCCACATGGCAGAGCAGTTCTTCTGGGTTCCCTTACCCTCCTGCTCTCCCCTTGAGCGCCCCTCCCCAATAAAGTCTTTTGCTTTGTCAGCACGTGTGTCTCCTCAGACAATTCATTCCCGAGTATTAGACAAGAGCCCACTCTCAGGCCCTGGAAAGGGTCCCGCTTCCAGTAACAGTTCCACTGCCTTTCACATTGGCATGCATTTTCCTCTGCTTGCCATCCCTTGGGAGTTTCTAAGGTGAGGGAATAAAGTTGAACAGTTAGAAATTTTGGAACTGAGTTATAAGAGTCCATCTCACAAACAAGGTTATTTCTGAGACTCATCAAAGAATTCAAGGGTAAGGGATAATATAGGGATTTAACTCTTCTCATAGGAGTGTCAGATATTAAAATGAAGAGTTCTGTTAACCAAATGGAACCACACACAGTGAGGCCAAACAAACTGAAACGTCGGAGTTTGGAGCAAAGAAAGGTTTATTGCAGTGCCAAGCAAGAAGAACAAGTGGTCCGTGCTCAAAACCCCTGAACTCCCCAACGGTTTTGGGGGAGAAGTTTTTATAGGCAAAGTTTGGGGTGAGGGTTGCAGGGCGTGTGACTTTCTTCTGATTGGTTGGTGGTAACAGGGCGGTGCTCCAGGAATCTTGGCTCAGCCTGAAGTTACCATCCTCCACCTGTGTGGGAGCCTTAGTTCTGCACAAGAACTCAAAGATACTGTTATGTATATTCCTTCAGGAGAACCAGAACCCTGCCCCGAGGATGCACTATTGTATCTTGATTGATCTTCCTTTGTTTCTGCATTCCCTCACTTCCCTGATTCGAAACTGTTTGAATCTGCCCTTTGGAACTCAGGGAAGGTCTAGGGGGCTGAATGAAGCCTATTTCCTACAAAGAAGAAATAGGGGACTCGGAAAGGCTTTTGTGCCTAGGAGGGCTCCACAGGGTCCTGCTGGGTTTCTGTTCCAGGGTTTAAAAATATCCTTGGCCAGTCAAGGAACACATGCTAATAAAGGAATTCATTGAATATTTCACAAGGGGGTTAAAATCAGTAGTTTTTAAGAGCTAGGTTTCTTGGCGGTGTATGTTAATTAAGGATCAAATCCAAAAGCAGCACTAGGGATAGGACAGAATAAGTCTTTAGGTCTAGATACAACTGGTTAAAACTGGTCCCATTTTTCACTGGTCAATAAAGAGATTTCAGTCAGGTCAAGTAATGGTCTAGTATTCTAGGTCATTCGAAGTTCATATTCTTTGACTGAACAGAATGCGTAGGACCACTTGTAGTGAAACAACATTTAGTTTTGATCTCTCCCAGGCAAATGCTACTGTCAATGGAAAAGTTTCCTTTCACATGCCCCACTCACCTAGGGCAACTATACATCTCAGTTTGCCTGGAATGGTCTCAGTATATGCCTATCTATCATGCTGGCATAATTATTAACAGCAACCCCGATCATTCTTTTAAGTGTCCTGATTTGGTTGAGGTCACCTAACATTAAACTATTCCCCCAAACCAGAGAGCCTTGAACAAATCTCTCTAAAACTAAAATGCAAACTGGTGTGGACAAAGAAGAACAGTGCCTACCATTTCAGTCAACAAAGGATGGTGCAGCCATCAAGCCCTCAGTCACTGCAACCACCCCCCAGTGGTGCACCCTGAGGGGATTCAGGATGGAGAAAAACCAGATACTGGTCCTAGATAGTTAAGGTGCATATCAAAGCAGTAACTTCAATAAGCCCAGACTCTTGTATCTTCCCATACATAGAAAAGTGCTAAATTCATTAACTTGAGATGTCTGGTTTTCTTTAATTAGCAGTAATCTTTCTATGTTTAACTACCTGAGTTTTTTTTCTGCTGCAAAAACTCCTATACATCCTGGCTCCTCCTTTACCTCTTGGGAACAGTCCCTCAGTTATCTGAGAGGCTGTATTCCAGGCTTAAGTCCTCAGTAATGCCCCCAGTAAAACAAAATTCTCAACTTTTAGGTTGTGCACTTTTTTCAGTGGGCACTGGGAACCGTGATTGTGAATTTTTTGGTAAGTAGTCCAAATGCATGGAAGAGTTCCTGGAACATTTGGGAAATGAAATGGCATAATTGCTTTTGAGGTTGATTTAAATACACCTTTTAAAGCTTTACAGTGTGTAGACATATCCATCAGAAAGATTCCATAAAGAATTTGCATTTATTTATGTGAGGATAAATGGTGTCAAGAGACTTCTGTTCAGAAATATAACACCTCCACACTATTTACAATAGCCAAGATGTGGAAACAACCTAAATGTCCATCAACAGATGAATGAATAAAGAAGGTGTGATACATATATACAATGGAATACTACTCAGCCATAAAAAAGAACAAAATAATGTCATTTGCAGCAACATGGATTCAACTAGAGATTATCATACTAAATGAAATAAGTCAGACAGAGAAAGACAAATACCATATGATATCACTTAATATGTGGAATCTAAACTATGACACAAATGAACCTATCTACAAAACAGAAACAGACTCAGACGTAGAGTACAGAATTGTGGTTGCCAAGGGGGAGGAGGGCAGGGGAGGGATGTATTGGGAGTTTGGGGTTAGTATATGCAAACTATTACATATAGAATGGATAAACAACAAGATCCTACTGTATAGCACAGAGAACTATATTCAGTGTCCTATGATAAACCATAATGGAAAAGAATATATAAAAAAAGACTATATATGTATAACTGAATCACTTTTCTGTATAGCAGTAATTAACACAACATTGTAAATCAACTATACTTCAATTAAAAAAGACATAATCTTAAATTTTATTTAATAAATATTATATGAAGAGACTTTCTAATATGGAATAACCTTCCCACCAGAATTTTTTTTATTAATTCTTATTGGAGTATAGTTGCTTTACAATGTTGTGTTAGTTTCTGCGGTACAGCAAAGTGAATCAGCTATACATATACATATATCCCCTCTTTTTGGATTTCCTTCCCATTCAGATCACCACAGAGCACCGAGTAGAGTTCCCTGTGCCTTACAGTAGGTTCTCATTTATTATCTATTTTATACTTAGTAGTGTACATATGTCAATCCTAATCTCCCAATTCATCCCACCCCCACCTTCTCCCCCTGGTATACATACATCCGTTCTCTACATCTGTGTCTCTATTTCTGCTTTGCAAATAAGTTCATCTGTATCATTTTTCTAGATTCCACATATAAGCAATATTATATGATATTTGTTTTTTTCTCTTTCTGACTTACTTCCCTCTGTATGACAGTCTCTAGGTCCAACCACATCTCTGCAAATTGCACAATTTCGTTCCTTTTTATGGCTGAGTAATATTCCATTGTATATATGTGCCACATCTTCTTTATCCATTCTTCTGTTGATGGACATTTAGTCCAACCAGAATTTAAATCATTACATTAAATCTAGTCATTGTTATTACTCTCTAAATATTTACCCACTGAATTCTTATTTTTGAAACTTTAAAAAGGAACACATGAAACCTCTATTTGACACTCTTCCTATATCTGGTAGAAACAAGGATAAGATTCTTAGGGATACATTAATATTCTAAATCTTGGCATATAATACAGCTTTAACTTTTGTATTACTGAAATATTCATCTTGAAAGTGCATATTTTCCACTTTTTAAGTCATCTAATTTAAGAAACCAAACCTTTTTTCTTACAAAAAACTTTCAAATACTACACTCACTTTTATATTATTTTTACTTTTGTATGTCTTTTCCAAAATAGTTTTTGGCGATTATGTTGGCACAATAAGCAGGAAATTGATTTAATTTTTTCTGAAACCATGTAAATATAGTAAATAAAAACTCTATTATCTACTTTAAAAGAAAAATGGGGAAAAAAAGGAATATAATACCTCCAATTATGTCATCTTTTATAGGTCAATAAGATTCAACCCAGGCTTCCTACAAGCAGAGAGAAGGTTTTGCTCTTTCTGAATTCTCCTCAAAAGAGAACATTTTCCAGAAAAAGAATCCTCCATAAGTGGTAAATCTGTCTCTGCAAGTCATAGCAGATACTGGCACCTACTGGTGGAAATGTGGCAGACCACCATCACACAGAAACCACTGAGTCCGAGAGAGAGAGAGAGAGAGAGAGAGAGAGAGAGAGAGAGAGAGAGAGAAAAGAAACAAAGATCTAGAAATTACAAACATGAAGTCAGGAATACCCCGGCAGGAAATAAATCACCAGAGTTGAGAGAGATTGATAAGGTTCAAGGGTAGAGAGGGTTTCTGGAGACAGGCAAATAGTACGCAGGAAAAAACTGTAAATAGCTAAGAGATGACCATTACTGACAGACATGATGGAGATGCAAAACCTCAGTATCCAATGTACCCATGATGCCAACTCACTTGCCAAAAAGTTTTCGACGTTATCACAGAAGCCAATGAAAAGAAAAAGAACCAAATTTACTTTAAAATTTGTTTTAATCCCTACATTCATTCATCTAATAAATATTAATTAAGTGCTGGCCATATGCTAATCACTGTTCTAGGCCCCAGGGATACAGCAGTGAACTGAATGGCAAAGCCCCTGATCTTGTGGAACATACATTCTCTAAGGGGAAGGGGGGTGGACAGCCAGTAAACAAACAAGTAAATATGTAATATTTCAGATGATATGTGCTAGGGAGAAAATAAAGTAAAGAAGTTAGGGGTACTATGTTGGTATTTTATTTAGGGCAGTCAGGGAAGGCCTCGTGATAAAGTAAATTTTAGATATGTCGTAAAGTTTTTATATCCTCAGAATGGAAGCTGTGACTTCCCACTTCTTCTTTGGACTATCCAATACATATTCATACTTTAGGGCACTTACATCTATTTGGTCTGTTTATGGAGCAACGGGAGAGAAGACACCCGCTAGGTACCTACCATGGACCAAGTACTTTATATACTGTGTCATCTCATGTAATCCTCACATCACCCTCTGAGAAATTACTGACCTCGCTGTATAAACGGGGACACTGAACTTCACTGAATATAAAGGAACACCCCAAGGTCATACAGTTGTTATGTGTCAGAGGCAGGATTTGAACGGAAGTCTGTTGAGATCCAAAGACATGCAAATAAAGTGGGATGCCCTAGGTAGCTACTAGAAAGTGCCAATCAGAAGAATCATACTGATCTTGAATGTTAAGTGCTGTAAATGGACTTTTTATCCACACCTCTCTTAGGGCACTCATGACTTTCTACCTTGTATTTATTTACATATACAATACGTATGTTGATTCTCCCCAGGAGGTGATGTAAGCTTTTTGAGAGTGGGATCTGGGTCTGAATCACCTTTGGTGTCTGGTAATATCTGACCCTTAGCAGGAACCTATTAAACACATGTCTAAAAACTGGACTGAGTGGAGTTCCCTGGTGGCCTAGTGGTTAGGATTCTGGGCTTTCATTGCCATAGCCCAGGTTCAATCCCTGGTCAGGGAACTGAGATGCCGCAAGCTGCACAGCAGGGGAAAAAAAAAAAAAAAAAAAGGACTGAATGAAATAAACTGAACAGCTTAGAATTAAGTCACTAAATATTAAGTCTTTCCTCAGATAGTAATGTTTTTCAAACACCACACTAGAAAAAAAACCATATGGTAACTAAGAATGTCACTTGCTTCCATCCGGTAATTAACAAAGAGCTAAACCAGAAGCACTTAAAAAATAGTACCTGCACGTGAAATTCACAGTATTGACTAAGTGGGCTTAAGTGTTCTTTGAATCAAAGTCTTGACTGGTGCTGCTGGTGGATTTGATTTTGTTTTGTTTTGGAACACATGGAACTCCACCTACTGCTAGGCACATGAGTTCTGTGAAATTTGGGGGAATTAGACCTGTGGAGTTAGGTCTCAGGTGTTGTTGAGAAGGTGCATGGTGGTTTGTTTTTATACTTTAAGTTTACCTTTCTTCCAGATTCCATAGTCATATTCACCCTTTGTAAACCACTGGACAAGGGGACAAAGAAAATGCTGTCTTTGAACCCGTAGCCATACTTACTCTTCAGAGTAGAACCCCCAAAGTGTTTCTTTCCTTCTTGAAGACACTACCTTGGGGAGTGTTTGTAGCCAAGCAGGTGGAAGAGTATGACACACAGACAACTGGACAAGTGGGAGAAACCCAGGAGCTGATGCTTCCATGTGAGGGACAATGGATTCTGTAGGATGATGGACAACAGTGTTTTTTATGATCCCCAGGATCCATCTGGCAAAGCTCATAATGATCGTAAAGGGCTTTTGCTTCTGGCATGGAGGAGAAGAAAGGATTGAGGATATGAAAAGGATGACTCTTACGGAAGGGGCATAGGTGGGCCTCTGCAGCACAGATGCAGGACAGTTTTCTGGGAGCAGGGTTTTGAGAAAGAGGCCCTTGTCCACAGTGTGGGGATGGGAGGGGTGAGAGACAGGCAGCAGCATGGAGACTCAGTCACTAGGCAGCAGAGGTGACTGGGAGAAAAGCTGATACGTGTGATCAGCTAAGTGAGGGGACAAGAGACAACCAGGACAAACTTGTGATACATGTAATGACACTCAGGGCTCCTGGAGCATACCGGAGGAGAAAACTGACTCCCGGCATGGCAAATAACCATGTTCCTTCCTGGCTTCTTAAAGGGAGAGGCAATGAAATGCCATGCCTCCGCCAACCTCTGAGGACTGAAGAATTTAGACACATTTGTTTCACATCATAGAAGAGGGGCCTTTGTTTCCAAGGGTAATAAAGGCTGTTGCCAGAAGGCACATGAAGTAAGAATAAATGTGTACAGATGGAAAATGCATTAAGCAGTCCCAGGTAAGGCACAGCACAAAGTGGAAAAAGATTTTGTATTTAAACACTCCATAAAGTATATCCACACTCAAAAAAAAAAAAAGAAGGACATCCACACTTTCCCTAGGCTAATATTTACTTATGTTATTACTTCAGACTCTCCCCTTTAAAATGGACCGTCAACTGTTAAATCCTTTAACCTAGAGGCTTTAACCTAGAGGCTTTCCACCCAACATCATTTTGGAAAACTTCGGAAATTTGATTTTTCGTGTTTGAGATGATTGATGAGGTGATGGCGAGGAGGAAAGGTTTGGCTAATGTGTTTTGAAGTGAATGTCTCAGCTATGAAACTCACAAAGCCAGAAAAGGATTGTTGTTCCCCCAATGAATAAGAAATGATAGCAACAGGAAACAAGCAACAGTCATAAAACAATAAATTAAAACAAATCATAAATTGGTAGCTCATTGTCAGCGTGACTCACTCCTTTTCCTTCCAACTAGTCATTATATTAACAAAAGAAACAAAGTAACCCTGAGCATCTAGACTCTTGGGTATCCATTTTTTCATCATCACTGTTCCTTCTCATATTTACTAACATGTTTATTTAATTCAATGAGGTGGAAGCAGGTAGCTTTCCAATCGACATAAAAGCTAGTTACAGTGCTCTGTCATAAGGAAAAATAAAGGGCTACGGAAATATTGTGGCATAGAGATAACAGCTAAAACTTATTTAGTATTTACCAAGTGCCAGGTAAGAGAGGTAAAGTAACACACTCATGTTCTAACCAACAAATGGCAATAGCAAAATTCCAACCTCTGTGCTTTACTCAGTGTGGATTCACATCCTGGCTCTACCTGTACTTAAAGATCAGATTTGATCTTAATGACATGGATGTTTCTGAAGTCCTATATTTTGTGGCCTTAGGGGAGTATCATACTTATATTCCTGCCATTTAATTCTTCCACCAAGAAGATGTCCTGGGAATCTCGGTAGCACAGTGAGAAAAACAAAAGTTGTTCCTGGATTAGCAATCCCTTCCATTTGCTGCTTAAATTTTCTAACTAGGGAAACGCTGAGGTTTACAGGATCATGTGATGGTCACCAAGCGGGCATCAGGAAAGGCAGTGCAGTGTTGAGGTTCACAGCACTGACTTAGGAGCTGGAATGTCCTAGCATGAATCTTGGCTCCTCCACTTCATAGCTTGTGACATAAGGTTACTTCATTTCTCCCTGCCTCAGTTTCCTTACCTCCAAATAGGAATAATAATGGCACCAACCTCCTAGGGCTGGTGTGAGGTTGAAATGAGATAATCAGCCAAGCCCACAGGCCAAAGGCCACACTGCTTTGGTACCCCAAACATATAAAGCATAAGGAGGCATTTGGGACAGAAGACCAGTGAAGACAAAGACCTTTCCTCTCCATTACTGGAGAGAAGTAATAAAGGAATCATGTGACCCTTTAAAAAATAAGACTTAAATCAGACATCAGAAATGCCAACGCAGGAAGCTCTAGGGAAACGCAAGGAATTTTGCTACCCAGACTCTAGCTTCATGCTGGAGGTCCAAGGCATCATATCCCATCAACTGAGGACTGATTATATCTGTATGGCGCTGAGGTAGGGGCTGAGTATACACAGAATTACAAGTCAGTCTATTTGTATCCTCTAGAGGCTAACACTGCAGCTGTGAATAGACATCCTGGAGGCACAGAGGGCCTAGCTTAGATGCCAAAAGTATTGATGTGTTAGAAGTTCAGAGGAGGGAGTAGTGGGCAAGGGCTGAGCAAACCAGGAGAATTCTGGGTTTATAGCTAAGCTTTACCTTGGTCTAGGCTAGGCCAGGACTTGTATAGTAGACCACAGATGCACAGAGAGGGCCAGGGAGGTCCTCTAGGCAGGTCAAAAGGTACAGGCAAAGGTAGAAATGTATCACCAGTGACCGATTATACCAGTTGGCTGAGGGAGAAGATTCCATAGGGAGGCTAGTGGGAGATCCAGTGAGTAGGGTAGGTAGGGGCCAATCTGTAGAAGTAGCTTTTCCCTGGCCTAAGTCTTTTTTTTTTAAATTTATTTTATTGAAGTATAGTTGATTTACAATGTTGTGTTCATTTCTGCTGTACAGCAAAGTGATTCAGTTATATATATATATATATCCATTCTTTTTCATATTCTTTTCCATTATGATTTATCACAGGATATTGAATATAGTTCCCTGTGCTATACAGTAGGACCTTGTTTTTATCCACTCTGTATGTAATAGTTTGCATCTGCTAACCCCAAACTCCCATTCCATCCCTCCTCCACCCCCCTTCCCCCTTGGCAACCACAAATCTGTTCTCTGTCTGTGAATCTGTTTATGTTTCATAGATAAGTTCATTTGTGTCATATTTTAGATTCCATATATAAGTGATATCATTCCTGGCCTAAGTCTTGATCCAAGTCTGGCACCTTTGTGAATAGAAGTTTCAGACCTTGTCACAAATATGTTTCCTTGTAACATACAAGGAAATTTACCTCAAAAAATAACAATAATAATGAGTGCCTACCACAAACTCCCAGGTAGCTGAGGGGATTATTATTCTGCATTTAGGTTCTCCATCAATTCACAAGGGATATTAAACCAAATGACTGAATATACAAAGTTATATGGGCCAAGTAGCATCTTGCCAATATCACAATATCTTTTGATCCTCCAAGTAAATGTCCTGGTCGTGTTGCCATAGTTGGGAATGTTTATAGACTATATGCTCTTCTAAAGCATATATATATATATATATATATACACACACACACACACACACACACACACACACACACACATATATATATACGTATATATATATGTGTGTATATATATATATACACACATATATATATACGTATATATATATGTGTGTATATATATATATATATATATATATATATATATATATATATTCCTATACATATATTCCAATTCCTACTTTCATTGGTAACTAGTCAAGGATCCACATATTGACTATATAGCTAAATACTTCATTTTTCACCCAGGTGTACTAAAATTCCCCCCTTAAAATACTGCACAAATGCAGTATTTTTCGGTATTTGTACTGTTAGCAACAGCATGGTTTTGCCTATTAAATTAAACCGCAAAAAGGTCACCAAAATGTTTCAGCAAATATTTAGTTGGAACAAGGTCTTCAGAGGAAAAAAAAAAAAAGAATAAAGGTTTCATGTGGGCCAATCTCACAACTGGCACTTAACAAATAAATACACCTACACCCAAAGCCTTCTCATTTAATGGAAATGTCTTCTATCAATCAGTTAATGCCACGTGACCCAGACCAGACACTTCAGAGGGCCATTTTAGCTTGTGGTGGAAGTGAAGTTGGAGGGCAAGGGTGAGCTTCAAATCCATCAGCCCACCACTGTCACCCTTTGGGTATTTAGGATACTTAGGTCAAGGGAATTGGCATATGAATATAGGGTATGGACAGAGGCAGGGATACATTTCTTCCTTAACATCTTCTCTACATGAGAGTACACATATGCTTTTCTATATGCCTTTCCTTTCGACTTTTCACTTATTACAGGGAAAGTGAAATGGGGTCGAACTCCTTGTTTACAGTATCCAATGTAATTAAAATATTGTTTCACCTGCAGTTATTCACATGCTACTCACCCTGCCAGATGCCAAGGGAGGAGAAGGCAGGGAGTACCTTCAGTCAACAGTATCAGAACCAAACTGCTTTCTTAGACCTAAGACTGCTATAGCAAGTCTGGTGCAGAGCAATTAAAGGGTCCAGGGCTCCTCCCCTCAGAATTTCAAGTCCTGGGAGTGTTGAACCTTGACTGTCCCTATAAGGTGATGGCAGACAATCAGGGGATCAGGATACTGAGTTCTTTTCTCTATGCGTCTGTGGCAGATACTGGAGAGTGACTCATTCACACTTATTCCAAACCCCTTCTAGCAGGTCTTCTTGCACAGCACAGGCTAGAAAACTTTAAAAAAAAAAAAAAAACACGTTTTCCAGACTCCCTTGCAGCTAAGGTTCCAGGTGTGATTTAGATTCTACCAGTCAGATGAATCCACAGGAGGACTGGAATGAGGAAGTAAACTTTGTGAGGGATAGCAGTGATTCTTGAAAGCAATGGTTGGAGGCATTTGGTTCCTCCAAAGAACACTGATAAAGGTTCTTTCTATTCTATTCAGGTGCTGAATACTACAAGGCAGCAGGAGTGAAGTTTCTGCTAGAAACATCCTGGGTGTAGTTGGCAGTTCTCCTAGTCAAATAACATCCAAACCAGGTTCTCTGGACCTCTTCGGGATTCTGTAAACTACTGTATCAGTTATTCGTTGCAACAATAATGCTGCATAACAAGGCCAAAATTTCAGTGACATACAAAAATAAGCATTTATTTAGCTCATGAATCTGTAGGGTTCAGGTGGGCTAGACTGGGCTTGCTCATATATTTTGTGGTCAGCTGCGTTTCAGCTCACCCACATGTCTGGGCGTCAACTGGCTGAGAGCCCATCTAGGATACCTTTAACTGGGACAACCGGAATGACCTGGCTCTGCATCCCGTGTGTCTCATCCTCCAGTAGGCAAAGCTTGGCATGTTCTCTTGAAGATGACAGAGGAGCAAGAACAAAAGTATAAATGTGCAAATGCTTTTTCAAGCCTCAGCATGCATCATATCTACTAACATTTCATTGGTCAAAGCAAGTCACATGGTCAACCTCAGACTCAAGGTACATAGAAATAGTCTCCTTGAGTGAGAAAAACTACAAGGTCACATGTCCAAAAGGCCTGGATAGAGGTGGAGAGAATTGGGGCCAGAAACACCATACCACCTAATACCTTCAAATAAATTCTTCTGCTTAAACTAGGTAGAGAGGACTTGGTTGTTTTCAGCTAAGAAACTTGACTGATACAGCTACACTGCTTGATAATCAGGGGTTAAAATACACAAATGTGGCAAAACTCCACCAGAAAAAAACCTTGGAAAAATGAACTGTTTTACAAGCAAGTAGAGTGACTGAGTTAAGAATTCTATGATTGACCTAATCACCTTTGGTCTGCTCCTACCCTCCCCTTTCTTATTTCTCTTTCATTACCCTGCTCTCCCTCTCCTGACCCTTTGCTTTAGAGTCTAAAGAAGCTGAATGATAGATATATGCTAATACATGTATTGAAAATCTCTGGAAAAATACCAGTAACAGTTAATAGGAGATGCATCTGAGAAGGATACAAGGATATGGGGTGGAAAGTAGTCCTAATTTTCACTGTGTGCTCTCTGATGGTTGAATTTTTTTTTTTTTTTGGATGGTTGAATTTTTTTAACCACATTACTGAATTGTTCTTTTGGTTAGATTTTAAACCAAAAACTTGACCAAAAAAAGGAAAGAGACAAAGAGTGAAACAAAATCCATGTGTAGCCATTGTTTTACTCTTTTTTGTGTGCTTAGAAACTATAGGTCTAGCCATAGTTTGGTACAGAAATTCATGCTACTGGCCATAAAAAAGATTGGGATTATTTGATTAAAAATTCATTACCATGAGTCCATATTGATATAAATAAATGATTGAATAAACAAGTAAATGGGAGAGAAGAGACAACTTTCCCATGCAGAAGAATTCTAAATAATTTATATAGATACCCCACTCTCAAGGAGATGGAACATAATTCCCCACAACTTAAGCATGGCCTGCACATAGTGGCTTCCTTCCAAAGACAACAGTATGGTAAAGTGGGGGAAGAGTAGCTTTACAGTGGAGAAACCCGACAAACACTCCTTAGCCAGGTGATCAAGGTCAATATCAACAGTGGTAAGTCATGTTGACAGTATGTACTCTTGATATGATGTGATGAGAATAGTACTTCACCTCTACAGCCTTCATCAACACATAACCCCAGCCTACTCATGAGAAAAACATCAGACAAATTCCAATTGAGGAACATTCTATAAAACACCTGACCAGTACTCCTCAAAACTGTTAAGATCATCATAAACAAGGAGAAGTCTGAGAAACAGTCACAGTCAAGAGGAGGCCAAGGAGACATGATGACTAAATGGAACGTGGGATCCTGGAACAGGAAAAGGATATTATGTAAAAATTAAGGAAACCGTATAAAGTATGGACTTTAGTTAATGATAATGTACAATACTGGTTCATTAACTGTAACAAATATACCATACTGATGTAAGATAGTAATAATAGGAGAAATTGGGTATAGGTGTATGGAAACTCTATACTAGCTTTACCATTTTTCTGTAAATCAAAACTGTCCCCCCAAATAATATATATTAAAAATCATTACTACATCAACTATACTCCAATAAAAATTTTTTTAAATAAAATTAAAAAATCATTACTACATATACATACTACTATATATAAAATAGAGAAACAACAAGGACCTATTGTATAACAGAGGGAACTGTATTCAATATCTTGTAATAACCTATAAGGGAAAAGAATCTGATAAAGTATATATATATATATATATATATATATATACACACACATATATATATACACACAAATATATATGTGTGTGTGTATATGTGTGTGTATATATATATATATATATATATATATATATATATATATATATAACTGAATCACTTTGCTGTACACCTGAAACTAACACAACATTGTAAATTAACTATACTTCAACTGAAAAATGGTAAAAAAAAAAATCACTACTGATTCTGGAAAAATCGTTAAAATAATCAATCAATCAGTGAATCAGTCAATTAGGTACTGTGGAGGATACCAATGACACCATCTAAGTACCCAATCAGGATCCGCCAAACAGAAATTTCACACTGGAACCAGATGTTAGTGAAGCTCAGAGAACAGACATTAAAAGGTCTATGGGGAGGGGGAAGGGTAAGCTGGGACAAAGTGACAGAGTGGCATGGACATATATATACTACCAAATGTAAAATCGATAGCTAGTGGGAAGCAGCCGCATAGCACAGGGAGATCAGCTCGGTGCTTTGTGACCCCCTAGAGGAGTGGGATAGGGAGGGTGGGAGGGAGGGAGACGAGACGCAAGAGGGAAGAAATATGGGGATATATGTATATGTATAGCTGAGTCACTTTGTTATAAAGCAGAAACTAACACACCATTGTAAAGCAATTATACTCCAATAGAGATGTTTAAAAAAAAAAAGATCTATGGCTCAGTAATGAGCGCATTTGAAAGAAGCTGTGGGATGAATAAGGAACTCTCCTTGATCAGCATAATAATTGTAGAGTGCAAGCTTCACTATACACTTGAGCAACTTTTTAATTTATGGGGCAGTCAGGGAAATGCTTCTGTTTCCTTCTGTTTTAAGACTGAGCTAAACAAATAACCCAGTCAAAAACTGGGCAGAAGATCTAAATAGACATTTCTCCAAAGAAGACATACAGATGGCCAATAGGCATATGAAAAGATGCTCAACATTGCTAATTATTAGAGAAATGCAAATCAAAACTACAACAAGATATTACCTCACACCAGTTAGAATGGCCATCATCAAAAAGTCCACATATAATAAATGCTGAAGAGGGTGTGAAGAAGAAAGGAACCCTCCTACACTGTTGGTGGGAATGTAAATTGGTATAGCCACTATGGAAAACAGTATGGAGGCTCCTTAAAAAACTAAAAAATAGAGCTACCATATGATCCAGCAATCCCACTCCTGGGCATATATCCAGAGAAAACCATAATTCGAAAAGATACATGCACCCCAATGTTCACAGCAGCACTATTTACAATAGCCAAGACATGGAAGCAACCTCAGTGTCCATCAACAGATGAATGGATAAAGAAGATGTGGTTCATATATACAATGGAATATTACTCAGCCATTAAAAAAAGAATGAAATAATGCCATTTGCAGCAACATGGATGGACCTAGAGATCATCATACTAAGTGAAGTAAGCCAGACAGAGAAAGACAAGTCTCATATGATGATATTTGTGCTTATATGTGGAATCTAAAAAAAAGATACAAATGAACTTATTTACAAAACAGAAATGGACTCACAGACATAGAAAACAAACTTACGGTTACCAAAGGGGAAAGGCAGGGGAGACGGATAAATTAGGAGGTTGAGATTAATACATACACACTACTATATAAAATAGGTGACCAACAAAGACCTACTATACAGCACAGGGAACTCTCCTCAATATCTTGTAATAACCTATAATCGAAGAGAATGTTAAAAAAGAATATATATATTTACGTGTGTGTGTGTGTATATATATATATGTGTGTGTGTGTGTGTATAACTGAATCACTTTACTGTAGACCTGAAACTAACACAACACTGTAAATCAACTATATTTCAATAAAAATTGTTTTTAAAAAAAAGACTGAGCTACCTCTGAGAATAAGTGTTTTTACTGGAGTTAGGAGGGGCACCCACACGTGCTCTGCCCACTACAGCTCACCACGGTGGAGAGGCCCTGAAGGAGAAGAGACTCAGGGAGTCAAAGCCCACCGTACATTGTTGTCGGGCCGTCACTAGAGAGTTATTTGAAGGTGGACAACCCTGAGTGGGGAAAATAGAGTGGAGAAGGGAGACGGATGAATCCAAAGGTAAGGCCAACTCCTCTGAGAAGGGGCAGGACTTTCTAAGGGAAGTATGGAGGCCTGTCTGCAGGGACAATGAAGAGGAAGTTCCTCTCAAAGAGAAGGTCTGTGAGATCCGAAAGGCAATTGGGATGCACTGTGCCTGTCCCGCCCCCCAAGAAGGGTTGGAGTTAAGTGCTTCCCTTGTGGACTACGATTTAGATAATATTGGGTATTCACTTTAAATCATTTCCTTCAGCTGTTGTAATTTCCTTTGTTTCGCTTACAGCAAGTTTCTCAACCTGGGATCCACGGTCCCCCAAGGGTGTATGGATAGACTTTAGAGGGTCCATGAATTTGGATGGAAAAAAATTACATCCTTAATATTCACTAATCTCTACCTGAAATTTAGTATTTCCTTCAAATATGGATATAGGCAACAGACCACAATAGTATGAGCATCTGTGACTTTGTCACCAATAGAAATCACAGATATTTTTGCATGTCGCATTAGAGTTATTGCATATATAGTGAAATATCCTTTATATTCATTACCACTTTAAAATTAAGTTAATAAAGAAGTACCTCACAAATTTTTTTTAATATTCTGATAATTGTATTTCAATATAATTTGTTTCCTTTGTAATCCAATCTGCTTGATTTTATGTATTTAAACCACTATTCTAGTAAAGAGTCCATTGCCTTCATCAAAGGGTCCATGGCACAAAAATGCTGTAAAGGTTATAAACCCTGGCCTAGAGTTGAAAATCTGGTACAACCTTACAGCTTTTTAAGTAGTGCTGTCAAAGAAAGCAGGTTTGAAACTAGAGAGAAATGTCACGTTAATAGCCTCACCACTCCCTACCATGATACTGCCTCCCAATACACACACACACACACACACACACACACACACACACACACACACACACACTCCCTCCCTCTCTCTCTCTCTCTCCATAGAAACAAGTGGGACTGCAGCCCATGAGTGCAGTGCTGAGACCAGCAGTAAAACGACAGTTGGATGGTGTACAGCAGAGAGCAGTGAGGAGCCTCAGGACATATAGAAACCACAGGCAAGTGGATGACGGAGCAGAGGACACAACAAACTCTTCTCTTCTAAAGATACTAAAGGACGTAACCCTTAAGGGCCATAAGGAAACTGAATCTTGTGCCCTGCCATTCTAACTGATTATAATACACTTGGAAACACAAAGGGAAGAAACACATCACATGATGAAGAACACTGACTTTGAGAGCCATCAGCTCAGAGTGAGGGCTAGAGTAGGCTTTCACCAAGGCCATGCTCTGTTAGCACAGCATCTTTGTAGGTGGTAGTTTTATTTTTAAAAAATTATTATCTGATATATACAACGTAATCTATATCACTTATAAATAAAGTATAAGGAACAATGATAAATGACCTTAATGAACCCATCACCCAATGCAACACCTAGAACATTATGAATGCCAGTGCATCTACTGTATGTTCCTACCTATCCCATCCCTGTCTCCCCATCAGAGGAAAGCACTAACCTGAATTTGGGATTTACTTTGCTTTATAGTTTATCATATATGTATGATTCCTCCCAAGGTATTGTTTAGTATTGTGTGTTTCTGAGCTTTATAAAAATTATGCCCAACTGCATGAAGTTTTTGGTAACTTAGTTTTTCATTCAGTATTTTGTTTCTAATAGTCAGCTATGTTCTTGCATATAACAGTGGTTAATTCATTTTTATTCTATTGTGAAATAACAAATATCAAAAAATTTAATTTATCTATTTTCCCATCAATGAACAATTAAGGTATTCCAGTATTTTTGTATTATAAGCCATGTTGCTAAGGACATGCCTCAGGAGATTTCCTGGTTCACATGCAGAAGAATTTCTCTAGGGGTTATACCTAGAAATAAAATTGCTGGGTCAAAGAGTATATGCGTGTTCAACTTCGCAAGACAGTGCCAAGTTTTATTTTCCAAAATGATTTTACCAAATGTGCACTCCCATCAACAAGGTACGTCAATTCCTATTAATCCGTGTACACACCAATACATGATACTATCAGATTTCATAATGTACTGCTGTCTTTGCACACTAAAGACAGTACACTGCTTCATCATGTAAGGGGCATAAAAGTGTCAGCAAGTGCCAAAGTTTTATCAGTACAGCTTAATGCAAGGTTATACAATGTCTTAACCTGAGTTCTCCCTGAAATGCAGAGCCTGAGACAAGGGTTTGCAGGCAAGTAATTTATTTTGGGAATTGATTTCAGAAAATAGAATTAGGGAATTTGGGAAAATGGAACCAGAAAGAGATAAAATCAATACAGGGGCATGTTTTTGAGTTGGCCACAAACTGTAGGCAGCTGGGGCCTTCATCTTGCTTAGACCCTCTGAGAACCTCTTAGAAGCCAACAATACTAAAATGCAGCTCTAAATTATCTAGCCAAGGATGGGAGAAAGGAGCGTTTATCCCTGGCTCCCAACCCACATTAGTCAAGGAATGACTCATGGGCCTGTGACACCCTCACATTCCGTAATACCCACGTGGGCGCCAGGCAGATCCAACAGGCCTCCGTGTTGAAACATCAAAGAAGGCTTGGCGTGGAAAGTGAAATATTCACTGTGAGGCTCAGGCAAGGTCCTGTCTGGTTACACCCACATGAAACTGGTTACTGGATCAATGGCTTGACTAAAAGGTAGGCTGAAAGGATGCACAGTGAGGCATAAGATGTGCCCAATACACACAGCTAGTAAGTGGCAGAGATGCAACGCAAACACGTGTGTTTATCACAGTTCAAATACTAGGCATTTGGCACATAGTACGTAAACGCTGTCCACTGCCTACCCAATAGCCATCACTACCTTTCTTCTCTGCTAAGAGAACACTAATATTTTCAGGAAGCACGCAAAGATCTCTGGCATGGAGCTGGCACAGTAGCTGCATGGTGCCATCACGAGCCCAGATTCCTTCTACTTTTCTATTCGGACAACTTCAGTGCTGACATACATCCAAGACATCACTCCAGGGTCCAAGCTGGCTCTAGCCATCATGCCTGCATTCCAGGCTAGCAGCTGGAAGAAACAGGAAGTATGAAAAGGGCCCTCCTCCCAGCCAAGCCAACTCTCTTTAGGCAGGCTTCCTAGAAGTCCCCACACAACATAACAATTCTATCTCACTGGCACAACTCAGTCATAGGATCACACCTTGGTGCAAGAGATGCTGGGTCACAGAGACTGCTCATTGGATGCACTGCCACCAGGAATAAAACTGCATTCTGTCACTAAGGGAGAAGGCGAGAAATGATACTGAGAGGCGATTAGAGGTCTCTGCCAAAGTACCCCTTTTATGTGGGGCAAGTTTTTAATCTATACTTCAGTCTTCCCATTTGTAAAGTGGAAATAAAAGTACTACCTCACGAAGTTGTTATGAGGACCAAATGAGATCATGTAAATAAAACTGCACAGTTGCTGGTATGCAGACAGTGATTAATAAATGCTAGCTGGTATTAATTCACTTTGGCAAGTCATCATCATCAGGCCTGGCACTGAGCAGTACAAGCTCGGATAACTGATCTTATCAGTGTCTCCGCATTTATCAGGCTTGAAGGTGCTGGTTGCTGACTCACCTCTATAACGCTCATAAGTGTTTAAAGGCAGAGTGGCAACTTAGTAATTTACAATGAGAAATATAACTTTCACGCAGACCAGACAGCCTGACCAGGCTATTCGCTCCCTGAAGGCAATGGACACGGAGAATCATAAGGTTGATTGCCGAGCATGAAATCAGGAGAAACAGAATTAGTTATACAATCCAACTATTTAATGGCATTAGGCTCAGACAGTCTATTGCATCCATCTCCACAACTGAGCTTATCTAACCTGGTGGGTCAGATGATCAAGCTGAAAATATCACAGGTAACAGTGCTGGGAGGTTTTACCAATTGTTGGCAAAATTCACCAGGAAAATGTGTGAAAACCCTGAGGGTAAACTCAAAACACTTATGGCATCAGCAAATTCATTCTGAATAGAGGCCCTACACACCTGGTATAACTTTGAAAAAGTCATAAGAAAAGGAAATGGTTTAACAAGACCCATTCTTCTGATAACAGCCCCAGAGCAAATGGGGCAGCATGAAACATGCTTTTATCTTTAAGATCTACTGGATTACAAGTTGAATCCATTTTTTCGTTTAAAGTGGAAATATTTTAGTTGCTTCATATAGAGATAATAGAGAACATTTATAAAAATTAAAAAATAAAATGCTATAAACTGAGCAAATAGAAAAATATAATATATATACACGTGTGCATAAAATCTCACTTGTGACAAAGTACAAAGATAATTTTTTTATCTTCTAGGCTGAACATATACCTTCTCTTGAAGCAGTTTTTCTGTAAATAGGGTACAATAAAAAGTAAGAGAGAAATGTGTTATAAAGGAAACAGTGTTAGGGACTTCCCTGGTGGCGTAGTGGTCAAGAATCTGCCTGCCAGTGCAGGGGACACAGGTACGAGCCCTGGTCCGGGAAGATCCCACATGCCCGGAGCAACTAAGCCCGTGCGCCACAACTACTGAGCCTGCGCTCTGGAGCCCGCGAGCCACAACTTCTGAAGCCTGCGCGCCTCGAGCCCGTGCTCCGCAATGAGAAGCCCGCGCACCGCAAAGAGGAGTAGCCCCCGCTCGCCAAGACTAGAGAAAGCCTGTGCGCAGCAACGAAGATGCAATGCAGCCAAACGTAAAAAAAAATACATTTATTAAATAAATAAAGGAAACAGTGTTAAACTTTGGCATCAAAGTTGCTTTTGAGTCTTGGCTTCACCTCTTGTAAGTAATGTGATCTGAACAAGTTATTTAATGTCTCTGAACTTTTTTTCCTCTGTGATAGACTGCAAAAAATAGCCCCTGTTCTTTACCCCCTCTACATCCATCTCTTTTGTCATATAACTTTGTAGGGCCCTCCCACTCTGACTCTGGGCCTAACCATGGGGCTTGCTTTGGCTAACAGGATAAGGTGGAAGTGATGATATGCCAGTTATGAGTCTAGGCCTCAAGAGCCCTGTGTATTTCCATTTGCTCTTCCTTGCACTTCTGCTGCTGCCCTGAGGACACGACTCAGGGTCGCCTGCTGGAGGATGAGAAACATGTGAAACTGAGTACAGGCATACCAGTTGCTCCACTCAAGGTTAGTCTAGGAATATTACTCAGTCATAAAAAAGAATGAACTAATGCCATCTGCAGCAACATGGATGGACCTAGAGATATCATACTAAGTGAAGTAAGCCAGACGGAGAAAGACATATATGATATCACTTATATGTGGAATCTAATTTAAAAAATGATACAAATGAACATATTTACAAAACAGAAATAGACTCACAGAACACAAATTTATGGTTACCAAAGGGGAAGGGGTAGGGAAGGATAACTTAGGAGTTTGGAATTAAAATATATACACTACTATACATAAAATAGATAACCAACAAGGACCTACTGTATAGCACAGGGAACTATATTCAATATCTTATAATAACCTATAATGAAAGAGAATGTAGAAAAAAGTACATATATATATATATATATATATATATATAACTGAAAAAAAAGAGTTAGCCCAGATCAGCCAATCTCCAGGTAACCCCAAGACATGTGAACAATCCCAGCCAAGATCAGCAAAACAGTCTAGCTAACCCCCAGCTGACCTAGACACATGAGCTTATAATACATACTTATTGTCATACACTACTGAAATTCTGTGGTTGCTTGTTATGCAGCATTATTATGGCAGTAGATAACTGACACACACACATATCTGATATATTAGAGGTTACAATGGTTAAATGAGATATTATAGGTAGAGTGACCAGCACACCAAAAAAATATATAGCTATTTTGGGGATAGGTTTCTACTTTATAAAATACAATCACATTCTTGAAATTATACCCAGGTCACTAGCATAAGTTTTGGATGTTCCTAAACCATTTAGTCTCACATTTACAGACAGTCTGTTGTTTTACTCTCGCAAGAGAAAGCCCACACGCAGCAACGAAGACCTAACGCAGCCAAAAATAAATAAATTTAAAACTCAATTAAAAAAAGAAAAGTCTAGGGATCAGCCCATAAATCTGGATTTTAAAAAGCTCCCTGGGTGATTTTTAAAGTGCAACAGTTTGAGAACCACCGATAGTCTACTTCATTCCTTTGACTGATGAGAAATCTAAGGTATAGGATTCTGCAATTGTTAAATTTCAATCTCTTGCTACTTGCTTAGCTGAGCTCCCATCAGTATGTCCTCAAACCTGGTCCTTCTGTAAATATATCAGGACTCTTACGGGGAAAGAGTCAAGAATCCAAGCTGGCAGTGATATACGCTCTCTTCTTTTCCTGCATCAACTTAAACTTTTGTGTGTGTGCTAAGAATCATCTTAACCATCTTCCACAGTAAGGAACAGAGCAGGCTCCCAAAGAAAATCGGTCGCCCTAAACTGTCAGTATCTACTACTTCTTATGTTCTTCTTGCCCCTCCTGTTAAGTTGCTCTCCAGACTCCTAGGATCCAAATTAAAGACTCTGAGTTTGTGTAAACCAGAATTTCAGGGCATTGGTGCGAAACCACTAATTAGGTTTTTTTATTGGTAAACCCCTTTCCGCTTGTCCCTGCGAAGTTGTGAAGCTCCCAAACTCAATAGTCTACTCACAGCACAACTATTTACTGAATGTTTACTCTGTTTCAGGAGCTGGAGGATCTGACCCACACTTAATACAATGCAAACCATACAAGCTGTATATATATATATATATATTTCTATATATAGAAATATATTTTTCTACCTGCAGTCTCTAAAAGTTAACACACTCTACAAAAGTCATTTAGCACCCTTAAAATACCATACCCTAGGGGGAAAATAATCCTGTTCTGAATGTGCTTTTGCTACATTGATTAATATTTAATGCTTTAGTTGGACCAGTCATTAATATAGTCACTGATTAAAACAGAACGATTTTCTTTCATGAGAGTCCAGCAGAGTTGCCGGCTAACTCTCAAAAGCCATCTATAAAGCCCCTCTCCCCAGCCTCCTTCCCACTATACAAGCTAAAAAGCCGGATACTCACTTTCCTGGCCTCCCTTGCCACTAAGGACTGTTATGTGGCCCAGCTTTGGCCAATGAAATACAAGGGAGATTCTGTTGGGGAATTTTGGGGCAATCTATTTCTTCTCTGATAAGAGAAAGTTGCATGAGGGAAATTACTCTACCCCTTTCTACCCCGTTTTCTGCCTTTGAACATGGGATAAGGATGTAAATGTCTGGAGCTGTTAGAGCCATCTTGAAACCATGAGGGTAAGGCATTGACCCAGAACCCTGACACTGTTGGACCACTGAGCCAACTCCAGTGATCACCTGCTGTCAGCCTTCTCTAATTTGTTAAAGCCACTTTTAGTTGACTTTTCTGTTACTTGCAGCAAAAAAAAAGTCACAATTAATACATAGATGTTTTCCATATATGTCAAACTCTTATTTATTTACAATACAGTGCAGTATGAAGATCCACGCTCTGAGAATCATTGAATTCGAAGGATTATCTTCTAGGAGTGAAGAAAAAGCATGCCCAGGTGGTGTTCAAGGAATGGTAAACCCTATCTAAACTGCCAGATTCATGTATTCATTCATTCATTCAGACCCCCCCCCCACCAATTTAATAGGCTCCAAGGATACACAGATAAGATATTACCCTGCCTTCCAAGAAATGTTATTATCTTGAGCAAAACTGGTGTGCAAACCAAGAGTCACAAGATACAGAGAAGAGTCACATTATCTGAAAGGTGGGAAACCTAACTCAGTTTGCGGGGCTCCCTGGGAAGAGCTTTGGAAAAAAAAAGGATCATCGCAGCTTCCACTTAACTCTAAAAAGTTACCCCTGTGAGCTGACTAAACGTCTCAGGTTTTATTGATTTTCTTCCAAGGGGGGAGGGGGGGTGAAGGTTCATTTCTATAATCACAGATTATAAACCAAATGATGATTCAGGAAAGAACAATTTATGAGGGGCCACCCAATCAACTGCCAGAAAAGCTGCTCCCACCATCTTTCTCTCTCCCCCAAAGCTAGAGAAAGACTTGGTCTGGTGGGGGGCGAGGGGGCATATTACTTTCCTCCCATATCAGCAGGGTTGCTCATCTAGAACAGAAGAATTGTGCCGTGAATTAAGACCACCTGTTAACACTACATCCAACCAAACATGATAAAGCAATCAGCCGTCAACATGAGCCACAAATGCACGCGTTCTAGGTTTTTCCTCTGCTACTTTTAAGCAAAAAAAGGACAGCAACAATTGGTACCTATTTAATAGTCACAGAAACACTTGCGCTTAATGGTAGAGAAAGGGGAAAGCACCCTCCCCGCGGTGATTTTTCTGAAGGCAATTAATGGAAGCATTCCCCCTCCCACGCCCCCGCCACCCCCAGCCACACGCACTGGTAGAGGAAAAGGAAAACTAACATGTAGCTTTGCATTCTTAAATTCTTATAAAGAAAGAGTGCTCATTGATTTTCTTGCAAAGGAAATAATAGGTTTTGAAGCATCTCAGAAAATAAGACCGGCGGTAACCTCCTAAAATTTTCCTGGAATACAATACATTCAAAATAAAATATTCAAGAGAGTCCTTCAGTGAATTGTTTCAACATGATCGTGGCATTCACATTAATTGTGCCTCCGGAACACTGTGACTCGGTCAATGGTGCCGAGATTGATATGCAGCAACTGCGGTTACCTTACAGCTCTGGCACGTCCTGGGCTGGGGAGGCTTGTTCCAAGATCCCAACTCAGGCTACAGTCAAACATCTGCCACCTCGCCGAGAATGAGAAAACCGCCCTGGCAAGGGATTCCAGCTCAGCCTTCCAGCTTTCTTGCCACCTCCGCCCCCCAAACGCCACCTCTGAGAATCACCCAGGAAGAAAGTGGGGGAGGAGGGAGACACAAGAAACAAATAGAACATTCCTAGCCCCATAAACGCCGCATCCGGACATTTGAAGATACCCGGGAAATTAAGAATATGGCCCCAGAGTTTGGCTTGTTTGGGGTCTGGGCATGGATTTGATCTCCTCTGTTGCGTTTTAAAAATCGAACTTTCAGTCTCCAACGGAGAGAACCAGAGGGTGGAAGCAAAGGCAGACCGAGACACAGACTGGGAGACCCCCCCCCCTCCCCGCGAGTCACCCAAGCATCCAAAGACGAGAAACTTACCCGACCGTCACCTAGACGGAAAGGCGGCTGGTCCAGCCTCAGTAGGGGGCCGGGATTCAGGGGTGAGTCGCTGAAGCTGGAGATGAAAGCAGACCCCAGGCGGGAGGCGAAGTCCCGCTCCGCACCCGGAGGAGCCGAGTGACTCACGCGCTCGGCGCTCGGCGCCCGCCTCTTGCGCCGCGCGCCCCTTGCGCCGCCCGCCCCCGGCAGGTACCTGGTCGGAGCGCTGGGGGGCGTCTCCAGCCGCCCTGAAGCACAGCGCCCTCTGCCCGACGCCCCTAGGCGGCAGCGCCAGAGCCCACCCAGCGGGAGCCGCGCCAGGCACAGCCCACCCCTCGAGACGACCGCTGCAGGACGAGCGCCTCCGTCGTGGGTCTCCCCTCTCCGCCGCCACCCCGGCACCCGCTGCCCCTGGGCTGCCCATCTGAGCTCAACGCACCTTCCCTGTGCCATCCGGACACGGCATTGCCAAGGCCCTCCCCCAGGCGGTGCCGGCCGGCTCCGGGGGACGCACCACCAGCCCGGCACGTTCCCCCTGCCCTGCCCTCCCGCCCTCGGTGTTCCCCTTGTGGTGGCGCCAGAACCCACCCAGCCCAGAAACGAGCACAGCTGGCGCCTCAAGATCCCAGGTGTATCCTTTCCTTTAGGCCTCCCCTCTCCACGGACCCTTATCTTGCCCCCAGGGCTGCCCATCCCACACACTTTCCACCTGCCAGCTGGATTTGGCAATGCCCAGACCCTCTCACAGTTGGTGTCTATGACTGGGGACCCCCTACTGCCCACCACAGCCAATGCACAAATGACTCCCATATGCTTGGAGTCCCCTGCCTTGCAGAGGGGGCTATGAACCTCTACCCTCTCAGATCCTCCAGGGTCCTCGAAGAGTGCAGGGGGGATGATGGGACCCTGGTGCAAGGGGGCACCCTCCTATTCTGACTTGGGGTGGGAAGAGCAGCTTAGGCCCTACCCAAGCTTTGTTGGGACAGTCAAGGTGCCATATAGTGCCAGGACTTATAGAAGTAATATTTCCGGCAAATATGGATTGGAAATTCTGCCTTGGGGCCTGGCATTTTTCTGGTAGAGGTAATCTTGCTCTGCTGGGCGGAGGGGTGTGATGAGACCACAGTCCTGCCTCCATCATATCAAAACTGGGAGGAAGAGCATGTAGAATAAGAATCCCATTAGTATTGGCAAGTGTGAGGGATTATAGAAGTGAGAGAGAAAGAGACAAGAATGGGGAGAGAGTGGCACATTTTCCCAACTTAAGGACAGCATTTCAGCTGCCATACTTCCTACAACTCCGGTCAAGAATGGAAGGTTGCGGGCTTCCCTGGCGGCGCAGTGGTTGAGAGTCCGCCTGCCAATGCAGGGGACACGGGTTCGAGCCCTGGTCTGGGAGGATCCCACATGCCGCGGAGCAACTGGGCCCGTGAGCCACAATTACTGAGCCTGCGCGTCTGGAGCCTGTGCTCTGCAATGAGAGAGGCCACGATAATGAGAGGCCCGTGCACCGTGATGAAAAGTGGCCCCCACTTGCCGCAACTAGAGAAAGCCCTCGCACAGAAACGAAGACCCAACACAGACATACATACATAAATAAATAAATAAATAAATAAACCCAAAGTTTAAAAAAAAAAAAAGCATTTAAAAAAAAAAGAATGGAAGGTTGCTGCCCATTCAGAAAAGTGGGTAACCTCCCCCAACACACACCCCTTCTCATCATCCCACTGCTTTTTTTTTTTTTAACCACCATTATAAACCTAGATCTCCCCCACAATGGGCAGAGACTGACATTCATTTCAATGTTCCAATAACCCAGCACACAGCCTGACACTCAGTGGAAAACAAATTTTTATTGAAAGCTCAAAGGTCTAACATTCAGGACCTTCCCACCCCTGCCTTCCACCAACACCTCTATACTTTTCATCTTTTCCCAACTATTTCCTTTTACTTTTCTTCCTTATCTATACCTACTTTCCTGAATAATATCATCCCTCAGCTTCTCTATCTCTATTCTCTAAGTTTATAAGGTGCTGTTTCTTTTCTAACTTTATTTTTTCTCTTCTTCCAAAGTGTCCCCTACTCTGCATTCTCCCTTGCTATCTTATTTTCAAGGTTCATCTCAATGAATTGCTTTTTTCGGGCTTCCCTGGTGGCGCAGTGGTTGAGAATCTGCCTGCCAATGCAGGGAACACGGGTTCGAGCCCTGGTCTCGGAAGATCCCACATGCCACGGAGCAACTAGGCCCGTGAGCCACAACTACTGAGCCTGCGCGTCTGGAGCCTGTGCTCCGCAACAAGAAAGGCCGCGATAGTGAGAGGCCCGCGCAGCGCGATGAAGAGTGGCCCCTGCTTGCTGCAACTGGAGAAAGCCCTCGCACAGAAACGAAGACCCAACACAGCCAAAAATAAATAAATAAAATAAAGAATTATAAAAAAGAATGCCATACACTATACACCAAAGGGTGGGGGAAGGGAGAGCAGACAATAAACAAACTCCCGCAGCAATGCTATAAGAGGGATGTGTACAAGGTGCTGTGGGCATGAGAAGGGAGCTCACAGCCCTCCATAGAGGAGGTGCGGTGGCCATGAAACATTTCACCAGAAGATAATTGAACTGAGCCTTGAAGAAAGACTAGGAGTTTTCCAAGAAAATAATGATGGGAGAAATACACAGAAGTTGAATAATTTACTTTGAATGCTTAATTTGTGTCTCCTTTCTCTTGTGATAGCATCTTCTTTAGGCAGATAATGTCCAAGACAGCTCCGGAGACGAAAGAGTTCTCCTTCCTAATAGCTCCAGCAAAGCTCCAGGGATTGGCTCTGCTTGGGTCATGTGTCAATTCCTGAACCAGTCACCATGGGCCAGGTAGGTAGTGTATTCTGATTGGCTACCCTGGGTCATGTGCCCATTCCTGTCAGTCTGTTTTGGAGGGGAACGTGATGGATAGATTGATAGCCTTACCTGACGAGGCACGTACAGTTCCTAAAGAAAAAGATGCTAGGAAAGATGTGGACAAAAGTAACATGTCCTCTACATGTATACAATCATTGCCCTGAAAAATCTCTCATTTTGCAAAATAACACACTAAAATTAACAAGGCTTCTAGAAAAAAAAATAGAGTTAGGGGCAGATCACTCAAAACTTATGCAACTTTATTAGCAGAGCATTAAAAAAATAAAAAAATGAAGATCTCAGACACACAGCTTGGTATGGCCAGAGGCTGCCTCAGGGGATATTAAAAGTGCAAGAAACCAAAAGAGAGGAAATTCTGACTTGATAGAGCTGAGATAGCATACACGGAAGTGGAGCTCGAAGACATGAGGCTACCATTAAGGTAAGCACAGGAGGAAGTGCAATCTACCTGGAGCAAGAACCATGCAAGGCTTCCTTAGGGAGGAAGCCCTTGGTGCAGACTCTCACTTTTCATTTTCTTAAAATAAAACTAAGAAGGCTTCTGACTGTGCAGCAGCCAAGTTAAGTCCTTTTTCCTTTCATGCTGAAGGCTATAATTATACTCCAACACAATTTCCACATTATACAGACATTGTTTCCCTATTTGCAACTGCATATAAACAATTCTTATAGAAAATGCGTTCTACCAGAAGAGATAGTGTATATTTATTTATTACCTATCAAATATTTATCAAGCACCTGTGATCTAATCCAGTCTTGTGTTTTAAAATTCCAATTATTTGCTAATGACTCCCATATTTCTATCTCTGGTCCAGACATTTCCTCTGAATTCCAGACACTTATCCAGCAACCTGCTTAACATCCTCACTTGGATGACTAATAGGAATCTGAAACTTACCTTGTACAAAATCCAACTCTTGATATTTCCAACCAGATCTTCTTCTGTTCAGGTCTTCCTCATATTGTCGAATGGCAACTCCATCCACATTGATGCCCAAGCTAAAAATCCTTAGATCATTTTTTTTCCTCTGCAATCAAAGAAAATTGTTTTTTTTTAATTTTTTAAAATTTTATTGGAGTATAGTTGATTTACAATGTTGTGTTAGTTTCAGGTGTACAGCAAAGTGTATCAGTGAGATAGATATATATATATATATATATATCCATTCTTTTTCAGATTCTTTTTTTTTTAATTTTAAAGAGCAGTAGGTCTTTTTATTTTTTTATTTTTTTAACATCTTTATTGGATTATAATTGCTTTACAGTGGTGTGTTAGTTTCTGCTTTATAATGAAGTGCATCAACTATACGTATACATATATCCCCATATCTCCTCCCTCTTGTGTCTCCCTCCCACCCTCCCTATCCCACCCCCCTAGGTGGTCACAAAGCACCGAGTTGATCTCCCTGTGCTATGCGGCTGCTTCCCACTAGCTATCTGTTTTACATTTGGTAGTGTATATATGTCCATGCCACTCTCTTACTTCGTCCCAGTTTACCCTTCCCCCTCCCCGTGTCCTCAAGTCCATTCTCTACATCTGCGTCTTTATTCCTGTCCTGCCCCTAGGTTCTTCAGAACCTTTTTTTTTTTTTTTAGATTCCATATATATGTGTTAGCGTACGGTATTTGTTTTTCTCTTTCTGACTTACTTC
Source organism: Balaenoptera borealis (assembly GCF_965194805.1). Taxonomy (NCBI): domain Eukaryota; kingdom Metazoa; phylum Chordata; class Mammalia; order Artiodactyla; family Balaenopteridae; genus Balaenoptera; species Balaenoptera borealis. Next base: position 33,967,107 of record NC_138881.1, on the reverse strand, counting down.
ACTCTGTATGACAGACTCTAGGTCCATCCACCTCACTACAAATAACTCAGTTTTGTTCCTTTTTATGGCTGAGTAATATTCCATTGTATATATGTGCCACATCTTCTTTATCCATTCATCTGTTGATGGACACTTAGGTTGCTTCCATGTCCTGGCTGTTGTAAATAGAGCTGCAATGAATATTGTGGTACATGTCTCTTTTTGAATTATTGTTTTCTCAGGGTATATGCCCAGTAGTGGGATTGCTGGGTCATATGGTAGTTCTGTTTTTAGTTTTTTAAGGAACCTCCATACTGTTCTCCATAGTGGCTGTATCAATTTACATTCTAACCAACAGTGCAAGAGGGTTCCCTTTTCTCCACACCCTCTTGAGCATTTAGTTTTTCAGATTCTTTTCCCATATAGGTTGTTACAGAATATTGAGTAGGGTTCCCTGTGCTATATAGTAGGTCCTTATTAGTTACCTATTTTATATATAGTAGTGTGTATGTGTTAATCCCATTCTCCTCATTTATCCCTTCCCCTCCCCTTTCCCCTTTGGTAACCATAAGTTTGATTTCAAGATCTGTGAGTCTGCTTCTGTTTTGTAAATAAGTTCATTTGTATAATTTTTTATTAGATCCCACATATAAGTGATGTCATATGACATTTGTCTTTCTCTGTCTGACTTACTTCACTCAGTGTGACAATCTCTAGGTCCATCCATGTTGCTGCAAATGGCATTATTTCATTCTTTTTTATGGTTGTGTAATATTCCATTGTGTGTATATATACCACATCTTCTTTATCCATTCATCTGTCGATGGACATTTAGGTTGCTTCCATGTCTTGGCTATTGTAAGTAGTGTTGCAATGAACATTGGGGTGCATGTATTGTTTTGAATTATGGTCTTCTCTGGATATGCCCAGGAGTGGGATTGCTGGGTCATCTTTGACTTCTCTCTTTCTCACACCCCTAATCCAATACATTAGCAAACCCTGCTTATTCTACCTTCAAGACACATCTAGAATCCAGCCACTTCTTACAACCTGCACTGCTACCATCCTAGTCCAGCCACCATCATCTCTGCTGTGTTATTACAAACAGCCCAACTGGTCTCCTTACTTCTGCCCTTTGCCCTCTCTAGTCTCTTCTCCCACAGTGGCTGGAATGATCCTTTAAAAATACAATGCCATGTTGATAGTATATACGCTTGATAGTATATACAAGGGTATTGATAGTATATGCAAGGGTATATACTACCAATATGACCTATCGTTGTTGATGTTGACCTTGGTCACCTGGCTGAGGAAGTGTTTGGCAGTTTTCTCTACTTTAAAGTTACTGTGTTTTCCCTTTTCATACTGTATTCTTTGGAAGAAAATCACAACCCACACTTTTTTTTTTTTTTTTTTTTTGGCCATGATGTGCAGCATGTGGGATCTTAGTTCCCTGACCAGGGATCGAACCCGCACCCCCTGCAGTGGAAGCATGGAGTCTTAACCACTGGACTGTCAGGGAAGTCCCACAATCCACACTTGCAAGGAGTGGGAAGTTATGTTCCATCTCCTTGAATGTGAGGCATCTGCATAAATTATTCGCAGTTTTTCTGAACACGAAATTTGTCTATTCTCTACAAGTTATTAATAATTGAATCCTTGATTTATTAAAAAATTACAACTCCAGGGCTTCCCTGGTGGTGCAGTGGTTAAGAATCCGCCTGCCAATGCGGGGGACACGGGTTCGAGTGCTGGTCCGGGAAGATCCCACACGCCACGGAGCAACGAAGCCCATGCGCCACAACTACTGAGCCTGCGCTCTAGAGCCCGTGAGCCACAACTACTGAGCCTGCATGCCACAACTACTGAAGCCCGTGCACCTAGAGCCCATGCTCCGCAACAAGAGAAGGCACAGCAACGAGAAGCCCGTGCACCGCAACGAAGACCCAATGCAGCCAAAAATTAATTAATTAATTAAAACAAAATTACAATTCCAAACATGTCATTCATCTGTTCAGAATTCCCCATTGCCTCTCTGTCTCCCTCAGAGTAAAAACCCAATTCTTGCAATGGTCACTAAGTCCCTACATGATCTAAGTCCTGCCATCTTTCTAAACCTGTCCTCTTCCACTGTCTCCCTAGTTTCCTCCACTCTGTTCATACTGGCCTCCCTGCTCTTCCTTCCACATATGAGGCTGGTGCACTGACTGTTTCCTCTGCCTAGAACTCTCTTCCCCCAAATATCATCAGGGCTCGCTCTCTCAACAGCTTTAGGTTTCTCTTCAAAAGCCATCTATCCCCGAGGTCTTCCTTGACTACCCAATTTAAAATACTGACTCTCCTACCTAACCCCAGCACTTCCTATCTCCGATTCCTGCTTTATTCCCCCCAGTTCCAGAGTTTTTATCCCATCTGACATACTAAATATTGTCTTCATTTCTTTCTTTATTTTCTGTCTCCCACTTGTACAATATAAACACCATGAAAACATGTATTTCTGCTTTACTTAATGGAGTATCCCTAGAGTCTAGAACAGGATCTGGCAGGTAGTAGGCAGTTGAGAAATATTTGAGTGCATATTTGCCTGCTATATGCCAGGAACCGTTGTAGGCATTAGGAGTATAGCAGTAAATTAAAAAGTTAAAAGAGATAAAGCCTCCCCATCGTGTGTGTGTGTGTGTGTGTGTGTGTGTGTGTGTGTGTGTGTGTGTGTGTTCAACTCCCTAAATACTATCTGCTAGAAAGCACGACCTGTTTCAGTATCATTCAGCCTATTCAGCATGGACAAGCAAAGCTGTTATGCTTAAGAGAACAAATAATGAATATTATTCAATAAGGATCCCCCCACATACATACTGGTAAATTATATCAAATCTGTTTGATGTGTTGCTTGATTTTTTTCTTTAAATCTGAAAAGCCCAGTTAATCATTGTCTGATTCCACTGAACCCTTTCTTCAGTGGTAGATATTTCTATAACATCTTGGCAATAAACGATCACAAGCTGACTATAAATCTGTAAATCTGTTTTGTCATGGAAAGAGTCCATTGTTATCAGTACCTGACATAAAATAAAAGGTCTGAAAAGTAAAATTACAAGGAGGCCACATGGCACTGAAATAACATGATCGGAGTAGCACACTCGTCTTACGGGGCAGCACATAATTAAATGGCAAATGAGACGGGGAGAGAGAGAATGGGTTGTAAGCTCAGAGGAGGAGCAATAGTTTGAGTATCTGGGTCTAAGGGTTGGGCGTTTTTGCATTTCCAGTCCACTGAATACAGCACCCTTGGAGCTGGGAAGTGTCATGCTAGGATAGCTGGTGGGATTTGCTCTTCTTCTACCTCCTTTTATCTTCTGGTTAATCTCTAGGCTTTTGATGCCAAGGGTGGCCAGGAGGCCAAGAAGAGTTGAGCTGCTTAAGATGGTTCTTCCCTCTAAGTATCAGGAAATGATTCTTACGAAACCAAACACTAGAGCACCATCATCAAGTGGGGAGGTACTGAATTTTCCCACTTGAGTTCCATTATTCCTCTTGAGGGTCTTTCAATCTTCTAGCTGTTCCCACTACCACCCTGGCCCCCAGAGGCTCACTGTTCACTCATTAAAAATTTGGCATGTGCTGTACACCTGAAACTAACACGGTATTGTAAACCAACTATAGTTCAATTTTAAAAAAGTAAAAGATTTTAAAACATAAAAGATAAATAAATAAATACATGACTTTTAAAATGAAAAAAAAAAACTTTGGCATGGGGTAGAACAGTTGTGACTGTGAAATTTTAAGTGAGAATCCTATAACATACCAAGAAAGAAAAAAATAAAAAGTATTGTAGAAAGAATCAGTGATCTCCTGTAATAAAGAAAAAAGCATTAATCTAGTATTTATTTATGAAGATCTTCACATGTGTCTTTGATATTCCTCTTAGCAGCCTTAAAAGATAAGGTAGGTATTATCGTGCCCATTTTACTGATGAGAAAACTGAGGCTCAGAATGTTTAAATGCTTTGTCCATGGGCACAAAGCCAGTCAGTGAAAGAGCCAGAATTCAGAATAAGGTCTATTCTTCTATAAGTCTGGTGCTTGTATCAGTTAGCCCTAGCCATAAACTGCTTCAAAAGTCAGTGGCTTAAAACCAGAATCGTTTACTCTCATGTATCTGCGGGTTAGATGAGAGTCAGCTAATTTAGGCTGAGCTTGGTTGGAGGTGACTCTGCTGCATTGAGTCTGTTATCACACGGGACTACAAGGCTGGTGCCTGCATACTCTTCTTATGGTAATAGTACAAGGGCAAGACACAAGAGAAAACTTGCAAAGTCTCTTGCCAGGCTCAGAACTGGTGCAGCACCATTACCTCCTCATTCTATTGGCCAAATAAAATCCTTTGGCTGAACTCAAAGTCAAGGGGCAGAGAAGTGCACCCAACCCAGGAAGGCACTGCAAAGTTAGATGGCAATGGCCATCTATATAGGAAGGGACAAGGAACTAGAGCCATCAGTGTATTCTATCACAATGCTCTTCCCCATGGTACCAGGCAACTTCTCCACACAGATTTCTCATCTACATTCTAGCTCCCTACGGCTGACACAGTAGATGTCTATTCTGTCCTCAAACTAGAGTCAAAGGACATATTCCTGCTTTGCCACTCATCATGGCTCTCCCACTGCATTTCTCTGTCAGTCTTGTCTGGGTTATTCATTCAAACTATCATCTCACCCTTCCGGGGAGACCTACCTCCAAAACACAGGGGAGTGGTCTCATCTAAGTTCACCCTGTGCACATTTACAACATAGAAACCCCTACAAATCAGAAGAATCATAAAATTCATACAATAAGATTCCTATGCATCCATTAGGAGTAGATTTAAACCCTAGGTATTTAAACTCTCCTAGCTGGACCCTTATTCTCTGATGCCTAACTCTTCATTCATCCATCCAATGCATTTGGCAATTTTTTTTATTGACTACATACTGTGAGTCAGGCATTGTGCGAGGTAATGCAGAAATGAGCAGAGTAGCCGCAGGCCTTGCCCTCACAGAGCTTTGTTTTTTTCCCCGGTAAATGAATATGTACTGATGTATGTTAATGAATTCATGTCATGTTATACTTACATTTGCATAAATTATTTGCATCTTAACAAGAATATTAACCCAAAATGTGACCCATTTTGTCATGTCTGGCCCTGATGGGATAAGGAACACTTTCTGAGCAGGAATGCTTTTCAGCTGTCTGTACACCACACCCCCTAACTTGTCACGGATAGTAAGTTCCTAGAATGAAACCTCTCTGCCCACAGTGGAGGGACGCTGGTAAAACCTTGTCTGGATGGTGAAGGCCAGGTGATCATCCCAGAAGGTGATTTTGTGGGTACTTAGCACTCTTCAATGAAAAAAAATACACAAGTATCTTTAAGTACCTTCTCAGTGCTGGGTCCTGAAAGAATGTAGGCTTTGGGGTGAGATTGTCTGGGTTTGGGTCCACACTCCACCCTTTATTAGCCATGTCACCTCTCTGGCCTCTGTTCCCTCATCTGTAAAAATGGAGATAATCAGAGTAGTTATTCATAGAATTATTGTGAAGTTTAAATAAGATGATCTACATAAGCACTTAGCACAGTGCTTACCACGTTACAGACACTGAATGAATACTTAGCTGTTATTATCGTGTCCTATAAGCACAGCTGGATAGATGAAGGATATGAAACAAATTGAAGAAATTATTCTTGTCTCTAAGAATCTAATAATCCATTTCAGAAGAAAAGGCGTATATTAAACAAGAGAGGAATCACAAGATGATTACATTAGTTAAGGTTCTTTCATTTGCAAGCAACAGAAATTAACTTTGTCTTATTTAAGAAAAAAGATTGAGAGTCAGAGCAAATTCATTGTAATGATTCAGAGCTGTTCCACAGCCTCACAAACAAGTTCAGCTCTGAAACCCTGACATGAACAAGAAGCAAGCCAGCTCTAGAAATTCAACAGCAAGAGCTGGGTGTGGATCCTGGGTCTCTTGAGTTCAGCAAGTAAGGTGACTTCAGCTCTTAACACCTCCCAATCTTGGGTTCCTGTGTCCCAAGTTCCAAATTTCCAGGAGGAAGAACCTGGTTGGCCCAGTTTGTGTCAGTTCTCTACCTCTAGATTGATTCATTAGCGTGGTCTCCTATCAGACATGGCAAGCCACAGGGGTGTCATGTCCTATATATTGGAAGGCTCTTCCCAGATGTCAATAGGGAACTCTGGGAATAGTTGGCCTCCTGTTATCTCTTTGCCCTCATCTCCTTCAGTGCTCCAGACACTCTGACCTTGCTTTTCTTCAAAACAGCTAGACACATAGTGCCTCAGGAACTTTCTACTTGCTATTCCCTTTGCAAGCCATGTTATTCTCTTAAATAACCCCATGAGTCACTTCCGTACCTCCTTCATATGTTTAGTCGAATGTTATCTGTTCAGCAAAGCCTTCCCTGACAAAGTTATTTATTTATTTTTCAAGTTAAAACATTTTTTTAGGCCACGCCACGAGGCTTGTGGGATCTTGGTTCCCCAACCAGGGATCGAAACGGGCCCTCGGTAGTGAAAGCACGGAGTCCTAACCACCGGACTGCCAGGGAATTCCTGACAAAGTTATTTAAAATGGAAACATATCCCCTCAGACATCCACATACACACTTTTTTTTTATTAACATCTTTATTGGAGTATAATTGCTTTACAATGGTGTGTTAGTTTCTGCTTTATAACAAAGTGAATCAGCTCTACATATACATACATCCCCATATCTCCTCCCTCTTGCGTCTCCCTCCCACCCTCCCTATCCCACCCCTCTAGGTGGTCAAAAAGCATCGAGCTGATCTCCCTGTGCTATGCGGCTGCTTCCCACTAGCTATCTATTTTACATTTGGTAGTGTATATATGTCCATGCCACTCTCTCACTTCGTCCCAGCTTACCCTTGCCCCTCCCCGTGTCCTCAAGTCCATTCTCTATATCTGCATCTTTATTCCTGTCCTGCCCCTAGGTTCTTCAGAACCTTTTTTTTTTTTTTTTTTAAGATTCCATATATATGTGTTAGCATACGATATTTGTTTTCCTCTTTCTGACTTACTTCTGTATGACAGTCTCTTACTGTATGACAGTCTCTAGGTCCATCCATGTCTCTACAAATGACCCAATTTTGTTCCTTTTTATGGCTGAGTAATATTCCATCGTATATATGTGCCACATCTTCTTTATCCATTCATCTGTTGATGGACACTTACGTTGCCTTCATGTCCTGGTTATTGTAAATAGTGCTGCAATGAACATTGGGGTGCATGTGTCTTTTTGAATTATGGTTTTCTCAGGATATATGCCCAGTAGTGGGATTGCTGGGTCATATGGTAGTTCTATTTTTAGTTTTTTAAGGAACCTCCATACTGTTCTCCATAGTGGCTGTATCACATACACACTTCTAATCCCTCTTTCTCTGCTCTCTTTCTCTCTCGAGTATTTAAAACCTGCAGTACCAGTTAGCTACTTCTGCGTAACAAAATACTGCAAACTTAGCCGCTTAAAACAACCGCCATTTTATCTAGATTGTAGACTGTGGGTTGGCTGTGCAGTTCTTCTGGCCTGGACTGACTCAGCTGGCCTCTCCTGGGTTTGCTCATGCGTCTGTGGTCAGCTGGCAGGCCAGCTGATGGCTGCACAATCCAGAATGGCCTCATTCACATTTCTAGTGGTTGGCAGGCTGAGGGACCTCTGTTCTCTTCCATGTAGCTTTCTCATCTTCCAGCAGTCTTCCTTGGAATCATTCACATAGTGGTTTAAGGGTTCCAAGAGCAGTAAGGGAGTAAGCCCCAGTGAACTAGCACTTTTCAAACCTTGCTTGTGTTTGTGTCTTATTTGCTAATGTCCTATTGGCCAAAGTAAGTCACGTGGCCAGCCTAGATTTAAGGGGTTGAGAAACAGACTCCAATGCTTGGTAAGAAGAGCTGCAAAGTCATATTGCAAAACAACACGATAAAAGGGTGTACAAACAGGGGTGGGAAAAATCCGTGGCCATACCTGCAATCTACCACATCTTCTAACATATCATGTAATTTACTTATTATTTTGCTTACTGTAAAAATGAGTCTCCATTCATTCGTGAATCCCTGCCACAAGAGTAACACTGGGTGGGGAGAGATTGGTGTGGAGTAATTAGTTTCAGTTTCTTTGCCCACACTGAAGAAATGGAGTCTATTTATGTGAGAAGCTTTCCTTTGAGTTGGGCGCATCCATTGCCATATTTGTGTGTTACAAATTCTGAACAGTCTTTTAAGTGTTTTAATAGCACATGTATTAACTACTCTAGTAATTACACAGACAAAATCAACGTCCCACATGAACATTTAAATGAATGCAAATCAACTTAATGGCCTCTCCTGGGGGCAGGATTATCATGCAATGAACATTTGCTCTAACTGATATTATATATGCAGATGAGATTTTAATTTTGATATACTTTCACATGGACGTATTTTTCAGTTCAATGCAAATCTACTTATAGCGTATCATTAAGGCTGAATCAGTCTCTTTTCTAGTGTGTGTATGTGTGTGGTTAATGTTGATATAGACAATGAGGCTTAATTTTCAGAATATCAGATGTTCTATTCTGCTCACCAATTCCCCACCCCCAATGTCAGCATTATTATGGAGAACTTTATTTTTTAAATGGGGACGTGATGTCTTACCCTCCTACATTTTTTATTCTTTTCTCATCTCCAGCCATACTCTCCCACTTTCCCCAATGTCACCCTATACTTGTGTGTTTGTTAAGATTATTATAAGGGCACAATGCTGTCATCATATCAACTCACTTAACCTCTCAAAGAAGAAGAAAGGAAGGAAGAAAAAAGAAAGGAAGGAAGAAAGGAAGGGAGCTAGAATCAACTGAACACTTGCTCTGTGCCTGGCATTAAAACTCTAGACTAGGGACTTCCCTGGTGGTCCAGTGGTAAAGAATCTGCCTTACAATGCAGGGGACACTGGTTTGATCCCTGGTTGGGGAACTAAGATCCCACATGCTGCGGGGCAAGTAAGCCCATGTGCCACAACTACTGAGCTTGCGCGCCTCAACTAGAGCCCGCATGCCGTAAACTACAGAGCCCCCATGCTCTGGAGCCTATGCGCCACAACTAGAGAAGAGAAAACCCGCATGCCACAACTAGAGAGAAGCCCACACACCACAACAAAGAGCCCACACGCTGCAACGAAAAGATCCCGCATGCCTCAACGAAGATCCCGCGTGCTGCAGCTAAGACTGGACACAGCAAAAAAATTAAATAAATAAATAAATAAATAAAAAATAAATCTTTTAAAAAAAAAACTCTAGACTAATCCTGTGAGATAGATATTATCGTCCCCATAGCTAAGAAAACAAAGGCACAAAGAGTTTAATTTACCAAAGGTCATAAAACTACTAAATGGCATATCTGGCATTGAACCTAGGTCTGTGAGAACAAAAGTTTTCTCAAATCTTAGCAAAGGTGGACTGGAGTAGAACTCTTTGAGGATGCTATTAACAATCTCTCCTGGAAAGTATTTACATTTCTGATAAAAATGTTTGAGCACTTTTCTGATAAATGTTGATTAGATTTAGAGCCCTGTCTGGGAAGTTAAATTTATGGTCCCAATGCATTAACCACAGAACCAAATATCTTTCTTGCGTGTATCCTAGAACCAGATCTTCTTTCTATTACTTAATTAACATCAGCATCTAACCATACTCTTACTCTATTAAAAAAAAAAACCCTTCCACTGGTACTCTCAGACGTTGCTGGAAGGAGTATAAATATGTACCTCCACTTTGGAAAATTGGCAGTACATCCAAAAGCTACGCTCATGCAAACCCTATGACCCAGCAATTCCACTCCAGAGTATGTATTGAAGAGAAATTAGTGCACATTCCACCAAAAGACTTGTACAAGAAGGGTTACGACTGCATTATTTCCAACAGCCAAATGCTGGAAACAACTTTAATGTCCAACAATAGGTAAAGAGACAAGTAAATTTTGGTATATTCATACAGTGGAATACTACACAGCAATAAAAAGGAATGAACTAGTGCTGCACATGAAAACACTATTGATGCTCACAGGCATCTTTTGTAGAGTAAAACAAGGCCAGGCAAAAAAGAAGACAGGTGGTATGATTTCATTTATTACAAAGTTCAAGAATAAGCAAAACTCATCAATGGTTACCTGGGTGAGTCAAAGTAGTATTGACTGGGAACAGACATGAAGGAGCTTTCTGGAGTGGTGGGAATGTTCTGTACCACGATTTGGATTGTGGTTACACAAGGGTAAAAATTCATCAAGCTGTACACTCAAGATTAACATATTTAGGGGCTTCCCTGGTGGCGCAGTGGTTGAGAATCTGCCTGCTAATGCAGAGGACACGGGTTCGAGCCCTGGTCTGGGAAGATCCCACATGCCACGGAGCAACTAGGCCCGTGAGCCACAACTACTGAGCCTGCGCGTCTGGAGCCTGTGCTCCGCAACAAGAGAGGCCACGATAGTGAGAGGCCCGCACACCGTGATGAAGAGTGGCCCCCACTTGCCGCAACTAGAGAAAGCCCTCGCACAGAAACGAAGACCCAACACAGCCAAAAATAAATAAATAAATAAATAAATTTTTTAAAAAAAAGATTAACATATTTAACTGCATGTACGTTATACTTCAAAAATATATATAAAAACTCCAATTCCAGAAAGATTCTTCACATTCACTTGCTGCAAGTTTAAATAAAACCTTTGACACATACTGGCAATCACTTTGTCTGAGAAATTGCTTTAACATGGACCAGCTCCAATGTCACGTGCTTTAAATGCACTGAATAAAATTATACCTTTTGCTGTTATTTATCTACCCAGAGGGCAACCTATTCTTTACTGCTCTGCTTAAACTCCCCCTTCATCCCTGGTACATCTATGGCTTGTATTACATTTAGCTCTCAGATGAATAGTTGACGACCATCTATTCATGCACCGTCAACCAGTTTGACAGTCCTTTCTCTGTCTTTCATGTTATTGTTTCCCCACAGTTCCTGCCTCACTGCAGTGCTGATTAAGGGGCTCTAGTATAGTTGTTGAATTAAACCACAGCATAAATTGCTTCATCTATTTCACTCACATCTTATTTCTCCAAAGAGATGAACAATTTGGGACAAGTTTAGCATGTATACTTTTCTCCCTAAGCATTCTTTGCTCCAAGATTTTCTTTTCCCTACATCTATCAGATGCCCAGAAAAAGTAAGGTGAAGCTAAAAGACTGCTGCATATTATTGCCAAGAGGCCCATGAAAGAGAAAGAGAACCATGTCATTCTTTTTTATATGTAAATCTGTGATATTTGCCTTAAAACATATGTACTCATGGCAAGCCCTTTGGATTTCCATATACATATGTCAGATGTATGTATATATCAGATATAATTTACATACCATGAAGTTCACCCATTTAAATTCTTTTTTTGGCCATGCCACACGGCTTGTGGGATTCTAGTTCCCCGACCAGGGATTGAACCCAGGCCCTCAGCAGTGAAAGCACAGAGTCCTAACCACTGGACCGCCAGGGAATTCCCGAAATTCACCCATTTAAAGAGTACGATTCAATAGTATTTAGTATATTCACAGAGTTGTACAACTATCACCACAATCAATTTTAGAATATTTTCATCGCTCCAAAAACAAACCCCATATCCATCAGCAATCACTCCCCATTTTCTCCCAATTCTTCAGCCCTAGGCAACCAATGATCTACTTTCTGTCTCTACAGAATGGTCTATTATGGGTGTTTCATAAATGGAAGCACACAATGTGTGTTCTTTTGTGACGAGCTTCCTTCATTTAGCATAATGTCCTCAAGGTTCATGCATGTTGTAGCATGTGTCAGTACTTCATTCATTTATTTTACTTAGTAATATTCCATTGTATGGACATATCACATTCTATTTATCAGTTTATAGACATTTTTGGTTGTTTCTACTTTTTGGCTATTATGAATAATTCTCCTATGAACATTTATATGTAAGTTTTTGTGTGGACATATATTTTCATTTTTCTCGGGTGTCTACCTAGAAGTGGAATTGCTGGGTCATATGCTTAACTCTATGTTAACCTATGAGGGTTCCAATTCCTCCATATCCTCATCAACATTTATTATTATCTTTTTTTTTTTTTAATTATAGCCATCCTAGTGGGTATGAAGTAGTATCTCATTGTGGTTTTGATTTACATTTCCCTAATGATCAGTGATGTTGAGCATCTTTTCATGTGCTTATTGGTCATTTGGATATCTTCTTTGGAGAAATGTCTATTTAGATCCTTTGACCATCTTTCATTGGAGCGTTTTGGGATGATTCTTACACAGAGGAAAATAAAAATATGAAACTTAAGAGGACGCATTGTTAACTGAAAAAACGATACAACCTAAAAGTTGAGAATTAAGTTTTATTTGGCGGACTTTCTGAGGACTTCAAGCCCGGAAGACAGCCTCTCAGACAGCTCTGAGGGATGGCTCGGGAAGAGGACACGGAGGAGCCAGGATGTATAGGAGTTTTTGCAACAAAAGCCAGGTACTTAGAACATGAAAAGATTAGTGTTAATGAAAGAAAACCTGACATCTCAAGTTAATGAATTTAGCCCTTTTCTTTGTATGGGAAGATGCAGGAGTGTGGGCTCACTGAAATCATTCCTTTGATGTGCACCTTAACTATCTAGGGCCAGTATCCTGTTCTTTCCCATCCTGAGTCCCCTCAGGGCTCACCGTCAGGGCAGTGACAGTGCCTAATGGCTTGATGGTCTCAGCATCCTTCGTTTGTTGATATGGCAGGCAACATTTTTCATTCACACATGATTCCCATTTAATTCTCTCTCACAGTGGCAAGGCCAATATACACATAGGTTTGGGGATATCAGGCATCAGTATAACACAATAAAGATAAAATAATGCAGGAAAAATCTAAATGAAGTATAATTGTGATATATTTTTATCACATATATTTAAAGTGATATGTTTTGGAAAACAAGTTAAATCCAGCCTTGCAAGACTGCACATTTACCTCAAGCATTAGCAGCACTCCATTTATTTGACTTTGTTTCAGCTAAAAACCAAGGAACTGTTAAATTGCCAACAGGCGTTCATTTTGTCAGAGTAGAGATTAAAGCATTCAAGACAAGTTAAAGCAATTCTTTTCTACTGGGTGGGCTATTATTAGGCAAATTGTACTTTGCTTATAAATGTTTCTAATAAAGAGTCTTTGTATGATCATCCCCCCAAACACGAGCCTATCCCATATCCAGGAGTTGTTTGGCTTCATATAACCTTATTATGAAAACATTAGAACTTATGTGTCATCTAAAACTATCTCTAAGATTAACAATATCTGTAGTAGAAGAGACAATTTAACTTTTCTTTCTTAGTATGAACCTCCAAGAGAAAAAAACCTAGATAGTTGTCTACATTGGACTGCTCAGTAGAGAGCTCTGGCCACACAACACAAGGGATTTTTATGGTAAAGAAGTATAATTCCACTACATAATATGCAACAAGCCAAATGCTGCAACTGGAAGTCCCACGGGGCCTGATGGTGTTCCACCACTTCACGGTGAGTGAAACGGAGCAGGACCCTATGGGGCCCTCCCAGTACAAGTCCTTTCCCCCAATTCTTGTTTATAGGAAATAGGTTTCATTCAGCCTCCTAGACCTTCCCTGAGTTCCAAAGGGCAGATTCAAACAGTTACTAATCCGGGAAGTGAGGGAATGCAGAAACAAAGGAGGAGCAGTCAAGAAACAATAGTGCAGCGATTAAAGCAGGGTCCTGGTTCCTGCTCAAGGAATATACATATCAATATATTTGAGCTCTTCTGCACCAACTAAGGCCCCCACCCAGGTGGAGGATGGTAACTTCAGGCTCAGCACAGGATCCCTAGAGCACCGCCCTGTTACCTCACTACCAACCGGTCAGAAGAAAGTCACACACCCTGCAACTCTCCCCTCAAATTTTGCCTATAAAAACTTCTCCCCGAAAACCATCAGAGTTCGGGTTGTTTTTTTTTAAATGGCATAGTATTTGTATATAATCTGTGCACATCCTCCCTATACTTTATTTATTTATTTATTTATTTTTAGGGAATAGTTTTATTTATTTATTTTTATTTTTGGTTTGCGTTGGGTCTTCGTTTCTGTGCGAGGGCTTTCTCTAGTTGCGGCAAGTGGGGGCCCCTCTTCATCGCGGTGCGCGGGCCTCTCGCTATCGTGGACTCTTGTTGCGGAGCACAGGCTCCAGACGCGCAGGCTCAGTAATTGTGGCTCACGGGCCTAGTTGCTCCGCGGCATGTGGGATCTTCCCAGACCAGGGCTTGAACCCGTGTCCCCTGCATTGGCAGGCAGATTCTCAACCACTGCACCACCAGGGAAGCCCCGAGTTCGGGGTTTTTTTGAGCACAAGCCACCTGTTCTCCTTGCCTGGCGCTGCAATAAACCTTTCTCTGATCCAAACTCTGACATTTTGGTTTGTTTGGCCTCACTATGCGTCGGGCACACAAAATTGCATTCGGTAACAAGAGTATTCTCCAGGTCACTTACAGTTCCTGTTACTAACTCTGCAAAAACACTCCCACTACCTGTCTGCTTACTACTCTTTGCTGCTGTGGTTAATTCAGTATCCTCTGCAGCCTAATGTCTTTCCTTTAACATCTAGGCCATTTAGGCTTCCCTTGATGCCACACTGACAAAGGAATCAGCAAATATCCTCTCCCATTCTGCTCATAACTCCAGCTTTTTCAGTGGAACCAACAATCCTTTCAATAAAGTGTCTGATTAGAGATTTTCATTTCCCAAAGCTTCTCTACTTATGGTATAATTGTTAGGGGAACCACTGACCGAAACTTCCCACCCTGGCCAGGAAAGACAGTAACCACTTGCATGAGTTATCTTACAACAGGAGGTCCTGGTAAGGAATGCGGAACTAACAAGCTACCACCAACTGGAAGAATTTGGGAAAGGTCAAAAGGAGAGAGGAAATGCCAGTCCATAAGTCCTACCAACCTTCCAGGATCCTTCTCGCTGGAATCCATCTTGGCTGAGCAATGCATGCACCACCAGGAAGGACCCTGAGTCAGAATGATTGGCCAGAGACAACCCGGAAACTAACCCCATTACCACAAAACTGAGACTGGGTTCCTTTACCCCACTGCTCTCCACCCGGGCACCCCTTCCCAAGAAAGTCTTCTACTTTGTCAGCACGTGTGTCTCCTCAGACAATTCATTTCCGAGTGTTAGACAAGAACCCACTCTCGGGCCCTGGAAGGGGTCCCCCTTCCTGCAACATAACTGCTTCTGAAAACTAAAGAAATTCACTCTGGAATAAGGTCAGGGTAAACCTCTCCCTTTTCTTTCTAAGAACTTAGAATTGAAGAGTGTCAACCAAGAGGGTCAGACCTGACTTCAAGCTCTAGATCTTCCTGTTACTGGCTGTGATGCTGTAGGCAAGCTTATTTGATAGGTTCTGGGATTCAAACTTCAGAATCTAATTAAGCAGAAAGAGAATTGTAAATGAATATAAAAAGCTCACAGAATGAGCTTTGGAAGAGTCGGAGGAATAGTCTCTATGCTGAACTTCTTGGTAACACTCCCAGGGCACATGGCAGAGTTGCTCTCTTCCACCACCTAGGCTAGCAATACAGCTGCCCCACACATTGACTTTCTATTGGGTTGGCCAAAACGTTCATTCGAGTTTTTCCATAAGATGGCATAGCAAAACCCGAACAAACTTTTTGGCCAACCCAATATCTTCTATCTTGACATTTACAGTAGAGAAGTGTTTACCATTGTGCAGTATAGTTTGCATTACAAAATACAGCTATATTTGACAACATAAAAAAAAATAAAACTAACAGAGAGCCTGCCACATCTCCTGTCTTTAATAGCCTGTGAAGATGGACGTGTAGAATTGATTGGGGGCACAGTGGAATAAATATTGGATGAGACACCAGGAAATCCAAGTTCCATATCCAGATTTGCCAACTCATTCGCTGTGTGAGCTGGGGCAAGGCACTGAACCTCTCTGACCTCAATAACCTCATCCCCAAAATGAAACAATTGGCCCAAACAGTTACTAAAACTGGTTCTTAAATCCAGTAATCCTAGCAGATTCAGTTAACTCTCTGAAGATTATAAAAGTAGATCTCTTATTCAATTTTTAATGAAATTAGTTTTCTCATGATTTTTTAAATTATACAGTCTCACTTTTAAAAGCTAGAAAACTATAAACTTAAAAAAAAAAACCTACTTGTAATTCCCACTACCTTACATTTTATCTTTCTGGTCTTCTTTCTTAGTAATTTCCCATTCTCTTTCCCATCCATTGCAACATTAATTTACCTTAGAATGCCCAAGGTGAGGTATTATTTTTTAATTGCATTTCTAGTATAAAAATCCTGGATTTATGCTATGTGTTTATGTAATGGAGCAGGACTTTGTGGGGCCCTCCTGGGCACAAAAGCCTTTCCCTGTCCCCCTTTCTTATTTGCAGGATAAAGGCTTCAGCCTCCTAGACATCCCTGAGTTCCAAAGAGCAGATTCAGACAGTTGCTAATCAGGGAAGTGAGGGAATACAGAAACAAAGGAGGAACAATCAAGAAACTACAGTGCAGGATCCTGGTTCCTGCTGAAGGGATATATCAATACATAATATCTTTGAGTTCTTCTGCAGGAACTATGGCTCCCAGCCAGGTGGAGGATGGTAACTTCAGGCTGAGCACAAGAGTCCTGGAGCACCGCCCTGTTACCCCAGCACCAACCAATCAGAAGAAAGTCACACACCCTGCAGCCTCATCCAAAATTTTGCCTATAAAACTTTTCCCAAAAACCATCGGGGAGTTTGGATTTTTTTGAGCACGAGCCACCCATTCTCCTTACGTGGCTCTGCAATAAACTTTCTCTGCTCCAAACTTCAACGTTTCAGTTTGTTTGGCCTCAGTATGTGTTGGGCACATGAACTTGCATTCAGTGACATTTTCATCTAGATTTGAAACTTCTGTTTCAATTATAGTAAATACTTTTTAAAAAATTTATTTATTTATCTTGGCTGCACCAGGACTTAGTTGTGACATGTGGAATCTTTAGTTGTGGCACGTGGGATCTTTAGTTGTGGCATGTGGGCTCAGTTGTGGCAGGCAGGCTTCTTAGTTGCGGCATGCAAACTCTTAGCTGAGGCATGCATGTGGGCTCTAGTTCCCTGACCAGGGATCAAACCCGAGCCCCCTGCATTGGGAGGGCGCAGTCTTGCACACTGGGCCACCAGGGAAGTCCCAGTAAATACTTTAGTATAAAGCTGTAAAGGCATGATTTAAACAGCCCAATGTCAATTTTCTTTTTTCTTTTTTCTTTTTTTGGCCACACTGCACAGCTTGTGGGATTTTAGTTCCCTGACCAGCAATGGAACCCAGGCCCTCGGCTGTGAGAGTGCAGAGTCCTAACCATTGGACCGCCAGAGAATTCCCTCAATTTTCTATATACTTAGAGAGTAATGCTCTGAAAAGTCAAACTGAGAAAGTTTGTCCATTTATCATATAAGGCTGAAAATAGGACTGGAGTAGTGAGATGGGGGAGAGTTATTGTTCAAGTAGAAAATTGGTACTAGTCTTTAAAGCATAATTAAATCTGAAATGGAAAGATTAAACGTTGGAGTAATATGTTTAGCTTTGTCCTCAAGAAAGACCTCTGTGATATATTTGAAAAAGAGCTTCCCCTTCCACCTCCCCAGTAGTATATGTTTCTGTGCTGAAATCTTACCATTCCGTTAGGCATCAAAGCATACTTAATCTTTAGAAGTCCTCGATATAAAGATGCAACTACCTGTTGGAAGGAAGAGCAGGTTTGTACCAACTAATAAGTTAGAGAACACTATTACAGTGTCGACTGAAAAAAAATGCACAACCTAAAAGTTGAGAATTATATTTTATTCAGTGGACATATTGAGGACTTAAGCCCGGGAGACAGCCTCTCAGGCAGCTCTGAGGGACTGTTCTGAAGAGGTCAGGGTGGAGCCAGGATGTATAGGATTTGCAATGAAATCCAAGTAGTAGGAACATCAAAAGAATGGTGTTAATGAAAGAAAACCAGACATCTCAAGTTAATGAAGTTAGCCCTTTTCTTTGTATGGGAAGATTCAAGAGACTGGGCTCGTTGAAATCATTCCTTTGATGTGCACCTTAGCTACCTAGGGCCAGTATCCTGTTCTTTCCCATCCTGAGTCCCCTCAGGGTGCACCCTTGTGGGTGGCAGAATTTTTCCCGTTTATTCTCGATTAACGGGACTATTCTCACCCCTTGCTTAAGGCCCATATTGTAGTGGAGCGACATCCAAAACAAGCGAACAAACAAAACACGCAAAAAAACCCCACACGTCTGATTCTAAAAAGCCTTGTAAAGCCGCGAAAGCATTTCCTGATGTCTCTTCATGAAGCAGTAAAGAAGAACTAAGCTTCACCAGGGAGCAAGACTTCCCCAAAGTCCTTTTTTAAGGCATCAGTCTGCTAGTTCCTTTGCGGTAGATTTCCTCATTCGCTCTCCTCTCATAAATCTCCCAGGTGCCTTTCTCTCACAGATCGGCAGCCTTTCCAGACTATTCTCATCTTCTGGGAGTAGCTCTATACCCTTCCATATGTAAATTAACTGAGTGTTTTCACTTTTTCCAATTCTTCTCTCCACTTCATACTCTAGCATCAGTGCTCCAACAACCCAGGATTCTCAAAAGGAGAAAGTAGGGAAAAGACTGGAAATATGCATACATTACTAAAATTGTTTCCTGTCAGAGCTAAAAGCAACATTGCAAAGTTTTTGTGGAAAATTGTCAGTTCAGTCCTGTCTTCTCTCCCTCCTATGAAATATGCATACATTACTAAAATTGCTTCCCGTCAGAGCTAAAAGCAACATTGCAAAGTTTTTGTGGAAAATTGTCAGTTCAGTCCTGTCTTCTCTCCCTCCTATGCTAATTCAGCCCAATTAGGGGAAAAGCAGGCTTATTACAAAGGATTTCTCTCTCCCTCTAAACTAGGACATTCAGGCTGTGCCCTTTGAATACTGAAGAAATTGTGGAATTCTAGCTCTCTTGCCCAGTATTCCAAATCTCCCAACTTGTTGAGAAAGATAGCATCTGTTCTAAATGTGGGACAGTCCATAAGTACTTGCTGTCAATGTTTTTACAAAAAATTGACCTGAAATGTCTCTCTTATATTCTGCTCTAGACTGCAAGCTCTTTGAGGGCACCGTTGTGTTTATTTTATGACTTAGTGGCACTTTATATATAGTAGGTGCTCAATTAATACTATTACAAGTATGTGTCCAATGATCAAAGAATGAGAAATACAATGATACAAATGAACTTATTTACAAGACAGAAACAGATTCACAGTCTTAGGGAATGAATTTATGGTTGCGGCAGGGGGGAAAGGTGGTGGGGAGGGATAGATTGGGAGTTTGGGATTGACATGTACACACTACTATATATAAAATAGATAAGCAATAAGGACCTACTGTAAAAAAAAATCTTTTTAAATAAAAACAATTATCTACTCCTTAAAAAAAAGAAATAAATCATTTGAATATAATTTTGTAATTTTATATTTCTTCCTTCCAGAATCCAAATGTCCAATATCCTAAAGTATTGTTTATCTGTACGGCCTTTTCCAGCTCTGTTAAATCCATAGACGCGTTAGTCATGGAACTTATCATCAAACACCAAGAATTCATCCATAACCCTGTAATGGCTTTTCTGATCTCCTGTGGAAAATGCTGCTAAAAACAGACACCTACGATTTTTTATTTTTTGTGAGGAGGAAGAAAGAAGTTTAACATCCATCATCCTGGGAATATTTTTACTTCTGGCTTTTTTTGTACTTGGTTCTAACATGATTTTAAGGATAAAATGTTTGGATAGAATGCTCATTTAATATAATTCATGTATGCATAAGACAAGTCTCTGACCATATTACGTAGTCCAAATATCCTCATTATACTTTAATATAGAAAGAGCAAACAGCTTGCATGAATGTTTACTCTGCAAGCAAATACCCAAGATAAGCATTGCACTCAGTCACTGGTCATATGTTTTCTGGCCTTAGGAGTCTCTACTGGGCACTAAATTGTAGAGCTTGGTATATTAGCTGAAATAAAATACCCCCAGACTTCAAACTTTAAAACAAGATCTGCCCTTTATATGAACACATTGAGAAAGGAAGAGGCAGGGGCTAGGTACCTCCATGTATCCCAATTCCTTAGCAAATCAAAAGTACAGACTTTCTTTTATTCCAGAGTACACTCAATGTCTTAATTTGGATTTCCCTGAAAGTCATTCTCTGTGAGTGGTTTCCAGTTTTCAAAGCGCCCCCATCACTTAGGCATATTTTGGATTTCAGGTACATTCTTAAATCCTACATCATCTTTCTTCATCTCAGTGATTCCTCATAGCTTCTGGAGGTACAAAGGGTTCACTTTCTTGTTTTCTGGCACATTTATACATTTATTTATATTTTAATATATTTTTTGCATTTTCTGGGAACAGGACACAGGACAAGGGAGGCTTGTCTTATGTGCTCAGTCTACTGTCATAAACTGAAATTGCTTCTTTTCACTAATCCTGTGATGGTGAACTACACAAGCACTAAAATCTCCATTTTGAGTTTATTACCATCTCTGCAAAGAACTACTGATGGAGTGCATCTCAGTTCTGGAAACCTGACCAGAGCTTCCTCTTCTACATCAAAACACGAGAGAGCTCATGGTCTTCCAATATGCATTCTCCACTTCCTCCTTGTAACAGAATCCCTAAATTATAGGTGGGCATATGGCCACCCAGCTAGAGACTGCATGTCCTAGCCTCCCTTGTAAATAGGTGTGGCCATATGAGTAAATTCTGGCCAAAGAGATATAGTGGAAGCAATCATGTATTGGTAAATGTTTAATCACCAGCTCTTGGGTGTAAGGGAGGAGAAGCCCAGATTTGTAGCATTTGCTGATTTCTATGCTGTAAATACTCCCACCACCATGTCTGATTGAAAGCTACAATGTCACTGAACACACTTTGGAAATGATTTGCGATAGCATTATATTGTATTCCCACGGTATGGACACATAGCTGCAAATAACATCAATTACATAGAGAATGGTAAAGCGTAGTAAAATAACTGAGAAAAGACAAGCTTTGAGTATTTACTTTTTCAATACAATTTGTTTAATGGTAAATTTATATATTTAATTTTTTACAATGGCTATGTTTAACAACTGGCTAACAAAATTCTTGAAAATTTAACAATTGCCTCTTGTGAGCTTGTGCAAGCTGGTGCGAGGCAGCTCTGGTACACCATTAAGTGGAAGTACAGCTGACCCTTGTGCAACGCGGGGGTTAGGGACGCTGACCCTCTGCGCAGTTGAAAATTCAAGTACTACTTATAGTTGGCCTTCCGTATCCGTGGTTCCACATTCAAAGGCTCAACCAACAGCAGATCGTATAGTACTACAGTATTTACTACTGAAAAAAATCCATGAATAAGTGGGCCTATGCAGTTCAAACTGTGTTGTTCAAGGGTTAACTGTAATGTGTGAAATCTCTGGCACATTCTTAAAAGGAAGCTTCTTGCATTCCACTTCCCCTTTTCCAGTTTTTGTAGTCCAGAACACAGATAAAGTGGTGGTGAGCCAATTTTAACCAAAGAGGTGAAGACAACATCCTAGGAGATTGGTATAGCAAAAAGAGAGAAGAAAGCTGGGTCCCTGGATGACTTTTATTTATTTATTTATTTAAATTTTATTTTTAAATTAATTAATTAATTTTATTTATTTTTGGCTGCATTGGGTCTTCGTTGCTGCACGTGGGCTTTGTCCAGTTGTGTCAAGCAGGGGCTACTCTTCATTGCGGTGCGAGGGCTTCTCATTGCGGTGGCTTCTCTTGTTGCGGAGCACGGGCTCTAGGCGTGCGGGCTTCAGTAGTTGTGGCACGAGGGCTCAGTAGTTGTGGCTCATGGGCTCTAGAGCGCAGGCTCAGTAGTTGTGGTGCAAGGGCTTAGTTGCTCTGCGGCATGTGAGATCTTCCCGGATCAGGGCTCGAACCCATGTTCCCTGCATTGGCAGACGGATTCTTAACCACTGCGCCACCAGGGAAGTCCCTGGATGACTTTTAAAAGCAGTTGCCCTATTCCTCAGTCTACCTTCCATGTCAGACTTTTCTGTGAGAGAGAAATAAATTGTGTATCTTCTAAAAAATCATTGTTGTCTGATCTCTGCTAAAGCAGCCAAACAAACTAACATGGAGTTTGCTACCAGGAACGGGGCTGACGTAACAGAATCTGAAATACGTGCTATTTGCATGTTTTGGGCAGCAGGCAGTGAGGAAACAGATCATGTGGGCTGGATAGATGGTGACCCTTACTATGTCATAGCAAACATCTGGTAAACCTATTGTCAGTAGATTTGAAAGGAAGGCCATTTGCCTACTGAACTTGTAACTCATGGGGAAGTGGTTACAAAAGTCATTTGGTTGGCATATCTTGGCTTCTTTTAGCAAAGTACTACACTCAAGAACTAAACACAGGCAAGAATTAACCAGTTTGCAAACAAAGACGGAATGGAATACAGTTACATGAACGGATGCTTTCAGCCTGTAGCCGACAATCTAAATTGATTGAGAATCTGACAATTTAAGCTTTTGCACGTTTGGAAAAACCAACTGCTTCCACACTCCCAACACCACAAAGGAGACTGTGGCTCCAAGCCTTTCTCAAGAGCATCTCACATGATTGTTCTTGGCCAGGCAATAGGAGTCAGACCAGCAGGAAAATTCAGATTAACTTGTTTTGCCTTCTCTGCTCATTGTTTTAGGTGCCTTCAAGATAGCCAGCATTGTACTGAGGAAGAAGAAACGTAATTGAGGAAGAGGACAAGAGTTGAGCACAGAGGTTAGTAAATAAAGTGTTGGCAAACTTAAAACTACTTGTCCCTGGTTATTTTTACATGGAATTGATTGAAATCAAATAAACTAGTAGTTTTCTAATTTTGGGGTGGAATTATAATGTCAAAACCTATTTAAACCCTAAGATAACCCCTAGTCCCTCAAATCTGTACCAGTAGGAATTAGGCTATAAAAAACTATGCAACCCCCAGGAAGGGTACACTTCCCAATACGTTCCAAAAGTGGCATTCCAGTAACAAGAGAGTTACTTCCAGAGTAGAACCCAGTGGCACTCCACTGCCAGGAAAGAACTTTTCACAATTGCTGTGCAGCAGAATCTGATAACTGCCATGGACAATGTATCATGTGTTTCCCATTCTTCCCTTTTCCAAAATAAGAGCTTTAAGTGTGGTTATCCTATCCCTCCTCACCACGGTGTATGAGACGATGAGAAGGCTGATGATTTGTCTTTAAGTTCATAGGTCGCCAGACCATGAGAAGTCGCATCCGAACGTGAAAGTCAGAACTATGCATCACCAAGAGACGCTGGGTTCTGAGTTAGGTAAAGTGGCTGCATGACTCTTTGGATTGTTTCCATAGGGGAAATTGGTATTCGTGGATTTTTGGTGACCAGAGAGTGGACTGTGGCTTTGAGTGCTAAATGTCCCCAATATTCATTCTTTCTTCTTCTTTTTAGTACTAGAAACCTCCACTTTTAAGCTGGGTAGCTAGCCACCCAGCTAAAGACTACATTTCCCAGACCCCCTGCAGCTAGGTGTGGCTACCATGTTCTGGTGTGCAACTCTTGGGTCACATCCTTAAAAGGAAGATGCCTGGCCTCTACTTCATTTTCTCCTTTTTTTTTTTTTTTTTTTGTGATAATGATGAGCTTCCTTAGGCTCCAGGGATGAGGAAAATATCCTAGGGGTTGGCAAAGCAACAAGAAGAAAGGAATGATAACCTTTTGGTAACTTTGCTGACCAGAGCTTCTTTATTCTTCTGTTCTGTTAACTTGGACTTTCATATGGAAAAGAAATAAACCTTCCTTCTCGTTAAAGCCATTGTTGTTTAGTCTCTGCTAAAACAGCCAAACCAGTATACACAGACTGCTTTCTTAATAATTCCAGTTGTCTCAAATAAGACACTAATTATAGTGCCTTTGCTAGAAGCCCTCATCCTCTTTCAAAATTAGCTGCTTATAAGTTACCAACTTATTGAGACATGTAAACCAATACAGTTTTTCTCTTGAAAGTCATGTAGTCTCATATTGCTTCTCAAAATATGTTTTAGTTGTTGGCGGATATAATTATGGTGAAAATTATTATTTTATATGTTGCTGAAGGTTTTCAAACAGTATGCGATCTCTGCAATTCAGTCTGAGAAGTTTTTATTGACCTATCTTCTAGCTTACTGATTCTTTCCTCAGCCGTGTCCAGTCCACTAATGAGCCCATCAAAGGAATTTCTCATTTCCGTTACAGTGTTTTTCATTTCTAGCCTTTTTTTAAAGGCTAGAAACCCTTTTTTAAAACTTCTACCTGTCTATTTAAATTACCCGTGTGCTCTTATATGTTGTCTGTTTTGTCCATTTAGAGGCCTTAACATATTAATCATAGTTATTTTAAATCCACCGTCTGATAATTCAGATAAGTGTGGTTCTGACATTGGTTTTGTGTCTTCAGACTGTGACTTTTATTGCCTGTTAACATAGCTGGAGTTTTCTACTGAAAGCCAGACATGATATATCAGATACTAGAAACTGCGATAAATAGACCTTTAGGGTGAGGTTTCATGTTAATCTGGCTAGGAGTTGGGCTATGTTATTTTGTTTGTTTGTTTGGTTTTGGCCATGCCGCGTGGCATGCGGGATCTTAGTTCCTTGACCAGGGATCGAACCCGTGCCCCCTGCAGTGGAAGTGTGGAGTCTTAACCACTGGACCGCCAGGGAAGTCCCTGTGCTATGTTTAATATTTGCTGTAGCTACAGGTGCCAGAGGCTTCAAATTCCTCTAGTGTCTTGGTTTGCGCCTCCCCTGTTGACTTTGGGCTAACCTAAGTACACCTCCTCAGAGAGGGTCTTCATTGCATATTGCTGCTCTTTTGATGGGCTTGTGCCCCTGGGCTGTGACTTTCACAAGCATTTCTTAGCCTTATTTTTCCCTTCTTTGGTGAGAAAGGAAGGTTAGAGGGGAGTAGAGTAGGGGGAAATGCCCTTCTTCAAAGTGGGATAAGACTCTGGTAAAGTCATTTCTCCCTGGAGAGTAGGCCTGTCATAGAGAATACTCTGGGCACAGTTCACAATGGTTACTCTTCCTTTCTTACTGCCAGAACTACCAGGGGACCTTTTCCAGCTCTTTGCCATGAGAACCTAGAGGGGATTTTAGAGGTAATTCCCAAGAAAGCATTGCCGCCCCTGACCCAACAAGACTGCATCCCCCAAGAGTTTTTCCCTCTCATCCTAGTTCATACTCAGCCTCCAGCAATTCCTCAAAATCACTATGAAAGTGTTCCTACCAGTATATGGCTCTAATCACTTCTCCGGGTAAACAGATCTCAGCCGTGACTCCTTGAATGTGCCTCTCTCTCCAGGTGGTGGTTTGCCCTGAAACCTCCCTTCTCTGATGGGTCCAAGAAAACTCACTGCTTTTTCAGTTCAGCTTTTTCTTGTCATCAGGATGAGAGTGACAACTTCCAAGCTCTTTACATGTTGAAGCTGAAACCAGAAGTCCAACAGTACACTATCTTCACTTTTAATAGTATGTTTAGGTGCTCTATGGAAATTGCAAATTAGTTCTTTTATTTGAAACTTGGATGTGGCCAAAATGATTCTTTACTCCAATAGTAGGAAAAATCTCAGTCTCCAGAGGATCCAAGATGTTCCAGTTTTCTCAGAATAAGCAGCCTGTGTTAATATCTCAGTCCACTGTTCACTTGTATGACTTCACTGCCATGGACTCATTCGTTCAATATTCCCATCACAGCCATATGCCGTTAGCACTGTTGGTTTCTCTTTCTGTGTCTAGCAAATGATCGAGCTCTATTTCCACCCACCTGCTCTCTCGAGCTCTGAGAGTGGGGATATTTGCACTAAAGAGAACCTGTCAGTGCTAATTAGGGAGGAGAGCCTATGTGGCAATGTGTAGGTTTAAAAGACAAGAAAATCCCCCCACGGAGATTCTGAGGAACACTTTGGATACACTGACAAGTTAATAAAAAGCTTGATTCAGTGACATTTTTAACACACTGGCATGGAAAGTACCACTGGAAGCAAAGTGACTTTCAAGGGACAGATTGTTTCATTGAACTGAGGGAAGAGCTATTCTTGCCCTTAAATCTCGTCTGTTTCATGGCTCCTGAAGTGTTGCATCAAAGAACAACTGGTAAGGGAGTTGTGGCCTCAGGCCCCGCAACCTGACAACAGCTTCTTTGTGGCACTCGGGAGCGTCACTGTTAGAGAAACTCACTAATCCAGAGAAAGTCGGCTGAGTGTTCTGCTTTTATTCTTTTCCAAACCTGTATTCACATAGAGTGAACTTGGAGAGGGGGAAAGGGAAGAGAATGAGCCATGCTGACACAGATAGATCTGTGTGTGATGGGGATGAGGGCAAACACAGTCAGGGGAAAATCTGTGGTCACAGCTTTCAGCATACCAGGCTTGGGGTTGTTTGTTTCAGATGTGTGAAGGATCACCGGATTTACGAAAAGTTCTCTTCCTTCTCTCTTATGAAAATAGTAGAAAGTTATTACTGTCTGCCTGAGCTTCACCAGCATAACAAGTTGCTTAATAAATCAGGCACATGATAGCCAAGCAATTCAATCATGAGTCTGTATGTCATTACATGGCTGGCGAGATGAGGATAAAGTTATTATTGAAGAAAGGACAAAAGACCTCAAGATGCATAGTAGCTACTAGGGTTAGCAATACAACCTGAAGTAAAAGAACCATTCCAGCTACTAAGTGGCTTATATCCATTCGTATTTATGACTACCAACTACTGACATTTCAAATCATCTCATGTAAGTAATCTAAGAGAAACCACTTAGTCAAGCTGTAAGCATTTATGCTTATTTTCATGAAGTAGATATCATCAGATTTACCATACCATGGTCTTGAATTTCAGTAAATGACTCAAAAAAAAAAAACCAATGTGGTAGATTGATAACAGAAATGGCTCCAATTCTTCCCTCCCATATCTATACCCTTTGCATTATGATATTTCAGCTCCTCCCACCAAGAGGTGAAGTCCTTTCCCCCACCTTTGGAATGTGGGCCAAACTGTGCCTTACTTTGGCCAACACAATGCAGAAGAAATGATATGGTTCCAATTCCGAGCCTGGGTGGCAAGAAGCCTTGCACACTTCTGCTTTCTCTCTGGGACTCTTTCCTTTGTGTGAGAGTAAGTCCAGGCTAGCCTGATGGAAGATGAGAGGCCACGATGAGCAGAGTTCATCCAGCTGAGACGATCCTAGACCAGCAAGCCACCAGCTGACTTGCCATCTAAACAGAGATGTATGAATGATCCAGGCTGAAATAAGCTGAGCCCAGCCCAAATCAGCAAAACCCAGATCACCCAGCCAATCAGTAGACTTCTGAAAAATTATAGACGGCTATTGTTTTAAGGTATTACTTTCAGCAACCGCTAATTGAACAGTCAATAAATATTAACTTTCTTTTGGACATACTGTCTGATTTTCTTTGGAGTCATCCTAATTTCTTTCAGGTTCTAAACATGTCCATCAGGACTTGTTTTCATTACTGATGTAATATACAGAAAAGGATGTTGTTTTATTAGCAATACTAACTTTTTACTTTGCTCAAACCCCAAACCCTTCCGTCATTCTGAGAAATGTCAGTATCCATGTGGAAGATTCTTCCTAGTCTGATGTTTTGTTTTGTTTTACCTTCTCAATTCCAAGAACCTTTACCCTCATGGCTCTTCAACAACCATCTCTCATTGCCTGAAGTGCTTCACCCCAGATTTTTTAACCTGCAGTATCCCTTAGCCTCCTCCCGTTTCTCACCACATCTGATTTTCAAATTTATTGAAAGTTTCTCTCTTTGACTCCTCTGTTTTCTTGAGGGATGCCAGCTCCCTTTGGATCTCACTATACATTGGCACACTTACTCCAATATTACACCTCTCTACCTGAACCCCCCTAATAGAGGCTGGAAAGTTAAGACCTTGAATTGCTGGTCTCCTTTGCGACAAGGGGAGGAATGTGACAAAGTTGTGTCCAAAGAGGTTAGGGGAAGTCTCAATGGAAGGCTTTCCTTCCCGAAAAGAACTTCATTAAGAGAAAGCCCTTGACTACTTCCTCCTCCTTCCTGCCTGGAACTCAGATGTGATGATGTGCTCGTTTAGCAGCTATATTACAACCACAAAGATCAAAGCTAGATGACAAGGATAAAGCAGATGGTATATTGATGTTACAATGATGATACTATAGAGTTACAACATGGCCCTAGTCCTGTCTTCAGGATTTTTATTGTATGAGAAAAATAATTTCTTACTTATTTAATCTGTTCCATACAGTAAGGTTTTCTGTTGCTCATAGCTGTATTGTACAGTGGTACTGTTAAACTTCCTTCCCTATTTGGTCCTTAAGTATTTAAAACATCTTTTCTTCTGTCACACTACCCTGCAACATCCCAAACTAGAATCCCTCCAATTGCCCACCTACTCGACCTGAATTACAAAGCCTATCTAGAGAAATCATACAAGCATGTATTCTAGAGAAATCATACAAGCATGTATTCTTACCGCTATGAACTTATCATCTTCAGCTTTAGTTGGTAAAGCATCCTGAGCTTTACTCAATACTGGAGTAAGTCTCCCCTCTCTTCACCTACTAGCAGCAAAGAATATTTATCACCTTATTGCTCTTTGCAATGTGACTTTGCAAAGTTCCGTGACCAATATCCTTTTGCACTTTATATAAAGGCCATAATATTGGGACTCCCTGTTTCACTTTTCTTCCTCCTCTCACTTCTTTTCTGGAAACTTATCTTTATCTATTCCAATCCTTATTTCTATTTTTCCAGCTCAGTAGAGAAGTACCCCTTCTAATTAAGGTGATTTCCTCTTCCTTTGCTCTAGTGGTCATCTCCTTCCACTTGCTCAGGGATCGCTCTGCATAAGTCATTCTCCTTTCTTCTGTATATTCAACCACTTCCTCTTTGCTGGTTCTGCCTCCTAAGCATATAAAGGTACTCACATCTCTACGATCTTTGCACCTTTCCCTTTATCTATATTGGCTAGCTATTGCCCTCTATCTCTCCACACTGCATTCCCAGTCTGTTTCCATAAAATGATAGACTGAATATATCCTTACACTCTTCAAATCCTCTGCAGGTGTGGGTCTGAACCCACCACTTCATTGAAGCTGCTCTGATTAAGGTCAACAGAATCCTAACTGCATAATTCAATGTACTATTTTCTATCCTTATTTTCTTTCTCTGGCATTCCATGTCACTGATCACTCTTTCTTTGAAACTTTGTATATTAGTCAGCCATAGCTGCATAACACTCCACCCCAAAACTCAGTGACTTAGAATAACAATCAATGGTTATTTTAACACAAGTCTGTGAGTCAGGTGGGGGCTGTTTGATCTGGGCTGGTCTATCCTTCTGCTATGACCAGTGAGCTACCCAGACTAGTCCTTCTCATGGCAGAGGTGCAAGAGTACAGGCTCAACTGTACAAGCTTCTTTTCAAATCTCTGTGTCACATCTGCTAACATTCCACTAGCTAAAGCATGTCATGTGATCAAGCCTAGAGTCAAGAGAAGGAAGACACTGAAAATGTACATAATAATAGGAGTAGATACAAGGAGGGGTAAAAAATTAGTCATTAATGCAATTTACTTGCTCTGTTACTTTGGGGTTTGTGTGTGTGTGTGTGTGATTTCACTTCTTTCATAATTGTTCTTTCTCTGTCTTTTTGGGTGACTCTTCGGCTACCCATCCCTTGGATGTGAGTGTTTTCTAATATTTCAATCTCTGTGCCCCTTTTTTCTCCTCACTTTGCACACTCCCCCTGGGTGATCTAACCACCCTTTATATATATATTAAGGACTCTGACTTTTATATCTCAACATGTACCCTTTTGCTAGTCAAATGGAAACATTTACAGTTTTCCACATGAATTGTACTCTTTCACGCTTCCATGCTTTTGAACATTCTGTTTCTTCTTCCTGGCTTTTTCACCTTCCTTAGCCTGGTTAATATCTGCCTTTCTTCTAAGAGTCAGCTCAGCTAAAGCATCACCTTCTCTTCCTCCCACATCCCTCAAAGTCCAGACTACTGTTAGACTATACCAGGCCATCAACAAACATTTGCTGAAATAGTTATTTAAAATAAAAATCTGTATTTAATTCTATTCCAAAATTTTAAAAAAAATCATAGTCTAATGGGCAAAGACATAGCACCAAAATTTGTTTTAGGCTCCTTAGATGAAAGGTGACAAAGAAACAGATTTTATACTGCTTTTTCCTTCCACTCCTCTTCAAGGGAGATTCACAATGTGATATGTGATAGCTGGGAATGAATTATTTATTTATTTTTGGCTGTGTTGGGTCTTTGTTGCTGCACGTGGGCTTTCTCTAGTTGCGGTGAGCGGGGGCTACTCTTCGTTGCGGTGCGCAGGCTTCTCATTGTGGTGGCTTCTCTTGTTGTGGAGCACAGGCTCGAGGCGTGTGGGCTTCAGTAGTTGTGGCATGCAGGCTTCAATAGTTGTGGTTCGCGGGCTTAGTTGCTCTGCGGCATGTGGGATCCTCCTGGCCCAGGGCTCGAACCCGTGTCCCCTGCATTGGCAGGCGGACTCTTAACCACTGAGCCACTAGGGAAGCCCTGAATAATTCATTTTATTTGGACCTCAAATATAACCTTTAAATGATAGGCCTTAAATAGCCTTGTTTTTTTTTAGAGAGATAACATACTCCGTTTTGTAGTTGACCTTTTTGTACCTTTATTTTCTATGTAAATGGCTGAAAGCTTTTCTTTTGGGGAAAGCACACTTTGTTCAGCCAGGTCACTGGTATCTAATAGGTACTATGCAATGCTCCAATAAATACAATAGAATAAACTAGTATAATTTTATCAAAACATTTTCTTATGCTGCTTCCCCTTTTCACATTAAGTTTTATTACTTAAAGCTCACTTTCTGATAAATAACTCACTGGGAAATTTACACATTAGCAGTCTCTTGGTAGCACAGTGCAGTATGAACACCATAAACTTGACCACTTGTTGGGGTCAGAGACTGCTGACGTAAAAGTAAACAAGCAACCATAGATAAGTATTTCAGTAACATCACTGCTTTGTTGGTGAAAGACTACCTATCAGTATAGACTATTGGGACTTCCCTGGAGGTCCAGTGGTTAAGACTCCGGCCTTCCAGTGCAGGGGGCGCGAGTTCCATCCCTGGTGGAGGAACTAAGATCCTACCTGCTGCGCGATGTGGCCAAAACCAAAAAAACATAGACTATCGTAGAGGACTTCAAAAGGAACAGAATTACTGAAATTGATAAAACATTCTGGGTTCCATAACACCACTCTGCCCCACCACACACCCCTCTTAGCTTTCATTCATTAATTTAAACACAAAACATTTCTTGAATCAGCCATTGATCTTGGCTCTAGAAATACAATAGGGAACAGAATAGACCAGTTCCTTGCCCTTCTCAATCCAAAAAAAAAAAAAAAAAAAGCACAACCTAAAAGTTGAGAATTATGTTTTATTTGGGGCATTACTGAGGACTTTATCCTGGAATACAACCTCTCAGGTAAGCTCTCAGTGACTGTTCCAAAGAGGTAATGGAGGAGCCAGGATATATAGGAGTTTTTGGGAAAAAACCCAAAACACAAAACAGGTAGTCAAAGACCAAAAAATTACTGCTAACTAAAGAAAAAACAGACAGCTCAAGTTAATGAATTTAGTGCTTTTCTATGTATGGGAAGATGCAAGTCTGGGCTTAATGAAATTATTCCTTTGATATGCACCTTAACTATCCCAGGGCCAGTACCCTGTTTTTCTCCATCCTGAATCCCCTCAGGGTGCACCATTGGGGGTTGACTGCAATGGCTGAAGGCCTGATGGCTTCAACATCCTTTGTTTACTGGTGTGGCAGGCAACGTTCTTTGTCCACAGTGCCTCCCCTTGGTCATAAATTTGACCAACATTTGAGAGGCATTTCAAGACCAATTTTGTCCCCTGGCACTAGGAAGGCTCCTTCCTAGATCAGGCAAAGATTCTGTTGATAGGCCACACAATGTGCTAATTTTTGGATCAGGCCCTATTGATAATCTAAAATTATCTGGATTTGCCTTTCTTACTGGTCTATTATGATCCAGGAAATGTTTTTTCTTGTTACTTCTTCCCATATCTAGAGTTGCACTATTACAATTATTCTATGTGTGTGTGTCTGTGTGTATGTGTGTCTGTGTGTATACATAGATAGATAGACAGATAGATAGATAGATAGATAGCCTCAAGATGTTTAACCATCATTAATTTTGTTGGAGGCCCGGTTACACATTTGGTAATGCAAGAGACAACATTCTTATAAAATAGACAGGATATAAGTAATATAGCTAGTAATGTTAATAAAGTCATAGTACAGCAGAGAGAGGCACCAGGCATAAATAATTTGAAAATAACAAGAGAGAACAAATTAGAACAATGATTAGTATAAGTAGTTGTAATCTAGTCACAATAAGCTATCAAGACCACACGGGAGCCAGCTGGAGAAGCCAAATTCTGGAGGCAGCAGGCAGACAGAAAAAGATAAATGTTTCATCTTTGTTTACAAAAGGTATGCTTTATCAACTTGTTGTAGGTCATAGTTAGCATAAGAGAAAAGTTTTTCTGGAAAACAAAGATTAAAAGCCAGTGTTTTTCAGAAAAAAAGTCATGAAGCTTTATGAATATTTATCAGAACATTCAGTCCCATGTAATTAATTCCTATTGATCAGGAAGAAGTCATCAGGTTTTCCATTAGAGTTTTGTTATTTCTTACCCAGTACTGTGGTATGATCTAAAAGTTAACAGAAACTTATATTTGTCAAAAAGTCTCTTTTTTTAACTTTCTTGAAGATTTTCATTTTATAAAAGCATCAGAGTAAAACAATGATTGTCTATAAATGGCAAAAGATTTAAAATAGCATGGTCAAAGATCTGATTACAATGCCATTGACAAGAAACTTGGATAGTTCTGTGACATACAACACTTTAAGATAATAACTAGAATTATGACTGATAACATTACACCAGGACATATCAGACTTCCAGGAATTCCATGTAACTTCAGGAATATCTATATTAATGGCATTTCCCCATACAATATAACCTAAGAAGGTTTATCTCCAATTACTTGACAATGCTTCTAAAGTAATTTCACATACCAAATAAGCCTAATTAGTTTAACATTCCTCTCTGAGATGCCTCAGGGTTTCTTCGAAGTATGAAAAGAACTTCAGTTAGAATTTGGGAAGTCTGTCAAAAATATCAAAAAGGTTTCAAAGCACTTGGTCAAATAGGATCATAGGTCACTGTGAAACAATACTCATTCACTTAACCAAAATGACAAAAGATTTCAAAAGCAAATATAGATCACTTAAAAGCAAAGAAACTCACACAACCTGCTATCAAAAGCGGTATTCCAAGAAAACTTTGTTCTCATAAGAGAGAGGAACCAAATCCAGTCCTGCAACAGCCTACTTTTAATAACAAAATCCATTTACCTAATTAAATTTAATCTAATCCCAGCTGACCATGCACAAAACTCCTTTTCTTCAGGACTCCCTTTCTAAAAACCTTCCACAACTTTCTGTATTCATATTAGTTTGTCCCTTATTTTTCCATCCAGAAACAACTACTATGTTTAATTAATATTTCCTGAGGGGCAGATTTATATGCCCTGTCTTGTAATATCAAGCACGGGAAGCATTCCCCAGTGAAACATATCTACCCCACAATATAATTAGGCAAAAGAGATGTAACCATCTTATATAAAGCCTATTTAAATATACCAATATATATAAGCTTTCATCTCAATTCTATCAACTTTTATACGTTTAAGTTTTGTTTCTATTAGGACCCCATCAGCAACCCTTGTTCTTACAAGGAGTCCAGAAACCTTTCTTTTTATCCTGACCATTTAATCCTTGGAATCCCCAATGAGGGTTGAGCCACAGGACTCAGGCCTTTTGTTAATTTTTTTAAAACTTGATTAATTGGCCTAACTGTTGCCCCAAGCAATTGCTGCTCAGGTATCTCAGTGTAATTTTCTTGCAGCCTTTAAAATATATATATAAATAATATATATATATATATATATATATATATATTTTTAAACTGAGGTAAATAGAGCAGACTTGTTTGGGGCCCTTTAATGTTGGGAACCAATAAGGGGTCCCTTCGGCCCATCCAACCTTAGGTAATGTTGTATCAAAACCTTTTGTTCTGGGGCTTCCCTGGTGGCGCAGTGGTTGAGAATCTGCCTGCTTAATGCAGGGCACACGGGTTCGAGCTCTGGTCTGGGAAGATCCCACATGCCGCGGAGTAACTGGGCCCGTGAGCCACAACTACTGAGCCTGCGCGTCTGGAGCCTGTGCTCCGCAACAAGAGAGGCCGCGATAGTGAGAGGCCCGCGCACCGCGATGAAGAGAGGCCCCCGCTTGCCACAACTAGAGAAAGCCCTCGCACAGAAACGAAGACCCAACACGGCCAAAAATAAATTAATTAATTAACTTTTTAAAAATTAAAAAAAAAAAACCTTTTGTTTTAATCCCATTAATGCCTGTTTTACTTATCCCATTTTTAAATAACCATCTAAAGATTTCTTTATCCTCTTGGGATGAGTCCCTTTAAAATTTCCACCTTGTTGGGAAGAAGTCTCTAGAATTTCCTTCAGTTTTTTCTTATTTGTCTGTTAATCAACCTAATTAACATTAATTAGCCTAATGTTTTTATTACTATCTGTAGACTCATTGTGGGAAAGCAGAGACCACAAATAAGCCTTCCCAAACCAGTTTTTTTTTTTTTAGTTGTTTTAAATTAAGGGAGTTCTTAGGTTAACCATTACATATATTTTTTCCAACTTCTAATTCGTTTTTTCATTGGTACCAATAAAACAGCTGTTTATAAGGAGAGTCTTTAAAAATTTACAATTTAGAAGTTTCTCCAGTTTAAAGGATCCATTGTCTGGCCATTAACGAGACATTTCTTAATAGTGACTCAGGGACTTCCCTGGTGGCTCAGTGGTTAAGGCTCTGCGCTCCCAGTGCAGGGGGCCCGGGTTTGATACCTGGTCAGGGAACTAGATCCCACATGCATGCCGCAACAAAGAGTTTGCATGCCACAGCTAAGGAGCCCATGTGCCGCAACTAAGGAGCCCATGTGCCACAACTAAGGAGCCCGCCTGCCACAACTAAGACCCAGCACAACCAAATAAATAAATAAATAAATAAATAAAATAGTGACTCAAACCAATAAGATGTAAGAGGCAGCCCCACAAGAGAGTGTGAGGATGTCACCTATACAAGATCTAGAAAGTATTCTCCCAAAAATAGTCTAAGTACAGGCTGACACAATGAAGGTTAAGATGGCAAAAGCCCTTGAGAGTTGGCACAATCAGACAAGTGTGCTCAGAATCTCAGTCTATTTGATTGGCTGCCAAATGTACACCATATGTATACCTTTTGGTTGGCAGAGACCAAGCTCTCAGACCACACACACACACACACACACACACACACACACACACACACACACACAAGAAAACCACCTAAGAAGATCAAATAGAACATTTACATCTCAAAGACACAGGGAGAGAAATCCAAGTTCCCCCTAGAAGGGGAACTTTTGTTCCTTTAAGGTCAGAATTCTGAAAAGATGTTTAATCAAGCTGGCTTTCTCTAACTTAACTGCATATGCAATGAAAGAGCCCCATATTGGCCATTTTCAAGGCGAGATTTCCTTTAATTCCCAATTAAGAACTTTTAAGTGAACGTTATGTAAGTACATAAACCTGGCTGGGGTGTTAGTTGGAGGCTGGCCTTCTGACGCCCCTCATTTAGGAAAGATGTTAGACCAGCCTCTCACCCAATCAGCCAGTCCAGAGGGCTCAGTGTTTCTCAACTAAGCAACTCCCAGGCTCTTTCAACTGGGCTCTTCCAGTATCTTTCAACTGGGGGGCCAGGCACCTGTCAGACACTGCCAAATAAAACTCAGGATCATCAACCAATAATCAGGAGATTTGAAAGCCAGGAAAGACTCACCCAAATTCGTCTGGACTCTCCGAGGAGGGGGACGTGCACAAAAGGCCTCTGCTCGTACCAAGGCTCAGGTTCCACATAGTGTTCAGGCGAAGGAGAGAAACCTGCCCTGGGTCCCTTCATTGTCCGTCAAAACTGTCAATTGAAAAAAAAAAGCATAACCTAAAAGTTATGAATTATATTTTATTGGGGGCATTTCTGAGGACTTAAGCCTGGGATACAGCCTCTCAGATAATTGAGGGACTATTCCAAAGAGGTAAGGGAGGAGCCAGGATGTATAGGAGTTTCTGCAAAACAAAAACAAAAACAAGCCAGGTAGCTGAACGTCAAAAGATGACTGCTAATTAAAGAAAAATCATACATCTCAAGTTAATGAATTTACTGCTTTTCTATGTATGGGAAGATGCAAGAGTCTGAGGCTTAATGAAATTACTCCTTTGATATGCACCTTAACTATCTAGGGCCAGTATCCTGTTTTTCTCCATCCTGAAATCCCTCAGGGTGCACAGTCAGGTATGGGTGCAGCAACTGATGGCGTGGTGGCCACAACACCCCTTATTTACTGATATGGCAGGAGACTTTCTTTGTCCACACCCTCACAGGGTTTATACTTGCATGAAAGATACACGCAGTTTTGCAGTTACAATAAACCCTAGAAGGAGGGGAATTATAAACAAAGGGGGAATTTTAAAAAGTGTCTTACCATAGTCTGTCAGTAAGAAAGAAAGAATAAAAGTCAAAGAACTGGTCGAGGGATTACCACTTCTCTTATAAGAGAAGCAAGGAATAGCTAGGCTTGCAAATGTGTTCTTACGTTAGGTGGCAAGAAGTTAAAGGAGGTCTCATGTGATGGATTCAGTTTCTTGGTGAAGTGGGAAGCAATATTCTGACCATTCTGACAGGAATGTTCTGGAGTCAGAGGGTCAGAGAGTGGGGAGAATGTTTGTAATGGCCATGATGGAGAGCCAGAGCTGAGCCGACCAGAGAATAATCTAGAGGTTTCCCCTGCTTTTCCAAAAACCCCACTGTGGATGGAAACCAGAGTTATAGAGGCCCCACTCCGTTCACTGAAGGGCTTTCCCACCAGCCTGGATTTAGGTAGAGAAAAGGCAGATGAGTTGGATCATTTGAAGCGTTCAACTGTGTTAAATTGTTAGTCAACAAGGAATCGAAACCATAGCTTTCTTCACTTTGTGATAATTTCTAAAAGAAACAGCCAAAGCCAAATTCCAAAGTAACTCCAAGAGAGACGCCTCTAGTAAAAATCCCCCATTGACGGCCTCCTTCACATCTGAACGAATTCCTGCCACGCTGGCCTGATGTCCTCGCCATAAAGGCTGGCATTCTCCAGGCTCTGAATCCCACATTCTATCAAACATTAACTAGGGGCGAAACAGAGTTAAGACTATGTGGGCAGAAAACCCTTTATAAACAGCTTTTATTGTACTCTATGCACTTGTCTTTGTCTGGAAGGAGACAGCTGAACCTTGAACATTTTAATTGGTGCTGATTCCTAATTTTTATACCTTGGAATAAAGGAATGAGAAATGTGTTTAATCATGCTGCTGCAGTGCATTGTTCAACATCTGTGTCATCCATGTCTTTACCTAAGGAGAATGGAATATAATGATGATTGTTATCATGAGAAATCTACCCACAGCAACATGAGTGGACCTAGACGTTATCATACATTATCGTGAGTGGACCTAGACATTATCATACTAAGCGAAGTCAGAAAAAGACAAATACCATATGATATCACTTATATGTGGAATCTAAAATACGACACAAATGAACATATCTACAAAACAGAAACAGACTCACAGAGAACAGACTTGTGGTTGCCAAAGGGGAGAGGGGGTGGGGGAGGGATGGATTGGGAGGTTGGGATTAGCAGATGCAAACTATTATATATAGAACGGATAAACAACAAGGTCCTACTGTATAGCACAGGGAACTGTATTCAATATCCTGTAATAAACCATAATGGAAAAGAATATATATATGTATAACTGTACTTTGTACAGCAGAAATTAACACAACACTGTAAATCAACTATACTTCAATAAAATTAGAAAAAAATCTAGCTTATCTCCCTGTGCTATGCAGCTGCTTCCCACTAGCTCTCTATTTTACAATTGGTAGTGTATATATGTCCATGCCACTCTCTCACTTCGTCCCAGCTTACCCTTCCCCCTCCCCGTGTCCTGTGGGATAGGGAGGATGGGAAGGAGATGCAAGAGGGAAGAGATAGGGGGATATATGTATATGTATAGCTGATTCACTTTGTTATAAAGCAGAAACTAACACACCATTGTAAACAATTTTACCCCAATAAAGATGTTAAAAAAAATAAAATAAAATAAAAACCCAAAACAAACAAAAAAAATCTATCCACAATCCCTTAAGGTCGACTGAGGTCAAACTGTATATGTTTATATTTGATTATGCATTTGAAAACCAGGGCTGTATGATGTGTTGAATATACATGTGTGATTAGTACTCGTGCTTAGCTAATGCTTTATTATGTGGAAGCCGTGACACAAATGCTCATTTTGTTCATATTCAGTGTTATTTTCTCCCTGTACAAAACTTGTTTTAAAATTAACCACTTTAAAGGTTCTCATCTGGCCTGCGAATAAATATTTATAATGCGCTTTGCCTATGAAGAGGGTCATTAGCATGTAAGCTTTGACAATGAATGATTTCCTGCAGATTTTTGATGAGCAAAATGACTAAACTTAATGAAGGCATTTTATGCTTGTAAATACTTTACTCCAAGCCTTCAAAATCATCAAGAAATGTCCTTCATGAGACATGGTTCAGAAGAATCACAGAAATGAAGAGCTGGGTGAGACTTAATTGGTCTCTTTGCACCTGTACTTTCCCTAAATCAGTACAGAGCAGATTCATGAAGCACATTTATTTTTTAACCAGTTTATAGTTCCCATGAGTGCAATAAAGCGCTATAATAGACAACAGGGTCAGATTATATACCCTGAATGAAAAGGTCAGCCTTTCTTCTCACTAAAAGACAGACAATAAATAAGAAACAGATTATTTTTCTCTGTAATGGAAGGAAATATTCTGAGTCTTTAGATTTGTTTCAACTTTGCACTTTGTGGATGAGATGGGGGCATGGACTGCCCATGACATACACAGAATTTTTAGTTAAGAAAATGTTCAAAAATTACTACCTTCGCTAGAAATGGCAGGAGCAGGAGGGGCCAAAACATACAAATAAATGAATCCTCCAAACCTTAGCCCCCACCATTCTTATTGTTGTCATGAAATTGTGAAGACAAGCAGAGCATACCAGAGACATAAATGTCATTTCACCTTTAGCTACGTGAACAAGTACTAAATCATAATGAAAATTCACACAGAGACAAGGACAGGAAAAAGAGATAGACATCTCATATGGAATTTACGAGTTTGGAGGGGAGGATCAACCTGTATGGAAAAGTCCTTCTTTTTCTTCCCTGGTGCCTGCTTACTCCCCCCGCCCGGCTCCCGCCACTCCCCACAGCCAATGCACTCAGAACGCCCCATACACACAAAGTTTCTGTACTCCTAGGAATCCCCGTCCCCTGGCTTCGCTGCCCGCAGTGGGCTATAAAGGAGGCACGAAGTAGGAGAGGCTCCTCCTTGCTCTTTAGATCTTGGCTTCAAAAGGTTTTATTTTCAATCATCTGAATTTCTGACCCTTACTCTCTTTCTTCCCATCTCACTTCTTCTAGAACCCTCACCACAGCAATTCTCTGACCCCATTTGGACCTTGAAAGCAAAGACCCTATCACTTTTCCACTGTCGGTCATTACTTACCCAGCTTAGAATCCATGAGCGATCTGCACAGTCTCTCCACTGAAAATGCCTTCAGATCCCATGTGCCGCTCCTCCTCAATTAGAATCACCTGGAAAAATCCCCGCCCCCCGTTAACGCTAC
Source organism: Balaenoptera borealis (assembly GCF_965194805.1). Taxonomy (NCBI): domain Eukaryota; kingdom Metazoa; phylum Chordata; class Mammalia; order Artiodactyla; family Balaenopteridae; genus Balaenoptera; species Balaenoptera borealis. The sequence continues at coordinate 33,926,948 of NC_138881.1, read as the reverse complement.
TCTTCTGCACGTGCTTCCAAGAGCTGAACGTGGCTAGAGCCCGTAACTTCGATAATTGTTTTCACTTTGAAATAACGACCACAAAGCCCAGTGGAGCCGCCTTAAGTCTTACCATATTTTCCTAATTAATTCTTTCCCTCGCTCTCTGAGAAAACACTAACTTCCAATTTCTAATCTAACTTCTAGCCTAACTCCCAAGTTCTCATCTAACTTCTTGACATTCAAATGATTGCTTAAATATCATTTACTCAGAGGAGCCTTCCCTCATCACCTCATGTAAAAGAGACTCTCCCCAATCACACTTTATTCCCTTACTTTGCTTAAATCATTTTTGTAACAGTTATAACAAACTACCTGACGTCATATACACACACACATATATATGCACAAATATATATAGTATTTGCATATTGGCCTGCTTCTTCCACTAGATCATAAACTCCAGAGAGACAGGGACTTTCTCCCGTTCACCCACATCTAACATAGGATTCCTCAACTTGAGCACTACTGATATTTTGTGCAAAATAATTTTTGTCGTGGGGGTGGGTTGTCCTGTGCATTGTAGAAAGTTTAGCAGCAACCCTGACCTCTACTCATTATATGCAGTACCATCCACCCTAGTTATAACAATCAAAACTGTCTCCAGATGCTTCCAAATATCCCTGGGGTCCAAGAGGGGGCAAAAATCGCCCCTGATTGAGAACCACTGCTCTAACACAATGCCTAGCACATAGTGGGTGCTAAGCAAACGTTTGATGAATGAATGAATCACCAAACCATAGGTCACCGAAAAAACCCAAGAATTAATGTTATTGCCCGAACTTCCAGCAGAACTGTATTTAAGCCTTACCAGCAAAAGTGAACTTACCTTGTTTTAATGACACGGCGGTGGGGTTAAAATTGATTTTGTACCGAGGGTTCTCAGCCGTGACTGCATGTTATAATCATCTGGATGAAGGTTTTGAAAAACTACTGATGCCAGGCCCTTCTTCAGAACAATTAAATGAGAACCTCAGGGGGTGGTGTCCAGCATAGAGACTTTTAAAAACCTCGTCCTGTGATCCTGATTTGCAGCCTGGGTTCATATCCTGTTCTTTTCAATCCTCCGAAGACCAATTTCATAGCATAGCAATCCTCATAGATAGGGCATTTCTCCTCATACATCTGCATTATTGATCAGCATTTTTGGAATGGAAGAAAGCGTATGTCAGCATAGTAACTTCCTGGGCCATTTGTATCTTCTATTCCCTGCCCCATTGTTGATCCTCGTTCATCCTAAGTAAGCCAATTTAAAAATTAATGTTCTCCAGATGTAGAAAACAAACTTATGGTTACCAGGGGGTAAGGGGGGGGAGGGATAAATTGGAAGATCGGGACTGACATATACACACTACTATATATAAAACAGATACCTAATAAGGACCTACCGTATAGCACAGGGAACTCTACTCAGTACTCTGTAATGACCTATATGGGAAAAGAATCTAAAAAAGAGTGGATATATGTATATGCATAGCTGATTCACTTTGCTGTTCACCTGAAACTAACACAACATTCTAAATCAACTATACTCCGATAAAAATTTTAAAAAATTAGTGTTCTACTCTTGATAATTAGTTCTGGTAATGAGAAAAATTGTATTACCTTGCAATTTTCTTTTATGATAATGGCTTATGCTATGGAAGAAAACTTATTCTGTCATATTGGGACCAGATATCACAAAGGCTTTAAAATACTATGATGTGAAAGTGTTCACTTATAGTGGCTTACATACTGGAAACAAAAGGATTATAGAAGCAGATACCCAAAACAGAACCTATAGGGAAGCAGGGTTAGTATTACAAATTGGAGAGTTCCATCTATTTACATAACATATGATGCTCTACTAGTGAGAGCATTAATAACTATGATTTTAAGTGTCTTATCAAGTATACAGAGTTTTTCATTCCCAAAGTGGTAACTAGTGGCTTGAAAAATGAACTCTGGTTCTCAAAGATGAATAGTTCTGAAGTAAAATTAATATTTTCTAATCCTAGAAAAGGTTTCTTATGGGAGTATGTATTTCTCCGATTTGAAATCGAAGGACCATCAGCTACAAAACAAATAGGCATAATATCTATCACCATATTGCAATCATTGTTCATAAAAATAATGTTGATTAAATTCCCCATGCAAGATAATCTAGTTCTTATAAAGTTCTGTTTGTGCTTCAAAAGAATAAATATTCTGTGGTTGTTGCATTCTACACGTCAATTAGATAAAATGTATTCATCATGTTGTTTAAATCTCCTATATTCTTTCTGATATATATTTTTGGCAACTTGTTGTGTCACCTATTAAGGGAGCGGTATTAAAATCTCCCATACGATTATGAATTTATCTATTTCATCTTTTAATTCTATTAATTTTTACTTGTGTTTTAGGCAATTTGTTAAGTGCATACAAATGTAGGACGGTTATGTCTACCTAGTGAATTGACTCTTTTATCATTGTGAAATGTGTCTTTTCCTCAAGAAATGCTTTTTGCCTTAGAGCCTCCTTTATCTGATATTAATTTATATATGCCACAAATATATTATTAATATATAGTATATGTGTATATATATGATGTTATTAATATATATATGATAATGTTGCATGGTATATCTTTTCCATCATTTTACTTTCAACTTTTATGCATCCCTGATATTTTTCATGTGTCACTTGTAAACAGCATATAGATGGGTTATATTTTGTTTTGCCTCTGGTCTTTTAGATGAAACATATGATCTAGCTATATTTATCATAATTATGATATATTGAGGTTAAAATATATTATCTTATGACTTGGTACCTATTTGTCCCACCTCTACTTTGTTATTTTTTCCTCTCCTTTCTTGCCTTGTTTTGAGGTGAGTATTTTTATTATTCCATTTCTCCACTCTATTAGCTTAGTAGCTATACATTTCTTTTTAACTTTTCCTTTACTGCTTATCATATACAAAATGTATCCTTGACTTGTCAAAATACAACTTGATACTTTTACCCGCTTCACTGACAATGAAGGTGCCTTTGAACACTTTAACTCAATTTTTTTTTTCCTCTCAACTGATATTGTTATCCTGTATTTTAATTTGACATATCTGTTAAATTTCATAAGACATTATCATTATTGTTTTATAGAGTTGATAATCATTAAATTATCCCCAAATTTACTCCTTTACTCTTCATTTCTTTCTATTTTGCCCAGATTTCTATCCAGGATTATTTGTCTTTTGCCAAAATAATAGATTTTTTTTTTTAAGAAGCAACACGTTTTATTTATTATTTTTAAAATTTTTTTAAAGGGAACTTTATTTTACTTATTTATTTATTTATGTTTGGCTGCATTGGGTCTTTGTTGCTGCATGCGGGCTTTCTTTAGTTGCAGCAAGCAGGCGCTACTCTTCGTTGCAGTGCACGGGCTTCTCACTGTGATGGCTTCTCTTGTTGCGGAGCACGGGCTCTAGGCACGCGGGCTTCAGTAGTTGTGGCATGCGGGCTCAGTAGTTGTGGCTCGCAGGCTCTAGAGCACAGGCCCAGTAGTTGTGGCGCACGGGCTTAGTTGCTCCTTGGCATGTGGGATCTTCCCGGACCAGGGCTCGAACCCATGTCCCCTGCATTGGCAGGTGGATTCTTAACCACTGTGCCACCAGGGAAGCCCCAAAATATTTTTGTATTTCTTGAAGTGTACTTCTGCTGGTGACTAATTTTCTCAGTTATTTGCCTAATTTTTTATTACTTCATCTTCATTTTTGAAGGTTATTTGTGCTGGGTACACATTCTAAGTTCACGGAATTTTCTCCAGTATTTTGAAGGTGTCAAAATGCATTATGATTGAAGGCAAATGCATTGTCTTTGGTTTTCTATTGTTTCTGTGAGCAGTTAGATGTCAGTCTTCTTGTTTGACTTTTGTAGGTAATTTGTCTTCTTTGTTGGGAGAGGATGCTACTTCATAATTTTTCGGCTTCCTTTGGTTTTCAATCATTATACTGTGATGTGCCAAATATAGGTTTTATTTTATTCATTCTGCTTGGGGAATCTTAGGGATTCTTAGACCTGTGGCTTGAGTTCTGTGCTAGATATTCTCTGCCTCTGTACGTCCATGCTTTGACCCCTCTGCCTTGGGAAGCTGACCTATATGGATTACAATAGCTCCCATGTCCTCTTGTTTCAAGCTGAGTGCAGCCAATGAGGAGCATTAGTAGGAGATCAGAGGGAGGGTGAAGAGATCAGGGTAATTATTCCTCTGGCTCCCTTTTCGGGAGGCACCCTGGGTTTGCTGTATCCCTTGACAAAAGGTTACTGTTCCTCTCAAAGTGGCCTTCTCTACATGATTGTTTAAGCCTCTCTTTCCCCTTAAACTTTTGGGCCTGGAGGTGGTGACAGCTCCAGCATTGCTAGCCCCAGGTTCTTGTAATATCAATAGTCATTCACCTGCCCACACCTTTGTAATTTGTCCCTTTGTAAATGAGCCCCCCTCAATTTATGCCAATTGGAGTGTGCCATCTTCTTCATCTTGGCAACCTGACTGATACAGTAACTAGTACCAAAAGTAGCCTGTGATGGTTAATCTTAGGTGTCAAGTTTTCTGAGCCATGGTGCCCAGATATTTAGTCAAATATTATTTTGAATGTTTCTGTGAGGGTATTTTTGAATGAGATGTACATTTAACTCAGTGGACTTGGAGTAAAGCAGATTGCCCTCCATAATGTGGGTGGGCCTCATCTAATCAGTTGAAGGACTGACTAAAACAAAAGGCTGACCTCCCCCAAGTAAAAGAGAATTCTCTAGCAGACTGCATTCTGATTTCATCTGCAACATAGGCTCTCCTGGTTCTACAGAAGGCTGCCTTTGGACTTGAAATGCATCTCTTTCCTGAATCTTCAGGTTGCTGGCCTTCCCCATCAGATTCTGGGCTCACCAAGCCTCCACAATTGTGTAAGCCAATTCCTTAAGATAAATTCCTTTCTCTATATACACACATCCTATTGGTTCTGTTTCTCTGGGGAATCCTGACTAATACAGGGTATCAGGAATTAGATCCTCATGAAATAAATCCTTAAATGTTCATATTCTGAGGAAGTTCATGGATAATCTTCCTGCTGAGAATCATGAGGCATGAGTAATTCATGGCATGAGGTGACATCGTGATTACTCACATTATCACCAGAGGGTGAAATGCATGTGGAGGGCAAGGCGTTGGGGGTCAAGTTGTTGTAGCATAGTACAAAAGTACTAATAAAGATTGGAGAGGCACCTGGAATCTTACTGTAACTTTGGAAAGCACATATAGGGAAAACAGAAATTAAGAGTTATGAATATAAACTTTAAAACATGCACTAAAAAATTAGAAGGCCTCCAGGGCAGGTTTGCAGGAGTCCCTCATTTCCCATAATTGTACAACATCACATTGATCCATGACATTGGTGACATTACAGTGGTAATCACTAGGTCCATATAAATGCAATAGATGTGCAGTTTAAAATGTGCTGCTTGGGCTTCCCTCGTGGCACAGTGGTTAAGAATCAGCCTGCTAATGCAGGAGACACGGGTTCGAGCCCTGGTCCGGGAAGATCCCACATGCCACGGAGCAACTAAGCCTGTGCACCACAACTACTGAGCCTGCGCTCTAGAGCCCATGCTCTGCAACAAGAGAAGCCACCGCAATGAGAAGTCCGCGCACCTCAACAAAGAGTAGCCCCTGCTCGCCGCAACTAGAGAAAGCCTGAGCACAGCAATGAAGACCCAACGCAGCCAAAAATAAATAAATAAATAAATACTAAAAAAAATAAAAATAAAAATGTGCTGCTTAACACATAGAGGTGACCCATCAACTACGGTATCATTCTAATGTGAGAACAAGTTGGTCATGCAACCACCTGAAACCAAAAATATTAGCCATAATTTGTGTCCTACATATAAGATGGTGGAGTTGGAAGAGGCTCAAGTAACATGAAATAGTTGTGATAGTCTCTGCCTCTGTAGCTGGTCAGGAGGATGAATGTTGAGGGCAAACGTGGTAGACTGTTATCAGGTTCCTGAACTATTCATTATGGATTCCCCCATACCCACCTCCCCAACACACATCAGTGTAAATAAATCCTTACTGAATTATTATATTTTGAGTGTTCCTCTGCTTCCTCTAGAAGATCTGATTAAAAGTTCTTCAATCATTTTGGAAGATCTTCAGCTATTATTTCATCAAATATTGCTTCTGTCCATTCCCTCTCATCTCCTTTTGGAACTCCAATTATATGCGTTAAACATTCTCATGGTGTTCCTTTTGCCTCTATGATTTCTTACATATTTTATATTCATTTATGCCCCATTCCGAATATTTTCTTGTGACCTGTTTTTAAAATTTCACTAATTAAATCTTCAGCTTTGTCTAAACTACTATAGAACCCATCCTTTAAATTTTCAATCTTGGTTATTGTGTTTCGCACTTCTAGAAATTCCATTTGGATATTTTTCATACTTTCCAGTTCTTTGAGGAAATTCTTAATATTGTCTCATATACATTAAGCACATACATTTTAAAGCCTATTCTGATAATTCCACCATCTAGAGCCCTTGTTGAGTTGTTCCCATTGTCTGTTGATTTAGGATAATGTTGTTTTGTCTCTGTATGTGCCTAGTTATATTTTATTGTGCATCCAATGATATACGTGAACAATTATGTATCTAATTTGAGGCCTAGGATGTTGTTTTCTTCCTCCAGAAAGAATTTACATTTGCTTCTGGAAGTTGGCTAGAGGCAATGCCAGATCACCTTAATTCAATTTCAGGAATTGAAGTGATTTAAGACTGAGCTTCAGTGCCTGCAAGATCAAGTTTTATTGTTTGACACCTTTTTCTAGGGTGTAATCCTTGGATTCTCAACCCAAAATATGATTGTTACCAAAGATCTCCTCCTTGGCAGGGCATGGAATCTGATTATTTTACCTCTTGGCTCATAAGCAAAAGGGTTTGCATCTTCTATCCCCACCGGGGGAAAATATTTGTCCCAAATGCTCTGCTCTTGCTTCTAGGTTGCATGCTTCTCCAGGTCTTAGATGCATAATTCTTCCCCATATTATTAAAACTCCAATTCCTTTGAGCAAATGCTTATTATATTTTGCACAGCCTTCCTAATTGGCAGTGAAAGGGTTAGTTCTAATTACTTAGACCACCATTACAGAAGCCTTTAAATATAATTTGAGTGGTTTATAAAATGGGTCTAAATGTTTTATCAGTTACTTCTATGAAGAACACTTCTCAACAATAGACTCTATTAAGATTTGGAGGAAAAATAATTATTAAAATCTCTCAAACAGAAATTGCATATAGCTATTTTAAGCATAAATCCAGATATAAAATATTATTCATGAAAGCAAGATTGAGGGTCTCATTAAAAGATTTGAAAGATTTCATTTGGAAGTTTTTACAAATTAAATTTTTAACACCTTTTTAAATTTTTTCCTTACAATTATATAACTTAAAGAAAATATTTTTTAATCAAACACCATAAAAATACCCCAAAGCCCCTCTAGTTCACTCCAATGTATCACACAAATATTACTATCTTTTATATATGGACCACAGCATGAAAATAGTTGGTAAGGACTTTCCTACCAACAATTATTTCACATCCCTTTTTCCTTTCCAGTAGCACTCACTTTTCACCATAGAAGATGAAAATATCAAACATGTGTTTTCCCATAGGTTTTGCCAAGGGAGGAATCACATGACTGAATGTTGGCAAATGGGAGGGACCTCAGGAGAAGACTCCATGGGACTTCAAGGAAAGATTTGCCTTCCTAAAATAAATTGATCAACCCAAGTCAATGTCCATTTTTTTCATTGGATGCGATACCTTCATTCCTTGTGATACCAGAACTGCTGCAGCCACGTGTGGCCATGACTAAATATTGCTGATATGCTGAGGATAGTAGAATGGAAAGATGGAAAGCACAGAGACTCCAAAAAGTTGTTGAGCAACTGAACGTGAAACACCTCTACCTCTGTATTTCTGGCTATGCCAGAAAACAAATGTCCTTAGTATTTCAGCTCATCGTACTTGAATCTTCTGTTACTTGCAACCAGGATGCTAACTAATAAAGCTATCGTGGTTTTAAAGCATGGTCCCCAAATTGTTTGACACTTGTGCCGTTGAAAGGTAGGCAGCTTCTAGAAGCTGGAAAAGGCAAGGAAATGGATTCTCTTCTCAAGCCTCCAAAGGGAACGTAGTCCTGCAGACTCATTTTAGATTTCTGACCTCTAGTACTGTAAAACAATAAATTTGTGCTGCTTTAAGCCACTAAATTTATGATAATTTGTTACACCAGCAATACGAAGCTAATACAGTGATTAAGAACTTGGGTGCTGCTATCAGCCTCGTCAAGTTTAAATCCTTCTTCTACTACTTACTGGATATATGACCTTTGGCAAATTACTTAAACTCTCTGTACCTCAGTTTCATCTTGAAAGATGGGATGATGGTAGCAGAACCAAACCTGCTGAGTTCTCACGGGTTTAAATGAGAAAATCCTTAGGATTATCTGAAACTCCGTAATTTTAAAATAAAGGTAACCATTGTTCTGCTAATATTTATAATTTGATTTAGTATATTTGTACCTTCTCTCCTACAAATTAAAGTTTTTTGGTTTTTGGGGTTTTTTTACATAGTCATGGAGGAGGAGGCGTGTAAGAGCATCTGCTCCAGGAGTCGTAGTGCTTACAGCATCTCATTTGATCCTCACAACCAGCCATGAAATAGGTGTAATTTTGTTTTCATACGAGAAAACTGAGGCTGTGGGAGGTTAACTTTTCCAAGTGACATAGCTAGTAAGAAGACAAATCAAAGCAGCTTGTTCACTACACTTGCATTCACTACACTTATTTGCTGGATGATGCACGAATATGTGCAAATAACCATGGCAGTGGGCACTCATCAATACTGCAGAGTTTAGGCGGACTGACACTAGGTCACCCCATCTGACCCACACCGGCACAAATCCCAGCTCTTTAACACGCAACCCTGGTTTCCAGAAAGGTTGGAGGTAACAGAGAGACACTTCCAGTCGCAGGAATCCTGGGGGAGGGTGGGATGGGAGTGGGGGGGGGAGGCAGGAAGGTGGTAACGCTGTGACGCAAAGGCGGGGACTGCGTGGGGAACGCCCCGGGCCATAACCGGGGGGCGGGGCCTCCCCGGGGCCAGTACGCGGCCGCGTAGCTAGACTTGCCCATCCCTCACCCCCGAGGAGAGCTGGCGCCACCATGGAGGAGTACCATCGCCCCTGCGACGAGGTACCGCCCCTTCACCGCCCGCGAGCGACCCCCGTCCGCCTCGGCGCTTAGTCTTGGCCGGGTGGTCTCCCGGCACCCGGCGGCCCCGAGAGTTGGGGTGCGGCGTCCTCCGAGCCCGGGTCCTCTCCTCGGGGCCCGGGATCCGCCCCGCCCATCCTCGGCCCCCCACCCCGAGGCCCTGAGGGTGGGCTGAGAGTCGGGGTGGCAGGGGCTGCTGGGAGCACAGGGGGCTGGCAGTGGGGTCGCGGCCGAGGGGTGGAAGGCCTGACTCGGGGTGCGTGGGGTAGGGATGGGGTGGAGGGAGCCGCCCGTCTGCAGGGCGGGCCGCGGGAATCGGTCTTCCCGGCTGCTTCCTCCGCCCCTTGGTGTCCCCAAAGCAGGTGCCGCATCCCCGCCAAGCGAGGCTCTGGTGGCAGAGCCGCTCCCGCTCCCGGGCACTCTCGTCTGGGTGGTTTGGAAGGAGGCGCCTTATGGATTAGGAGCCCTTGCTTACTGACTCAGGCTTCCCGAAACCTCACCAGAATCCCGTGATGTCATCTGTCATCTTCCTGTTACTGATGGGGGACTCTGACTTTCATGGAGGCTAAGTGACTTGCCCAAAGTTAGAACTGCCAGAAATGACAGATGCTCCATTTGAACCCAGATCTCTGACTACACAACTACAACTCTGGCTTCACTTTAACCACGATGAGGATGAGGCCTGTTGGATCCCAGGATAACCTGTGACAGGGCAGTATAAACAAAGACATCTTCTATCCACTGGTAGCCACAGGTGAATGGTGCGGTGAAATAAAAGTAGGCAGGCACGTGGTGGAGGTGCAGCATAAAATGGTGTATCATTAGACCCCTGAAAGGGGCTTCTGGACCATTCATCTTTAGGATGTGGGCTTCTGCAGAAGCTAAGACCACATTTAAATTCATTACTTCTGTGCTTCAGGTGGCATACACACTTCAAGGTTAGTGGTAAAGTATTCTTATTTTAGAAATTGAAGCACAAGCAATTTCACCCTCAAGAAGCACTAGTCTGCTGACTCCTAAGAGGTTCTGTACTGCAGTACCCCCTAAATACCTATATTTAAAAAGAAATAAAATTACACGTGTTACCATGGCCACCCAGTACAACCTGATTATCGGGTGACCTTCCAAATTGAAGTGGAATGGACATCCCATTTAATTTGTAGACGACTTTTGAAAATAGATAAGGACCTTATTTGAAGGTAAAATGACCATTTTAATAGGGGCAATTGTGACACCAGTTTTCATGATATTTCTGATTATTTAGGGTATTTTTATTCCTTTGTTGTGGGGGAATTATCTGATATAATTAAATGAGTTGAAAATATTTTAAATCTGTACTCAAGGTGATACTTATTTTCAGAATTTACTTGGTTTTTGAACTGTTTTATTGTATAGTGGGATTTACAAGCATGCTGATGTCATACAGCACCTAAAAACATCTCTATGGAAACAAATCATGTACTACCTGAAGTGTTTTGGTTTAGATTGCAATCTTATCACATAGCCTAGTTCTTGACTCTAGGACATTTCCTTGTCATTAATGGTTGCTTTTAAACTCAAGATTGTATCAAGCCACTCCACAGGAAAGACTAAGTTGCCAGACCTGTTATATTATAGGTCTATATAGGTTATAGGTCTAACATATTATTTATATGTTATAAAGTGACATTAATTTGGAATGATCAAGTATTTTCATAACCTTTAACTCAGGAAAGCCACATTTTTGCCAAGCATAAGTTAAAAACAAAACTGAAACTTACCTATTCAGCATTCTTTTCTCACTCCCCCTCATTCTCACTTAGCTGCAACTATTTCCTGTGTACTGATAACACATCCTTATACCCACCTCCTATTTCCTGAGCTTTACAATCCAATGATCCTCAATCTCTGGTGTTCATCAGAATCACCAGTAAAGCACTTTTTTTTTCTTGTGCTGTCCATATCTATTTAAAATTTTTTTTATTTTATATTGGAGTATAGTTGATTTACAGTGTTGTGGTAGTTTCAAGTGTACAGCAGAGTGATTCAGTTATACATATACACATATCTATTCTTTTTCAGATTCTTGTCCCATATAGGTTATTACAGAGTATTGAGTAGAATTCCCTGTGCTATACAGTAGGTCCTTGTTGATTATCTGTTTTATATATAGTAGTGTTATATGAGTAAAGCACTTTTTAAAAAAACATAGTTGCCCAGGCCCTGCCTCAGAACTAATCAATCAAAATCTCCATGGAGGTAGGTGGGGAAAGCATTTTGCGATTTTAAAGATGATCAAGGTGGGATTAGTAGCCTCAGTAGGCTTAATGCCCCTTTTCACTGTGGTCTCCTGTCTCTAAAACCTGTCTAGGCCAGCCTAGCATCATAGCTACCAGGAAAAGGAAGTCTGTGTTGAAAACAACTTTAGTTTTTGTTTTCCATCTTTAGGTCGGCTTCAGTGCTGATGAAGCCCACAATATCGTTAAAGAGGTGAGTTACATATCTTGTTCATCTTGAAGATTGATGCATTGGTTGACATTTTAAAAAGCTGTGTTTTGACTTTCAGCACAAAGTTAGAAACCTTAGTATTAAAGCAAGATTTTTCATATTTATTCACTAATTCTTCATAGGGGTGCTTCTATGTTTGTTGTGTTGTATGCTGTCAGGCATCTTGGGGCTTACCCTGAAAGGGATGTTTAAATATTGATCTAGAAAACTGGTTTGCTGTTTTCTAAAACTGATTCTCTGTCTTTTGAATAAAAGAACTTTTATTCCAGTGGGGCCAAATATTATTTTAAATGTTAATGCCCTAAAAGTATATAAGTAAATTATATGTAATAGTATAATAAACATATAATTATAGTATATACATACATATATATATGTGTGTGTGTGTATATATATATATATATATATATATATATATATCAAGTAAATAAAAGACCCAAGAAATATCTGCTTTGGTTATTGTATGCTTTTTTTTAGCCCAATATAACTGGAAAAATAGGGACTTCCAGTGGTTAAGACTCTGCACTCCCAGTGCAGGGGGCACAGGTTCGATCCTTGGTCGGGGAACTAAGATCCTGCATGCCGCGTGGCACGGCCATGCGCACACACACACAAAGATTGGAAAAGTAATCACTTAATATCTTTTAATATCTTTTAGACACTGATACGACGGTACATCAAAATCTTCAGAAAAATATTTGAAATATGATATCTGGTCCTCATGTTAGGCAAATAAATAGACAAGAAGTTCTCTTTGGGACTCAATGTTGGCAGAGGAACTTTAATTATTCTAGTGGTATCACATACAGACTAACTGTGGGTAAGGTATTTATGAACACTTTTAATAGTCCTGAGTCATTTTTAACTGTGCCAAATCCTAGAAAAAAATAAGCTGGCCCGGAAGGCAGGCTTGTGTTGCGGGCATGACTGTTGCAGCCTGTGTCCTAGCAGCAGGCCCCAACTCCCTTTAGGCTTGGCTGGATTGGTTTGCCCTCTGGGCACTGAGCACCGTCTCAGTCCTGAGACCATGCCTTACCTGCCTGAATGCTTAGGGCACGAGCTCACCCGGAACTCACCCAGGGCTGGCCTCGTAAAACTAGGATCAACCTGAGGTCTGAGAGAGCTGGATAGGCACCTGAAAATCCCGCCATATTTTAATAGTTCAAAATCATGTATTAGAACTTTGTAGCCAGGAATATATCATTACCAAAACAAAATGCAAATGTTTTCAATACCTTGACAATGCAAAAGCACAAATGAGGGCAATGGGGGGGGGTGGAAGAAGGGATGGAGGTCATGGGAGGGCAGGAGTGATAACAGCCTCAAAGTGGAAAGTCAAGAGAGACTGTCCTTGGTGGATGGAACATGAAGCAAAGGATGCTGGGGTATTGGAGGAATCTTTTAAATAGTACCTTCTTCTTTACCCACATTATGAACCATATGAAAAGACCAAAGAGTTAGTAGAAAGAGAACCAAATATCACCTTTATTATTGATAAAAACTGAGTTGGAGATTGGAGCTTGTTTTGCTAACTCCCTAGCTGTTCGGTTCAGACCTTGGAAGAGGCATCCAAGGGAAAGTTAGAGTCAGCAGAGAGAAACACTTAACCAGGCTGGTGCCTTTCGTTGGTCTGGGTGCAGAGGGAAGGAGAAACTAAATACCCAATCCAAGGCATTTGGGAGATTGGCTGTCCCAGATGAGAAGGGTACCAACCAGTAACTCACTCCACCTCCATGGGGAGGAATAATAACAGGTGGGACGAGAGGCCAGGGATGATAAGGAAAAAATCCTCTGCGTGGAAGGAAACATCCGGGGTAGAAAAGAAATATGCTCCTAATAGTGTAAATATATTGAAGTAAAAATAGCAAATTCATTATATTGAGGGACGTGGGGAGGGGGGGGCAGGAGGTGGCAGGTGGTCCTAGGGAACTAAATTTTCATCTGTCATAGCAGGAGCTCTAGGGATGTTGTCTATAATTCATCAATCAAGAAATAGCAATATAAACATTATTTAGAGATATGTGAGTGACCCTTAAGAGACAAAAAAACAGTTGTACCCTAAAAGTGTTTCTTCTGTGGAAGGGGGCTGGGGATGGGAAAGGGTGGGGAGGGGATTCTTATTTTTCATTGTAAGCTCTTCTGTTCTGTTGGATTTTTAAACCCACGTGCATGGGTTACTTTGATGGTTTGTTCAGTTAAAAGAACCATGCTTCTTAAAATGAGATACACATATTGAGTGGTGGCTAGGAGGTCCTAGAAGCCACTGGGTGCATTTTTTTTATTTTAAAAAATTTATTTATTTATTTAGGCTGCGTCGGGTCTTAGTTGCGGCACGTAGGATCTTTCATTGCGGCGCGCGGGCTTAGTTGCCCTGTGGCATGTGGGATCTTAGTTCCCCGACCAGGGATCGAACCGGTGTCCCCTGCATTGCAAGGTGGATTCTCAACCGCTGGACCACCAGGGAAGTCCCCACTGGGTGCATTTTAGAGCATCAATTCTACTTCCATACTTGCAAGAGGGAGTTAAGTAATATAAATAATTTAACACCATTTTCAAATGAAAACAAACTGATACATTATGGAGTCAAAAGCAAGCTTCATTTGAAATTTTCATATAAAATATGAGACTCGAAAGACATCTCAGGTTTGCCACAGCTGGCTTTCAGGTACCTGTGTATCCTCTTCCCTCCCCCTCTCTTCCCATGAGCCAACTGTCTGTGCCATTGAGGCATTCGGAAGGTGAGAGGGAGAGGGAGAGGGAGAGAGAGAGCGAGAGCTATTTGAAAACATGTCAGCACTTCCCAGATGATTATACAGTTTCAGCAGGCATTTCTGTTCTTCTTATCTTTTGCTGATCTCCTTATTTTCTTAGAGTCCTTCCTCTGAGCCCCTATGCTAATATATTTTTCCTGCTGAAGTCTTAGAGCCACTCACTTATTGGTGATATGCATATGTTTTATTTATTGTCAGTAATAGAATTTGCCCACGAACAAATTTTCATATAAAAAGTGAGTTACAAATGGAATTAACTTGGAGCTTAATCTAAAGTATATTTGATTCAGGATGCCCAGAGAGTATATCAAAGCCAGTATTACTTCAACAACAAACGTGTACTGAGTGCCTGCTATGTGCCCGAGTTCTGAGTTTGGCCCTGGGAATACAGAGCAGGTTAAGGACCTCATTATCTAGTGGGCCTCCTGGTAAAGTGGTAATGAAGAAGGCTAAATGTTAATTAATAGTAATTAGCAGGGCTATTTACAGTGGCATCCACAGGCCCCTGATATTTCTGTTGTTTGGAGCAGAACTTGAAGCGGTCCTATTAGATAACCTGAAAGTAAACAAGGGCTCGTAGTTTCCCATTAAGGTACAGCAGTCTAGGGAGAGGAAGAGGTTTCCCAAAGGCCGTCAGCTTGGGAATAGTAAAGTCAGGATTAAATCTTTGTCCCCGTGACCCTTGGGCCACTGACCCTCCTAACTGTTCATGTTACATTCTAGGAGAATAATTTGAGCCACATCATTACTTTCTTCAACCCCTCTAAATTTAATTTCTCTTTTTTGCGTTTTACGATTAGTGAAGAGTTTATACTATCCAGCTTAAGATTCCATATTAATTAGTGCCTCTACTATAGTCCAGTTGTAGTAAATGAAAGCTGCACATGTGCATGTGTGTGTGCACGCGTGTGTGTGTCTGTCTTATTAAGCTGGATTCTATAAATGAATTGAATGAGTGCTTTATTCTCCCGGCTCTAGCACTTGAATAAAAACATAATAGCAGCAAAATAAGTCAGAGAAAGACAAATACTGTATGATCGCACTACTATGTGGAATCTAAAAAACTCCAAACTCATAGAAACAGAGTAGAACGGTGGTTGCCATGGGGTGGGGAAAATGTTGGTCAAAGGGTACAAACTTCTGGTTGTAAGATGAATAAGTTCTGAGGATCTAATATACACCATGGTAATTATGGTTAACAGTACTGTATTGTATACTTGAAGGTTGCTGAAAGTAGATCTTAAATGTTCTCAATACACACACACAAACAAAAGGTAAGTATGTGAGGAAGTGAATGTGTTAACTAACCTTATTGTGGCAATCATTTCACAATATAACATGTGTCAAATCATCACATTGTACACCTTAAACTGACACAATGTATGTCAATTATATCTCAATAAAACTGGAAAAAATAAAATAACAGCAGCAATAATGATGTAATAATATCCGTCATTACTTATGTGTTTGCTCTGTGGCAGTCACTGTGTTTGAGCACACAGCTTTCCATATCTCACCCCATCCT
This sequence comes from Balaenoptera borealis, assembly GCF_965194805.1. Lineage (NCBI taxonomy): Eukaryota > Metazoa > Chordata > Mammalia > Artiodactyla > Balaenopteridae > Balaenoptera > Balaenoptera borealis. The sequence continues at coordinate 33,910,838 of NC_138881.1, read as the reverse complement.
CACAGCAGCTTGATAAGATGACGCTGTTATCCCTGCTTTAAAGATTAGGAAAATAGGGGTTTCAAGAGATTAAGTCACTTGCAAAAGGTCACACAGGGGTGGCCGAGGTGACCTTAAAACCTAAGACTGTGATACTAAACCGGTGCTCTTAATCAAGTATCAGAAGTGGATGCAAGTAAACACCGTGGAAAATTAACTTTCTCTTTCTAGAGTGCCTAAAAACTAGCGTTTGTTGATGATTTACTTTTAGTGGCAGGTGTGCTTGTTGTTTGATAGCTAAGCAGTTACATAATATGAAATAGGATATAATTATTGTACATGAGAAATAGATTTTTAAATTGGTCTCATCCTTTATTTCTAGCATCTGAAACCTAGTTCAAATCCCAGCTGTTTCAAAGCCATTCTTTAACCAATTGATATCACCCTTTTAAAATCTCCACCCCCCCCATAATCCTTTTATGACATGACTTACCACCCTTGATTAGTCTTCCTTGTATTATAGAGTTCTTTTATTAGTTTCTCTGCTAGACTGTTAAGTTCTTTACAGTAGAGGCCATGTCACATTTATCTTTATATGGCCTGTGATATCTCATAGAGTGAGATAATGCATGCGGAAATGCTTTGAAAATTCTACAACAGTTAGAGATGACGCGTAATAAATATTTAACAGATGCATATCTTGTAAGATGTTTTATTAGGTTATAAGTGTATTTTATGTTTTGAATAAATTTTTTGCTGCGATATGTGTATACTTTGTTTAATTGTCCTCTGCCCTTTTAGTGTATAGATGGGGTCTTGGGAGGTGAAGATTATAATCATAACAACATCAACCAATGGACCGCAAGCATAGTGGAGCAATCCTTAGCACATCTGGTTAAGTTGGGAAAAGCTTATAAGTATATTGGTAAGTATCGGTGTCCTTCCTCACTAGTTTACTCACCTTTGTTCCTGTGGTTTTCCTCTGAATTTACAGAATGTAAATGAATGATAGACACTCAAGTTGGATACTAATAGGGGGTGAAGGACTTCTGACTTATCCATCACAAAAATAATCTGTGATAATACCTAAAAGATGGAGATCTTTCACAACTCAGAAGCAGTTTGAGCTCCCGCCAACCATCTACTTGTCTTGATAGCATCGTCTTTTACATTTGCATCGGTTATCTTCAGTGAAATTCCCTCAGCCCTACTGTCTTCCTTTCATTAGTGCCATGCCTCCTTACGTGTAGGACTGTGAAGTGCCACACAATACTTGTAAAGTGGAACATTTTCTTTGTTTCTGTGTCTGAATTATGCCCATGGGACAAGGCACATAATTTCGCCCAGATTTTTCCTGCAGTACAGTCACCATTGGTTATGGCACTGGGCAGCAAACAGACTGGACCCAGTGGGGTCAGAATCGTGCTGGTAAATAATCAAGATGAGAGACTTATTTTTTTCAATCCATTCGCTGAATGCTTTGTTGTCTGTTATTTTTATAGCTTTTAGAGCTCCGAACTCAAACACTTAGATATGTTTTCCTTTGTAAGCGTTCTCACTGTGCAACTTTATTTGTAGTGACCTGTGCGGTGGTCCAGAGGAGTGCATATGGCTTTCACACAGCCAGCTCATGTTTTTGGGACACCACATCTGATGGTAAGAGACTTTAAGTTGATTCAAACAAAATCCAACTTCTAGCAAAGTCAAATAGTGTACTTGTTATCGAATCCTTATTTATCTCTAATTAAATTCCCACAAGACTTTATCAACAGAATTGCTATGTACCTAGTGACAAGTATGCCATCAGACAAATAGGAAATGTGAAGATTTAACAGATTGCAGGAAATATGATATTAAAACCTATGAAAAATGTATATATATATATAGATAGATAGATAGATAGATATTTCCTGGTAATTCTGATGTTTTGCTGGTATTTCAAAGTCCTTTTGTTGTGTGTTTTCAGGAACCTGTACTGTAAGATGGGAAAACCGAACCATGAACTGTATTGTCAATGTCTTTGCCATTGCTATTGTCCTGTAACAGGCTAAAAATGTTCGGCCGAAACCATTAACAAGAATTTGTCACTGTATCCTTTCTAAAAAGAGTAACAGTTACTTATTCGTGTGCTAGATGACAAGTGTGCAATATGCTTCAAAACTATCAACAAAAACTGAATAGTGCAAGCAAGCAATCTCATAGGAAGTTGGCAGATTATCTCATATTCCATACAGCATCATTTAAATAGGAAAACCTCAACATTAGCAAAAAACACAGAAATATGGCATGACATGAAAATACAGTCTTATATTTACACCGGCTTTTCACTAATAGTATGTACCTAAGGAGATGGGGAAATCCATTCAGATAATTAAATTCTCTTTCAGCTAGAAAAGTTAACAGGGATAAATATATGAACAAAAATACTGCAAGGATAAATGTGGAGAAAATGATAATAATTAGTTAACACTTCTTAGTTTTTTACTTCTCCTTCTTAGTTGTACATACGATTTAGTGGAAAGTAATTCCATTCTTTTTTTTTTTCGGCCGTGCCACGCAGCTTGTGGGTTCTTAGTTCCCCAACCAGGGGTTGAACCCGGGCCCTCGGCAGTGAAAGCACAGAGTCCTAACCACGGGACAGCCAGGGAATTCCCTTAAATCAGTTTTTTAAATTTCAAATTCTTATTTACATTTGAGGGCGAATTAAATCAGGTAACCTGAATTCCCTAGGTAAACAAGATTAGTTACAGTGTATGATGAAAAGTATATGACTCTAACAGCTGCCTTACACTTCATTCCTTCCATTTGGAACAAATATTTACTGAATGTTATGAGCTATTTCTCTGCTAATTATTATAGTTATCAATATGCTGTTCAAATTCTAAGTTTCTTTTGGTACCTATTCAGTTGGACAACTAACATTTATGTTTGGGAAGGAAAAAAAAAAAGAGTTGTTTTACAAGAGAGGAAAAAAGTGAATCTGGTTATCCAGGTAGAAGTAAGCAAAAGAAAAGCACTTATTGCTGACAGAATTATAGATGTAATTTTAAGAATTGCTCCTAACAAGCAAAAAATGCATAAAATATGCAACTCTTAGTTAAAGGCCTTATTAGCAGTATAATACACAAGTAGTAAATTTTGTCATTGCTTTAGTTACAATCATCTGTAAATAATTTTAAATACTTATTATGTGAGGTTCAAATTGAGTGGAGTAAAGTGTAAATTAAACGTATACAAACATTAGCAGGTTATTGAATATCTCAGGGCTTATGAAATATAAATTATTAAGAAAATAAAAGATGAAAAATTAGGGTACACAGCTGGCCACCAAATGCGAAGTCAATTTGCTATTTAACCTTGAAAACAAAATCAATTTTGCATATTACCACTAACACTAATACATATAGGGAGTGGAACCATGATTTGTTGAATCCTCGGGGGAAAGAAAAGCTTAGTGTTGACAATATTAAGATAGTATTCTTCTAGGAATACTATGTGCATGTTTGATATTTTTGCTGAGTAACAATAATTGTTCAGTGTGTAAGAAGAAGATGAAGAAAATACAAGGATAGAGTTTAATGCAGTGATCTACATTTTGGGCACGTCAAAATTTATCAGTCATTACCTTTATGTTAGTTTACGCTGCTGGCTTTTGTGCCTTGAAGATTATAATAGTGACCAAAATACATCTGTGCAGTTAAGGCTCGCTTTTGATTATTGTTATTGAAGCCTGATTTTAAAAGAATAATAATCAAAGATACCTCGTGAACTTGCTCTCTGCTCTGTTTCTAGTTAAAATGTAATAAAGATTATCTTCCTGCACTGTACGTTTGCTTCTGGATGTTCACTGAATAGTTAAAGAAATGGCATTGTCTTTAAGAAATTCTAAATAACAGGAATGAGGAAGAGAAATGAATGTCAGACCACACAGATACATTGTACAGAATAAATGCCATTAAAATAGCAACCTGAACCCAGTGTTCACCATTACAACATAAATAACAGCTCCTATTTTATGCCTTTTATTATTTTTAACAAAAAGTTATTTTAAAAAGTAGTATAAAATATATTCTGTAACCATTTATTAGCTTTTAATAACTATTTTTTGGCAAGGAATTTTGTCCTATTTGTCAACCTGCAATTGAGTTGTTGCTGTTTGTTTGTTTTTCATTAAGGACTTTAAGTATGTAAAATTAGCGTATTCAGATGTAAGTACTAACTCGGATTTTTGTAAAGCTATAATTTTATGTTTGTAAAGTACCAGTATACAGCCCTAAATGATGGCAACATCTCATTACATTTTCTGTGGTAAAAAGTACTTTTTTGCTCTTCTTTCCACGTTAGGTGTTATCTAATTATGAGTCACTGAAAGCATTTTCACCACCTACAGTCATCAACACATTTTTAAGGTAATCTTACAATGCTGTGGATTATATTTTTAAAGCTTGAGTAAAAAACCTTGTCTATCCTTGATAACAGTTTTTTAAAAGTGGGAGAAAAATCTGTGATTTTTTTTGTAGCAAAGGAACTAGGTCTTTTTTATAGCAGACACCAAAGCAAAGGTTGAGAGATGAATTGAAAATTTCACTCCATGTGCTACAATCTACCCAAGGGGAACTTGTTTTATAATCTAGAAGGTGGAGCTATACTTGTGGCTAAAGAGGCTTATAGTTTCAATGTCTAATAATTCAGTAAAATTGACCTTTGCATATTTACTAAATTCCCTATAAAAGGATCTTAAGCATTCAGCCCTTACAAGATTTAGATAGCCACCATCAATATACATTAACCTCAGTGGTCCAGGAGATTCTAGCCCACCTTGTCTAACTGCAAATCCCGTATTTCTCACTGTGGTCCCACTCAATGTCACCCCATGTCATCCTTGGATATGTAGGATATATTGACAATCCAGGCCTAATTAGAAATGGCTCCTAACTGCTTCATAAAGAGTATCTCTTCCCAAAATGGTTTCTAAGGATCTCAGAGATGAAGCGGGAACTTTGTACAGACACTCTCAGCACCACTGGGATGGTATGTATCTTCCCTACAGGACACGAAACGTGGGCAACTATCCCCACTCTGGGATGCTTTAAAGGTGAAGCCTATATGGGGAAGTTTCTTTGCAGTTCTGCCTAACCAGGTCAGGGAATCTGATGCCTGGGCTTATCCAGTAATGTATATTCAACTTTCTTCATGCTAAAATAAACCTTTTTATTTTACTGAATGCTGTGTCTTTTTAGATATTTTTATGTATGCCCGCTTCTAACTTGAGATATTTCAATCTGGGTTTCTCAGGGCAGAGTTTTACATGAGGCAGTATTACTACTTAATGAAAGTTCTGTTATTTTCACCCCTATAATGCCTTATGGAGAAATTCTCCGTGAAAATTAATAGATTGTATCATGTACCGACCTTTTCTTAACCTGTAATTTTGTAGGCTAGGAATTTGGATTAAGCTGCATGAGCTAACATAGGCTTTCACGGTTAATGCTCATATAGAATACCACCCAAAATGATCAGGATTAGAGTAGTGGTCTCTGAATAATTAAATTAAAGCAAACTTGTTCTGTAAAGGGCCAAAAAGTAAATATCTGAGACCATTATAGGCCTTTGCAACTACGCAAGTATGCTGTTGTAGTTTGAAAACAGTCCAAGACAGTATGTAAATGAATGGGCACGACTGTGTTCCAATAAAACTTTATTTACAAAAACAGGTGGCAGGCTGGTCATAGTTTAACAACCCCTGTATTAGAGTAAGAGGTGTTTCCTAGCCACTTAAAAAATTATACCTTAATAATTTGAGAACTTTTTTTCTTTTTGTTGTTCTCAGTTATAAACAATGGAACACAAAGCACTTTTATATGTTATGTTTTCATTATCTTGGACTCAGAGACCTTACCAGTAAACCAAACCTGTACTCTCCTTATTGAAAGAAAGAAGGGCTACAAATCAACTTCTCCAAAACTAAAGTATTCCTTTTTTGATGTATATCACCTAACTTTTCACAAGTTTACAGATAATTTTATATCTTATTATCTTGGAGTTCATTTTACAACCTTAGTTTAAGGAACGTTATTATAAAAAGGTTAACGTTTTGTTATTTACTGATTTTTGCTTTTTTTGTGGCTAAGATGGACTCTATTCTACCCAGAGAATCATCCATGCATACTGGACATGGCAGTCGTCCATTCAATGCCTCCTCTTAGAAATCACTCACACACACACACACATGAAACTGCACAGCCCACAGATGAAATGACCCTGCCCCATAGTTTGGGGAAGTAGATGTTCTTTACCCAGGAATGGCTAAATATTGCACTAGGCATGAGCACCTGACCCAATGATGGTTTATCCATGGATTGAGTTTTAATCCATAAGGTGGCTGGGATACATTAAGCCAAGCAAAGTATTGATAGTTCTCTCTGAATTTTGAATCCGAACATAAGGAGAGCATTATTCAATAGGAGAAAACGGGGGCAGATGAAAAGAAAAGCAGAAGTCTCGTCAAGGACTCATCCAAGTTTTCTTATCAGCAGAACTGTCATCACATCTGCCCTCTCCTCTCGCGACCACCCTCTGATCCAGGGAAGACAGACCAAACTTCCAGTACCAGCAACACCAGCAGCAGTGTTGAGAATGGTGTCAGCAGCAAATGTGGCAGAGAGGGTGGTGTATTAGGCAGGGAGCTGGTTGATGGGAATGGTCTGGTAGATGGCTTAGAATCACCAGCATAGGGTGATAAAAGAACAGAACAAAAACCTGTATACAAATGTTCATAGCAGTGTTATTAGTAATAGCAAAAAACTAGAAACCACTTTGACCATCAGTGGGTGAATGGTTTAACAAACTGTGGTACATACGTGGACTATTATTCAGAAAACACACACACACAAGAAGTTGTATGAATCTCCAGAGAATTACGCTGAGTGAAAAAGCCAATCCTAAAAGAATACTGTATGATTCCATTTATATGACATGTTTAAAACAAAAGTTTAAAAAATGAGGTTGGAGATAGTGGAGGGGGAAGGAGGAAGGGGGCAGGAGGGAGGGGGGGTGTGGTTATAAAAAGCCAACATGAAGAATCCTTGTGGTATTGGAACTGTTCAGTATCTTGGCTTTGGTGGTAGATACACAAACTTACACATTATAAAACTGGGTAGAACTAAATACACACAAACGAGTACAAGTAAAATTGGGGAAATCTGAATAAGGTGGGTGGATTTATCAATGTCAGTATCCTAGTTGTGATATTGCAGTAGAGGTTTGGAAAATGTTCCCATTGGGGGAAATTGGGAAAAGGATACAGGAGATTTATCTCTATTATTTCTTACGACTGTATGTGAATTTATAATGATATCAATAAAACTTTCAATTAAAAAATGAAGATGGGGGCTTCCCTGGTGGCGCAGTGGTTAAGAATCTGCCTGCCAATGCAGGGGACATGGGTTTGAGCCCTGATCCAGGAAGATCCCACATGCCGCAGAGCAACTAAGCCCGTGCGCCACAACTACTGAGCCTGCGCTCTAGAGCCCGCGAGCCACAACTACTGAGGCCGCAGGCCACCACTACTGAGCCCACGTGCTGCAACTACTGAAGCCCACGCACCTAGTGCCCGTGCTCTGCAACAAAGAGAAGCCACTGCAATGAGAAGCCCGTGCACCACAACGAAGGGTAGCTCCCGCTCGCTGCAACTAGAGAAAGCCCGCGCGCAGCATCGAAGACCCAATGGAGCCAAAAATAAATAAAATAAAAATAAATATATTAAAAAAAATGAAGATGGACTAAAGACAATTTCATATAAAAGAACATAAAAAAGCAGATCAACTTTTGGTTGGATTTATTGTCTATAAATTCTCTACAATGTGCCCTCTTATTGCTTGCACCCAGGGAAGACCGCTCCCACCATTGCCCATGATACACCACTGGATAGAGACATAATAAAAGAGAAAAAGTGAGTTGCCAGAACAGCCAAGCTCTTCTGTAATGAGTTGATCTCTTAATCTGGAAAATTGTATGCCTTGACTCTCTTAAATTTGAGCTTCTGGGTGATTCATTGTAGCAAGGAGAGAATTACACTTAGACCAAAGAAGTGTTAGTGTTCCCTAAAGTATATCAGAGAGATGGAAGAGGGCTAAATATTTCAGTAAAAATCAGGGTACTTTTTATAGTTATTTATCTGTTTATCAGTCAATGGACATTTGGATTATTTCTCATTTTTCACTATTCTGAAAAATGCTGCTATGAACATTTGTGAACAAGTTTCTATGTGGACATATGTTTTCATCTCTCTCGGGTATATGCCTAGGAATGTAATTGCTGGGTCACATGGTATGAAAGGTGAGGTGACTATTGGATGCTGGTAAGTAATCAACAATGCCCACTACACTCCCACAAAGAAATCCTCTCACGTAATTACTGAAATAGATAGTCATCTTGATCTAGTTTCTGTTTTCCTGCTTGGGATAGATACGGATATAAGAAATACTTTACTTTCAAGTCAGAAAGAGAAAGACAAATACCATATGATAACACTCATATGTGGAATCTAAAATATGGCACAAATGAGCCACACGAAACAGAAATGGACTCAGACATAGTGAACAGACTTGTGGTTGCCAAGGGGGAGGGGTGGTGGGGGAGGGATAGAGTGGGAGTTTGGGGTTAATAGATGCAAACTATTACATATAGAGTGGATAAACAACAAGATCCTACTGTATAGCACAGGGAACTATATTCAGTATCCTGGGATAAACCGTAATGGAAAAGAATAGAGGCTGTGTATAAATGCATAACTGAGTCACTTTGCTGTACAGCAGAAATTAACACAACATTGTAAATCAACTACACTTCAATTAAAAAAAAAGAAATACTTTACTTTCTTGTTAACTTTTGTATTAGTTTTCTATTGCTGCTTAAACTTGGTGGCCTGAAACAACATGAATTTAGTCTCTTACAGTAAGTGTTAGAGGTCAAAAGTCCACAACGGTCTTACTGGACTAACGTCAAAGTTTAAGCAGGGCTGCATTCCTTCTGGAGGCTCTAGGTGAGCATTCATTTTCTTGCCTTTTCTAGCTTCTAGAGGTTCCCTACATTTCTTGGTTAGTGGTTCCATCTTCAAAGCCAGAAATGTAGCAATTTCAAACCTCTCTCCTCTTTGACCTCTGCTTCTGTCATCTCCTCCTTTGACTCTGAGCCTCCTGCCTCTATCCTTCCCTTTATTAGGACCCTTGTGATTACATTGGGCCCACCCAGGATGATCTCCCATCCCAAGATCTTTAACCTAATCACACCTGCAAAGTCCTTTCGCCATGTAACATATTTACACGTTCTGAGGATTAGAATGTGGATATCTTTGGGTGGTCGTTTTATTTAGTACAACTCTATTATCACATGACACTGAATGTCAGTGACTCAGTTTAAGTATCAGAAAAGCAATAGGGAATATTGAGGACTGTGACGTGTTAGACAGCACATGCCCCTTCAGAGGGAGGCTACATCTTAGCTCCAGCCATTATGAACATTCAGAAACAAGGTCTCAGGGTTCCCTAATCTTCCAGTTTTGCAAGGAATTCAGAAATATGGTGTGAAGTCTCAATTTCAGAACCTCAGTACTTTTCAGCATTGGTGTTTGGACCTAGGGGGTCTCATAAATAGTACACCTCTTCCCTTCCTGAGTTCTGAACAAATTAAGAGGCAAGGAGAAAGACAGGTTAAAATCGAAGTATCAGCTTTCTGAGAAAAACAAATATATTAACGCATATATGTGGAATCTAGAAAAACGGTACAGATGAACCGGTTTGCAGGGCAGGAATAGAGACACAGATGTAGAGAACAAACATATGGACACCAAGGGGGGAAAGTGGGGGGAGTGTGGTGGGATGAATTGGGAGATTGGGACTGACATGTATACACTAATATGTATAAAATAGATAACTAATAAGAACCTGCTGTATAGCACAGGGAACTCCACTCTGCTGTACAGTAGAAACTAACACAACATTGTAAAACAACTATACCCCAATAAAAAAAATTAAAAAAAAAAGTTTCACCTTTCTGAGAAAGACAAATACCATATGATATCACTTATATGTGGAATCTAAAATATGATACAAATGAATTTATTTACAAAACAGAAACAGACTTATAGACATAGAAAACAAACTTATAGCTACCAAAGGAGAAAGAGGGTAGGGGAGGGATAAATTAGGAGTTTGGGATTAGCAGATACACACTACTGTATAGAAAATAGATAAAGAACAAAGATCTACTGTATAGCACAGGGAACTCTACTCAATATCCTGTAATAAACCATAATGGAAAAGAATATGAAAAAGAATATATATATATAAAATATACAGATATGTATAACTGAATCACTTTGCTGTACACCAGAAACTAATACAACGTTGTAAATCAACTATACTTCAATAAAAAAATTTTTTTAATTAAAAAAAAATCACCCTTCCGTTGGAGAATGGGACTGAGGGAAACTGGTCTTTTTAATATTGACCCCCAGAATTAGAGTCACCACCCAGTCATAAGCAGAAACATACTCTCTGATGAATCAACAAAGAGGAAGGTAAGAAGAAGCCACTCCACTTCCCAAGGCGGGAATGAGTGAGAGAGTAAAGAAAGATCAGGAATGCTCTGTGAATTGATGATTCTCCACGTGGAGAATCATGTGAAATCCCTTTCATATGAAATCCCCACATGAGTGGGGATGAAGCACTGATCCCTTAACACTTGGCACTGATTCTGATTTTTTTTTTTAAACACTGTGTAGCCTAACCTTGTACAGGCCAAAGAAAACATGTCCGTGGGTTAATGTGGCCCATGGGTCATTAGTCTGTCTCAATTTCATGGTCTACCAGCCTCTACCTTCCCCTCCCACCCTATCCCAGTCTCCTCCACCGTTCGCCTGTTGTGGTCGGGCACTGTGATTGTTCTACACATGGTCAACAGGCAAGGGGAAGAAAATTAAGTCAGCTGTTGTCTGGCCTTAAGGCCAATGCAGTACGTCTGGGAGCAGCTATTATTCTTGCACCCTTGATAATACGAACTAGAGAGTTACCACAGAACTACTGTTCTGTGAATCAGTATGCTCTTTTTGGAGGGCACTTTGGCAACATCTATCAGTTTTTTAAGTGTTATATCCCACGATCACAGTTCTTAACATCTATACAACAGAAATAATAACATGAATGGATAAAAACAAACAAAAATTTTCCTTGCAATACTATTTGTAAAAGCAAATTAAACAAACAGAAGAAAACAACTAAAACGTCCACCAATAGGGGAAGAGATAAATTACGGAGAAGAAAAGGGGAAGTATCACATTTCACTTTATGTATTATATGGTTAGAAACAGTTAAACAATTATACATTACTTTAAAAAATGTAATTTAAATTACACAATACGTGAATGCATTTTTTATGCAAAGCTTTTCCATATAACAAAAGCTTAACAAGCCCCTTGCTCCCCATCTTATCCCCTTTTGGTCTCCCATCTTGCCATCCACTCCCAAGGGTAATAGGAGGTAATAACTGCTATCGTTTTGATGTATATGAGTCTAGGAATTTTTCCACACTTATATACATATACGCATGTATTATTAGAAAACTGTATATAACATATATTATTCTGCAGCTTGCTCATTTTAGGCAACAGTATGCCTTTGGGATTTTTGTTCATGTCAACATATGCAGAGCCACCTTGTTGAGTTTAGCTGCTATATTGTATCACATGGTATGGATGGGCCATAGTTTATTCCATTTCCTATTGGTGGACATTCCACCAATGTTCCACTCTTACAAACAATGCTGATATGAATACCTTTGCTCAAAGCTTCTTGTGTCCACGTGTGAATGTTTCTCTAGAACACTTTCGAAGTGGAATTATTGGAATCATTGGGTTATAAGATGTGTACCTTTTAAGTCTCAATAGATTGTATTTCTTCTGTAACTTGTCTTAAGAAGAGAGAAAGTAATTCAGACTCTTGAAAACAGCAAGCAAATATATTTGTACATGGGAGGGAATTTCCCCTCCCATGTGCAAATATACATGTATACACATGGCTAAAGAGACCCTGTGCCAGCCCTTAAAATGATCCATTCTAATGGAATTCATCGGGAATCACAACAAAGCACAAAAATCATACACACTGGGCCTGCTCTTCTTCTCATTCTTAGGATATCTTACCCGCCCAACTCTTTATATGTGATTATGTGTATTTGTATGTGTGTGTGCACGTGTGTGCTGCATAGAACTTGCAATAGGGCTTCTTCTGCATGAGTGTCCTGAACCACAGCAATTGCTGTGGAAGTAGGAGGCAAATGTGTAAATGTAAGAAATATATGGAGTTTGAATTATCTGGAACTCATGACTGGTAGGTCCAGGGAGCCAAACAGAGAGAAAAACTAAGGATGCCATAGGGTTGGGTTTCTCATCGGTTGAGCTGAACAAGGTTTGTTGAAGTATCTAAAATCACACGGAGCACCATTCACTGGGATCAGCTTCGTTAATGCCCGTAGCTTTGCCTCTCTGCTGCCAACAACGGCATTTGACTGGGAGTAAGAAGGCCTCCATTTTAGTTCTGGCCCTACCTCCGGTTGGCTATGTGATCTTGAAGTAATCACTTCACCTTTCTTCAGCTGTACTTTATTCATCTGTACAATGAAGAGGGCAGGTTAAGGGCTTTTATTTTATTTTATTTTATTTTTAATATATTTAACAGGTAATACATTTTATTTATTTATTTTTGGCTGCGTTGGGTCTTCGTTGCTGTGCGTGGGCTCTCTCCAATTGCGGCGAGCGGGGGCTACTCTTCGTTGTGGTGCGCGGGCTTCTCATGGCAGTGGCTTCTCTTGTTGCAGAGCACGGGCTGTAGGCGCACGGCCTTCAGTAGTTGTGGCACGTGGTCTCAGTAGTTGTGGCACACGGGCTTAGTTGCTCCGTGGCATGTGGGATCTTCCTGGACCAGGGCTCGAACCCATGGCTCCTGCATTGGCAGGCAGATTCTTTTTTTTTTTTTTTTTTTTTTTAAATTTATTTATTTCATTTATGGCTGTGTTGGGTCTTCGTTTCTGTGTGAGGGCTTTCTCTAGTTGTGGCAAGCAGGGGCCACTCTTCATCGCGGTGCGTGGGCCTCTCACTATCAAGGCCTCTCTTGTTGCGGAGCACAGGCTCCAGGCGCTCAGGCTCAGTAATTGTGGCTCACGGGCCCAGTTGCTCCGCGGCATGTGGGATCTTCCCAGACCAGGGCTCGAACCTGTGTCCCCTGCATCGGCAGGCGGACTCTCAACCACGGCAGGCAGATTCTTAACCACTGCGCCACCAGGGAAGACCCAGGTTAGGGCCTTTTAAACTTTAGTATCATGGACTAAAAAAAATCCAAACCAAGAGTCTTCTCATCTAACAGATATTTGACACTACATCAAGTACTACTTTTTCCCTCATAATATGTTATAGGGCTCTACAGAACTAAAATGGGACAAATAGAAAATCCAGTGCTTTAGACTGGCACCAAGCAAAGGAGCAGGTTCAAGCAACAAGCTTGGCTAAAGCTGGCCGTGACCCAGAAGCCGGAAAGACAGAAGGAGAATGATCACCAGCTGAGGCCAGAAGCCTCTGCAACACTGGATGATCTTCTTCTCCAAGTCGGCCCACAGGACATATCTTCTGAGAAAACCCATATCAATTCTACGTATGATATTTACAAATTTTTGACTCTTTGGCTTTAATGGTTCAGGGCAGTGTCAGAGGAGGGGCCTTAGAACCCTGTCTGTTCTATTACCATTTTGGCCAGTATTTCCCAAGTGTTGTCCATAGACCAACCACCTACAGTGGGAAGACCAGAAGTGCCAGCTAAAAGGAAAATACCCAGGCTCCGTGCGTGCTTGATGTGCTGAGTCAGAGGTAGAGGGTGAGGTAGGGGAGAACTGGAATTCTCCACTTTTGACATTCTCCTCTGGTGATTTGTATGCATGTTAAAGTTAAGGGAACCATTAGCCTTGGGAGTCCACTATGTTCAGGACACATTTTAAACATAAGATCTCCAGTCACACAGAAGCAAGAGTAAAAAAAATGTGTTGCTAGGCAGAAGTAAGATGCAAACAGTGAAGAATCCAAGGGGGATGGAGATGCCTCCAGCAAGTGAAAGTCTGAAGTGGGAAAGTTAGGGATGGCCGGACTCATAGACTCTTGATAGAAGGGAGTGGAGTGAGAAGGGCTCATCAGGAAGTCATACAGAAATCCTTTCTACAAGCACATGTGGCAGATGGTTATGAGAGGAGGTTGTCTACGGCCTGGATTAAGGGGTGTGTTTTACATCAAAACTTAGCTGTCGGGGTAATGTCTTCCATTAAAACCAGTCCCCTGGGATGCTGAAGTCGTGTGAGTAAGGAAGCATGGTCAGGTTTCAGGAAGGAAAAACCCTGCGAGATCTTTATCCCAGGCAAACACACATGTGCACACACACTTCTGGTCGCTACAGGCTTTGAGAGAGAGAACCCTGACATTTTTGTTTTGCCTTCTCTTCTTCCAGGCATTTGTCTTCCTGTGCAGGTTAGCTGTGCTGCCACCAGGGGACAGAAGGACGCCACTGATTGTGTCCTGAAGTCTAAGCTTCAACATCTGTGCTCTCCCTGAGATTCCAAACCATGGCTCTCCGGTGGCTTTGATCACTTACCCAAGATGGATAGTCAGAGATCTCCAGCTTTTCCCATACAACATATCCATTTGTTCAAATGGCTAAAATATGTCAGAGTTTAAACCTATCACACTGGAACCTGCATTTCCCAGGCCTCTGAGTATAAGTAGGAGAAACAGAGTAGTTACTGGTTTGTAGCAACTCTTCCTCAGAGAAATCACCAGAATTCCAAATCCTTCTGTTTCATTCGCGGTCTCTGGGCTGGGTGTCTCATTTGTATTCCTCAGTAGCCCTTCTGGGCCTCCTCTTGCCAAACTCCCAGGACCTACTTTCCTTCCCTAGTCTCTTCCCACGCACAGCATGAAGTCAGTAATTCATGCAGTAAATATTTACTCAGGGTTGATTATGTGCCAGACACCATTCCAGGCTCTGGGGAAACGAATGAACAAAACTCTCCTGTCATGGAGCTTACATTCTAGTGGAGAGGCAGGCAATAAACAGGTATGTCCAGGGGGTAAAAAGTGCCATAGAGAAGTCATAATAAGTAAGAAGTAACACTGGCAGCGGGGGGGGGGGGGCGGTGATTCAGGGAGGGGACAGTGGCAGGGCTGCTGTTTCAGACGGGATGGTCAGAGCAGACCTCTCTCATAAAGGGGACATTGCATCGGAGATGGGAAGGAGGTGAGGGAGTGGGTCACACAGATTTGTGAGAGAAGGTGCCTTCCAGGCAGAGGGAACCAGAAGCGTAAAGATCTTGAGGTGAAACCAATCTTGGTATGTTTAAGGGACAGAAAGTGGCCAGTGTGGCTGGAGCTAAGTGAGAAAAGGGGGGACTTAATTGGAAATAAGACCAAATAGGTACCAGGGGACTTGATCATATGGGACCATTTCTGCGTGGGATGATGTTGCACTGCACGTTTCTGAGCCGAGAAGGGATGTGAGCCCCGTGGCTGCTGTGTTGAGAGTGGACAGTAGGCCGGTGGGGACAGAAGCAAAGAGCCCCGTTAGCAGGGCCACTGCGGTACTGCAGGGGACAGATGACAGTGGCTCAGACTAGGATAGTTATGGTGGAGGTGATGAGAAGCAGAGGAGGTCAGATTCTGGACATGTTTTCAAGATACGGTCGACAGGACTTGATAATGAACTGCCTGTGGTGTGTAAGAGGAGAGTCAAGGGCAGGCTGAGGTTCCGGGTAAGCAAATGGAGTGTCCACACACTGGAGTGGGAAAGCCTGGGGGGCAGGCAGTGTAGTCAGAAGAAAATGAGAAGAGGGTGGGGTCCTGAAAAGTCCAGTGAAGAGAGTTTCGCAAGGAGGGAGGGTTTGATCAATTGTCATGCATGAAGGAGGTGGATGGCATCCCTTGTGGTTGCGGGTGTGGTGACAGTTGCTGCCCACCCCACAGTCTCACTGATATCAGTGGGCTTTTCTGTCATGTCCAACACTCGCTAGTCCTCCTTTCCCAAGTGTTGGAGACAATTTTCATACACGACCGCAAAACATGACTGTCCTCTGTGTTCCGTTCTCAGTTTCCTGTTTCTTGGAGCCCCACTAGATGGTAGACAGCTGAACTCTCATCCCGCAGCAGGAGACAGAGGGACACATCACTGAGAGCTCCTGTGAGCACGCCCTGGAGGAAGTCTGTAAGAGGAACCCAGCTTTCTCCATTCAGGGTGGTTCTTTTCCACCTAGAATGCTGCTTCGAGTTGACCATCCACAGAGCACCTAGGGCCTCAAGCAACACCAACCCCTTCCACGGCCATTCACCTCTCACATCCAATCTCCCCAGATAATCACAGCTACTCCAGGACCCACAGTGGCCCTAGATCTGGAAACCATACTGCACTATATTCAAGGATTATGCCTTAAGCATTTTGTCAAAGTAAATGGAATTACTAAAATAGGTGCACGTTATTCTTACTCAATGGTTAACTGTTTACTTAACATCATAACCTAATTTCGCTCTTATATATTGTCACTAATTAAACTTCTGGGTTTGAAAGTAGAGTTCTCTTCCAAGATCATCTTTTTTTTTCCATTTTTCAACTTTTAATTTTGAAATAACTTTCGACGTGCAAAAAAAAAAAAAAGTGAGAAAAATAGCACAAAGAATTCCTGAATACCCATCCCCTAGTTTACCCAAATGTTATCATTTTTCATGCCACAGAGAAATGATAAAAATAAGAAAGTTAACATTAGCAAAATACTGTTATCTGATCCACAGTCCTTAAGTTCATCAACTGTCCAACTAATGTTCTTTTTCTGGTCCAGAATCCAGTCCAGGCCCACATGTTGCATGTAGTTGTTTTGTCTCCCTTAATATGGAACAGATTTTCAACGTCTTTGTCTTCCATGACCTTGACATATTTGAAGAGTACTGCCCAGGTATTTTTTTAGAATGTCCCTCAATTTGGGTTTGTCTGATCTTGACTGAATTCAGGCTATGCATTTTTAGCAATTTTAGCAAGAATACCATAGAAGTGATTTTCCAAGATCATCTTCTGAGGTAAACTCCTACCCTCCATCGCAGTGAACGTCAGTATCTTCATTCATTTACCTTGATCCTTCGTCATTATTCTATGAAGATCCAGGGTAGTAGTTAAGCTTGGTGGGAGACACACCACCCAGATTCAAATCCTAACTGCTTTGTTTCCTAGAGGTATGACACTGGGAAAATTGCTTAATATCTCTATGCCTCAATTTCCTCCTCTGAAAAGCAGGAATAATAATTGGGAGGATTCAATGAGGTGAAGCATATAGCATCTTTAGCACATAGCAGAAGCAAGAAGATGGAGCCTGCCCCAGCCTGGGTCCATACAGGAGGTAAATGGTGAACAGTCTCCCCTCACCCCCAGCCAACATGCAATGGTCACGTAGTATAGCAAGAAGTAAGCTTTTATTGCTTTAAGCTGGTAAGATTTGGGAGTTGTTTGTTACTGCAGCAGAGCCTAATCCTGACTTACTGACATAGAAATTGAGATCAGAAGTAGGGCATACTGTGACAAAACCTAAAATAGGACTTCCCTGGTGGCACAGTGGTTAAGAATCCACCTGCCAATGCAGGGCACACGGGTTCGAGCCCTGGTCCGGGAAGATCCCACATGCCGCGGAGCCACTAAGCCCGTGTGCCACAACTACTGAGGCTGCGCTCTAAAGCCCGCGAGCCACAACTACTGGGCCCACGTGCCACAACTACTGAAGCCCGCGCGCCTAGAGCCCGTGCTCAGCAACAAGAGAAGCCACCGCAATGAGAAGCCCGCGCACCACAATGAAGAGTAGCCCCCGCTCGCCGCAACTAGAGAAAGCCCACAGGCAGCAACAAAGACCCAACGCAGCCAAAAAAAGAAAAACTTAAAGAAAGAAAACTCTAAAATAAATGACTTTGACATAGCGGTCTGTTGGTGAGTGGCAAAAAAGCAGATACTGAAGGCTGAAAAAGTGAAGATCTTTGTTATGCAAGAGGCAAAGCATTTGTTAAAAATGTTGCCTGTAGTCACTTGGGAAGAAAATCATGTGTCTATTAAGCCTGTAGATCTAGGAGGGAAAGATGGAAAACTTAACGCTGGCAACCTGCTCTTGGCTGTTAACTGAGAATTGACTGGCTTGCAGGTGGAAATTACAGTAACTCTTGGGTATCAACCAACATTCCTGGACTTCGAGCTTAATGCTGTGACAGGAAGGGAGACCTTTGGGGTTGTCAACTTTTGGCAAGGGCCGAGCATATTTTGTATACAAAAGGACCATGAACTACTGGTGTTCTCCACAAGTGTCAAGTATTACTTGTAGGCATGTGGCAGGATGGCACTTTCCAGTTCCCCTGATATTAGGTATAATATCAATATTATTAGATACAAAAGCAAGAAGTAAAGAAGTGAAGCCAAAGAAGTAAACACAGTCCCTTTTAAGTCACATTAAAAAGTTGGGGCTCTATTCCGAAGTAGTAGGAAGCCTTGAAAGTGTTTCAAAAGAGGAAAGACATAAGATGGGCTGACCGGGATTGCATTTCCCACCGAAATTTAGAATAGGCTAAAGTTTTGTAAGCAATATCTACGCATGAATCTGATCATGTGAAATCTGATCAAAATATCCAAAAAGTAACATAACATAACATAACATAACACAACACAACACAACACAACATGGAGTAAAAGTGAGAATTCCCTTTCACCTAACCCCAAATCTCTCTTACTTCCTCAGACTATCATATCATCATTTTGGTGTGCATCTTTTCAGAACTTTTTACATATACCTAATTCTCCTGTGATTTGTCTACAGGCATACCTCAGAGATATTACAGTACCAGACAACCACAATAAAGCGAATATCTCAATAAAGCGAGTCACACACATTTTTTGGTTTCCCAGTGCATATAAAAGTTATGTTTATACTATACCGTAGTCTATTAAGTGTGCAATAGCATTATGTCTAAGAAAACAATGTACATACCTTAATTAAAAATAATGCTGTTGGAAAAATGGTGCCGACAGACCTGCTCCACACAGGGTTGCCACAAGCCTTCAATTTGTAAAAAAGACACAATATCTGCAAAGCACAGTAAAGGGAAGTATAATAAAATGACGTATGCTTGTAATAATTCTGAAATCAGAAAACCAATAAACATTTACATTATTATGACATTATAACATTATACATAATATAGATCATTATTTTTTATTATTATTATTATCTTCGAGCTGAGTTGTGCTAGTATTATTTTTCCTTCTCTATGGATCTAATGTCATGTCTATACCACTAAAGAGAGAATATTCCTAGAGTGACGTCTGAATGGATTCCTTTTTTTTTTTAAACTCCCATCAAATGCTTTTCCCATATGCTCAAGAAACCCAACTGTCTATCACTTTACTTATTCCGTCAACTTCCTTTATTTCCTGGAAATCGTTTTGGAGCACTCTTCTCCTGCTTCTGTCTGAAACAGCTGCTTACACCACAGCTGTTACTGCTCATCGTATACTGTTTATGAAATCTTTGCCTACCCCCAAGATCATAAATATAGTCTCCTATGTCTTATTCTAGAAGTTCTGTTCGTTACCTTTTCCATTTAGGTCACTTAGGTCTATGCTAATCTCTAATTTTGGTAGAGGTCAAGGTTTATATGATTCCATATGGATGTAGAATTGTTCCAGCACCATTTATAGTGAACAGCTGAAATACACCACAGCCATAATCCTGGGACATTTTTTCTCTGCTCTCCTGGGTTAGAACCATTGCTTTCTAGATCCTATTTCCTCATTTGTTTTAGATTACTTCCTCGTTTTTCAAAAATACAGCCTCAAGTGACTTCTCAGGAAAGAGTTATGGGAGGTTAATTTTAGTGTACCTAAAAATCTGAAAATGTCTTAGAGTTCCAATTGCTCCATGTCCCCACTAACACCAAAAGTTTTAATTTTAGCTGTATTGGTCAATACGAGGTAGGATTGCCTTGTGATCTTAATTTGAGTTTTCCTGATGCCTGATAATATTGAGAATTTTTCATGTTTATTGGCTATTTAGATATATTTTGTTGAGAAGTGACTGTCCAAGTGTTTTGTTCATTTTGAATTTTGTCTCTGTTACAGATCTGTACAAGTTCTTTATATATTTGGAATATGAGTCCTTTATGGATATATGTATTGTAATTATCTTCTCCCCATCTGTGACTTGTCTTTTTACTTTCTTAATGATATTTTTTGATGAACCGAAGTTCCTAATTTTATAAAGTCTGATTTTTAACTTTTTTCTTTTATGGTTAGTGCTCATTGTATACAGTTTATGAAATCTTTGCCTACCCCCAAGATCATAAATATAGTCTCCTATGTCTTATTCTAGAAGTTTTGTTCGTTACCTTTTCCATTTAGGTCACTTAGGTCTATGCTAATCTCTAATTTTGGTAGAGGTCAAGGTTTATATGATTCCATATGGATGTAGAATTGTTACAGCACCATTTATAGAAAAGACCATCCTTTCCCTTGACTTAATTGCAATCATACATTTGGTTTACATCAAGTTAATATATATTAACTTGATTTATTGATATATATTAAGTTGAATATACATATAAACTTGAAAATATATATATAGCCTATTTTATATCCTTGCCCTTATACCACACTTTCTTAATTATTATACCTTCATAGTGTGCTAGTAAGTTATAAATTGGGACAACCACTTTGGAAAAGTTTGAAAGTGTCTATTAAAGCTAAACATACACTACTCAGGGACTTCCCTGGCGGTCCAGTGGTTAAGACTCTGCACTGCCACTGCAGGGGGCATGGGTTTGATCCCTGGTTGGGGAAAGAAGATCCCGCATGCTGCACAGCTCGGCCAGAAATAAAAAAATAAAAATAAAAAATAAAAACCTTAAAAAAAATACACTACTCTATGATCTAGGAATCTGACTCCTACATATATGCATATGTCTACCAAAAGATATATAAGAATGTTTAGAGCAGCTTTACTCATGATAACCCAAACTTGGAAACAAACCACATGTTTATTAATGGAAGAATGGATAAATGAATTTCAGTGGCATCGCACAATTGAAGATTACACCACCATAAAAAAGAACAAACTTCTGCTGCACACAACATGGATGAATCGCAGGAAGATTTTTGAGCAAAAGACACAAAACTGCATATATTACAGGATTCCATGTGTATGAAATTCAGAGCTTGCAAAAAACAACAAGTATATGATATTAGAAGTCAGAATAGTGGTTACCTCTAAGGGGTAGGGGATTGACTGTCAAGGGGCATGAGGGAAATCAGGTTCTGGAGATGTTCTATATCTCGATCTGCATGGTGTTACACGGCGCCTACATATGTAAAAAATTCTCGAGTCGTACAGTCAAGGTTAGTGCTCATTATACACTTTGCTTTACATATATTATATGTCAATAAATAATTCGAGGGAATTCCCTGGCTAACTGCTGGCGGTCCAGTAGTTAGGACTTGGCGCTTTCACTGCTGAGGGTATGGGTCAATCTCTGGTGGGAGAACCAAGATCCCGCAAGCCACGAGGCACGGCCTAAATAAATAAATAAATAAATAAATAAATAAATAAATAAATAAATAAATAGAAAGAAAGAAAGAAAATGGAAGTCAGAAAGTGTCTTTATTCTGCCTCACAATGGAGTGTTTAGCTGGGTTATGGGGTATAAACTATGTGCTTCTTCCTCTCCGATTCTCTCAAATGCCTCCTTTCTTTCCCTCTTGGTCAGAGCTCCATCTGTGTGGGCTGGCTCCTCTCCTCCCCACACAGACTTCAATGAAATGTCCCGACGCAGAGCATGACGTCTTTCTAGTTCCTGACACGTCACTGAGGCTGGACCATGCAACCCAAAAGCGTGACCAATATTCCAACACCAGCCGGGTGTCCTACAATTCAATTCAGTTCTGACACCACCTACCTGGAGTTATCAACAGATTACACAAGTTAAAGGCTCAGTCCCACAAGCTGGCTCCCATTTCAGATGCCAATCACAAGTCCCACGTTGTCATCTGTACTTCTGACCCACGGGCGATAAATTGGGGTTCCCACAATCCCCTCCTCAGCTTTGATAATTTGTTAGATCAGCTCACAGAACTCAGGGAAACATTTTACTTTCTAGATTACCAGTTCATTATAAAAGGATACAATTCAGGAATAGCCACGTGGAAGAGATGCAGAGCCTGAGGTATGGGGGAGGAGCCGCAGAGATTCCACACCCTCTTGGGATGTGCCACCCTCTCAGCACCTCTATGTGTTCAGCAACCTGGAGGCTCTCCGAACTCTGCAGTTCAGAGACTCTTATGGCGGCTTCATCACACAGGCAGGATCAGTTATCAACTCAATCGCCAGCCCCTCTCCCCTTTCTGGAGGATGGGGGAGTGGAGCTGAAATTTCCCTGCTTCTAGTTATGGCTTGGTCTTTCAGGTGCCCAGCCCCTACACTAAAACTCTCTAGAGTTCTGTCCACCAACAGTCACCACATTCGAACCAAAGACGCTCCCATCACTCAGGAAATTCCAAGAGATTTAGGAGCTCTGTATCAGCAACTGGGGTCAAAGACCAAATATTAGAACAAAAGATGTTCCTAGCACCTATATTGCTTAGGAAACTACAAAGGTTTTAGGAGATCTGGCCAGTAGCCTGGAATATATATATATCTTATATTGCAATATCATAGGAGCTTATAGTCCCATGGAATGGATCTTGACCAATGGAAAACAGACAAGAGGAATACACTGGCAAGATCAATTCCCACCCCTTTCTTTCTTGGACCACTTGGAGGTGCAGTGCTTTTCGAAGGCCTTCGAGAGAAGACTCAAGCACCGAGCATACACACCTAATGAGTCTGGGGCTCATTGTGAATCGGTGGTCAGTGCCATGATGCTTAACATCTGCTGCTTCATACTTCCTTGCCTCACTTCCCCTGTTCCTCACCCTCACCCCCCTGGGCTTATACCTAGCAAGCAAAGTATCACCACTTTAATCTTTGCTTTAAACTCTGCTTTTGAGAGGCCCTAGTCTGAGATAGCATAGAATTCAAGGTTGAATATAACTTCCAGCAAAACTTTGAGGGCCTTAGTTCATGGTCTTCTAGTTGCCAGTGTTGGTAGAAACAGTTTGAGTCTTTCTACATTATGGGTTAACTGTGTTTTGACTTGTTTGATTTTGCTTTAATTTTTCTTCTCTGTAGGCTATTGCCATCTTGCTTTAACCTGATATTCTGAAATTTTGTAAAATTGTGTCCAGATGTGGGGATGTGTTTTCAGTGTACTGGTTACTCAGTGGAATCTATCAGCATGATGACTTGTGTCATTTAGCTCAGATAAATTATCTTATCTCTTTGATGCTTTTCTCCCACCTGCTATCTCTGTACTCTTTCTGGAACTTTCATTGGTTGGATGAGGGATTCTACTCTTGTCAGTCACAGTTGTCACTATTCTCCTTCTTTATCTCTGGTATCTCCACGTCCCTAAACCCTCCGGCATTCTTCAGGATAGGTAGGCATCTTCCTAAGCTTTAGCTTCCTCCTCACATAATTCTGGTTTTGGTTTCCTCCATCCCAGTTCATGAATCACCACTCCTCTACCAATTATCCAGCTTCTAGGAATATGTTGAAATCTTTTATCCCTTGATGGTCCTCTTCTATTCCTTTTGCACGGGTTATACTATTATTATTTTTAAATGTGCTTTATGAGTCTTGGGAGAAAGAGAAGGAGAATTGCTTAGGGTCAGTTCACCATCTTGAACTGTAAGTGTCTGAATTTTTATTGTGTAGTTGAATCTGTCTTTTCCATGTGACTTGTGGGTTTCATGACTATTTAACAAGGCTATGTTTTTTCTAAATGCTGGGTATGCTTTGGATTCATTTTCCCAGTATAATCTTCACTTAGAGAAGAGCTTATAAGTTCTCTGCCATCTGAAAGCAATCAATACCACCTGCAGCAGAACTTTATCCAGCAGGTCAAAACTTCCTCATTTCTGAAAATAACTAATTTTGTTTTTAAATACCAGTAAGAAAGTGAAAGGTAAAAGAAAACTTTTTTTAGTATATTCTGTATTTTTCACTTTCAGTAGAAGATTTAAGGAATTGTTTTTATAAGAATAAAACTACTTTTCTTTTTCAATGCCTTAAATATCATGTAACTTTGTTTTCCCCTCCCCACTTTTAAAGCAACCTAATTCTTGATTTTTATCTTTAAATTAATTGTAAACAAAGTTTATTTCTTTAAGGAAAACCTATACAAGTTCTCCTTCCCTTTCTTCAAGAAATGTGGACATTCCTGTACTGGAAATTAGACATACTAACTTATTATTAGACATACTAATAATGCAAAACTTAAGCTGTCTAGGAACACCCTGGAATGAGTCATTCTCAATATCTGCACTTTCCAGATAACTGAAAATTTACCCTTTAAACATAGGCAAAAAACTTAACCACTGTGCATGAATATTTAGCTGACTCAACATGATTTAACTCTTTTCTGAATGGAGTATTAAAAACATCATTGCCATTACACATGTTATTGTGTCAAATTGTAGGTTCTAATGAATATTCCCAGCCCTTTAGGTTCTGGCCAGTACACTGACCAGAGAAAAAGCTCAGTGTATATAGCATTTGTTGAATATGAATAAATGAATGAATGAAGACATACAGTACCAAAAGAAAAAAAAAGAAATACAGTACCATGATGCCTTTAAGTTCTGTTGAGGTATATGGACCTCTTTGCCCTTACACTAAATGACCCCAGATTGTTATGCTTCTGAGTTTTTGAGTCTGCTTGTAGCATTTCTTTCTTTGTCCTTTCTTTAGGTTCTCAGATGTCACTTGGTACCATTGTGTGTATACCTCTAATAATTCTTCTCTCTTCTTTTAACCCTGGGACCAAGATCACGAAGCTTGTTATGGCAAGTGTGAAAAAGCTCTGACTGAATTTCAGATTGGTTTTGGCAGATTTGGTTTCAGAGTTTAACGTACTGTTTGTGGATTTTAGTTCTACTTTGGCAGCTCAGACACTTCCTCCTGCCCTCATCCCCAGTTTTTAGTTCTGTTCCAGGTAGTAAGATTGCCCGATAGCTTATTTCTACATAGACAGAACAACATGCTAGTCATTTGGGTAGAACTGTCTAAAATAAATTACCTGTATTTTCTACGTGGCAACAATTTGGGATCCATGATCCCAGGGATTTTCAAAGCAAGTAAAACTCCACATAAGTCATGACAGTTCAAAGGATAGAGTGTTTTTACTCATAGTAAAGCCAACATGTTCTTTATGGTAACCCCCAGAAAACTTTCCCATGCAATGTGAGCATGAATATAACCACCTTCAACTCTCATCCTGGACCCCTCCAGATTCGGCACTACTAGGCCGAATCTGCTCCATTCTACACATTTCACCTTCGAGCAAGCTAGCCTGGGCATACTATCATGGAAAAGGTAGAGGAGAAAAAGAGAGAAGAGAAGCATGCCAGGTTTCTTGAGGTCTAGACTCTGGAACTCACACATCAATTTCATTGCATTCTATTGGTCAGCGCAAGTCACAGGAATAGCCCAGATTCAAGGGGTGAGCAAATAGACTCCTCCTCTTGATGGAAGAAACTGTGAAGCCACATATCAGAGGACATGGATACAGAGAGAAGTGGAAAATCGGGGCCACACTGCAATCAACTGAAACGTTATTTACTTTTTTTAAAGCAAGGAAAAAGAATCACTCCATTTTATTTTAATATTCCCTATTTTGTTTCACTCCGCCTAATTAATGCTGGTATCATCTAGTGATGTTTCATTTTTTCCCTATTTCCACCTCCACTCTCGATATACGATATCTTAAAGAGGAAGATTTCTCAAAATGCATTTTTCTACCTACCAAGTGGAAAGTAAAATTTGCTGAATGTTTTCTACAAAGGAAAAAAGTGCAAAAAGTCATATTCTTCAAAGGAGTTTTACAGTCTACTTTCATTGTGAGTTGGATGTGACCTTTGATCTCAGTAAAGTCACAGGCACATTGGCCCTAGAAGAATGTAACACCGAGTAATAAATGCACCAGGAAGTTGACAACAGTGTTGCCTGAGTTTAATATTTTAGCCATGGATAGGTGCTGCAGAGCTCCCAACTGGAAAACAGGATCGTCAGATAGGTGTGCTGAACTTCATTAGCTACATATGGAATAACTACCATGTGAATCGTGTGCTCTGGTGATTTTCAGCCACTACAGGCGCGTTAACTAACCCCAGGAAATGCTTAGATAGCCTGATTCTTTTTTCTTATCAACCAATGCAAGGATATCTGAAATTTGCTCTAAAATCTCAGAAAAGACA
The DNA here is from genome assembly GCF_965194805.1 of Balaenoptera borealis. Lineage (NCBI taxonomy): Eukaryota > Metazoa > Chordata > Mammalia > Artiodactyla > Balaenopteridae > Balaenoptera > Balaenoptera borealis. The sequence goes on along the minus strand of NC_138881.1, from coordinate 33,884,412 downwards.
AAGGTGATTCCTTCCTTCTGCCCTGAATTCCCCACCATCCCCCATCTGATCTGAAAGAGTGATGTTTAGCTTCTATGTGAGTGGGAGGGCTGGTGATTTTCTTGTTACTTAATTGAGAATTGCATGACTGGAAAGAGGAAGCAATGTTTAGTAATCAAGTGATCTAACATAATGGTAAACTTGGTGATTACTTAATATTCTAATGTAATTCTAAAACTTATGAAGATCTTTTGAGCCTAATTTTTTTATATAAGTCAGATTTACTGTATTTGGCGTAGTCTTCTCTGAAGGATAAAGTTTCAGAATACTTTGGGCTGTTTCCAGAAGTCAGACAGGTACAGTTCTCAGAGTAAGATCAAGAAAATTAATTCATAGTGGCCACTATTCATGTCCAATCTTTCTTACTTCCTTTTGTCCACAGAATAGTATATACCCAACAACATTTAGAGTTGAGAAATTGTCCTTTTATAACTTAGCCTCTTCCTCATGCAATTTTACTTCATAACACAAACACACACACACACACACACACACACACACAATATTGACGATAACTGGCCTTTTCTGTCAGATAGAAATCCTTTATGAACAAAATAAATATAAAAATGTAGATTACATAAATATTATTGAGCCACTCTGAAGGCTTCTTTTCTCCAAGCAAAATCATTCCATTTCTTAATAGGTCCATTCGTAAGTGAAAATTAGGTTACGGGACAGTGACGTAGGAGAACCCAGCTTCCTGATCTCCCAACAAAGATTAATGACTGGACACTCTCCCTGAACAAAAACAGCTCTGGGAGACCTCTAGAGTCCACTTAGGAACTTTCAGCAACACCGTGGAACAAAAAAACTGAGAACAATCACACACAAAGAAAAGAAAAACGAATTCATTCTGCCCCCATCACCCCTCCACCCCAACCCCTGCAGCTGACATTGTTCAGGGCCAAGAAGCAAGCTCCCAGCTAGAAAGAGTTTCCCTCACCAGAACTCACCCCTTCCTTAAGAGTGGGGAGAGTGACAGCGTCCTCAGCTTCCTGGGACCCCTCACGAAGGTTCCGCTTCAGTTTCACCCCACCCCACCAGCGAAGCTGAAATGTCAATACAGCCGGCTACGAACTAGGAAGGAAAGCAGAGGCTATTATTAGCAGACACGCAGTGGGAGAGAGCGTGATTCACAGAGACGCGCTCTGCGCAGAAACTCAGATTTCCCCACTGATGAAGCCAATGGCCAGCACAGCTGCTGCGGACACGCTGCTGATGTCTCCAGCTTTTGCCCCACAGGTATTCTGTTCAATGACGCTAGCTACCTGAGTCTCTCCCCGCTCCCCACCTACTGCCACCCCACCCACCAGAAGCGGGATCACACCTGCAGCCAGTGAGCTCTCTGCGGCTGGGCAAGGGTAGGAGGCCAGCCGCCTGAGTCCCTCCCCACCCCTACCAGAGCCCTGGAGCCATGCTCACAGCCGGGTGGAGCTTCTGCAGCTGCCTGAGTGCAAACTCCCAGCCTACCCCCCACCCCTAGGTGATCCCAGGGCCATGCCTGCCCTGGAGGCTAGCCCCTGCAGCTGTGCACCTGCACACCACCGGCCTGATGCCACTCATCGGCCTCCACTGCCGCCTGCAAGCCCAGGGGGAGCGTGTGTAGCCACGGGTGAGTGAGCAGCCATGGGTGAGTGCACCCACTGCCACAGCTGCCTGTGGGCCCGGATCAGGCCGTGTCCTGTCACTGGCCAGCACCACCCTGCCCACCTGTGCCCACCTCCGGCTCTGCACCTGCACGCCCCCAGCCTGAACCCATCACCAGCCTCCACTGCAGGGTGCAGCCACAGGAAAGCATGTGAACGGCCAGGTCCCCTGCAGCTGCTAGAGAGCACGTAGTTAGCCCGACCCTTGCTACCTGCCCTGGTTCCCATCACTACGAGTGTGTCTGCAACTAGCCTCAGTCACTACATGGGCACCTGCAGCTGGCCTCCACAACCAAGTGTAAGTATACCACCAGTTCTGGCCACCCCCACTGCCTACACTAGCTACTGGAACTGGAGGTACTGTTTAGGACCCTAACAGCCCTTGCAGCCACTGCAGACCCCCCTCCCCCCTCCCCCCGCCATGCAGTACTCACCAAGGACCACACAGCGGCCTGAGCTGAAGAGACACTGCACTTCTCCAGACCACACTTGGCACGCTGCACCACTAGACCCAGGGTCACAACAGGATCCAGTATGCCCCCTTCTGCAGGTAAAAGGCTTCCTTTACAGAACTCAGTCCATCAAGTCTGGAAGAAATGACTGCTTCTTCAAATATGCTGACATCTATTTAAGGCTACAGGGATCATGAAGAATCAGGGAAACATGTCTCCACCAAAGGAACACAGTAAAATTTCAGTAACTGGCCCCAGAGAAATGGAGATCCAGGAATTGCCCAATAAAGAATTCAAAATAATTATTCTACAGATGCTCAGAGAGCTACAAGAGAACACAGATAAACAATTTAATGATATCAGGAAACAATACAAGAACAAACTAAGGAGTTCAAAAAAAGATAGAAAAAATGAAAAAGAACCAAACAGAAATTTTGGAGCTGAAGAATACAATAACTGAACTGAAGAATTCAATAGAGAGCTTCAACAGTAGACTTTAGCAAACAGAAGAGAGAATCACTGAGTGAGAAGATAGACCAATTGAAATTATCCAATCAATGAGCAAGAAGAAAAAAGAATGGCAAAGGATGAAGAAAGCCTAGGGGAATTATGGGGCACCATAAAAAATAATGTATACATCATTGGAGTTCCAGAAGGAGAAGAGAGAGGAAAAGGAGAAGAAAGCTTATTTAAAGAATAATGACTGAGAGCTTCCCAAACATGGGAAGAGATTTAGACATCCAAGTTCATGAAACTAATAGGTCACCTAAAAATTTCAACCCCAAACAATCTTCTCCAAGAGATGTAAAACAAAACAAAACAACAGCAACAAAAAAAAACTGTCTAAAACCAAAGAGAGAATTTTAAAAGCAGCAAAAGAAAAAAAAAAAATCTCTCGTACAAGGGAACTTCTATAAGGCTATCAGTGGATATCTCAGCAGAGACCTTGCAGGCCGGGAGAGAATGGGATGATATATTCAAGACGCTGAAAGAAAGAAGCTGCCAGTCAAGAATACTTTACCCAGCAAAGCTGCCTTTTAGAATTGAAGGCAAAATAAAAACTTTCCCTAATAAACAAAAGCTGAGGGAATTCCTCACCACTAAATCTGCCTTACGAGAAATGCTGAAAAGAGTTCTTCAAGCTGAAACAAAAGGATGCTAATTAGTAATATGAAAACATGTGAAAATATACAACACACTGGTAAAAGTAAGCATAGGGTTAGATTCAGAATACCCTAATACTGTAATATGGTGATGTGTTGACTACTTAACTCTATATAAAGGTTGAAGGACAAAAGTATTAAAATAGCTATAGCTTCAACAATTTGTTAACGTCAATAGTTACACAATATAAAAAGATGTAAATGGTGACAAAAATATAAAAGGGGGTAGTAGAAGGATTGAGTTTTTTTATGTAATCAAAATGAAATTATCAGTGTACGATAGACTCTTATATATATGTTTTATGTAAGCCTCATGGGAACCACCAAGCAAAAATGTACAGTACATACACAAAAGGTAAAGAGGAAGGGTACCACTAAGGAAGGTAAAGGTAAAGCATACCACTAAGGAAATCCTCAATTTACAAAGGAAGACAGCAAGAAAGGAATAAAAGAAAAATGGAACTACAAAATGGCCAGAAAACAATTTAAAAGATCTCATTAGTAAGTCCTTACCAATCGATCATTACTCTTAATGCTAATGGACTGAATTCTCCAATCAAAAGGCAGAGAGTAGCTGGATGGGTAGAAAACAAGACCCAACTATATGCTGCCTACAAGAGACTCACTTCAGCTTTAAGGACACACATAGGCTCAAAGTGAAGGGATGGCAAAAGATATTCCACGTAAGTGGAAACAAAAGAGAGCAGGAGTAGCTATACTTATACCAGACAACATAGACTTTAAGGCAAAAATGGTAACAAGAGACAAAGATGGTCATTATATAATGATAAGGTGGCCAATTAGTCAAGAAGATATAATAATCATAAATATATATGCACCCAATATTGGAGCACCTAAATGCATTAAGCAAATACTAACAGATCTGAAGGGAGAAATAGACAACAATCCAATAATAGTAGGGGACTTCAATACCCCACTCTCAACAATGGATAGGTTATCCAGACAGAAAATTAACGAGGAAATGTTGGACCTGAAACATAGTTTAGACCAATGGAACTAACAGAGAGATACAGAACATTCCATCTAACAGCAACAGAATACACATTGTTCTCAAGCACACACAGAACATTCTCTAGGATAGATTAAATGATAGGTCAGAAACAAGTGTTAGTAAATTTAAGAAGATTGAAATCATAAGTATCTTTTCTGACCACAATGGTATGAAGCTAGAAATCAATAACAGGAAGAAACTGGAAAATTCACAAATATGTGGAAATTAAACAACATGTTCCTGAACACCAATGGGTCAAAGAAGAAATCAAAGATAAATCAAAAAATATCTCAAAACAAATGAAAATGGAAGTGCAACATGTCAAAACCTGTGGGATACTGCAAAGAGTATATCTTTTTTTTTTAACATCTTTATTGGAGTATAATTGCTTTACAATGGTGTATTAGTTTCTGCTTTATAACAAAGTGAATCAGTTATACATATACATATGTTCCCATATCTCCTCCCTCTTGCATCTCCCTCCCTCCCCACCCTCCCTATCCCACCCCTCTAGGTGGTCACAAAGCACAGAGCTGATCTCCCTGTGCTATGTGGCTGCTCTCACCACAAAAAAGCGATGGTAATTATATGACAGGATGGAAGTGTTAGCTAATGCTATCATGGTAATCATTTTGCAATATACAAATGTATCGAATCAACACATTGTACATCTTAAGCTTACACAATGTTACATATCAATTGTATCTCAATAAATCTGGGGGAAAAAAGAAATTGGCAGATTACTGAGGTTTAAGAATCCAGATATTTTGTAACCATCATTATAAAAATCGGTTCAGTGTAATTTCATCAACGTATGCTAGAACGACTGGGTGAAAGACAATTGGAGAAAATGATATTTATACAGTCAGTACATATTCCCCAAATGTTAATTACTAATTACAAAAGTAAAATAATACCTTTATGTTTATAACAGAAGAATCTGGTGATGAAACATACTACCACTAATAACAGGACAAACTGACAATACCTACCTCCTAATACAATGCACTGAGGATACAATGTCACCTATACGTAGACTATATAGTAAATGCTAGTTTTGTATCGGTGTTAAATTTCTTGGGTTGGTTCATTGCATTGTGGTTATATAAGTGAAAGTTGCTGTTCTTTGGAAACACATTATTTGGTGAATCATCATGTTGTATGCTTTAAATATCTTATAATTTTATTTGTCAGCTATACCTCAATAAAGCTGAAAAAACATCAGCATAAATAAAAGTAAAAATTAGCATGAATCCAGTTAACGAATGTTTCTAAACTAAGATACCAAGGTACTTAGATGGCATAAACCAGAGGTTTATACCACCACTGTTACCCAGCTATTCTTAGTGCAGAATCTGTACCTAGCACAATAGCTTTAAAAATATCCTTGGTTACTTATACCTAATCTGTTAGTGTGGTGTAAAGAACATGGGCTTTTTAGCTAGAAAGATAGGGACTTAATTTTGACACAGTCACCCAGTAGTTGTGGGATAGTTTGACCCTATCAGTTATCCTCTCTCAGCTTCAGTTTTTTTTGTTTTGTCTTGTTTTTTTTATCAACGAAATTGGGATAAAATGACTACCTTGCAGTGTCCTGAGGGATTAGCTGAAGTGTATGTAAAATGTTTGGCATAGTAGGTGTTTATTAAACATTAGCTATTTCTATTATTGACATTTATTTCAGCGAATGACCTTTCCCCCCGTGGCAGCATATGTCCACACCTCTATCCCTTTCCTACATGGGGGGGGGGGCGAATCATAACTGGTTGGCTCACTTAGAACAATGACCAGTACAGAACCATGAGCACATACATATATACTCACAACCTGATTTGATGGCAGCTAGTTGCAAAGTTAGAACCGAAAAGGTGAGTGGAAATGAAAAAAAGACCTCTTACACTAGGACTTCTTTGCCTTTGAAATTCTGTCTGCAATGTCAGGTGACACTCCCTTGTCCATTCCCTTATACCAGTGCCGTGAGGGTCACCAGGACATTAGTACAGAACTCAGTACTCAGTTTTCCCTTCTCAATCCAGACATTGTGCAGTGTTTGACATATCTACAAAAACACAGAGAATCTCAATCCCGCTGGGGCAGAGAAAATCTTTGCCATCTGAATCCACCCTTGAATATGAAGATCAATAACACAGACACAGAGAGAGCTCATTCATTTTAATCACTGAGCACAGTTTTGATAGTTCTTCCCAAGAATTATCTCCCAGGGTCCCCCCACCCCCCGTAAACTATTCACACACAACATCTACAAGTATTCAAATTTCATAAATGCAGTGTTGCAAAAGCAAAAGAAATAAGAAAAGCCTTCATAGCCTTGAGATTAAAAACAATGCTTAATCGTTTTCTCAGTACCTGTTACTAAATACTAAATGCTAAAAAAGCTGTGCAGGCAGCCGACGGCTGGGGAGAAGAATGGAGAAGGAAGCTCTCATAATGACAGGAGCTTTTACACTCATTTTTCATCTCATAACCAGGATAACACAGGGCAGATCTCTCTATTTTGGTAACTCTGTTGGTGTCAAAAATAGAAAACCCTGGAGAAACATTTTCAGAGCAACAAATGGAGTTGGTTTTACTTATGTCACACAGGTGAGCGAGGGCCCAGATTGTCAGACTCCTTATAACTCTGGTTCCCCCTCTGGCTCACACTTTGGTGTAAAGAACTCAAGCTATCAACACAGAGCCCGAGTCATAGTAATAGCACAATAAAAGTTTGTTGAATGAATGAACTGATACCTGGGGTGCAGTAGGAACAGGCTGGACCTAAGTTTCTCTTTGCAGAAACAGTCTTGGGACATTGTGGGGAGGTGACATTCTCAAAGCAAGCCTCACTTGTCAGGACCGACCCTCAGTGCCCGGGGCGTCCTGGGAACCCAAAGGAACAACTGAGTTCTTACTAGTTCAGCCCAGTCCCCTGAATATGCCCACTCAGCATCAAATTCATGGCCAGAATTTCAGATTCAATACCATATGTTATCAAAATAAAATGAATATGTGTGTAGCTCCTGCAATTACATTCAATATGTATAAGACTTTAAGAAATCTGGGGTAGAAAGTGACCCCCTTCACCTACCCTTCCCTTTTGCCTTTTTTTGCTTTCTCTCACTCTCCTTCTATTCTCTTCCCCCTTCCCTCCCCTTTCCTCCTAACCCCATCTTCTGCCCTTCCCCCCTGCTCCCTTCTCTTTCTTTCTCATTATCAAAGTTGAATACTTCTAAATATCTGTGGCCCCAGAGGATATAACAAATAAATCTGTTTTTAGTTCCCAGAAGTAGGAGCAGTCCTGAGGGGGAAAAAAAAAAACTTTTCTGGCCACATTAACAGTGATTTAGAGACTCTCAAACTCAAGGATATCCAGAACATTCTACTGGGTATGAATCCAATACCTACACAGTAAGCTAGGGATTTTAGTTTCTGGGATGTAAATTTCATCATGATCATGATGATAGAACAATAAATCGTTAGTTACACCAGTAAGATCTCTTTTGCATGTGTATTTAAGTAAAACAAAGCGTGGATGCTATTTAAAGCAGATGGGCGTATCAGATACATATTTGTCACAATTCTTAATTTCAGATTCACAAGTGCTGGCTGGAGGAGACCGTTTCCGGCAATAAATCAGTTTGCATTTCTTTCATAGCATAAGGAGCAGGACTAAAGGAGCCAGCCAGAGTTAGGACAGGAGTTCAGTTCTCTGCCTCTATCTCCCTTTCCTGCATGTTTCAAATAAAAATGTTTGGACAGGACAACCTATTGGTTACTAACCTTAGCCTGTTCTTTACCTTCAAGAGAATCAGGTTCCTTTGGTCAACAAGAGTCTCAGAAGTGATTTCCTCAGATAATTCCGTTTAAAGCTTTCAATTAGTTCTACCCTGGCATTGTATGGTTTTAAATGTCCTTTCATTCATTCATTCATTCATTCAGCAAACTTTCATTGAGTATCCACTCTCTGCTGGGGCATACGTTAATTCCAGTCAGTCTAATATTCTTTTGTAGGAGGAATCTCTGACCCAGTTAGGATGCTGCATCGGTAAGCTGGAGTGTGCTGTCACCATTAAGTGATGAATCACTCTCAGAATATATATCTCTTATTTGGAAAATTTCCTTTGATAGGACAATAATGATAACAAAGACGACACAAAAGGGAATATGAATAGTTACTCCCTGGTTTGCTTCTTCTTTTGGGGAGTATACAAACCTATTTTCAGGCAGCCTGGTATTGCTGAAAGATCACCAAACCTAGAGTCAGATGGTCTAGAGCCAGTCTCAGCTTTAATCTTAGGGAAGCTACTTCACCATTTTGAGTCCCCATTTTTTAATCCTAAGACCTGAGTCTGAGAATCCTTGCCCTACCTTTCTCTGGAATTACTGTGAGGAAACAAAATGAAAACATGTGTATATAATTGCTCTGAAAACCATAAAGCCCCATACAAATGCAAATTTATCACTGTTAAACAATCTTTGACATTCCTTTCAGGGCAAATCATCACATTATAGTTTCTCTTTCTTTCTTTTTCTTTAAAGGAGGGAACTTACATTATCAACTAGCATTATTGGGGCATTTGGCGGTACAAGCCACATTTATTTCCTCATGGAAGAGACTAGTTAGAAATTTTCCTTATTGAAAATGAAATGCACTCCCCTGGGGCCAGAGTCGGAGTTGGAGATGCAGTGCTTATTGAGGGTTTCAGCCAAGGCTTCCGGTCCACAGAGGAAAACTCCTATTCTGGTACTTTTGGGAAAGAAAGAAAAAAGACAGTTTCAGGCTTTGGGATGAGCTCAATTACAAAGCACATGGGGGGATTTCCTATTGATTTCAGGCCTCAGGGCAGAGTCCCCTCTGCTCCTTTGTCCTTCCGCAAATGACAGAGTTCAGGTTACCATGAGGGAGCGTGGCTCGGCCCTGTTTGAGGGGCTGGGAGGGGCGGGCAGCCGGCCACTTCAAAAGGCAGCTGACTTCTCTGAAAAAATGACATGCAAGCAGGGTTTGCGGAAACTTCTACTACAGAGAAAATGAGGGTGAATTTGTGAGCCTGTGGGCTACTGTCCCCAAACACTCCAGCATCTTAAAATCAAGGACAAACCCGCTTCAGGAACACCCCCTCTGCCAACAGCTTCGTGTGGCTTCATCCCTCAACATTTTAGACTCTAAAGCCTTGCTCCTCTAGCTCTGGTTCCGGACCAGTAGCCTCGGTGTCCGCTTTTTAAGAATGCAGATTCTTAAAGTAGGCCAACGGTGTTTTTAAATTGTTATAACTTCACACTTTTTTGAAATCTGCCCTACAAAATTGGTTTGGCTTCAATGTCAAAGCCGTGACAATTTGTTCTTTGATGTGATTGTATTTCCAATTTCTTGTTCACGTTAAGATTTCAGTAAAACTCAAAAATCTATTCAAAACCAAGAATGCAGATTCTTTGGCCCTACCCCACATGTACTAAATCAGCGTTTCAAAAAGCTTCCCCAAGTGATTTATATGTTCATTAAAGTGTAAGAAGCAATGGCGTAAAGAGTGTATTTATGGTGATTTCTTGAGTTTGTCATGTGTTCTAGATTTTAGAAATGCAGTTTTCAGACTTCTAGCCCGCCACGATACACAGGAGAGCATGGAAGAGTGGAAATGGAGCCTGAAGCCAAGAGACAGGTAAGTAGCACTTCTCCTCTTGAGCTTCACTGTTAGAAGTCCTAGTAAACTAAGGCAAATAAAGGTTGCCTGGAGATGTTCTGAGAAATGTTTGTGACTATAAAGAAGAAAAGGGAGAATCTGAAAATCCAGAGAACGGAAGAGGATAAGCTTGCGAGACAAGCAAGAACTGTAGTGCTTCCTTTGCATCCTGTCTCTTTCTTAAGCTACTTTCCTTTACCACTCAATCCATTCAAGAAACCAACCAAGCCTCATTCACTCTAAAGTGTAAATGACTGATAAGAGTTTCAAGAACAGCCAGTACAGTAGGCAGGAAAAACTTAGAAATACCAAGGAATAGCAGCACAATGAAAACTGACCTAAAACAGTTTCTCAACCTCAGCACTACTCACATTTTAGGTCAGGGAATTCTTTGTTGTGGGGAGCTGTCTTTTATATTATAGAACATCTAGTTTCATGATGACCAAAGCTTTAGTGAGGGCAGGAAGGACCTGGAATATCTGTCAACTTATGATCTTGGACCCAAAAACTATAAATGAAAGTGGGGACAGTGTCTCCTTAGTAATAAATATAAATCATAGAGAATTAATAGAAGTAGATACACGACTGAAATTTAGGAAGTGAAAGAAAAGAACTGAGTTATGGGCCTATTTGGGGGGAACAGGGTTCAGAAAGTCTGAGGTGGAGCCTGGGAATCTTTGTTTGGAACTCTCCAGTCAATTTTGGTGTGATTTAAAGACTTCCTCTTGAAGTCAGAGATATCTAGAACCTTTTATGGGTGTAAATATGGTAATCTAGGTATCTTAGTTTCTGGAATATATTAATCTAGCCATGTTTGGAAGCTGTTGCTTTACGTAGACCATGAGCCTCAAGAACACCTTGGTGGGGGAACTCCTTACTTGGGGTGTTGACTCCCAATGGTATTGAACTCATTATCCCAGTTGGGCCGTCCATACAAGGTCTTTTGTTTCAGGCCTGTGATCACATCTTTCTCCTCGTCATGGTGCACAGCAAAGTGATTGGCCTGCAGGAAAGGACATGAATTCAGACAAAAGAGGCATGCTGTATAAACACACACAGATATACTTACATATCTCACAAACCAAGCTCTAATTACCATTCTAACTGTATGTATTTGGGGCAAGGCACCATGCTGGAAGCTAGAAGGTCAACACTGAACAAACCAGTTCTCAAGCAATTTACAGTCTAGAAAGGGAGACCATAGAGGAGGCACAAACATCTCCATGAGGACAAAGAAGGGAGCACGGGTGGGAGGATATGGGAAGGTTTCAGAGTGGCCGCATTTGAGCCAGACTTTGAAGTGTGGGTAGGATTTAAATTCTCTATCTCACTGTTTTTCTCTCTGCAGTACGTCTGACAGTCTTTTCTCACCCTAATATACTCCCGCTCCTTTGGGAGAATCACTAAGAATTAAGACAACCATAGACTAAAATGTACTCATATTTTGGTAATGTAATGTAATGTAATCAACCCAAGCCTAAAGCTACTCTCTGTATATGTGTGTATGTGTGTGTGTGTGTGTGTGTGTGTGTGTGTGTGTGTGTGTGTGCAGAGTCATGTGTTGTTTCCTGTGACCATTCTAGGGGGCCTCAGTTTGAACAACAGGTATTTTTTTAAATAAAAATGGTTAATTACATTTATTTAACAATCAAATCAGATTTTACATTCACTGGACAGGGAATGGATGATGGGATGGAAGAGGTTAAGAAGGGTGATTACCCTGGTTTAATAGTCCTGTAGGGACAAAGTTTTGCAAAGCAAAATAACTCTTTTTCAATGCAAAGAGATTTCCCACTTAAAAAACTGTGTCTGGCTTTTGAAAAAAACAGAACTGCAAAGCAATTTATATATTATACATTTTTCCCCCTGGGTTTCATTTTGATCACATTTTGTTGTTGTTGTTTCATTTTTAAATTGCAGAAGTGGCATCTTAAAACCACTTTTTCTGGAGCAGCAATTTTCATGGTCATGTGTCCCTGGACCTACGTTTGCAACAAGCCTTTCCTAAGACTTGGAGAACCTATGATAAGCGATATGCCAAAACCTAAATGAGAAGAAGTCAGTTTTCACAGGGACCAGGCGCATGTGAAAAATGCCTTGGGTGAGGAGTCAATGTGTGGGGATGGCCATCTGAGGCAGTGGCCAGGAGTAGGCAGAGACCCTTGCCTTACCTCCTCACTCAGGGGGACAGTTATGCTGCTTCCAGGCCAAGTCATGAATGTCTCCTTATTTAGAAAGACGTTACCCCCTAGGAATCATTAACTTGTTTCTGAGTTTCTCAGTCTCATCACTTTGGACATTTGGGGCCAGATAATTCTTTGTTGTGGGGGGCTGTCTTGTGAATTGTGATTATCTTATCAATAATTGTAATTAACTGTAATCGTCTTCTCAATCGAAAATTCACATTTCCATTGCTAAATGTCTCAGGAGGGAGAAAGTATATATACATATACATATATACATATACACATACTACACACACATATATACATATACACATACACACACACCCCTCATATATACATATATATATATATATATATATATATATATATATATCACCTTCATTAGATATATATTGATTTATTTACAAATGATCATCATGAGCTACTAGGAGTAGTAAGAGTACAGGTTCTGGAGCATTTATTACTTGGATGCCCTTGGACAAATGACCTAACTGGTTCTGGGCCTTGGCTTCCCCATCTGTAAAATCTGGCAAAGAATAATAGCTACTTCATAAGGTTGTTTTGAGGATTTAATTAGACAATCTATGTAAACACTAAGAACAATACTTGGCACAAGCATATGCTTAATAACTATTGCCAGTTATTATGACTCCTTATTAAATGTATTATGTATAGTATAAAACATGCATAGACATAAATTAAAGGAATATATACACATATATATGCATGTGTATACATATATATGTATATGCATGTGTATATATAAATACAGACACAGAGAGAGAGAGAGAGAGAGAACGAGAGAGAGCTGATCTTTTCTCTATTTTCTTCCCATAACCCCGTAGATCATCTTGTCCATCTGGTTCGATACCCCTGGTGGAGACATGGCTCTAACAAGGTCAAAGTCATGGCTTTGATTCCCTTGTAGGCTCCCTAGCTTTGACCCATCCCACAGATACCAACTTTGAATCTAATATCAACCGTCTGAACAAATGGGGATACTGAGTCAGAGTGAATGTGCTGGATCACCCGAACCCATCGACTGTTCTTAAAAACAGTACACAAGACATTCCAGTAACCAAGGGGAAGTCGGTAAGCCCTGGGCACCGTGGGAGGGACCTGAGATTGGGGATCTTGTCCTCACCTGAGACTCATCCCAGCCAGTGAGGTAGATGTTGTAGCTGAGGAAGCCGGCGTTGTCCTTCTCCTGCATCTGGATCTCCAGCAGCTGCAGCAGGTCTGCAAACCACTCAAAGGCATGTGTGTCCCGGCACAGCCAGTAGAAGTAGATCTGAGAGGGGGACAGACCGTGAAGCAGATTATGTTTCTTTTTTTATTTTTATCTTTTTTTGAAGGATAGTTGATGTATAATATCATATGTTACAAGTATATAATAGAGTGATTCATAATTTTAAAGGTTATACTCCATTTATAGTTATCATAAAATATTGGCTATATTCCCCATGTTGTACATTATATCCTCGTAGCTTATTTATTTTACACATGGTCGTCTGTACCTCTTAATCCCCTACCCCTGTCTTGCCCCTCCCACCTTCCCTCTCCCCACTGGTGACCACCAGTTCTTTCTCTATATCTGTGAGTCAAGTAGATTATATTTAAATAGGGACCTATCAGCATTGAAATATGGATTTCTACCCTCCCCACCTCTACTTTTCCCTGCTGCTCAGAATGCCTGCAAAAATGGGTTTTCAGAAAGCTCTAGATATTTGACAAACTAGCTCACATGAACCTGCTCTGGCCTTCACACGGCAGGGCAGTAAATAAATAGCTTGTTCTCAGAAATCCGTAGCTTAAGAGGAAAACATTAGCCCACCACTTTCCCCCTGGGTCTGCTCTTGCCCTCCTAGGATCCCCGGCTTCCTTTGACCCTCCTCTCAGAAAGACCAATAGGATCTAGACGAGCCATGGCTGCCACCACGCTACTTCCCTACCCGCTACTGCCAGACTTCCCTGAGTTCGTAGAGGAAAAAGTAGTTCTACCCACACCTCCTCCACGTCGAAAAGAGGGGAAGGGGAGAATGAAAAGTCAAGGTCAGCTCAACGTGCCTATTAGAGGTTATCTCTACAGCTATTAGAATGACTCAAGCTTTATTAAAGGTGTCCTTTATTGGGCAATGAAACCAAACTTACATGTAACCAAAAAATCCCCCAGGACTTTATTCTGAGGAGACAGCCATAAGAAAGTAAAAAAGCAAAAGTGTCACGAAAGGACACATCTCCTGCCCTCCCCCTACAAATAAATGTGCTGGGGGCTGGAAATGGAATCCATGTCAATATCTAACATAAGATGATAGAAAAATTATTCTATCCTCTCAATGGAACATGAAAGAATCATCGAAAATGATTATTAGCAAGCTTGTGACAACACTGAAAAATATTATATGCTTTAAAAAGAGCAGGACATGAAATTGTACATACTCAATATATACAGCTTTCTAAAAATATGTAAACATGTTGGAAGAGAACTTACAAAAAGGATAACTACTGGACTGGGGTTGTGAATACTTTCTATTCCCAACTCTCTTCTGAATTTCCAGTAATGCTATACAAATACAGTATATTTGTACTTTCAATAATAGGCCTGCTCATACAGAACCACATTTATTTATTTGTTTGTTTGTTTATTTTTTTGGCTGTGCCACGCATGGCTTGCGGGATCTTAGTTCCCCGACCAGGGATCAAACCAGCACCCTTGGCAGTGAAAGCGCCGAGTCCTAACCACTGGACCGCCAGGGAATTCCCAGAAGCACCTTTGACTTATCAAATAGCCCTTTTGTGCAAAGCCTGCCTCTCTGAAACTACCTAGAACTTGTCTTCACTTCCCCCAGTCTCTGCCAGCCTCTGCCCTGAAGGCTCTTTGGGGCTTCACTTGGCAGACTGTGATGAACGCTCCAAGCCCTCTTAAAAAAGAAAAGAACCTACCTTTTTGAGCCTCAGATTGGGGGCTTTATTGCAATATTTGTACCAGATCGACTTGAGAATGGATGCAAAGGGCGTGACCCCAATCCCTGCCCCCACCAACATCACCACCTCGTAACTGAACACATCTTCACTGGCAGTGCCGAAGGGCCCGTCAACAGCTATCCTGGAGGGAAGCATGGGGGAGATAGTTACACGGATACCTTGCTCTTCAGAGGAGGATGGGGCACACATCACCACTGCAGGTGTGCAACATGTCACTTCAAACTGGGACAATGTATTGATGTGACACTTTGTTCTGTGAGATAGCTTTCAAGTAACCAACTCAGTGTGAACATCGGGGTTGAAGTAAGAAGAGGAATTTTTAGCTAACTGAAAACATTTGGTAACTCTCAGGGGTATTTTTTTCATGTCCCCACCCCCGTTCACCCACTACACATGCGTGCGTGCACACACACACACACACACACACAAAGACTCTCTGTGTCTCTTGCCAGGTGAGCCCACACTTGAAATTCCTGCTTACACTGCACATTAAAGTGAGAATTTTCCATGTCATAATATCTTATAAATTTAATATCTCTACTTTATGTTGGTCTATTCATTGAGTTATTTGACAAACTTTTCTTCAGCATCTACTAAGTGCCTGACACCATGTTAGGCGTGTGGGAAGAAGGAGGCCAAGTGAGTAACGTCTGGCATTTACCCTCAAATAACGTACACCAATGAAATTTTAAGTATAGCTTTGATTGCAAGTTAATATACCTTGGCCTTGACCCTTACAAATTTATAGGCACTGGGGAATATCCATGATTAGTATTTGATTCAAACATTTTATATTTCATATAAGATTTATACATATATGCATAAACACAGCACACGTATAAAATGGGGAACACCGAGATAGCTCCCTATATTTGTAGAATCTGTATGTTTTGTCAGACTCAGGAGCTAGTAGAGTGACATTTTTCCTGAACTCATGCACCTTTGTAATAGGCACTTGGTACTCACTTCGGTAGTTTCCAGGCATCTTGAAACTCCTGCTTATCACAGCCACAAGCTTTGAAAAGTCCCTCCGTCCAGTCCCCCACGATGCGGATATGGATGCTAAAGAAGTCTTCCTCGGGGGCAGAGGTCAGGGTGAAAGGGTGCCACTCCAGCCTGGACACCACAGGGCACTTGACGAAAATGTATTGGCCCACCTCCATCTTGAATCCCTTTTTCTTCATCTGTAGCTCGATGGTTTTGAAAGGGTGAGTGACCACCTATGGAACAAAATGTGTCTCTGGAAATGAACCTTTCCCCCAGTACTTGCCTTTTCAGTATCCATATGGATAAAAGGCTGAGCTACGATGCCCCACCCAGGTCCCTTCTTCAGGGCCAACAGAGCAGTTCTTCCAGCAAACCTGCCTCTCACTGGCAACTGCCCTCGGCTGTAGCCCATGGCCAACAATGAGCTGATGCAGGGATCCAAAGGCCTGGCCCTTGTCCTCACTTTGGGACAACTCCCAGGGGCCATCGCAGCTGCAGCACTTCCTGTAGGATCAGCTGAGGCTGCAGTTGCAACCACTTCGGGCCAGCAATTTCCTTCCCCCAGTCCTGCCTTTCTTTTCTTTTACAGGTTCATCTCCGGAGAACATGCCCCGATAAGCCTTCTACATGCAGTTCTCTGTCTCAGAGTCTTTGCCAGGGACTCCAACCTAAGACACCAGCTTAATGTGATTTTTTTTTTCTCGAAGAAGACAAGGCAGTTGCTAGAAACAGAAAGAAGAGGTGGTTTCCTGCTCAGCCTTCCTATCTCCCCAAGGGATGATCAAGAGCCTTAGCAGCCGGACAGAAGCAGAAGGAGACCCCATTGGCTAGTAATACAGCAACATCGCCCAAACCAAGCCTAAGGTGCTGGTCTGTCTTTGTCCCAAGTCCCACCTTGAACCTGCCTGATTCCATGCATTGTTTATACATTTCTCCCTACCTGGGGAATACACCATCCATCTCTCCCAAAGCCAGGCCCCACCCACCTGTTGCCATCCTCCTTCTCCATGTCCCTGAATGTTCATAACAGCTTTGTTTACAACAGCAAAAAAAAATTGGAAGCAGTCCAAATGTCCATCAACTGGTAAGTTGGTAAATAATTTAACAAAATGATTTCATTGTAATATAGAAAGTAATATGTTTCTTTGATGATTCCTGAGATCCTAGAGGGACTTTATATGTGCAACTGAAAACAAACCAAGGGACATCAAAGGAAAGAAAAATCAATAGAAACAAAATAGCAGCTTCCTAATGTTGACTGATATAGACGAGCTTTTCTTTTCACCGATGAGGAGGAGTAGGACCACAGGAAATCCTTTTAAGAAAAATTGCCAAGCATTTCCAAAACTTGTGAGTCAAATATAACTTATATGACAAGGCTGTAACCAACTTCCCTTCATCACTGAAATAAGGAGGTGTAGAGCTTCTTTTTGAAACAGAACATAAAAATTGATGAAAATGACTTTGAAAATTATGTGGCTCGCGTTGCAATTTTGTGTGGTGAGAATGAGTTCTACCATATTGCAATTTTGCTACCACAGGGAACATCGGGATAGAAGGGAATAAAATGCACTAGTGGACAGCGTTGTCACCAGAATACTTTTGGATAGTACCTTGTTTCTTATGTGTGTTTACATGAGAAGAAAATGAGTACCTATTTTCTTCACAGGCAAACAAGTCTGCCTTAGAAATAGGCTTAGGGGAAATACTTGTCTGGTTAGTTCGTTCTAGTCTAGTAAGGGAAATTTTGTGGTGGCTCTTTTTGCTGATCTCTGGGCTTTTTCTCATAGTGCAATATAAATATCATAAAAGGAGAACTGTTGTGGCTTCCTATATTTCAAGGTTTCCAATGCCTGCAGGACTAACTTTACTATGACCTTCCACAGAGGCCAAGAAAGAAGAGCTAGGGTGGTGGAGTGGAAGATTTTGTGTGTTTTGCGAAAGCAACCCATGGTAAGCTTTTAGTAAATACTTTCTGAACTGAACTTAATTAAATTTTATTTGATAAAAATAGTCCTGTCTGATGTTTCCTGAAACTATAATAAGGCGATTCCATTTCTATTTATTTAGTTGGATATTTATTTATTTAGTGATAAGAAGCAGCATAGACGTGTGGGGCAAAACCACTATATACTTGAAGTTAGCGGACTCAATTCTAAATGCAGTTTAGTTATTAGCTCGCTTGAGACTTTGAGTACATTAACTCTGATACTCTGTGACTGCATACAAAGCACAGAGAAGGAGGTAAAGAGGACCTGGGAAACTGTCTCCATCTCAACCACACCTGCCCTTGGTTCCCTGGTTCTTTTGGCATCTGAATATTTTAAGGCTCAGTGCATGACCTTTTGAACTCACCTCTTTTGCTTCTTTACTCTTAACTAATCACATCATCTCTCTATGCTCCTCCCCTCTACACACACACACACACACACACACACACACACACACACACAGATTCATTTACACAAAACATTTGGATTCACTTTTCAACAGAAAATGTTAACTTCTAGTTTCCCCAATTAAAAGGCCCAATCATGTGATTATCAAGCTAGGTACACTGAAACAAACTGTAGGTCATCTCTCTGCCCTAAGTTTAATCAAAAGAAACAGAGTAAAAGTGAGATCTGACAATGATATAGAGAACTTGGATAGACTTGTCCATGATACAGTTAGATAGTATTAGTAATTCCTAACCCAGCCAATACCTTGGTGATGACCACCTTCTGCTGAGATCGCCAAAACCGTACCAACCTCTCACAGAGATATAGGAACATGGGACCCACTATCCATTTCCAAGTCTGTAATCAGAGCAAACAATGAAAAAAGGATGTGTTAAGGGGCGGTAGTTGATAAAAGATTCATGGGGACAAAACATTTTAGAAGTCAAGTTCACCTATTTTGGTTTGTTTAAATATTCCATAATAGATTAGTAAATTTCTTCTATAAAGGAATGCATGAAAATATCTAAAGTTAAAATAAATTTTTGAGCCAGTAAAAATGAACATTCTCCTTGGCCACATTGGGGAACTATATCTACAGTATGAAACTTTCCCAAGAGGAACTGCCCACAAGAATGGGATTTCCTCCTATTGTCGCAATAGGAGTTGCAATAACCCTACAGCAGAGTAAGGCTGGTTTCAGAATTAACATTTCTCTAAAGGATAGCATTTCAACAACATCATATTTTTAATGCAACGTTGCAATTACTTTCTCTTGGTCACACAGGCAAAGCTTCATTCTTTGCAAGAGGAGAAATTCCACGCTAGAATTTAGCTCTTCCTCCAATATCCTGGCAAGTTCTAGGAGCTATGCAATGCACTTTCTCTAGGGTTCTCTCTTGTCAGAATCTGCAGTGTTTCAGAACACTGGAATTACCCTGTGGCATTACTGGCTATACAAAAACATTTAGGCCAAACAGATCCATCCTGGGATTCAGTCAGTTAGGTTCCTAGATGAATATCTGAAGTAGCAAAGAATTTTAGAAGTCAATATCATCTAAAATACAACATTCCAGAAGGGATTCCAAGAGGGAAAAAAAAATCCCAGAGTGCTTCCCATAGTCTCTCCTATGATCTTTCTATGAAACTTTTTAAGAAAGTTATTGTTGGAAGTTGAGAGCACCCAAATGTCCCTATCTCCAGCCTAAGTTGAAGAATATCTGCCCGCAAGTCATAAATGCTCTCCTACTGGCCTTCATTTTCATGGGGCAGTTTTTTCAAACGGTCTAGCATCATCCGTCTATGTCCTGGCGGCCACCTGGGGCCCCATTGAATGGAGCCAGATCTTGGACATCGCTTCTAATCTCCCCAGAAACCCAGGAGCTCCTGTGAGGTAGGTGCCTGTGAAGGTAGCAGCACTCTGACTTCAGCTGTCTTCAAGGAAATGTGCCTTCCCCAGCTCATAAGAGGACCTGCAATAGAGTTCCCTTTTAATCCTTTCTCTTGATGTCTGCATGTAGTGGGGGTAGTTCACTGATGTGTCTGCTTGCTTTCATTAATGAGCAAGGATGCTGAAAGATGTTGAGTCCCCAGACAGCATGCAGTTTCTAGAGGAAGAGTACTCCTATATTATGAGAGTCAGAAAAAAGGAAGGAGAAAATGGGATGGGAAATTTGCCTTTATATTATACTGTGTTTAAGGACAAAATAATCATCCTGTTCAGAAGCCCTGTACAAAAGTTGAGTTTTGCTTAGTTTTATACCAATGGCCAGCATAATAACCAGTAAAGTATATTGCTTGCCAATGGGGGAAAAGGTATGAAGATCACAGGGTCCACTGCTCACTCTATGGAATGGAGATATTGAGATTAAACAAAACGGAGTTCTTCAGAGCTCCCAACAAAAGGTAAATATTTCAGCATCTTTCCCCTTGGTCATCCTTGCCACACTCCTGCTCTACCATGAAGGGCCATTGGCATGAACCTGGCTCTGCAGCCTCCTTTATGCCTCATAGACGGGACCTCCTGATACCTAATGGCAGCCCTATGTGCCACCTCACAAATTTCCTTCCCAGCTCTGAAAGCTGTATAGAAAGTCTTACTTCCTGGAATCTGAAGAGGCTCCTGACTCCTTATAAATCATAATCTGAGTTTTCCAACTCAGCTCAGGATGGAATCCCTCTGAAAATCATTAACTGGTATTATTGTGGCCGTCACAACCAGAAGAGAAGAGGTAGAACTTCTTGAACCCAAAAGCACTTTAAAAAACAATACTTTTCCAAGTTTTATATCAGGATGTTCGTAACAGACTAATGTAAAGCTTACTTTTCAAGAACTAATTCTAGACAATAAGCAGAGCAGAAAAACACTGGATACTTATAACATCCTAGCAGTTCCATGACATTCATAACGGACAACTCTATGACATTTGTATCTCTTTCTTAGACACAGTTTGAAGATTGTTGGTAATGAAACTATAATAGCTACAATGAATTGTACATACCATAGGAGGGTTCCCAGAGAACGTTGGGATTGGGCATTTATCTATTTTTCCCCACTGTGAGATGTTTTGATAACATTCTCTTGGCTTGTGTTGCAACAAACTCTCTGCGGTCTGCCCACGTACAATTCGCCTGAGGAGGAAATGTAAGTCCAGACCATTTAGAAACAAGAGATTAAATTCTTAGTTTTCTGAGATTCTGGACATATTTTTATTAGTATTCTCATATGGGTCCTATACTTTTCACTCAAAAGTAATACTTCTTGTCCCCTCCAAATAGATTAGAGGAAGGGAAAGAAAATGCATGATCTTTAGCAATAGAAAAAAAAATATGGGGACTTCCCTGGCGATCCAGTGGTTAAGATTCCACGCTTCCACTGCAGGGGGTGCGGGTTCGATCCCTGGTCGGGGAACTGAGATCCCACATCCCACATGCCGTGCAACGTGGCCAAAAAAAAAAAGAAAAAGAAAAAAAATATGTACAGTGGCACAAAGGATATTTATATGTAATATTATAGAGGGTAAGTTTTGGATCATCAATACATGTTTTCTGAAAGGCAACATTTGTGCTTCTGTTTCAAGTATTATTCTCGTTTATAAACAAACAAATAAAAAGAGAAAAACAGCAAATCTAACAGAGCAACCGCTGGCCCATACAGTACCATTGTGCAAATTAGAACAAGATGCCCCCTCTTTGAGGACAGTCCTAGAGGCAAGAGCTTGGCCAGCAGAGCATGGGCTAATTTCTTTCCCCTTGGCCAGGCACCCTTATGTAGTTGACAACCCATACAACCGTATACAGTAGCCCTGAGGCTTAGTACAAATCCTTTATTTGTTATTTCAAAATTGTCTAAATTCAACCAAAACGTTGAAATCCACTTAAGACGACTTAATTTTGTAGAGATTATGCCATTCTCACAGACATCAACGCTGATGGTGTGTCCCTTGAAGTGCTCGGAGCCCATTCACTTCAATTCAATTAATATTAATTGAGCAACTACTAAAACATAAGACAATCCAGGTTGAGTGGGAACAGAGGGAGGGAGGCACAAAGTTGAGTAAGTCATGTCCCTGACCTCAAGGAACATAAATGACTAGGTCTTCAGAATATATAATAAGAAGAGACACAGAAGGCCCTTTGTAAAAGTTTGTTTGGGGGACCTAAAATTTATTATGCCAGTTGGTATATTCAGAGGATGTTTTAGTTCAAGGTCACTAACCATCGCTTTCTATCCCTAGGTCTTGGGGAAGAGAATTACCATGTATTGAGCATCTATCATGTGCCAAGCCTGGGAAAGGCACGTACACAAATTATTTCAGGTAATTCTGATAACAGGCCTGAAACGTTAAGTATTAGTACTCTCAGTTTACATATGAGGACACTGAGGCTTAGAGAGACCAGATAATTAGAAGCAGAATGATTTGGTGAAAGCAATTCTGGACCCAAGCCAGACAGCCTTGGTTTCACATCCCGCGTCCACCCCTTGCTAATTTGGTGGCCTTGGGCAAGTTATTTAACTTCTTTTGAGCCTCAGTTTCTTCAGCTATAAGATAGGTATCAGTTCCTCATTAAAAGTTCATTTTAGTAATCAATTGGCATGATGCATATAAAACGCCAGACACAAAGTCAGCGTCCAACAAATGATAACTATTAAAGTTCTTAATGCTCAAGTTCACTTGGGGAGAAAGTGATAGAAAAAAAATCTGATTTTCTCCTTCTCTTCTCAATGCCAGGACCGGAAGTCAGAAAACCTGGCTTTTAATCCCAGTTCAGCGGCTACCTAGCCAGGAGACCGAGCAATCAGCCAACCAGCATAAGTAGCAGATTCTCCTCAGATGGAGAACGGGGTACGTATATCTCCTCTGCCTGCTCCAGAGGAAAATACATATCTATGAAACTATACAAACGTAAAGTGGTGGAATTACTAAGCTAGAGAGGGGAAGAAATTCAGTTGTTTTTTTTTTTTTTTTTCTCTAGGATTTTCTGAAACAGCTGGATGATGACCGAGTCCCATTTAAAGATACTCAAATGCTTTTAGGAGAGTTAAGAGAGTCTTTGTCTACACAGATTTTTCAGTGCTTAGAAAGAGATGACCAGGGGTCAGGGTCAGCAAGTTGATCAAGAATGCACTTGAGGACAGGGAACTATATTCAGTATCCTGTAATAAACCATAATGGAAAAGAACATGAAAAAGAATGGATATGTATAACTGAGTCACTTTGCTGTACACCTGAAACTAACATAACATTGTACATCAACTATACTTCAATAAAATAAATTTTAAAAAAAGAATGCACATGAGGGGTTGCCACAGGCTGCTTCTCTCCACCCTTCCCCTTTTCAGGTCTCAGCCACTTCTAGGCTGACTTGACTCAGACCAGAGTCATTGAGCCTTGACACCTACTTCCTCCACCCTTAGTTATCTGGAGCCCCATACCCACTGGGGAACTTCCCAGGCCTGCTTTTGCGTGCAGGTGGCAGAATCAGCTAGTGTGAAAGAGTGGAAAAAGGAAGCCTGGTATGAAAGAAGGGTCCCAATAAGGCAAACTCTCCCAACCACACGTCCAGGCACCGTGTGTCTCTATGAGAGCATTCATCATGGCCTGCCTTAGCCCATCTGGTCTCCAACCCCAGCTATGCCACGGATAAACTGGTAGTGGCTTGGCTGCACACTTCACCTTTTTTAGTCTGTTTCCTTGTCTACAATTTCCCCTGGAAATGGGGATAGTAAGGGCATATCTACCTTTTGGAGATTAAAAGAAACATTTCATGTCTGTAACAAATGCTCAATAGAAGCTAGCTTTTCCCTTTATTATGTTAGGATGCTGGAAGGCAATAACCATGTATTTCTCCTTCTAGTATTCCCCGCAGGGCCTGAGATAGGTCCTCATACACAGTAGGCAATCAGTGAATGATTGGCTTGAATCAAAACTCATTGAACGGGGACTTCCCTGGTGGCTCAGTGGATAAGAGTCTGCCTGCCAATGCAGGGGACACGGGTTCAAGCCCTGGTCCGGGAAGATCCCACATGCCGTGGAGCAACTAAGCCTGTGCTCCGCAACAAGAGAAGCCACCGACTGCAATAAGAAGCCTGCACACTGCAAGGAAGAGTAGCTCCCGCTCGCCACAACTAGAGAAAGCCCACGTGCAGCAATGAAGACCCAACGCAGCCAAAAATAAATAAAATTAAACAAACAAAAAAACTCATTGAACGACAGCAAACCCTTTCACCTGATTAATCATTAACCTCTCTGGTTTGGGAGTTTGTCTAATTTTCTAGGGATTAAGCCACAGGAAACATCGTTGGAGACATCCAAGGCCCTGCCAGCACTCTCAGCGTGCTTTCTATATGCTTGCAAAGATATTCAAAACTTTGGTGTATTTTTCAAGCTTGCTATAAATAACCGCACTATGAATAGTTACGAGTCGGGTACCAGAAACTAAAGTGGTGCTGAGTGGTTTCTGTCAGAGTGACTTCTGTTTTCCCCTCATACTCC
Organism: Balaenoptera borealis; assembly: GCF_965194805.1. Lineage (NCBI taxonomy): Eukaryota > Metazoa > Chordata > Mammalia > Artiodactyla > Balaenopteridae > Balaenoptera > Balaenoptera borealis. The sequence goes on along the minus strand of NC_138881.1, from coordinate 33,859,830 downwards.
CTCAGCAGACAGGCTGACCACACAAAGACAGGGAGGTCACGGTGCCTCTAACAGAGCACCACATCTGGAAACTGATGGACATAAAATACTTGGCCTTGGAGTTTAAATACTCACTCAGCTCCATGGATGGCGAGACCAATGAAGAAGATCACAAAGAGATGGTGTGTGTACCAAAACAGTTCAAAGTAAGACCTCCTGATGGTTTTGGTGGAGGAGGTGATAATCAATATGAGGCAGAGTGTGATGACAACTCCAGTGATGCCTGCCAGCCGGGTCACAGCCACGTACAGGCCTCCTTCAGGATTCTGTAACACACACACACACACACATTATTTGTAGGCTCTCAAACGCAGGGCTACCTATTCATAAAGTGTCCAGTGAATAAGGCAATAGGCATTTTCATCCCCCCTTTAGATTATCCTAACCATCCCCCCAACAGAGTGGTATAGAATTGGAATAGATATTTCCAAATTTAAAAAGTCTCACATGGTTGAGGTATCATAGGAAATGTCAACTGATACACAGAAATAGTTCTAAGGGAGTATCAAATAAAGGATCAACTATATGTCCTAAAAGGGTCTGAAGCTCTTTCTCCCTTTGATTTGAAAAGTGTCATAGTGCTTAGTTTGTAAATGTGTTCTGTGCATGCCTAACATCTTAGGCTGGGTTCCTCCAAAGCAGATCCTGAGATGAGGATTCATGCGTGAGGGATTTAGAAAGAATGTGCTCCGGAAGAAGCTGGTAAGGGAATGGTTAATAGGATAGGAAAGAGGAATGAGTCAGGTAAGAGGGTGATCTCGGGCCAAATCTTCAGCCTGATGCTGCAGGTGAACTGGGGAGGGTAAATTACACCTTAGAGTTTATCCTGACTCAAGGCAAGGAAGCTGGGTTTTCATGGCCTGCACCCATCAGTTATTGGTTAAGAGCTGCTCAGCGAGATAGCTATCCAGGCCCTTTCAGATATGGGCAAAGGGACTTTGGGCAAAGGGACTCCAGTAGCCCCAGGGCAGTCCTTTGAGGAACAAAAGCAAATACAGGAAATTGAAAGTGAAAGCACACAGAAGGGTAGGGGAGCACAGACGTAGTAAAAGTGATCTGAAGAAATCTGGGCACAGCACTGCAGAGTCAGCTCACTTGATATGTTCACACTGCCACCCTTATGTATCATTGTACAATGAACAAGTAAAAGAAAAATTATCCAAGACATTATAGAAAAAGAATTTCTATTTTATTTGATGTGGTTTAATTCTGTCCCTAAATAGACCAGGCAAAATTTTTTATATCAGCCTGAGGGTAATTATTTCTACAAAATCATGGAACTTTTCTTGTAATCTATTCTAAACAGACAAGGAAACATGTTTGGAATTTGGTGTATAGTGAGTGATGTGATTCGGCTATCCTCCCAAACCACTGGGCACATGAAGATGACTTAGAGCTTCTCCCTCTGAGTGTAGAAAGCCTCAGCAACTGCTGGAAGGGAAAAAGTCCTTGCCTGAGGATTCCCCAAATGGCTGCCCCTGGAGCAATTAGCAGAAATAGGCCACCTCTCAGATGTTGTAGGCAAGAAAGAGGAAAAGCATTGCTGCCAGATGTCAGCTGGTGCCTGACCTGGTATTAACACCTCAGCCAGAGGGTTCCCTATTTCACATAAACAATTTCATAGAACACCAACATCAGACAAGGTCATTCTGTCACTGTGATGGACTGACATAAAAACGAGACCACTCTGAAATCTTATCTGAGCCAAGACAAAAACATGGGTGACTGCTGCTTCTTGACCTATTACAGATTTAACCCCATTCTTCTGCCTCCGAGGAAAAAATTATTAAGATACCCAACGCTGGAACTGTCCCCAATTCCTGACCATACCTGATCCAGAGCAAATGCTTGCTTCCTGAAACCCCTCCTGAATCATCTAACACAAGTCCCACAGCAAGCCTTTCTCAACACCCTCCTGAGATGCCCCAGACTTCCTCATAGTGTGAGGTCTCTTTGCTGCAGTAAGTAATAAACCCAACTTTGTTTGACTAGACTATGTTCCTGGCTTTCTTTGACTGTTGGGCATTGCCATGGATAAGCCTGTGTTACTCCAGGCTCCACGTATACACCTTCTTACAGGTGACTTTAAGAAACTGGAGAACATCTAGTGACCCTCTACATATGGGATCAGGAGTGTGGGAGACATGTTCTCTGTGGCCACATTCTTAGAACCTACAGAATTGTCCCTCTGATAGTTAGTCAACTTTTGTCATTGTCATTGTTCTGACCAAGTAGAATTCTTCACTCACTGAAATCTAATCCTCAGTTTTAATGGTCTAGAGAACATCTGAATCAGGAAATAAGAGGCTTACCTTAATTCTTTGTCGAGCAAAATTGAGGTAAGTTTCACCAGGCTTATCTCCAATGTCAGAGAGTGCTATTGAATAAGGGTCAGAATTGTTGACTCGGGCATTGACGCACCACTCCACATTAAACAGATGTGCAATAGTGTGAATCGCTGAAGAGGGCAGAGAAGAGAAACAAAGAGGGTGAAGTGTGTGTACAATTTTATTTGTAGCTGGGTTTCTGGCTGCAGCCCCTGACTCTACGATAAGTTAGTGGAGATTTGATAAGGATCCCTTCTTACACCAATACCACCACCTTAATAATTATAATAATAACACAAAATACACATAAACACATGAATACTATCATATATACATATGTATATATATATACATATATATAAACAATAATAAAAAGAAAGTGTTTAGCTGATAAGGGCTATCTTAAGAAATTCTCAACTTATGGGCTATGGCCCTTGTAGGGTTATTGCAAGAAATCCATGAATCTACATGTTCAACCAAGTATTTGAAAGATGAGTGAATAAAAGCTCTCATATGTGGACTAACAAACAATTTTGATGTTAAAAAGCATGTAAAAGGGTGAATACACTGGGATTTTATCAGAAGAGCCTAAGGGAAAAAAGTTTTAAGACCTGAAGGAATAAATCCTAGTGTTGGGATGGCAGAAAGAGTGGTGAATATTTTTTCACAGAACTCGTTCAAAAAATACATGTCCAATCACCACCTAATCTACCTGCAAAGGCTGATCCCTTATTTTAAAAATATCTTAGAGGGAACACTCTGGTTCCAAGTTTTCTTTGCAATCTCAAATATCTTAATGAACATACCAGTGTGAAGTGCAATCATCCATGCCACCATTTTATGAAAGGTGAGGTTCCTGTCCAGTTGTCTTCGAATCCTTGTTGAGCAGCACTTTGGATTAAAGGGAAAAGAATGAAATCGTAATTGTTAACAAGAAAGTTTTCTCTGTGCCAGGCATTAGACACATATCATCTCATTTAATTCTTATGACCACCCTAAAAACTACATCATTCTACCCATTTGACAGATGAGAACACTGAGGCTCAGATAGATGTTGTCATCTTCCCAAGGTCAAACAGCCAATAAGTGGCATGGCTGGCTTAACCAATGTTTTAGGTTCTCGTACTATTAACATAAAAAGCCTCTCATGGAATCCATTGCTTAATTGTATAAAATATGAATTTGGACAGAAAACATCTAACTACATAGTTTCTAGCTCAGATTAATGTATTCAATAACGAGGGCACATAGAAATTTTAAAAGGACAGGGCTGCCCTCAAAGACCTGAAGGTCCATGGGGACACAGACAAGTGAACAGTTCTAGAACAAGTGAATAGTTTTAGAATAGCACCCTTCCAGGACATAGACACTATGAGAGGAGAGAAAAAGTGTCCACCTGCATATGTTGATAGAGACAACATAACAAGGGAGATCATTAACAAAATAATCATAGCAAAAATAATAATAGTACTTACAAAGAACTTGTGCAAGGAGCTGCTTTAAGTGCTTTTTTAATTGTTTTTTAAATTTTTGACCGCACCGTGCAGCACACGGGATCTTAGTTCCCTGACCAGGGATCGGACCTGCGCCCCTGCAGTGGAAGAGCAGGGTCTTAACCACTGGACCACCAGGGAAGTCCCTAGGAGCTGCTTTAAGTGTTTTACATGCATCGACTCATTTCATTCCGACATTAATCCTATGTGGGAGGTACCATTATTATCACCACATGACAGATGAGGAAACAAAGGCATAGAGGAGTTACCTTCCCTTAGGTTGCATAGTTAATAAGTGACAGAGCTGGGGTCTAAACCCAGGCTCTCTGATGCCAGAGATATCAACATATCTATACATGCCAAACGATTTTCTTTTCTACTTCCAGACTAATTGTTTTGAAACTTTTGGGGGGAAAGATACTTGCTCCTGCATGCTGAATTTGAAGAAAAGGAGTGTGGTTTTGTCATGGTCTCTACACTGTCTCCATTGTTCTACCCTTATCATCATCAAAATGGATCATCAAAAATATGAAACAGTAGATTTCAATGCCTCTTATCAGCTTGAGCAACAAACTGTTAGAGAAAAGTTAACCACGTGCCAGATAAATGGAGAGATGTGCTTGGTAAATACAAGGTCCATTCAGTAATAGTCTGATCTTAATAGGTGGTTTAAAAAAATGCTATTTAGTATGAAATACATACATTTTATTAGAAGAAAAAACGGAGACTCTTAGTCACTAATGAGTTAATAGAACTAACTAAGGTCCTACCAGGGCACCAATCCCTCATTTTTCCAAGCCACCCTCTATAGTGTGGTCAGGAATGGCAAACGCATCCAAAGAGAAGCCATAAGCCATGATTATACGGGACTTCCAGATATAATTTCCTCATCATTTCCTGACAAAGGGGCAAGATGGCTGGTTGGTGGCGTAGAAAGGGAGGGCTTTGCTGCCTGTGATTGCCCAGGGCTTTTTTCTCCCTCCCTACCATGCAGAAACCATTTTTATGCTTTTGAGTCACCTGTGAATTACCGCCAGCCACCTACTAATGACCCAAGCTGCCATCATGCACAACAGCTTCCTCACCAAACAACTGCTCTTCTTTTTGCCATTGACTTCTAGAGGGAAGTTCCTCTGTTACTCTCAACTAGAGCCTCGCTCAATCTCAATAAGCTAACATTCAAGTGCAAGGGAGATGACTGAGTTATCTCAGCAGCTTGCTATGCTCGATTCAAACTGTGAGAGCAAAAAAACTCAAAACATTGAGAAATGGAACAAAGAAGTGCATATTTAATGGGGCATAACATTAGCTTCTGTAACATGAGTGTTACGGAAACTTTAAAGTTCTATTTTATGTACACCTGGTTTCACCACAAGTGCCATGAATGAATCTGAATTAGATATTTATATGCAGTTTGAGAGAAATTGCAAAAGCCAGCCTTGAATCTACAGAACTCAGACAAAGAAACTGACAGTAATGTTGAAACCTGGTGAAAGTAGAATATGCGACAAATATGAAGGACACCACTGGATTTGTACAGCCCTGTCTATAATTTTGAAATTACATGTTTATCTTCTATCTCGTCCATAAAACTCTAAGCTCCCTGAGCTCATGGCTCATCCACGTCTTACTCTCTACTCACTCTATGTCCGCTGTGCTTAGCATATAGTTGGCACTCAACAAATATTTGTTAACTGACAACTCATTAGTTGACAGGCTTAGTCCATTAACACACTTTTAGAATATCATTCATTTTCATTCTTACACTTGCATTATCTCACCTGCTTTTTAGCTAAAAACAACAACAAAAATTAAAACAACAACTATGAGACAGGAAGTCCAAGAGCCTTGCCCTGGACCACATGGTCAGATATAGAGCTACATCGAGGGCATCTGACTTTCAGGCTATATAAGGTTATAGAAAAGAGCTCACTCTCCTGCCTTCCTGTTTCTTTCTGATCTTCAGACTAGAACTTCCATCCAAGTTGAGGTTATTAAGGCTTCTCTGGGGACTTCTGTATGCTGAGTCCCACCATTCCCCATTTCCCTCCACAGAGCGGGCTCAGGGTCTTTACCCTTATTTTTCCTGGGGTGGGCCAACCCTGCGGTTTTCTTTCTCCAGCTAACCAGAAGGATTATAAAGCCAAGTCTAAAGGATTAAGACCACTAGAAACTGAAGTTCTGTGACTGTTAAGTTTGCATAAAGGCCTACTAATAAATCCTTGAAGTCACAACATCCTTGTCACTTCTAGCCTAGGTTATTCAGCCTGCCCAAATATTCATATATACATGATGGACTTTCTAAGACCATAGGACCACCACAAGAGAGTTTTGAGTTTAGGTGGCATGTAGGAAAGTGAACAGGCTCTGGAGGCACAAGCACCTGGGTTGGAATCCCAACACTCTCAATGAATTTCATCCCCACCTCACTGGCCTGACATGCAGATTTCACGAGGTGAGGTCTAGGAAGACTCAATAAGTGGCAGGTGTTATAATTTCCAACATTAGTCACAGCATGTGTACTCATTTTAATCCCAATCAGAATAGAAGGTTCTTTGCCCAGTTCACATTTCAGATTGGGAAATCTGGAGGAGGGACACACCCCATCTGTAAAAGAATCTTACTTGCTGCTAATTTTTAAAAATATTTTCTTTGACATACAGGTCTCTCTGGTTAGAGAGTTGAGTTTCTCTGCAATTTGAAGAGCAGCCTCATTTCACCCCTGTCTTTAGAGACCCTCATGAGGATCTTCCCTGCTTTTAGGCCACAGGAAGCCTAAAAGTGGCCATTACAACATGTGCCACTCATGGGATATGGCCGCGCAACGGCATCGCAATTTGGGCCTGTGGGGTAACAAGGATTTCTTAACAGGCTGTCCTGGCGAAAACACCGCCTGTTTCTCAGAGTTTACTTCCTCTAAATAGAAAGTATTTGAACAGGGGGTGGGGGGAGAATAAAAAAGCTACAGTCTCCGAACTTCATTTAGCAAATGTTCATTGGGCACCTGCAATATACCAGATGTTGTACTTTACAGGTGGCTCATCAATAAAACTTTTCAATTACCATATGATCCAGCAATCCCACTCCTGGGCATATATCCGGACAAAACTATAATTCAAAAAGATACATGCACCCCTATGTTCATAGCAGCACTATTCACAGTAGCCAAGACATGGAAACAACCTAAATGTCCATCAACAGATGAATGGATAAAGATGTGGTACATATATACAATGGAATACTACTCAGCCATAAAAAGAATGAAGTAATGCCATTTGCAGCAACATGGATGGACCTAGAGATTATCATACTAAGTGAAGTAAGTCAGAAATAGAAAGACAAATACCATATGATATAACTTATATGTGGAATCTGAAATATGACACAGCTGAACCTGTCTACGAAGCACAGACAGACTCACAGAGAGAACAGACTTGTGGCTGCCAAGGGGGAGGGGTGTCGGGGAGGGATGAACTGGGAGTTTGGGGTTAGTAGATGCAAACTATTACATATAGAATGGATGAACAACAAGGTCCTACTGTATAGCACAGGGAACTATATTCAATGTCCTGTGATAAATTGTAATGGAAAAGAACATAAAAAAGAATGTATATATATATGAATAACTGAGTCACTTTGGTGTACAGCATAAATTAACACAACATTGTAAATCAACTATACTTCAATTAAAAAAAGAGAAAACTTTTCAATCAAATGGAGTTCTACCTCTGTGGTTTCTTAGGTTAAAAAGATGATTTTGGAAATCCTTGTAATCAATGCCTACTGTTAGTTGGAGCCTGCTAACCCTATATTAGTAAATCAAGTATTGTATAGTTCTCAAAGAAAAAGAATCTCCTTAGGATCAATGTGAATTTAGTAAGACTAGGGAAAACGAGGCAGAGCTCAAGGCAAGTTTTGTTATTGGCAGTTTAGATCACTTTCCTTCACCCACTTAGTCTTCGATTACCAATTAAGTATTAACATCTCAGCTATACATTTAAGGTCCTAGTTTACCAGCAAAGCTCCAGCCTGACCTCAGACACCTGCCCTTTAAAATCCCTACACTCCCATCAAAGTAGATTGCTTGCTTCTCTCCACTATAAATGACGTCTACTTAATAGGTAATTTTTTTAAAAAGCTAGTTAATATAAAAAGAACATCTTATTAAAAGGAAAAAGAGGGGCTACTAGTCACTAATGAGCAGTGGAATGGGTCCCACCAGGGTATCAGTCCCTAACTTTGGAAGAGCTGCCCTCTATGGTGTGGTCAGGAATGGCAAACACATCCAAAGAGAAACCACAAGTCATGATCACACAGGACTCTCAAGGATATGATTTCCTCACCATTTCCTGTGCTTTTGGCCGTACCGTTTTCTCCATGTAGAAAGTCTTTCTCTCTCCTTTATATCTCATACAGGCTTATTTTATCCTTATATGCCCATATCTGATGCCACCTTCTCTAAGAAGCCTTTTTTCATCCCCTGCGCCACCTGATATAATTTCCCCCTCCTTTGATGGATCCCCTGTAGCTCCTTATTTGTAACATTTTGTGGGACCCATCATATTTTGCTTTGTATCGTATTAATTTGAGTACATGTGCAGATTCCAAGTTCCTCTTTTCTCATCTTTGTATAACAATATCAATAAGAAATTCGTATACCATTTTATAGATTACAAAAGCTCTTCCTACATAATCTTTTTTTCTTCTAGCATAGTATATTAGGGGCTCTCTGGATTGTTGAAGTGAGGGTGAAAGAGCCCGGGCATTTAGAAAGCTCTGAACTCCTCAATTCCATGGACATAACACCTGTCACATTCATTACATAGTGACTCATAGCTCATTGATCCCATCTTCTTTGGATATTATCCACAAAAGAGATTTTCTCTGACTTAAAAATTTTGAAAAACATGGCACTGTGAGATTAATTCCCAAATTTCACATCAGTCTCATAAATCTCTGTTTATATACATATACATATATGTCATATGATGTATATCTGTCTGTGTGTGTACATGCACATGTACTTTATTGCTACTGTTGAGGTATATGTTGATTGGTTGTTGTTTTCTTTTTGTTTGTTTGTTTGTTTTTAATGTCTGTTCCAGGTTAAATGGCTATCGCAGGGAGCTCCACCAACAAATAATATAAAAATAAACTAGAGAATCAATCATTGCTTGGCTCGTGAATATTGTACAGAGGTTGGAATCCTCACAAAACCTAGGTTTGCTTTTCCTATTGATACAGCCACTATGGAGAACAGTATGGAGGTTCCTCAAAAAACTAAAAATAGAACTACCATACGACCCAGCAATCCCACCACTGGGCATACACCCTGAGAAAACCATAACTCAAAACGAGTCATGTACCACAATGTTCATTGCAGCTCTATTTACAATAGCCAGGACATGGAAGCAACCTAAGTGTCCATCGACAGATGAATGGATAAAGAAGATATGTCACATATATACAATGGAATATTACTCAGCCATAAAAAGGAATGAAACTGAGTTATTTGTAGTGAGGTGGTTGGACCTAGAGACTGTCATTCAGAGTGAAGTAAGTCAGAAAGAGAAAAACAAATACTGTATGCTAACACATATATATGGAATCTAAAAAAAAAAAAAAAGAAAATGGTCGGAAGAACCTAGGGGCAAGACGGGAATAAACATGCAGACCTACTAGAGAATGGACTTGAGGATATGGGGAGGGGGAAAGGTAAGCTGTGACAAAGTGAGAGAGTGGCATGGACATATATACACTACCAAACGTAAAATAGATAGCTAGTGGGAAGCAGCCGCATAGCACAGGGAGATCAGCTCGGTGCTTTGTGACCACCTAGAGGGGTGGGATAGGGAGGGTGGGAGGGAGACGCAAGAGGGAGGAGATATGGGGATATATGTATATGTATAACTGATTCACTTTGTTATAAAGCAGAAACTAACACACCATTGTAAAGCAATTATACTCCAATAAAGATGTTAAAAAATAAAAAAGGGGGCATTGAGCTTGATGGCCTTCGAAATTCTGAGGAACTCAAACTTTGTAAATGTTGGTTCTTACCGCACTGGAACCCCTGAGGGAAGACAGCAGATTTCGACATACTGGCAGCAGAATCAGCATGCAGTTGAAATTCAGGCAGGCTGCAGGGGCCCTGGCCAGTGCCAGCGCTGACTGGAAAAGGCAGGATAAGAAGCAGGGTGACTCCTGTGCGCCCAGGACACCACCCGCCCCACTTGCCTACACCCACTCCCCCAGGCTTCCCAGCATGAGGCCCACACTCAAGAGATATCAAGTTATCTGGGAAGGAAGGTCCTTTAGAGCCAGGGCTCTTCTTCATCATAAATGAATAAAATGTTGGGGTGGGGAGCAAGGGCCAGATTAAAATAAATATTATGAATATTTTCAAACATAAAGAGAATTTGAAATAATTTCACAATGAATACCTGTTGACTCATCTCCAAGATTCTACCTTTTACATTTTACAGTGGTTGCTTTAGCACACGTCTATTCATCTCTCCATCCATCTACCCATCCCTCTATCCATCCATCAACGCATCTTATTTTTGATGCATTTCCAAGTAAGTTGCAGATATCGGTTCACTTCCTCTTAAATATTTAAGCATGCATATCATTAACTAGAGTTCAGTATAGAAATTAGGTCTTTGTAAAGAAGATTTTCTTAGCACATAGACTAACCTCAACAGTAACTAAGTTCGTATGGTGTAATGCTTTGGCATTATAATTGTTCTTTGTAATGCCTAAAGAAATTGCATATTTTGGAGGAGGAAAATGCAAAGGGAAATCATCCTTTTCAGCATCAACCTGAATAAGTTAACAACAATTATAATAATGTAGTGTAATTATATGTTATAATTATTTATGCATATGATGCATAATACATATTATAATTAGTATTATTAAGTAATGGTTTCAGTATGATGTAACAAGTGATATCCTCTGGGGGCAGCCGTAATTGTACTTATCTTCTTATTTACATTTATGATGAAGAAGAGCCCTGGCAGTTCAAGGAAACTGAGAATGTTATTGGACCCAAGAAAAGTCAGGGGCCTTTGCTCTGCCAGTCGAGTCAAAGAACGTGATCTTTGGGCAAGTTCCTCAAAGGCTCCATATGTAGGGAGAGGCTTATTTCCTGAAGATTATTTCATAACATGTCATTAGGAGCAGGGCTTTTCATGCACAAAAGTTAGTAGGAATCGGATGATTTAGAGAATATAGGAAGTCCCACTTGTGCCACCTGGATCGATCTTTCCAACCTGGCCATCCATTCCGGAGTCAGTATTAGATTTCTCCTTCAAGCTAAACAGTAGCACAGTAGTTCTTGGGAGGGGAAGGATGCTGCTGGGACCCTCTGCCACACTTCTGTCTGTCCCACACTGGAAGGCCTAAAGACTCTTGCTCAGGGGGTTGCAATGGAGGGAGTGAGGCCGATGGTGCTCTTTGGGTTGGTCAGAATATTTCTTTAAAGTGTTAAAAGGAACAGGAACAAGAATCTCTGATTAGACATGGGAGCCAGTCAATACTGCGGGAGATGGAACTTATACTTACCCCAAGAAGTTTTCGAGTGTAGAAGAACTTATCTGGAATATCATAAACCCGGTAGTACCAGACAAAGAGGAAGACGTTCATCCCCAGCCACACCAGCTGCGCAAACAGAAGTGGTTGCGTGAAGTTTTCATGTTTCAACAGGTAGATTTCACAGCAGTTTAGAGTCAGACCAGGGTCAGGACTTTCCCAAGTACAGCCTTTGATTAAGGTGGTTACAAAGCCAGCTCCTTCCTGCAAGAGTGTCACTACACTTCTCTGTAACTAACATTTCCTCCCTGTGTTGTCCCCCGTGATTGTTATACTACTTGGGCAGTATGCCGAGTTATTATCTATCTCCCCTCCTTTCTTTCTCCTCCTTTTCGATTGATAGATGACAGCAGGTGACTCTTCTTACAAAGAGAAGGGAAAGGAATCTGTTCCTGTGCTGTCCCCTGCACCAGCAGGACTTTGCGTTTGATTCTCACAGGTGTGATTACCTCTCCCCGCCACACAGCGTGGCGCCCCAGCTAGTGGAGGTTCTCATCAGCTAAAATGACAAGGCCTTAATTCTACTTGGTAAGTTTTGCTTCACTTTTGCAAGAGGGAATATTCAGCATCAATGAGGGAATGAGAGGCATGGGATTTTTTTTAAAAAAGGGAGATCCTTCTAGATTGTGACTGCTCGTTTCATCCCAAGCACTGACTGCATCAAATGATGGCTCTACCCAGTCCTGCATCTTCAGCTCCACAGTAGGCATCTGTTCTTAACTGTGCTTTGAGGCTATTTGATGTCCTTCGATGCTTGAGAATAGTCTCTCTTTATAAAGAGGAAGGTACTAAAACCACTTCTCCGTTTCCTAACCTTGTCATTTTTACTCTTGCCTTCCAAGCTGTGTCTTCATTTTCAAGTATATGAGTGTATAATTTAGATAGAGGTCACTTCCTGGGGAAAACTGTGGTAAGAGCTAAAAGTGTATATATTTGAACTTATTTTTTATAGGAGTAATCTGTTCTTCAAATGGGGATAAGAAATCAACTTAACGGCTTGGAGTCCTCAGAACAATTCTGTATTGCATTCGAGTGTTGATTTGGCTTAATTTTTTTTTAATGACAAAATATTTGTGATTTTTATTTTATCTGTGCCACTCGTTTCTCTCTACCTCTACAGCTCAAAGAGTCATATTTACTTCATGATAAATTCTTTCAAAAAATTCATACATAAGTGTTCTTTTTAACATCTGGGTAATGCTTTAATTGGCTATTTGGAAAAGCTACTTATAAATCACTTTTCTATCTTCCCAATTGTCCGTGATTGCTTTGCTGAGACCACCGTCTTAGAAAAATAGTTGATCTATGTTATGTTAAAAACTAAAGAAGTCATCATGTCTGTTCGAAAATTAGCCATATCTTTACTTACAAAAATTGTTTCTCAAGACAGATTATATTGATTTATATACAGCTAAATATAATATGTATCATATATATGCTATACATATGTGTCTAGATAGTTTTTTTTCAATTCCCTTCCCTTAAATTTTTAAAAACCTCACAAATAACTAAAGTTTACCTCAGAGGAAAGAAGATACTTTTTTTAAAAAAGAAAATTGAGAACTTCAGTTATTTTTGGTGTAATTACTGAAATAAAGGCTAATTTCCCATACATGAGCCAGTCTTGCATTTGTTATTTGGAAAACTGTATAAAATTTCAGTTGCCCATTTTTAGGTGGTAGAAATACATAAAAAATAGAGAAACTTGCCTCTGAGTAAACATTAATAAGTAAGCAACTCAGATTCAAGGATCATTAGCATGAAATGTCTTCTACTCCCACTGTGAAATGCTGGCTAATTTATTACTCCTAAAAACTCCAGAAATAAACTAGGTGAAGTGAGCCCCCAGATACATTCTTTCCATTAATAAGTTTGGAAGAATGGACTCACTCTGCTTACAGATGGATGCATGTTCACATAATAAATCAGTTTCAACACAATTTCTCAAACAAAACAAACAAAAAAGCTTCGTTCTATTTTCATTTCTAAGAGAACCCAGACAAGTCAGAGAATTTGTAATTTCATTCTCATTAGTACTTACAATGACGAAGATGGAGAGGCCCTCATTCACAAACAAGTTCCCCATGGTGGCAGACGTTCAGTGCCTCGAGTGTGTCTTTCTTCTCTGCTATGCTTCTTCTTCCCATGAGGAAATGAAGACAGCAGCCTTGGGGCAATCTGTTTCCTTTTCTAGTATCAGAAATTAGCTAATCATTGGTTAACTGTAAAGCTTGTCTCCATAACAAATTTAAATCTTTAACCACAAAAAAATGACAGAAAAAAAGTCTACAGTGATCCAATCACAACTAAACATAGTGGGAAATGAAACTAATTTCTACAACTGAGAGGCAAATAACAGTGCAATTCATGGTGTTTTACACTGTGAATTAATTTTTGGACTGATCGGTTTTCAAGTGGCAAGTTTTAAAAAGTCACCCAACTAGCCATGACTTTGGGCTAGGAAAAAACATTAAATAGATGTGATATCTTTTGACAGGCTGGAACAGCATTTACAGTCTTGCTGAGAAAGATTATAACAGTTGCGATAGCTGATATTTATAGAATGCTTACTTTGTGCCAATTTTCTAAGATATGTATGTGTGCATGTAAATACATGTGTATGTACATATATACACACACACGTATGTATATATGAGTTGATACATATCTATGTGTGTGTCTATACACAGAGACACCCATACACACACATACGTAAATTCAGTATATAAATAAATTAATTTCATACTAACAATTCAACACTATCAAGTAGTTTCTATTATTATGATAACATTTACAGATGAGGAAACTGAGACCCAGAGCAGTTAAGTTACTTGGCCAAGGTCATGCAGTTAGGAAACCGTGCAGTTGGGATTTGAATCCCAAGCAATTTGGCTATACTTTTAACCACGATACCAGAAAAAAAAGCCTGACGGTGGCAAACACATCCCAAATCACTCCTAATACAAGCATGGGAAAAGAAAACATAACAAATAGACCAAAATGTTTGAATGACTGTAGTATTCCCAGGCGGACATGACATTTTTCTAGGCAAGGCAGATAAACAGGGTCAGAACAAAGGTATGTCAGATGTGGTAGATGCCAAAGTCAGATTTAGCATTTTTTTTTCCTCTGACTCCCATCCAGTCTTTAGGACATGAAAGAGACAGAAGGGTAGGATGGTAACCCCTAATTGCATCAGGGTGCTTGTACAACAGCTAGAGTGAATAGAGAGGTAAAAGAAGAAACTAGAGGAGCAAAAGGGAACAAGAGAAGAAAAAAGAGAAGGAGAGGCCTGAACTCTTTGGGTTATTGTCTATGAAGCACTTGAGACAACCTGCAGAATTATGACCGTGAGTAAAGTAATATTGTTTTTCACTTTTTAATATTTAAGGAAAGGTACTCAACTGTGACTTTCTGCATGGCTCTTGAATCATACGTAACCCACATAAAGGACAGTCAGCTCCCTGGTTCAGTTACACACAGAGATGAATTCAAAGACACACAGTTAGACAATCAAGTTATATGGCAGTTATTTGCCTCTCTGCTCTGGGATTTCTTCCTCAGCCTTTACTTGCTCTGTTCTGTTTCAGATGGCGGATTAGGAGCACCCCCCGTTTTCTGCTTCAGGTGGCATCTTGGAAGTGGTTGCCTTTCCACCGGAAGCTCCAGCTCCCATCAGTGAGCCTTCCCCTCTGTGGCCTGAGCTCCTGCTGGCCATCACCACTGTGGTTCCAGCTCCTGCCAGATGGCCCTGGCTTCTGGGCTTGAGTTACACCACCTCCTGCCAGGTTTCGTCCAACCCGGAGGGCGGTCACCACTTCCTGTAGTTGTTAATCTTTATGTTGCCTCTGCACCCACGTTGGGATTCTCCACTTTCCCATCATTCATGTAACAAATCCCTGGGGTAAAATTCCCTCTTTTGAAATAGGGTGGTTTCCGTTTTCCTGACTGGACTTTGCCTGATACAGAAAGTAATTCAGACCTGTACTCATTTTCTTGTGGAATTAAAGAAGTGAGGCATATATGCCTAATAAGGAATAAAACACCTTACAATCTGCTCTCCCTCTTTCTGTTACTCTCAGATTCTTTCACAGTGATGACTGCTGCCCTATCAGGCTCTTTGAAACTCTTTGAAAGTCTTCCCCTCCCGACCCCTCCTCTCTTTTCTCTTTCCCAGCCTACTGGTTGATCTTGCCTTACTCTATCTTAATCTTCAAGTCTCTCCCACATTTTTTCATCTACCTCCTGAGGTCCGTGCTCTGCTGGGGAAGCAATGGAGAAGGGACCCTGGATACTCATATACTAGGAAATAATGTTCCTCGAATATTTCCCAACTTCTTTCCCCTCCCTCCACAGTTTGAGAAGAAAATTCAAAAAAGAAAGAATATTTCTGTGGGTGATCAACCATTCCCTCCTATGGCTTTTTTTTTTTCTCCTTTATAAAAGTAATCACAGGGCTGTGAGTAGAGCTGTCTTACGAGCCTTAAGAACTTCAATCAGTTTCACAGCTGGAGGAAGAGAGCTCAGTTGCAATGAAGAGTAAAATCTTTCTTTTATGGAAAGTAACTTCCCTCTTGAGAACACTGTCTCAGTGAATTTCAATGTCCTCTCCTCTTGAAAAGACAAGCAGAGGGTTTGATAAGGGAGCAACAGGTACTGGTTGACTGGTATGGCCTGGACACCGAGGATGAAGAGAATTGAACCTCTGTGCGTTAGCTGACAGTCTATCTTCTCCCAGTCACTTCGGCTTCCACTGCCTCCTAAACTGTTAATGTCAAGTTAGACTGTGATGAATGTAAGGAAGTATTCACCCCTTCTAGCAGGCAGTAATGACCAACACCATCAGGCTTGTGATTGAAATCCTAGACGCCTCTTGAAATCCTAGACGCCTCTTGTTCCTGGTGATGATGAAAAATGGATTTGTGTTCCTTTTATCTCTACTGTGCATGCTATTCTTTTCAGAACTGCCATGATTCCACTCTCTGTGCATCCATGAGTTACGTGGCCCCAGTTTCCTTGCTTAAGGATGACCAATGAGAGGACTTCATCTCCCTAGATACAGTGATTGTCCCAGGGGTGGGCATTTGACCCAAAAGAGGCCAATGAGAGTTATTTGCATGAGGAGGGAGTTGTTAGGGACTATGGAGGAGAGTGGGTGAAGCTTTTCTTTCTTTGTGAATGATGCATGCCTGCTGCTGCCATAGACCATCTCTATTACCTTGTGCTAAGAAGCTGCATAAGAATTACGCCAACACAAAATCAGATCAGTAGCTGGGGAAGGATTGAGAGGTTTGGAGACAAATACGATGACAAGGTTTGCATTCTTGGGTCTGATCTACCTGAGACACTTGGACATCTCAGTTATTCTTACAGATTGGGTTCCCTGGAAGTACACTCTGAGGTGGAGATTAGTGTTCAGGAGTTTGATCTGAGAGTGTCCTTGGAGGTACACACCCGTGGAAAGGAAGGAAAGATAAGAAAACAGGAGTGGGCAGAAGGAGAAGTTGAATTATCATCTGGTCACAAGAAGGCCTCTGCAATCCTCTGGGCACCACTACCATTTCCTGCTGTAAAAAAACTTTGAGTTGGCTTTCTACCACTTATATCTAGAAGGGTTCCTACTAAAGCATGGTGTAATGAAACCCACTTTAATTCCATAGCCATGGTCTCAAAGGTTAGTGGAAGTTGAATAAGGCGGCTGGAATGGGATCCAGACGTTCTATTTCCTGTTTGAAGGAGAAAATAACAAAGTAAAAGAAGAGACGATCAGGGAAGAAGAGGCAATTTTCTGATGTAGGTGATTAAAAGCATCAAGAACATGGTTTTACCTGGTATTGTATTTATTAGAAAGTGAAAATGTCTGGTGGTGAGGATTTTAAATTTAGCTCTTTAGGTTAAATGTGATTTGCATACATTTATTCATGAGAATAAGGAAGAAAATGAGGAAAGCTTACATATTTTCTCCTACTAATCATTGATTTGAATTTAAAACTTTCCAGTATGCTTCCTGTGTAAATTATTTTCTCTTTTTCTCTTGAAAAAAAATCTATTTTTACAGACTTATCTTGGTCTTAACAACAGCTAACATTTGTAAAGCATTTTACACATGCCCAGTGCCTTATGTGCTTTATCTCATTTACTTTTCATGACCACACTATAAGGTGTGCAAAATTATCATATCCATTTGAAGTAGGATGAATATTGGCCCCCCCCACCCAAAGATGTCTAGGTACTGATTCCCAGAACCTATGAATATGCTACTTTACATGGTTAGAAGGACTTTGCAGACATGATTAAGTTAAAGATTTTGAGATGGGGAGATTATCATGAATGATTCCGGGTGGACCAGTGTAATCACAGGGGTCCTTATTAGAAGGAGGCAGGAGGTTCAGAAGCATTGAGACAGGATGTGAGGGATGAAGCAGAATTCAGACAAGAAAGAAGATGCTGTGCTGCTGACTTTGAAGATGAAGGAGGAAAAGCCATGAGCCAAGGAGTGCGAGAAATGCAGCTCTAGAATCTGTAAGAGGCAAGGAAGTGGATTCTCTTCTGGAGCCTCCAGAAGGAATGTAGATCTCCTGACACCTTGATTTTAGCCTGGTGAAAGTGATTCCAGACCTCTGACCTCCAGAACTGTAAAAAAGTAAGTTTGTGCTGTTTTAAGCTGGTCATTTGTGGTAATTTGTTACAGCAGCCATAGAAAACTCATACACTTTACAGACCAGAGAGAAGAGCTGCAAAGAGAGAAAGTAGCTTGCCCAGAATCCCATGGCTGCCTGACACCAGAGCTGAGATTTGAATCTGGGCAGTCTGATGTATCACTGCTTATTCGAGCCACCAGAATCATTTTGTAAAGCTAGGGCTTCATTGTCAATAATAAAATCATTTTATGAGCATCAGCTGCTGTCCCAAGACCCCTGGATTGAACTCTGCTCTCCTGCTGTCGGTTGGCAACACATATTATAGCTCTTCCCCACAGGACTGATCAGAATAGCCCTTGATTTTCAGTCTCCTTCTGACAGCCTATATGTTGCTGACAGTTTCCTGCAGTAACCATTGGCGTGCAGAACCAGCTCAGCCCAAGAAGCCCGAAGTTTGTTGAGCCACAAGCGTTAGGTCCCTACTACCAGTTTCTGCGTATTTCACCTTGACCTGAAGCACGAAAGCTCTGTCTCTGTGTCTCCACTATCACTTTTCCTTGCCCCAGGATGTATCTGAGCTCTCATAGCCCCACTTTGGGCAGTTAGCAAGGGCTCATCCTGGTGAAGATGTTAACCAGTCACTTAAGTGTTGGCCACGTATGCTAACACATATATATGGTATCTAAGGAAAAAAAAAAAAAGGTCATGAAGAACCTAGGGGCAAGATGGGAATAAAGACACAGACCTACTAGAGAATGGACTTGAGGATATGGCGAGGGGGAAGGGTAAGCTGTGACAAAGTGAGAGAGTGGCATGGACATATATACACTACCAAACGTAAAATAGATAGCTAGTGGGAAGCAGCCGCATAGCACAGGGAGATCAGCTCGGTGCTTTGTGACCACCTAGAGGGGTGGGATAGGGAGGGTGAGAGGGAGGGAGACGCAAGAGGGAAGAGATATGGGAACATATGTATGTGTATAACTGATTCACTTTGTTATAAAGCAGAAACTAACACACCATTGTAAAGCAATTATACTCCAATAAAGATGTTAAAAAAAAAAAAAAGAGTCAAGTGTCGGTTCTTGTAGGAATGCCGGTATTGTAATAGGATTTTCTCCAAGAGAAAAGGCATATTCGTTTCACACGACCCTGAGGTCTAGCTCCCTTGATTGTTTCAGCAAATGATGTCTAGCCTAAGAAAACCAATAGTGTCTGACTGCTTGCTAAGGAGAAATTGAATATGTTTCATGTAAACACGTGTAGTCACATATATAGCCACAGTACAATTATCAAAATTAGGAGCTATAACACAAATACAATATTATTGTCTAATCTACAGTTCATAGTCAGAGTTTACCAACTATCTTAATAATGCTCTTTTTGTGATTTTTGTTGTTGTTGTTTTTGTGCTCTAGAATCCAGTCTAAGATCATGCATGGAATCCAGTTGTCATGTATCTCTGGTCTCCTTTCATCTGGACCAGTTCCTCAGCCCTTATCTTTTTTTTTCCTGATTGTGGCATGCTTGAAGAATATAGACTGGTTATTTTATAGAATGTTCCTCATTTGAGGTGTGTATTGTATTCATGACTAGACTCGGTTATGCCTTTTGGACAGGAATATGCTAGAAGTGGTGTGTGTCCTTCTCAGGGCATCACATCAGGAGGCACATGAGGCACATGATGTCAGTTTGTCACATTGCTGGTGATGACCTTGCTCTTAGGAAATACACACAGAAATATTTAAGAGTAAGTGTAGGCAATTTATTTTCAAATGGTTCAAAAAAAATAATATGGAGAGAGAATGATCATGGAAATCTGACAAATGGTAATAGTTGATAAATCTGGGTCAAGAGCACACTGGATTTCTTCGTCCTATCCTGATAACTCTTCTGCATGCTTGAAATTATTTTAAAATAAAGCAGTTAAAAAATCTGACATATTAGAAGCTGTCTTCAGTGTACAGATTGCTCTGGGAGCTGGGGAGCGTTAGTTTTGGGGCGACGTTGCTCTTTTGTTGGGGAAGGCACTCTGATGGGCTTTTTGGCGATTCAAAGGCACTGCCTGGTCTAGGGGTTAGAGGTGGAGTCAGAGAAAAGCTAAGCTACTCAGCACAATAAAACGAAAGGATGATGTCCTTGGGTGGAGAAACTTACAGGGTTACCTGATGTGAGGCTTGCACTGGAGACTGTGAAAGAGAGCGTCATGGCGGATAGATGTGGTTCTCACGGAGATGAGGAACAGGCCCCAGAAGAGGACAGAATGTCTGGCCCAAGAGAGGACATGGGCAATCAGGGACTTTCCTGTTCATGGTGATGATCTGAGAGAACAGGGCCACACACTAATGATTGTCGGTTTTCCCTTTCCTATATTGTAGTTCCTTTACGTTGTTTCTATGTCTTCACTAAAGCTGACTGACCAGCACAACACAGCATCAGCCTTGAATTAATGGTCATCTTGAGGGATAAGGCGGAAGCTGGCCAGAGGGTGAAATAGACTAGAAGGGCCTGAGGCAGCAAGGAGAGAAAAATGATGAGCTGATCAGAGGTGACCCAGAGGAACAGCAGGAGACATCAGGAGGATACCAACAGTCTGAGAATCCCTGGAAATATTTGGGAAAAGACATTGGATTTCCAGGTGTTCTCTGGCGTTTGAATTGTAGTGATTTGGATATTGAAGGGAAGCAGACTGCAGAACTCTGGGAAACTTCATCATATAGGAAAGCAGAGTTCAATTGCCACATATGGGTTGCATACAGTAAATGGTTAAAAAATATATTTCAATGGTTTACTCTAGTCCAAAGGAAGAGTCGGTGTGCCTACCTTCTACTGCAACAAGCATTAGGAGAACAGTGATTTTGTTAGGCAAAGTTGTCCATTGCAGATGAGGTGGATCAAGAATGAGAATTTTCCTCTGTGTGTACTTTCAAACTTTGCTAGTTTAGGGACCATGTATAAAAATAAGAAGATAGATAATGAATATTTATTTTATTTTAATGCAGTGAGATTATTAATTTGTGGTCACTTGTGAGATTTACTGAACTGCTTTCTTGAGACTGAGATCTCAGGAATTTAAAAAGTCTAAGAAACTCAACCAACAAGAGTTCAAATGAATCATAAGGTTTTATTTTCTCACTGATGTGAGAAGACATCTGCACACACTGAACTTGAAACTACAGGCTAAAAATGTGAATATTGCTATCAGTTCAAAGAAGTGAAGATAGTCAGACACAGCCCAGACTGTTCTATAATTCAGAAACCACATCCATTTCCCTTATTAAACTTCCCTGGACTCAATGGATTAATGATTTTGAACAAAGGCAAACATTTTGGTGGAAATGAAACCATGATTTTGAAAAAAGATTTGATGACTATGGATGGCACTTAAAATTTATTCAGTTGCCTTGGAAATTTAAACGTCTATATCTATACACATATAATTGGATGACTATCAGTCCTGTCAGTGTGATTCAGTTTTAAAAGTACTGACTGGGCTTAAAAATAAAACATGCCCATAAAAACAGAGAGCGTCCGTGGAAATATAACAATATGTGACTATAGATGCTAAAACTCTCATAAAATATCTAGCAATATGGTGCAATGATGAACAATGCTTGGGTCTTAGGTAACTGTATAAAATTGCTGTCATTAATGGAATAGCTGAAATCAAAGAGGCACCATGAGCAATGCATGCCCAGAGTCAAAGTGAGGTAGGTACTCTCTAGCTCTATCCACTTCACATTTCCCCGGGATGGTGTAGCCTGTTAAATACCAGCATAGCAGGCACTGTTTTTCATTACTCTAAAGATTTTCTTAACTCCCTTCTCGTCTACTGCCTCCCAATATAGAGGATGAAAAAAACAAATACTAGGTCTCCCAAAGTTCCCAAACTTCCTTGCAAGTAGCCTTTTAAAAAAATCTTCCAGGAGGATGGAAGATAAAGCGTTACGGGAAAGCTTTTTCTTTTATTGAAAAAATAATAATAAAAATAAAGTCAGGGATGATGTCAGTGAAAGTGGTGACGTTATAGACTGAATTGTGTCACTCTAAAATTCATCTGTGTTTTTTTTTTTTTAACAGCTTTATTGGAGTATAATTGCTTTACAATGGTGTGTTAGTTTCTGCTTTATAACAAAAGAATCAGCTATACGTATACATATATCCCCATATCCCCTCCCTCTTGAGCCTCCCTCCCACCCTCCCTATCCCACCCCTCTAGGTGGTCACAAAGCACCGAGCTGATCTCCCTGTGCTATGCGGCTGCCTCCCACTAGCTAGTATTTTACATTTGGTAGTGTATAAAATAAATAAAGAAATAAAATAAAATAAAATAAAATTCATCTGTTGAATCCCTAATCCTCAATGTGACTGTATTTGGACACAGGGCCTTTAGGAGGTAATTAAGGTTACATGAGGTCACAAGGGTGGGACCCTAATCTGATCGGACTGGTGTCCTTATAAGAAGAGGAAGAGACACCAGAGGGCTGTCTCTTTTTCTCTGTGTGCACAGAGAACAGACCATGTGAGGATACAGTGAGAAAGCAGGAAGAGAGGCTTCACCAGAAACCAACCCTGATGGCACCTTGATCTTAGACTTCTAGCCTCCAGAATTGTGAAAAAAAAATTTCAGTTATTGAAGTCACCCAGCCTGTGGTATATTGTTGCGGCAGCCTGAGCAGATAAATACAGGCAGAGTAAGGAAATCCAGGAGGTTGTCCATGCCCAGAATCATTGAAAAACCGGGGGAAAGATTGTCAGGAGAAGCCTCATCAGAACGCTGGACGATAATGAAATGTTTACAGCAACAAGTGAATGCTTAACTAAGAGAAAGGCCATGAGAACACAGTAGGAGAACTCTGTGGCACTTTAACTTACCTTGGTCCCATCCCTCTCTGTAGGGTGGCAGTTGACTTTGAAGACGGCAGCCTGCATTCCCATTGTGGGCACCTGGTTGCAGAGGGACTAGAGCAGACCTTAATCCCAAGGAACTGTGTTTGTCTGTTTTGATCGGTCTGGGGGTTCCCTGAAGGACAGGCACAGGGTGCTTGATTTTGTTTCCCCTAAGTCAGAGCTCTCTCAGGGTGGAGAAGGGGCCATGCAAAGATCCTCCCTCAAAAGCATTGAAAGGAAATCCAGTACCACTTGGGGCAAAACATAACAATTGGAGCAAATGATAGAAACACTGACAGCCCGGCAGGAAAAGCTAGGTATGAGATCCTTTGGGCAATAAGGGTTCTGACAAGTTGCCTTGTAGACTGGGGAAACTAGAAGGCCACACACATGTCCAGAGCAGGATGCATGTTCAAGAGAGACCTGAGAAAACCATAAACTTCCACATCTAGCTGATCTCTATGCTCGGAGTAAGTAGGAAGTGAAGGTTAAGGCAGAATTGTAAATGGTATGACTAAGGCGTGAAGGATTGTACCAGCAGGGAGCCAATCTTCAAGGACCTGGAAAGTATATTTTTCTTTCTTTCTTTCTTTCTTTTTTTTAAATTTCACTCAAGGCATTTAAGGAAACCTCTGCCAAATGACTAGCTGACCCCTGAGCTAAAGGAACAGAGACCTCATATACCACTCATTGCAAAGAAGACAGTCTTTACAAAAGTAGTTCAGAAAAGTCACTAAACAAACAACTACAACCCAAGGCAAGCAACAACAAATCCCGAAGGTGGAGCAAAGGATCTAAGTTACTACATGGTAAGATTCAAAATGTCCAGTTTTCAACAAAATATTACAAGGCATATAAAGAAACAAGAAAGTAGGTCTCAGATGAATGGATAAAGAAAATGTGAGCAGGCTTCCCTGGTGGCGCAGTGGTTAAGAATCCGCCTGCTAATGCAGGGGACACGGGTTCGAGCCCTGGTCCGGGAAGATCCCACATGCCGCGGAGCCACTAAGCCCGTGCGCCACAACTACTGAGCCTGTGCTCTAGAGCCTGCGAGCCACAACTATTGAGCCCATGTGCCACAACTACTGAAGCCTGCGCGCCTAGAGCCCGTGCTCTGCAACAAGAGAAGCCACCACAATGAGAAGCCCGCGCATTGCAATGAAGAGTAGCCCTCACTCACTGCAACTAGAGAAAGCCCGTGCACAGCTGAAAATAAGTAAATAAAATAAATAACTTTATTAAAAAAAAAGAAAATGTGAGCTATATACATGAGTTGGTGGTCAAGGGGTACAAACTTCCACTTATAAGATGAATCAGTTCTGAGGATCTAATGTACAGCATGGTGACTATAGTTAGCAATACTGTATCATATGCTTGAAAGTTGCTAACAGAGTAGATCTTGAATGTTCTCACCACAGAAAAGAGATGGTTTGTAGTGAGGTGGATGGACCTAGAGACTGTTATACAGAGTGAAGTAAGTCAGAAAGAGAAAAACAAATACCGTATGCTAACACATATATATGGAATCTAAAATAAAGAAATGGTTCTGATGAACCTAGGGGCAGGACAGGAATAAAGACGCAGATGTAGAGAATGGACTTGAGGACACGGGGAGGGGGAAGTGTAAGCTGGGACAAAGTGAGAGAGTGGCATGGACATATATACACTACCAAATGTAAAATAGATAGCTAGTGGGAAGCAGCCGCATAGCACAGGGAGATCAGCTCGGTGCTTTGTGACCACCTAGAGGGGTGGGATAGGGAGCGTGGGAGGGAGGGAGATGCAAGAGGGAAGAGATATGGGGATATATGTATATGTACAGCTGATTCACTTTGTTATAAACAGAAACTAACACACCACTGTAAAGCAATTATACTCCAATAAAGATGTTAAAAAAAAGAGAAAGAAATGGTAATTATGTGTGGTGATGGAGGTGATAAGTAGTCTTATTGTGGTAATCATTTTGCAATATGTACATGTATCAAATCATTATGTTGTACGCTTTCAACTTACATAATGTTATTTGTCAATTATATTCCAATAAACCTGGGGGAATAAAAAGATACGGTCATACTGGGGTAGAATGGGCCCTTAATCCAATACAACAGGTGTCCTTATAAGAAAAGGATGTGAAGAAAAGAGGGAAGAAGATCATGTGGTGATAGAGGCAGAGACTGAAGTTCAGCAGCTGCCAGCCAAGGGGTGCCAAGAATGGCTGGCAACTACCAAAAGCTAGGAGGAGGCAAGGAAGGAGTCTTCCCTCCCGGTTTCAGAGGAAGCATGGGTCCTTCTGATAACTCGACTTAGGAATTCTGGCCTCCAGAACTGTGAGACAATAAATTTTTGTGGTTTTAAGCCACTCAGTTTGTGGTACTACTTTGTTAAGGCAGTCCTAGGAAACTAACACATGCTCCCTGTGGAGAAAACAACTTGTTCCAAGGCCTGGAGGCAAGAGAGAGAATGACTCAGTCAGGGATCTGCAAAGAGTTCAGTGTATTTAAAGTTTAGAGAGAGAGAAAGGAGGGTAATGCCAAGAAATGAGGCTGGCTAGATAGGCAAGCAGGGGCCAGATTATGCAGGAGTTTGCAATTTAGCCTAAAGATGAAGAAAAGAAAAAAAAAGGGGTGGGGTATTCCCTAGCGGCCCGGTGGTTAGGACTCCGCGCTCTCACTGCCAAGGTCCTGGGTTCAATCCCTAGTTGGGGAACTAAGATCCTGAAGGCCTCGCAGCACAGCCAAAAAAAAAAAAAAAAAAAAAAGATTCATTGAATGGTTTAAGAAGGAGGATAAATGAGCAGATTTATGTGTTACAAGAGTACTATGACTTCAGCAGGAAACGGGATGGAAGGGAGCACTGTAGGCAGGAATAAAAGTTAGGAGGCTGCAGAATTTGTCTAGGTGAATATATAAATTGGCTACCACTGTGTAAGAAAATGCCCCAAACCCAGTGGCTTAAAATAACATCCAATATTATTTCAGTGAATATGTGGGTCAGTTGATAGATGACTTATCTACGCTGGGCAAGTCAGGAGTCAGCTGATCTAGACTGGGTTTGGCTGGCCATGGCTCCATGCCCTGTGTTTTTTATCCTCCTCCTGGGAACGGTGGGCAAACCTGGGCACATCCTTCTCCTATGGACGGGAGGGGTGCAGGAGAGCAAGCCCAAACAGACAGGCTCTCTTTCAAGCCTCTGCTAGCGTCATGCCCGCTAACATCCCATGGGGCAAAGCACACCACCTGGCTGAGCTCAATTTCAAAGGGGAGGAAATACATTTCACCCCTCGATGGGAGGAGCTGTGAAGTCACATAACAAAGGGTGTGCCTATAGGGAGGGCTGAAGGATTGAGGCCATTCATGCGTTCTACCTGTCAGGTAGGATTCTGTCCCTCATGATGCAATGGTGGCCTCCAGGTACACTACCAGGCAAGCTATATAAGAGGTCACAGAAAAGAAAGACCTGCTGACCATATGAAAAAGCTTGACTCACTTAATCAATAAACCTTAGAACGCACAGCAAATGGCAAGGGGAAAGAGGTGAGGACACTGAGTACAAGGTGCAAACAAGCAGAAGTACTACACTTCCTGAATCCAGGAACACGCAGTGGACGAACATCCGCCCTCTCTCTGTCTCTGCTGCATCAGCCTTCCCTGCCGATCGTGTGGTTACAAGCACCAGAGTTGAGGTTTGAGCCAGGGGTCTACAGACAGAAGGGGCCCGGGACCGACACAACATACTTCCTCTGAGACATGCAGAGACTAGCACACCTGGCCACAGCTGTAGCCTGTCAATAAGTCTGCTGAACAGCTAAGGGTTTATTTGTATTTCTTAGGAAGAGGACACATGGGGCCACGATGGGTGCCACCAAGGCGTGGCTGAATTAAGACTCCATAAGTCTGTAGTGTTGCATAATCCTGACATAAAAATAGTCTGCCTCATGGACCTCATGTTTATTTATCATATATAGAGAGAGTATTAGTGTTTCCTTGGTCCTTCCATCCTTTTCTATCTATAGGTACACAAATATGCCTTACTTGCTTTATTTATCTCACATGTCTTCCAGGTTAATAACTTACTTACTGCTATGAATTGAATTGTGTCCCCCAGCAAAATTCATAGGTTGAAGCTGTAACTTCCAATGTGAGTGTATTTGGAGATAGGGCTTTTAGGAGAAAATTAAGGTTAAATGAGATCATAAAGGTGGGGTGTCTAATCTGATAGGACTGGTGTCATAAGAAGAGGAAGAGAGAGAGATATCTCTCTCTTTCTCCATGCACATACACTGAGGAAAAGCCAGGTGAGGACACAATGAAACACAGCCATCTACAAACCAGAAAGAGAGGCCTTACCAAGAACTTGACCGTCCTGGCACTTCCACTCTCCAGAACTGTGAGAAAATAAACTTCTGTTGTTTAAGCCACCCAGTCTATGGTATTTTGTTATGGCAGCCTGAGCACACTAAGACACTTATCTATGTCTAACCCATCTGAAGAGTTCCATGCCTCCCATTTGTTTTCTTGTCTTTTACAGCGGAATTGAATATTCTCCAACAGTACAGCAAATGTACACTATGCCACCGCTGTGAGAGATGGTAGTGATGTGAATTAGACTAGACTAGACTAGAAAGGACAGCAAGGGAGAGAAATGGAAGGATTCAGAAGTCGCACTGCCAGCATTTGTTGCCTGAGGAGTTAGTTGCATGAGACTGAGGGTCAGGAAGGAGTCAAGGTTGACCCCAGGTTTCTGGCTTGGGCAGGTGGTTAATGGTGACGCCATCCCCTGAAGAAAAGTGCCAGGAGGAACAACCATTGTGTGAAGAGAGGTAAGGAATTCAGCTTTGCACGGGCCTGAGTTTCGGTGGGTGGGGAAGGGGAGACGAGGTCTCCGAGGAGACGTGTTGGCTGGTTAGTCGGATGTGCAGTTGGAGCTCATGACCGTGGTCTGGCTGGAGACAGGGGTGTAGGCGTCAGCAGTAGAAGTTAAAGTAGAGAGTTACAAAAGGTCACGGGAGAGGGCAGCGGTAAGAAAGGAGGAAGCCCCTCGACAGATGCTTCTTGGAGACCTCGCTTCGAAGGAGAGCAGAAGATGAGGAGACTGAAATGGAGAAGAGGAAAGGCAGGCAGAGGAGAGAGGCCACACCTGCAACGATGGGCCTCGGCAGCCGCTGGAGTCCCAGGCACCAGTCATCTGGTGTAAGTGTGAAGCAGACTAATAAGTGACCTGGATTCGGCAATGAGGAAGCTTTGAGTGACCTCAGTGAGAGGTCTCAGTGGACAGCAAGGGCGGGAGCTAGATGTTAACGGGTTGGGGTGAGGAGTGGGGTCACCTCAAAATGCTGCCTGCGATGGCGAAGAGAGAGCCTGGCTGGAATCGAGAAGACATGTGGACACCACGTGGAGCTGGTTTCCATTCGCTTTGGAATAAGAGCTGGTGAGTGTTGTGGAGAAGGAGCCAGGACAAAGGGAGAAGCTGAACATGGGGGCTCTCTGATAGAGCCAGGCACCTGGGCCCACGGCAGGAGGGAAATGGGATCAGCCCTTGTCTTGTAAAAGGAGGGACAGAGAGTGCAGATGCAGGAGCGTCTGCAGGGCGGTGGCAGGAAGCCGAGGGACTTCCTCTCTGTGGTTTTCATTTTCTTTGTGAAAGAGCAGAAAAGGTCTTTTGTTGAAAATGAAGTGGTAGGTGGATGTTTCAGGACAATGAAGAAACTTTTCAGGTTTTGTGTCTGCTGTTCCTAAGTGGGGTTGACCGCAGAAGCCAAAATGGCTTCCAGAGACCTGAGAACCCAGCTGAGTCTGAGATCATAAGCTGACAGTGGTCTGAAGCTGTGGGTCATTGTCCTCGCTCTCCTTACCAACTCGTGTGCAGGTGTAGAGCAAGAAGGCAGTGGAGGTGATCGGCTTGGGTTTTGCTGGCAGAGGGCACAGGAGGACAGTGTGTGAGGGGATTCAGGACACGTGCAGGAGAACGGTGGAAGTGACGGATGGTGGAGTCTATGACGGGCGTAGCACCAAGAAGGGAACACAAGAGGGAAGCAGAGACAAAGGGTCAAGAAGAAACCAAAGGTCTTGATGAGGTTGAAGGGCAGTCATCTTGGGTGTGAATGAATGAGGGACAGAGACAAGGTGGTGTTCCGAGGGGGCACATCTGTGATGGAGATTTTAAACATGATGCACTTCCGAGAGATGATGGGGTTTAGAGTGTGGCCTTGGGGGTGGGTGGCTGAAATGGAGGGGGAAGATTTCTGAATGAGAAGGCAAAGGAAAAGTGAGGCAAGGTTCTGGAGCCACTGAAGTTACCCAGAAGGAAGGCCCTCCTCTCGTTGCAAAGGGGTTTAATGAAATTACATAGAAATTGTTTCAATCCTGACCTTCCACTTACCAGCTATATGACCTTGGGCAATCTACTTAACCTCTCTTAGTCTCAGTTTCCTTACCTGTATAATGGAAGAGAGGTATTCATACCTATTTCATTGGGTTGGTGGGAAGATGAAGGGTACACAATGCACATAGCACAGTGCTCGACACACGGTGGCTGCATGATGCATGAGTTCTACCTCCCTTTTAATTTTTTTAATTTTTAATTATTTATTTATTTATTATTTATTTTTGGCTGCGTTGGGTCTTCGTTGCTGCGCGCGGGCTTTCTCTAGTTGTGGCGAGTGGGGGCTACTCTTCGTTGCGGTGCGCGGGCTTCTCACTGCGGTGGCTTCTCTTGTTGTCGAGCATGGGCTCTAGGTGCGCGGGCTTCAGTAGTTGTGGCACGCGGGCTCAGTAGTTGTGGTTCACAGGCCCTAGAGCACCGGCTCAGTAGTTGTGGTGCACGGGCTTAGTTGCTCCACAGCATGTGGGATCTTCCCGGACCAGGGCTCGAACCCGTGTCCCCTGCATTGGCAGGCAGGTTCTTAACCTCTGTTCCACCAGGGAAGCCCTACCTCCCTTTTAAAATGTGGTCCAAACAAGAGGAAAATGTTCTAGGTGCGGTCGGACTGGTCAAGAGTGAAGGAGAATCCTGACTTCCGTTGTTTTGGAGATAGCATGTCTATGGTGTAATCTTAGATCAATTGTGCTACCCTTTCAAAGACTTGCCTCACATTCTTGGCTCACACAGAAGTGTGCAATCACCTTAAACCATGAGAAGATTTTAATGTAAACTGCAGCAATTTAGTTGGGGTAGCTGATAAAAAATATCTGGCCGGTATGATCCAGCAATCCCACTCCTGGGCATATCCCCAGACAGAACTCTAATTTGAAAAGATACATGCACCCCTATGTTCATAGCAGCACTATTCACAATAGCCAAGACATGGAAACAACCTAAATGTCCACTGACAGATGAATGGATAAAGAAGATTTGGTACATATATATAATGGAATACTATTCAGTCATAAAAAAGAATGAAATAATGCCATTTGCAGTAACGTGGATGGACCTAGAGATTATCATACTAAGTGAAGTAAGTCAGAAAGAGAAAGACAAATACCATATGATAACACTTATATGTGGAATCTAAATTATGACACAAATGAACTTATCTACAAAACAGAAACAGACTCACAGACATAGAGAACAGACTTGTGGTTGCCAAGGGGGAGGAGGGGTGAGGGAGGGATGGATTGGGAGTTTGGGGTTAGCAGATGCAAACTATTATATATAGAATGGATAAACAGCAAGGTCCTACTGTATAGCACAGGGAACTGTATTCAATATCCTGTGATAAACGATAATGGAGAAGAATATGAAAAAGAATATATATATGTATAATTTTTCCTGTACAGCAGAAATTAATACAACATTGTAAATCAACTATACTTCAATAAAATTTTTAAAATATTAAAAAATTAAAAAAAAAGAAAACTACAAAAAATATCTGGCTGGGTATATATAAAGTGAGAAGCCTCATGGGAGGAAAGTTGCATAAATTTGCTCGGGCTGCCATCACGAAGTACTACAGACTGGGCGATTTAAAAAACAGGAATTTATTGTCTCACAGTTCTAGAGGCTATAAGTCCAAGATCAAAGTTTTAGCAGGGTTGGTTTCATTCTGAAGCCTTTCTCCTTGATTTGTAGATGGCCGTCTTTTCCTTTGCCTTCACATGGTCTTTCCTCTGTGTCTTGTCTGTGTCCTAATCTCTTCTTATAAAGAAATCAACCATATTGGATTACAGTCCACCGTCAGGGCCTCATTTTAACTTAATTGCCTCTTTAAAGACGCTATCTCCAAATACAGTCAAATTCTGAGGTTCTGGAGGATAGGACTTCAACACATGAATTCGGAGGGGAGCGGGACATAATTCAGCCCATATCAGTTGTAAATGAGAATTCCATTCTTAAAACAGTGCAGATTTGTCAAGGTTTCTGGTCATATAGTAAGACATATTAGAAACACAGAAGTAAAAAATGTTGAGAGAATATAAGTTAAGTTTTAATAAGATAGTATAATATTATATAATAATATACCAAAAGGGAAAATCGCTGAAGAACTACTCACTGTGATGCAAATCAAAACTGCAATGAGGTATCACCTCACACAGGTCAGAATGGCTATCACGAAAAAGTCTACAAATAACAAATGCTGGAGAAGGTGTGGAGAAAAGGGAACCCTCCTACATTGTTGGTGGGAATGTAAATTGATATAGCCACTATGGAAGACAGTATGGAGGTTCCTCAGAAAACTAAAAATAGAACTACCATATGATCCAGCAATCCCACTACTGGGCATATACCCAGAGAAAACCATAATTCAAAAAGATACATGCACCCCAGTGTTCATAGCAGCACTATTTACAATAGCCAAGCCCTGGAAGCAACCTAAATGTCCATTGACAAATGAATTGATAAAGAAGATGTGGTATTGTGTGTGTGTGTATATATATATATATATATACACACACACAATTGAATATTACTCAGCCATAAAAAGGAATGAAATAATGCCATTTGCAGCCACATGGATGGACCTATACTTTATCATACTAGGTGAAGTAAGTCAGAAAGAGAAAGACAAATACCATATGATATCACTTATATGTGGAATCTAAAATATGACACAAATGAACATATCTACAAAACAGAAACAGACTCACAGACCTAGAAAACAATCTTATAGTTACCAAAGGGGAAAGGGGGTGGGGGAGGGATAAATTAGGAGCTTGGGATCAGCAGATACAAACTACTATGTATAAAATAGATAAGCAGCAAGGTCCTACTCTATAGCACAGGGAACTACATTCAATATCCTGTAATAAACCATAATGGAAAATAACTTGAAAAAGAATATATATATATATACACAACTGAATCACTTTGTTGTACACCAGAAACTAACACAACATTGTAAATCAACTATACTTCAGGGAATTCCCTGGTGGTCCAATGGTTAGTAGGACTCCGCACTCTCACTGCCGAGGGCCTGGGCTGATCCCTGGTCGGGGAACTAGGATCTTGCAAGTCGTGCCGTGTAGCCAAAAAAAGAAAAAACACACACACACACACAGAAAACCAAAAAAAACTATACTTCAATAAAAAAATGAATTACTGGGAATTCCCTGGCAGTCCAGTGGTTAGGACACTGTGGTTTCACTGCCGAGGGGCCCGGGTTCAAGCCCTGGTTGGGGAACTAACACCCTGCAAGCCGCACAGCACCGCAAAAAAAAAAAAAAAAAAAAAAAGAAAGAAAGAATTACTCACTGAGGGGAGAAATAAATAATGCATCCTGCTCCCTAAGGATAAAAGTATAAACTTGTTGAATCAAAGAAACAAAACAGGATAAAACCAAAAAAAACCTTGATGTGGGTAGGTGGTCTTTTTCTATATCTAAGGGCTGAGCTTGTATTTGGATATGTGTTTCTTCTTGGAAACATGGACATAAATGTTTCTTTGGAGTTTGAGCTATGGAAGAAGCTCTGCTAAAGAGCTGCAGTGATGGTCCTGCTGCCCTGAAGATAGATCCTTGGAAGTGATGATAAAGATGCAGTGTAAATTGCACTAAATTATCTGAATTCTCTCATCCAGTCCTTATTCGGAGGTCACAATTTCAGGATGGCCACATAGGTATGGGAAGGAAACTAACATTTCTTGACATCAACCACTGGCAGGGTCTGTGATAGGTGGTCTGTATTCATTAATTTAATACAGTCCTCATATCAAGATTAAGAAGTATCTCTTCTCATCCCCATTCTACAGATGAGTGTGGTGAGGATTAGAAAAACCAAGTATTCCACCTAAATTCTTATGGTGGTAGTAACAGAGGTAGGATTCAAATTTAGGTTGATCTGAAAACAAAGCATTATTACATTTGATTATACCAAGCAAGTGGGTCTAGACCAGTATTGTCCAATATGGTAGCTACTAGCCACATGTGGCTTTTTAGATTGAAATAATTAAATTTAACCAAAATTTAAAATTTAATATCTCAGTTACACTAGCTGTATCTCAAGTGCTCAATAGCCGCACGTGGCTAGTAGATTCCGTACTGGACAGCACAGGTGTACAACACTTTCATTATCACTGAAATTTCTATTGTCCAGTGCTGGTCTAGAACTAGTAGGTTCTGACATAATTTAATTTATAATTACTTCTGTGAATGTTTCACTGACAAGATGTTTTCCGGCAAGTCATAAAACTAGCAACTAATAAAAATGTAGATTGAAAGGTAAAAATTTGATCACTGTACTTTTACAATCTTTTTTTAAACTATGAAAGATGAATACCTAGAACTGCATATAACATAAACATATAATTTAACTAACAGTGTTAAAGTGCATTCCCATGTAAGCACCAGCAGGGCTAAGAAACAACATGGTCAGTCCTCTGGTTTCCCCCACCTGGTGTCCCTTCCTGATCATCGTCAACCCCCTTCGCTTTTGGGGTAACCAATTGCCTGACGTGATGTAATGATCACTTTTTAATAATTTTACCACCTATGGATGTATCTGTAAACCACAGAGTTTAGTTTTGCCTTTTTTTTTTTTAAATGGGAATTATTAATTAATTTATTTTTGGCTGTATTGGGTCTTCGTTTCTGTGCGAGGGCTTTCTCTAGCTGTGGCAAGTGGGGGCCACTCTTCATCGCGGTGCGCGGGCCTCTCACTATCGCGGCCTCTCTTGTTGCGGAGCACAGGCTCCAGACGCGCAGGCTCAGTAGTTGTGGCTCACGGGCCTAGTTGCTCCGTGGCATGTGGGACCTTCCCAGACCAGGGCTCGAACCCGTGTCCCCTGCATCGGCAGGCAGATTCTCAACTACTGCGCCACCAGGGAAGCCCCTAGTTTTGCTTTTAAAAATTTTATATAAGCTGAATCATAAATTATGTACTCTTTCTCATCTTGCTTTTTATGTTCAACATGATGTCAATATGTTTCATCCATGTTATTGTTTATAGCTATAGTTCATTCACTTTCTTTCCCGTATACATAATATTCCCATTGCATAATTATGCCACACTTTATTTAGCTCTTCTACCTCTGATGACCATTTGGGTTGTGTCCAGTTTTTGACTACTAGAAATGTTTTTCTTCCTCTGAAAAAAAAGAAGCAAGCTTTTCCCTTCTGTGAAGATGAGACTCAGGTTAGCAGCAGTTTACAAGCACTTGGGACCTCAGCTACAACAAGAGTCTATTTTACACGGCGACTCACTGCACTCATAAACGTATAGAACTGAAACAAAAATGCCCCCAGAGAATAACTGACTTGACATATGCAAGGCACTCTGATATTTCCCCTTGTATTCAATTCTAGTCTATTTCTTTTTTTAAAAAAAAATCTGGTTGTGACCCAAAATTGATTTGGGGGTGCATTAATGGTTTATACCTACAGGCGGAAGAATTCTGGAAGCTGCGTTACATAAGACACGGACAGCAACACGAGGCTAGTAGGGCCCTTCCAGAGCAGGCCTTCCATGGTTTCCATGACTACCCATTTTTCAGGCCAACAAAATCACCCATGCAGTGAACCAAAACTGTCACGGCAACCTGCTCCTTCCTCTCTTCACCAGCACGGGGCTGGGAGCGCAGCACACAACTACAGCAGCAGGAATGTGGACTCTCGTCACCAGCGCTCTCAGAAAGAATCTCGGCCTGGCTTTGTAGGAAGCCTCATGGCCCAGAAATGGTTTGTCAACGCATCCCACCCAGGCTATGGAGGCGCTGACCCCTTCCCTTACGTCGGAGGAGAATTCCTCCATTCAGGAGCTGGCCCCTCCGCAGGGCGTGGAGGAATTCCTGGTGACCCCGAGAAGCCAAACCTTAGCTCTGAATCAGAGGACAGGCCTCCTCGTAGGCCTCCCTTTGTGTCCCTCTCCTTCCCAAGTTCACGGGCTTCCTTCAGCACTGCAGACGGTGAGAGTCAGCTCCCTCGCCATGTGGCCAACTCCCAGTGCCATGGGGCTGCCCTGCCCATCTGGGCCTCACACCTGGAGCCGGGACCCCTGGGCGGAGGACCACAGTCTTTCCAGAGGGCAGGTCAGGTTGCCAGGTCTGATTTTTCTGCAGCGTCGTGAGCTGTGGGTGATGAGGGGAAGGAAATCTGGGAATTGTGGGTGTGGGGTGGGCGTGAGGGTGGCGGCCTTGTTCCACTTTTAGCTGCTGAAGCAAGAACATGTGATGTCCTGGGGGACCTCCAGCGAGTGGGGTGGGTAAGAGCGAGGGTTTTCAAGTCAGTGGCCTGGACTCAATCCCAGCTCTTCCACTTCGGGGCCGCGTGACTTTGACCGATTGTTTAACCTCAGCCGTGGCATCCACAAGTGTAAGCGCCACAGCTCAGTCCTGTTCTGAAGATGAAACGCGATGATGCCTGTGAACCACTGAGCACACGGAACGGGCTCACTGGAGGTGGCTGCTGTTATTAACACCTTGCTGTTGTCGCCATGCGGGCTGGAGGAAATGGTGCAGAGGCCTAGGCAGTGGCTCTGGGAAGCAGCTAAACGCAGGTGTAGGGCCTGGGAACTGCACACACACTACACTCGAACCCAGAAGCTTGCTCTACCTGAGACGGCAAACGTGGGTTTGGCTTGCTGGCCTGCTGGTTACCAGAAACTTCAAGGAGATTGGTGCTGGGAAGGACTCTGAAGCCATGGAGACTGCCAGGGTGGCCACCGAATGTCAGGATTGGTCACCGTGGCCCGGACGTGGGCTTGGAGTGCAGAGGAGGGGAGAGACTGGAGTGGGGAGACCAGGGGGGCACTTGCCTTTCTTGCCCCTTTAGTGATTTACTGTTTAGTGATTTAACCTTTAATCTTCCAGGATGTTCAAGGTGGCTCTTTAAAAAAACATTATTTCTGGTCAAAACCTTGCTGGGTGGTATGGAAGCCTCAACCATATTTCTGCCGGGCCACAGTCTGCAAGGTGCATATTTGAGGAGGCCGTCAGATGTATAATGGAGGTGGGTCAAACAGTAGAGAGGAAAAGAAGAAGGAGGAAAGAAACAGCCAGCCACAGGACAAGGAACGTAAACAGAAGGGAGAAAATTAGAACATGTGTAACTTCTGAAACAGTGTCCTAAGCTCAGGCCAGGTCCCAGCGTGAGGCAACTGCCAATATTCTGTACCTGACTGAACAACACTGCCACCTGGTGGCCAGGACAATGTGACCGTCGAGGGGTTCCTTTGAAAATCACACACAGTATTTGAAAAATGTGGGGAAATGGGTGAATGGATAGAAAATTTAAAATCTTTAAAATACTGTGTTTTGTCACGTGCATGTAAAAGTGTGCTACAACTAGAGGGTAGCAGAAGTGAGATTGTAAGGTAAACGAGGAACATGCATCCATTTTTTTATAGCTGACATTTATTGAACGTTTACGACGTGCCAGGAGCTAGTCTAATTGTTCAATGCGTATTATCTCATTTACTCCTCACGCCAACCTTATGAGATAGTGCAATTATATCCCCATTTTCTATTTGTGGAAAATGAGGCATGGAGGGTGAATGCATCTAGCCCAAAGCCACTCAGCAAGGAACTGGCAGTACTAAAATCTCAACCCAGGCAGTTTAGCACAGAGCGCAGTGCATATATTTGAAATACAAAGGAAGCCAGTGATTGAATTTAAGTTTCAAAGATTCGAAGGGTAAGCAAGTAGAGATAATTTATTTTTTCCTAAGTGACTCAATATACAAATATGTACTGAGCCCCTTCTCTGTGCTCCCTACTGTATCCCCAAGTTGGAGAAATAAAATACACATGTAGGACACAATCAGAAAACGATATATAATCTCATCAGAACATGTTGTCAATTGTGCAGGGCCTAGTATAGTTGATGAACAGAAGGAATTAGGAGGCAGTCATGAGGGAGGCTAAGGAGTGAGGGTGGAAACATTTCATAATAAGCCAAACTAGGTTAATGGAGGTGTCTGGAATTCAACAGCGCCTGAAGCAAGGACTTGGACTCCACAGAGACAGACTAAATACTGTTGGGAGGGAGAGTTTTGATGATGGATAATAAACTCAACTGAATCGTCTTCCTGCACATATATTTACTTTTTAAATATTGTATTCCAGCTCCTTCCAAAAAGCATTTTGGTAATGAGATATCCTGGACCTCCCATGTCCAAAGAATGTTTTCTGGGAGCTCTTCACCTTTGTGTCTCTCAAGAAGAGAAGTGGGGAGCGTGCAGAGGGTAAGGGGCCTCATGAAGGGAGAGAAGAGGTTAAGGACATAGACTCTGGAGCCGGTCTACATTCAAATCCCTAGTTGATCTTGACAGCTGTGTGACTTTGGGCAAGTTACTTAACCTCTCTGTGCCTGTTTGCTTATTAGGTGGTGATCAGGATTAAGATGACTTAATTCATGTAAAGCACACAGAACAGGACCTGGTCCTCAATAAACTGCTCCTATATAATTATAGTAAGAGTAATAACCATACCTTAAAATGCACATTAGTGGGCTTTTTTGCATTTCCATGTGGCTGACCCTGTCCCTAGTCACGCTGAGGCAGCGTTGGCCTGCGACGGGGGAATGGAGGGATGTGATTGATGCTAGCACCTAAGAGAGGAAGGTAGTGTTGCCATTGGAGGTTGGCAAAAAGAAGAGTTTTTTGAGTTGTAGCCATGATCTTGAAAGCCAGGCTTCATTGTGAGAACCATTCTCTAAGTTCTTTGGTTCTCACTGAGCACATCAAAAGCAAATCCTAGAGGGCTGAGGCCTCTGGCAGAGCAGAAAGGACACTATTTCAGCCTGGGTCACCTAGAACAGACTTGCTGTCCCAGAGAAAAGTGGGCCGTGAGGGAGAGGAAGTGGGCGGTGGGCCCGCAGGGGGAGCTGTGGGAAGAGGGAGTACCCTGCATCCTCAGCCTGGGAAGGGACATATGGAATCAGTTGAGAGATTAGGGGCTTGCTTGTGCTTCTCTTCGCATTGGTGACTCTCTGAGGGACGCTTGTCCAAGGCCCAACCTAATCACAAGTTACCAAGGAGGAGGCGAGGTCAGACAGAGAGAGGGCAGGGACTTGCCCTCTGGTGTGGCCTTAGGGATCCAGAAGCCCTGCCTTGCCGGGGAGGTGGGATGTGAAGCTGAGGCCGAAAGCCTTCAATGTACCCCCTGTGGAGCAGTCGCAGGCCCCGGAGGAGGGAATGGTGCTGGCTCTGGGGTCTGTAGCTCACAGTGAGCAGAGGAAGGCCAAGGAAGGCAGCAGAGGATGGGTCTCACCAGCTTCACACCTGGGCAGCAGCCCCAGCAGAAAGTGTAGGGCCCAGGTGTGAGCTAACACTGGCCTGACCTGGCCCCAGGACCAGCCTCAGGCCAGAAGGTTCAGGTGCCCCTCCGCCAAGAGGTCGGTTGCACACAGTGTCTCCCCCACACACAGGAGTACCGCCATCTTAGTAAAGGTGGAGGGCAGGGAAGGCATCCTGAAAGACAGAGCGTTTTATGTATGGGCAGAAGACCTAAATAGACATTTCTCCAAAGAAGACATACAGATGGACAACAGGCACAAGAAAAGCTGCTCAACATCGCTAATTATTAGAGGAATGCAAAGCAAAACTACAATGAGGTACCACCTCACACCACTCAGAATGGCCATCATTAAAAAGTCTACAAACAATAAATGCTGGAGAGGGTGTGGAAAAAGGAACCCTTCTACACTGTTGGTGGGAATGTAAATTGATACAGCCACTATGGAGAACAGTATGGAGGTTCCTTTAAAACCTAAAAATAGAACCACCATATATGATCCTGCAATCCCACTCCTGGGCATACATCTGGAGAAAACTATAATTTGAAAAGATACATGCACCCCAATGTTCATACCAGCACTATTTACAATAGTCAAGACATGGAAGCATCCTAAATGTCCATTGACAGAGGAATGGATAAAGAAGATGTGGCACATATATACAATGGACTATTACTCAGCCATAAAAAGGAACAAAATTGGGTCATTTGTAGAGACATGGATGGACCTAGAGACTGTCATAAGTCAGAAAGAGAAAAACAAATATCATATGTTAACTAATATATGTGGAATCTAGAAAAATGGTACAGATGATCTGGTTTGCAAGGCAGAAATAGACACAGATGTAGAGAGCAAACGTACGGACACCAAGGGGGGAAAGTGGGGGGGAGGGGTGGTGGTGGGATGAATTGGGAGATTGGGATTGACATGTATACACTAATTGTATAAAATAGATAACTAATAAGAACCTGCTGTATAAAAAAATAAAATAAAAATTAAATAAAAGATGTGGTACATATATACAATGGAATACTACTCAGCCATAAAAATGAAGGAAATAATGTTGTTTGCAGCAACATGGACGGACCTAGACATTATCATACTAGGTGAAGTAAGTCAGACAGAGAAAGACAAATATCACATGACATCACTTATATGTGGAATCTAAAATGTGACACAAATGAACTTATATACGAAACAGAAACAGACTCACAGACATAGAGAACAGACTTGTGGTTCCCAAGGGGGAAGGGGGGTGGAGGAGGGATAAATTAGGAGTTTGGGATTAGCAGATACAAACCACTATATATAAAATAAACAACAAGGTCCCACTGTATAGCACAGGGAACTGTGTTCAATATCCTGTAAGAAACCATAATGGAGAAGAATATGAAAAAGAATATATATGTATATGTATAACTGAATCACTTTGCTGTACAGCAGAAATGAACACAACATTGTAAAACAACTATACTTCAATAAAATAAAGTTTAAAAAAATGAAAGACAGAGCATTTTAAGTCTAAGATGTCCAGTTATTCCAAAGAGACTATTCAATTTAGCCCAGATGGAGACAACCGGCTTAGCAAAGTTTTGTTTTGTTTGGGGTTTTTTGGTGTGTGTGCACCAAATGGGGATGGGGGGTCCATTCTAGAATATAAAGAAGCTCCATTTTACTTGGCTAAGTGTGAGGAAATCAGTGATTCTGTTACCTTTCGACACATATATCTGATGAAATATTCATCTGCTGTTAAGCCCCAGACACCTGCCTTTCTTATACAGCAAGATTTCTGGAATGCTGGAGAGCCCAGCTGCAATGTAATCACCTGGGGGAACTTTAGAAAAACCCTGATGCCCGGGTCACACTCCCACACTTTACCTCTTAAGTAGTCTGGGGTGTAGTCTGACTTCAGAATTTTCTAAAGCCCCCAGGTGATTCTAACAGGCAGCCTAGGCTGAGAACCACTATACAGGAAAACATGGGCCCCATTGCTCAGGACGCCCTGTTTGAACACAGAAATAATAGAGTGAGGACTACCTGTTCTTACTGCAAATACAATTTTCCTGACACGAGGGGAGGAAAATGATATCCAAGAATGAGACCTGGCTGACCTGACATTTTTGTGGTGCACTTAGCATTCTTCGCAGAAAAGCAGGTCTTCAAGGTATCCAGCTTTCCAAACGTCTAGAACAGCACTGTCCAACAGGACACAAACCACAAATGCCAACCGCATATGACATTTTAAATTTCCTAACAGCCACATTAAAGAAGTAACTAGATGGGCTGAACCTAATGTTAATAAATCCCATATTTAGCCCAATATATCCAAAATATTATCATTGTAACATGTCAAACATAAACATTATTAATAAAAAAGTTCTATGTTTCTGGTACTAAGTCTTGGAAATCTGACATGTGTTTTACAGTTACAACGCATTTCAACTCAGACTAGGAACATTTCAAGTGCTCGGTAATCACACGTGGCTAATGGCTGCCATACTGGTTTAGAAATCGTGGCATTCACGAGTATTAGATGCTGAATCAGAATGCTATCCAAGGAGATGACATTTTAGCATAAAATTTATTTCCCTTTGGAAATACCTCGATGATATCATGGCCCTGAGAATGTAATATTTGTTTCCTCCTGTAATCCCAGGTAGCCCTGTCAGGTTACAGGGTCCTGCCTTACCTGAGTAGTTCTTTGGGACCTAATAGAAACCTTACTTATCTCTTTCCTTCAGAATCATCTCTTTCAGAGAAAGTAGAGAATGAATTCAGTCTGGGAGGTGAATGTAAAGCAAGTCCAAGAAGTTCTAAGACCAGAAAAAGTGAGGTCAACATTCAGGCAGGGGAATTGGGATCTTTTTTCTTTTCCTGTAACTCCCGGTACTAGGAGAGAGGTTATGACCCTGGTGGCTGAAGAATACCACTCTGCCTCCTTTCACAACTCTTGGGACCCTCTCTCTACTTCCAGATGCCCAGAGTTGACTGGTCAGATTGCAGGGCCAGGATTCATCCACTTAATTAAGCCCTTTACAGGTGAAAGATGTACCCTCTGGCACAGGTGGTGATTTCCCCCCCATTTGTCCTGTAGTTCCAAGAGTTGAGTATTGGCAGTAACACAAAATCCATGGGTTAGGTCTAACAGTCTGCTGTGGAGAGAAGGATTCTTCTGGATGTGTCAGACCAGGTACCTCAGGCCCGGGGGAGATAATAAAAGCTCTTGCTTCTTTCTCTCAGGAAACACTGTCCTTGGGGACTTTGAAGAAAGAGGTGAATGGTCTGGGTCAGGACTGAAGTCTTTCTTGGGCCCTGGCCTGACA
Organism: Balaenoptera borealis; assembly: GCF_965194805.1. Taxonomy (NCBI): domain Eukaryota; kingdom Metazoa; phylum Chordata; class Mammalia; order Artiodactyla; family Balaenopteridae; genus Balaenoptera; species Balaenoptera borealis. Next base: position 33,817,863 of record NC_138881.1, on the reverse strand, counting down.
CCATTAAATGTCACCATGACCCCTTAACCAAACTCTTCCTCTACAATGTAAGCACTTAATAGTCTCCCTCCTAAACATCAGTTTGAAGAAAATATTTTTTTCTCATTTATCTACTTAAGCAGTGTTAACTTCTTTGCTTCCAAAGAACAAAAAAATGACTTGATAAACCAGGTTTTGGGCTCACCTGTGCTGTGCCTCACTAGTTGGCCTTGAGAAGTCCTATCAGTTTTTCTGGGAAAAGAGGACAGTGGCCCTGAGTAGAAATGTTGTTGTAGAAGAACAGGACTTCAACCCAGAGTTCTTTCCTCTGGGACCCTCATGGTTTCAGCCCAGTGGCCCCGTTATCGCTCTTCAGAGCAGGGCTCCAGTGCTGGGGGCTATGGGGGGGTACCCTGCCTCAGCCCCCCTGCTGAGGCCCCAGCAGAAACGACTCCTCCCTACTGAGTAAGGGCTGCCTTATACGTACTCTGCCCCTTCATTCCAGGGTACTCCGGGAAATGCCACCAGGCTTGCTTCTTCCCTCGGTCTCCAGCATCTGCCAGACTTAACCACAATTGCAGTTTGGGCAAAGTTTAGGAGTCAGGAGAGCCTAGTGATTAAATGCTTGAGCTCTGGCACCAGACACTGTTGAGCTTGAATCCTAACCATACTACTTACTGTGCAACCACAGGAAAGTTCCTTTATCTCACTAGTCTCGGCTTCCTTTTCTGTAAAATGGAAATAATTGCAGTAACGGTCACATAGGATCGTGGAGAGGAATCAAAGTGGTCACGTGGATACGACGCTTAGCAGAGTACCTAGCTCGTGTCAACACTATCATTTTTTTCTCCCAGGTTCCAGCAACACTGACCTACGAGCCGTTCCCTGATTATAAATGTCCTTTTTACTGATTCCGGGCTTTTGCACATGGTGTTCCCTTTACCAGGAATATTCTTTCCACTGCCTTCACCAGGCAAACACCTACTCATGTTTCAGATCTCAAGCAGAGGTAGATCAAAGTTTTATGGGGCCTTAAACTTAGTTTGGTCTGGGGAGAGGCTTTGAAAAAAAAGATGAAAAAACATGAATTCAAAATTAGGTACAAAATGAAAGAATATTCAGAATGAAAATCACAACAAATTACTGGCGACTTAGAGATTCCAATCCCTTCCCTCTGTGATCTCTTTGGACAATGTGGCAGCAAGGCTTAGTAAATGTGCTTTCTAATTGCATCCTGATTTCTCCTTGCTGCCTAGAAAGTGCTACAACTTCCAGCATTCACTGCGGGGCCTGAGGCTTAAGCTTTATAAACTTCAGGGTAAATTCATCTCTGGTCTGAGATTTTATGCCACTTTCTGTGTGAATTTCTCTGGACCTCCAAGACCAGATCTAGGCTCCTTATCTCTGTTCCTTGGACCTCCTGGGTAATAGTCCCATCATAGCGCTTATCTCAGTGCATTGAGATCACCAGGTTGGGTGTCTGACTCTTCAGAGACTGTGAGCTCTGGAAACGAGGGCTAGTATCCTACGTGCCAGTCTACTCTCAGTGCCTAGCCCAGCACCTGGCACACAGGGGTACTCTTCAAATACCTGTTGAACTAATGAATGAATATCTGGTTTCCCCCTCTAACCTCTAGGACTCCTGATTCTCCAGAGCTGAGAATTCTCTTCCCTGCTTCTCTTAGATGCCCACAGACCCACAATTTCACTCCGGTGACACAAAGACAATCCAACTAGTGGGCATTCTCACAAGATAATTGGATGTAACTGCCCCTATTTATTCAGTACATGACTTCTTCCTGAGAGCTTCTTTTTTTTTTAATTATTTAAAAAATTTTTTTAAACATCTTTATTGGAGTATAATTGCTTTACAATGGTGTGCTAGTTTCTGCTTTATAACAAAGTGAGTCAGCTATACATATACATATATTCCCATATCTCCTCCCTCTTGCGTCTCCCTCCAACCATCCCTATCCCATCCCTCTAGGTGGTCACAAAGCACCGAGCTGATCTCCCTGTGCTATGTGGCTGCTTCCCACTAGCTATCTATTTTACATTTGGTAGTGTATATATGTCCATGCCACTCTCTCACTTTGTCCCAGCTTACCCTTCCCCCTCCCCATATCCTCAAGTCCATTGTCTAGTAGGTCTGCATCTTTATTCCCGTCTTGCCCCTAGGTTCTTCATGATCTTTTTTTTTTTCAGATTCCATATATAAGTGTTAGCACACGGTATTTGTTTTTCTCTTTCTGACTTACTTCACTCTGTATGACAGATTCTAGGTCCATCCACCTCACTACAAATAACTCATTTTTGTTTCTTTTTATGGCTGAGTAATATTCCATTGTGTATATGTGCCACATCTTCTTTATCCATTCATCTGTCGATGGACGTTTAGGTTGCTTCCATGTCCTGGCTATTGTAAATAGCTGAGAGTTTCTTAACCAGGGACATATAATGCAAAAGGAGATAAGAACAGGATTTTTTTTTTTTTTTGGAAAGAGGGTTAGGGAGCTTTCATATTCTTCCCCAAGTCATCATCTTAACTGAACCTTTATTTTTTAAAAATGACAGTGAAATGTCAGGTTGCCCAGCAAATGGCTGTTTTCCCCGCTCGTTGTTGTCTGCAGAACCCTATTTTTGTGGGTGTTCTTCCTCCCGTAAGCTAAAGGATGGTGGCCCCTTTGCCAGCCCCAAGGGGTGAATGCTGTGTAGTCAAAGGAAATCATGACAATGTCATTCTCCTTGCCAGAGACAGCTTTAGAGGTAAGGATGTGGCAACTCCAGCCAATAAGAAATTTGGGGAATTCTGCTGCAGGAGGTTGGTGGCTTCTAGGAAAAGATTTTCCTCCTGAAAGAATAGAGATACCCAAAGGGAAATCCTTTTTTCTTATTTTGGATTCAGTTGTGTAAATGTGATGCCTGGAGCCCAGACTGTCATCTTGCAATCATAAAGAGACAAATGTGAAGATGAAGCAACAAAACTTGCTAGGTCAGATAACAAAATCCTATTGTTTAAGCCAGTTCTAATCAGGTGTTCTACAAATTGTAGCTGAAAGCACCTTGATAGAATTTCTGATAAGGCCAAGGAGGTGAATGGGGGGGGGTGAACTGAAGAATGTCTAGAAATCATTTCATTATTTTGATGGTTATCATGATATTAATATATATTTTTGGAATGTGCTTGGAAATTGTAAAAGCATTTCACCTTAACAGCATAATTGACTTTTTGAAGGTAGAATACTCACCAATTCACATTACATTTTTAAAATAAAAAGATTTTCTCATCTCTTGACTCAAGCTGGAAATGAGAGGAGCCAAGCGATTTGTGTGTGAACAAACCTCATTTCAAAAGGAAAAGAGTAGGGCTTCCCTGGGCTCAGTGCTTAAGAATCCGCCTGCCAATGTAAGGGACACAGGTTCCAACCCTGGTCCAGGAAGATCCCACATGCCATGGAGCGACTAAGCCCATGTGCCACAACTACTGAGCCTGTGCTCTAGAGCCCACGAGCCACAACTACTGAGCCCACGAGCCACAACTACTGAAGCCCACATGTCTAGAGCCCAGGCTCCACAACAACAGAAGCCACTGCAATGAGAAGTCCGCACACCGCAACGAAGAAGCCAAAAATAAATAAATAAATAAATAAATAAATAAATAAAATGTTAAAATTAAAAAACTTAAAAAAAAATACGTTTAGCACAAAAACAGAAATATAGATCAATGGAACAGGATAGAAAGCCCAGAGATAAACCCACACACATATGGTCACCTTATCTTTGATAAAGGAGGCAAGCATATACAGTGGAGAAAAGACAGCCTCTTCAATAAGTGGTGCTGGGAAAACTGGACAGCTACATGTAAAAGAATGAAATTAGAACACTCCCTAACACCATACACAAAAATAAACTCAAAATGGAGTAAAGGCCTAAATGTAAGACCAGACATTATCAAACTCTTAGAGGAAAACATAGGAAGAACACTCTGTGACATAAATCACAGCAAGATCCTTTTTGACCCACCTCCTAGAGAAATGGTAATAAAAACAAAAATAAACAAATGGGACGTAATGAAACTTAAAAGCTTTTGCACAGCAAAGGAAACCATAAACAAGACTAAAAGACAATGCTCAGAATGGGAGAAAATATTTGCAAATGAAGCAACTGACAAAGGATTAATCTCCAAAATTTATAAGCAGTTCATGCAGCTCAGTATCAAAAAAACAAACAACCCAACCCAAAAATGGGCAGAAGACCTAAATAGACATTTCTCCAAAGAAGATATACAGATTGCCAACAAACACATGAAAGGATGCTCAACATCATTAATCATTAGAGAAATGCAAATCAAAACTACAATGAGATATCATCTCACACCAGTCAGAATGGCCATCATCAAAAAATCTACAAACAATAAATGCTGGAGAGGGTGTGGAGAAAAGGGAACCCTCATACATTGTTGGTGGGAATGTAAATGGATACAGTCACTATGCAGAATGGTATGGAGGTTCCTTAAAAAACTAAAAATAGAACTACCATATGACCCAGCAATCCCACTACTGGGCATATACCCTGAGAAAACCATAATTCAAACAGACTCATGGACCACAATGTTCATTGCAGCTCTATTTACAATAGCCAGGACATGGAAGCAACCTAAGTGTTCATCGACAGATGAATGGATAAAGAAGATGTGGCACATATATACAATGGAATATTAGTCAGCCATAAAAAGGAATGAAATTGAGTTATTTGTAGTGAGGTGGATGGACCTAGAGTCTGTCATACAGAGTGAAGTAAGTCAGAAAAAGAAAAACAAATACCGTATGCTAACACTTATATATGGAATCTAAAACAAAAAAAAAGGTCATGAAGAACCTAGGGGCAAGACGGGAATAAAGATGCAGACCTACTAGAGAATGGACTTGAGGATACGGGAGGGGGAAGGGTAAGCTGGGACAAAGTGAGAGAGTGGCATGGACATATATACACTACCAAACGTAAAATAGATAGCTAGTGGGAAGCAGCCGCATAGCACAGGTAGATCAGCTCTGTGCTTTGTGACCACCTAGAGGGGTGGGATAGGGAGGGTGGGAGGGAGGGAGATGCAAGAGGGAAGAGATATGGGGACATATGTATATGTATAACTGATTCACTTTGTTATAAAGCAGAAACTAACACACCATTGTAAAGCAATTATACTCCAATAAAGACGTTAAAAAAAATCTGCTGTATAAAAATAAAATAAAATAAAATAAAATACATTTAAAAATTAAAGGAAAAGAGTAGACTGTAAGTACACCTGAGAAAATATTCTGTCAGTGAAAAAACTTTCTAGGGTAATAATCCTGAACAGGGAGGGATACATTTGGAGATTGGGATTGACACATACACAGTAGTATATATAAAATAGATAACTAGTAAGGACCTACTGTATAGCACAGTGAACTCTACTCAATACTCTATAATGGCCTATACGGGAAAGGAATCTCAAAAAGAGTGGATATATGCATATGTATAACAGATTCACTTTGCTGTACACCTGAAACTAACACAGCATTATAAAACAACTATACCCCAATAAAAATGAAAAGAAGATAATTCCCAACATTTTCAATTACAAAGGACGTCTTTTAAGGTGACTTCCCACATGATGGTGGTTGAATTTTTAACACCTGTTCATGGTAGGGACTCGAGGGGTGATGACAAAGTTACTTTAAATACAGTGACACTTTTAATCAGTCCTGTTCTATCACTCACAACAGCATCCCCATGGGTGTGAAAGGCAATTGTACAAATGTGTGCCAGACATCTCTGGATAGTGTCAAACATCCCTAGTTAGTGGAGAGGAGTGCAATGCCTCTGCAGTCCTTGGAGGTCTGCAGCTCTACAGCTGGGCATCGTTGTTCTAAAAAATTCTGCCACTCCACTTAAGAAGGTCACCTTGTCAGGAGAAGGCGCCACCAGGGAAGCAGTCTCCTCTGCACTGGGGTGGTGGTGGGGATGGTCCTGAAGCACCACTCCAAAATAGAATTTCTAAATCCTGTTTTGTTTCTTGAGTGCTATCGCTCCTGAGAACCTGACTCATTAACTGTCGAATTTAGGTAATTAAAATAGGAAGCCGACTGATAAGAAATTAAACCAGTATGCATAATGCAGATGTCTACGGAGGATGATATTCCCAGGGCTCTAGGAAACAGGCTAATCAGGCTTCAATCAGGAACTCATCATTCGGAGAGAGAGAATTAATTCAGGATGGGAGGCAGGGGGGAAGCAGAAGCACAGGCAGAATCTCAAAATCTCTCTGGATGAATCTCTCCTTGGCAGGAGGCAAATGCTGAAACCTCACCCCGGGGGGTCTGGGTGAGAAGTTTTCTGATAACCTGCTGCCAAGAGATGCTGCTGCTGCATCCTGCTGTATACTCCTCAAAGATGCTCTGGGTACCAAACCCTGCTTAAACCTGCATCGTTTTAGACGTCCTTGGCCCGATAATTTCCAGAGAAACAACCACACAGAGAGGGTGACAGGGAGGCGTGAGGCATCCCCTCAGGCAGGCTTCTGCAGCGGACACACCTTCTTAGCAGGTTAGGGACCTAGTCTGATAGGGTATCTTGTGCGCTGGGAAAGAAGGGATCAGGGATGTTTCTGAATTCTCAGCTCTGTAGAAATCTCTGCTGATATGAAGTGCCTTTTTTGAAAAAGAGAAGAGGCTCAAAACATCACTCGTATAGTGTAGAGTTGGTATTTCTGAGCTCTTTCCCAGCTGGAAAGATGTTCACAGAGAATACAGTCTCCTGGAAGGGGGCACCCGGAGAAACATGGTCATGGAGGAATAATATATACTGTACTTCCCTCACCCCCTTCCAAATCTTTACAAACTTGGGCCTGAACACTGTAAAATGAACTATCACAGTGGGGGCAGGGGCAGGGCGTGAGCTACAGGTTCATATATTAAGCAGTCAACACTCGGTGGTTAAAATGGAGATTCATGAAAAAGAATTACCCACAGTTTGCCAGTAAACATCCCAAATTTATGCTTTTAAGCTATTAGTACTGATAACATGCATGTTTTCTTCAAATAGATTTTCAAAGTCTGCTGTAGTTTTCAGAGCATTCATAGGGAAGTTAAAATTTACTCATAACTTTAAATAAAGAGAACCCATAAAAGAGGGCTGAGTAGATTCACATTGTTAGGGAAGCTTTGTGAAAACAAATGAAGTAATTGGTACAATTGTTAAATGGAATATGAACTCTAGATTAGATACTAGTATTGTATCCATGTTGAATTTCCAGAATTAGATCATCATTCTGTGGCTATGTAAGAGAATGCCTTTGTTCAGAGTATAAGAGAATACACACTGAAGTATTTAGGAATGAAGGGTCAAAAGAGGGAAAGTAAGAATTATAAAGCAAACATGACAAAATATTAATAGGTGAAACTGATTGAAGGATAAATGAATTCTTTGCACTATTCTTAAGGCTCTTCTATTAGCTTGAAAGTATTTCAAAATAAAACATTTACAAACACCAAATGAAGTAATTTTGCATTGACCTACTTAAACACTACACTTGTTGACCTTCAGTTTTCTCAAGGGGTTGATTTAACACCAAGAGATCTCTTTCAAAAGATTTATCCTATAGCCAAGTCTTTCCAAATTGCAAGGTCACCTTCAGAGGAAAGGAAATTATTGCAACAATCCTTGTCTATCTCATGCTCCGAAATGACCCCTTAAATAACTGATTGTTTTTTAGATTCCACATATAAGTGAAATAATATGGTATTTGTCTTTCTTAAACAAAAAAAACCCCTCATAGATACAGAGAACAGATTGGCGGTTGCCAGAGGGGAGGGGAGTTAGGGGGGTGGGCGAAATTGGTGGAGGGGATCAAGAGGCACAAACTTCCAGTTATAAAATAAATAAGTCATGGGATGTAATAAACAGCATGGTGATGGAATGGTAAATAGAATTATTGCAGTTATCATTTTGCAGTGTATACAAATATTGAATCATTATGTTGTAAATCTGAAACTAATATAATGTTATATGTCAATTATACCTCAATAGAAAAAATAAGGCCTTTGGACATGCAGAAAAAACCTGATATTTTTTCCAACCACAGATTGCCATTTACAATTTGACTATTTGTTTATGTTAATATCAAGTCGCTCATTTGATATTTTATACTTCTGGATCAGTATACCACTTATGTTTGAGCAGAATTTTAGTATTCAGCAGTGCAGCTTTAACAAATGGAGTAAATGCTTATAAAACAAAATTTCCAGGTGAGGTTACAAAATCATAATTAATCACAACAAAACCATTTTCAAATTTGTTTCTAAAATAGTCCCTGAAGTCAAAAAGCCATGAAAGGACTGTATAAGGAATGAAAAGCAAGGAGAAATTGAAAAATTAATTTATTATATGAAGAAACATAAACAATATTTATTAGAGCCAATGGCTGCGGAGAAGCAGCCTGCAAAAGCTCACATCCACAAGGTACTGGCTGAGGAGTACTGACACATACAGTCATAACCATAGCACTAATGTTCTAAGGAGGCTTCCAAGAAAATGCTGTACTTGACAATCAATTTTAAAGTTTATTTTTCCCATTTACAAGGCTGAAAAAATTATACCCACATTCAATTAAAGTCTAGCGGGATCAGGCATTCAAATTGTAAAGCAAAATTAACAAAAGATGCTGCTATATCCTTTATGAAAGATGACATACAAAAATGATAAGCTCATTTGTTATCAAAAGCAATTTCTCAGATTTCAGTGGGTCTTTTTCCTCCAAGTACCATATGTTTGGGTGCTAATTTTTATAAGCAACTGATGGTAAGAGAAAGGGCAACTGTTGAGTTCTCTCCAAGAATAAAGGCCATTTACACTTGCCCTTCCGTAAGGCCAAAGGCCGACATATTCACTTAAGACACTCATGTGAATGATGCTACTTGTTTCTTCTCTAACGGTAAAAAAAAAAACAAAAAACAATAACCTGTTATGGATTTGAATAACTATAAAAACAACTCCTTTAAACATGCATGGCACTTCAAAAATATTTTCAAAGCATTTTCACACCTATTATTTAATTTGTTCTTCTGACAACCTTGTGAGGTAGCCCGGGCAAGTATATCATGCAAATTTTGTGGGTGAGGAAGCTGAGGCATAGAACAATGAACTAACTTGCAGGGCTGGACAGGGAGATGCCAGCCTCTACACTGCACTGTCTCCAGTAATGAAGAAAGTCTAAACGTGTTTGATGATCTTATTTCAATATATTTCGAGGAAACACTTCACCTCCATCCAGCCAAATGATAATGAATCAGCTGGAGTATCTGTTGCGACAAGTTATGGCATATAATTAATTAGACAAAGCACGGAGAGTTTTAAAAATTGGAATTATTACTGAAAAAGACATTTTAACTCTCAAGATAGGAGGAAATTTGCTGGTTTGTTTGTCTTTAGGGCAACCTAGTTCTGCAGGTCTGAGCTATAATTTTGCCATTTCAGAGGTATAATACAAATAATTTAAAAACAAGATTTCTCAGTTCACTATGACTTAAATTGTGGCCATGAAGAAAAAAAGCAGTGGTTTCTCTTCCCCAAAGTGACTAGACATATATGGCCCCAAAGCAGGGGTATCTGCATATCAAGAGTTAAAGATGACAAAATGTTCAATTTAGTTACCAAACCTCTTTATCCTTTTAAATGTGGCTTATAATTGGGCTTTAGGAGTGTGACAGACCATCACTGTCAGTTTGGTTTGGGGTCACTCAATATGCTTACCTATATTCTACCTTAAAATGATTTTAAATGTATTTGAAGGCCCAGATTTTGTAGTGGTTCTTGAGACAGGCTTCCAAACCAAGGCTGGGGAAGTACCAGTCTCTCCATCCCTGTCTAATTCTGACCACAACTCCTACTCAAACTCACCATTTTAACCTGTCCCCTGACAAACTAGCTGTTAGAAACTCGATGGGTCAGAAAGTTCAGCCATTATGGGTCCTAAGACTGTCAACCCTGATCAACCTGCAATGTCCAGCCTCGTCAGTGACAGGTCACCTGCTCCCAGGTGTTTCATTATCAAGGTTTTTATGGTAGAAATAATGGTACTAGATCCAGGCATTTTTCCAAGACAACTGAGGATATTCTACAAATCCTTTTATGAAAGAAATACGGTTCCAGATCAAAGGAGAAATTATACTGAAGATAGGAGAGTGTAGGAGGATAAGATTGAAGTTCTTATTCAAATTAACTCATAATCATACCAAATCAAAATGCATTCAGTTAAAGATAAAAATCTTCTGGTCATGTCAGCTCTTTGCAAAATTTAAAAGTTTCTGAAGTCAACATCTAACTGAAGTTGGGGAACCCTTTTCCTTCAAATAATGAAAATTAAAATGGCCTATATACATATGCTAGGTGAGAAATTTCTGTGGAGTTTTCTAGAAAAACTTAGGTTAACCAAGGTAACTCTTGTCTAAAACTTTCCTGACAGGCAAGGAAGAGGTGGAGTAAAGACTATGAGTTTTACTTTCTTCTTTCCTAAGAAGGCAAATCCTAGCAAATTCTACTAGAAATTTCCCAGAACTGTAAGACAGGACTGAACCTCGATGAGGTTAAGCCTACCTTCCAGCAGATTCATCTTAAACCATCACAAGAAGGTAAGAATTCTGCTTATAAAAGCCTAAATCACTTTGATATTTTAACAACCCTCTTGATCCAGAGTTTCTTCAACATACTGAAGGAACACAACTTTCCTAAAATTCTAGGGCTTCCATAACCAAATCTAGAATTCAATTTTGCATCCATGGATCCTTGAGAATAAAGTCTCCAAATCCAGACTTTTGAGTCAATTAGAGATAGCAGGCCAAGGCTGCTACAGTTGGTTATGTACAAAGAGCCCTAATGAGATGAAAATGGAACATCTGTCTATTCAAAAACCAAACTTGAACAGCCCTCTCTGAAAACTCTGACAGGAATGTTGTGGCTGATGGCAAAACCCCAGTAACCATCTGTGGTCATCAGACAGCTCTTGGGTGAAAACTACGTTCAGGGATAATAAAACATTAGGCTACCTAGACCAGCAGTCCAGAAAACTAGAAAACAAGTAAGCCCCTGCCCTCATTCTACCTGACAGATCTAACCAGCCCAACTCAGATATCATGGGTACTTTGTCAATGAAAAGGCCAGTAACGCCTGGGAGAACATGGTCAACTGTGAATGGTGGTGCCTTAGGCTGCCCCTGCAACACTCAGGGGTTTCCCTGGCTTCTCTCCATGGTTCCCACATGCCCGCCCAAGAGCTCTCTAAAGGGGAGAGACTCACAAGGAGTTGAGAGATAACGTCCTGCTTTGTTAACTGTGCAGGGCCCATCACTTGTATGAAGAACAGGGATCAACCCAGCAAACAATACATCTGTGCCTCAAGAGACTCAGGTCCCATTAAGCAGAAAAGAGCTCATCGGCATTCAAGATCTGGCTGGGCATAGAACTTATTTTACTGCTAGAAGGGGTTTCCTCTCTGTCTGCGGGCGACCTTAGATCTGTCTTTTCTGCAGACTCAGAGGATTTCTGCCGCCTGCAGTCACAGCAAGCACACTTTAGCCACTCCTGAAAGCTTTCAGAAACACTAGAGGAAAAGAGCTTTTTGCAAGGGTGGAAGAACTGATAGAACACGATCATGAACAGAATGGCCGTGCAGTACCCGATGAGCAACTGCAGGATCAGCAGGGGTGCGCACACATACATATAGATGTCAGTCTTGTAAAGATACCACATGAGGAGGAGGAAGGCGTTCTCGATGAATCTCAACATGTAGTACACCAGCAGCTGGTACCAGTTCTGGGACTTGCTGATGAGGTCGGGGTTGTTGATTTTCAGCTGTACCGCTGACCAGCAGAACATGTTGATCCCGGCGTAGAGTAAGGTGAGGAAGCACAGCACGATGGTGGTGCCCACCCGACTGAGGGCCTTCTCGATGTTCTCAGGGAAGGGGGAGCCGCTGCACCAGAAGAGGATCCAGGGGTAGAAGAGGAAGGTGAGGAAGTTGATGAGTATGTCTATCACCACCCAGGTCTTCAGGACAGAGGTAAAGAGGACCAGGACAATGACTCGAGTGGCAATCTCAAAGCTCCTCCAGAGGAAGATACAGACATAGGCCAGGGGCTTCACTTTGACATCATATTCATCATACTTGATCTTGATGGCTAGGATGTTACAGCGCAAGGCTCCATACACGATGGACAGTAGGGAGAGGACCATGAAGAGACCTGAGGAGAGAAGAGAAAGAGCGCTCTCAAGTCTCACCTACACCAAGAATCCTACTGTGGTGGCCGCTGGCAGTCCCCTACCCATATTCCTTGGACCCCTCTGTTGCATGTGCACGGGCTGCCTTCCAGCTGTCAGTGTCTGCTCACTGCACCTGAGGGCTTTTCCCAGGGCTGCAGAAGCCTGCTGTGCCCAGGCGCTGGGCAGGCTGAAGTGCCCAGGAATGAATACCCCTGGGAGAGCCCTTCAACACCCCAATCCTAGCCCTGAGAAGAGCTGGAATATAACGAGCCTGGTTCCCCTACCGTTTGGGTAGAATAACTCAGACGTGTGTGTTCTATACTGTTTACCGGTGTTTCCTCATAGGATCACTTTCTAGTCACCCACGGTGACCGTTGTCTAATACCAACGTTGTCACCTTTATTGGCCGCCTTCCCTTCCCTGTCTCACTTCCCTTCTCCCATGCTTCTTATACCTTCCTCCAGACAGACATGCACTCAAATGCTTGTCTCAGGGTCTGCTTCAGGGTCAACTGAGACTAAAACACCTTTCAGACCCCAGCTGCTCTGTCTGAATATGTAGAGTCCTTTACATGGTGCGTTTTGTTTCCTCAATCAGCTTATAAGCTCCTGAGGAGTCAAGAGTGATCATGTCTGATATTTCTTCTTGATACCCTCAACATAGACCAGTGTAGACACTGAAACAGAAAGCACTCAATAATAAATTGTTCATGAGTTCCTCTGTATCTGCAAGACCTTCTAAATTTATATACTGACTATAGATTGCTCACTTTTCTTTGCTCTTCAGTTATATTCTTAAATTCCATACAGTGCTGAAGAAACGAGAACCTCACTGTTACTGAGGGTCAATCTGTCTTGGTCTAAAAGGCCGTACTGTTTCAAGAGGTCTCAACTCTAGCTGTTTATTCCTTAAAATGACTGATGGCTAATGGGTTTACCCGGTTTATACCGAGCAGCACTGTTAGGGGACGAGATGTGGCTCATTTGAATGGAGCATGGTACTATGTCTCAGAGCATGACACTGCTGGCTGTGAGTTCTATTATCTAAAAAATGTACTGCCAACCCATGAGCACAGACTGTGTGGTCAAATCTGAAATACAACCACTTACTGCAGGCTGCCACGACCTCCAAACATTGGAGCAGGGAGGAACCGAGAGTCTGGCTGGGTTCTGTTTTCTCGCCCATAAAATTGAGATAATACCTTCCATGCCTACCTCCAACGTACATATAACAAAACTGTCTTTACTTATAATTTAAAATGCATGGGAATAAAGGGTTCGTTTTCTTATTTAAGTTCTGAATCAATGGAAAACATCTACATTTGATGGGCATAAAAATTCGGAAGCTTGGGTTGTTCGTTGCCTGGGAGAAGCTCAGTTTTACTCAAAGCATCAACTCCTCTCATAGTCTTTTGGCACTGATTTAAATCATCGATATCATTCTCTGGGAAGACTGTCATCTACTAATCAAATTTAAAAGATAGAAATACTATCACAGGAGTAGCCTGGGAAGTAATTGGACTGAGTTATTTTTTCTGAGAGGCTAGTTCAGTGGAGCATTATAAAGCAGTACATACTGCTGATACACTGTTTTTATTGAAATACAGTTGATTTACAATGTGTTAATTTCTGCTGTATAGCAAAGTGACTCAGTTATACATATAGATTCTTTTTTATATTCTTTTCCATTATGGTTTATCCCAGGTGATATACTTTTATATCTATGGCTCCAAATTTCTACAGACCTTAAGAATCTAGTATTGGATCCTTTTCTTTTAGTCCTTCTGTGTTTTCTACTATAAGAAAAATAACTTCAAATGTAGAATATGAGCTAAGCATAAATTATCATGTAAATTAGGTATTCATACACATGCAGTATTTACACTGTTATATTTATGGTACTTTATCTCCAAGTTACTTATTACTTTTAACAATGCAATGACCCAAACAATTTTTTAAGCGTCTATCCATTTTTCTCGTTAGGTCAATTATTTCCAAATTACGTTTTTTTCTCTATCAAGAGAGTTAGCCAATTATTACGCAATTGGTGCTTAGTAGGAATTAACTGCTGAAGCCTTCTGAGAATGCTAAGAAATTATTGTGAAATCACTGACTTCAATCATCATTCCCAATGTTGGGTGCTCCCTGCAAAATGTCGCCCTAGAAAGGGGCCAGGAAGAGACATATACTTGGGAGACAAGAAGCTTGAACAAAATGCTTGGAATGTACATTTCTACCTCTAGAGTTAAGCTGTTATCTAATGAATGGCTAGGATGATATTTATGCAAATACCTACTTATTCAGACTTAAGTGGAGAAAAGTTCCTGACATCATTTCCCAACCTTCTCTTCCCACAGTCAACACAACAGGGGATCAGTTGGTGGTCCCGCCCTTTTAAGTGGCACGCCATAGAAGTCTAACAGCCCTTAATAATCTTTTTTTCTAAACATCTTTATTGGGGTATAATTGCTTTACAATGGTGTGTTAGTTTCTGCTGCATAACAAAGTGAATCAGCTATACATATACATATATCCCCATATCTCCTCCCTCTTATGTCTCCCTCCCACCCTCCATGTCCCACCCCTCTAGGTGGTCACAAAGCACTGAGCTGATCTCCCTGTGCTATGCGGCTGCTTCCCACTAGCTATCTATTTTACATTTGGTAGTGTATATATGTCCATGCTACTCTCTCACTTCGTCCCAGCTTACTCTTCCCACTCCCCGTGTCCTCAAGTCCATTCTCTACGTCTGCGTCTTTATTCCTGTCCTGTCCCTAGGTTCATCAGAATCATTTTTTCTTTTTTAGATTCCATATATATGTGTTAGCATACAGTATTTGTTTTTCTCTTTCTGACTTACTTCACTCTGTATGACAGACTGTGGGTCCATCCACCTCACTACAAATAACTCAATTTCGTTTCTTTTTATGGCTGAGTAATATTCCATTGTATATATGTGCCACATCTTCTTTATCCATTCATCTGTCGATGGGACACTTAGGTTGCTTCCATGTCCTGGCTATTGTAAATAGTGCTGCAATGAACATTGTGGTCCATGACTCTGTTTGAATTATGGTTTTCTCAGGGTATATGCCCAGTAGTGGGATTGCTGGGTCATATGGTAGTTCTATTTTTAGTTTTTTAAGGGACTTCCATACTGTTCTCCATAGTGGCTGTATCAATTTACATTCCCACCAACAGTGCAAGAGCGTTCCCTTTTCTCCACACCCTCTCCAGCATTTATTGCTTGCAGATTTTTTGATGATGGCCATTCTGACTGGTGTGAGGTGATACCTCATTGTAGTTTTGATTTGCATTTCTCTAATGATTAGTGATGTTGAGCATCCTTTCATGTGTTTGTTGGCAATCTGTATATCTTCTTTGGAGAAACGTCTATTTAGGTCTTCTGCCCATTTTTGGATTGGGTTGTTTGTTTTTTTGACATTGAGCTGCTTGTATATTTTGGAGATTAATCCTTTGTCAGTTGCTTCGTTTGTAAATATTTTCTCCCATTCTGAGGGTTGTCTTTTCGTCTTGTTTATGGTTTCCTTTGCTGTGCAACAGCTTTTCAGTTTCATTAGGTCCCATTTGTTTATTTTTGTTTTTATTTCCATTGCTCTAGGAGGTGGGTCAAAAAGGATCTTGCTGTAATTTATGTCATAGAGTGTTCTGCCTATGTTTTCCTCTAAGAGTTTTATAGTGTCTGGCCTTACATTTAGATCTTTAATCCATTTGGAGTTTATTTTTGTGTATGGTGTTAGGGAGTGTTCTAATTTCATTCTTTTACATGTAGCTGTCCAGTTTTCCCAGCACCACTTATTGAAGAGGCTGTCTTTTCTCCACTATATTCTTGCCTCCTTTATCAAAGATAAGGTGACCATATGTGCGTGGGTTTATCTCTGGGCTTTCTATCCTGTTCCATTGATCTATATTTCTGTTTTTGTGCCAGTACCATACTGTCTTGATTACTGTAGCTTTGTAATATAGTCTTAAGTCAGGGAGCCTGATTCCTCCAGCTCCGTTTTTCTTTCTCAAGATTGCTTTGGCTATTTGGGGTCTTTTGTGCTTCCATACAAATTGTGAAATTTTTTGTTCTAGTTCTGTGAAAAATGCCAGTGGTAGTTTGATAGGGATTGCATTGAATCTGTAGATTGCTTTGGGTAGTAGAGTCATTTTCACAATGTTGATTCTTCCAATCCAAGAACATGGTATATCTCTCCATCTATTTGCATCATCTTTAATTTCTTTCATCAGTGTCTTATAATTTTCTGCATACAGGACTTTTGTCTCCTTAGGTAGGTTTATTCCTATTTTATTCTTTTTGTTGCAGTGGTGAATGGGAGTGTTTCCTTAATTTCTCTTTCAGATTTTTCATCATTAGTGTATAGGAATGCAAGAGATTTCTGTGCATTAATTTGGTGTCCTGCTACTTTTCATATTCTCATTTCCTATGTGAGTGTGTGGAGTGGAGGGGGGAGGTCGGAGGGCATTTTGCTGTTTTTATCTTTTATTAGAAGGTAAGACATCACTTTGGGTAAAGCTAAAAGGAAGGCTTTGGCAATATTCCAAACCCCTGCCACACTTACAAAGCTTCTTCCCACTCAGTTCCAGCCAAACGAACTCCTTCCAAAGGAACTCTTCCTATTTCACAGAGAAATTAATTGTTATTAGGAATGAATTTGCTAATTTCCTGACTTGACATCAAGACCTTAATCTTTGTGTTAAGTGGTGGAGAACATTTTATTCCTCAGGATTCCTCTTCGGACGGGAATTCTATTTGTAGGACAAGGCAAGCACTTTCTCTGTGGCTTATCCTAGCATTCATTATAATAGCCTCTCAATTTTTTGTATGTAGGAAAATTTCTATTGCTATAACGCTAAAAGGAAGAAAGGAGGGAGGGAGGGAGGGAGGGAGGGAAGGAAGGAAGGAAGGAAGGAAGGAAGGAAGGAAGGAAGGAAGGAAAGAAGGAAAGAAGGAAGGAAGGGAAGGAGGGAGGGGAGAGAGGGAGGGAGGGAGGGAAGGGGGAAGGAGAAAGGAAAGAGGAAGGAAAAAAAAGGGTGAGGGAGGACCCTTCTCTTTACCCTACACTCCTTTCTGTCTACTGCCACACTCTCTTTGACACTTTTCCTCAACCCTCTTACCACTAATCAAAACACTCATTTTCCATTCCTCAACTCCTTGCAGTCTGGATTCTAGTCTTGCTCCTTCCTCATCTCTCTGCAACATTTGACATTGTTCATTCCCACTTTCTTGAAACTTCTTCTGTGGAAGTGATCACATCATTTTCTCCTAATCATCCTCTCACTTATCTTGCAGTCCCTTCTCAATTTCATTCATAGGCACATCTTTCTCTTCTACTCAGGAACCATGGTTTTATTTTTCTCCTTCCTACCAGATTTCTCTTCCGAGATATCTTTATAGGCGTCTCAAAACAAAACACAAAACAAAACTTATATTTCCTTGAAAATCTCCTCTTACATTCCCTCTAGCAGCTCACAACACCATCACTCCAGATCATTCTATCCAGAAATTTACATGTTAACTAGGACTTTTCACCTTCCTCTCCCATCCCACTCAAATAGATCTCTAAGCTCTTGCTACTCAGTGTGGCTCATGGACCAGAAGTACTGACATTGACTGGGGGTCAATGAAGTGCTCTAGCTTAGACCCTGAGATTCTGACTCAGAATCTCTATTTTTACACGATTTTCCGTTTTTCTCAGGCTTCAATGTATGACCAGTGAAGTCTGAGAAGTACTGCTCTAAGTTCATTTCTTCCTCCCTTTCTGGCTCTGTCCCTTGTTAACTCTCATAATGGCTCTTACCACAGGGTCCTAACTCATTTGTTTCTCTGCCACCAGCCTTCCTCTTCTCTTCGACTGCCTGGATAGACCCTACTTGTTCTTCAAGTTTCAGTTAAACTGTTACCGCCTCAGTGATGCCTTTCCTCAGCCTTTATTCAACTATATTTATTCAGTTGTGCTAAATGCTTCCAAGACTCTTCTAAGCTCAGTTAACTGACACTCTACTGGGAACTCACAGTCACTTAATGCATACGTCTCTTTCATCACTTGGTACCTTTGGTTTAGTCCAATCTCCTAGAGGTAGCTACTGTTTCATACAGATTTTTATTACCAGCACCTAGTACAGTGACTGGCACAAAGTTGGTAACTGATATGTCTGTTGAATAAATGAATTAAAAATTGTACAATCTGTGACCTGCCCTTTTTTTTTTTAACCATTGAATGAGGAATTGAAGCTCCAAATCTCTCACAGACACGACTGAAGTGAGCCATGAGAACTCTCAAAGCCCCTTCTCAGATGGTGACTTCTGGGGTTATGGGCTTCCTATGCAAATACATCTGCTTTATGTGCCTTTCTCAATCAAGAAGTTGCACGTGTTTCCAGCACTTCCAGAGAAATAGGATCTAAATTAGAAAAGGTCTTTGAGATTTAAGTTTACACTCTAAAAAAAAAAAACTCTTCTAGGTAAATGAGAGGCTTGCAAAACAGGAAGATTTAGGAACAGTGCAGTACTTTCTGACCACAGGAATAACTAAGGAAGCTAAGTCCTGCTTCAGGATGTTGGGCCCAGCCAGGATTAAGACAAGTCTGGATTATCTCAGCAGTGTTATATTCCTGGTCAGTTATCCAGATCACTGTTCTTGCTGGATTCCATGACTTACTCTTACTTGAGTTACCTTTGACCACGTATTACAGGACCCAGTGTTCTGCTTTAATTCCACCCCAGGCCCTGACAACTGGTCAGCAAACTGTGTTTTTTTTTTAACATCTTTATTGGAGTATAATTGCTTTACAGTAGTGTGTTAGTTTCTGCTGTATAACAAAGTGAATCAGCTATATGTATATATATATATCCCCATATCCCCTCCCTCTTGCGTCTTCCTCCCACCCTCCCTATCCCACCCCTCTAGGTGGTCACAGAGCACCGAGCTGATCTCCCTGTGCTATGTGACTGCTTCCCACTAGCTATCTATTTTACATTTGGTAGTGTATATATGTCCATGCCACTCTCTCACTTCATCCCTTACCCTTCCCCCTCCCCATGTCCTCAAGTCCATTCTCTACGTCTGCGTCAGCAAACTGTTAATGAAGAGAGTGAAAATGAGAGAGATCGTCATCACCATGAGCTTGCACCCACATCTGCCACCCTCTCTCCACAGTTGCTATCATAAATATTGCTTTGGTCCTTTATTGTAACAGCCTTATTGAGACATAATTCGCATACCATACAATTCACAATTTAAAGTGTACAATTCAATGTTTCTTTTTTGTTAACAATAATTTTATTATCACAGTTATTACTGAGCAATTATGATGTCCCCAACACCATGCACTTTACATATATGATCACATTTAATCCTTATCAGTTGGTTCTAGTTTATACCCATTTTCCAGATGAGAAAGATGAAGTTAAATAGCTTTCCCAATGTCATACAGCTAGTAAGTGGTCATGCTGGGATTCAAATTGAGAACTGTTTGTCTCTAAACTCTTTTTTTTTTAGTTAGAGTATAGTTGTTTTACAATGTTGTGTTAGTTTCTGCTGTACAGCAAAGTGAATCAGCTATACGTATACATATATCCCCTCTTTTTTGGATTTCCTTCCCGTTTAGGTCACCATAGAACACTGAGTAGAGTTCCCTAAGGAGGCAAGAAAATACAATGCAGAAAAGACAGTCTCTTCAATAATTGGTGCTGGGAAAACTGGACAGCTACATGTAAAAGTATGAAATTAGAACACTCCTTAACACCATACACAAAAATAAACTTAAAATGGACTAAAGACCTAAACGTAAGGCCAGACACTATAAAACTCTTAGAGTAAAACCTAGGCAGAACACTCTTTGACATAAATCGCAGCAAGATCCTTTCTGACCCACCTCCTAGAGAAATGGAAATAAAAACAAAAATAAACAACTAGGACCTAATGAAACTTAAAAGCTTTTGCACAACAAAGGAAACCATAAACAAGATGAAAAGACAAACCTCAGAATAGGAGAAAATATTTTCAGTGTTTCTCTAAAAGTAGATTCGCAGATATGTGAATCTACTTTTAGTACGTTTCATCACCAGAGTCACTTTTAGTACGTTTTCATCACTTCAGAAAGAAACCCTGTACACTTTAGCTCTCATTCCTCTACCCCCCTCCCCCACCCAGTCCTAAGCAACCACTAACTACTTTCTGTCTCTATAGATTTCCCTATCCTGGACTTCTGTATGAATGAAATCAAATAAAATGATCAAATGTAAAATAGATAGCTAGTGGGAAGCAGCCGCGTAGCACAGGGAGATCAGCTCGGTGCTTTGTGTCCACCTAGAGGGGTGGGATAGGGAGGATGGGAGGGAGATGCAAGAGGGAGGAGATATGGGGATATATGTATATGTATAGCTGATTCACTTTGTTATACAGCAGAAACTAACACACCATTGTAAAGCAATTATACTCCAATAAAGATGTTAAAAATATTCATAATTAATATGTTTAAGAAATTATGACAAGATAGAGAATTTATCAGAGACTGGAAACTATTCTAAAAACTCAAATGAAAATTCCAGAACTGAAAAATACAATAAGGGCCATTAAGAAATCAACAGATGGGTTTAATAGAATAGAAATTGCTATAAAGATTATTAGTACTAAGCAGAAGGCAAGTCAGAAGAAAATGGAGAAACTTGAGAGACTTGAGAGACTTATGGCAAAGTGAAAATGTTGGAGAGAGAGAGAGAGAGAAGAGAAGAAAAAGAATGGGTCAGAAGCAATACTTAAAGTGATAAAGTCTAAGAATTTTCCCAAACTGTTAAAATTTCAAACTAAAGCCCAAGTAGGATAAATACGAAGAAAACCTCAACTAAGCATGTTAAAACTGCGGAACATCAAAGTCAAAGTGAAAACCTTAAAAAGCAGTTAGAAACAAACGAACAACCAAAAATCAGATGAATTTCAAAGGAGCAACAATAACAAGAACAGCTGGCATCTCAACAGAAATAATGGAAGCCAGAAGACAAAGGGATGGTAACTTCAAAGTGGGAGGAAAGTAACCACTAACCTAGTCTTCCAAACACAAAGATGAAGGTAAAAGAAAGACATTTTATGACAAAACAAAAATGAGGGTATTTTTCACTAGTAGATCTCCTCTAAAGAAAATACTAAAGGTAGCATTTCAGACCCAATGAAAATGATCCCACATGGAAGCATGGAGATAGAGGAAGGTCTCAACAGGGACCAAAAGGATAAATACAACTCAGTTTTTATAATCAGCCAAAAGACTTGCATAGTCACTTGACACACACACACACACACACCAAAATGGTCACTGAAAACACGAAAAGGAAGTCAAGCTCATTAGCCATCAGGAAATGCAAATTCAAACTAAAATGAGACACTACTACACACCCACTGCAATACTGAAAGTAACAGCAAGTGTTGGCAAGGATATGGGGCAACTGGAACTCTTATACACTGCTTGTGGGAGTGTAAAGTGGTATAATGACTTTTGCAGTTTCTACTAAAGCTAAACATAGGCATTTCCTGTGACCAGCAATTCTACCCCTGAGTATAGATGTAACAGAACTGCATATATATACACATACTAAAAGGCATGTATGAGGATATTTTCAGTAGCATTATTTTTAATCCCAATCTGGAAAAAACGTAAATATTAATCAAGAGGAGAATGTATCAATTCATTGTGGTATATTCATACAATGGAATATTACATTACACAGCAATGCTAAAGAACAAAGTTCTGCTACAAGTCACGACATGGATAACTCTCACAAATATAATGTTGAATGAAAGAAGCTAGACCTCTGATTCCATTTATATCAACTTTTTAAAAACCAGGAAAAATTAATCTGTGATGTTAGAAGTCAGCTTGGAGAATAGTTGATTTGCAATGTTGGGTTAGTTTCAGGTGTACAGCAAAGTGAATCAGTTATACATGTACATACATCTATTCTTTTTCACATTCTTTTCCCATGTAGGTTATTACAGAGTACTGAGTAGAATTCCCTGTGCTATACAGTAGTTTCTTGTTGATTATCTATCTTATACATAGTAGCATGTATATGTTAACCCCAACTTCCTAATTTATCCCTCCTCCCACCTTTCCCCTTTGGTAACCATAAATTTATTTTCTAAGTCTGTGAGTCTGTTTCTGTTTTGTAAATAAGCTCATCTGTATAATTTTTAAGATTCCATGTATAAGTGATATCATATGGTATTTGTCTTTCTCTGTCTGGCTTCCTTCACTTAGTATGATGATCTCTAGGTCCATCCATGTTGCTGCAAATGGCATTATTTCATTCTTTTTTTATGGCTAATATTCCATTGTATACATGTACCACATATTCTTTATCCATTCATCTGTCGATGGAGATTTAGGTTGTTTCCATGTCTTGGCTACTGTAAACAGTGATACGATGAACACTTGGGGTGCATGTATCTTTTCAAATTATAGTTTTCTCTGGATGTATGCCCAGAAGTGGGATTGCTGGATCATATGGCAGCTGTATTTTCAGTTTTGTAAGGAACCTCCATACTGTTCTCCATAGTGGCTGTACCAATTTACATTCCCACCAACTGTGTAGGAGGGTTCCCTTTTCTCCACACCCTCTCCAGCATTTACTGTTTGTAGACTTTTTTTTTTTTTTTGGCTGCGCCACATGGCCTGTGGGATCTTAGTTCCCCAACTGGGGATTGAACCTGCACCCCCTGCAGTGGAAGCACAGAGTCTTAACCACTGGACTGCCAGGGAAGTCCCTGTCTGTAGACTTTTTGATGATGGCCATTCTGACCAGTATGAGGTGATACTTCATTGTAGTTTTAATTTGCATTTCTCTAATAATTAGCGATGTTGAGCATCTTTTCATGTGTTTTTTGGCCATCTGTATGTCTTTTTTGGAGAAATGTCTATTTAGATCTTCTGACCATCTTTTGATTGGGTTGTTTTTTTGATATTGAACTGCATGAGCTCTTTGTTTATTTTGGAGGTTAATACCCTGTCGGTCATATCGTTTGCAAATATTTTCTCCCATTTTGTGGGTTGCCTTTTTGTTTTGTTTATGGTTTCCTTTGCTGTGCAAAAGCTTTTAAGTTTCATTAGGTCCCATTTGTTTATTTTTGTTTTTATTTTGATTACTCTAGGAGGTGGGTCCAAAAAGATGTTGCTGCAATTTATGTCAAAGAGTGTTCTGCCTATGTTTTCCTCTAAGAGTTTGATAGTGTCCGGTCTTACATTTAGGTTTTTAATCCATTTTGAGTTTATTTTTGTGTATGGTGTTAGAGAATGTTCTAATTTCATTGTTTTGCATTTAGTTGTCCAGTTTTCCCAGCAGCACTTATTGAGGAGACTGTCTTTTCTTCATTGTACATTCATGCCTCCTTTGTCGTAGATTAATTGACCATAGGCACGCGGGTTTATTTCTGGGTAGAAGTCAGCTTTCTGCTTAGTGGTTATCTTTTGGGAAGAACGGTTGGGAAAGTGACTGAGAAGAGGCAAAGCGAGGTTTCTAGGAGTGCAGGTACTCTTCTGTTTCTTGACCTGCATAGAGGACTACATGGGTGTGTTTACTTTGTGATAATTCATCAAATTTCACCCACGTGATGAGTAAAATTTTCTATATACATTGCATACCCCAATAAAAATCTTTATTTGAAAACATTTAGGGGCTTTCCTGGTGGTGCAGTGGTTAAGAATCTGCCTGCCAATGCAGGGGCACGGGTTCGAGCCCTGGTCCGGGAAGATCCCACATGCTGCGGAGCAACTAAGCCCATGCGCCACAACTACGGGTCCTGCACTCTAGAGCCTGCAAGCCACAACTACTGAGCCTGTGCGCCTAGAGCCCATGCTCTGCAACAAGAGAAGCCACCACAATGAGAAGCCCGCGCACTGCAACGAAGGGTAGCCCTCGCTCACCGCAACTACAGAAAGCCCGTGCACAGCAACGAAGACCCAACGCAGCCAAAAATAAATAAAATAAATAATTTTTAAAAATTCTAAAAACATTTAGGTGCATTACTACTATACTTACTAGGCAACTCAATAAATTTGTATTAAATTGAATTTTTTTAAAGGCAAAAGACTACACTTTCATTATTGTAATGAAGTTATTTCAGCAATAGTTTCCTTCCCTACCCTGGCAAAATGCCAAGGAGAAAACAAAACATACTATAAACACCTACTTGAATCACTATAGCAAAACTGGTTCTACAGATGTAAGCAGAATGACATCCTAATACTGTAAAACACATCTTAAACTTCTAGTGACTAAGACCTTACTGTTACCAAAATGTCTCTTGAACATCTTCCAGTTTACCAGATGTTTAGTCAGAAATTGAGGACTTTCCTTTCAATACATAGTTATATCTTGTTTAGTATTCAGAATTGTCAGAACAAATTATTATGGCATATCATTCACAGTACATGTGATGTGATTATTACTGCTTACAATCCCTAGAGAGCCCGAATGATTTTTGCTATTTTTCTCCCAGACATATTTCAATTTCTTACCTAAGGAAACTAGATGATAAAATCTCTTCTGGCTCATCTCTCTTATGCTCAAAAAAATTACTGTAGTCTTCTCATGCCAGGGACTATTGTAAGCACGTTACAGGTACTAATCACAATCCTAACAACAATTCTATAAAGTAGATACTGTTATTATCCTCATTATGCAGATGAGAAAATAGAAACACAAAGATGCTAAATAATTTCCCAGAAATCACTCAGCTAGCAGAGTTGGAATTCATACCTAAGCAGTCTTGCTCTAGAGTCTTGGTCTTAAACAATAGGCAATTCTGGCTAAATAAATATTAAATATAATGAGGCTTATTTCCCTAGCAGTGGTCTTTTTTTTTTTTAACATCTTTATTGGAGTATAATTGCTTCACAATGGTGTGTTAGTTTCTGCTTTATAACAAAGTGAATCAGCTATATGTATACTTATATCCCCATATCCCCTCCCTCTTGCACCTCCCTCCCACCCTCCCTATCCCACTCCTCTAGGTGGACACAAAGCACCGAGCTGATCTCCCTGTGCTATGCGGCTGCTTCCCACTAGCTATCTATTTTACGTTTGGTAGTGTATATATGTCCATGCCACTCTCTCACTTCGTCCCAGCTTACCCTTCCCCCTCCGCATGTCCTCAAGTCCATTCTCTATGTCTGAGTCTTTATTCCTGTCCCCTAGCAGGGGTCTTAGCTCTACTTTTTACCTCTTTTATCAATGGGAGGCAAGGAGCAGGAGTCTGCTACCCTTGAAACTGTCCAGGGCCTCAAGGAGTCTGGAGAATCTCCCCCTACCCCCTGCCTAGAGTATTTTGGGGAGTTGCTCAATTCTTCTTTACTCCACTGAGCCCAAATTTCATATCTATTTTCTATTATATGAGTAGTCTATATATAAAAACTTCCTGAAATCATGCTGTCTAGGTACCTAGGAGTTGGTAAGCCTCACTGCACTAAGCTGGTTTCTGGGAATCACCTCCCAAGGCACAACCGATGATCAGAAAGAAGAGGGGCAGGTTCCCCTATCTGCCCTACCAATGTTCTTATCATCCTGCCTCAGGCAGAGAGACGAGGCATCAGTGAGTTGAGCTAGAGAAAGGAACACCCTTGTCCTCCATAGCCAAACAAAGGAAGTTAGTACCTGACCCATGTGCGGGACCCTCTATCAGGTTTTCTAACAGCAAAATAGTTAGCAGGACCACTCAGAACCCCAAGACAACAGTTCTGCATTCTGCTGCGGAGTCTTACCTCTGGCAAGGCAGAGCAAACCTTCTCAAAACACAGTTACTCATGTACAGTGAACTCTGTAGATAATCAGGCACAGCCACGTGAGCCTCCACAACTGAAATAATCTCTTGCATTTTCTGCCTTCGCCAACACTTGAACCATAGACACTCACAAACATTTACACACACATCCTTACCTACACTAGTCTTTTCTAGTATAATTTTTTCCCCAAATCTATCTTCCCTTCCCTCTTTTCAAATGCTTTATTCTGTTCTTCTTATTTAATAGTCTTGTTTTATATGCGTTCATAGCTATAAACAACATGAAAACTTTAAAAAAATATGTAGGAAATAAATACTTTTAAAAATGGATAAATAAATGGCTTGGAACTTGCAAAGAAGACCTCAGTTCTCCTGTGTATGACTGTACCTGTTCAACACGCCTGATTCTAAGCTGCACCACCAGGACCTACTTTACAGAGACATGAGTGAGGAATCGGAAGATCCTATGCTGGATTCTTCAAACATACGCTCTAGAAGGAAACGTGAGAAGCTACATAAGCAGCACTGCCAGTCTCCAGTGAACCCAAGCACAGTCTTGACGTTGCACTTATATGCAGGGTGGGGAGGAGTGTGTGTCTCCCCATTGAATAGCATTAAGTAACTTCCACTGGCTTGTGGCCACAGATGCCAGAAAAGAAAATCGGAGCCTATAGCCAGGCAAGAGCCAAGCCTGAATGAAAAGTGTTGGTGGTATAGGGAAGCATTTTTCCCCAGTGCATCTGGGGGTGAGTTCAGTTTCGGAGCAATGGATATGAACTCACCCACAAGTCTTGCACGCTTCATATTGTCTTACACACTGACATCCACCATTACACAATCATATAGACCATTGTTTAGACTGCTATAGCAGTTACGTATACTATACTGAGTATAGCTGAAAATGCTCTTTGGTGTAGAAAAAATTAAATAAACAGTTAATATTCAACTATATATATATATATATATATATATCTCACATCTTTCTTGGATTTGCAATAGTCAAATAAATTCATCTGGGTATAGG
The DNA here is from genome assembly GCF_965194805.1 of Balaenoptera borealis. Classification (NCBI taxonomy): domain Eukaryota; kingdom Metazoa; phylum Chordata; class Mammalia; order Artiodactyla; family Balaenopteridae; genus Balaenoptera; species Balaenoptera borealis. Next base: position 33,790,772 of record NC_138881.1, on the reverse strand, counting down.
TAGATGAGAGCAGTGTGGGATCCAAATCATAGACATCTAACAAGGAGTAGAAGTCTGAGACACTTTCATACTGGAGGAGTCAATACAATACACCTAAATCAACCTTAGGGTAAGAAGAAAACAAACTACAGTAAATTTTTTTACTGCTTTATTGAGGTATAATTTACATACGAATAACTGTACATATTTAATGTGTACAGTTTGATGATTTTGGACACATGCAAGTAAAATTTTTAGAAACTGAAATCTATTTTATTTTATTTTATTTTTTTTAAACATCTTTATTGGAGTATAATTGCTTCACAATGGTGTGTTAGTTTCTGCTTTATAACAAAGTGAATCAGTTATACATATGCATATGTCCCCATATCTCTTCCCTCTTGCGTCTCCCTCCCTCCCACCCTCCCTATCCCACCCCTCTAGGTGGTCACAAAGCACCGAGCTGATCTCCCTGTGCTATGCGGCTGCTTCCCACTAGCTATCTGTTTTACATTTGGTAGTGTATATATGTCCATGCCACTCTCTCACTTTGTCACAGCTTACCCTTCCCCCGCCCCATATCCTCAAGTCCATTCTCTAGTAGGTCTGTGTCTTTATTCCCGTCTTGTCCCTAGGTTCTTCATGACCTTTTTTTTTTCTTAGATTCCATATATATGTGTTAGCATATGGTATTTGTTTTTCTCTTTCTGACTTACTTCACTCTGTATGACAGACTCTAGGTCCATCCACCTCACTACAAATAACTCAATTTCATTCCTTTTTATGGCTGAGTAATATTCCATTGTATATATGTGCCACATCTAGAAACTGAAATTTAAAATAACCACAAACTTCAATTTGCCCATATTTAACCAAATTTCCAATTAACCAATGCTCTACTTTTAGGTAAAAGAGAAATATTCATACCCCTAACAGAATACAAGCTCAATAAAAACAGAAATTTTGTTTTACTCACTGATGCCTGGCACCAAGCACTGCACCAAGTACAGTGCCTGGCACACAGTGGGTCTTCAATAGATATTTGTTGAATAAGTAATTGATAACAAGGAGTTATTATTAAATTTTAAAAAACACTGTATTCAAGCCAGTGTTACATAGCTTCCTCATTTACCAAACCATATGCTACGAACATGTTCCAAATGGTGCACCTCAATCACTGAAGAATGTTTCTAATATTTATGGGCTTTTCTCCAAAGAAAGGCATAAAGATAACAAATACAAGGCTGAAAAACACACAAGCAAAATATATTTCTGGATGGCCTATGTTTACCAGAAAATCAAATGCCCAGAAATCTCCATTCCCTTTGGATTGTTTAACTGAGTTTCATGGCACATTTGACACATTTGTTCTGCCAGTCACTCTTACTTTGAAAGAGAAGAAATTGGATAACCAACTCTCTGCTCAATGTATTATCATCCTTTTTACTAAGCATTCACTAAAATAATTCAAAAGTACTTCTAAAAGGCTTAAAAATGAATAAGAAAACTTTGAAATCAAAGACTAATAAGCAAGTTTTCCAGATTCTTTCTAGGTATTCATCACTTTATACACACACACACACACACACACACACACACACTTCCTTTAATTAACCTTGACATTTGGATCCTGGTCCACATACAAAAGAACAACTCAGAAAATGTTTACAGAAGCAAATGATAACAACTGCATGTCCTTAAGTAGCCAATTCTCAGAAGGTCTAAAGTCATGAATTTTATTGTCTTACTTTTTCCTAAACATAGTGAACATATGCCATTGTAATAACCTTGTTATAAGATGCTTTGAATTTATGTTTAACATTATCTTCCCTAGGGAAAATTCAATTTCATTCTATCCACTGAGCCCAAATTACTTTTTGGTCTCTTGAGGCACAATTAGGAATACCAGAAATAGCTTCTGACCTGAAGCAAGCATTAAAAACTACTTATCTCTGGAAATATAAAGGTTGGCTATCTAAATCTTCTTTCTCAGGCTCTTACATGCGAAAAAACTGCAGAATCAGCCTTAATAATGAAAGGCCAGCAATACCAATGACTATTACCCATATTATAATATAGCTGCGAGAGCCAGTCTGACCCTTTCTATGTGTTCCCCTTGTCCATGGGCAAATCTCCAGCCCTTAGCCAACCTAAGGGCAAGGCGATCTTTAACTGCAGAGGATGTGGAAGGATTGAGTACGTCACATCTGAGAAATGATAATGTGAATTCGGTTCAACTTTTTAAAGAAGTCTTTAGTATGTCCACATGCCTGACACCAGGCTAGGTACTATTAACCATGTGTTTAAGGCATTAAAAAAGGTGTTTGTAGTATTGTATGAGGGATGCTATTATTTATGCATATTTTTCTCAAATTAAAGTTCCCATTTTGGGATAGTTTTAAAAGTAGACATACAAAAGTTGATTCTTTGAAAAGATCAACAAAATTGATAAACTCCTAGATGGACTAATCAAGAAACAAAAGACACAAAATGAATTATGAATACCACAAATGAGGGAATAGCATTACAGTCCTAGACATTAAATTATATAAGGGAATATTACTAAACAACAGTTGCCAATAAATTCAGTAACTTAGGTGAAATGGAGAAATTGGTAGAAAAATAAAACTTACCAAAAGTGACACAAGATGAGATTAAAAATCTGAACAGCCATCTAGCCATTAAAGAAATTAAATTATTAGCAAAACTTTCCTACAAAGAAAAATTAATTCATCACTGCTTTGCATCAAGACCAGAGAAGGTGCTGAAACACCTAATCCAAGCTCACCTTACTCACCTTTTGTAAGGTTACAAGTTTCATTAAAATCCATTAAAGTTACCAGTGCTATACAAAAAAAGAGAAAAGTAGGCACATGTTCCTTGTGGACTTGCTGTCTGGCGCAGGGACCCTCAAAGGGGACCCTCTATAAGTAAACAATAAATTACAGTAATTAACCTCCATAAGTAATATAGTAAATTAACCTCTAATGAGCATTTCACCAAGGGTCTGCACCACATACCAACATTTTTAGCTCTTCATGTTTAATTTTCACAACAATCCTGTGAAACCTGTGTTGACAGATGCAGTTGTGATAGATGAAGAGGCAAAAGGTCTGTGAGGTGAGACTGGTCACACAGCTATTCGGTGGCAGAACAGGCCATCTGCCCAGACCTTAGTCCAGCACATTTAAAGAAAGCAACAGCTGTGTTCCGCTAATAGGCTGCCTAGAATGAGAGTGCCTCCTGAATTTCCCAGCCACTGATGCCCCAGTGCTGCAGAGAAACTGCCAGCAAGAACGTAACATTATCCACTTTGGGCTCAGGCCTCCCCAATCCCCCATTGCCTGATAGTGTCTTCCCATGTGTCTCCGCCACCTAGATTTCTCAATGAGCTCCCATATTTCTTCATGGAAATTCAATTGAGAGCCTACGTAGGCCAGCAAAAAGGAAGCAGGAGGAAGGAAAAAGAAAGAAAAGGGAAGTGAGAAGAGAGGGAAGGAATAAAACAGCCTTTTAAAAAAAACATTTCAAAGCACTTTCATAGCCATCATCTGCCTTATCTTCCTACCCTCCTGAGGAGGCAGGCAAGACGATCATTCTGCTTTATAAAAGGAGAACCTGAGACGTAAGAAGCCATGTAAATCAAAAGGAGGATGGAGAAATAGTGTTAGAGTCAGACAGTAGAACAGGGGTTGGCAAACTAAGTCCTATTTTTGTACAGCCCAAGAGCTAACAGTGTCTTACACATTGTTAAAGGGTTGTAAAAACAAAAACAAAGAAGACTGTGACACAGACCATAGACGGCCTGCAAAATCAAAAATATTTTTTATCGATCCCTTTTAGAAAATTGTTGCCTGCAATAGAACACTTAGCCACAAAAAGAATGAACTAGCACTACATTCATCAGCATGTATAGTTCTTGAAATATTATGTTGAGCAAAAAATGCAAATTACATAATGATATTTGCAGTATGAGCAAGTTTAAGACCTACGAAACCAATATATATTATTCATAGAGACAGTATGCATATGTATATGTATGCATATGCATATGTAGTTAAGTTATAAATCATGCATGAGAATGATAAACTCTGAAATCATAACAAGGAAGGGTCACGGGGTGGCCCAGCTGTACTAGTAATGTTTTGTTTCTTAAAGAAAAAAAAGATAATTCTGAAGCAAACATGTCATGTGAATATTCGATAAAGCAGGCAAGTAGGTATATGAGTGTTTGTTATATTATTCTTTATTCCTGTCTACATGCTTTAATATTTCATTAATGTACAAAGAAAACATATCTGCAGTTAATAAGTGAGTAGATATTATAGATATCGTGTGTGGTTTTCAGCAAGGCCTCCAGAAAAAGCCCAATAAACCAAAAAAAGCCCTCTCATGATGTCCTTGTGAATGAGTCAGAGAAAATGCATATGCTAATATGAGTGCAGTGGAGATGGATTTGCAACCGGATGTGCAATCTGCTCTCATACGCTTCACTACGCCCTTTCAGGCTAAAGGGCAATTGTCAAGGCGTCCGCAGGGCTGTGGTTTTGGGGCTGTCCTAGTCTCACTTTCTTGTTAACTATTGCATGAAGACATAAACTTACAGTTGGGATAAAACTAGGAAGACAAGAGAATCATGATTCAAAATTATCTGAACAGGCTGATATCCTGGGCTTGAATCCAAGGAAAGGAAATATAACAAGAAAAAAATATCAAGCCCTACCTTTATATACGTAAAACTATACTGAGCAGGTACAGGATGGGTAAATCTTGATTTAGCTGTTCTCAGTATGAAAAAAGAACTGGGAGAATTTATAGGACCATCTATCAATATAAACCAACTGTGTGATTCAGCTCTTCCAAAAGCTACATTTGGGCACACAAATAAAATCACAGAGTTCAGATTAAAGCAAAAATAAAATAAAATAAAACATAGTCCCACTGCTATAAGCTCATCAAAATAAGTCTGCAATGTCACATGCAATTATGAATGCCACGTGTTAAGAAAAAAGTGACAAGTCAGATTGTATCTCAAGTACAGTGACCTTGATGGCTACCACGCATGCCATTAGAGAAATGACTGGAGGGTCTGGAGATTGGAAAAGAAAAAGGAGACAGGACAGTTGTGAATATGTGCATATTTGGAGATCTGCCATGTGGTAAGGGGAAGTAGTTGTGTTAGTGGTGCTTTAGCAGGGAAAAATCAGGTCTAACCATCAGGCTGAAGACTAAAGGAAGCTAATTTCCATATAATATAAGTGAAAATGCTCTACTTAGTAGTGTCACCTTGGTGGGGTACTATCACGAAAGGGATTTAATTTTCTCCCCCAATCTCCTCTCAACTGTGCTTTGTGGAAATAGAATGTGGAAGAAGTGACAGCGTCCCAGTTCTGAGCCTAGACCGCAAGAGGCTTTGCACGCTTTGACCCTCTCAGAGCCCTGCCACCACCAGGCCAGCCTGTGCAGGAAGTAATCACTTGGAAGAGAGCCATTCCAAGTGCAGCCATCCTAGACCAGTTATTCCCAACTGACCCACAGGCTGAGTGTGAACTCATGGGTAAGCTCAGTCAAGATCAGCCTAGCCAGGCCCAGACCAGAACTGCCCAGTTGACCTGTAGACTGTTGAGCAACAATAAATGCTTATTGTTTAAATCACTAAGTCTTGGGTAGTTTGTTACTCACAATAGCTAGCTGATACAGTGGAGACTTCTTGTCCCCTTTCCAGGCACATGGCACCATAGTCTCTCCTCACCCAGGCTATTCACTCAAGTCTCCCTCCTTCAGAAACCTACAAATGAGAAGCAGGCCTCAGTCTCTATGATCATGAATGCTCCTAAACTCCAGGGTATCCACAACAAGCTATCTCTGAGGGAACCAGCAGTGGGCTGGACCTGAGGGCTCCCAGCTTAGAAGGCGGGGAGTCGAGCATCCTCCATCTTGGAATCTCACTTTAGGTGGCTTCTAGGAGGGCAGGGAGTGGCCTCTACCATAAATAGCATATTACAGAAACCCCTATTCTCTCACCCCTTCCCCCAGGTATTTCCTTATAGAATCTGAGAGCGGGGATGCAAGGGGTTGACCCTGGTAGGGCTGGTTTGTCACTCTTGGAAAATCCTGAAAAAAAGGAATCTGGCCAATTCTTAGTGGCATTTTTTCTGAATGTGGTGTATCCAGCACCTGGAACTGATATCATTTTTTGGTGGAAAAGTCTCATTTAACTTACTATACAAGGAAGAACATTCTAACAAGAGTGTTTTGTCAATGGAACAGTGCATTTTGAGTACTGAGAGCTTTACTACTGAACATAATCAAGAAGAGAGAGGCTGGTGGACCAACTTTGAGGGACACTAAGGAAGGGATTTCTACAGAGAGTGCAAAGTCAGACATGATGACCTCTTAGATCCCTTCTACCTCTTAACATTCTACAACTCTGTGCAAAGCAGTGTTGGCTAAAAGAACTAGCTGTGGGTCAAGCATCCAAAAACCTGGGTTTGGGTCTCAGCTTTCAGTTGGGCCCTTAAACTTCTTGAACCTTGGTATTGCAGATACTATGGGCCTTCCACTTAATTGGTATCCTTTTTCCACTCTTCCTTGAAGGCAGAACTCTAATTGTGATTACATGCTAACCCTCCCACGTGTTCAAAAAAAGATGATACCAGGTTCAGCCCCTGGAGTAAATCAAGATTTGTGTAAGACCAGTCTCCTATTTTTTTGTGTGTCACAAATAGAAAAAATGATATTTGCATGGTGTATTCACTGGGTTAACTGGATGAAGTCGATCTACCCATTCTGGGCCCTATCTATACCTTAGAGGCCTCTGCATTCTACTTTCTATCCCTGTGTCTGGGGATCAGTTTAGCATGCACATGTGACCCATGTCTGGCCAATGGAACCTGAGTAGAATTATGCTGAAGGAAAAGATATTCATCCCCACTAAGAAGAAGCATACAGGAAGAAACCTCCCTCTTCTTCCTGACTTGGTCATACCTGCATATGATGTCTAGGCCTACAAAGACCTGTAGGTATTTTAAAACATGGCTCCCCAAATTCTTTACTATTCCTCCCATCAAGAAGTAGAGTTATGTCTCCTCTTCTTGAATCTGAGATCTTTTGACTGCTTGAATAATAGAATATGGCAAAGACAACTGCCAGTTTCTGGGCCAACGTTATTAAGAAACAAAACTTCCACTTCATGTCTCTTGGGACACTTACTCTTAAGACCTAGCTGCCATGCTACAAGGAAACTAAGGAGAGGTCCACATAGAAAAGAACCAGCTAAGCAACCAGGAGGAAACACAGTACCAAACTGTCAGCCATGTGAGTAAGCCATCTTGGAAGTATCAATAGATTCTCCAGCCCCCAGTCAAGATGCTCCAGCTGATGCCACATGGAGCAGAGGTAAGCTGACCCTGACAAGACTTGTCCAAATTACAAATCTGTGGGCAAAAGAAATGACTGTTGTTAATTTAAGGCACCAAGGTTTCTGGTGGTTTGTTACGCAGCAATATATAAAAGATACACAGTCTTCTTGCAATCATGAGGGGAGAAAGACACAAAGATAGAAAATGCCTAGGTCCTTGATGATACTGCTATGCTGATAAATTAGCCAATCATGGGTTCACTCTGCCTCTGAATTTATTATACAAGGCAATAATTTTTTTAAGTCCCTTTTAGTTGGGTCTTCTATCACTTGCAACTGCGATATCTTAAATGATACCCTGTTTTTTCATCTATAAAAATGAGATTAATATAATTGCCCTGCTTGTTATTTTTCACCATTCACTGACCATATATTGAGAATCTGTATGTGCCAAACTAAGCATGCAGAAATCAATAAGACAGAGACGCTCGGCTAGCCCCAGTAGCTCATGCCTGACCATCCTCCCTGCCCCCAACAAAAACTAACAAACATTCATTGTGGAAATATGAAAAACACAGATAAATGGAAAGCAGAAAAAAATAACCCATAACCTCTGTATCCTAAGACAACAACTAATTGACATTTTGTTTCAGACTATTTTTGAAGTTTTATATTTTGTGTATGTTTGTGCATATGTGTACACACATGCAAAAAACTGAGAAGATGTTGTGGCAGAAGTTTATAAGCTTATAACATGTAGAGCAACACACATGCTTGCACAGGTGTACACACACACACACACACACACACACACACACACACACACACAGCTATCCTTCAACTTCTTTCTCAATGGGCCTCTGAGAATGTATGAATTAAAGCTATTACCTTTTTTTTAATTAAAAAAAATTTATTTATTTTTGGCTGCATTGGGTCTTCATTGCTGCACGTGGGCTTTCTCTAGTTGCGGCGAGTGGGGGCTACTCTTCGTTGCGGTGTGTGGGCTTCTCATTGTGGTGGCTTCTCTTGTTGCAGAGCACGGGCTCTAGGCACGTGGGCTTCAGTAGTTGTGGCTTGCGGGCTCAGTAGTTGTGGCCTGAGGGCTCAGTAGTTGTGGCTCACAGGCTCTAGAGCGCAGGCTCAGTAGTTGTGGTGCACAGGCTTAGTTGCTCCACGGCATGTGGGATCTTCCCAGACCAGGGCTCGAACCCGTGTCCCCTGAATTGGCAGGCAGATTCTTAACCACTGTGCCACCAGGGAAGCCCTAAAGCTATTATCTTTAGATTAGCTCATAAACTGCAGTTGGTTCTGGAAACAGGCAACACATTAAATACGCTTTTTTCTGAAGCTAAACAATGTGTCTGGCCAAGGTACAACTCGGGGCAGTAAGCTGAATAAAAGAAGGCAACTGTGTCAGGTTACCAAAGTTAAAAGAACTGTATTATAAATTTAGACCTCTGACTCCTAGCCTATTCAGCCTTCCCTCAAATACAGGAGAAATGTAATAGTAGGGATGAGTTTTTAAGAGTGCTTTCCTAGAAATCCAAGATGCAAGAAGCACCTCTGAAAGCACTAATTGAAACACCCTATGCCAACTACCAACTTTTACCCATTCAACTCACTTGTCTAAGAACTACCATAACTTTTTTATATCCTTATCAAGCCCTCAAATCAAATGAACCCTCTATTTTCCCTCATCCAGCTAAGAATCCTTGGTGCCCAACTTCATTCAATCTGTTACACAAACCTCTCTATTCTTGCCCCTCTATTCTTTTGCAGCCTCCATCACAACATGTACCCTGGAGGAACTTAACTGCCTTTTCCACAGCTGCACGTGCCGGGCCTGCTGTGACTCAAATGACCACCTCCACTCAGATGACTACACTAATGGCAGAGCCTGAGACAAGCATTTGGATGTAGGCAGTTCATCTGGGAGGGGAGGCTAGGAAACAGAGTGAAGGAGGGAAGGAAGCAAGGCTCATAAAGACTACATACACTATTAAGCTGGTTACCACTGTGGCAAATGGGCCTCATTCCCACTGGGGATCCACAAAGGACCATATATACTGGACCCCAAATTATCCATCTTAAGGACAGAAACTGAGGTTTTATCCATAGACTACTATCTCCCTTAGTCTGGAGGTGGCCCTGCAGGCATTACCTTGCCCACACCTCTCAAGTGTACCTGAGCGGTGTTCCCTGGCATAGGAGAAAACCCGGAGGCAGAAAAGAAGAGAAGCACCTCAGGGTGTGTTGGGACACAGGCTTGATGTGGGATGCTAGCAATGCACACAGAACTTTTCAGCACAACTGCACCAAAATCAAAAGGGCCAAGGACAAGTGACTCACAGTATCCAAGGCCTACTATAAGCCCCAAATTCAGCTCTCCAGGCTATACGTCCATTCTAAATCCTCAAACTCCATGGGCTATCTCCTCTCAGATATCCCACAGACATTTCCAACTCAAACTGACAGAAACTGAGAGGAGTCAGAAGCACACCCATGGATCCAAATTCTTTAATAACATCTGCTGACGGCAGCAGCATGGGGCCCCCTCAACTGTGAGTGGGTTTGCCAGTGGATGAGGCTCTGAAGGGCCCCGCCAGGCTCTGGAACCCAGAAATTGCATCAGCAATACTTCCTGAATTGGAAATTAGACAGATGGTCCCATCCCTAAAGAAGAGGTGGAGCTCAGGGTTGGGCACTGCCCTCTCCACATGTTGGGGGGCAACGCACCTCCTGTGGTGGTCATGGGCCTTGTTGCTTGCCAGCTCCAAGATCCAGGCTGTCAGGTCACAGATACACATGCAAAATGCATTATCCAGTAGAGGTTCAATTGTCTCCCCTCTCACAATGTAATAAAACCAGTCTTGTTTCCAATTACACGCTTTTTTCAATATTCTTACTCAACATTCCTTTGTTCCCTTTTGAACTGGTTTTAGCATCTGTCCATTCCCTCATGAGTAATAAAATCTTTAATGTGTTCATATCTATATGAGCGACAAGATTTCATCCTTTTTGAAAAATATCTTTTAACCGCTTTGGAGCTCACAATGAGATACCCAATAGATTCACCTGTCAGAGCCAGGTAAACACTGTTCACGGAGAAGTGCACCTTGTATGCAGTGAAAGCCCAGACGTGTCTTTTCTTGGCTCTCCTGGGTGAAGCCAGAGTGCGGACAGAACTGTGTTGACTCTGTGTTCCTCTAACTTTAAATTGCATCTCTACTAATGTCGTGTTTTGGTTTTGTTTTCTTTCATTTATGGCCATTAAGTTATTCCACATCGTTGGCAGAAATGGATGGGGATTTGGTTTGAGGGTCTGACCATCTGGAGCCCTCTCTAAATGGGTTCATGGTTTAGAGAGATTCAGGTCCATACGATTCAGGTCCCTGCTAGGTGTGAGGCAACAGAGAATCTGGTTTGTCAGATTTATTTGTTAGTCCATTTTTTAGTTCAAATCAATTTAAAATTTCATGCCCTTTGGGAAGAAAACAGCTCTTTGAAATCTGGACTGGGGAGATTTTCTGTTTGTGTTTACTCTTGATCCATGACTGAAATTGTAGAACTGAAGCTATTTCTCTGTGGCTGTATGTCTGTGTCTGTAATTCAGAAATTTCTTCATCTTTGTGTGAGTATGTAACATTTTCCTACCTTTGGATAGTATTAATACATTAGATTATAAAGTCTCTTAATTTAAAGGACCTCTGTTCTGATTGGCATATCTAAATAAACAATTGCTTATATAAATTGAATATAACTAAAATTTCCTAAAATACAAAAATTGAATGTGGATGCATCTAGAGACTGTCATACAGAGTGAAGTAAGTCAGAAAGAGAAAAACAAGTATCGTATATTAACTCGTATATGTGGAACCTAGAAAAATGGTACAGATGAACCGGTTTGCAGGGCAGAAATAGAGACACAGATCCAGAGAACAAATGTATGGACACCAAGGGGGGAAAGTGGCAGTGGGGTGGTGGTGGTGGCGGTGGTGGGATGCATTGGGAGATTGGGATTGACATGTATACACTGATGTGTATGAAATGGATGACTAATAAGAAAATAAATTTAAAAAAAATTGAACTACTAGTATTTTAAATGTGCTAGATTTTAGAATACTTTAATAGTTCAAATTTACATAATTTATGTAAATCTTTGACAATGACGACTAGTATAATATTTTGGGTTTAGTGACAACTAGGTCCTCTCTGATTCATCAGTGTTAAGTATAATACAAGCATACATTTTTAAGCCTCTTGGGTATATTTTTCTTAAATTTGTACAGGTTTATGATCAAATGAGCTAGAATTACTCCTACTGAAGGTCTAAGATTATGAAAAAAAGTCAATTTATGTTTAAGCAAATCGAGTCACTGTTCTGACAAACCTGTATTTTCCACAGTAATGAGATTTTGTAGTACGTCCCCTTGAAGAGCATTTCCAAAATCTTTAGATAGCTGAAGTCTCTGGACTGATATTATGAGATAATTTATAGAAATTCAATGGATGCCTAGAAAATGTCTAAGAAAGAATATTAAAACATTGATTACTAAGCATAATTTGAGTTTATATACTTTTGCTTCTTATTTATATATTCTACAAAGAGGCTATATCTTTGGGTTTGTAAATGAATATGTTCATTTCTGCCATGATGTGAAACTATAGAAAGGAATTGCATGGCTGAATAAAGCTGGGTTGAATGTATTCATGAGTTCTACTAAAATGACAGAAATTTACAATGATCAACCCCCTAGTTTTCTCCATGAAATACAGGTGAGTGCTTAAAAGTTATAATTAATTTACGTAAATGAGACTCTACATGAATGAGTCTCTACTAGGAGTCTGAAGATAATGAGACATTTTTAAAATTAGGGGCAAAAAAGGGAATGTTTCTGTCCTGAAGTAAAATGACTTGTTCCAGAATGGAGAAGAGGAAGAATGGTGAAGAAAAAAACCTGAATGAATATAGAAAGCTGTAAGTTTGTGGAAAGAGAATCTGAAAAGTAACACATATCTGTGTTAAAACTTTGCGAAATCTGCCTCAGTTTTGATGGGTTTACTTGTAAGATTGTCAAAAAGAGATTGTGGGTCCTTTAAAATGAAATATTACATTGAAGCAAACCTAGAATTTATTTGCTCTCTGTGAAAACGAGAAAGTTTTTTTGTAGTATTGGTCTGCTCCTAATAAGAGGTTACTCTGCACCTGTATTAGTTTCCTATGGCTGCTGTAACAAATTACCACAAACTTGATGGCTTAAAACAGCACACATTTATTCTCTTACAGTTTTGGAGGCCAGAAGTCTCAAATCAGTTTCTCTGGGTTAAAATCAAGGTGTCAATAAGGCCATGCTCCCTCCAGAGGCCCTGGAGAAGAATCCATTTCCTTGACTTTCCAGCTTCTAGAGCTATATACCTCGCATTCCTTGGCTAGTGGCTCCTTCCTCCATCTTCAAAGCCAGCAGTGTAGCAACTTGCTCCAGTCCTCACATTATCATCTCATTCTGTAATCAAATCACCTCTTGCCTCTCTAAGGACACTTGTCGTTACATTAAGGGCCCACCTGGCTAATCTACAATACTGTTCACGTCAATCTCTTTATCTGGATAGTCCTTTTGGCCATATAAAGTTCACAGGTTCTAGGGATTAGAAACTAAATATCTTTGGGGTCATTATCCAGCCGCCCACCTCACCTTCTACGTAATCTGTCCAAATAGCAGAGATTCGATATCTCACCACAATAATGCTTTGCTATGACTTTATCATGCTCTTGATTATTCTCTTTAAAGTAAAAGAAACAATAGAAGTTCTGCATTTACAATTGTGCTAATGATTTTTTTGTATTTAATTAAATGCTATATTGTCACTTTATTTAATAAATAACCAAGCTATAATCATTCATGTACTCAGACACCCACGATCTTATCTTAATTCTCAAACCTCCTGGAAATTTTTCAATTTTGCCTTCCAACACTGAATCCAAAATGAAAAGTGAAAGAAACTTCACAACATCTTTTGGACTTAAAACTGTCTGAGATTTCCCAGAGGCCCCTAGAAAGTAAAAAAGATTTGTTCTTTCACCTTATAAAAAGAGAGGTGTTAGAAATAATTCGCTTTATTTCCTATGTTAGTATTGATTAGTTGCATAAAAAAAGTCAAATCAAAAGAGGTATTAGCCTTCCCTAGATTAAATGTGAATAGGGAAATATTATTAATATCAATATTTCAGAAGTTTTATGTTGTAAGTGAAGTTCTTGGATATTTGTCAGCACCCTTACTGTCCATTATATGTTTCTAATTATCAGAGTCCTGCTGGCGCCTTCCCTGACGGCGTTAGGTAACAAAATTATAGTGTTTTTGGTCATATTTAAGTAAATTAAAAAAATAGTTGGGCACACCTTTCTTCTTAAATTTTACTAGCAATTTCTAGACCAGTGCTTTTAAAATGAGGAGTCACATCAAACCCTTCTATGGAGTTTTATTAAAATAAAGATGTTTGAGGGCTTCCCTGGTGGCGCAGTGGTTGAGAATCTGCCTGCCAATGCAGGGGACACGGGTTTGAGCCCTGGTCTGGGAAGATCCCACATGCCGCGGAGCAACTAGGCCCGTGAGCCACAATTACTGAGCCTGCGCGTCTGGAGCCTGTGCTCTGCAACAAGAGAGGCCGCGATAGTGAGAGGCCCGTGCACCGTGATGAAGAGTGGCCCCCACTTGCCACAACTGGAGAAAGCCCTCGCACAGAAACGAAGACCCAACACAGCCATAAATAAATAAATAAATAAATAAAAATTAAAAAAAAAAAAAAAAGATGTTTAAAATCTACTCTAGACTTCATTGAAGACAGGCTTAATCATTACGTTTACAGATATTTTCCCCATACCTCTTTTTTTTTTGGATTGGCTTTATTATCCTATTTTGCATGTCACAAAAATTTTCCTCTTCAACTGTACCATTTTCATTATGCACTCCTACCAGACTTTTCACCTGTGAAAATTATCACAAGTCATAAGTGACCCCCAGACATTTAAAGTCTCTGCCATCTCCAGATACATTTTTATTAATTCTGAGGCTACCCTGAAGGCCCTACAATCAGCTACAGGACAGAAATCTTGTCTTCAACAAAGCAGGACGGTCTCAGAACTCTGTGGAAAAGGACAGTAACTCAGGTACTTCAAGAAAAGGCTGTTGAGCACAGGCTTCTGATGTCATCACATAATCCCCTTTGCGACCATGTCAGTGGACAGAGTCAGAATTCCAAGAACACCTTAATTGAGAAGGAAATGGACTCATCACACGGCTCTCACACTGTCCAATGGAACAAGGCCTAGGTATACAAAGTCTGAAGACCTGTACTATAAAATCAGTCCTTTGATTCTAATCTGTCTGGCCTCCAAATAAAACACAAGTGGAAGTTCTTGAGAGTGAATTGTTGAGAATGTTTTCCTAGAAACCCAAGACACCTTGACACCTCTATATTGAAGAGTTTGGCTTCTTTTCCCCAGGGGAGACCATTAAACCCTTTCTGTGTCGAGACCACCCATTTCTCAGGACACAGGAGAGGAGGAGGCTCAACAACAGGGAGCAGGGCTGGGCTCGCGTCCCTACTGTGGACCCACTTGCCACGTGACCTTGGGAGAGCTGATCGGCATCTCTGGGCCAAAGTGGCCTCAGCTGTAAAATGGAGACCCTAAAAAACAACCCCTGTCCTCTGTGCCCCACTCACCCACTTTCAGTAGAGAACTTTCCTTAGGAAAAGATCGCAGACTGGTAACTGTACACCTCGAGCAGATCTCTGAGATAATTTAGTCCAACCTCCTCATCTTATAGCCATGGAAGCTGACGTGCCCCAAGTAAACTACACTTACGGGAGACCAGAACCCAGTTTCCCCCTTCTTCTTTCACTATTTTGCACTTTTGTGCCAGGAAGACTCTCTCTTCCACAGTTCTGTTGGTGAATTCTTCTCATCCTACATCTCAGAACCCAAGTATCTCACAACCGCAGTATCTAACTTGTCTCCCTGCTGCAAATTGGTTTCCTTTAGTAGATTTTGCTTTAACAAACGTTTAGACAGATTTTCCCCACAGTGATTCTACAACCCTAAATATCAGAGAAACCAATCTTCCATGTTCACGAAGAACTGTAGAGAAATACTAAATGATACAAAATGAAGTTCCTTAGATTTAAAACCATACCCCTAAAAGAATAAAATAAAATAAATTCATTATCTCAATCTGTTTGAACTGTGGATTGCAGACTGGTACTGGTCAAGGAACTGTCTGTTACTGGCCAGCTCCAAAAATGGAAATTGAGAGTCAGCATTTCGGAACATAGCAATCTGGCTTCACCCCAATATTTAAGCGAGTGGGCTCATCCAGTGAATAGGGTCTACACCAGTCCTGGAGGTGTGGTACTCCAGTGATGAGTCAAATGTGAGCTGTATATCAGTCATGCATAATAGGACCTCCTATCAGTTCATAAGGAATTAGAACAGATAATACTGGCCCTACACTAAAGGCAGTTTGAGAAGCCCTGTACTATAATACATCATCAAATGAGAAAATTGATCCTTCTGAATACTGTGAGCTGAGAATTAATCTGTGGTGTGAGTAACAAGTTCAAGTCTCTGTAGTGGCCAGACAGTTACTAGAAGTGAGTGAAGTGTTTGAGACATGAAATCCAAAAGAGACAAGTGGCAGACCAGAGGCCTGACCTTAATGGGATAGCATCTCGTATCTCCAGTTCACTGCAACCACATGGACACCCAGACATTTTGATTTCACGAGAGAAGCCAGAAATCCAGATATTCAGGGAAAAAGTCTATGATTTTAAATGTCAGCAGCTTATGAATTTTCTTTTAAGATGCCTGTGTAGGACTAACAAATGCCATCCAGATTAGGTCTGTAAGCTGCCACTTTGCAATTTATGCTTTAGGAAAGAATGTATTAGAGGTTACTAGAAGGTCCCTCTTTTTAAAATTCTAATTTGGGGCCCAAAAGGCCTGTTCTAAAGAGTCATAGCCACATGACCGCAGGACCTGTCAGACTCGGGGACCAGGGGAGCCTGGGCCTTCAAAACACCTCTCTTCTCAGAGGTTGTCTTCAGTGGGAGGCCAGCCAGGGCCCCAGGCCTCGTGTTCATGCCAACAGCAAAGCGACGCTACTCTCCAAGACCTTTCCAGGCTCGACTCGCGGGCTCGCGTCGTCCCCCACGGGATGCTTTCCCGTGTGCTGACCCGTGTCTGGTGTCTGACCCCGGCCTGCCCTGACACTGCTTTTGACCACAGACCTGGTTCGGCAGCCACACCCTCCCCAGCCTCTGTCCCTACTCACTCCGCTTTTAGTTTCCCCACTCCCAACAGGGCACTGGTCGCCACTGGTGTTCTCTCTGCAGGGCTCACGTTAGAATAAATCCTTCTTCACCATCCCCCTTCCCACCTCTTCAAAATGCACAAAAAGCCTAAACTTGGGTGCCTCATGCTTTCCCAGGGGCAGTGGTTCTCACCCTCTGCCTGCCTTCCTCCCCTGCGTGGACGATTCCCGGTCCCGTGTAGGAGGGGATTTGGCAGGGGGCGCAGTTAGACTGATGACGTGCTGGCCGGGGCCGGGGGAGGGGGGCATGTCTCCTGTGAAAGCCACAGGCACAGCTGAAGCACGATTCTTACAGGGATGGGGGTATAGCTCTGCCTGATTCTCCCATGTCCAGGTGACTGCAGAAGGTTTGCCAACACGAGGTCAGTAAAGCTCAACCTCCAAACTCAGACATCACACAGAGAGTCTAAAAGAGCTCAGGAAGCCTGACTCCCTGCAGGTGTCCCAGGGACCACTAGTGCTGACTGCGGCATGGACTGTAAGGGGACCCCCTGAGCACACAGACCTGCTAATCCGACGTGGTTTACCCACCTACTATGACTTCTCTGGCCCTTAATGAATTCCTCTGGTGTGACTTCTGGTGAGGTATCCAGGAGACTATGCTTTGTGCTAAAACAAGCCACGGCCATAAGCCAAAATGAACAGCTTTTCCTAATCAGACGCTGTTTAACCAACATGGCAGGATTTGGGCATCATGACTGATTCCCTGGCACCACCCACCCTGGCGGCATCTCCCTGTTGGCTGAAGGTCACTGGAAGATGAGGAAGCATGCCCTGGACACCAGGAGGCTCCACTTCAGGGACGGGGCGGCACTGCTGGTGCCCTCATGTGACCAGCTGAAGGTGACTCTCCACCTGCAGTCGCGGGGGAGGGGCCTGCTGGCCACTCACATGAGCAGAAGAGCAAGAGCGGGGCTTGGCTGAGGCCAGGAGGCCTTCACGGCTCTTCTAACCAATCGCAGATTTGTGCGGTGGACAGCTTGGCAATGAGGCTTCTGTAAATATTTGGCTGAATGCGCACCAGGTGTCAAGAAGTTTCTTGGTGCTTGAAGAAGTTTCTTGGTGCAAGAAGTGCTTGTTTACAAGCACCTACTCCACTGAGCTCTAAGCACACCCGACACTGTTCCTCCAGATACTGCTGTGAAGTCGGCAAAGCCTAAGTCAGCTCCAAGCGTTATTAGATGGTACAGGGAAGCAGAGACGGCGAGTCACCAGGCAGAGGGGAGCAGGCAGGGCGAGGACGGTCTGGCTCCCGGATGCAGCCCTGGGTCCCACCCTGCACGGGAGGCGCTCTCACTCTCGTCCCCCCACGAGCTTCGAGCTGCGGCAGGCCGGGGTTTTCACAGCCAGAAGCCCAAGCATCCAGCAGTCACGTGAGAACCAGGCCTGGCGGCACCTTGGGGAAACCTGTCTGAGCATCTGGTACACGGGCAGGGAGACACAGGCAGCCATCTGTTAAGGGCGTGCCCTGTGCCAGGCTCTGTGTTAAGCCGCGGTTTACAGGCACACGGTGACTTCGTCTTTGGGAAAATCCCAAGTTGGAGGAACTCTGATTATCCCCGTTTTACAGGTGAGGAAGCTGCTGCCCACAGGAAACAGATGAATGTCCAAGATCACGTAGCCAGAAAGTGGGGAACTGGGATGGTGAACCCAGGCCCACTGATGCCACTGTTGAAGCCGGCTGCGCAGCCTCTGATCAGTCCTTTATGACGGGCCAAGAGGCAGCAGAGGGTGGCCCTTCAGCATATGATGAACAGGAGAAAATGCCACATGTTGACACTGCTAGGAGAGCAATTAGATTTATTCTTCACTTGATGTGACAACTTCTTTTTTAACCTAACACAGCACGTAGAGTGTTTATAAGAATTGTGTGTACTTTTGAGTCTATCAGTTGGGACAGAATTTATATACTTATACATCTTAAAACATGTATTCAGCCACTGCTAACTCTGTTCCTCTCTCAAATAAATGATCATAGGTTAGGTGTTTCACCTGAGAATGAGATTTATAATTGTGTTTACAATGGGATACATTCAAAAATAAGTCCAGTAATATTTAGTAATCACAAGAACTGCTTGAATTGCAGATGGTAGGTTTATATAATATTATTATTTAATTTACCAGTGTCCACAAGAGAGGACAGAAGGGTATCTTCCACAGAGAGTATCACAGCACTAGTTAATAAGCCCTGTCTCAAGTCCTTTTTTTGTAATGAGGTAGGATATAAAGAAATAATATATGTCAGGAACCTGGGAACCATTTTTGACATCTCTCTCTGCCTCACCTTCCCATTCAATCATCACCTTGTTCCACTTCTACATCATTAATATGGCTCCAATAACCCATTTCTCCTGTTCCAGCCCAAGCCATTATCATTCTCAACTTGACCACTGTAGTAGCCCACTTCCTGGCCTCCTTGTTTCTCCCCTCACCCCCTTCCAATCCATTTTCCAGAGTAATCAGCTTCTAAAACTACATCTGATCATGATACTGTGTTGTTTAAAAATCATCAATGGCTTCCTATTGCCTCTGGGATAAAGTTTGAAATGCTGGGATGCCCTTTCCTGCTTTTCCTTCATTTGACTCCTCCTCATCTACCAGATTTTGGTTTCAACTTAAGTTCCTCTGGAAAACCTTCCCTCATCTCCCAGACCTGGTTAGATTCCCCCGATAGACCCTTACACAGGACTTTCACTTTGCAGGATTTACCTGAAATAAAATAAGTACATGACTAATTATCTGTTTCATGTTTCTCTATCATGTTCCAAAAGGATATGTGCCGGTCCACCTTATTCACCACTTTATCCTCAGAGCCCAGCACAAGGTGAGGAACACAGAACGTATTCAATACATATTCATTGACTTCATGAATGAATTCACATAAATCTAACCCCAAATCCTGCCTCCTCTGGTAGACAATGAGTACAATTTCCAACTTTAATAAGATGGAGGTAATCAGATCTACCTCACAGGGATGCTGTGAACATGAAACACAATCATGCCAATCGCAGTGCCTAGCACAAAGCAAGCATCTGAGAAACAGTCATCATTACTACCAACAAGACCACCTTGAGTGGAAGAGACAAGGGCACTGTGAGATCCAGGCAGGCCAAATGGCAGGATGCGGGGGCCTTCACAGAACACAGTAACCTTGGTGCACTCACCTGGGCCTCAGACCAACCTGTCCTCCAGAGACTTGATCAAGCCCGTGAGAGCTGACTAGTCTCACTCAAAGACTGAGGCTCGTAGACAGTGTCCATTATTCACTGACTATGGGAAAAAACCTCTCCAATAGTGTATGATTCCATTTATATGAAATATGTACAACAGGCAAATCCATAGAGACAGAAAGTAGGTCAGTGATAGCCAGGGTCTGGGGAGGGGAAATGAGGAGTGACTGCTAACGAGTATGGGATTTCTTTTCTATGTAACGAAAATATTCTAAAATTAGATACCGGTGAGGGTTACACAACACTGTGAATATCCTAAAATCTACTGAATTGTACTCTTAAAATGGTGAATTTTATGTTATATGCATTATACTGCAATTAACAAAAACCTCTCCAGTGGACCATGTGGCCGGCTCCACCTCCCCTCTAAGCTCTGCCAAGGCCAAATTCATCAATGTTTGCTCAGTGAGCATAGAATCAGAGAGAAGGGGTTATATAGACTTTGAAAGTTGAATGGGGTCAGGTTCTGATGGACTTCATGTCCCTCTCCTGTCAAGAATGCACATTTCTATAGGTCTGGACACATGGTGTGGCAGATGCTGTTAGCTGCCCACTCAATATCCATTCCTCCTCTTATAGTTTCAGAAAACATAATTTCCTTGTGGGTGGCAAGGGGCCCAACCCTGGGCAGGTTGTGACTAGTCTAGTCCAGTGTTCCCAAACTTTGCTGAAGATAAAAATTACATGGAGCATTTATTTAAAAAACAAAAGAGAAAAAATCAAGAGACATATCGTAGGCTCCCATTCCATACCCAGCAAATCACAATTTCCAGGTTATCTGTAGATTTTTAACAGGCGCCCCCCCCCCCCCACCTCCTGTGACTCTAATCAACATCAGCGAAGTTGAAGGAATGCTGCTGTGAGCCACCGGTGGCAATCATTTCTATGCCCGGCTTTCCTAGCATTTCTTGCACCGAGGTGACCATGTGACCAGTCCTGGTCAATGAGACCTAAATAAAGTCTATCAGGGAGGTTTCTAGGAAAGCTTTTACTTCCTAATAAAGGAAAAAAGACACTCGCCCTTCTGCCTTCATTCTATGCAGTAGCAACCCAAAAGAAAGGCCAATGGAATTTCAGGAACATCAACTTTACCATTGTGAGCAGCTGATATAATGCCAGCAACGGCCTAACTCCAGCTTCATCTTAGATAAGCAAAATAATGGGTTGTTTAACCTTGCAGCCAAGTGTTTATTCCTTGCACCAAATGCATTCCTAATCATATGATAGATATTGCCAATGTTTGCCTCTGTGACACACCCCAGCCTGTCCTCCAATTATAACTGCCTTTCCCCTTCCGGGTGAGGGATCCCTTCCTCAGATATGTTAAGGCAGTGATTAGTGTTAGTCAAAACCTATACAAATGGCAGTCATCTATATTTTTAAGAGGACCATGCCCACTTCCTTTCTCTCTATATATTTGATTGATCGTTTAATTCTCAGAGGACTTATTCCAAGTTCTTGGGGGGCATGTCACAGATATTCTTTGTGACACTGACATTTTATGAGATATCTCATATTTTATGAGATAGACATTTCATTTTCCTGAATAGAATTCTGTCTGAAAAACTGTAACTAGGGTTGGCAAACTTTCCGTAAAGAGCCAGACAGTAAATACTTTATGCTTTGTGGACCATACTTTCTCTGTTGCAACTATGCAACGACTCAACTCTGCTAAAAACAAAAACAAAAACAAAAAAAGCGGACATAGAGAACAGGTAAATGAAAGGGTGTGACTGCATTCCAATAAAATTTTATTTACAAAAACAAGCAGTGCCTGATTACACCCATGGGCTGCTGTTCGCCAACTTCTGAACTAAAAGACAATCTTCATTTTCAATAACTTGAGAAAAAAATTGAATCTACTTGTAAAAATCAAATAGGTTATCACCACATCTGGTCTCTTGCTGTGTTCCTGCCACATAGAAAAATAATGAACTGGGAAAAGGGTATAGTGGCATGCAGAGGACTCGCCTTGGTCAATGCCCATTCTAGTTATAAGTCCTTAGAGAGCAAGGATGCTGCTACATTTATTGAGCACCTACTGTCTACCTGGGGCTGTGAGAGGCATTTTCACATAAATGTGAATCCACCAAGGTCCAAGATCTCAACCTAAAGTCCTGATATATCTTAAGAATCATAGTCACTCTGAGGTAACCTGGATAAGGGATACAGTTGTAACATGCAAATATCCTGTGACCCAGCCATAAATTAAAGACATTTTACCATCCAGCCTAGATTACAGGCAGAAAGAGGATAATACTTAGGGAAGTGAAATTAATGAGTGATTTATTTTAAAAGATTCCAGTTTCAGTGCTGTCTTAAATATGTATTTTTTCAGCCTAAGGCTTTTAACTCACTTTTGTTTATCTATATAGCAAAAGTTACCAGAATATCTGGTTTTCATTTACTAATAATATTAATATTTGTGAAGGATTATTTCTGCTTTTCATATGAAGGTTTTTCACTTGTGTCCAATGCATGTACAGGTTTTTTCTTTAAAATTTGGCTTAATCAAAACCTGCCCTCAATTTGATGATGTGAGAATAGCCCAAAGGTTAGAGAACTGTGTTCATTTTAAAGCTGAGATACCTATTAGAACTTCAAGAAAACAGGAGAGTGCTCTTGATTCCCTCATTCACCACAAAGAAGCTGTTACAACCAACTGTGTCTCAGCTGGTTTACAACTATCACTGAATGACAGAGGCAAAATCCAAAGAGGCCCAGCCCCTGGCGGCTGTATTTTCAGCCTACGGCAAGTTGTATTTTCCAAAATGGTCACAGCAGTGAACTTCTAGAACTCTGCCATTCCCCAACAAAAGTCAGAGTTTCCTTTCCTCCCTTTCCCTTGAACCCCTACAGGATTCCTGACTGCTTCAGCAAAGAAAATGCAGCAGAAGTGATGTTGCATGACTTCCAAAGCTGGATCACAAAAGGGACCCTCTACCACCTGGCCCTCTCTCACTCTTAGGATACTTGCCCTTGAAAGCAGCCACCATGCTGTGAGGAAGCCCAAACTAACCTACATGGAGAGATGAAGTGGAGAAGATCTGAAGCCCCGAGCAACAGCCAGCATCGACCATAAGAAATGCAAGTGAGTGAGTCCTCAATGGATTCTAACTCCGCATCTTTGAGCCACCCCAGCTAATACACAGTGGAGCATAGGTGAGCCCTTTTGAGCCCTGCCTAAAGTGCAGATTCATAAGCAAAATAAACGTCGTTATTATTTTAACTCACTATGTTTTGAGCTTAGTAACTGGAACACAGACTTAGGATTGAATGCACATATAAACGAATTTCGCCTAAAACAAAATAAACCTTATGTTTTGCTCTCCACTTTGATTCCCAAATGCAAAGAGAAATAAAAAATATACATACATCTTCCGATAGTGACGTCCTGCTGCAGGGCGCTTATATACAGCTGCAGGGTCAGCTGGGGGGCTGAGCCCAGGAAAGCCTGGATCACTGATGCCCGGCTGAACGCAGATCGGTGGGTGAATAGCTTGCCTTCTGCCTGGCCCACTTCCTTCTCAATTTCCTCTGAGAGGCCATTTTTTGGCATCTGTCGCTTCTTGGTGATGCTGACATAAGGCTCTTCGATGTGGTTTGACTGACAATAGATGCAGAAGACTTCAAAACACCTGGAAACAAACCAGCAAGTCATAATCAGAGGCAGACAGGATTCTGTCTTTTCTCAGTTACCCTGCTTTCACTTAGCCTGATTCTCAAAGCCTTGACTTGGGTTACTCTGAACTGTAGCCCCTCC
The DNA here is from genome assembly GCF_965194805.1 of Balaenoptera borealis. Taxonomy (NCBI): domain Eukaryota; kingdom Metazoa; phylum Chordata; class Mammalia; order Artiodactyla; family Balaenopteridae; genus Balaenoptera; species Balaenoptera borealis. Next base: position 33,767,071 of record NC_138881.1, on the reverse strand, counting down.
TCTAAAATCATCCTCTCTAAGGACCAGTTCTGAGCATGCAGTCCTCTTGAGGTCCTCCACCAGGCCAACTGGCCTGAGTGTGAACCAAATTCAGAGGTGACACCGAAGGCCACTGAGGCAAGAAAACCAAGTAGAGAATGGAATGGGAAGTGGTTCAGGCTCCAGAGCCACAGAAAAACATTCCATTTCCCTTCCTGACACATATTAGCTGTGCAGCCCTGGACAGGTCATTTAATCCAAGCTCTTTCCCTCAATTATAAAGCAGAGATAAAACCTACTTTGCCGCGCTGTTATGGAGATAATACAGTATATGGGTATGTGTGTATGCACGTATATACACACACACACACACATATATATGTATATGTGTATATATATATATATATATATATGCACATGTATTTTTTTCACATCCAACAGATGTCCCAAATCACCTCAGTTAAAACAGCAGCTACGGGACTTCCCTGGTGGCGCAGTGGTTAAGAATCCTCCTGCCAATGCAGGGGACACGGGTCAAGCCCTGGTCCCGGAAGATCCCACATGCTGCGGAGCAACTAAGCCCATGCGCCACAAATACTGAGCCTGCGCGCTAGAGCCCTTGAGCCACAACTGCTGAGCCCGCGCACCTAGAGCCCATGCTCCACAACAAGAGATGCCACCGCTCGCTGCAACTAGAGAAAAGCCCGCGGGCAGCAACGAAGACTCAACGCGGACAAAAATAAATAAAATAAAATAAATAAATTTATATATATTAAAAAAACCAGCAGCTATGGTTGGAAGATCCCCCAGTACAGAGCAGTTTCCCATCTAGAATTCCCCTGGAAGACCACATTACCATCTCTGCTCTCTTAAGCCTTTACGGGACATGACTAAAGTCAATCATGCCTGGAAGCCTGCCAGCTCTGTCTTATCTATGGAGTTTCAAGCCTGCCCTAGGGATGGAGCCTTAAGCAGTCACCTTTCTAGACTGATAGAGTACCTGGCTTTTAAAATTGGATTTCCCTCTTTAGGTAATGATATGGATATCGAAGAGAGGAAGAGTACTGACGTATACGATTTATACACACACACTCACAAATGGATTGAGGGATTGATAGAGGAACGGACAGATGTGTGAAATAAAACGTTAACTGTAGAATCTAGGTGACAAGTACTTGGGTGTTCACCGTACAATTCTTTCAAGTTGTCTTCTGTATGTTTGGAAATTTTCATAACAAAATGTTGGGAAAAAATATTTTTTTCCTAGGAAGAAGAAAAATGTTCATGGCCTTAGGTTTAAAAATTGTTAAAGGACATTTTTTTCCCCAAACGTGCATTTTTTATAACAACCTTATAATGCTGCCAGAAGATTTTATGGCTTCGTTTATTTTATTGAGTATTGTTAACTTTGTACTCTCACCTCGAGGCAACCAGGGCAACAAGAATACATGCATAATTCGAAATAATAAAACCTGATGCAAGAAACGAAATGCAGGAACTTCTTTAGTGAGTACAAAGTGGATGTATTTTGTGATTATTATCCTTGTTCATTTGTTCCTGAGAGAAAAAAAGGTACGTAGTAGTATGGGAGGAAGGGGAGGGAGAGCGACAGGCAATTGTCTGCTACATTTTGTCCACTGGGGTCATGGACACTTTATTACATGAAAACACGTAAAACAGCGTGGACCAGCTTGTTCGGCTGAAAACAATGAAGTTCAGGGTTTTGAGTTCAAGTCCAGCTGATCCAACTGAATTTGTCCTGAGGAAAAACTCAAATCTATGACTGAGGACTGTTTGAGGCCTAGCAACTTTACACTGTGGGACCACTGACCACAACAAGGACTAGAAGACAGAATAAACTGACCATCTTCTTTATTCTCAAATATGTGATGAATGCAGATGCACTCCGCTAAGTGCTGTGGGGAATGCAAAGATAGCTGGATACCCCGCCTCATTCAGAGGTGCTCACAATCTAAGCAAGAAAATGGGACCTATACATAATAAGGATAATAAATAATTAATACAACTCATATTTATATAGCACTTTCAGTTTGTAAGATATTTCTCATATATTTACTCACTTTGAAAGAAAGCCTACTGCAAAAATTTGAATCATACCATTATTTGTAATAGCAAAATTCTGGAAATACTCTAAAGGTCCTCAAATAAAACAATGATTAAATAAATCCTAATATATGTATTCAATGAAATATTATCCAGTCCTTAAAATTGACAGTATACACATACATATACTGATATATAAAAATGTTTCCTATATTTGGTAAGCAAAAGGAGTAAATTACAATGGAATATATATAGAGAAAATTCCATTTTTAATAAAAAGAAAATTACATATATATACATACACACAAATCACACACACATACACACATATACACATAAATAGTGAAGTGCCTGAGCTGGCTCATACTGACTCATGAGACAATTAAATAGTTCGGAATTTTTTTTTTTTTTTGGCTGCATTGGGTCTTCGTTGCTGCGCACGGGCTTTCTCTAGTTGCGGTGAGCGGGGGCTGCTCTTCATTGCGGTGCGCGGGCTTCTCATTGTGATGGCTTCTCTTGTTGCGGAGCCCGGGCTCTAGGGACACGGGCTTTAGTAGTTGCAGCATGCGGGCTCAGTAGCTGTGGTACGCAGGCCCTAGAGCACGCGGGCTCAGTAGCTGTGGCTCGCAGGCCCTAGAGCACGCGGGCTCAGTAGCTGTGGCTCGCAGGCCCTAGAGCACGCGGGCTCAGTAGTTGTGGAGCACGGGCTTACTTGCTCTGCAGCATGTGGGATCTTCCCGGACCAGGGATTGAACCCGTGTCCCCTGCACTGGCAGGCAGATTCTTAACCACTGTGCCACCAGGGAAGCCCAATAGTTAGGAATTTTGTGAGCCAGTTCTTACACAACTTCGTAACTTGAAATAGGCCATAATGGAAATATTTAAATCATAGAAATCAGCAAACACTGCAAATCAGGGCTTCCACCCCTGCCCTGCCACCCCCCAGAGAGTTTACGGTTTACCAGCTTACCACTGTAAAAATATTAGTAAGGATATACAACAAAACATTGAGAATTGTTGTCTTTAGTTAGCTGAATTAGAACTTTAAAATTTAAAATTTTTTTAGTTATGCTTATCTGTTTTCTGCCCTTCTGTCGTTTCAACAACAAATATATTTTACTTGAATAATAAAATCAAGCTCAGAATTTTTAAAGACTAAAACAAACAAGTGAAACACCAGCACATGTTAAGAGCTGAATGAATAAAATGAAGGTTCAGAGGAAAAAGCAATTCTCTGGATGCTGAGGAAGGGCTGTATTTAATGGAAAGCATCTGCAGTCTACCAATGGAAATGAAAGAAGGTCCCAGAAGGAGCTAATCACAGAGGTGGCCCTGAAACCCAGGTGTACCCCCTTGCAATCCACTGTTTTTCCCAACTAATAAAAATCTTAGCACAGAGTTTCACATGTAGTAGGTGTTTAATAAATTTGTGAAAGGCCCTAAGACTTCGGCTATTTGCCACTACTGGTTAAGAAAACTGATAAGAAACACACTCTACTATTCTTCTTGGAATTCGGCAAGACTCATACAATTACTCCAAATGTTTTTTGTTTTGTTTTGTTTTACTTGAGAAGTTGTCTAAATGTAGCCATAAATTAAGTATTTTCATCAAAATCATTCAAGGTACTTTTTCAGTATTGTGTAGACCAAAGTTTGGCAAACATTTTCTGTATTTACAAAGAGTAAATATTTTAGGCTTTGCAGGCCCTGGTCTCTATTGCAACTACTCAACTCTACCACTGTAGTGCAAAGGCAGCCACAGACTACGCAGAAATGAATGAGCATGGCTGTGTCCCAATAAAAATTTATTTACAAAAACAGGCCATAGGCGGATTTCACCTGTGGGGCATAGTTTGCTGATTCCTAATGTAGGTAATCAGCAGGTTGATCTATTTTTTTTTTTCCACTTTATCCCATTTTCAAGCACCATAGTGGAAGGAGTTTATTCCTTAGCTGAAACCATGCATGTTGGTGTCAGCACAAATAATCTGTGGTACCAGAGACCCTCTAAGGTAGTTAATAAAAACACGTTTTCAAAAGAAGTACTGATTATGATTTCCTATACGCCACGTTATCTTCCTATGACACACATGCTCTGAGAAGCTACACAAGCACCAAACTGGTTAAAAAGAAAGAAAAGCCACTTGCATAATCTCACTGAGCCTCAATTCTCAACTGTAAAAAAAAGATAATGACAGTTAGCTCACAAGGTTTTACAGTGGATGGAATTAAATACTGTATGTAAAAGCACTTTGCAAGCAACAACAAGAAAACTCTTCAAATATAGGCTATTATTATTTTAAAGTCTTTTGAAAGTTTACTAAAGAGAGAAGTACAATGGTGAATCATTTTGCAATGTTCTATAAAAAATACTAGACTCACAGATATAGAGAACAAACTAGTGGTTACCAGTGGGGAGAGGGAAGGGGGAGGGCCAATATAGGGGTAGGAGATTAAGGGGTACAAACTATTAGGTATAAAATAAGCTATAAGGATATATTGTACAACATGGGCAATACAGCCTATATTTTATAATAACTATAAATGGAGTATAACCTTTAAAATTGTGAATCACTATATATTGTACACCTGTAACTTACATAATATTGTACATCAACTATACTTGAATAAAAAAATTACTAGAACTTCTTAGCTTTTACTTTATAAAGACAGATTTTTATGTACCATTTTTCCTCATTATACCAGTGAAGAAGAATGGGGGAAAATTCCTTGAACCTGTAACTCATTTATATTTACTCCTTCTCCCAATTCATTAAAAAAATTAACATAACTGTAAAAGAATGATAAACAAATTTTGCTGTTGTTAAGAGGTGCTTTTCCCCACTCTGGTTTTCCAGAATATCTATTATCATTCACAGTAAGACTGTCCTTAAAATAGAAAAAAATAAATTCAAGACATTATTCAATGTTCGTATTGTTCCAACCTAGGCTTAATGAGGAAACAACCCTTCAAATTGCAACTACAGTTTTAAATATAAGACTGACATAAATGAAATATGGTGCTCTCCCAATGCCTCCCTAAAGAAGGAGCGGGGCCTAGTTTGTAGTCTTTAGCCCATAATCATTTCAGTGTAATGTAATGCAGCTGAACTGAGTGAACTCAAAATCATCATCTCACCTAAAAAGAACATGAGTTTGGTTAGTTAGTACCCACCCCAAACTAAACAGAGCTAAATTATCCCAAAACTGTTTTAAAATATTACTAAGTCCAATCGATTAGAAGGGAAGAGAGACTCTCCTTTGTTTGGGGGAAATAATTTTGATCTTTATGTGAAGCTGATGTCTTACAGTTAGAGTAGAATCAGTCAGCAGGAAGAACTTGCAGTAAGATATTAAGTCACGCTAATACACAACATCAAGTTGCTTTTCTTTTCATCTGGAAGCTAAGAGGCTTGGAACCACATTTTGCGTATCTCAGCATGGGCCCAATATCTTCTTGAAAGAAATCAGCTGCATTAGAATGAAAGCGCCCTTGTTAACGGAAGCGGGTTGTTTATTCCTTTGTTTTTTATGTTTTATTTTGTTTTTCCCCCCAAAAGACAATGACCCATTCAGAATTTTCTGGAAATAGGTCTCTTTATGGTGTTGAAACTTTATTTATAGTTGCGAAGTTCTCTCTCCAAAGCACCAAACTTTTTCTTTCTTTAATAAAGTTAAAATATTTTTACTGTAAAAACTGAAACATGTAGAAAAGTATAATAAAGGAGTAAATGACGCACTTTTCTATATTTTTCAGGAGAAAATGAAGATCACCCATAACTCCATCATCCAGAAATTACCACTCTTGCGTCTCTGGCCTTTCCACCTCTTCCAATTCTTCTACCACCTACATCTAAAGTTCAGTATTATAAATTTGTTTCTAATCCAGATAGAAACCCTTTGTTTTGCTTTTCCTACAGAGATGAAAGATATCAAAACAACACATTTAAAACTCTCTTCATGGTCCTTAGATAAGCCAAACTCTACTTCATTACCAGGAATTTTTCTACTTGCTTTGTGTTAACACAATTTAATTTCCAGAAATGTCACAGAAATGTCTGGAACAGAAATGTTCCAGAAATGTCACAGAAATGTTTCTTAACGCCCAGCAAGTGTTGGGGTCTTCATGGCACTTGTGTTCCAACTTCATTGACTGCGTTTAGAAGTTAGGCAGGGCCCCGAAGACATTTCTACAACCCCGTATGTTCCACATCCGAGAGAAAAGAAATGATGCGTGGATTTCTAGAGTCATGTATGTCATGTATGAGAATTACGTAAGTTAATATTTGTAACACGCCAGAACAGTGCCTGGCACACTCCACGTGTTTGATCACTTTAAATTCAATCAGCTGTATACACTTCTACTCTAACGGCCATTTAGAACCCACTTCCTAAAGCCCCGTCACGACACAAACTCATCCTGCCAGATCCCACCTGATCTCAGGGAAAGCATGTCTTTTATGAGGTCGAAGTGTATAAACCTGACCTTTCTGTTCGTCAAATTCAGTTGACTATCAGCAATTTCCTACGCTCGCCCCTAACAGGAAGGCGGTACGCCCCGGCTCGGTTCCCACTCTCCCAGGTTCCTGTCGCATTCCTGTGACAGCGACGGTGGAGCTGAGGAGCCGAGCGGGCCGGCCTGGGCCCGGTCCGCGACTCCGGCCACCTGTCCCCTTCCCCGGGAGGCCCGACCCCGCCGCCGGGGGTCCCGCACGCACCTGAAGAGTGGCCCGAGCTGTAGCAGGTGCAGCAGCAGCACGAGCGGCCGGTCGCGGCTGAAGTCGCGGTGCACGAAGAGGAGCGTGAGCTGCACAAGGGCGCAGGGCAGCAGTGAGAAGAGCAGCGTCAGCGCCTGCCACATGCCGTCCCCGCCCGAGCGGTAGGTGCTGCTCAGGTACAGCGCCGCCGTCGTCTCGGCCACGAACAGGAACACGGACGCCAGCACCGAGCCCGGGAATTTCATCTCCGCGCGTCAGCGGCGCGCACCGGCGACAGACGCGGTGGCGGTAGCGGTGGTGGTGGCGGCGGCGGCGGCTGCCCCGGGGGCTCCCGGCATGCCCGGCCCCAACTGCTCCCGCGCTTTGCGCTGCCCGCCAAGGGCGCGAGACCCGGGCCCTGGAGCTGGGCCTGGGGTCAAGCAAACCGGCGGGGCTGGGGCGGGGCGCGCGGCCGGGTCGGGCCACGCCCACGCGCGCCGTGCGCCGCCCGCGCGCCTCAGTGCCCGCCGCGTCTCTGCGGTGACGATGCGTGGGCAGGCCGCGAACCCGCGCCCAGCTACAGCCCGCGCCGAGCCCCACAGGAGGCGGCGGGCCCCGCCGGCCCCGCGCGCAGCCGCTGGGTCCTAGAGCCCTTCGGTCGGCGCTCGCGTGGGAAACCGTCACATCCCTTCGAAAACCCGCAGCCCATGGGGCCCGGAATCGGGGTCAGGATGCCTTTCCAGCCCAGTCTCTCTTTTCTGGACCTAAATAACGCCTAATTCCTCAAAGGACCAGCGTGTCCGGTCACTTAAAAATAAGCAGACCACACAGATGCTTTTCAAAGTACAAGTGTATTATCACGCACCCAGGATGTACCTTTTCACTGGGCCAAGTCTGAAGCATTGCTTCCAAGGTGAAAGAGCATCTGTGATAATCCCTAAGAGCCAACGCTTTCTTTCGCAGAAAAACTGCCTTCAAAATATATTCCTCTATAACTGATTAAATCAGCCAGGCGAAGACCAGGACCTAATAAGGAAATGGTTTTCTAGCCCACGCCATATCTCCCTCTACTTGCTGCTGTGTGCCAGCCCCAAGACTAACACAGTTCCTTTTCATTTATTGGAGCTGTGACAATCTTCTGGACATCAGGATGGGGTCAGCCCACCCTTGTCGCTCAGAGCTTGAGCAGTCACTAAACCTCTCTACAACTCGGGTTCTAACTGTTCCATAAGAAACTGCACTTGAATAATTGCAAGATCCCTTTCCCTGCTGAAATTAGGTGATTTCATCCATCTTCAGGCATCTCTGGCATTTTTCTATTTAGGAATATGATGGCAACACAAATAAAATGTGAAGATTCAGTAGGAATCAAGACAAAAATTGTCGAGAGAGAACATGAAGGGCTGTTTTTCTTCATTCTTCTGTGGCATGGGAAAATCTATAAGAGTTAAGGGGAGGTATTCAGCTCACAGCTAAGTGCCAGGCCCATTCTCTAAAAGGATTACTAATATCTATTTATAGAACCCAGCAGGTCATCATGTCCTGGATCAAGATACACATACTGTCACAAGAACAGAATAGGCAGCAACACTCCACAGAGTATTCGTGTAATATTTTATTTGACACTTTCTTAAGTGTTAAAGGAAAAATTAATCTGTAGCTTAAAATTATTAGAGCACACTCAATATTTAGCATTAGATTTTATTTTTAAGGCAAAGGATTATCACAGGTTTTATATTATTAAGTAAACTGTCCCTAAATATGCGGGGGGCAATAAGCCAATAAATAACATCGCTTGAAACACTACCGAGTCCAGTTTATGGTGTATTATTTTCTACAGTACAAAACAAATACAGAAAACACATTTGGAAAGATCACAGTGCTCAGAACATTGTTTTAAAGACAGTGAGGTGCATCTCTAAGCTTCTGACTCAACCCTGCTTCCAAAGAGATTTCACTATACCATGCACTGACTGTGAGCAAGTCCCCCACCTAAGGGGAGGCAACATCAACTGACTGTAGCACTTCCCCCTCCAGGAACAACCAATAACAAAAAATCTGATGAGCATTGGCAAGTTGATCCTTTTCAGTCTGCACACCAGCTAACTTGCCCCAGTGACTATGTCTTTATGTATTATCGTTTGCCATTTTGTTCTTGAGAATAATGTATACATTCAAGCGTATGATTGCTAGTTTCCCTGTCAAATACCTAAATGGATTTTGACTAAAGATCAACTGAATGTCACGTATTGCGTTATACTTTCTTGCTTGGACTGAAATACCCATTATTTTCTTAAAATATTATATACACAATAATAGACAGCTAGAAAGTGGTTTTTTGCTATAATAATACGTAATATACCAGAATACTTGAGAATTTGGTTTTATTATAAAATACAGTACTACAACATTTTGTGATATGGCAAAATATCTGACAGAATGTTCTGCTCTAAATTTAGATCTAACTGCTACAGATATGTCTTTGAAAGCGCTTCAAAGTACCCCTAAAGAAATATAATAATTAGCAATAGGTCGTAGAACCTGTTTTTGGCAAAAAAGGCATTTTTGAAGAAGCCTCTCATTTTGTGTGCAAGACTTTAAACGTTTTAGTTATATACAACACATAACTGGTGTGGGATTTAATGCTATTGGAAATTAGAATTTTAAAGTCATGATAACTAATCTGTAGTATTTGGTGTATTTTAAAATAAATTTATGTTTTTAACTGCATTTGTGCTGAGGCAAATGTATTGTAAAGAGTACAATTTTATTAATAATATGAATTTATTGAGCAGTTCTTCAAAATTCAATAGTACTTTAAATAATAGTATATATTCGTTCCTAAATACAGTTAGGAATAAGCAGTTATATTCTATGGACAGATTATTCTTTTGCATCCCCCCCCAAATAATTAAGGAATTACACTAGTTTACTAGTGAATGTGAAATGTATCATTAGAGAGGTGAGCTTTTTTTTTTCTCCAAAGATACAATCATATTTCTGTAAGTATTGTGAATTGTGCAGAAAAATCTTTTTGGTGAAGTAAATTCTATTCACTTGGGAAATGCACATTCCAAAACTAGCACGTGGTGTTTGACTATTCCCCAGTATATGGCTTTGCTAAATGATTTCCCCTAATAATTGGATTCTACAAAATCCATTTTAAAAATTTGTGTTAATTTAGCGCCATTAAATCCATGAGATTAAAATTCAGACTTCTTTTCCAAGTAGAGCTCCCCCAGATGTTCAAAGTTGGGAAGGCTGTTACCTGTTTAGGGAATGGACTACCCTTCCTAATCAGACAGATTCTAAAGCCAAACTTTTGTACTTAGAATGTTCCACTCCTACTTCTGGAAAGTCTATATGAAACTCATGGTATAATTTGCGTTTTCAAGAGCAAAGGGATTCTACTGCTGCTAGAGTCTTCAGAAGACATCTCTAATATTGAAACACTAAAGTGCTAAAAAACAGAGACAAAACAGATCATTTAAATCAATCTTATTTAAATACATCCACATATAAGCATTACGACAGTCAACGTGGACCAAATTCAGCGACAGAAGTTGTTTAACTGGTAATTGCCACTTCAGTACAGATCGTAAAACAAAACTTACGGGGGCAGCGTCAGAGGTCCCACTAAAACAAAGGCAAAAAGATCATTTGCTAAAGATTGACAGTTGTCAAGTATAGTGTATATCTTCTTCAAACTGACTGCTGTCACAACTACTTTACACACTTTACAATAACAGTATACATTAAAGCATGTAAATTAACACCACACACAAAATATTTTTTTAAAAAGCATTAGCAGGAACGGTATTACTCTACTTATGAAACTGTATTCCGTGTTTACACATACACACACTCAGATGTTTCTCCCCTCATCTTTGTAGAGTTCTCATCATTTCTGAAAGAATGAGAGGAAGGTGTGTATTTGGGTACTTTCTGAAAATCTGGTCCACGTACAAGACATTACAGCCATCTGCTGGTTTCAATTTAGTAGGTGGTTCTAGATCAAGAAGACATATCTTGGCTCTCGGGTGATTCTGAATACAAAGAATAAGTAGAGATAGGCTCTGAAAAGAGTGGAGGAGGGGAAGACACAGTTTTCCTTACGCAGAGACACTTGTGGCAATTTCCAGAATTCTTGTCCCCAAAAGTGTAGTAAAGAATGACCTCAGGTTTTTGTGAGGGCAAGATAATTAATGGGGATAAATACTCAGGGACAGAACCATTGTTCTGGTATCTTTCATGGGCCTGGCGGGGTGGGCGGGGGGAGGCAAGGGGTGTTAGAACACCTCGGTAGGAAAAAAAAATATTATAAGCATACCATAAATGTACCATGCCAGACTAACCATGTTGTTATAGTGGTAGCTGGGTAACAGTCACACTCAGGAGGTGGAACCTTACAGACACAGAACTCAACTTCCAAATAGGTTCCTTTACCCAAGAGAGTTTTCTCAGAGTCTGTGCTATGTTAGCACACCATGTAAATCTCCAAAAGGGGGTACAACAATAGAACTTTCCTAACTTATTTCATCACCGAATCTATTTTTCCACAGGGCAGCTCTTGATCCTAGTGTCCTGCACTTGGGGAAACACCGCAGTACTCAAGTAACATGTAGCGTTTGGTTTCCATTTTCTCTTGTAACAACAAAAATACACATACACTGTAGGAGGACCTTCTCAATACTGTGACACAGCAGAGGGACACTAGCCCTGCTGTCCAACGCAACAGCCAACCCACATGTGGCTCTTGAGCACTTGAAGTGTGGCTAGTCCGACTGGAGATGTGTAGTAAGTGTAAAATACACACCAGATTTTGAAGAGTCAGTACCAAAAACTGTCAAATATCTCATTAATAACTTTATATTGATTACATGTTGAAATGATAATATTTTGGATAGACTGAGTTAAATCAACTACATCATTAAAGTTAATTTCACTTTTTTCACACTTTTAATGTGGCTGCTAGAAAATTTTAAAACTACATATGTGGCTCACATTGGCGGCTCTATTTGTGAAAGTCACATCTGTTCTCTTCTACAAGATGGCTACTAATGGCTTTAACCTGGCAGCAGAAGTTTTAATGAAAATGAATGCTTAAGATAGACAACTCGAAGTATAACTAGAGCCCTCATTAATTACCTGGTAATTTATTAGAGAGCAGTTAACACACAATGAAGAGCCACTCATTAATGTTTACACTTGCATATATCTGTTCATTCAGATACATCTCCGAGCTAAATGTGGGGTTTTATTTCATATGTGATTCTGACTCTAAGTCAGTCTCTCTCCCTCCCTCTCTCTCTTTCACACACACACAGACACACCCACAAACTATTTCCTATAGGGACAAAAACAAAAAACCCAAACAGGAAACAAACAGGAAGTCCTTGCAAACTGTGTTTTCAGAGTCTTTGGCAGTCAAGGCTCGTGTATCTTTTTCCCTCTCTCCCTCTCCTTCCTGGATATTGTGTGTGGAGGAGAAAGGCAAGGAAGAAAGGGTCATCTGCTCTTTTAATCATGCTATTCACCAACCCCCACCCCGGGCAAAGAATAAAAATATGGATGATTTGGTTTTCATTTTAAATTATTTTTTCAAATTCAGTTCAGGGGGGGTAATGGGTACACAAACGCAAAAGAGGTGCAGGAAATTCTGCAGATAAGGGACTTTGTCATTTGTGGAGAAGTCCACGTGGAAATGACAAGGTTCAGTACTTTGAGAAAATAAAAACAAATATATTTTCCACCCCAAAGGCCTCATCCATCAGGCCTCAATTCATTACCACTTGCAATTAAAGAAACAAGGAGAGGGCACCCTCCCCCAGTATGAGATTTATGATAATGCAGGAGGCCCAGATATTTAATGTAGCATGAACTTTGTTTTTTTTTTATTTTCCCCACAGCAGTACAAATAAAATGACCAGGTTTCTTTATGGAGGAGAAGCAGGATAAACGCAGCCGTTGTTCTCCTCTCGTGAACAGCTGCACCCCGGCTAGCCTGTCTTGGACCTGTGATGTGACTGCAGAATGGGTCCAACTCCTTCCGCTGCTGACCTTGAGATCGGCCCTTCCACCCAGAGGGGAGTCCAGCCTTCCTGAGCCTGGAGCTCTTAGCTACCAACTGACGTGGATGGAAGAGATAAGGAGAAAGCCTGCCCTCCAGGTGACAGGAGGTCACATGATTAAGCAGACACAGGAAAAAAAAAAATCAGAACCTACTATTTAAGAGGAGAAGGAGAACAAGAAGTTGCTGAATCAGGGGTGGTTTGGGATTAGTGGTCCCAGGAAGCAATAAAACCCATGACTAAGATGACTGGTTTTTAGCAGCAATGAACGTGCCTCCACAACTCACGCTGAGATGCTGGGCTGAGGCAAGCTTTCCTCCACCCACCCCCTTGTCTGCCTTCTCATTTGCTTTCCTTGCCAAGTTTATGCCAAAATCACCCGGCCTTGGCGAATATGAGGCTTCGTCATTTCTCTATCGATTTGGGACAGTGTTTCCTTCCAGGTCCCCAAAGGAAGGCCTTATAATGCCGTGGAGAGTATATTTCTATTGCTCTATGTCATGCAGTTCTGAGGCCTGAATCAAAGTGCAGACCAAACTCAACTCCAAATTACTTTATTCCCCAGTTCATGTTTTCTCTGCAGACCTAGCCTGCAGCTCCTTTTCTCAAGTTACTGGCACTGTAATCCTTTGTTTCCAGTGAGCAAAATAAATATTTCCATTAAAAGGAGCTCCTCAGTGAACCAGCCTATTCATTTGTACTCAGCCCCAGTGAATCAGAACTTTCTGAGGCACAAATGCTATAGTCAGGACTGGTTCTAGAATATAAAGAACATACTTTGTGTTTACCCATCAAGTGATCCAGACTCCAAGCTCTGCATCCAGACAGGGAGATTCCATTTGGCTGAAATGCTTACTTGAAGTCATAATTGAGCATGGTTTTGTATGCACGTAATAGGTACTTAAAATATAGCTTCCCTTTTAAACATATAAAGGACCTGCCTATTATAAAACTCTCTTATATCCATTTTATCACTGACTACCCTGTGAGGTGGAGAGGGTGATGATGGTGATTATAGCTGCCCATGGAGGTCACCGAGCAAGGATTTGAGATTTCCAAAACAGGGCTCTTTGCATTACTAATGTTTTTTCTTTTAATCATGTGTTCCCTGAACATGGCTATAAATCACAAACTTACATTTGTTGCATTGAAATTAGTGAGATTTGCTCTCTACAGAAATTGAAACAATTTGAACAGTGTCTTGATTAAAATCTTAAGTGTGTCAAAGAAAGTTAAAGATACAAATTGCCATGGAAAAAGTTCCAATTTAGCACAGGCCAAGAAAATGACTCTGTTTCTCAGAGTTATCAGAAAGTGAATACAATTATCTTAATAGTGTAGTCAATTACCTAAAGAAGCACAGGGGAATATATGCTCTCAAACCTCTGTTCTCAGTTACCAGGTTACAAATGGAATAAAAAAGTAAAATCTGATGACTGAAATGGGATTAGGCAAAATAAAGATACATGGCAGGGGGTACATGAAGGAGAAGGTACATAATTGTGTTAATGAAACAAAATACACGGAGTTGTAATATTTTCCAAAACTTCCTGTTCTCCAAGTATAACGCAGTCTCCCCCATTGTTGAGAGATTCTTTCAATCTATCCTCAAATTTCCACTGTTACGTTCAGGTTTATAATTGTTCGCATCACATATAGTAAATAACATTAAAGTTATACTAGTGGTGGTGAAAATCCCCTCATAGCCTTCAAGAGGCAACACACTTCAGCGCTATTCAAAAAAGAATATTACATTGAAGGGAACAGCTTGGTTAATTAAACAAGAAGTGACATGCCACACTTTTCTACAGCAACACTAAAGGGTCTTTTTCCCATTTCTTGGGAAAACAAGATAGAAGAAGACCTACCCAAAGTTGTAATTCTACTCTCTCAGGAAAATAAAAACGTTCAACATGTTTAAGTGCTAAACAAGCTTACCCTTGTTTCTAATTTACTGAGGTGTCAATTCATAAAGATACAAACATGGCCTTTTCTTGGATTTGACAAAATGGTTGTCTTTTCACAACGATTAGCACAACAACATCCTGAGACTTTGGATCAATTACGTAAATCACCTTGAAGTGTTGCTGGACGATGAAAAAAGCATGCGTTCTATATAAAGCCCTGTATATTGAATGCTTATTACCGTCAGCCTATAGGGGTCAGATGAAATGAATTTAAATCCAGATGGTGGAAAGCAGCTACCACTCTCATTTCAAAAGGAGACTACTTTGTAGAAGGCATTTTGTCTTAAGGCTTTCTGAGAGGTCCTTGACCATTCATGAAAGAACTTGTAGAACCCAACTTTGGGAGTCACCTGAAAGCTGCTATTTATGTGGTATTGCCCCAATCTGAGTATGTTCAAAGATGAACAATTGAGGCCAATTTTATATACTTATATCTGAGGATGTGAAAATGAAACAATGAGCTACAAACGTGCATGCTTTTCAAAACCACTTTGTCCTAGTTTGTTCTGATGAGTGCAAACATAAAGAAAGTCAGAAAATATCCAGACAGTTCTTACCTTTCTTCAGCCCCAGATTCTTTGAGAATCTTGTGAATGCTAGAGATCCTCTTCCCAGAAAAAAAAAGCGTGCGCGTGCGCACACACACACACACACACACATTTTTAGGCAACAAAATATTCCCCAACTCCTCCCAAAGTTCATCTACGAATCAAGAAGTTAGGAACTACTGAACTGAATAAGCGCTTAGGTATCTATCTATCTATATATCTAGACATATCTAGATATATATACATCCTGATGTAAACCTAAGCACTTAATGATACATATTCTACATCTATCACGTATATCCAAATATTTAATGACTATTTAAATAATTGTTAAATCTTATACAGTATGCAATTTCCTCCTCACTCTGATATATGTAATTGACACTGACCAAATTCTAGAAAATGGATAAACTCATGTTCTGAGTATTGAAGTGACAGATGCTCCCACAATGTTCTGGAAACCACTATTTACTTGAAGTAGTTTTACAGCTTCTATGTGTTTATGGCAGGGCTGAATTTAATATGACAACTTGGCTCACTGGGTACTGTAGACAAATTCTAGTGGAGCCTGTGTCTTGGAGGGTAAGGTGATCAGCCAGGGAGTTCACGCATCTCTTAATCTTACAGTATAAAATTGAGCAGTGTTCTTTTCATAATCACTGGTCCCTTTCTAGGCCACTGGGTGCCTGTCCCAGGGGACACAGTATTCCATCCAAGGCGGAAATGACCCACCTTCGTAGTGGTTACCCTGATCTTTGAGATGAGTGATTTTTTCCACGAGTATATTTTACAGTTCAGCTAATAGCTTCATAGGGATTACATAAGCATTTAAAAAATTACTAACAATAGACAGTACACAGCTTATGCTTCAAATTGAGAAAAACACTTGACAGTATAACACTTGCTACAGTATTTGCTAGCCTGTGAATTTTGCTATTCTAATTGAGCTTTCGGAAAGAAAAAGGAACCCAGGAAGAGAGACGCTCTAAGACCTAAGGGAACTTGGAATTTGGGGGTCTAAACTAAGTTATGATATGATCTCTTTAAAGTGCCCAGGGTAATGCTAAAAAATAGAGATTCATATGCAAATTTCTCCATTCATTAAAAATCATGAATTTCAATAAGTAAAGGCAAAGGACAACCAAGAGTTTCCCTTTTTGTCCTTCGGCAACCTGACACGCCCCTCCTAGCCGTTTTAGCTGGGCAATTACTTTAGTTTTCTGATCGTCTTTATTTCTGAATTTAGGGGTGGAGGGCACCCACAAATGGTCAAATTCTCTCTCCAATTGCAAAGGTATTTTTGGCATTTCATTGCCATAGTCCACATTTCAATTTTGTTTTCTATCCCGCAAGTGAAAGACAGATGATTTCTCTTTCCCTTTTTCCTCTGATCTCTGGTCTCACATCTATTCCCTCAACTATTCCATCTCCAGGGGTTTTAGAAGAGTTGTGGTGTCTTTATGTTTGCAGGTTCTCACACTGTTCTCCCTTCAATCAGGTATCATGCTGCCTTCACCTGCTTGCTCCCTCCCTTCCTTCCGACAGCCATGTTAAGGTTCATGGTTGTAATACCATTGAATGTGGCTTATGTGGAAACTGCCTCAGGTAGTAGGCTCAGGAAATCTCAGGAACCTTCTGCAGGGCCACGGTGGGACACGGAGCCTTCTAAACAAAGACGCTGAAGAGAGGGAACTCAGCCTGGTTGGGCTGCAGCAGATCGATCAGAAAGCACACCGTCCCGGAGAAGCCTTCATACAAGCTGTATATACTTTCAAGGACCCGGGAACCAGCCTTGAATTCCTCGGTAAATAAAAATTCAGCAAACCTAAGAGAAGGAGAAAATATGAACAGTTTTCACATGAGTGTTTCCATATTATTGGCCCTGGGTTGCTTCTTCCTCCTCTCCGCTAAGTTCAAGTTTTAGCATCATTCTCTTTCCAGACGTGTATAATACCTGAAGGAAGCCTTCTTCCCTGTTAAAAAACGGAGAAGCCATTATGCCATTGTGTATGTTTCACAACAGATCATGCTGCCAAGTAAATTCAACTATTTTCAGCATTTGCAAAGCAAAGCAGTTTCTGAGGATTTCATTCCTTCTGTCATCCGATAATTAAAAGTAAAAAAGACAGATAAATAGCCATACTTTTATTTATCTTGAATAGAAGCAAGCTGATATAGGCCTCTGCCTTTAGAAAACATAAATATGCTGTGTTTCTGCAGGCATACTTTTTCTGAGCTAGGTTTCATTTATATGTGATACAGAGCAGAGACTGAAAATAAATGGGCAAGATTTTATACAATCTGTGCTTTGGGCAAACAAAAGAATAAGATGAATGGGAAAAGGCAAGCAACACTTTATAATCATGACATCAAACAGCAAACTCAGCTACAAGATAGATTATTTTTAGGACACCTGCCTTAAAAATAAATCACTGACCTCTAAATTCTCTATGAGAGATCTTTTTTTCTTTTACCTGTATTTGCCACAAAGCCTATTCAAATCATTTATAATGAGTAACATTTTTAGTAGCTTACAGGTTTTAAAGTGCTGTCACCTCTTTACAGACTTGCTCTACCCATTCCCATCAACAACAAAAATAATCACTAATTCAGAGGCTAGAGCTCACAGGTTGAAAAGGCCTGACAGCTGATTCTGCCGTAAATTTAGATTATTGCTACTACATAGGGGGTCCTATGAAGAGTAATTACTTGTTTGATCTTTTTAGGGCTCTTAGAATTGACGCTAGCTTAAAATAAATCAGCAGGAAACATACTGCAATTCTGTCTGGGACAATTTTTCTCTCAACTGTTTTCCTGAATATGCAACAATTTTTAATGGAAGTCAAAATTTTAAACAGTAGAATAATGATGCATCTTAAGAGTTAATTCAAAATTTGTAATTACACACTGAAACTTCGTGGTACAGCTTCAAGAGTCTTAACTGTTTTAGTGCTATGGATCCTTTGGCAGCCTGGACTCCTTCTCAGAAAAAAAAAAAGTCTTCAAATATGTAAAGAAAAATACACAGGATTCCCAAGGAAATTAATTATATTAAAGCATGGTTAGCAAAAATTTTTCAACCGAATTTGTGATACAGTGATATATGGATTCTTTATTAAGACATTAAATAACAAGATCTAGTAGTGGGTCTAATAACTGCTGACATTTCTAAGTAGTGATGGGAGTAAAACATATTTCACAATATCTGCAACAAGACTAATAACATGAGAATATCTATGACATCTATTGGTGACAGAGTCACAGCTACTGCGAATTCAGAATCGAAGGAAATGCTACATTTCAGCTTGACATGTAATACTTTTCTCAAGTAAATTCACGAATCCTAGATTGCGAAGCCCTGGTGTAGCAGGAAGAGGAAGGGCTTTGGGGTTGCAATATGCAACTCTGATAACTTCAAGTTAGATGACCTTTGGCAAATTTCTTAATCTGACTTTAAAACGGTGAAGTTGCAGAATTGCATAAGATTATCTGTAAAGATCAAAGATACCATATATTACGGCTCTGAGCAAAGAGCAAGCATTCCATACATGGTAAACAGAATTTTTTCACAAAAACATAGTATAGCAGAATATTTGTAAAATAGAGACACCCATCCCACCACATTTTAAGAGAAATCCACAGTTAATTTTGCTCCCTCCTCTGACCTTTTTCCCCCCAGGGTTAGATTTATTTATTACATTATTGAAATCAGAGTCTATAATATTTAGTATCCTACATTTTTTTATTTAAAAGTAATATGATGGGGTTTCCCTGGTGGCGCAGTGGTTGAGAACCTGCCTGCCAATGCAGAGGACACGGGTTCGAGCCCTGGTCTGGGAAGATCCCACATGCCGCAGAGCAACTAGGCCCGTGAGCCACAACTACTGAGCCTGCGCGTCTGAAGCCTGTGCTCCCCAACAAGAGAGGCCGCGATAGTGAGAGGCCCGCGCACTGCGATGAAGAGTGGCCCCCACTTGCCACAACTAGAGAAAGCCCTCGCACAGAAACGAAGACCCAACACACCCAAAAATAAATAAATAAATTTAAAAAAAAAGTAATATGATGAACATTTTTTGTGCTTTTCAAAATAACTTCTAAATGATATATAGCAATTTACAAGAGTACCAGCAATGTGTGAGAGTAGCAGTTTCATTGTATTCTGACCTATACAACATGTTATCATACTAAAGTGAAAATGATTGTTTCCAAAATCTACCCAATGGTGCAAAATTCAAACTAACAAATTCATTTTTCTAAAAAACTCTGTCAAAATAGAAGTCAGAATGGTAATTATGGAACTAATAAGAATTACAGACACTGATAACATTACATATCAAAACCTATTGACTATGACCAAAACTGAACTCAGAGGAAAATTCATTGATCTGAGTTGTTGTTGATGTTATAAAGATGGAAGGTATTCTAATTAAGCACTTTTTAAAAACTGTAGAAAATAACAAAATAAAGGGAAGGAACACTGGAAAACCAAAAATAAAGGCAGAAAACAATGTATTAGGAAGCAAAAGAGAAAAACAAAAATAATTAATAAAAACCAAAAGCCAGTTCCTTGAAAGGATAAGCAACATAGACAAAATGCTGGTGTGTCTGGCCAAAAAGGAAAACCATTAGGAATGTGAAATGGCATGTAATCACAGACATGGGAAATTTTAAATATTATGGAACTATACTGTTAGAACTTTATGTCAAACATTCGAAAATACATATGAACTAGATGCTTTTATAGTAGTTTATTCACTACCAAAAATAATTCAAAAAGAGGTAGAAAACCTGAATAATTAAATAATCATAGAAGAAACTTAAAAGGTGGTCAAATATTTTTCTGGAACCATAAATTCCAACTCTGTGTTAAAAGAGTAGTAGGCGATGACCAAGTAATGTTTATTCCAGGAAGGTACATATTGTTTGACTTTATTGTTTTAGGAACGGCCAAAGGAAGTCTCCCCAGTTTGGACCACACCATATTTAACTTTGAGTTATGATGAAGTGGAAATTTCAGTACACTAAACAATTAAATGCAATGCCCAAACAATATTCAGATATTACCCGCACATTTTCAGTCTTTACCTGTAAGTGAGAAATTTAAGTTGTCTGAAGGGCCCTGTAATCCCAGACTTATAATTAAGACTCTGTAAACTAGGACCAGTCTCCCAGAAAAATAGAGGGGTTGTTCTGATTCTTTTTAATAGGCTTTCTAGAGAATGACAACCCCGATGAAATTTATTCCAAAGGTGATATCACATTAGCCTAAGTAAGATCCCAAATGACTTTTTTCCCCTATATTTGGGAAATAAAGGGTCAGGTTGCAACCTAAACAGATTAGGGAGCCATGAGTCAAAATATATTAACAGACTTCCAAAACAATGGAGCTACAAATGGGGGACTCACATATGTTAGTATTTTTCCTTCTGTGCATACATGCAAATATCATAAAGGGTATTTTATGGTTTTTTTTAAAGATCGAATATTAGATAAATTGCCTTGGGAAGACCTCTCTGACAAAATGACTTTTGAGTGATGGTCTGAATGAAGTGAGAGAACTGGGACATATACGTAGAAAGTGAACATCACAGGTGAAGGAGACCAAAACTTCAAAGGCCTTGAGGTAGATTGTACCTGGCATCTTAACAGAGTCACAAGGAAGCCACTGTGGTGCAAAGAACCAGGAGCAAGACAAGTAGGGCATGATATCAGAGGCGTAATGGGAGGCAAGATCCTGGATGGCTTTTTGTTCAGAGAACAGACTTTGGCTTTTACTCTGATTCATGTGGGAAGCCATCAGATTATCCTGAACAGAGGAGTGTCATAATCCAACATGACACACATTATAAGAAGCAAATTTAAAAGATCACGGTGAAACACAGACTCACTCTTAATGAAATCAGCATAAAGGCAAGGATGTTTATTATCCTTATTTTTATTGAACGTTGTTATGGAGATTCTGACCCATGTGATAGGAAATGAAAAAAAAAAGAGTATATAGTTGAGAATGGAAGTAACAAAATTATAATTATTTGCAGATAATATGTGTGCCTACTTAGAAAACCCAATGGAATCTAATAGAAAGATTAATGGAGTTCAGTAAGGTGGCCAGATATATCATTTTGATATTTATCAAAACTAAGATGTTTGTAAGATACAATGCAGATTTATATGAGAGAAGGGCATCTTAGATTGCTAAACTGCAATAATATGTATGTTTTTTAAAGTCTTCATAAATGCCAGTAATAAATAACCTGAAAATATAGGGGAGGAAAAGATTCCACTCACAATCCTGGAAACATAAAATACATAGTAATAAAATTAACAAGAAACATACAAGTCCTTCTTCATAAGATCAAAACTTTACCAAATGACATTTTTACAAACTTAAATAAAGGGAAAACATACCATACTCTTGGATGGAAAAACTCAATATTCTAAAAATGTGAGTTCTCACTAAGTAACATATAAATTCATTGAAATTCCAATCAAATGTCTGTAGGATTTTTTTAATTTTTGAAAAATTGACTCTAAAATACAATTGGAAGAATAAATGAGAGAGAACAGCTAAGAAAAACTAGAAATAAATGAATAATGAAATATAGAAAGTCCAGAAACAAACCCACACATTTATATAAATTCAGTTTATGATAAAACTGGAATTTCAAATGATTGGGGTAATTGGCCAACAGATGTTATGGGAAAGTTTTGTTTTTTCATTAGAAAACACAAAGATAGATATCCATCTGACACTATTTTAAAAAGTAAGCTCTAAACGAATCAATGATTTAAAAGTTAAAGTAACTTCTAAATTGGTGGGAGAGATGGGTGAAGGGGTACAAATTTATTTTAAAAATGAAAATACATTGTAAGGCAATTATACTTCAATAAAGATGTTTAAAAAAAAATGAAAATAAAATCATAAAAGTATTAAAAGTCAATGTAAATTAATATTTTTATAATCTTAGAGTGGGAAAGGTCTTTTTAACTATAACACAAAGTCCAGAAATCTTGAAAGTTTGTCAACTTTATCAAGAAAAATACTTAAAATTTTCATCTGGCAAAAGACCATGAGCTAAGTTGAAAGAAAAATGGCAAAGTAGAAAAATATTTACATCATATATTAACAAAGAGTTACAGTCCTCAAAATAAGCATCACAATAGGAAAAAATGGGCAAAAGACAAAGACAGTTTAAAATGCCTCTGGATTTAACGACTTCAATTTAAAAATTTTTCTCATAGTGCACAGAAAGGTATGTGTTGGATATTTGGGACAATTTTGTTTGTACTAGTAAAGATTGCACATATACCAAGTGTCCATTACTTAAAGATTGGTTAAATTAATCATGGTACAACTATAATAAATAACTATATAGTCATTAAAACAATGAGATAGATCTATACAAACTGAAATAAAGGGTGCCCCTTAAAAACTGTTTATTTAAAATTATAAACTGCAAACAGTATGTATAGTACTGTTACACATACATAATTGTAGGATCTTATTAATATGTACATATAATACATACATACATATATATATATATAGGAATATGCATTCATGCATAGAGAAATGTCTAGAATGATATAACTCAAATTGTTAGTGATAGTAACAGTGAACACTTACATTGCAGTTACTATGGGCCAGGCACTGTTCTAAATGATAAATGAGGCCATTATGCTAAGTGAAATAAGCCAGTCACAAAAAGACAAATACTCCATGATAACACTTATATGAGGAATGTACAACAGTCAATCAAGCTCATAGAAGCAGAGAATACAATGAGGGCTGCCAAAGGCTGGAGTGGGGGAGGGGAAATGGGGAGTTTTTGCTCAATGGGTATAAAGTTTGTTACTGAAGGTGAATAAGTTCTAGAGATCTGCTGTCCAACATTGTGTCTATAGCTAACAAGATATTACTGTACATTTTAAAATATGCTAAGAGAATAGATCTCATATTAAGTGTTCTCACCACAATAAAAAAAAAAAATCACAAATATACATATCCTTTGGCCCAGTAATTCCACTTCTAGGGATTTACTTACAGATATACCCATACGTGAACAAAATGATATATGTACAAGGTTTTTCATCATAGCATTATAGGTAATGCAAAATATTAGAAAGAATCCAAATTGCCCTCCATATGGGCCTGGTTAAATAAACTATGGCTCATTCAGAAGATGTAATACTATGCAGCAATAAAAATGAAAAGTCCTTTATTTACTGATTTAGGGTGATCGTTAAGATAGCGAAGTGCTACCATTTGTAACAAAAAAGAGGGATAAAATATTACATATATGCCTATCTGCTTGTGTATATATACAGATATGTATATCCCTGAGAAGATAACTAAGAGACTGGTAACTATCTCCTGGGAAGTGAACTAAATTGCTATAGTGCACAGTGGAAGTATTTCTTTTTACACTTTAAAACTATGTGACTCTATTACCTGTTCAGAACATTAATTGTATTAACATTTGGAGAAAAAAAAAAACATGCAAAGAAAGGCTGACCTTTGGGCTCGGTAGATGTATTTAGAGTTTCCCGTGAGCCGGTATAGCAGCAGGAAGACATAGGCACTGCCAGCTACCCCGTGGCAAATCCCTGGCCCCTTCTTTAGCAGGCCCTTCTGCCACGTGAGTTCCCCACACCGGATACATGTGTCCAGGTACTGTGGTTTCTTGGAAACCAGATAAGCTTTTGCAAACAGATAGGCAATTCCTGTGAAAACATCAAAGACATTAGAGGTGATTTTCAGGGCTTAATACTATAGAGCGGAACTTCTCAAACTCTAAGAGGCTCACAAATCACCAATGTATTGGTAAAATATCCACTCTAATCTAGTAGGTCTGAGGTGGGCCCAGAGATACTGCATTTCTAACGACGGCCCTTCCGGGGACCACATTTTGAGTAGCAAGGCTATAGGATCTTCTCCAAGGGAGTCTTACTTTACCTGTGAGATTTAGTTTACGTTGTTTGAATTGTATGGTGATACTGGCCCTGAGAGCAAGAGTAACAAGTATCTAGATTGATAAAATCCATAATTTACAAATGTGTTAATATTTGATGACGCATACCCTGGTAAGCATTATGCATATCTGGCTTTTGGGAATGGCTAACTGTTTACACAGTTTGCCCATTCCCCCACGGATGTTCAGAATTTGTAATGTTAAAGTACTTATAACTACACACCTTTTCTTAAGAGCCAAACTGGGAGTCCTTCCAAAAACAACAATGATCCCAAGTGACCTGGCCAAGACTCTGGCTTCAGCTGTGAAGTGAGGCCCTCCCCACTTGATTGTTCCAAGGAAAGACACGTTCCTTCAAAACTCCTCAGCCAAGGCAATCTCAATTACACAGGCAGGAATGGAAACAAGAGAAGTGACAGCTATTAATAGAAACAATTTCCCCCGCGTTCCAGGTGCTCATATTCAGAGAGGAGATTAATAACACAAGATCACTCTCTCTCCTGCCTCGCCTACCCTTCTCGTATAGAAAGTGGGAAAGACTGGAATTTAGTAGATATTTTGACTAGCTCATCCATCAAGGTTATCTCTGCCTTTGTCTTTGACTAGCCTATTTTACAACTGTGTAAAGACAGAAATTACCTTGTAGAAAACTGACAGTAATGTAAATAATACCTGTCTCTAGAAACTCATATTCTGTCCGGTAGATGCTGCATTGGCTTCCCTCAGTCTTCGTGGAAGCAGCTAGTTTCTGCATCTATTAAGTAAATTCATGTCAGCGTTCCTAATAGCCTAGAAATATGTCCACTCTTTGGATTTTCCTTTGAACCAGTTGTAATACCTTTGTGGTTCCCTCATTAATTTATGAGTTAAAATTGTTGACATATGTTTATGTCTGTATGAGAGTCATGATTTTATTCTCTTTTAAAAATGTATCCTTTAACACTCCCTATGACGAACACGTAACAATGGGCTCTCCTCAGCCAGTGCTTTCCAGTCAACCACTGACAATGGTCACCTATGGCACTGTCCTCCTTCAGTTCTAGGAAGAAAGTGTCATTCCCACAAAGAATGATTTTTAAAAGAATTGAACTTAGTTAATTACACATTCATTCATTCACTGTATCCATTCATTTGAAAGTGCTCATTGATGATCTGCTGTATGCACAGCCCTAGGCAGGGCCAGCTTCATGGGCATGTGACCTGTACAGCCTCACAAAGGGCCTCCAGAAGGGCCCCACCCTGGATTGAATGCTCTGTTGTTGCCATCTTGAAATTCTTAATCATTTTTTAAAAAGGGGTCTGCATGTTTATTTTGTACTGGGTCCCCCAAATTATGTTGCCACTTCTGGCCCTGGGTGATATACAATAAATGCTAAACACGATTCCTGCCCTTCAGGAAGGCACTGTCTAGAAAGGGAGAGAAAAATATGTACTTTTGACTGATACATAATAAGACATGTAGTTCATGATGCTGTTGGGACATAAAATGAATGGCTCTGAAAATAATACTAGAGGGATCAGAAAAGTGGAAGTTCCCTGAGGGGAGACAGTCAGGGGAAGCTTTGATGGGAGTAAGGCTTTCTTCAGGACTGTATAGGATGCATAGGAAACTGCAGGCCTGAGGAGATGGAGAGAGAACATTCCAGGCATCAAATCAGCAAGGGCAAAGTTTCTAAGCCACAATAAACAAGTCACATGAAGACCAGTGGGGCAGTGTTCTAAGCAACAGGACCATGGGCTGGAAGGGTAGATTGGGCTCATATTTTGGATGATTTTACAAGTCCAGTTGGGCAGCTTGGACTGTATTCGTGGGCAGTAGGGAACCAGTGGGAGTGTTTTGTTGTGAATTGGTTGGTTTATATTTTTAATGATGTGATTAGTATTATAGACAAAATGCCCCACTGTGGGGTCAACCAAGACTGAAAGAAGGGCAATAGGGTAGCTATGAGCTGATCGTGTCAGCAGAAAGATGGCAAAGAGGCTAATGAAAGAGACAGCTCGCAGGATGGGTGGCTGTTTAGATATTAGTTGAGCACCTACTATATACCAGGACAGTAGTAGGTGCTAAGGTTTTTAAAAGCCCCTGCCAGGGCTTCTCTGGTGGCGCAGTGGTTAAGAATCCTCCTGCCAATGCAGGGGATACGGGTTTGAGCCCTGGTCCGGGAAGATCCCACATGCCGCGGAGCAACTAAGCCCGTGCGCCACAACTACTGAGCCTGCACTCTAGAGCCTGCGAGCCACAACTGCTGAAGCCTGCACTCTAGAGCCCATGAGCCACAACTACTGAAGCCCGCGTGCCTAGAGCCCGTGCTCCGCAGCAAGAGAAGCCACCGCAATGAGAAGCCCGCACACCGCAACGAAGAGTAGCCCTCGCTCCCTGCAACTAGAGAAAGCCCGCGCGCAGCAACGAAGACCCAACGCAGCCAAAAATTAAATAAATGAATAAATAAATAAATTTATAAAAAAAAAAAAGAGAAGCAGATGGTTTAAAAAATAAATAAATAAATAAAAGCCCCTGCCTTCATTAGTCTTTACAACCTAACTGGGGCATTCATTAGGCTACGTGAGGGGACAGAGGGGCGTTGAGGAAGCACAGAGGAAGGCTCCTAACCGACACCTGGAGGTAGGAAAGGCCCACTGGTGAAATGACACCATCTAACCTGGGTACCAAAGGAGGAGGAGGAACAGGCCAGGTGAACCGGAAGCCCTTGGTGCTCTATTGGATCCCTTTACTTTACTGGCAGGTGCCCCATCCCCCAGCGGCTGTGAGTTCACTGCTGACAAAGCTCACTGCTGCCCTCTTCTTGGGAGATATGGCCTCAGCCAAAGGGGCGGCTAGGCTATGCACCTCCCCCAGCAGGTTTTGGCCAATGATTGGCTGCCTCAAGACAGAGCAACTCTGTGGGGTCATCTGTGCCTCTTAGCTTCCCCCCCACTCAGAATCCAGGTGAAGCTACTCTCCAGGTGAGACACAGAGAGCCCTTTGCCACCCAGCTCCTACTCTGTCCTCCTGCCACTTCTCCCCCAGCCACTCATTTTAGTAAGGGCCTTCATGCCCTCCATGAAGCGTTTACTTCAGTGAAACCAAACCACCCCACAGTTCCCCTTCCTTCACCATGTGGTTCCATGCCTCTGACTGACTTTTCTTGGAACAAACTAAGAAAGGTGGGAACCTTTCTTAGTCTAACTTATCTCAGGCATCACCTCCTCCAGGAAGCCTTCCCAGAACCTGGAGGAGGACCAGAAATCCCTCCTTTGAGCTCCCATCACTCCTTATACAAACCTTAGCACTCACACAGTATCATATTAAAATTACCTGTTTTTTAATATAATTTTTAAATTGAAATATAGTTGATTTGTAATATTATATTCGTTTCAGGTGTACCGGATAGTGATTCAGTATTTTTACTGACTAAACTCCATTAAAAGTTATTACAAGATGACTATAATTCCCTGTGCTATACAATATATCCTTGTTGCTTATCTATTTTATACATAGTAGTGTGTATTTCTTAATCTCCTACCCCCATCTTGCCCCTCCTCCCTTCCTTCTCCCCACTGGTACCCACTGGTACCCACTAGTTTGTTTTCTATACCTGTAAGTCTGTTGAAATTACTTGTTTTCATGGCTGCCGCCCCTAGTATTGTGCCAGCTACCCAAGGGCAGGTACTCTGTCTTGTTCATTTTTGCTCCCCGATCTGTGGCATGGTGTTTGACACATGGCAAGGCCTCCACAAATGTCTGCTGACCCTATAATGTCCCATTTCTCACCCCAGCGCAGGCCGATGCTGAAGCGGAGGTGAAAGATGTGGAAGGAAGACGGGTTGAGATGGTCTAATTGCTAAACCAGGCCGTTAGCCCCAGGCAGCTTAATGGGTATTGATCCTATGGTTCTGGCCAGAGACAAAGGGCCTCTTCCTGCAGCCTGGATCATGGAATGGTACATGGACAGGACCTTGAAAAACTTCTACACCTATTGTCTCCTTACCTAACCTAATGAAATCCACAATAAGGTGGCTTAATCTAAAAGGAAAGGACGTTGGATTTCTTTGCTTTTGCTGGGAACGGTGTCATTTCATCCTGGGAACACTGATTATTGTGCTTTGACATGAAACCCGGAGGCAGCAATGATATATGTCTTTGTCAAATGCAAATGGGAAAAGGAATTATTACTTAAGAAGTATGGTTTGAGAGGCTAAATCTTGGAAACATGTGATCCAGCAGAGCCTCGTGATAGCCAGACTTGGCACGTTTCGTTTCAACATCCTAGAGAATCAGCGCACAGGTCCATTCTGGGATCCGGAATTTGACCGAAGCACGCATTGTACGGTGTGTGCTACAAAGCTTAGTGATCAAAGACACCTGCACTGTACAAGTACTTACTGTTCTCTATTCAAAGTCACCTATCCAGGAGCCCTCATGAAATGATTTAAAAAAAATATAGCTACACCTGTGTTTCACCCAGAGTAAAGGAAATGCGCTGTCAGTGTGACCACAGTAATGATGTAACATAATGCGATCTAGAGTTTCTTTTAGCTACAGCATTTGTTTTAATGATTTTGTAAATGACTTTTGCCCTGTACTGCAGAATCTTTAAGGCTAGGAAGGGGTCAGGTGAATCTGCCTGCT
The DNA here is from genome assembly GCF_965194805.1 of Balaenoptera borealis. NCBI lineage: Eukaryota > Metazoa > Chordata > Mammalia > Artiodactyla > Balaenopteridae > Balaenoptera > Balaenoptera borealis. Next base: position 33,738,143 of record NC_138881.1, on the reverse strand, counting down.
ATACTTCGTTGTATTTAGTGAGAAAAACTCTACGCCGCACTGGGTATTTATAAATGTGGGTGTCTGCAAATCTTTTGGGCCATATCCCTCAGGAACGGTAAGGGTCCACAGGATTAAAGGGGTCTGTGGTGAAAAAAAAGACTGAGTTTCACTGCTCCACCTCAATACACTCCTTTCACAGATGAACAAAGGCACAAAAGAAACAAAGTGGTTTTCTCAAGGTTACTTAGTTGGTTAGTGTTGGAACTACAATTAGAACCCAGAGTTATTAACTTAAAGAGTCCAGAAGTATATTCACAGCGCATAAATGATAACCAAGGCTGTCACCTGTAGAGGTGGGTTGAAGGGAAGTCAACAGGAAACAATTATAGTATCATTGATGAAGATAAGGTATCATTGATGAAGTTCCACACTGTGGATTATTTCTGGCAGGTTTTTAATCACAGAATCAGTCTGCCGCCCCAAACCATCTGCACTGTTCATAAATCTACTCTCAAAAAATATTCTCCTCACATAAGTGAGAATTATTTTTCTAGGTCATCTCTTGTTTTAGAATTTTTGGAGAGCTTACTGTTGCCAACTTCAGAGGCATCTTGATGGTCTTTAACCTGCACTTATCAGATTTATAATCACTCTTGATGCTATTTTTAGCGCATCTCTTAAAAGGAAGACCAATACCCTTGAGATGGAAGTGCGGGTTGGCAGACATAATGGGCTCCATTTGGTTCTTTATTCATTTGTGAATTAGTTTATTTTTGGCAGTCCAGTGAATATGTGGATTGAATGATTTTGCCCTGCAACCTGCGTTTAATCTAACCAAGATACTGAACATGAATGATAAATGAGGATAAATAAAGTCCCCAAGGTGATGAATCCTATGCTGTACTATTATGGTCCATGATTTACAAAGACAGATGGGATGTGATGTACAGAGAGAATGGAATAACTGCCCTTCAAGAGCCCCACATCAATTAAGTGACCCAGCCACTCATTTTAGTAAATTATCTTCCCACTCTTCACAGGGCTTTTACTATACATTGAATCCTTTCAAAATAGGCTGTATTTAATTTGGGACATCTCCAAAATTCAAGGATCCTGGGGTGCTTGGAGGATACCCAAAGGCCTTTGCTGAAAATGATTAAAGGGAATAGGAAATGGGAGTGTTGAGCGTAACATGAAGAGATATCATTTCCAGAATGGTAAATAACTGCTGTTTTTCTTCAGAAAGTTCAAAGCAAGAAAAAAGTGGGCTCAAATGATCACTGGTGGGAATTAGCCTGGACATAGTGCACAATGCCCTGGCGCCGGTACAAGCACACATGGGGGCCTTTGAAGTCCTTCCTTCAGTAAAAATGGCAGGCAGAGAAAATATGGCCAATGGACTAAGACTTCTATTATTCGTCACCTCAAACTGTACTGAAGAAAAAATGAAATTCCAGTTGGATTAAAGAACATTAATTAGGTAAGGCGGGGAAAGGAAGTAATAAAAATCAGGTAACAAATGAAAGAGAAATCAAATATATTTTAAAGCTGTACTCATGGCACTGAAGCATAGCCTTGAAAATTAAATACACTCCTAATCAAAAAATGTGTGTGTTATTTTGGTATTTTAAGTCTCTCCTCTGGCCAATCGACCAAAATGCACTGTCTTTTTTGAATTGCCCCTTCTCTAAGGCCTAATTAGCAATGTAATGGGATTGAAAAAAAAAAGGAAAAGATGGGGTCTGATAAGTTTCCAGGCTCGATTCCAGAGAGTTCACTGCAAATGGCTTCTCATTTCTCTAGACTTTTCATTAGGTGATAATGGAAACCCTCATTTGGAGAAGAATTACAGAACAGTCCATCTTCAACCTTAATGTGCGTACAAATCACCTAGGGATCTTGTCGAAGTGCAGATTCGGATTCAGTGGGGCTGGGGTGGGGCCTGAGATTCTGGATATCTAACAAACTCCCGTGCCACTAATCCAGGGACCGCGTTTTGAACTGCCAGGTTCCAGATCCGCACTGTCCCATGAAGTTACTAAGCGCTTGCAACGTGGCTAGTCTGTATCAGGATGGGATGTAAGTATAACAGAGACACGGGATTGCAAAGACTGGATATTTAAAAAATATGAAGTCACTCGATTTTTAAATTGGTTGCATGTTGAAATAATATTTGGCGTGTATTGGGGTAGATCTATTATTAAAATTCATTTCACCTGTTTCTTTCTATGTTTTTAATAGGGCTACTAGAAAGTTAATTTCATATGTGGCTCGTATTATATTTTGTTGGGCAGCACTAGTTTAATTTGTATACAAATACTGTAGATAAAGATCATATAGTTTTTAAACACAGGATCATTTCTGGACATCCTTTACTGATGGAGACTTTCTTGGCTTTGAAAAGTTTCATCTTGACCTTTTCATCTCCCATGGTAATGGCATAAGATGAGAAATACCCTCACTTCTCAGAAAAGGCACCCATCTTTGGCTAAGCCCAGTGAAAGGCAATGCTATCAGATAATAACAGGAGTGAGACCTGGGGCGCCGTGGCACCAGTGCACCAGCTCGTTCTCCCTCTCGATGGCCTCGCCGAGCTCAGGTGGCCAGTTGCAGTTCTGTTCCTGCTCCATAAGGAAGTCCACGCTCTGCCACACCAGCTCCTGATCTGAGGGCTTAAGGTGCTCATGGTACGAAAGAAGCATCTGGAGGATGGACGACAGGCCATGAGCTGCTCCTATATAGACAAGCAAAGCATCATTAATTCACACAATTGGGAGGAGGACCAGTTTGAAGTCTGGGCGTTAAGTATTACAGATTGATGAAGGGGTTGGGGAAAGCCAGGCATTCTAGGCAAAAGGAACAGGCACAAAGGTTACAAAGGTATGAGAACACTTTGCCTGCTGGAGAATATGCTGGACAGAACCAGGGAAGGGAGAGATAAAGCTTGAGTTTGGAGAGGGAGGCAGGCAATCTACAAAGGGGCTTGCAAGTCATGCTTGCAAGGAGTGATGGGGAGGCACTGAAGGATTCAAAGGGGTAGTAACTAACTTTCACTTTACAAGCCTCGTATCTCAAAAGTAGTCATTGTGATTCAGTAGTCTGTTATTAATCCACTAATGTTAAAAACTCGAAACTGTCAGTGGCTGAATCCTGCTTCCCTGTGCAGAGGTACTACTGGCAGTGAGCATATAAGCTGTTAAACTTTCAGCAAAATTAGGCCAGTGAATTCACAATTGAGAATAAAGGATTTTAGTCTTTAGTGAAAGTCATTGTTAAAATAGCTCCATTTCTTTTTTTTCCTTTTTCTTCTTTTTTGTTTTAACATCTTTATTGGAGTATAACTGCTTTACAATGTCATGTTAGTTTCTGCTGCATAACAAAGTGAATCAGATATATGTATACATATATCCCCATATCCCCTCCCTCTTGTGTCTCCCTCCCACCCAAATAGCTCCATTTCTGACAGGTAGACTCTGAAAACAAATATGAAATTGTGCTTTGTAGTATCCAGCGATATTTGTTTTTAAATGGCCTTTTAAAGGGTTCCCACTGAAAGCAATAGTGATGACCTATGTCAAAAACAAAATCTTCCAGTCTTTAGCCAATGCTGCTGTTAGAGACTGCCTTCCTCCTCCAGGCCTTTGCCAACACCCTTACTCACCCAAGTATTCGGTTCCATAGTAAGAATACATCAGTGGGAATGGTTTCCTCTTTTTCATGGCATATTGCTTCCCGGAGTCCAGGATCGCCTGGCAAATTGATTTGATCTGTGCTGGGGTCAGCACCTGAGTAAGGAAAAGAAGCAGAGGTCAAGTCAGGATCTTCATTATTCCTCAGACACTGGATTTTCTTGCTTAAAAAGTCCATCAGCATATCCCCCCGTCCTTTTCCTATTTGTAAATAAGCTCAGCCCACCATACCTTTTTTTTAAAACCACTGATTCTCTCTTCATTGTCAAGTTTATCTCCCCTCTTCAGAAAATTTGCAGTTCTGATGGGAAACACACACCTTTACTGCTATAGGTTTTACTAAATGGCAGAGACCACCTAACAGCTGTTATATCATTAATCTTTGTCACAGGAACAAGAAGTTGCTCAGGAAAGAATTAAGACTGGTCCTAAGCGACCATGCTTAGCAAAGCTGTTACTTCTGATGTATGGCGCGGGTCTGGCTCAGACAATGGGCCTTCAGTTTGTGTCATTTCGACTGTGCTTATAAAGCCACAATTCTATGACAAGCTGCTGCATGACAGACCCTCTGGAGCCTTTTGCAGTCCATGAAGGAAACCAAAGTCCAATAAGGACCAAGGCAAAAGAACTTTTACTATCAAAATGATGCTGAATAGAGAACAGCTAAAAGGCCGTCTCCCATATTTTATTCAATCTAGGTACCGTAAGTTTTAGGGCTATACAGGTTAAAATGTTCTCAAGCCTACAAAGCATCATTGCATTTATCAGGGTTCTGCTCACGTTTGCAATGCTCTCTGTCTGCCACTCTGCCTCGGGGCACACTGGATGCTCCCTTTGGCACAGCACTTGTCGCCTGTTGCGTTCTGTCTCTTTCTACTGGATGATCAGATGCAAAGACTGTGGTGTCTCATCATTTTGGTATCCTTGGTTCTTGACTCTGAGCCCAAGGGGGACTTTGGTAACTGATGAGCGAGTAAGTGCCAGGTGGACTGCCATGAAAAGCAGAGCCCCCCCCCCCTCTTTTCTTTATTCACCCCTCCCTCCCTCTTCCCCTTCCTTCCACAGTTATTTCTTAAGCCCTTACTATAAGCAGGAAAGCCTGTTCTAGACGCTGGAGACACAACAGTGAACAAGATGACAAGACCTTTACTCTCATGAAGCCAACCTTCCGAAAAGGCAGACCTACACAGGAAGAGTACTAGCCAGAGTAACCAAAAACAGAAAAAATCACCTAAAGTTCAGCCTTGGCCTGACTGGATGAATCTGGGATCAAGGAACAATCTATTGGATTTTGGCCTTTCTCCGAAGACTCACACATCAAATTTTCCTACCTGATATCTGCCATTAGACTCATCCATTCCTTTTGAAATAACTAATGATTTCTTAAGTCATAACTTGCTCCTCTGATTTACACAACATTAGAAGGGCAAAATATAATCCAGGTTGTGGCCCCTTCAAATCTAGCATTTAATTTGGAAAAATAATCACATGAAGAGGAAGTTGTTCATTAATTAATTCTGCCAGTTAACATTACTGAGCTACTATTCCAGTGAGGCCCTCTAGTAGGTATTGTGGGGGAAACTCTAGAAAGCCTAGGACACATTTTTTTTCCTACAAGGAACTTACTATCCAGCACTGGAGATAGACATAGACAAAAGTCTACAGTAGAGTGATTAAAGTTCATGAGCCCACCTCACACCAGTCAGAATGGCCATCATCAAAAAGTCTACGAATAATAAATGCTGGAGAGGGTGTGGAGAAAAGGGAACCCTCTTGCACTGTTGGTGGGAATGTAAATTGATACAGCCACTATGGAGAACAGTATGGAGGTTCCTTAAAAAACTAAAAATAGTACTACCATACGATCTAGCAATCCCACTACTGGGCATATACCCTGAGAAAACCATAATTCCAAAAGGGTCATGTACCACAATGTTCATTGCAGCTCTATTTACAATAGCCAGGACATGGAAGCAACCTAAGTGTCCACTGACAGATGAATGAATAAAGAAGATGTGGCACATATACACAATGGAATATTAGTCACCCATAAAAAAGAATGAAATAATGCCATTTGCAGCAAGATGGATGGACCTAGAGATTATCACACTAAGTGAAGTAAGTCAGACAGAGAAAGACAAATATCATATGATATGACTTATATGTGGAATCTAAAAAAATGATATAAATGAGCTTATTTACAAAAGAGAAATAGACTCACTGACATAGAAAAAAACTTGTGGTTACCAAAGGGGAAAGGGGGGGAGGGATTAAATTGGGAATTTGGGATTAACAGATATATATTATTATATATAAAATAGATAAACAACAAAGACCTACTGTATAGCACAGGGAACTATATTCAATATCTTGTAATAACCTATAAGGGAAAAGAATCTGAAAAGGAATATATATATATATATATATATATATATATATATATGTAACTGAACCACTTTGCTGTACACTTGAAATACTGTAAATCCACTGTAATTCAATTAAAAAAATTTTTTTAATTAAAAAAATAGTTCATGAACCCAGGCAGGGGTGGAAAGAAACAGTAATGCAGAATATTTAACACATCAGCTTCACTAAGACTTCATCTCCTCATTTTCCATCTGGTTGCTCAGAAACAATTACGTCATGGGTTCCAACTTAAGTTTCCCTTTTATTAGGTACCTATCTTTGCCTCTTGGGTTTACTCCTCCTTTCTGCCTAGAAATCCTAAAGACCCTATCTTCCCATGCCTTCCCACCATCATTTCAGGGCTCAGCCTCGGGTCTTTCCTTAGCTGGACGGCACATTTCTCCTAAATGATTTCCTCCTCTGCATCCATTCGAATTGTTACCAAAGTTTCATTTGCCACTGACAACATCTTACTCTCTCTGTACCTTTATCAGCACCAACTGATCTCACATTTAGTCTTACTCTATGTAATATCTTGCATCATCGGCCTCATATCAACCCCTCCATCCTGGCTTACTCTCAGAAACCTGCCAAGAGCCTCAAAGGGCATGCACTTAAGAGGAGTCTATCCTGGTCCCATCCCATAATTTCCTGGGAATATATCTGGCTCTTCACCTGAACTGAGGTCCTGTATGCCACTATTGGTCTTGAATCCATGTGACAGAGGCAGTTTTTGTGATAGGAAAAGGCAACTGGATTTTCAGGGTACATACTCATTTGAATGACTAAAATTCTCCCTATTTGACTGCTGTGCTGATAATTGAAAACTGGATTATTCTTTCCTCAGCTGAACATTTATTCATGTCTGCTTTCTCTCCCCGCCCCACCTGCTTGTTTTTAACCCAGAAAAGGAAAATCAACTTTGGTTCTATGTGGTGCCCTCTTTCTTTTCATCCCTGATCCACAGCTCAGAATAGAGAATGAGTTTATAAAATATTTCAAAACTTCCCCGGTCATGCATCATGTCTGGGTGGTTTCCTCTTATCTCGCAGAAACACTGTGAAAAACAAAGAGAAACAGCGCTTGTCGGGCCGGATAAAGACCAGTTATGCGTGCAGTTCTTTATCGCTGGGAACAGACAAGACCTACCCTTGGTTTTATTGATCAGCAAATAAAAAGGGGAAAAACAGTGTACATGAAAAGTGTGCAGAGGAGAGCACTGAAGAAGAGGGTACTGGTCCCCGCCCAACACACAGTACGTTAGGAAGAAAGGAGATGAGATGCGGGGCAGGGGCTGCTTCGTGTTCTCTCATTTGTCTGCCCTCTCAGACATCCCTCCAGGCTGCACTCCCAGCACAGAGGAACACACGAGCGCACACACTTCCAAGAAGACGGCCTCCGTCTGTGCTGCTGAAACACTCTGAGGCCTTGGGAATGAGGAAATGGCATTTCCACTGGGGAAAAAAGTGACTGGGGATGGCAGAGAGCAGCTCCCTGCGCGTTAGGCCTTTATCAGAACAAACCCAAATTCCCTCTCCTGTATCTGTAGCACATAAGGCTATGCATGTGTTGATGTCTTGGATGGATTTGGTTCATTTTTTTAAAAGTTTTTAAAATTATAGTTGATTGACAATGTTGTGTTAATTTCAGCTGTACAGCAAAGTGACTCAGTTATACACATATATACATTCTTTTTTTATATTCTTTTCCATTATGGTTTATCCCAGGATACTGAATACAGTTCCCTGTGCTGTACAGTAGGACCTTGCTGTTTATCCATCCTATATGTAATAGTTTGCATCTGCTAACCCCAAACTCCCAGTCCTTCCTCCCCACCCCACGTTCCTCCTCCTTGGCAACCACAAGTCTGTTCTCTGTTTGTGAGTCTGTTTCGGTTCATTTGTGGTATATTTTATTTATTTATTTATTTATTTTTAAAAAAATATTTTTTTAACATCTTTATTGGAGTATAATTGCTTGACAATGTTGCGTTAGTTTCTGCTGTATAACAAAGTGAATCAGCTATACATGTACATATATCCCCATATCTCCTCCCTCTTGCGTCTCCCTCCCACCCTCCCTTTCCCACCCGTCTAGGTGGTCACAAAGCACCGAGCTGATCTCCCTGTGCTATGCGGCTGCTTCCCACTAGCTATCGGTTTTACATTTGGCAGTGTATATATGTCCATGCCACTCTCTCCCTTCGTCCCGGCTTACCCTTGCCCCTCCCCGTGTCCTCAAGTCCATTCTCTACATCTGCATCTTTATTCCTGTCCTGCCCCTAGGTTCATCAGAACCATTTCTTTTTTTTAGATTCCATATATATGTGTTAGCGTATGGTATTTGTTTTTCTCTTTCTGACTTATTTCACTCTGTATGACAGACTCTAGGTCCATTCACCTCACTAGATTCCACATATAAGTGATATCATATGGTATTTGGATTTGGTTCTTTAAATAAAAATTTGTTTTTACACTGAATTGAAATAAATTAAGATATCTCAAAAATACAAAGCAAGTCTCTGGTGGTTTGGTGTAAATATTTTCATTAGTTTAATCGATTCCCTTCGCTGATCCTTGAACGGAGGTGTTTGCTGTGAAATAGTCCCATTGGGCTGGGCTCTGAGTATGAAGAGCCGAGGGAGCAATAAAGCCCATTCTATGTTTCCTGGCCCCGCCTAAAGGTTGTGTTCTGATGGAACCAACTCCCTGCTGAGGAGAGATGACCTTTGTTAAGGAAATGAATGAAATGGGCCAAGCCACAGAAAGCCTGCCTCACCACAGACCCCTTTCCAGGGTTAAGTGTCCCGCCCACAGGCCCTCTGAAGTGGCAGTCTTTGCTAGCTTGATATCAACCACTGCCAGCATTAGCAAGCAACAGTCCAAAATGCCCAAAGTATGTGACTGCCCACTCAGATGGAATGCAGAAGGTCACTCCAATATCACGCCAAACACATATGTAACAGAGCAAGAATCTGACATTAACTTAGGTGATTTCCTCCAGCAATTTATTTCATCCACTCCTTTGCCCCGCCATTCTGGTGGTAGCACAAGCTTCTGCCTGAGAGAGAAAAAAGCCATTTGATGACCAATGAACATCAAAATGACTTTTTTTTATGTTAACTTTCTAAAAAAATTTTATTGGAGTATAGTTGATTTACAATGTTGTGTTACTTTCAGGTGTACAGCAAAGTGATTCAGTTATACATATATTCATTCTTTTTTTGAGACCCGTGGAGATAATAGCTCTGAGGAAAAAAGGCTGTTGAGTTGTTAGAAACTGGGTATTTTAGTACTTAAAGTTGATAATACAAAAAACAGACTTGAAGGATATGTAGAGTCAGGATGGAGCTAAAGCTGTTCAAGGTGGAAAGAGGCGAAACCAGGAAACTGAAAGTCAGTGTGGAGTTCCTGCTCTCCTAGCTCCACTCCCTTGTGCTAAGCATTAGGAGAGATCCTATAATCCCCCGAAAAGGTTTGGGGATCTATAGGTAGTTAGGATGTGTGTCCCTCACTCCCACCTGGAATTGGGGAGATGGCAGCCTCAAAGATGTGGCTCTTGTCTCAGGGTCTGGGGCCAGTAACAGAGATACCGCTGCACGGCATGTCCACAAGAGAGCCAGAGACAATCCTGAGTTTCCTGTGGGTACCATGGTGGAGCAGAAAAACATCCCATACCCTAAAGTAAATTTTTCTAAAAAAATTCACTACCCAAATTTAAAAGTTAGGGAAACTTTTTGGGTACAAAGTCAACATAAACATATGGTTAGAGTTTTACTTTTGAGGCCTGTTTGGGGCTTTGATTCAGTTGGAAGCCACTAGGTTACAGGTAAGAGCCAGGCCTTCAGGAAATCTCTGGAGTGGGTGGAGATGTACTTCAGGTGTCTGAAGTACAAAAACTCAGGGGAGCTGCTTTGATGCAGAAGAAGCTTAAAGAGATAAAGTAGGGCTAAGGGAAGGCTTTCAAATAGGAAACAGATCTTGATGAATCAGACAATTCATATTATGTGCCAGGCACTTTGAGAGAAGATATCATCTTAACAGCTGAATCATTTAAATAATGAAATATTTCGCATTTGTTTAAATTCTCAAAGTTATGATCTATAGGGGTAAGGTGGAGGGAGTGAATATTAAGGGCTTCACAGAGGGAGAGGGACATGAGCTTAAGCTTTGAAGGACAATTAGGAAGTGGATAAATGAAAGTGGCGGGGGGTGGGAGGGAGAGAGGGTATTTTAAGCTGTGGGATGATGGGGAAAACCCTGTGTATTAGGGCAATGCTTCTCACACTGCAATGTGCACACAAATCACCTGGTGCTCTTGTTAAAAATGCAGATTCTGATTCAGTAGGTCAGGGCCAGGAGAATACAGTTCTAACAAGCTCCCAGGCGAGGCTGCTGCTGGTCCCAGGACCACACCTGAAGTAGCAAGCGATGGGATTATAGGCGCACAGAGGCTGGTTGCAGCAGAGGATTTCTCTTGGGAAGGGTGAGAACTTGGAAGGAACTGTAGGAAGTTCCCAAAGACATTCAAGGAAGCAAGAGGCGGCACCAGGCAAGAACACTGCATACCATAATTTCAATGATCAGATTACCCAGAAAAGAGAAGCAGCGACAATGGGAAATTCTCTTCCAATATGCCATGTGTAGGAAAAGTGTGGCTAAATCTGCAAAACCCATTGGGGAGCTCTCTTAGCCAATGAGGCCAGGTTTATTTTCTTAATTAGTCTCCAAATGGGGCGCATGTGCTGGTGGAGAATGAGCAAGTCCCTTCCATCTGGTTTTCCTGATGCTCCCCGACCATCATTATGCTGGGCGATGAGGAATCGGAAGGGGGTTGCTCTACTTAATGATTATCTTCCAATCTTTTAGAGGGATTCAACAGAGAATTTCACTTATAAACACTTGGTCCCAGATACCATTTCAAAGTTGTTTCTTTTCCCTTCTCATGTCAAGAAACCCAAGCCAAGAAAACACTGGAAACTAGAAAAGAAAAACAGGTTTTACCCCATTCTTGCTGACTGACTGCTGGCTTGAAAGATTTATTACAAGTACCTGGTAACCCAGTCTGCACCAAGTGTCACTAGATGATTTCCTGTTCTATTTCTTGCAAGACAGGAAAGGTCTCAGAGCCTGAGTTTCCTTATCTACAAAAGGTGGATCACAATGACTTGCCCCACCTACCTCCTCAGGTGATGGTGAGACTATTATTAAAAAAGCAGTTCCCATTTGGAATTAGCAGATGCAAACCAGTATGTATAGGACGGATAAACAACAAGGCCCTGCTATACAGCACAGGGAACTGTATTCAGTATCCTGTGATAAACCATAATGGAAAAGAATATGACAAAGAATGTATATATATGTATAACTGAATCACTTTGCTATACAGCAGAAATTCACACAACATTGTAAAACAACTATACTTAAAAAGAAATACTTTACTTTCTTGTTAACTTTTATATTGGCTTTCTATTGCTGCTTAAACTTGGTGGCCAGAAACAACATGAATTTAGTCTCTGACCACACCCCAAATCGATGACATCAGCCTCTCAGGGTGTGGGACATAGGCATCAGTATTTATGAAAACTCTCCAGGTGATTCCAGAGTGCGGTCAAGTTTGAGAATCACTGAGAAACTTCGCTTCATCACTTTCTAGCAGTGTGGATTCAGGCAAGTTACTTATACTTTCTAAGCCTCAGTTGACTCATTTGTAAAAAGTATCGCTAATAAGACCTCCCTATCTCACTGGATTGTTATGAGGATTCCATATAAGACACTTAGCACAATTCCTGCCATGAAGCACGTGCGCAATGCAGTAAACTGGGGTTAAGGCAGACGTTGCAAGTCCAGCAGTGACTCAACCCCACCATTCAGCAGCACGGGCCTTGGAGGTCTGCGCTCAGACTCCCCCTCATAAAATAGCCCTGCTGTTGCTGCTCACCTCCCGCACCCCATCTTCCATCCAAGGACCAGCTTGTGTCAGCTTGCATTCCTAAGTCACCGTAACTTGTAAGTCATAGACTAGTAACGTATGGCTCTTCATGTCTGTGTATTTACTTTTCTTTCCTCATCACCACACTTTGGGCGTTTCACTGTCCCACTATCTCCAAACCACATTGCTTTGCTCTTTCAAAACTACTTCTCAAGTTTACCTGGTTTCTAGACAAGCCTCTGTCACTAACTTTGTTACTTTAGACCAATCACGTAACCTCTCTGGTCCTCAGTTTCCTCACCTGAAAAAACAAGGAGTTAAGCTGAGGTGGTCTTTAATGTGTCTTTCAGCAATAGTATCTTGTCATTTTGTGATTCAACACTTTACGGCAACCATTTACAAATCTATAAATACTTATTTGGGCATTAATTCTGGGACGTGGACGGGATGGGATGTTTCAGTGGTTTCATTTTGTACAGGCTAGGCAAAAAGCCCTTTGCAATGAGATTATAGCGCATGTTTAACTTGACCTCTATTCTAGGCATTTTATTTTATGAAGATGCATATTCTCCCATGTGATCCAGCAATCCCACCCCTGGGCATATATCCAGACAAAACTATAATTCAAAAAGATACATGCACTCCTATGTTCATAGCAGCACTATTCACAATAGCCAAGATATGGAAACAACCTAAATGTCCATGTACAGATGAATGGATAAAGCAGATGTGGCACATATATACAATGGAATATTACTCAGCCATAAAGAGAAACAAAATTGAGTTATTTGTAGTGAGGTGGATGGACCTAGAGATTATCATACTAAGTGAAGTAAGTCACACAGAGAAAGACAAATATCATATGATATCACTTATATGTGGAATCTAAAAAAATTATACAAATGAACTTATTTACAAAACAGAAGGAGACTCACTGACATAGAAAACAAACATGGTTACCAAAGGGAAAAGGGGGGGAGGGATAAATTGGGAATTTGGGATTAACAGATATATATTACTATATATAAAATAGACAAACAACAAGGACATACTGTATAGCACAGGGAACTATATCCAATATGCTGTGATAAACCATAATGGAAAAGAATATAAAAAAGAATGTATACATATGTATAACTGAATCACTGTGCTGTACAGCAGAAATTAACACATTGTAAATGAACTATACTTCAATTAAAAAAGTCATAACTTCTTACTAAAAAAAAAGATGCATACTCTCTTATGTGCTTTCTTCCTAGTAGAAAGCTTAGGGAACTAGAAGTTGTTTTAGCCTCTTGGCATTGGTTACTTGACTATCTGGAGTCTTTGTCTCCCGATGCCTCCAAAGTGAATGACTACGTTATTAAGGCCTGATGCGTAATTGACCATTTCACGTCAGACCCTCCTCTAAGCCACGGTTATGTCATTGCACTAGTCTCAAACCATGGTTCAACAGACATTTTTCAAGTGCTTGCTGTGTGCATGACACTGGGCTAGAGATTACAGGAATATAGAGGTGAGTAGTTGTGTATAGTCAGGTATCGAGTAAATGCCTTTCTTACTTGGAAAGGTCAATTCTGATTACATACTTATGGCTTATACTATTAGTTAGCCAGTCAACATCCATTCTCCCCTTATTCCTTGTTAACTGGGTCTCAATTTTATTAGGCTGACAACTGTGTTTAACTCCAGGTGATAGATAGTGAATATCAGCTTCAGCCAGTCATGTCAATCCTATTGTCCCTTGCCAGATATTCAGTTCTCAGACTTCCTTGAAGCTCGAGTTGGCTATGTGACCTCACTTTGATCAATGGAGAAATCTGCTGAGGTGGGAGCTTCTTGGAAAGCTTTTGATTTCATGATAAATGGAAATAAACTGGACAGACTTGGCTGTTACCTGCCTTTCCTCTTTTTGGTGCCTTGAATGTTTATGTGAGGTCTGGAGCTGTAGCAGCCATTTTATATCCTGAGGTAATAAGCTTGTGGATGAAACACCAACATTCACAGAATGATAGAGGAAAAAGATCTTGGGGGTTGTGGACATCGTTGGGCATCTGTACCACAACTAGGAGCACCTATCTCCAGACCCTTGTTATGAGAGAAAAAGTACTTCCTTTTTTAAAGTCACTGTTCATTGGATTACTTACAAACTCGCATCAACTGGGCAGCTGTAAAGTGCCAACCTAACAGCACTGCTAGCGTTCATTTCCCTGTAAAGCAATTTTTGCCCACATATTTCTCTGTTTCCATGGAAACCTCTAGCTCCGGAGCTCTTTAAAGTGAGGCTGACTGCCTGAGTGGACAAATTCAAATGCAGTTTTCAGTGCTGGCTGTACTGAAAAAGGTTGTGATTGATTTTTCTTAAGTGCTATCCTAGAGCCCAGAGACAAAGCCTGGCAAACACACTGTCACCTTGCTGCCATCGCCCTGGGTGACCTTCCTACTCCTTCCACTTATCTTGCTCCAGGTCAGGGACAAGGGACACTCTCCAATCTGCCCCCAGGATAGTAGATCCTCCAATCCTCAAAGTCGATTTGGGGAGACAGAGAGGAGACTTGCGGGAGCCTCAGCAACAAGTGCTGTGAAGCAATCTTCTTCTTTACCAGGAACCACTGTCACCCCAACTTAAGTGACAGTATTATGTACTACCTGCCCTGTCACTTGAGAGAGCTAGTCACGAAAATGGTCCTAGAAGAACAATATCTGAGCCATTTGTGACATTTTAAGGCTCAATAACTCTTTCACCTAGATATTTTTGACAAAATAAGCTAGGAGGGTTTCTTTGCCATGGGCCTGTGGGATTGATGGGTGCCCTGAAGGTCACAAGTGGGGGAGAGAAGGCAGATTCTTTAAAACGGCTTACATCTTTTTGTCTTTTTTCCCCCAATACCTTAAAATACATTTTAATAAATGTGTTCCTGGGGGGTGGGATGAAATGGGAGATTGGGATTGACATATATACACTACTATGTATAAAATAGATAACTAATGAGAACCTACTGTATAGCACAGGGAACTCTACTCAATGCTCTGTGATGACCTAAATGGGAAGGAAATCCAAAAAAGAGGGCATATATGTATGGCCGATTCACTTTGCTGCACAGCAGAAACTGACACAGCAGTGTAACGCCAACTATACTCCAATTTAAAAAAAAAAAAAGTGTTCCTTGGGGCTAAAGGAAGCTAAGGCCCTGAATAGTACCTTCTCTGCATGCAAAATAAAACCTAAGCCTATTGCGGGGGTGGGGAGGACTGGGTGACTGTGGCTGGGAAATTTGGAATTTCTGGCTTTGTCATTATATGGCCCTGAACGAGTGATGTAACCTCTCTGCCTTCACAGTCTTCATTGGTAAAATGAGGTAGGTGACCAAGTAACTTCCTGAGACCTTTCTGGTTCATGATGGTTTATAAGTATGTATCTAACTTTCCTTCCTCCTCTTGTATTCATTGAGGCATTGGAGGGAATCCTCTGTGTGATCCTGTCCAAAGTAGTTTCGTTATGGTGACACCGTGCTTTCAGGTACTTCGAAGGGAAAATGATTCTGGTTTTTTGTTTTCTGGTTTCTTTTCGGAAACAGTTGTAGCCAGGGGTCTTTAGGAGAGCTAGCTTATAAGATTCCGAAAGAATCGCTTTCTATATAAACAACATATCCAAAAAGGAGATTTGAGGTGACCTGGGCATGCAGGTATGCTGAAGGGAGTGGCCACCCCACAACCTCCCCGCACCCCACCCCATTAGGGACCAGGCAGCCAGGATGAACAAAAGCGTCTCTGTGACTGCTTTCAATTTTCATTTTAGGCCGAGGGGAAGGAGGAGAAGAGAGGGTCTCAGGAGGAGCTGGCTCTGTGGCTGAAGAGGAGAGAAGAGTGAAGTAAATTGACACCTTTGCTCTGTTAAGGACACGAAACTCCCCAAAGCCGCTTCCTTAGATTTCAGTATCCACAAGTTCCACGTGGTTGCTGTGGAATGAACACAGCTAGGGAGGCTTCGTCCTGGTCCTTACAAAGGCTGGGGTGAACCACCGGGTTATATAACCAGTACTAAGCAAAGCAGGATTTACAGCCTTGTAAGTTAGTGACTAAGGTCTTTGTCTTATATAAGGTTTATCCTGTAAATGTTAATCGAGCCCTACTATGGCTCACTCAGAGAATATCTGTCAACAAAAGAGAGAAAAACCTCTGCCACTGTGGAGATGACATTCCAGTCTGAATAAATTCATATTATGCTCCATATTTTATTGCCCCCAATATGCCTTATGCGGCCACTTTCCATAATTTGTTATTATTTTAATGGGGCTGTCTTCATAAAGAAATCAATGTTAAGTAAATTGTGTGCCACACCTCAGGTTGCCTGGGGAAAATTTAACAGGAGATGAAATCCATTCACAGGCTCCGATGTTCAACTGAGGGTAATCACCGAAAGTGTAAGGATGTACATAGGAGAGAAATGGCCAGCTGGCCAGTTGCTATAGCAGATGATTACATGGAAAGGTTTAAAAACAGAGCTCCCAGTCTATATGAAGATTTTATAGGAGGTAGGACTGAACACTCACCTTTTTTTAAAAAAAAGCTCCACTCAGGATGCTGGGACACAGACATTGCTTTACATTGCAAATCCAGCATGATTTAGTATTGCAAATAGCACAGGTGGTTGGAACAAGGAACTCAGCTTAATCTTATGTGGTTCATGTAAGCTGTGCTGTTGCTATTCCTGGTCATGGACTAGACTCTTAATTATAAGCTTGATGCCAGGAACCATCTCTATAAATATGCTTCATGAGTTGTAACACAAAATACTACTGACCATTTACCAATTTTTCAAAAGCACGCATCTCCATGATACTGAGAGAGGAGCCCCATGTTTAATAGGTAAAGGGGGAGATACATTAAATATATAATTAGTTATGAAGAGGCACTTACAAAATAAGGTCTCCCAACTACACGATGATGGAACAACTCCAGACAAAACTGATCCACGTGATAAATGCATGTGAGATAAATAGATTTACTGTGAAAGATGTATAATTTGGACTTCTACTACAGTACATCAGCGTCCAAAGGAAAGAAGTACCTAGGTCCACTAGTATAAGAATGTCCACAGCAGCTTAATTCATAAGCTTTATTCATAAGACCTGGAAACATCCTAAATGTCCATCGACAGGAGAATGAATAAATTTGGAATATTCACACAATGGAATACTACTCAACAATAAAGAGAACAAATTACTGATACATACAACAGGGATTGGATCTCATGAACATGCCGAACTAAAGGAGTACTTGCTATATGATTCCATTTATGTGAACTTCAGGAATACGCAAACTCAAACTATGGTGACAGAGGTCAGAAGAGTGGTGACCTCCAGTATCTTTTTTAAAAAATTAATTAACTTATTTATTATTTATTTTTGGCTGTGTTGGGTCTTTGTTGCTGTGCGCGGGCTTTCTTTAGTTGCGGCAAGCGGTGGCTTCTCTTGTTGTGGAGCACAGGCTCTAGGCGAACAGGCTCAGTAGTTGTGGCTCGCGGGCTCTAGAGCGCAGGCTCAGTAGTTGTGGCACATGGGCTTCATTGCTCTGCGGCATGTGGGATCTTCCCAGACCAGGGATCAAACCCGTGTCCCCTGCATTGGCAGGCGGATTCTTAACCGCTGCGCCACCAGGGAAGTCCCTCCTCCAGTATCTTTTGTGTGTGTGTGTGAGGCAAGTGGTACTAACTGGGATAAAGGGACTTTCTGGAATGATGGAAATGTTCTTTTTCTTAATCTGGGTAATAAATATATGAGTCACAGTGAAATCATTGAACTATGCAGTTAAGATTCATACATTTTGCTATATGTAAACTATACTTCAATTTTAAAAAGCAAAATAAATCAAGGTATTGAACAGCTTATCTATCAAATGATAGAACAAATGGTTTAGCTGTTCATTAACACATTTTGTCTGAATGTCAAGGTCCTTTGGTCGGAAGACACGAACTTTGCTAGGTATCCTGAAGAAGGGCCTTCCTAAATCTTGTGTGAAATTAAAAAAAAAAAAAAAGGTGGGCTCCCTTCCGGGCAGATGAATTGCATAAAGTGGCACATTACCTCTGGGCTGATGCAGCCCCAGGCCAAGGCTTAGTGACCAAAACACTGAGGCTGGATTTCACTTCCCTTGCCCTTTTGGCCAGGTGCCCTTGTGCAGGGCACAACCCTGCCAATCACACAGGGCTGCCCAGTTCTCTGGAAGGAAGCTAGGGATCTGAGGGCAGCCAGGCCTGAGAAGGGAGTCACACTGGAAGCCAGAAAGCTGCCAGATCCCAGGCAGTGTTCTCTCTTTTGGTGACACTGGTCTCTGCCTCTCTCTTTCACCTTCTACAGACCCATTTTCTCTCCTTCTCTATGGCTGAAGGTGACCTCCATCACACCATGATACACACCACCTTCCAAGTCTTATAGTGTCCCTCAGGTTTAGTCACACTTCAGGATCAACTAGAACCACTGAAACCTAATTTCAAATCCCTGAGAGAGAATCTGATTGGCTCAGCCTCGGTCAGGTGCATTCACCCCAACTGCATCAATATGGGTGCAAAAATCCACCCAGAGAGGGAGGGGTATGGTGTTTCACAAAGAACTGGGATTATTTTGAGCTAGGCAGACTTCCCTAAAAGGGTCTACTACACTCTTAAACTACTAGAAAATCCGACTTCCAGTGGCTTAATCAAATAAAAGGTTATTTTCGCACATTAAAGAAAGTCTAGAAGTGGCTGACTGCTGATAATGTTTACTGGTTTGTGATGTCACAGCCAGGATGTCACAATTCTCTCTTCCTTCCCTCATAATGGCTCATAGGCACAAAATGGCTGCTGTAACTCCAGGCGTCATGTTTATATTCAAGGCAGGAAGAAATGGGGAAGCCAGCACCAGTCATGCCCATTTTCTCAGGAAAGCAAAAGGTTTCCCCGAACTCCCGAGCAGACTTATATTGACATGTTATTAGCTAGTACTGTTTGACATAGCCACCCTGACAGAGAAGTTGGAAAACCAAATAATTATCCGAGAACATTGCTATGCCAAACAAGATTAGGCTTTTGTTAGTAAAGACAACGTGGAAAATGAATATCTGGCAGGCAGCAGTGTCTGGCACCAGAAAGAACTATAGGAATCCACATTCTCTGAAAAATTTATGTTAGCCATTCATGATCATGTCTGAACGCAGGTGATGGAAAGCACACTTAATTCCTTTTTTAAAAAAATTCACTGCTTCTCACCACACGCTGAGCCACTCGATTTTGCACTCCACCACCTAGGATCCTTCGGCTAGGATTGGCATTCTCTCTCAAAAGCTGTCAAGGCAGGTAATTGGTCAAGGCAGGTTTATCAGCTCCCAGTCTAACGGTCCAAGCGCTACACAAATGCCTTTTTGACACCAAAAGACAATACAGGATTACAGGAAGCATGATTAAAGGAGCTCTGCTTTCTCTAATTGTACTGCTATTTCAGAAGTGATCTCAAAGATAATTATTTCGATATATGCAAATAGATCCTATTCCGTTTAAAATCTGTTCCTTAGTGTGAAACAGGTGTAGGAGTTGAGGTGAGAGTGAGTAGCCAACCGCAGGCAGGCTCACCTTTCAAAGGAATGGGTGGGACTAGATGACTTCTACGAGTCCCTACATGCCTGATATTACGCTTTCTAAACGGTCGGCAATCACAGTCTCTCCAAACCACTAGGGACATTTCCAAGAATCAAGTGTAGATTAGCGTTACCTTTCCACCGACAGACAATGTATTCTATGAGGTGAGAAAAGGGGCATGGGAAAGGACAGAATGTACCTACCCACATGGCGAGTGGAGAAATTCAAATCTTCTAGCTGATTTCCACATACAAATAGAATTGTGTTCAAAGACAACGACATTGCTTTTTATGTTTAAATATTGTACTTATCATATATACATTTAATGACAAAATTGGGGGAGAACCATGTTAATCATGGGGGGGAATCTTGTTTAGATATTTGTTCATAAAACCTACATTCATGTTATTGCATACTTATATATGTTAATCTTGTTCTTACTTCAACTCATATCCTAACTTCAAAGTTTAAGGAAAAGAATAAACTTTGGGGATCCATTTATAAACCAATATGAAGAGGAATTCTAAACCTCTACAGTTGGAAACTGAAGTAATTATCTGTGATTCCCAGGGCAAATCACTTTTGCTGTCTGGATCTCAGTTTTTTCATCCATGAAATGGAGACCTTAAAAGCCCTTTCTTGCTCTAAATTTCCAGGTTTCTATCATTTCGTTAAAGAAATTTACCAAGGTCAGAGTTTGCTCTGGTGGCTTCACTTCAAGTTCCCAAGGTCCCCATGCTGCCCTGAGTCTGACATCTCTTCATTTAATTCTGTGAAGTTCCCCAGGATTCTGTTAATAAAACCCCCTTTTAATTTTATTTTTGTAAATGTTCAGTATAGAATTCCAAAGGATTATAAGAATGATGCAAAATTTCCCATATACCATTTACCCATAGTCATCTTTTGTTAACATTTTGTCACATTGGCTTTATCATTGCTTATTTTCGAAGGGGGAATTTTAGAGTAAGTTGCAGACAGGATGCCCCTTTACCCCCCAATACTTCAGTGTATATTTCTTACAAACAAGGACATCCTCTTACCTAACTACAGTGTAATTATCAAAAACCAGGAAATTCAACATTGATACAAATATTTATTGTGTAATCTATAGTCCATATTTAAAATTTTCCAATAATCCCACTAATGCCCCTGAAAGATATATATATATATACACACACATACATATACATATATGTGTGTGTGTGTGTGTGTGTGTGTGTGTTTTCTGTTACAGAACCCAATCCAGAATCACACATTGCATTTAGTTGTCATGCCCTTTAGACTTCATTAATCTAGAACAGACCCTCAGCCTTTCTTTGTCTTTCTTGACTTTGACATCTTGGAAGAGTACGGGCAATTTATTTTATAGGACGCCCCTCCATCTGGATGTGTACAGTGTTCCTCATGATTAGATTCAAGTTATGTATTTGGGGCAGAAAGCTCCAAGAAGTGATGTCATGATATTTGATCCATACTGGTGCCCACCTCCACCCTTTTAGAATTAAGCTACTTCAACTTGAATTTCCATCGTCTGAGACTTTTTAAGTTACGACTAATTTAAGGCTTGAGTTGCTGAACACACACAAGCTCTTTTAATACTGTCTCAACAGTAAGGTGTGTCACCACTTAGGCCTGGCTACATCCCAGCTGGACAGGACCAGAACTTAGGCATCTGGGCCAAAGAAGACCAGCTGTTAAAGAGACTCCGGGAGTCATGTGAGTCAGCTAAGTTGGTGGAGAGCAGACAGGTACAGGTCCAGGAAGTCGGAGTCCACGAGGTCAAAGTCGGCAAGCGCCAGTCAACAAGGAACGTAAACACTGATTGCAGGGCAGGGATTATGGGCTCATTGCCTGGCATTATAAAGCTGATGGGTGGAGCTGGCCCTGGGCCCATGGGTGTTAGTCACAGACCTCAGATGAGGGCAGGAGTAAGGTGTTCCTGCCCATGGCAGCTTCTGAGGTGCCCGCACTCTCTCACGTACCTCAGGCTGGGCATTACCGTGTGAGTCCCCTTACTCCAGACCAACGCTTCTCGCATTTGAACATGCATCTGGATTCCCTGCGGATCTTGTGAATGTGCAGAGTCAGATTCAGTAGGTCTGGAGGGAGGCCTGAATTTTGTGCATTTCTAACAAGTTCACAGGTGATGCCGGTGGTGCTGGTTCAGACCATACTTGGAGTTCCAGAACTGTCGGAGAAGACTGTTGCTGGCTGTGGCAGAAATGGAGGTGCCAACACGACCACACGTACCTTGGAGTCATCATTATTGTGAGATTCCCCTCTACTCTAAACACCATCACACAGAAGCTTCTTTGAGTCTACTGATTCAGAATTCACTGAATACCCTACTGAGTCATTTAAATCCAAAACGTGACTCCCAAAAGATAGAGAGGTGAAAAAGAAGAAGACGACATATTTGGCACCCTGCCAAGCCAGAAATAAAGTGGAACTCCATAAACGTTAAGCAGTGAACAGTGGCTTTATAAAAAATAACTTCACATGAAATCTCCTTTTGATGGCCCTGGAAACATGTGTGTCCTGAGAAAGGGTGGCTCCCGCCCCTGGCAGGGGCCAGTGCTGGCTTTGCAGCAATCCTCACTTTTTCTACACAAAATTATAGTCTACCTCCATAACATAACAAACCTGGTGACTCAGGTTAATTTCCTTTTAGCAAGCACCTCTAAATAGGCCTGTCACAGCCTTCCCATAATACTCCCAGATGTTCTAAAACTCAGAAGGTTAGAATTGAAGTAGCAAGGGCATTACTCACAGGACACAAGAACCTGCTTATTATTAACAAATCAATAAGTGGTGCTGGGAAAACTGGACAGGTACATGTAAAAGTATGAAATTAGAACACTCCCTAACACCATACACAAAAATAAACTCAAAATGGATTAAAGACCTAAATGTAAGGCCAGACACCATCAAACTGTTAGAGGAAAACATAGGCAGAACACTCTATGACATAAATCACAGCAAGATCCTTTTTGACCCACCTCCTAGAGAAATGGAAATAAAAACAAAAATAAACAAATGGGACCTAATGAAACTTAAAAGCTTTTGCACAGCAAAGGAAACCATAAACAAGACGAAAAGACAACCCTCAGAATGGGAGAAAATATTTGGAAACGAATCAATGGACAAAGGATTAATCTCCAAAATATATAAACAGCTCATGCAGCTCAATATTAAAGAGACAAACAACCCAATCAAAAAATGGGCAGAAGACCTAGATAGACATCTCTCCAAAAAAGACATACAGATGGCCAAGAGGCACATGAAAAGCTGCTCAACATCACTAATTATTAGAGAAATGCAAATCAAAACTACAATGAGATATCATCTCACACCGGTCAGAATGGCCATCATCAAAAAGTCTACAAACAATAAATGCTGGAGAGGGTGTGGAGAAAAGGGAGCCCTCTTACACTGTTGGTGGGAATGTAAATTGATACAGCCACTATGGAGAACAGTATGGAGGTTCCTTAAAAAATTAAAAATAGAACTACCATATGTCCCGGCAATGCCACTACTGGGCATATACCCTGAGAAAACCATAATTCAAAAAGAGTCATGTACCAAAATGTTCATTGCAGCTCTATTTACAATAGCCAGGACATGGAAGCAACCTAAGTGTCCATCATCGGATGAATGGATAAAGAAGATGTGGCACATATATATACAATGGAATATTACTCAGCCATAAAAAGAAACGAAATGGAGTTATTTGTAGTGAGGTGGATGGAGTTAGACTCTGTCATACAGAGTGAAGTAAGTCAGAAAGAGAAAAACAAATACAGTATGCTAACACATATATATGGAATCTAAGGAAAAAAAAAAAGTCATGAAGAACCTAGTGGCAAGACGGGAATAAAGACGCAGACCTACTAGAGAATGGACTTGAGGATATGGGGAGGGGGAAGGGTAAGATGTGACAAAGTGAGAGAGTGGCATGGACATATATACACTACCAAACGTAAAATAGACAGCTAGTGGGAAGCAACCGCATAGCACAGGGAGATCAGCTCTGTGCTTTGTGACCACCTAGAGGGGTGGGATAGGGAGGGTGGGAGGGAGGGAGATGCAAGAGGGAAGAGACATGGGAACATATGTATATGTATAACTGATTCACTTTGTTATAAAGCAGAAACTAACACACCATTGTAAAGCAATTATACTCCAATAAAGATGTTTAAAAAAACCCCAAAAAACAAAAAAAACCAATTCACAATTCTGGCAAATTCTTTAAAGTCAGTCTCTTTTGTAAGGCTCTGTTTTGAAAAGGCAAGAGTGCCGGTTGGTATTATAGCTCTGTGGCAGGTAAATTTAGGACGTGGCAGCAGAAACACTGGGTGAAAAGCCAGTCTAGCCATGCAGCAAATTGTTGATTACATTTGCTTTCAATTAAAGGGAAAGGATGTTCAAGTCTTGAGGACAAAACCTGATGTTTTATTCCAGCAGAGGGAGCCTATGAAACAGCCAAACATCAACCCTAAAATACCAGTGTTTGTATGCTCTTGTCAGACTGAATTAAGTGTCATGTGCCAAAAAAAGAAAAAAAAAGTTACGGTTTATTGAAGCATGAAAGCATGACAATGACCTTGAAATGATGGTTTCAGGTGTTCAGTGAATAAAGGGATTGCCTCCTCTCGCAGGGAGCCTTGATGTTGACTTCTCAATCCACTCATCAACCTCAGGGGAAGCCAACATTACATCACATGCCACACCTGACTTGGGGGAGGAACTCATTAGTGAACAATCAGAATTTGGTTGTGGGGGCAGGGGAGGGCCACCTACGGTACATGGTCTATGTTTAATCTTCATACCAATCCAGAGCAAAGAGCCCTGTGCCATCTGGAAGATGAGTAAACGAAGGTTCTAAGAAGCTAGTGATTTGTTTACGCTTACACGTCTAGCAAGTGCGAGAGGTTGGATTCTTATTCTAAATCTTCATTCTACTCTTACAGGATTATACACCCACACCTTTGTCACATAACTGCAGTACTTCCCATTGTGGGCAGAGCATATTTCACTACCTTATTTATTGATGGTCTTGGCCATGTGAACTGCTTTGGTCAGAGGAATGTTAGTGACATAAGTAGAAACTTTAAACATGCTTGCATAGTTTGTCTTGTTCTGAAACACATGAAGTGGGCCTAAACCCTACTCATGGCCTGAAGCAGAGCCACCCCACCCCCTCCAGATAACCTGCAGACCATTAGCAAGAAAAATCAATATATGTTAGTTATTGTAAGTTACCGAGATGTGGGATTGTTTGTTACAAAGCGAATCTGACTAATACAACAACACTGTGAAATATATCTAGCCCCAACTTGCAGATAAGAATATGGAGGAGTTGAGGAATTAAGTGGATTACTCAAATAGGAAAATAATTTCCCAGGGGCACCCAGCAGGGTTCTCCTGATGTCTCATTGGCCAAAGCTGTGTAACATGGCTAGCTACAGCTGCAAGAGAGGCTAGAAAAGCATCTGGTGTTATAAGCCCGTACTGTGGGGACTAGTGTCCACCAGCATGGAAGGAAGAGGAGATAGTTTTTGAGCAGGCATTCAACAGTGTCTGCCGTCCCAGTGTTGTCAGGCTCCAATGTCCATTATCTTCACTAGTTCCCTATATTGTGTTCTATCAGAGGTAGGCAGAAGCTACTTGGAAATCCCTTCAACTTGACCTTGGTGAGCTCAATATGGTAATGTGACTTGGTCCGTCCTTTTGCACTTGCCATGAGAAGAACATCTTCCAGGTAACCGACAGCCCAAGGAGAATGAGGACACACACGGAGCCAACTTGAACCCACACGGAGCTGCCCCAGGAGTGAGGAAAAATAAATGTTTGTCATTGTAAGCCACTGAGATTTAGGGGTGTTTGTAAGAAATTTTAAAATGGTAACAATGTTTTGAAGTTCACCCAGTACCACCTTGCTATCAATTCCAGACTCCAAACTAACGGTAGAGGTGAGCTCCGATGTGTAACCACCCAGGGGAGTCTGCACATGGCAGTGCATGTAGCTACCTTAGTCAAAGCACATTCCAAAGAATCTTCTAGGACATCCCCCTCTCCCCACTGCCCTCAGTTTGACTGGTACACAGTACTGTGAGTTTTCTTCCACTCAGAGACAGTTGAAGGTGACCAAATCTCACATGGGAGTGCCAGGAAAGTGCTGAATGTGGGGCGATACACTTCTGGGTGCTACCCAAGGCCCATCATGAGGAGGAAGTGACGGAGGTCAGGGTGGAGGTCGACTCCTTAACCATCACCATCACCATCATCTCCACCGCTGTTGCCCAACTGCTGCTATTTCAGTAAAGTGTGGTATGGTATGGCTTATCCCTCCCAAACTTCAGGTCAGAGAATCTTTTGAGAGAAAGTTGGTAAAAAGAGCAAAGAAAATGCCAGAAATGTGCTACCCATTGTATCTTGGCCACAACTGGTACTAAAATAATGTGTGAGATATTAGGTATACAACGGCTAATTTAAAACTTGGCCTCTATTCCCATGGAACTTACAATCATTTAGTATAATAAAATAATTTCCAGATGGATAAAATATTTAGACAACATTTAAAAAGTAATCAGAAAAGTTGTAGAAGAACACACATTAGGAATGATTTTACATATGTTGGCAAAATATATGACAGACGATATTAACATTTAAAATTTCACAAACCAGTCAGAGAAAGAGTAACAATTCAAAGGAAAAAGGAAAAGGACATGAACAAAGAATCTGCATATAATGATATGCAAAAAACTTAATAAAACTTATGCAAAGATCACCTTTGCACATAATTAGAGAAATGCAAATTAAAATTAGATACCATGTTTAATCTAGCAGAGGGGCAGAAACGGGTGAGTAAAATCTGTAGCACAGGCAACTTGTGGGGAAACACTCATACACTATTAAGGGGGAAAGTAAATAGGTGCTGCCACTTGGGAAGGAACTTCACAACACTGATCAAAAATTGTCTTAGCAATTTCAACAAATATTCGGTCCCAGGTGTACGAAGATATATGTATAATGCATTGTAGTGTTATATACAATGGCAAGAGACTAGAAACAACCAAAATGCCTGTTACCAGGGTACTAGTTAAATGAAGTGTGGTACCACCCACTCAATGAAATATTATTCAGTAATGAAAGGTATAAAGTAGATCTAGGTGTGCTGATATGGAAAGTTCTCCAACTTATCTGGTTGGATTAAAAAAAAAGTAGAGTGTATAACAGTGTTTGTAGCATGTTCCACTCACACGTGCATGTGTGTGGTGGAGATGTTAAAATATTCCTGGGAAGATTTACAAGGAACAGGTAAAATTGTTCACTCATGGGGATAACTGGAGACTGAGAATCTGAGGTGAGAGGAGGACTTATTTCTCATTTTATGTAGTCGTCCCTCGTATCTGCAGGGGACTGGTTCCAGGACCCCCGCAGATACCAAAATCCTCGGATGCTCAAGATCCTTATATAAAATGGTGTAGTACAAAAAATACGGTCGGCCCTCTGTATCCCTGGGTTTCCCATCCCCTGATACAACCAACCGATCTGCAAATCCGTGGACGAGAAACCTGCGGATACGGAGGGCCCAATGTGTACCCTCTGTACACTTGGATGTGTGTGTTTACCAAGTACATGCAATATTTTTAAAAATGAAAATCTAGTTAATAAAAGTAAAAACCGAACAGTCGGGGGGCTTCCCTGGTGGCGCAGTGGTTGAGAATCTGCCTGCCAATGCAGGGGACACGGGTTCGAGCCCTGGTCTGGGAAGATCCCACATGCCACGGAGCAACTAGGCCCGTGAGCCACAACTACTGAGCCTGCGCGTCTGGAGCCTGTGCTCCGCGACAAGAGAGGCCGCGACAGTGAGAGGCCCGCGCACCGCGATGAAGAGTGGCGCCCGCTTGCCACAACTAGAGAAAGCCCTTGCACAGAAACGAAGACCCAACACAGCTAAAAATAAATAAATAATAAAAATTAAAAAACAAAACAAAACAAAAAAAACTGAACAGTCCCTAAAGGTATACAGGAAAAACAAAAACAAAACCTAACTGCCTTTCTATTACTCTAGAAAAATTGATTCATTTAAAGGGATAACCTTTTTTTTTTTAACAATGATCTAGTGATTAGACTGCAGAAGGCTGAATTCCCAAGGACTATTGAATTTCATTCAGTAGACAGAGAATGACCTGAAAAGCAAACTAATGACAGTTTTTCAGTCAGCAAGGAAGGTAGGGTCATTTACGTAACTCTGAGGACACATGAAAGATAATGTCTGCATTATCGTCATGGCTCAACTTCTACTGCAGAGAGGCAGAAGGAACAAGACCCTCAGGTTACCACTGTGGTATGACTGGTCCAGGGAGAATTGAAGTGTTTCTTAGGCACTGAGCCATTATGAAATTTCTAAGCCGTCACGTCTGTTAAATCAGGGGGAAAAACTCCATAACATTCATTCTCTCCTTAAAATAAAGTAGAAATAAGTATGCTAGGCTTTCATGGGGGTAAATGCAGGGCAGCTGCATTCTCAGGAAGAACTGAACTGTACCTGGTTAAGGAAACCACACTCCATGCCCCCAAAACTGCAGATCAAAAGGTGCCACTTGTATGGTACCTTGTTATCCATCAGTCAACGAAGAGGTGGTTAGTGCGTTTTTTACATCCTCAAAAGAAGCGAAGGAGAAACAGTGCAGTTGGATGTGATACGGTCATGCCTAATGGGAATGTACAGTTTCATTGCTGGGAGAGAATTAGGCCTTCACTTGGTGCAGGACTGGAGACAAAGCGTATTGGCAGTTGGAGAGGCTGGAGAAGGCTTCACACGGGATTTGGAACATAAGCTGTGCCTAAGGGTAAAAGTATCCAGGTGGGTAAAAAGGCACGAGCGAAGGCCTAGAGGTGGAGCGCCAGCAAATGGAGAAAATGGCCCCCGGTGGCATAGTATATCACACTCTGAAGGAGAGACAGAGAACATTTGGGCTGAGTACAGAAGCTCTGTCCACTTTGCAGCAGGCTTGGAAACCATGCGGAAGTGTGCAACTCATGGGTTACCCTAGTGTTTGCAAAATTCTGTCCTACTCGATGATAATAGATGATCTATGGTGGGGGGGGGAGGGGAGGGCACGGTCCTGGTCCTTGTGGTTAAATATTTGAGAAGTGTTAAGCTAAAAAAAGTGGGGTTTTTTTTCCCCCAACGTAGAATTTCTCAGTGTAGCATGGATCTCCAAGAGTGGGTCAGAGTTTGCGAAGAAAATATTTGACCAAAAGTCCCCCTTTTTGCACAACCTCCAATTACATCACGACTCTGGGGAACACCAGGGAGGCAATGGGGAACCCCTTCCAGAGAAAGGGAGGGATCCAAGGACAAGGTCTATAAACTATGGCTTGTAAAATGAGTTAAAGCAGTGGTCCCCAGCCTTTTTGGCACCAGGGACCGGTTTCGTGGAAGACAATTTTTCTACGGACCAGGGGGCGGGGGTGGAATGGTTTTGGGATGATTCAAGCGAATTACATTTATTGTGCACTTTATTTCTATTATTGTCACATTGTAATATATGAAAGAATTATACAACTCACCATAATGCTGACGGGAGGCGGAGCTCAGGTGGTAGTGCGAGCGATGGGAAGCAGCTGTAAATATAGATGAACCTTCGCTCGCTCGCTTGCTCGCCCGCTACTCACCTCCTGCAACCTAACAGGTTGCGGACCAGTACCGGTCCATGGCCCGGGGGTTAGGGACTCCTGAGTTACAGTATGGACATGGAAACTTTGGAAGCTCTCCGTGATGAGTACCCAAATTTCTCCCCAACTTGAGTTCCCCTCTCACGTACATACAATCCTAACGCCTTTTCACCAGCCTAAGAACTGGTGAGATGCCATGTGGGAGGTCCATCCTGGGAGGGGGGTGGCTCTTAGAATAAAGAGGGAGCTGAGAATTAGGAGGTAAAACAGACGGTGAAGAGCAGCAGGGGCTCTGGCAATAATGATGTCTTGGGAAAGACAAAGGAAGATGAGACCAGCCTTGACCTCAGAACTGGAAACTCTCCTTGGGGGCACTGGAGAGAGATGCATGTGAGAGGAGCTGATGGCAGGTGCTCTGGCTTGGGCTTCTGGGGGCGGGGCTGAAGGGATCCCACCAGTTAAGGGGCTTGGGGCAGGAGCTGAGCTAGATCCACCCCAACAGAGCTTTTTCCATCTCAAGCTTCCAAGGGCCTCCACATCCCTGGGATACGGTGGCTCGCTAAGGTGGACCACTTGAAGTTCAAGGTCAACAATTTCAAGTCCTAAAATCAGAAGGACTGAAATGCTGGACATAGGACCAGACACAGGCCAAAACTGGTTTTTCACACATGAATATTTTCTGCAAGAAAGCAAATCATTTTCTTGCAATTGGAGAGAAGACATAATTCTCACGCGAGCTGAGGAAAGTAAAAAAAAAAAATCACCAAATATTAACTGAAGGTGATAAAATGTTATTAATATTCTATTTAGAATGCCGCTTTTAATGTTTTGATTCAGTGAATGTGAAAATATCTGTAATGGGTTGCCATTGAGCCACCCACCCTTACCTCTGCCGTAAAGATGACCTTCAACCAGGATTTCCTTTAGCCTCTGGGTTTTCTGGAACTGAATGCCTACAGCTAGAGAAAGACTACATAATTGATCTTCTTCAGAATCAACCAAACACCTTGAATTTACATGTTAAGCAATAGTATGTCTGTGTCCGGCAAATACTGTGTCAAGCTGTGCGTAGAGTCTGAAAAACTAATAAAAGACACAGTGCATGACCTCAAAGTATGTGTAATTGGACAAAAGGGGCAGGGCTACACAAATACTGTACTACCCACCAGAGCTGTAGACACTGCCTCAGGAGCAAAATAATGGAATGAAAAGGACAAAGGTACTTGTTACTGAGATACCCAAAGCCGGCCTGGTCCAATCTGGAAACGATGAAATCTTGTATTAAGATTTTCTTCATTTGGATTTAAATGAGACAGGGGAGCTACTGATGTGACAGAAACTAGGATGTGATCTGTGGGGATCAGCGTCGAGAAGTTGTAAGCTAAGGGTCGGTGCCACTTCACTGGCCCTTTTAGGTCATTCCAGGAGTGCTCTAGAAGAACTCGTGTGATGGCAAGGGCATCTCAAGCATCTCTGGCAAGGACACTCCTTTAAGTCGGGCATGTGGGGTTCAACATTAAAGAACAGCCAAGGATCCAAATGATTGTACTGGAGACAAGATCTCATTTACCAGTTTTCAACAGTTGCTATCAAGGGTCTGAAGGTGTTGAAGAATATAGGTGAACTCCTCAGTCCTGGCCATAGTCTCATGGTTAGTTCTATAGTCTTGGCCCCATTTGCAAGTGCCCTGGTGGCACTTGGATGCAAAATGGCCATAGGCATGCTGGGATCTCTGGTTCTGGATGTGGGGCTACCAGCAATTAAGAACTGCATGGGCACAGAAGAGTTTGTGTTCCAGTGGTACCCAAATCCAGGCTACACTGGACTTAAGTCCTTGGAACTTCTCTGCAACTTGCCCCAGCTTCTGTAAGACCACACAGAC
Organism: Balaenoptera borealis; assembly: GCF_965194805.1. NCBI lineage: Eukaryota > Metazoa > Chordata > Mammalia > Artiodactyla > Balaenopteridae > Balaenoptera > Balaenoptera borealis. The sequence continues at coordinate 33,706,951 of NC_138881.1, read as the reverse complement.
TCTGGAGCTGGTCCCTGTTTCCCTGGACTTGATGGGAACTGGGTAGATGAAATTCACTGACTCTATCACAGGTCTGAATATCTGCCTCCTTTTCTTCTTTAGGAGAGGTTTCATCCTTCAGCAGCCAAGTGGTACCCAAACCTCCAAGTGTGCCCTGTTGGTTGTAGTTGTCTTCCCATGTCTGAGACCTCAAGAGTCACCTGCTCTTTCGCCTTGGGCCTTCCTTCTCTGGAGACACCCACACACTGCATTTCATCCTAGAAGTTAGCTGGGTTTTAGGAAAGTAGAGATCCAGAAAACCCCAACTGGTCGATAACAATGAGCACTTGAGGCATGGCCGATTAGGAGGGCTACAGGGAGAGATGAGGAAGCCAAGCTGCGTCACCTCAGGATGTGTTTACCTGCCTTTCTGGGGCTTCCCCATTTTACGCCTTCCCAGATGTGCTCCAGAACTCTCTCCTCGGCTAAGTATTCAATGAAGAAAGGAGAGATTTTGGCAGAAAATTCAGAGGGAAAAGCATTCTAGGTAGGCATGACAGTGTAAGCAATGGTTTGGTGTCACGCTTCAAGTGCTCTGATGAGGAGAAATGAATGGAGCTTGTTGATGGACTGGGATAAAGGAGAGAGAAGACGTGATGACACGAATAAGAATCTCTGAGTACAGGGAGGGCTGAATGGAGGTTCCGTGCAGCTGTTTTTCATTTGCAGAGAAAATGGGATAAGAGGAAATTTCCACTGAGTAAGAGGAAATGATCGTAACATCTGACAATTGGTCAAATGCAAGAAAGTGGAGAGACCAAAGCCAGTGTCGTAACTTCCCCTTTTTGCTTCCTTGATCAAGGGCAGATTTTTGTCACTAGTAACTAGTATTTAATTAGCAAGTTTCCAAGTTTAAAAAATAAAGCATGTCGCCAAATGAGGACCATATAACCTAAAAATAACTTGGCTCAACCAAATTTTGACCCCACCTTTGTCAGTGTCCTTACCAAAAAAAAAGTGATTTTTTCTATAAATTCTATTTCACATTTCTTCAGTGTCTCATTTACTCTCTCTCCATCTTCCCTTACTTGGGTTTCAGCTCAGTGTGGCATGAACTCTGCTAAATTTAGGAAGATCCGGTTACATCTCTAAGTAAAGGGTTTTCTGCAGACAATCCTGTCAGAAAACATCCTCAAGGAGAACTTATTATGAGGTAAAAGGGGATGGGAACAAGGGATCTTGACCACTGGCAAAAAAATGAACGTGTTTCCAAATGAGAATCTGTGTGAAAGCGCTATATAAATGATAATAGTGGTAAAATTATAATAATTATTATTCAGTCTTTTGATTCCATTCTTTTTTCTTCAAACTTAGGATCCCATGCACAAGATTGAATATAGGTATATAATTTAGTCCCAGAGTTTCTTTTAATACACTATTCTACACAATCATCCCTTCAAACAGAACAGTGAGGTTGAAATATTCCTTGAAATCACCCACCTTCCCCCACTAAATTCCAGTGGTGTAAGAGTTAAGTGACTAGACTGTGACCACTGGGAACAAGAGTGGGAGGGGAAGGCCCCAGAGAAAGGGAAGTGGAGGTTTGGAATATGGGATGTGTTATGGACTAAATTATATTGCTCCGAAAAAGAGATGTTGGCAGTCCTAACCTCCAATACCCGTGGGTGTGACCTTATTTAGAAATTGATGGTTAAGTTGAGATCATTATGGTGGGCCTTAATCCCATGTGACTGTATTCTTATAAAAAGTGGAAACTCGTCATTGAAGCACTATTCACAATAGCCAAGACATGGAAGCAACGTAAATGTCCATCAGCAGAGGAATGGATAAAGAAGATGTGGTATTGTGTGTATATATATATATATATATATATATATATATATATATATATATATACACACAATGGAATACTACTCAGCCATAAAAAGAATGAAATAATGCCAACTGCAGCGACATGGATGGACCTACAGGTTTTCATACTAAGCAAAGTAAGTCAGACAGAGAAAGACAAATATATGATATCACTCATATGTGGAATCTAATTTAAAAAAATGATATAAATGAAGTGATTTACAAAACAGAAACAGACTCACAGATTTCAAAAACAAACTTATGGTTACCGAAGGGGAAATGTGTGGGGGGGAGGGATAAATTAGGAGGTTGGGATTAACATACATACACTACTATGTATAAAATAGATAACCAACAAGGACCTACTGTATAGCACAGGGAACTATACTCAGTGCTCTGTAGTAACCTATATGGGAAAAGAATCTGAAAAAGAATGAGTATATGTATATGTATAACTGAATCACTTTGCTGTACACCTGAAACTAACACAACATTCTAAATCAACTATACTCCAATAAAATGTTTTTAAAAAGTGGAAATTCACACACAGATGGACACACACACAGGGAAGACAACGTGAAGGCATAGAGGGAATACACCACGTGAAGATGAAGGCAGAGATCCACAAGCCAAGGAGCGCCAAAGACTGCCAGGAAACCACCAGAAGCTATGGGAGAGGCCTGGAACAGACTCTCCTTCTCAGTCCTCAGAAGGACCCAGTCCTGCCCACACCTTGGTCTTGTACTTCTGACCTCCAGAATGGTGAGACAATACATTTCTGTTGTTTAAGCCACCAAGTCTGTGGTGTTTTGTTATATCAGCCCTGGGAAACTAGTACAGGGTGGTAAGGGCAGGAGGTGAGGAGGCAAACCACTTCCCACAAGGAACAGAGCTCCCCTTCCTCTGGCCGTTTCCCCACGAGGCTCTCCTCAATTCCTGTTCTAGCGACTCAGGGTCAGGAATAGGATTAAGAGGTGCGGGGCCCCATGTGGCATTTTCAAAGCCCACCACCATAAAAACAAGCACGTGGACCCAGCCTGGATCATTGTATTTCCCATACATACCTGTGAAGTTCCAGTTTGAGGCCAGATGAGGGACCTTGCTAACTGTGCCTCATGGTCTCCTGCCAGGAGAGGGTCCCAAGGAACCTCGGGTGTGGCAGGGTCAAAGGAGCAGGGCCTGGGGCATCGTTTCTCAGTCTGGCCTTCAAGAGGCCCTTTTGGTACAACATGGTGACTATAGTTAACACCGCCGTATGGTATATTTGAAAGTTTCTAAGAGAGGAGAATCCCAAAAGTTCTCATCACAAGGAAACAAATTTTTTTTTTTGTAACTATACGAGGTGATGGATGTTAACTAAACCTATGGTGATAATCATTTCACAATATATGTAAATCTAATCATTATGCTGGATACCTCAAACAGTGCTGTATGTCAATTATATCTCAATAAAACTGGAGGGGGGAAGGAGAAAGCAGCAGCAGCCCTCTTTCAGCTGGGGTAGGCCAGAGGCTGAGCAGGCCAGCTCCAGGCCTCCCATCCTACTTCTGACCAAAGCAGCTATGCTCTCCTCTCCTCTGTGAATTGGGCTTCCACAGAATAAAAATAAATGTCTGGAAATTCCTTTGTAAGACCCCTACACTTCAGTCAGACTCATCTGGTAACTATTCTTCACACACCCTCCACTTCCCCTCTCCTGGAAACGCCCGTACTCCTGATTTCACCCACTGAAGTCCTCCTGTGCCATACAGTGTTGGCGGATTACTCCAAAGCTCTGTCACTTACAAATACTTATTCCCTGCTTGAAACAAGCCCAATTCTACATAAGTATTGGGCTAGGATTCCTAGAAGCCACGGAGGGTAGACCAGCCCCTTGTGGTCATCTGCCCCAGTCCTAGTCAATGGGGCGAGGGGGGAGTTTGCTAGGAGGCCTCTAGGAAACAGCTGCCTCCTTGATAAGAAAGCAGAAGGAGAATCCTTTGGCCCCAGGGCCCTCTGCGTCTTGCATTTGAATACAGTAGGGTGAGGATGGGATTCCTAGCTTACCACAGCCACCTTGTGACCGTAAGGGGGAAAAAAAAGAGGGCAGACATCCTTCAGTACCTGAATCAGCGCTGGAGGCCACCTACCTCCAGGCTACTTCTTCTGTAAGAAAGAACCACCCCTCTTCCTTAACTCCCTCTCAATCAGGTTTTGTTACTGACAGCCCAGGGCCTGCCTAGCCGATACATTTCCTATCCTCCAAGGCCCTCTCCAGGAAGCAGATTTCCCTACCTGCCGTCAAGCAAAATTTTGCTACCTCCCGTCCTTCTTTGTTCCCACAGTCACATCTGTTAACGTTCCTTCTTATCACATTCGGTTATTCATATTCAAATTTCATTTTTTCCTTTAAGTTGCAGACCCTTGAGGACAAGACCTTAGTGTGTTCTTCCTCTGATACAAGTGATCTTTTAAAACAGTGCTTCTAAAACTTTAATGTGCCTACAAATTACCTTAGGATCTTGCTTAAAATACAGATCCCTGGGTCCCAACCACAGAGCTTCTGATTCAGTGGGCCTGGGGTGGGGCCCAAGAACTGTATCTCAAACAAGCTCCCAGACGGTGCTGATGCAGAGCCCAGGGCCATTCTTTGAGGAAACACTGCTCTATGGCACTGTGTACCTTTTGTATTATCCTTGTCACACACCAGCTCTTGCTGTTAACCTCTTTCCTTTTTGTACAGTATCTTCAGTAATTTTGTGAACACCTTGAGGGCAGACACCATGTTTTATGTTCCTTGGGACCTTCAGAGTACCTAACACAGTGGCACTCATCAACTTTTATTGAGTAACTGAATGAAATGAATGAATGAGTGAGTGAGTGAAGTGAATACAGCCACTAATCTTCAGGTCTAATTTCTCATTCCCAGCAGTGACTAATATGAGACAACTAGTACCTCAACTGACATTTCTGCAGAGAGAATAACAGCTTCAGAATTCTAGTCAATAAAATACAGCCAAGAGTCCTTTTCTTAACACTGGACCCCATTACAATGTAGAGATGCTAGGATTTCACCCCTGATTTCTGTTGCATGAAATCACATATTTTTTATAAGTCACATATTTTCTATTACACAGTTTGTTCCCTCCAGTTCTGAGCCAAGAAGTGTCTCTTAAAATAATCTAATAAGTAAATACATTTTCTTCCAGGTAAATTCTCTTTGTCACATATACAGTCATCCCTCGCTATTCACAGGGAATTGATTCCAGGACCTCCCACAGCTACCAAAATCCGAGGATGCTCAAGGCCCTTACCTACAGTCAGCCCTCCTTATCAGCAGACATGGAGCCCATGGATACGCAGGGCTGACTGGATGCATTATCTAGCTGGAAAACATTGTCCAGGGTGGTGGGAGCGCACAGAGAGCTCTTCCCGGAACCTATAATTGTTGAATTGTTGCAAGGAACATGAAATTTCATTCTTATTTTGTTCCGACGGCCTTGTTCTCAGGAGGCCCCTCAGGGAGTAAATCTCTGTTATCAGGACAGAGTGGCCGATGAGAGCTTGAATCTCATCCACCGCACAATTGCACTGGGCCTGGCTGGGGGCAGGGGTCAAGGCTATTCGTGGAAATATTTTCTTTCCTCCAAAAAGTGGAAAACAATCGCTTTGCTGATGACAAAAGCTTAAATAGTGGCATTATTTCCAAATGAATATTGCTTCTACATCTACTGATACTGCTGTTCAGTTTAGTAAGAAATATTCATGTCAGCAGGATGCCACATCTGTGCCACTTTTTCCAAAGCAACAGACACACGGAAAGGTAACCCCAGTGAACACTTGCTGAGCTGTTTCCTTTATGTTCTATCAACAGCAAAGGTGGAAGGACTTGCTTAGGCCATGAGAAGAAAATGCGGTCAAGATAAAAGCTGATAGTGGATTCAGTTCCAAGGTGTAAAAAGCACCGACGAAAGATATGTGATTACCTCGGTTCTATTCATTATATTCCAACCTCTGGCTACACAGTGGTGATCTGTTAGACCCAGCACCCAATGCTTACTTATGGGTGCATTTTACTGAGTGCAAGTTATACCTTTACTTACTCACTCAATAGCTGTATACCAAGGACCCAAGCATATTGGTTAAACCACCACCTTTGAGACCCCATTGCATGAATTCTAATTATAGCTTCACTGTGTATTTTCTGCGAGAAGCTGGTGAAACCACTCTCCTCTCTGAGCCTCGGAGTACTCACCTGAAAGTGGGGACAGAAATAGAAACAATCTCACAGGGCATGTCCTTGCTACTCAAAACGTGGACTATGAACCTATAGCATCGACACCACCTGAAAGCTTGTCAGAAATGCAAAATCTTGGGTCCTACCCCAGATCTAGGGAGCCAGACTGCATTTTTAACAAGATCCCCAGGTGATTTCTACATGCGTTAAAATTTGAGAAGCACTGGGTAGATGATAAAGAAACAGCCTCTGAGCCCAAATTTCTTGAATCCTGGCTCTACCAGTTACCAGCTGTGAGCCCTTGGTACGGAACTGAACTGATGTGTGCCTCAGTTTCTTAACCCATAAGATGGAGATAATAATAAAAACTCAACTCATAGGGCTGTTGAGTAGAGTAGATGAATGAATGCATGCAAAGAGCTTAGAAAAGAGGACAGTGCATAAGTGTTCAGTAAGGCTGTTGTTACAGTTGAGGATTAATTAAGTTTTAAACGCCGAGTGCAGTAAATAACAAATGTTAGCTGCAGTGGACAAAATACTGTTGGGTATTGTCAGGAAACAGATGATTAAAAAATAGACCCTGACCTCATGACACTTCTGACCTGGTGGGACTAATTCTGTTTACATGTGGTGCCCACTTAAAAATAAAAATAATCACAAATAACAGTCTTTCAGACAAATACCATATAATATCACTTAGATATGGAACTGAAAACACAACACAAATGAACCTATCTACAAGTCCGAAACAGACTCACAGACATAGAGAACAGACTGGTGGTTGCCGAGGCAGAGGGGGGTGGGGGAGGGATGGATTGGGAGTTTGGGGTTAGCAGATGCAAACTGGTATATATACGATGGACAAACAGCAAGGTCCTACTGTATAGCACAGGGAACTATATTCAATCTCCTGTGATAAACCATAATGGAAAAGAATATGAAAAACAATGTATATATATGTATAAGTGAATCACTCTGCCATAGAGCAGAAATCAACACAACACTGTAAATCAACTATACTTCAATAAAGTAAATTAAAAAAAAAAAAGTAACAGTCTTTCAGAAGTACCCATCCAATAGTGCTCAAGGCATCTCTGCCACAGCCTGGAGTTTAAATGATGGATCTCAATTGTAATACATGAACCAAACTTGAATTAATACTGCTCTAGACACCATGGAGTGACTAATATGGTGGAAGAAAAAGCCACATTCCTTGACTTCTTCATTTTTAAGCAGTTCTAATATAAATTGCTCCCTGCAATTTACAAAGCTGACAACATGCAAACGAGCCCTATCTAGAAAGTCCTGTAGAAACAAGTTGATTCTGTCTGATGGGGGGAAAGGGGCTGAGCTGATTCTACACATCTGCACCATTTCCTATGATAAGATGTGTCCTCTAATGGTTCTCAAACTTGGCTGGCTATTAGAATCATCTGGGAAGCGTATCTAAAACACTGATACCCAGGCACCACCCCTGCAGAGACACTGATTTAACTGCTTTGGAGTGGGGCTCAGGCATGGTGGTGTTCAAGGTTCCCCAAGTGATTGTAATGTGCAGCCGTGGTTGAGAACCCCTGTTATAACACACATGAAGCCCAAAGGTGCCCCCAGTTATTGGAGGGAATTAGCAGAAAGTGAACAAGAATCAAGGACAAAAGAGCAAGAGAAGGGAAGGCCACCAGGAGGGATAGCTAATAGCATTTTGCTTCTATGTCTTGGGAATCAACCACCAGGAATGTGGCTTTGCTCTACCAGGCCAAGTAGGGGTTTTGTAAATTTGACTGAGTTCCAGGCAGACATCACAGGTCCAAGCAAAATCAGAACCCTGACGAAACGGGAGGAGGGGTAGAGTTCCAGAAATGGAGGACTGAGAAAATGGGGTAAGAGTAAACCATTCAAAAAAGTTGCCATGACATTCATGCCCTCTAACTCACAGAGCCTTGCAGGACCATTCTCAAAACTTATTTTCCTTATCAGCCAGACCTGGAAACAATCCACATGTGAGCAGAATGGGTTAAATATATTGCAATAAATTCACTCAGAACATTGCAAGTAATGAAATAAAGCATGAGGTGCCGCTACACTCAACAGCATGGATGAATCTCACAGGCATAGTGTTGAGAAGGCTGACACATTAGAACACAGACCACATGGTTACATTTACATGAAATTCAAGAATGAGCAAAACTAATCAATGGTGGTGGAAGTCAGAAGAGTGGGTACCTTCTGGAGGAGGTGCTGACTGGGAGGGGTCTGAGGGACCTGCTGGGTGGGTGCCACAAAGGTGCTGTATCCTGCTCTGGGTGGGGTTACAATGTGTGCACGCACGTACACCTGTTCGTTGAGTTGAACACGTGTAAGATGGGTGCATTTTACTGAGTGCAAGTTATACCCTGACAAAAAAGAAAAAAAAAAGAAATTTATCTGCTATTATTATTACTCACTCAATATTTATTAAAAACCTATTCTGAGCCAGGTCAGGTTCCAGGTGCTGGATACAGAGGTGGACTAAGCTGCCCTCTTGGCACTTACATCCTAGTGAAGAAGGCAGACCATCGGACATAAATGCATACATGTAACATGTCATCAGGAGGTGACAAACGCCACGAAGGAAAGTCAATCAGGGTAAGGGGCTGCAGACCGTGTTGGGGGGAGGGGGGCACACTATTTTAGACGGCAAGGTCAGAGAAGGCCTTTCTGAGAGGGCAACGTTCCAGCAAGTTCAGGGTATCCAGTTTCCAGCCCACAGCAGATTAGAAGCAGTGCATTAGATGAGGACAGGAATGTCATTTGAAGGCAGGCAAATTGACAGAAGCAAGGAGTGTCAACTGCCAGCCAGGGAAGGACGCAGGAGCATCAGCTAGCAGGACCAAGCACTCAGAGGGCCCAGCATGAGGGCCACATACCCCCCGCTCCCACTTCCACAGCCTTTAGGACATCCCTGCGACAAAGCTCAAAACCGCCTTCTGTCCTATCACGCCTCTTACTGCATCAGCGCCATTTCCTGGCCTTTCCGTCACTAGACGGTGAGCATCTTGAAGGCAGGGTTTTGGTCCTGTTTGTCACTGTATCCTCAGCACCTACCACACTAAGGGACACAGCAAGGCAGTCTATAAATATTTACTATCTGCATGACTGTCTCCTCCCAAAATACTGCTAACAACACTACTATTTCCAGAATTCTCTGTGCAAGCGTGTACTAGAATTTAGACTTCAGGATGAATAATACATCAAGTTTTAACTTTTATGACTGGGTGTTTAAAACAAGAGAAAAGCTCCAGACATCTGGGAAACTGACTTACAGGAAACTCCTCATTTCCCGAAGTTGCTGGGAAATGAGATGCTCCTGGGCTAATCAATCTTGCCTTGACATCACCTGATAGCTCTCTCGGTCTCTCAGCCTGGAGAAGTGGTGTTCAAACTTCAGGATGTATATGAATCACACACGAGGGGCTGGTTTGAAATGAAGGCTTCCAGGCTCTATCTTTGGTGATTATGATCCACTAGGTCTGGGATATGGACAAGAATGATAATAAAAACAACAACAAGCATCACTGAGCACTAAGTAATTGCCAGGCATCATTCTATATGCATTTCATGTTCTCTCCCATCTAATCCACAAAACAATCATATGACACCCTTTATAGATGAGGAAAATGAGGCACAGAAGGCTCAGGTAACTTGCCCAGCGTCATACAACCAGTGAGGAGCTCTGGGATTCAAACTCAGGCAACTGGACCCAAAGCTCGGAAGCACCCCAGTCTATTGCCACCCGGCATGTATTCACATCAAGCAGGCCAGGTATATTGGTGCTGGAGGAGCATCACTTTAAGAACACTGGCCTGTATCAGTCTTCTTCAATTCCTTCATCCTCTAGCTATAATTACTATGACCTTGACCCGGGCCATTCAAGGAACCCTTCCATTTCCCACATCAGAAGGGGACGACAGGCCCTATCCTCTTTGTTTTAAATGAGAGGATGACTCAGATGTAGAAAACAAACTTATGGTTACTGGTGGGGGGCGGGGGAAGGGGGGAGGGAGGGATAAATTGGGAGACTGGGACTGACATGTACACACTACTATATATAAAATAGATAACTAACAAGGACCTACCGTATAGCACAGGGAACTCTACTCAATACTCTGTAATGGCCTATATGGGAAAGGAATCTAAAAAAGAGTGGATATGTGGATATGTATAGCTGATTCACTTTGCTGTACACCTGAAACTAACACAACATTGGAAATCAACTATACCCCAATAAAAATTTTTTTAAAAATGAGAGGATGACTAGGCCTGCCTCCATGAGAAGGATGGAATATGACACAAACCATGGTGAGATAGGTAAGCAAAGGCATCCTTCTAACCACAGTTTGGGATGGGAGACAAAAAATTAAAAAAAAAAAAGGAAACCACCAGAGCCGTGGAGCAGAGGAGATGCACAAGGGCTGGGGTGCTGCGTGGGAAGAGGAGGAGAGGAAGCTAGTCGGCATTCAGCAGTTTACTTTTCTGTCTTGGGCTGAAGCACAGTCTCATGTGGGAGACAATGTCAAGATGGGTACTGTCTGCCTGAAGCCTTCCTTTGGCTTCGTGAGTGTGTTTGGTCTGGGCACGGGGCAGGCTAGAAGTGTCAGGGTTAATGCCCCCAACAAACGAGGGACAGGAACTGGTGGATAAACACTCCACTCTCCTCATTCCTCCTAAGGGACAGCTCTGGGGTGTGTCCTACACCATCTATCAGAAGTCCCCATGGGACTGTGCCCCAGAAGCCCACGGGGGAAGCGGCTCAGTATCATACACTTCGTTGGCTTTCCTCCCTTCCCTCCCTTACTTTCTACTCCCTCACTGTGCTTCCTGAGATCATCTCCCGAGTAAACTACTTGCTCCCAAATCCTTGTCCCAGGGTGCACTTTAGTGAAACCCAAACTAAGACAAGGAGTATATACAATTAATACAGTGCCCACTACAGGTGAAGTTCCAGAATCGGTGAACCTCTTAGTGTGTTAGGGAGGGCCACTGCTGGTCGGAAAGGCTGCTGATGAACACTTGCAACTTCCGCCTCTCTTGTGTAATTCTTTTTGACTCTCTCCTTCCCAGCTCTGTGACCTGAAATGTTTAAAAATGGCCCAAACTGTCCTCTTAAAAAAAGATGGGAGAAGATTAGGGTTGCTGCTTCTAGGACTGGACTTTTAGTAAGGGCTAAGCATTCTGTCTACAGGGATAAAAGGAGGAAAAGAAGCAAGGTGAGAAGCACTGAGACATCTGTTTGACTTTTGTAAACACCAATTCAAAGCCTAGACCATGCCTTAGGTTTCCCTGTGTGGCAGATCACCCAAAAATGTCTATCCACATGCTTTTCCAGGGCCTTTCCATTCCCCTTCTCCTTGAGCCTCAAAGGACACCGTGATTTGTTTTGACCAGAGTACTTCAGAAGTGACAGTATATGACACCCGAGGCTAGGTCATGAAATGCCATGCACTTTTGTCATATTCTCTGAGGATGCTCACTTAATCCAGCCACCATGCTGTAAGGAAGCCCAAGCAGTCCATGGAAAGGCCAATGGGGAGAGAAACCAAGGCTCCAAGTCCAGATGAGCTCCCAGTAGAGAACCAGCACCAACTTGCCACCCATGTGAGTGAGCCATCTTGAAAATAATTACTCTAGCCTCAAGTTGAGCCCTCCCAGCGGACAAAAGCAGAAGAAAAACAAGCCCTCCCTGCTGAACCCTATCCAAATTGCACATTTTTGAGCAAAATAAAAGATTGTTATTTTGAACTACTGAGTTTTGAGGCAGTTTGTCACACAGCAATAGGTAACTGATACACTCAGTTTCCCCAGAATGGAAAGGTGACTCAGAGTTTTGTTTTGTTTTTTTTAAATGTTACTTTATTTATTTATTTATTTTTATTTTTGGCTGTGTTGGGTCTTCGTTTCTGTGCGAGGGCTTTCTCTAGTTGCGGCGAGCGGTGGCCACTCTTCATCGCGGTGCGCGGGCCTCTCACTATCGCGGCCTCTCTTGTTGCGGAGCACAGGCTCCAGACGCACAGGCTCAGTAGTTGTGGCTCACGGGCCTAGTTGCTCCGTGGCATGTGGGATCTTCCCAGACCAGGGCTCGAACCCGTGTCCCCTGCATTGGCAGGCAGATTCTCAACCACTGCGCCACCAGGGAAGCCCGGTGACTCAGAGTTTTTACCAGAACCTTTTTTTTTTTTTTCTGAAACCACAGTATATTTTTCCCTTTTTGAGGCCTGTAGTCTCAAGTTCTCCCCGGTACCTCCATGCCCCTATTTCTTTCACCACTTCCGCTGGAGCAGTGTGGAATGTTTCCCTTCTCACCAACAGCAAGAGCCCTCATGTGACTGTAAATATTTGTTAATTGATAGATAGGCATAATGTTCCTCTTATCCCATCCAGGCTGGTTTCCTTGGAAACCTAATTTTCCATGGATTCCCTTGACTCCCTCTTGCAAACAAATTTTATTAGAGCAAAGACTGAATCGTAGGTACTTTGAGTAAACTTAATAAATCCAAGGACCCATGTGGTCTAATCTTGGAGCAGTGTCTCTTTTAGTAGCTACAGACCATCGAAAAAGCAGCTCTTTTCTTTGTCTTTCAAAACATAGTAATAGAGATCCCTTCATAACCCACATAACACTTTCTCAACCCCTTCCCCAATCACTAGTTCCTTTGTCTCTCACAGCTGCTTTGGAACCTTTTACACACAAATGATCTCTTGAGCCCCAGAATCCTTTTGGGTTCTTTTCCTCCACTCTGTCTTCTCTCCCCTTCTCCCAAAACCTTGATTTAGTCTCCAGGCCAGCAAGGAATAATTTCTTCCTACTCTAGGAAGGTGAAGGGGACAATTTAGAGGGATTCTGAGCAGGCAAATATGGGTTTCTTTTCAGCAGGTAGGAGATTTCTGAGAAGAGGCAGGAGGAAAGGTTGCGACCAACAATTTTGATTTTGTCTCAATATATTATAAAGCATCCATTTCAATCTAACTAGCTAATGAATACCGACAAAAAGATAAAAAGAAATAAAGATAAACTTTATATTAATGAAAAGATGTGCTTAGAATCTACCATGAGAACTTGGTTTTTAGATATCATCTTACTATCAGACAGTCTTCACATTCTGTAGCACCAAGGAAAACGTAAAGCACACTTCTGGCAACAAATTTGTTAATTGGCCCAGAAAAACAAAATTTGGAGGGATAAAATTCCTGCTTTAAGTTCAATTCTCTTTGTCAGCTCAATTAACCAATTTTTTTGTCTGCAGTCACCATTTCTGGCTCTCTTTCTTCCTATGTTAATGGGAATGCTCAAGATGAGTAAAGGCAACTCGATGATTTCCTGGTAATGATTTTGATTCTGAAGAGGTATTTACAATCAACCATTATTCCATATTTTAAAATACCTCTTAGGGATTTTCTTTTCCTTGGCACTGATTTGCTGTGGTCCCTTTTACCCATTACCAGGCCCGCAATGGGTCATAATTCTGAGTCAGGAAAGAAATTTACCACTTGGGCTAATAGTAGAAACCTTATTTAACAATAAGTACAAGTACAATAGGAAAAGTAAAATTACTAACAGACCTTCTATTCTCTGAGTATGAAGATACTCAGGAGTAGCTAAAATCAATCAGTCAGTCATTCCCTCTTCCCCTGCAGAAAATTCCACATTTATTCTTAGTTTCCTCACTATCCCCTCCAACCCTTGGACCAGGACCAAGAGCATCACCTGGGAACTTGCGAGAAATGCAAATTCCCTGTCCCTATCCCAGACCTATGGAAACAAACTCTGAAGTAGGACCCAGGAAGCTGTGTATTATCAAGCTCTCCAGGTGATTCTGATGCCCCTAGATTTTGAGAACCACTGCCTTAGACCAGCGGTCCCCAACCTTTTAGGCACCAGGGACCAGTTTCACGGAAGACAGTTTTTCCTCGGACGGGGGCAGGGGTGTGGTGGTGGTGGTTCAGGCGGTAATGCGAGCGATGGGGAGCGACAGGTGCAGCTTTGCTCGCTCGCCCGCCGCTCCCCTCCTGCTGTGCGGCCCCGTTCCTAACAGGCTGCGGACTGGTATCGGTCTGCGGCCCGGGGGTTGGGGACCCCTGCCTTAGACCATATCATTGGATCAGAATGGCACAGCAACCTGAAAGTGAAAGAACCTGAGTTCTCTTCTGTGCTCCGCTTTAGTTTACTGTGTGGCTGTAATCAAGTCCCTGCACCTCTCTGGACCTCAGTTTTCTCATCTATAAAATGAAGGACATGGAGCAGAAATTCTTTTAGGTCCTTACCAGCTCCAGAAAGTAACAAAGTCACTGTCCTCAAGAGCTCTGGCCGAGTACTGTAATATCCTGCCGTATGATTCCCTTTTTTCGAACATGTCAGTTTTGTTTTGTTTTTTTTAAGTTTCAGGAAAGGCTAACCCAATCTTGTCAAGATGACTAAATACTTTAAACATCTAGAAGCTGTATTTAAAACGTTTCTGTCAAGACCAAGTCATTTGTTAAAGTCGCCGGTGAATGCTCCCTGACAGTTTTCTCCCCCAGAATTTACCATTTCTCAGCCAGAAATATTAATTCATCTGATCAGTCCGGCAATCTTGATGGGCAATTATTTTTTATTTGCCCTAAGAGTAGATTCATAATTCCTTCCATTCAGAAGAATATTCTCCCTATACAAAAGTGACTCAGCATTAGTTAGAACTGTTATTAATATGCCAACCTAGCCTATTCTATTGGTAGGAATGAAAGATCAACACATTCTTGCAATAATATTAAAACTTAATTTTGATGACAAATGTTACATGAGATTTATATTCTCAGATGGTACTATGATATGCATTTTTAAAACCCTTCATTCTTTTTTCCTGCTGATAAATGCAATTTAGTATTTTTGAGCTGAGACCAATCTTAAGCCGAGACATAGAATATAGGGCTGGGCGTTCTTTGCTGAATTTCAACAAATGATTCATTCCATCAATTTGTCAAACTTCAGAATGTGACAAGCAAGCCTTCTATGAAACAGATAGGCTTTCCAGATGGGATGAAATCCTGACACAAGTAGTTTTGAAATTAGCTTAATCTTTCATTTACTGAGGGAACGAGGAATGAAAAACTGAGGTTTTTACCCTGAAGAGTCACTGATGATAGGAAAACTACAGAGCTTACAGAGTCACAGTGAAAAATGGTTCAGGATCTGGAAACAGAGAAGGAGGAAATGTATATCGTGTGAGGGGAAAGTCCTTTCACATGGCCATTTTGCCTTTAAAAATAAACACTAGAAGAAGAAACTAAGACATTGCCTGCATAAATGTCACAACCAGATGCAGGTCAAGTCAAATGGTCCACAACTAGGCCAGTTTTCATTCCAACCCTCGGCACCGTAGGATGGCAAAAAACAAACATGGGAAGAGGAAAGCCAGGATCAAAGGACCTGGATCCTCCCGGACAAATGGACTTGTGAGGGTGTGGAGGCCAGGCTTGTTTCAGGTCCCCTGGACAGGGGCTGTCTGGATGGGAGTCATACGTATATGGGCCTGCTGCTTCAGGTAAAGCCCCGTAGGGGTAAATCAGGAGACTATTCCTCCTTTGTGAGGTATTTCTGCCACAGGGAATAGTCCACCCAAGGGCCTGTGTTCCCTCTCTTTATTCAATAAATATTTGTTGAGCACTTAGAGCACTTACTATGTGTCAGACACTGCTCTAGGGGGCGCATGATGGCACAAAACAAAGATCTCTGTCCTCAAGGAGCTTAGATTCCTGCGTGCTATGGAGAAGAATGTTATCACAGCAGGCCCGAGACTGCCATTCTTAGAGAGGCCTGTTTGCAAGGCTGGCCTTGGCTGGCATTTGAGAACTTGGATTTCTGGACAACCACGCCCAGGGCTAGTAAAGGTGTGCCTCAACTGTTCGTGCAAACAATATAGTTTATTCTGAACACCTGCTTTCCTTCTGGGAGTCTAGAATTTTGATACGTGCTGGGCAGAGGGCGCCTACATGACCAGCCCCTAGTAAAGACCCAGAGTGCTGAGTCTCTAATGGGCTTCCCTGGCAAACCACATCTCCCATGTGTTGTCACAACTAGCTGCCAGGGGAATGAGGCGTGTCCTTTTTGACTCTGCAGGGAGAGGACCCTTGGAAGCCAGTGCCTGGTTTTCCCCCAAATTTCACTCCGGGCACCTCTTCCCTTCGCTGATTTTGCTTTGTGTCCTGTCGCTGTAGTAAATCATAACCATGGTTATGACTGTGTACTGAGTCCTTTGAGTTCTCTGAGTGCATCAACAATCCTGGGGTGGTCTTGGGGACCCCCAAAACACAGGAGGAAGAGGTTCAGAAAACATGAAATTAATATGATAAATGAGTATCTAGTATACTAAAAGGTGATGAGCATTAAGGAGAGAAGAGAATGTAGAGCGGGGAAGGAGGGTTGGGAGGTTGTGGGGAGGGGCACAGTATTCTGTATTAAATAGGAGGGTCAGGGCACGTTTCGTAGAAAAGGCGCCATCTGATCAAAGACCTGAAAGAGGTGAGGACACTAGCCAAAGTGATGTGTGAGGGAAGAGTTTTCTAGGCAGAGGGCACAACTCATGCAAAGGCCCGAACGTGGGAGGGTATCTGTGTGTCTAAGGAACAGTATAAGGAGGCCGGTGTGTCTGCAGCAGTGAGAGCCAGGGGGAGATAGGCAGGAGATGAAGTCAGAGAGGTGAGGCCAGGAAGGGAGGATGCCCAACATATACGACCTCGTAGGCCACCATGAAGATAACGTGAAATAAAAATGAGCAGGATAACTAAGATGAAGTCAAGGGTGGGTAAATACACAAAAATATGTACACCATGGACCTTCATAGTTGGTAAGTAGGCTGTGTATTTGTGTTGGTCTGAGGGGAAAAAAAATCTCAGGTGTTGAGTCACTGTATTTCAATCTTAAGGCAAGAACTATGGCAAAAGCAACCATATTGGGTTGACCCTTGAACAACATGGGTTTGAACTGCACAGGTCCACTTACACGCAGATTTTTTCCCAATAAATACGTACCACAGTACTACATGATCCGAGGTTGGCTGATCCCATGGAGGTGGAACTATGGATATGGAGAGCTGACTGTAAAGTTATAATGCAGAGTTTCGGCTGTGCAGAAGCTCACTGCCCCCAACCCCCATGTTGCTCAAGGGTCAACTGTAATTGCTTAATAATTGGGTTAAATAATCACTATCCATTTTTGGCTCTTGATGTGAACAGCAAACAGCAAAAGCACATTACTGAACACCACCACACTGTTCTGGCGTCATTCTGTAGTTATATACATTTAATACCTAGCATTGGCCTTCTGGGAAGGGCAGGAGGATAAATGGCCTATGATACCCGTGAGGTGAAGGAAGCTGTTGGGGACTGTTTACGGCAGCCCTAATGAGAGATGCTGAAGGCAAGGGGATGTGGAAAGCTCCTCAGCACCTGCCCCACCCCCTCTCCAGCACACCCACCTCCCCACACCTCCCCAAAGCCTAGAACCCTGAGAACACACATCCACACCCAACACACGACTTCATGCTGCCTCTGACATCACACACTGACAGACTGCAAGGCTGGCCAAAGTCTTTCCCCCTCTGCATCCCGGCCCTTGCAGTTTTACTTTGTAGTTCCTCTCATCAAGAGGTGGAGGCCAGCTGACTACCCTTTGACAATGACTGCCCATGTGACTTTGCTTCAGTCAACAGGCGTGGAAGTTGTGATGCAGCACTTCCGAACCAAAGCCTCCAGAGGCCTTGCGTACTTCCGTCCTCACTCTTGGAGTTCAGTCACCCCAATCACCCCAGCCATCAGCTAGCCAATGGAAAGACGTACGAGTGAGGCCACCCCAGACCAGCCAGTTCCAGCTGACCTTTCGCTCAGTGCAGACACGTGGGCAAGCCCAGCCACGATCAGCCAAGCCTGGCCCAGACCAGCCAAACCACTAGATGGACTCGGAAGCACTAAGTCATAACCAAAACAGAAGCCAGGAAGTTTTAAGGTTCTTTGGCAGCAACAGATAACTGAGACACATGCCCAAGCTTGAATGTCTCTGCAAAAGCTCTCCAGATGCCTCCTGACAGGGGCTTCAAAGTTGAAATCACTGCAGAATCTCTCACGGGCTCTCTCAGGACAAAGGCAGGTCTGACAACCATTTCAAAGCCGGAAGGACTTGGAGGGAGGCCACTCACTTTAAAGATGGGATGCTTAGCTTCGGAAAACCCTTACATTTTGGCTTGAGAGTCAAACAATTGTCACGCGGCTTCTCCTTCTCCTCCCTAGGAGAAGAGCAATTGAAATGTTGGAAACAGTCCCTGTTCAAGTACAACAAAGGGCAGATTCTCTCACAGCTCAGGGAGGCTGGCCTTTGGCAAAGCGGGGAACAGCAGGAAGGGCACAGACGCCAGAGCAGCTGAGAAAGAACTCAAGGCCTGGGTGAAATGCAGGCAAGCTGCCCAGAGGGGAGACTGGCAGCGTTTCAATATCACAGCCTCATTTTGCAGAGCTCAGAGAATATTCTCATCTCCCAAGAATAACAGAGCTGCCCACTTCACTGTATGCTTCTTGGGCAGCGACATGTCAAGTTAATTGAAAACCTGAAGGTATCCATGCCCATCAACCTCCATGCTTTTTTCATTCTCCTCAACTCCCCACGTTTTTTTTTTTTCGCTTGACTGCTGCACCAGGTACCCCCTTCTAATCATTGTGCTCTGAAAAGAAAAGGTCAAGATATTTTGAGTGCCTTTTGAAGTCACACCAAGAACTCTCTCAACATGAGTCGAAGAAGTACAGTGAAAGCAGGCATAATGTTCCCATGAAAATGGGGATCATAAGATGAGAGACGAACTCAAATCGAAGCATCACAGTGGGCTGCTTCAATCTGCGTCTGTTTACTCGGTACCATGCACGGTGAGGAGCAGGACAGGACACACTCCTTGCCCTTTGGAGTCTGAGGCCTTGGGTCTACCCTCAAAGAGCCCTCTGCCCTGGCAGAGCTCTGGACCCAAAGTGCCAAGCGCTATGATGGAAGCAGGTTCCAGGTTCTAGGCAAACACAAAAGAGGGAGTCGTGCTTACAGGTCTGTCAATAAGGGCGGAGGCACTGATGTGAAATCAGAGCACAGCACTCCGACGTTCACCTCTTCCAGGGTGTGTGAGTTCAGGTCATCCATTTGGAGGTACACACGGAAAACCCTAAAACTCTACTTTGTCTTATCTCTGCCACACAATCCCACCAGGACCCCAACGGGCCTTTAGACCTGACACAAGCTATTCCGCATTCTCTTTGGAAAGCAGGAATGGGAAGTCTGTGTAAGAACTAATCTCCTGATTCGAGACAGAGCAAAATAAGCGCACCCATCTCTCTTCCCAATCTCCATCTTCTGCCAGACTTTCTATGGGAATCTGTGAAACACTTCTATAGCCTTTAGACGAATGAAACAAAATGAAAAGTTGTCTTTTATTGCACTTTTCTCCTCCAAATTCTAAAATCTGCACCACACAAATCATCATTCCCTCTCACCCAGTGACCAGGCTACAGATAAAAATGTATGAGCTAATGCAGAGCCAGAAAGCACAGAGAGAGAGGATTAAACAAGGCAATCACCTTCAAAATGTTACAAAGCCAAGGTGAAAGGCCTGATCTTGACCATATACACACACTGTTTTTAATCAAGAAGGAGAAATACATCACCCTCTCCCCCACCAAACCGTATTTTCCTTCATCTTCAAAATAAGAATGAACTCCTAGCAACTAAATTATTTTAATAAGGTTAAATGAAGAAGAATTAAAAAAGCAGTTACCCAGCTCCACAGTGGGCAAAACCCTAATCTAATGCAGGTCTAATTAACTCTAATTGATGCAAAAGGTCATCTAAAAATCAACAGAAAATATATAGTAACATCATTGGAAAGATAGTCATTATTTAAGAATCAATGTCCAAAGAACGTTTCTAAAAGGAATATAATACCCCCAATATGTTCATGTTCCATGTTGCTTCATTCTTTATCAAAAGACCTTATCAACTGCTCCTTATCAAGAACTGAATCTTGAAGTGTCCCAAGAGGCAGTCTAATTATAATTAATAGTACAAGGGTTTTTTTCCAAATCTTTAGGGATTCATTAAGCTGACAACAGAAGCTGTTTAATACCTGAACTGTCAAATAGAATTGCAGGATAAGGGGTACCACCATATTTATGACTTTGGAAATTCTGTTGTTGAATTTCCAAACTACTCTGTGAGTACAGTGTAATGTCCATTACCTTTCCTTTTGATTTTAGGTGTAATTTGTGCCTTCAAAACCCAATATGTATATTTATCTCACCCGGAGGAAATGGAGTTTGGATGTTGAAAGGCTGTTTGACCTTTGCTTCTTCACTCTACCAAACCCACCCCCTACCCCCAGCAGACAGTGGCTCTCTCTCTTAGTAGTGAATATTGGATTCTGCTAAGAACAAAGTTGAATCACAGAGGCAGGGACATTTTACTTCTAGTTACTTTAGGTGTGGCATATAGTTAGTTGCTTACCCAATATCCATTTATCCTTCTTTCTTCCTAATAGAAACCCAGCAGTTTTCAAGGTGGCCCAGATAAATGAAAGCTTTCCCAGTCTCCCTTGTGTGGCCATGCAACCGCCCTGGTCAACAGATACAAGGAGAAATTTGGTGATGTCTTGGACAGCTTTTGCTTCCCTGGTCAGTTCAGACATACTTAGTACAGCCTTCCCTCTGCTTCCTACCTTGAATATAATCATGGTGTCTGGAGCTTCCCCACAGATTCTGCAACTATGACCTGGGAAAGACCCTGACAGCACCAACTCATTTTACAAATACCAGCAGCCATCTAATGCCAGACCTCTTTACATGTTAGAATAATAAGCCTAATCTGTTTAAGCCACCGTAGTCAGGTTTTCTGTCACCTACAGCTAAAAGCACTGGTAAGTGATACATTTGGCCAGGAAAGGAATCCAGCTTCCACCCTCAGATCTGAGTAGATTTCGTTGTTTGAAATAATCCCTGTTAGGTTATGGTAATTTGCTCCTTGGGAATAGAAACATATGAGCGCCTCGCAGTAAGCAATGGCCGCACACAGGCTCTAATAATATCTCTTATCACTCCTGTTTCACCCAAGACCAAAGCAAGCAATGAAACCGTTTTATTAAAGCAGTACTTGGTCTCATGCACCACTGATCACTGATCACAAGCTGAAGTTTAACAAAGGAAAGCTGTGGCCTTCTGAGGACATCATTAAGTGGCACAGCACAGAGTCTGCATCGTATCTCTTTCCTTGGGATTTGGGGTTTTCTTCTGATACAACGCTATGGAATTACTTTCAATATGACATTCATGACAACTCTTCCCTCAACAGCATTTCTTTTTTTTTTTTTTGGCCGTGCGGCGCCGCTTGCAGGATCTTAGTCCCCTGACTAGGGATCGAACCCGTGCCCCCTGCAGTGGAAACGTGGAGTCCTAACCACTGGACCTCCAGGGAAGTCTCCCAACAGCATTTTCTGATGAAAATAAAGTTGACCTTTCTAATGACCAAGGTAAAAAGTTCTTAAAGGACACAGACATAAAAGCAGTAGTTGCTAATGTGAATACTGTCCACGGAGTAAGCAGAATGTTTTTTACTAAATGAACATAAAGAAGCAGGCAATGCCTTTAGGTGACCAGGCTGAGCTTCTGGGTGAAGAGCTATACCAGTACCCCACTTGCTAGTTTGCAAGAAGGGGTACTCTATGAAAGCACACTGTTCAAAAGTGTTCCGCAAAGGACCATTCAGTGGAACACTGGCATCACCTAGGAGCTTCTAAGAAATGCAGAATCTCAGGCCCCATCACAGACCTTTAATAGATTCTCCAGGTGATTCAGATACATTAAAGTTTGAGAAGCACTGGTTTAGAACACTAAAAAAATGTTCCTAACATAACACCTGAAATCAGGAGATGTTAATTACTCCCACCCCAGCGAATGGCAGGCATTGCCCAATATTCAGAGGGTCACAAATGTTGCCTGTGGACCTTGCAAGGATTTACGGCACTTGCCATGGCAGCAAGAAGGAAATTTACTCTGCCTGCGGCACCAATGATTAACATATTTGGCTCACCTAAGGATATTAATTTTCCCCTAAAGGGTCATTTATCAAGGTCTCTGAGGTTAATACATATTCTTCGAGACGACAGTGATAACAAGAGTTGTTGCTGGGAACTGTGCAGTGGATATGCAATACCAAGTTTTCATGAAGATGCTTCCTCCTGTCTCACCTCAACAAGGCAACACAAATAGCTCAGAAGTCTGGTGTGCGGTCTGGTCTATACCACTGGAAAGGGTTATCTTGGGCACTGGTGCTATTTGATCAGACCCTAAAATGCTGTCAATGGATTGTCCATGGCATTATCAAAAGAACTGGGAGCTTATTTACGCCCAACCATGGCATCAATTCACTGAAAAAATAAAATGCACATTTTGCTCTTCTAAGGAGAGTGTGAACATCTAACCAAATACGATCGCATATACCTTGCAGCCTACGTTGATTGTGACAGCCCTGAAAGTCAGTGGTGTTCTGAACGGTGTACCAAGGAATGGAGATTAAAGAAACTCAAGTTTAGAGAAGTTATTCTAAATTCAGTAAAAAAAAAAAAAAAAAAAAAGTGATCACTGGAAGCAGGAACTTTCCAAGAGAGCATCAGGATTTCTTGTCCTACAAACCAAGCCGGAAATCCTTGGCGATAAGCTTTCTGCTTCCAGCAATACGGTTGTCTAGGGCAGTGGCTCTGGAACTGTGGTCCCTGGGACAGCAGCATCAGCATCATCTGGGAACTTGTTAGAAATGCAAATTCTCACACTCTATCCCAGGCCCACCTAAAACCTGTTTAATGAGCCCTCCAGGTGATTCTGCCCGAAGTTAAACTTTGAGACCCGTTAAGATCAAGGCTATCTACCAACTATCATTGGTGAAAGACCAATTTTGTTTATTTCTAATACATCATGAACCGATGTTTTTGTAAAATAACATATTGATATATTGCCAGAAAATAAAACTAAAAAGACATATGAAATATGAGTCCCAATTTTTTTTATTAGATCCAACTGACAAAAAAATTACTTGGTATGATTACTAAAAAACTTCCTAAATGCTTAACTCTCCATTTCTGTACTTATATCCTTTTAGACCAGGAACAAATTTGCAGAATGGCACTGGCCTGCAAGCCACACTTTCAGTAGCACTCATCTGGATACTCAGAAAGGCCTTTCCCTATAACAGAGGAACTGCATAATTTTATTGATTCTAAGATGCACCATTTAAAAAAAATTTTTAATATCTCTGTAATTAAAATGTATCTCAAAATCACTATCTGCCTAGATGCAGTAGGACTTAGCTCTCCTGGTCTGTGCATGGTGCATCAAAACCTCCAAAATGGGTGTCAAGCACTTGGAAAAATTCCAGAGACAAAGTGGAACACTTTTTAAAGAACTGCTGCATCACCAGTGCTTTTGACAGCACAGAGGATGATATTTTGCAGAAAAATCACAGATGCTAGTGACTCTAAGGAGAAAGTAATTAAAGCCTGTTGTAGTATGAATGTAAGAAAGTGTTGTGAATATCATAAACCAATTTATTTTGCTTATATTTTTCTTCTAGGTATACACAAGAGTGATATATGATAAAAATCACTGTCTAAATAACTCTAAACGAGCTCTTTCAATAAGTGTAAAATGCTAGTGATAAGAAGTATTATGTCAGTTTAATGGACCTTTTTTTTCTTTCTTACTGGTACACAAAAAATGCATCTTAATTTGGCAGAATCTTGTAATTGATTAAATACCGCATATCCTTTATGAGACTTATTCACCAGTATATAGTTAGGCTCAAATACAGCAAGGGGAAGCCCCAAGTCCCCCTAAAAAAGCAAAACGAAACAAAAAACTTGAGCAGAACCATATGTGATAAGCCAGGCAAGGTCGCCCTGAGGGCAAATGTTGCTATCTCCTGCATCAAGCTGGGGACACCAAGGAAAAAGGCTAAAATGGTTCCAGGCTGGCAGTATCCCTGAATCCCAGAAGCAGCGAACACAGATCTCTGCAAAGAAGCATCCTCAATTTAGACACCACATATTAAAATCAACCAAATATATGTACATGGTAGAAGATCAAGGACCCAAGGAAACATGCCCCCATAAGGGACAGCATGCAGAAACCACAAACAAGAAAATGACACCATCAAGGACTTCCAACATTTACATTACCAGATATGAAGTACCCCCCAAAAATGCATTAAATGTTCCCCCAAAAAGGTCAAATCACAAAACTTAACAAGCAATATGAAACCATGAGAAAAGCTCAGCTGGAACTTACAGAAAAGAAACAAAATTGATAGATGTAAAACTCAACAGATGGGTTTAATGGCAGGTGAAACATGGCTCAAGGGAGAACTGGTGAACTGGAAGATAGATCTAATGAAGTTACCTAGAATGCAGCACAAAAAAATAAGTAAATGGAAAACATAAAAGAGAGGATAAGCAACATGAAGTGATACAAAGATGGAATATACGTGCATCTGGATCTCAGAAGGATGTAGAGCAGGGGTTCTCTACCTTGGTTGCACTTGTGGAGCTATAAAACTATTGATGCCTAGGTCCCACCCAGGACATTCTGATTTAATTGTTCTAGAGCATGGCCTGGGCTTCAGGAATTTTTAAAGCTCTTCAGGGGATTCTAATGTGCAGCCAAGGTAGAGAAGCAC
Source organism: Balaenoptera borealis (assembly GCF_965194805.1). Taxonomy (NCBI): domain Eukaryota; kingdom Metazoa; phylum Chordata; class Mammalia; order Artiodactyla; family Balaenopteridae; genus Balaenoptera; species Balaenoptera borealis. The sequence goes on along the minus strand of NC_138881.1, from coordinate 33,682,130 downwards.
TAATATAAAAAAAAAAAAATGGCGAAGATCACTAACTTGATTTAATCACTCTTCTTAGAAGTGATGTCAAAAGCACATCTGGCAAAAGAAAAAGTAGATAAATAAGACTTTATAAAAATTAAAATTTTGTGCTTCAAAGGAAACCATCAATACAGTTAAAAGATAACCCACACAATGGTACAACATATTTGTAAATCATATTTCTGATAAGGGATCTGTATCCAGAATATATAAAGAAATTTTACAACTCAATAATAAAAAACAAATAACTTAATTAAGGGCAAAGGATCTAAAAAGACATTTCTCCAAAGATGTGCCAATAAGTACATGAAAAGATGTTCAACATCATTAGTCATCAAGAAAATACATATCAAAGCACAATTATATACCACTTCACACCCGCTTATGGCTATAATCAAAAAGTCTGATAATAGTAAGTGTTGGTGAGGGTGTGGAGAAACTAGAACCCTTGTATGTTGCTGGTGTTGATGGAAAATGGCACAGCTGTTTTGGAAAACAGTCTGACAGTTTCTCAAAATGTTAAACATAAAATTACCATATGACCCAGCAATTCCATTCCTAGGTATACACCCAAGAGAAGTGAAAACATTGCAAAGAGATGTCCACAGCAAAAACCTATACAAGAATGTTCACAGAAGCATTTTCCATAGTAGCCAATAGCTTTTAATAACTCAAATGTCCATCAACACATAACAGGATGAATAAAATGTGATATATCCGTACAATGAAATATATTTGGTAATAAAAAGGAATGAAGTACTGATACATGCTCTAACATGGATGGACTTTGAAAACATTTTGCTAAGTGAAAGCAGCCAATCACAAAAGACCACATAGGGTATTGTTCCATTCCTATGAAATGTCCAGAACAGGCAAATCCATAAAGACAAAGAAGTAGATTAGTGGTTGCCTAGAGCAGTGGGAATAGGAGGAGGGGTTGGGTGGAATAGAGGAGTGACTGCTAACGGCATCAGGGTTTCCTTCTGGGGTGATGAAAATCTTCTAAAATTGATTGTGGTATACATATAGCTGATTCACTTTGTTATACAGCAGAAACTAACACACCACTGTAAAGCAATTATATTCCAATAAAGATGTTTAAAATAAATAAATAAATAAAATCGATTGTGGACAACCCTATGGACACATTAAAACCACTGAATTGTATACTTCGAATGTGTGAATTGTTATATCTCAGTAAAATTGTTAAAAAATGAAGAGGTGGTATTTGAAGGGCCAATGACTGAGAAATTGCCAGAACTGATTAAAGACACAAATCCATAAATATAAGAAGCACAACCTATAACAAGGAGGGTTATTAACATGAAATCTACTCTAGACACACTATGGTGAAACTGCAGATAGCCCAAAACAAGGAAATCCCTGGCAATCAAAATTCAGAGGGCATTGCGAACACACTGAAAGCATCATAGCACCTCAACTGCCAGAACTTCAGGAGAAGAGACTACTCAGAAGGTAGCACCTTTGGCCTGAAATCTCTAGAAAAAACAAAACACTAGGCAGTAACAGAAATCAAAAGAGTATTGTTCTGTCTTTGATTCACATTTGGCCAGGAACACGGCTTGCCTAAAGAAAAAAGAATGCCTCAAGCTTGAAAGCTAAATGTCAAAAGCCATTTTACACAGTTTTAGTTAGAATCTCTAAGAAGTCACCTGCACCAAGAAGAATTGGGGACTTTTCTCTGACTGCTAAAAATACTGATGGGGAGTTAGTTACGTGTTGGTCAATATTCAATAGTATACATCAGAAATAGCTGTGCCATACAGGGTACCGCCTTGCTAATTAAAAGCTCATGCTATCTAAGATGAAGAGAAATATTAAGTCACAGTATGCTGTAGAAAAATTCTGAGGGTACATTTTTCCTTCTAATTTCTGATTTAGTTATTTCTTCAGGTATCTGTTTATTCACTATGCGACGGACGTGATGAGGTATTCATTTCTTAGCTGTAGTAAAAGTATACTTACTGAAAATTGGCTTTGATTCTTCTACTCCCCTACATATTCTTATTCATAAATATTTACTTTAACAGTTGTTTGAGGAACGGTATTTCGATATGCAATTAAAGGGACAGTTTTCTACATTCAGTTCTCCTTCTCTGGAAAAGCGTAAGTCCTTCCAAACAAACAAAAAAGAAATTCTAACAGCTGATTATGTGTCTACATCTGTCAATGGTTAATTTATCAAGAGTGAATGCAAGTTTTAAAGAGAGAGAGATAAAGGTTGAGAAACACACGCAAGTTTTTATCACCTGCATGAATGTAAAAGTAACAGATTATTTTAAAAACAAAAACCTTTTTAGATGTCACGTACTGTACAAGTCCAGACATAGAGTTTCCTAAAAAGTCTATTAAATGTTAACAATCGGACAGTTCTGTGTGTCAGCACAGAAATGCATAAGTGGATCATTTTGACCTATCACAAGCTGGGCACTGTTCTCATTTTGTAATGTAAAAGTGGTAGAATTTTACCACCCCTTGGCTGTCACAAGGCTGAGTGCAAATGAAAATATGACAATATGCACGACCAATCAACTATCCTGTCCATCAGGTATTTCATCCTACGTGGCTCTGCTGTCAGACCCATAAAAGCTAAAACACATTTCAATAGGAGCTCCTTTTAAAATGTGGGTTGTCCCTTCTTGAGCCTCAAATAAAGGGGATTATTTAGTTTCATGAAATTAAAAACAGTTCATCTTCATTCCTTCCTTCCTTCCGTGAATATGTATTAAGAATCTTCTGTTTGCCGGGAGTCTGCCTATTATTCAGCTCAGTAGTAGTAAAAACGGAGCGGAGATGAAGAGCTTAGAGCTGCCCCAGTCATGCTGCAGGCAAGGCTCCCTCGGAAACATGTAGGATGGAAACAAACACGATATGTGCATTGAACAGTACACCCAAAAAGGGCAGCCAGAGGTGCCAGGGAAAGGGATCGATTGAGAAAAAAGGCTTGTGAGAAAAATAACAAAAGATCCCACATGCCGCGGAGCAAGTAAGCCTGTGCACCACAACTACTGAGCCTGCGCACCACAACTACTGAGACTGCGCGCCACAACTACTGAAGCCCGTGCGCCTAGAGCCCGAGCTCTGCAACAAGAGAAGCCACCGCAATGAGAAGCCCTCGCACCGCAACGAAGAGGAGCCTCCGCTCACCGCAACTAGAGAAAGGCCACACGCAGCAACGAAGACCCAAAGCAGCCAAAATAAATAATTTTAACAAAAAATAACAAAAGAAACTCAGGTGGTGTGAGGCACTTCCTGCTGAGCACCCTTTCCCTCACCGTTTGCCATCCACTTTCAGTCCCCACACTTAATCATCCATGCTTGGCTCCAATATCACACCCCCAGTTTTTTTTTGCCATGTTCTATTTGGGAACTTGTCACCTGTACCTGAATGCCTTCCAGACACCTCCTCTCTTTGAGTTTTCAAGCTACTATGTGGAATCTGGGGTGAGAGTGAGCAACTAATTTGGTCCTGAAGCCCCAGAACTGATTCAGAAGCTCCACCTACTCCCTCGAGGGTTCTCTCAACAGAAACAATTATTTGCCATTTATCAGTCAACATTTATCGGTATATCTAGGGAATGGGGAACTTTGTTTAACACTAAGGGTACCACCAGCCCAAGGCAGCAGAAAGAGCATGAGTTTGCAGAAGAACTTGAGTTCTAGACTAGATTTAACCCCTTATCAACTGGGGACCATAAGTCCCATAGGTAAGTCTTGGTTTCTCTCTTTTGTCTTAGATTCTCAACTGGCTGGTTCCTACCAAAAGTATCCTGCTTGGGCAATAAATGTTATTATCCTACTTCTCGACCCTACGTCCTCAGGAAAGTTACTCAACCTCTCTGCAATGTTTTTTATTTTCTGTTCAGAAAATGGTAGTAGTAATAATATGTAACTCGAAGAGATATTGTGAGAATTAAATGGGACAGCTTACGTAAAAAGTACTTCGCTGACTTAATGTTCTATATAATAATTAGTTACCACTGGCTGCAATGACTTGGAAGCATTTTAGAATCTTGGAGCATCTTAGAGCTACTGCCTCGAAAAAAAAAAATTATTCTTATTCTGCTTTACGTAAGTGGTTCCACCAGTCTTCATTGTATTCTAACCATCTATCTTTTCACTTTTAATTTTAACTGGGCTCTCTCCTCCTTCTTCTTGGGTAGCAGCTTAATAAATATAGCTCTGATCCTCATTATTTTACTCAATACTTTATTAAGGAAGGCACAACTATTTAAATTAAACCATATGAAGATATTGACACAGAGCTATTCGACCATTCAAACTAATAAAATGTCATCATTAAATCCTAATTTAGTATTATTTATAAGAATAAAACGCATATATCAAGCTATATTTTTGATGGGGAAATATCTGTTGACAAAATTTATCTCTATGTGACATCAATTCTATTATTAGGAACATTCCATAGATGTTCTCTGAGAACAATCATCGAGCAGGAATAAGATATATGTGAAGAAGAGAATATGGAGAAATCACAGCTAAAAAGCACAGGTGAGATTAAGAAAAATAGTTCTTATTTTCTTGGCATTTATATTTCTCAAAGAAATACATGTGCATAACTTAAAAAGTGAAGAGTTCTTTAAAATAATAGCAGGCTCCTGCCCCACCCCTCCCCATCCACATTCTGACTCCTCCAAGGCAAAAACTGAAAACACTTTTTTGGCATTTTTTTCTAGCTACTTATCTTCATATTTCTAGATGAGATGCTTGTACAGCTATTTCTTGACTTTTCCATCAAAGGTGTTATCTATTAATTTCCTAACATGGAAGATGAAGACTTAGCTCTCTTATAATCTCTCCACACATACATTTCCTTTCCCAAATACCCAAAACAGTTACATCACTTTTTTTCCCCAAACAATATGAGGTTAAATCAATATTCATTAAACAAAGCCATGTGCAGTGATTACCATTTCCCTTCTCCCTGTGTCCCCCGCACAAATTAATAATTTCCTTTTTTAAAAAAAATTTATTTTATTTTTATTTATTTTTGGCTGCATTGGGTCTTTGTTGCTGCATGGGCTTTCTCTAGTTGCAGCGAGCAGGGGCTACTCTTTGTTTTGGTGCGTGGGCTTCTCATTGCGGTGGCTTCTCTTGTTGCGGAGCACGGGCTCTAGGCACGCAGGCTTCAGTAGTTGTGCCACGTAGGCTCAGTAGTTGTGGCTCGCGGGCTCTAGAGCACAGGCTCAGTAGTTGTGGCGCGTGGGCTTAGTTGCTCCGTGGAATGTGGGATCTTCCCGGACCAGGGCTCAAACCCGTGTCCCCTGTGTTAGCAGGCGGATTCTTAACCACTGCGCCACCGGGGAAGCCCAATTTCCTTTTCTTATTATATTGTTCGGTTTTCTATTTTGTCTACACCAAATTCATGCCCGAACTTTCCAAAAAATTTGCAAAACTCCCCTAAAAGCTGTTTGGCACAGCCAAACATATCAGGTAAGCCGCCTGTTCTATTTTTTGTTTTTTCTCTTAGCATCATCCTGGCTGTAGCTCTGCTTCAGTACTTACGAGCTGCCTTCAAGGCCTGATACCCAGCTGCCATCTCGGGCTGTCCTGTACCATCACTCTCGAAGTTTTCTGATCCCACCTGCATTGGAGCTCCAGGTTTTGAGAGCTCACATTTTCCTATTTCTTGGTTCATTCTCCCATCGCAATGGACCCCCCTCAAAAATGTTTTACCAGCTCTTGCAGTGTTCCACATGGTGGCTGGTTCATTTGGAACGTCTGGCCCCTAAGTTTTTTTAACACATTCAGTGAAGCTAGATTACCTCTGCCTCATGCTTTTGAAAGAAAAAAAAATGTTTTGTTTTTTTGAGAACTTGCAAAGATTTTTTTCTACTCTCGCATTTGATAGTTTTGGCTGCTATAGAATTCTAGTTGAGAATTTTCTTAGTGAACTTTGGAGGTCTTGCTCCATTGTCCTGTAGCTTCTTAAGTTGCTATTCAAAGTCCAGTGCAAATCCTTTTAAGGAAGCAGTTTTGTTTTTCTTCTTAGAAGCGTTTAGAATCTCTTTTTATTCTTTTTCCATCCAACATGCTGGTGGGCCCCTTAAATCCAGCAACTCATGTGCTTCACGTTTGCCCCACTGTTCCAGAAGCCTTGAAGTACCCAAAGGGTCACACCCCCCACGCAGCTGTAGTGAATTACTGGTGGGAGAGCGACACCTCTAGTCAGGACAAACTCTGAGATGTGATTTACACTCCGGAGCTCCCCTACAGAATGAGACAGAAAGCTGGGGCTTAGCCTAAAATCACAGCTTTGTTTTGGCTTCTGACCCTTCACTGTTTCCCCCACTCCCATACTGGTTTCTCCTGAGAGCTCCTCCTTAATGGAGCGTGCCCATATCTCAGAGTCAGCTTTTGGAGAACGTGGCCTAAGACCATCATCTAGTTGCTCGGGTTTGGGAAAGGATCCGGGAGTCTACCCACTCTATCAAACTTGTAAATGACCGAGTTGAAGTTGAGTCTTACGGGCTTCTGGAACTTTGGGACCAATGTACAGCACTCTCCCGTGCTGCCATTTTTATTCAATCTTAAGCTGAACTTCAGAAACACCCTGAGGTTCAGAGAGCCAAGTTAAAACTATCCTTCCAGATGGCTTGGGGTACAACTCACTCTCCTCTTGGCAGTGTATACGTTACTAGAAAAACATGCAGAAATCTAACCTGACTTAAATCTCTAAAAGAAGCTCTGCAGTCTGAAAAATGTGGCTTTAACTGCTTGACCAGCTGTGTGATGACAGGCAAGTTACTGAACGTAAGTCCCAGTTTTCTCCCCTGAAATGGATATAATATGTTAACCACAGTGCCTGTAATATAGTGAGTCCTAGCTTTTTATATATATATATAAATTTATTTATTTATTTACATTTTATTTTTGGCTGCGTTGGGTCTTTGTTGCGGCGACCGGGGGCTACTCTTCGTTGTGGTGCATGGGCTTCTCATTGCAGTGGCTTCTCTTGTTGTGGAGCACGGGCTCCAGGCACACGGGCTTCACTAGTTGTGGCGAACGGGCTCAGTAGTTGTGGCTCACAGGCTCTAGAGCACAGCTTCGGTAGTTGTGGTGCACGGGCTCAGTAGTTGTGGCTCACGGGCTCTAGAGCACAGGCTCAGTAGTTGTGGTGCACGGGCTTAGTTGCTCCACGGCATGTGGGATCTTCCCGGACCAGGGCTCGAACCCGTGTCCCCTGCATTGGTAGGCGGATTCTTAACCATTGCACCACCAGGAAAGTCCGAGTCCTGTCTTTTGAGTTCTTTTCTGGTGGTGGTGATAAGTTTGTGGTACTACCACCACATGCCTTCACCCAGTTCCCACATTTCAGAGATGCTCGGCCAAGGTTAAGGGTATGGTCTAAGGCAGTGGTTCTAAAAAAGTAGTCTCCAGGCGAGCAGCAGCATCAGTGGAACTTGTTAACATTGCAAAGTCTCAGGCCCGACTCCAGACCTACTGAATCAGAAACTCTGGGGATGGAACAAGCCCTCCAAGGGACTCTAATACACCCTCAAGTGTGTGAAACACTGACCTAAGGCCACAGATCAGAGAAAGATATAATAGACCCCCATGGAGATGAAGGCCACAGACCTAGAGCCACTTGGTATGGTATTGAAGATTGTAAGCAGAACTAACGATTATACATGACAATTCAATGATTAGGGATAAGAACTCATAATGATGCCTGTACTAATAGAGTAGTATAGTTTATACATATCAAGATCATCATGTCATAAATGAATATGAACAGCAGCTAAAGAGTAAAACATAGATTTAAGTTTGTACAATTGACAGTGAGTCTATATGACATAGCCTTGAAATGCAAATAGAAAAGTACATTAATGCAAGAAAAACATAATTTCTGGGCCCAGAAGCTGAAGAAACACTTGGAAGAATCCTTAATTGTATTAATCCTTTTCTGAAACAAGCTACCGACTGTACATGATCTGGAACATTTGCTGAGGAAAACTCATTTGAAGTTGTCATTTCGCCAGAGGCACAACTACTGAAATTTGTCTGAAATTCTGAATTAGCGCCATGCAAGCAAATGATCTTTAGAAGCAAAGAAGAGAACTTAAGAGCAGGAAAGAGGTCCTTGAATCTACCACTCAGATTCTGGGGGAAGAGAGCAAAAAGCAAACATTCCAACATCACCTGCATAGCAATTTACTGCCGATAAAGCCAATTAGGTGATTTACTCTGAGGAGTACAAATCAGACACAGGAAAGCCAATTCCTAGATTAAGTTTTCAAGGAGCCTGAAATTTTAAAAAGAGAAAAGAACACCCTCCTGGAGGAAGCAAAGTGCAAAGGGTAACTTGCATGGCTTCGGGTTTCAGGGGTGATGACCAGCCACTAATTTACTTTGACACATAATCTCTGTGAGCTGCTCAGCTTAATCTCCTGTGTGGCAGAGCAGAGGATATTTCCCTCCAGCCCTTTATGGCCTCTGTTTGAAGATCTCAAAGCTTTGCTGATGTGTTCAGGGGCATAGCAGCTCTGACTACCACCACAGGGAATATTAGACGGGCTGAATGTCCAAAAAACATACTTGTATTATTTAGTCAACACAGGGTCTCACATTAATCACAATAATACTCAAAATACTAATAAAACAAGGACTGACTTATACAGAGTCTTTACTCTGTGCCTAGCAAACCCTCTGCTAAGCATGTTACATGCACATTCTCAGTGGATCTTCATACCACACCTATGAAGTGGGTGCTGCTTGTGTTACATTTTGCAGATGAGGAAATCAAGCCTCAAAGATGCTAAGTAACAAGGCTGAGGTCAACCAGCTACTGTGATGGAGCCACGATTCAATCCCAAGGCTATATGACTGAAAGCCCTGTTCTTTTTAAGTAATCTCTTTTTTTAAAAAAATATTCATTTATTTATTTAATTTCGGCTGCACTGGGTCTCAGTTGCAGCACACAGATCTTTAGTTGCGGTATGCGGCCCTGGGCTTCTTAGCTGCCGCCTGTGGACTTCTTATTTGCGGCATGTGTGCAGGATCTAGTTCCCGATCCAGGGATGGAACCCAGGCCTCCTGCATTGGGAGTGCAGAGTCTTACCCACTGGACCACCAGGGAAGTCCCAAAAGCCCTATTCTTAACCATCATCTTTTAATGCCTTCATTGAGACGCTAACCTATTTCAACAGCTGCAACTGGTGATACACGTGCAATTCTCTTTGCCTTACAAGGAAAGAGGAAACATTTTAAAGAGCAAAATTATGTTACTGAAATGTGCATGAGAACAATACTTCCTTTCTGGTTGAGCACTGGTTCTCTTCAGCCTTAGATAGCTGTAAAGTCTGTTAGGAATGTGACTCCCTCCTAAAGTCACTGTAGGAGCGGAGATTCAGCTGGTCCCCACAGTATTTGCTTTGAGATTGGTGATGCTTCGGTTGCCATGGACACCAGACTTCAATACACCACTGAGCACGGGGAATCCATTCCATGCAAAGCAATGGAGCCAGCAGATGGATACAGTAACAGCTAACTGCACATAATGCTATGACCAATATTTGTTTTGCCACCTCTCATTCAGATGATGTTCTCACCCATGAAGTCTGTAAGACTGCCTCTCATCTGGGAAACAGCTTCTTTATGGCCCAGGTAGCAATGCTCACACTTCACAGTGTCAAAGGCATTCATTTGTCTGGGTTGCTGAATGTGTAAAGCTATTCAGAAAAGGCAATGTGACCTTACACAAAACACTTCTTTGTTCAGCTTGCTAAAAGAAAGAATGGATCAAATGACTTCTTGAAAATTCCATTTGTCCAAGTGGCTAGCACCCCAAGAATAATGAGTCTGTTAACTTGGTAGGTTTCCTTAGTAGCTAAATCCATAGAGAAAGTAACTAGGAAAAGATAAGAGGTACTTAGATATATATAAATAACGCATGAGAACAACATGTTTTTCTTTGAGACAAACCAAACATCCAACGTCCAAGGCATTGTACTTAATTAGTGAATGTAGGTCAGAGAGTAATCAGTAAAAGTGAATCACGAAGAGAAATGCTTATTTGGACACATCATGGACTGTTGGCAAGTTTACTAAGAGACCATCACCACATGGGGATATTAAAGGACCCCCTCCACACATGGAGGAAATCCACTGTGTGTTGTGTAGGAGCCAGTCGAGTGACAAACATCTCTCATTAACCAGCAAAGAGGAAATTAGCCAAGTTAATGAGAAATTAATACAATCTATCATTTTCACCTTCAGAAGTCAATAAATATAGTGAAATTCCATTAAAACCACCTTCTTATGGAACACTGGGAGGTCAGGTTATTGGCAAAACAAATAATTCAGTACATTTAAAATAATTTTGGAACTTCCCTGGTGGTCCAGTGGTTAAGACTCTGCACTTGCGATGCAGGGGGCACAGGTTCGATCCCTGGTTGGGAAAGTTCCGCATGCCACGAGGTGCAGCAAAAAAATAATAATTTTTACTATGCACATTTCCCCAATTTACTTCTTCAGTAATAAGAAAATTATGAACCATGCTCTCTCCAAATAATTACAATACGAATGATAAGTTTAGGTTTTAGTGGAATGTATATTAGTAGATTAATTAAAAGGGGTAAACAAGTTATCTCTAAGGAAATCCAGATTATTCTGTGTTAAATCACTGTATCAGAAAAAAAAAAAAGGAAAAAAGTCTACGCATCTTCAATTTAATTTAGGGTTGGGGCAGCACTCCTTTATGTCACACAGGTAAATTTAATTGAATGATTCTAAAATGAGAGTAGTTCTATGAGCATCATGTTTTCGATCTGATCTGCGAATGATAGTGTCTCTTATTATGAAAGGATTTAAAACTGCTGGAGCCTGGTCTATTTGGGCCTTTAAAGAAATGTAAAAAACAAACAACAGCAGCAACAAAATCCTTGTGTATATAGTGCAAAATTACATTTATCAGAAAAAAAGAAATCCATGTAGTCACCCAGAGTCCTTAAACCTGCAAGAAGACGTGCCAGGCAGTGATTCTTTCCTTCAGCGTCACCCACGAATTGGAAAGCTGATACTCTGGCATTTGTGGAAGAAATCATTTTCAGTACAAAGGCCAAACGATGAAAATCATGAAGTTTGGCGGAGGCGGGTGGGGGGCATCAGTCAAATCTGTTGACAGGCAATCCCATAAAATTGAAAAAAAAATTAGTGATTTTAAGCTTTTTACTCAAATCTTCTCAATGAACCAGCAGCAGCAGCGTTACTTGGGAGCTTGCTAGAGATGCAGTATCTTGGGCCTCACCCCAGACCTGCTGAATCAAAACCTGATTTTTACCAGGATCCCCAGGAGATCTGCGTGCACGTTAAAGTGTGAAGAGTGCGCACTGAAAGCACAGATTTGGCGACCAGCCTGTGGGGATGGAACCCCCCTCTGCCACTGACTAGCTGTGTAACCTGGAACAAGTTCCACAGCCTCTCTGTGCCTCAGTTCCCTCACTGGGGAGGATGGAGATAGTACTGGTGCCTAGGTCATAAGTATTAAATGACATAATATCTGTAAAGAGCTTACTACAGTGTGCACAACAAGGGATCAAGCAGTGCTAGTTCTTATGTCCTTTTAGCCATCACAGGGTTCTGGATCAAGAGTAACAAAGGATCTAAGATGCAGCCCACAGAAGTGCCCCATTTCCTGAGAGGTCTATAATCGAGCAATTAGGAACTGGACTCAGCTTACAAAAATCCAGCTTCCCCAACCCGCTGTCATTTCAAGCCAAACTGCAGGGTTTACTTATGCAATGAACAACACACAGCTGCTTACAAAGCAGGGACCACTCAAATTCAGACTGAGTGAAATCTTGCATATGCATTTTGTTCAGTGAGTGCTGAATGGAACGATAAGAGGACACATTTCCTATCTGAGAAATTTCCATCCTCATTTTTTACCCATCAGTTTGTCATATGCTAAAAAGTCTCATGAAACCTAGTACTGAAAATAATGTGGGATTGCAACAAAAAGAATAAAATACCTAGGAATAAACCTACCTGAGGAGGTAAAAGAGCCGTATTCAGAAAACTATAAGACACTGATGAAAGAAATCAAAGATGACACAAATGGAGAGATATACCGTGTTCCTGGATTGGAAGAATCAATATTGTGAAAATGACTATACTACCCAAAGCAATCTACAGATTCAATGCAATCCCTATCAAATTACCAATGGCATTTTTTACAGAACTAGAACAAAAAACCTTAAAATTTGTATGGAGACACAAAAGACCCTGAATAGCCAAAGCAGTCTTGAGGGAAAAAAATGGAGCTGGAGGAATCAGACTCCCTGACTTCAGACTATACTACAAAGCTAGTCATCAAGACAATATGGTACTGGCCCAAAAACAGAAATATAGATCAATGGAACAGGATAGAAAGCCCAGAGATAAACCCACACACCTATGGTCAACTAATCTATGACAAAGGAGGCAAGGATATACAATGGAGAAAAGACAGCCTCTTCAGTAAGTGGTGCTGGGAAAACCAGACAGCTACATGTAAAAGAATGAAATTAGAACACTCCCTAACACCATACACAAAAATAAACTCACAATGGATTCGAGACCTAAATGTAAGACTGGACACTATAAAACTCTTAGAGGAAAACATAGGAAGAACACTCTTTGACATAAATCACAGCAAGATCTTTTTTGATCCACCTCCTAGAGTAATGGAAATAAAAACAAAAATAAACAAATGGGACCTAATGAAACTTAAAAGCTTTTGCACAGCAAAGGAAACAACAAACAAGATGAAAAGACAACCCTCAGAATGGGAGAAAATATTTGCAAACGAATCAACGGACAAAGGATTAATCTCCAAAATATATAAACAGCTCATGCAGCTCAATATTAAAAAAACAAACAACCCAATCAAAAAATGGGCAGAAGACCTAAACAGATACTTCTCCAAACAAGACATAAAGATGGACAAGAAGCACATGAAAAGCTGCTCAACATCACTAATTATTAGAGAAATGCAAATCAAAACTACAATGAGGTTATCTCCTCATACCAGTTAGAATGGGCATCATCAGAAAATCTACAAACAACAAATGCTGGAGAGGGTGTGGAGAAAAGGGAACCCTCCTGCACTGTTGGTGGGAATGTAAATTGATACAGCCACTATGGAGAACAGTATGGAGGTTCCTTAAAAAACTAAAAATAGAATTACCATATGATCCAGCAATCCCACTACTAGGCATATACCCTGAGAAAACCACAATTCAAAAAGACACATGCACCCCAATGTTCACTGCAGCACTGTTTCCAATAGCCAGGACATGGAAGCAACCTAAATGCCCATTGACAGACAAATGGACAAAGAAGATGTGACACATATATACAATGGAATATTACTCAGCCATAAAAAGGAACGAAATTGAGTTATTTGTAGTGAGGTGGATGGACCTAGTGTCTGTCATACAGAGTGAAGTCAGAAAGAGAAAAAAAAATATCGTATATTAACGCATATATGTGGAATCTAGAAAAACAGCACAGATGAACCAGTTTACAAGGCAGAAATAGAGACACAGATGTAGAGAACAAACGTATGGACACCAAGGGGGGAAAGCAGTGGGGGTGGGGGTGGTGGTGGGATGAATTGGGCGATTGGGATTGACATGTATACACTAATATGTATAAAATAGATAATAAGAACCTGCTGCATAAAAAATAAAATTCAAAAATTCAAAAAAAACCAGTTTAGATTATAAAATGTAAAAAAAAAAAAAGAAAATAATGTGGGAAAACAGGCACCCCCAAACGCTCATGGAGGGAATGGAAATTGATGTAACCTTTTTGGAGAACAGTTTGATAATCTCCATCAAGTGAAAAATATCTATAAACTTTGACTCAGCAACTGGGTTTTAAAAATTGATCCTACATATATACTTGCAACAGAAAGCAAAGATACATATACAGACATATGTATGTATGTATATGTTACATGTAGATGTTGTATACGTATATATGCACATTATATGTACTAGTGTGTATACTTTAAAGCATTAATTTTGATAGCGAAAAAGGAAAAAAGTTTGAATCAACTTAATGTCCATCAATAATGGTTAAATTATGGTATAGCTATTAAATCAAACCAGTATAAAGAATGAGATCTCTCTACACAGTAATGTGCAAAGATGCACAAGGCACATAAGAGAACAAGCTGTAGTGTGTGTATGTATATATTGGGTTGGCCAGAAAGTTCGTTTGGTTTTTCCATCAGATCTTACGGAAAAACCCAAACGAACTTTTTGGCCAACCCAATACACACACACACTCACATACACACAACACACATACAAAATATCACATAAATGGATAAAAATATAGGTATTTTATATACCCAGAATATTTCTTTAAAAATGTTCAAAGAAGACATTTTTTTAAACATGCATACCTTGTTTTATGCACTTCATTGTGCTTCACAGACATTGCCTTTTTTTTTTTTTTCTTTACAAATTGAAGGTTTGTGGCAGCACTGTGTCAAGCAAATGTATCAGAGCCATTTTTCCAACACCATTTGTTCACTTTGTGTCTCTGAGTCACATTTTGGTAATTCTCCCACTATTTCAAACTTTTTCATTATTATTATATTTGTTATGATGGTCTGTGATCTCTGATGTTACTATCATGATTCGCTAATGTTAGGCTGAGATGGTTAGCATTTTTTAGCAATAAAGTATTTTTTAACTAAGGTGTATACATTGTTTTTTTAGACATAATGCTATTGCACACTTAACAGACTACAATATAAGAGTAAACATAACTTATCTGCACTGGGAAATCAAAAACTTCATGTGACTTGCTTTATTGAGACATTCACTTCATTGCAGTGGTTTGGAACTGAACCCACAATATCTTTGAGGTATGCCTGTATATCTTTCTGTATCCTCTTATTGTTTGTGTTTACCTTGTGAGTACGACAGTGATAATTTTTAAGAACAACTCAGGGAAAAAACTCTCAAACAACCTAACATTTACACCTCTAGGAACCAGAAAAAGAAAAAAAACTAAGCCCAAAGTTAGCAGAAGGAAGGAAATTATAAACAAATATTAGAGCCAAAATAAATGAAATGGAGAACAGGAATACAAGAGAAAAGAATCAATGAAATTAAGAATTGGTTCTTTGAAAAGCCAAACAAAATTGACAAACTTTTAGCTAGACTAAGACAAAAAGAGAGAGAAGACCCAAAATTAGACATTAAAGAGGAGACATTAAAACTGTTCTCACAGAAATACAAAATATAAGAGACTACTATAAACAATTATATGCCAACAAATTGGACAACCTAGAAGAAATGGATAAATTCCTAGAAACATACAACTTACCAAGACTGAATCATGAAGAAATAGAAGTCTAAACAGACCAATAATGACTAAGGATATTGAATCAGTAATAAAAAACCTCTCAACAAAGAAAAGTCCAGGACAAGATGGTTTCACTAGTGAATACTACCAAACATTGAAAGAAAAATTAATGTCAATCCTTCTCAAACTCTTCCAAAAGAAGGAGGGAACATGTCCGACTTCATTTTATGAGCCCAGCATTACTCTCATACTAAAGTCAGACAGGAACACTACAAGAAAAGAATACTACAGGCCAATATCCCTGATGAATATAGATGTAAAAATTCTCAACAAAATACTAGCAAACTGAATTCAGGAGCACATTAATGGGATCATACCCAAGGATCAAGTAGGGTTGATTCTTGGGATGCAAGGATGGTTCAACAAATGCAAATATGTGAGGTGATGGATGTGTTAATTAACTATATGGTGAGCATCCTTTTACAATGTATACATATATCAAGTCACCATGATGCACACTTTAAACATCTTACAATTCTGTTTGTCAATTATACCTCAGTACAGCTGAAAAAATGAAAATAAAAATGTATACATAGTACAAAGGACACTGCATGGCACATAGTCTGTTCAATAAGTAATTGAATGAGTGAGTAAATAAAAAAATGTTTTCCTCTAAAAATGTGATACATCACATTAATATAATGAAAGATAAAAATCATGATCATCTCAATAGATGCAGATAAAGAAAGAATCTGACAAAATTCAACATCTTTTAATGATAAAAAGTGAACAAATTGGGTATAGACAGGATATACCTCAACATAATAAATACCATATATGACAAGCCCACAGTTAACATCATACTCAATGGTGAAAGGTTGAAAGCTTTTACTCTAAGATCAGGAACAAGACAAGGCTGCCCACTCTCACTCTTATTCAACATAGTACTGAAGTTTTAGCCAGAGCAATTAGGCAATAAAAAGAAATAAAAGGTATCCAAATCAGAAGGGAAGAAGTAAAATCGTCTGTTTGCAGATGATATAATCATATATATAGAAAGTCCTAAAGAGTCTACCAAAAAACTGCTAGAATAAATGAATTCAGTAAAGTTGCAGGTTACAGCATCAACATACAAAAATCAGTTGTGCTTCTGTACACTAAAAAAACTACCTGAAAAATAAAGAAATCCCATTATAATAATAACATCAAAAATAAAATACTTCAGAATAAATTTAACCAAGGAGGTGAAAGATCTATACACTGAAAACTGTTAAGATTTGGATGAAAGAAATTAAAGATAAATAAATGGAAAGACATCCTGTGTTTGTGGATCAGGATTGATATTAAGATGTCCATACTACCCAAAGCCATCTATAGATTCAATCCAACTGCTATCAAAATTCCAATGGCATTTTCACAGAAAGAGAAACACAGTCCTAAAATTCATACAGAACCACAAAAGACCCCGAATAGCCAAAGCAATCTTGAGAAAAAAGAACAGAGCTAGAGGCATCATACTTCCTGATTTCAAACTATATTACAAAGCTATAGTAACCAAAATGGTTATCGTACTCACATAAAAACAGACACACAGACCAATGGAACAGAATCGAGAGCCCATAAATAAACCCTCACATATATGGTCAACTAATACTTGACATGGGAGCCAAGAATACTCAATGGGGAAATGGTAGTCTCAATAATAAATGGTATTGAGAAAACTGGATAACCACATGCAGAAAAATGAAACCGGACCCCTATCTTACACCACTCACAAAAATTAGCTTGAAATGGATTAAAGGCTTAAACATAAGACCTGAAAATGTAAAACTCCTGGGAAAAAACATAGGGGAAAAGCTCCTTGACACTGGTCTTGGCCATGATTTTCTGGATATGACACCAATAGCACAAGCAACAAAATCAAAAATAAGAGGAACTACATCAAACTAAAAAGCTTCTGCACAGCAAAAAGGAACTACTAACAAAAAGAAAAGGCAACCTATGTAATAGGAGCAAATATTTGTGAACCATAAGAGGTTAATATTCAAAATATATAAAGAACTCATACAACTCAACAGCAAAACAAACAACTCAATTAAAAAAATGGGCAGAGGAATTGCATAGACATCTCTCCAAAGAAAACATACAAACAGCCAACAGTTGGATGAAAAGGTGTTCAGTATCACTATCAGGGAAATGCAAATCAAAACCACGATGAGGTATCTCCTCACACCTGTCAGAATGACTATCACCAAAAAGGCAAGAGATAACAAGTATTGGTGAGGATGCAAAAAGAGAACCGTTGTACACTGTTGGCAGGAATGTAAGTTGGTACGACAACTACGGACAGCAATATGGATGTTCCTCAAAAAAGTAAAACTAGAACTACCATATGATCCAGAATTCCCACTTCTGGGTATTTATCCAAATGAAATGAAAACAGGATCTGGAGGAGATATCTGCATCCCCATGTTCATTGCAGCATTATTGACAATAGCCAAGTGGGAGGTCATGAGACAGACCTTGGTAAGGGAGCCAAGGGGCAGACACTTTGGTAACCACCCAACAGCCATTGCCCTCCCCTTTCTTCTTGTCAGAACCTGCATCCGCTAGAGGTCAGAGGTTAGAAATGAAGGATATTAGCCTTTTCGGCATCCCCAGAAACTAGAAGTGGCCGGTGCTGGGTTGTTAACCAAGTGCTGGGTAATGAGGCAGAAGGGAAATTCTTCAAGGATAGAATGTTCCATACGATAAGAAAAAAATTCAAAGAAAAAAACCTCAGACCCAGTTGTATGGGAACACAATGCTTGGAATGGCAGCAGCCATCTTGCAATTTTGAAGAGTGATACAGCTCACACACCCAGAATAGCAGAGAAAAAGGTTGGAAAGGGCTTGGGTTCTGATGATTTTCCTGAGTTGCTGAACCAATCCTGTAATGACCTAGCTCTACACTCCTTGTCAAGTGAGGTAATAGTGTTCCCATTATTTAGATCAGCAGTCCCCAACCTTTTTGGCACCAGGGACCAGTTTCGTGGAAGACAATTTCTCCATGGGGGGGGGGGGGGTGGAGGGGGGAATGGTTCAGGTGGTAGCGAGCGATGGAGAGCAGCAGATGAAGCTTTGCTCTCTCGTCTGCCCGCCTCTCACCTCCTGCTGTGCGGCCCAGTTACCTGATTTAGATCACTTTCTACTGGACATTCCATTATTTGCAGCTAAAGGCATCCCCGCTTAGACAGCTGCCAACCACCTGCCTTAGGAATGAGCTAAGGACACAACTAACAATCTGGCAAAAGGTGTTTTCCTTTAATCATGGCAGTAAGATAGATTCCTTGTATTGGGTATAATTTTCTATGTGATGTTCAGAATCACTTTTGATTTTTTGTTAGTAGGTGCAAAGGGAAATAACACTGATTTCATTAAGCAGGTACTTTGTGCCAAGCACTACACTAGGCACTTTATCTAGGGTGAGTCATTGCAGCAACTTCCAGAACAGTCCCCTTTGGGAAAAGAAAATCACATCTGTATTTTCTTCAATCTTATTTAAACAGCTTGACATTTCCTTTCATTATGAATGCAGACCACGAACCACCAGGAGTACTTGTGACTTTGCCACCTATAGAAATCAGATATATTCATGTCACACTGCAGTTGTTGAAGATATCTTGAAATATCATTGACCCTCATGATACAAACGTACAATAACCCTTAGGCCCCGCTGCAAAACCTTATTGAATGTGTTAATCAAGCAGCACATATGCTACTGCATCACACATTTTTAAAATGTTTTGGTAAACGAATGTTAATATAATTAGCTTCCTTTGTAATCCTGTGTATTTTATGCATCTAAAAATGTTCTTCTAAAAAGAGGTACTGTAGGTTTCACAAGATTTACAAAGGAGTCCTTGGCACAAAAGGGGTTTAGACCCCCTCTAATCAGCCCCCCTTGTGAACCTTCTTAATACTGGTCAACCCATTACCTACACAGAAAACCAGGGAAATCTTTTTTTGAAAGGTGAATAAGACGAAGACATTCCCGTTTCAACCTGAAACAAATGCGAACTCCTGACTTGGACTGCCCCGGCCCTGCAGGATCTGCTTTTCCCCTGCTCACAGCTCCTACCTGGTCTCTAGCCCCCTAGCCCTTGCGCACTCTGCTCCAGCTGGGCAGGCCACCTTCCTTGTCTTGGAAATCTCTAAGCAGTTGCCCACCTCGGGGGCTTTGTCCCTGCTGTCCCCTAGGCCTGGAATGCCTGCCCTTAAGGCAGCCACTTCACTCTCATGCTTCAGTGATGAGCTAGGACGTCACCTCCGCAGAGAATGCTTCCCCGCTAATGTATGTCAGGCAGCACCCCTCCCCTCTCCCGCCCCGCCTGCACTTATTTCCTGTTTGCCTCCTTCCGAGCCCTTCTGACAACATAACTATATATTGATTTTTGTTCACTCCTCAATCCTGGCATCTAGCAAGGTGCCTGGCACACGTGGAAACCTGACATTCACTGAATGAATGAATGACAGACTAAGCGAAGGAGGAAGCTATTATTAATCCATTTTACAAGTGAGGAAATTAAGGCTCCAAGATGTTAAATTATTTGTCCAAGGTCACCCGGGGGCAAAAGTTATTATTTTAACTGTGGTCCCTAGGCCTCCCCCTTAATCCCTCCACCATACTTTCTAACTTCCTTTTCCCTGCAACATTTCCACCAATCTGGAAAGAGAATAGACCCAATGCAAGTTTTTATGGTGTGATTTCTTGAGACTTTAGTGCTCCGTTGCTCAAGGCTATCTGCCTAACAAACCCTCTAAGCTATTTCCCTTGAGTATTTCCAGGAGGGCCAAATTAACCAAAAATATATTACCTGGATAGAGTGGTTCGTTCTGTCTCTATGTATGTCTCTCTCTCTACATACACACACTTTTTTTTAATGTATGAATCTTATAAACAAATACAAATGATAAAATCAAATGTAAGGAAGAAAATTCAGAAAACGGTAAATGAAAGACGAAAAACAATTAGACAAACCCAGGGCAAAGTTTAGTACGCAAAAACACACGTGATAAGGTATTGTACCTAAGCTGTGTGGACCACAATTCTGCCATATGCTTCCTAGTAGCCAACATAAAGTGAGAAACACAGTTACACAACTTATCCTGGAGATTTAAAAAATTCAATCAATTTCCAGGAGGAGCACAACTCTTCCTGTTTCGAAGCCTTGACAGAAATTCCTCTTGTGGATCCTTATAATGAAAGCATGGGAGGATACAGCGATCAGTCTTCTAAACTAAAACCTTACAAATAAATATATCAAGCTTCACAAAACGGTGTCTTAATAGACATGGCTGGTGTAATGCCGAAATCTATGCAGCACTGTATTGCCCTGCTGGTCAAAGTGTGGGCCCTGGACCAGCGGCATCACCTGGGAACTTGTCAGAAATGCAGAACCTCAGGCCCAGTCCCAGCCCTGCTGAATCAGAATCTGTATTTTATTAACAAGATCTGCAGGTGAGGCCTATAATGTTAAAGTTTAACAAACACTGGTCTAGTGGTTAAGTTTGATTTGAGGTCAAATTTGTAAGAAACTAGTATTCATTTATTCACGCATTCAACCAATATTTACTGATATCCTGGCAGTAGGAAAGGATTTTTTTAAAGTTTTTATTGAAATAGGAAAGGATTTTTTAAAACATTAACACCAAAAGCAGCACCATAAAGGAAGATATTGATAAATGGGATGCCATTAAAACTGAGTGATGAAGCAAGCCACAGAGTAGACAATATTTGCACCACCACCAAAACAAGGAAAGCTGAGTACCCAAATATACACCAGGCACTGTCTAATGCTTAAGTACAGCAATAAAAGAAAAACCCTCTACTCTTAAGAAACTTACATTCTAATTAAGAAGACATAAACAGGGACTTCCCTGGTGGTGCAGTGGTTAAAAATCCACCTGCCAATGCAGGGGACTCGGGTTCGAGCCCTGGTCCGGGAAGATCCCACATGCCACGGAGCAACTAAGCCCGTGTGCCACAACTACTGAGCCTGCGCTCTAGAGCCCGTGAGCCACAACTACTGAGCCCACGTGCCACAACTACTGCAGTCTGGGCGCCTAGAGCCTGTGCTCTGCAACAAGAGAAGCCACCGCAGTGAGAAGCCCACGCACCACAACGAAGACCCAATACAGCCAAAAATAAATAAATAAATTTAAAAAATAAAGTATGTTCTGTTATTTAAAAAAAAGACAAACAAAATAAGTAAAATGAAGTAAGAAAGGGGCATAAGTCAGGGGACAGGTGGCAGTTTTAAATAGGGTGGATAGGGAAGGTCTCATTGAGGAGCTAACTTGGACAAGGTCAGGGAGCTTACCATAAAAATACCTACGGGAAGAGTATTCCAAGCAGAGGGAACAGCGAGTACAAACACTCTGAGACAATAAATACCTGAAACAGCAAGAAGGCTGGTATGGTTGAAGCAGAGTGAGCAAAAAGTAGAATAGGTAAGCAGGGGCCAGATCACATGGGGCTTTGTCAGCCATTTTAAGGATCTTAGCTCTAACTGTGAGTGAGATGAGCAGCCACTAGAGAAAAGGTAATAGGGAGCCATTGCAGGATGTTGAGCAGGGTAGTGACATAATGAAAAGTGTTTTTAAGAAACCTAGTATCTCAGAGGTACATGGAATGGCTTGAGTGAGAGAAGCCAGCTCAGAGTACATATATTGCACTAATCCCAGTATAGGGTGATTCATTCATTCAACTACTTATGAGATGGCAAAGATGTGCCTAGTAGGGTAGGGAGGAGCTAGACTAGGGTGGTAACCGGGCCAGAGGAAAGTGAATATAAATGACATTGGAGGAAAAGAAACCCAGGACAGAATGACAGGTTATTTATAGAGAAATGACAGAAGTTCACAATTCAATTTAATCAAGGTTTATGGATCATCTACTGAGGGCAAAGCCATATGCAGGCTAGGACATGGGGGTGGGGATGGTGCAGAAAACTTGTATTTTCCCCTCAAAGGGCTTCCAGCCTGGCATGCTTAGCCTCTGCCCTGCACCTTTCAAGCCTGAACTTCTTGGGTTACCACAGCTGAGGCTGGCACTGAGACTAGCTGATTTGCTCAGGCTAAGAGACGGGTTTTGTTTTGTGTTTTGTTTTACTCTCAGAGCTTGTTCCATGTCCTGGGAGCAGGGGCCAGAGCACCTCAACTTGATTAGTATAAAAAGAGAGATCTGGTTTGGCAGCAGGGCAAAAGAGAGGTCTTAATAAATGTCTTTGTGGATCAGCATTGCAGACTGGCCCTGGGCCACCAGTCTTGGGGCAAGGAGTCCTTCTGATCTGTTGCCACCTGCGTAGCCTGATGGGTCTCCCACCCTGCCATTCCATTCCAGAGAAAAGCATAGAAAGGGAAAGCAGCAAGTTTAAGGAAAACAACTGGGGGAAAAAAAAAAAAAACCCACGAATTTGAAAATTGCCTGCCGCCAGACAGCAAGGTCTGAGGAGCAGATGCAAATATAATGCAAATGATATGTAAACAGCCCTGTGGCCTTCTCAAAGGTTTTATACAACTGGAAGGGCCCTTGGGAAACCGCTAGCAGATAACAGTGACTCAGAAGCAGAGTGAACTATTTCAAGACAACCTGGTCACACAGCCTTTTGCTTCCCTGCTAGCACAGTGCAGTCTTTAGTAATCTTTTTTCTCACTTGAATTAACCTCACCTGCTATAAATTAAAACAAAAATCAAGCCTGCCTCTGTAGAGGTTATCCAAGTTAATTACACTTTAAAAACACTGTGTGCCTTTAATTTTTCTTCAAACGCCGCTCTCGCCCAAATAGAGCCAAGTTAAATGTGTCACTTCCTCCCTAGAACAATATTTGGCTCCAGTGGGTTATGAATGAAAGTGCCTCTCTTTCAGTTCTAGTTACTATGATCCTTTGGAGGATTTTTTTTGCCTACTCTACAGGAACTGGCACATTCTCTTCTAATATCCACACGCTGTATTCAAAGTGAATCCGGAAAAAAAACCCCACCCCATATGTAGCTGTGAAATCCAATTCACTTCAAGGAGCCCCTGGAAAGCTATTCATTAAGAAAACCTGCCCTGTCAAGTATGCTGTCGTCTTGACAATCCTAAAGACGCACTTGAAAATGAAAAAAACAAAAACACATTGAATTACAACGGGGTAAAATTCTGTCTACATTTATTTAAAAGAGGACACCCCATCAGATCTGCATTTTATAAGAGCCATGAAATGAACTGAATAGAAAGCAACACAGGAAGCACATCAGACCTATAGCTGGGCAGTTATTCTGGGTTACAGACCTGGGGGTCGCAGAAGCAACTTACCTTCACCTTAATGATGGGAACAATAATAGCATAATCAGCCCCCCAAACTTCTATTATTTTCTAGTACTCTAACATTCGAGGGTGCTTCAGCTTTTGACAGGAGGGTCAAAGGAAGGGAAATCTCTTTCATTTGGGATAAAAAAAAAAAACCTCACTTGAAAGGGCCTCCAGAACACTACTGGGCAAAGAGGCTTTTGGGGAGGTGCCACGTCCGCTGTAAAACACCAGCAAAGCGCAAAGGCTCAGAATCCCAACTGAGAGACTGAGAGTGGGGCGGGGGGAGAGAAGAGGGAGAGGGAAAAAACCAGGAGATAAACCTCAAATAAACCTCAAGAGACTCAAGAAACGACAATGTCAGACAAAGAGTAACAAAGAGAGGTGGAGAACAACCAGGGGCGGTGTTCCCGGAGCCGCGAGTCCGGGGCAGGGCGGCGGGGCAGGGCCGGGCAGGCGGCGAGCGCCGCCTCGCGGCCGGGGCTGCCTCTTACCTCCTGGGCGAGTTTCTGCTTGAGCACGAGCGCGGCGCACAGGTAGCCCGCGCGGCCCACGAACAGCTCGTCGGAGCCGCACTCGAGGAAGGAAACGGGCGCGCAGACGGCGCACAGAGACCGGAACTTGCCCAGCGGCTGCACGTAGTCGGACCGGCCCAGGGCGTGGTACACGAGCGTGGCCACGGCGTACACGCCCGCGCCCCCGAGCAGGAAGGCGGCGCGGGTGTCGGCGTCCGGCTCGCCCCACTCCTCGGCGCGGGCGCACGCGTCGATGAGGCGCTTGGCCGAGCGCAGGTAGCGCTCCCGGGCCCCGGCGAAGAGCGGGCTCTGAGAGACGTGGTAGAGCATGTAGGCCACCCCGGCCACGCCGCCGTACAGCCCTCCCTGGCAACTGCTGGCTGCGGCCGCCGCCCCCCGGCCCTCAGCGCCGCCCCCCAGCGGGGGCAGCTCCTGGAGGATGCGCTCGATGGTGGCGGTGACCAAGGGCGCCACCGCCTCCTCGCACTGGCCCGCCAGCAGGCTGCCCTGGTAGTCATCGAAGCGGTTGGCGAAGCAGCGCTTGGTGTCCATGCTGCCGCCCGTGCCCCCCAAGGCCGGGCCGGGGTCTGCCGGAGGGCGCGCCCTGCGGTCCCGCGCACCACCTCTCGCTCTTTGAGGCACTCGGATGGCGGTGGATGCGGCCGGAATGGAGCGAGGAGGCTGAGACGGGAGGTGACAAGAGGAGGCGGGCGCGAGGAAGGAGCGCGGAGCGGATTGCCAAGTGGGGCACCGGATTGCCGCGAGGCTCCCGAGTGGCCCCGGCGAGCGCGGGGGATGCGCGTCTCGCGCTCCCCTCGCAGAGGCCGCGCCCTCGCCGAACCCGCCCCCTCCTGCGCCGCCGCAGCTCGGCCGCCTCTTCTAGGGGCCGAGGTGATCTCCGGCAGGACCCACGCGGGGGCCGCGCCACTCCTCTCGCTCCGCCCCCGGCTCCTCCCCTCTCGGCGGAAGGCCAGGAACGCGCGGAACACCGATGCGGAACGCTGAGGCTGGGCATACGCACACCTGGCGGCGGAGGCGAAGACCTCGAGTCCCTCGTGTACTCCAGGGTGGCCCTCCTCGAGTCAGCAGATCAGCAACACCTGGGAGCATGTTAAAACTGCAGCAGCTCAGACTTCACCCCAGACTTAGTGAATCAAAATCAGCATGTTTAGCAAGATCCCCAGGTGATTCGCATGCACAGTAAAGGTTGAGAAGCCACTTAACTAGTAGAGGCTACTGGGAAAAAACTGAGCGCTCTCCTGAAACTTGTTTTTCGTCTTGGTTAACTTGGCTTTCTCATGCTGAGTGTTTCATCCCAACGGCTGAGGGATTTGAATGCATCACGCACGTTTCGTGCAGTAAAACGGTGAAATGCCCCATAGGGTAATTTTTTCTCGGCCTTGGCTGTCGTGTTGTTTTTCTTGGACTATCCAGGAGTAAAAGTTCAAAGAACCACACCAGGATAAGGTAAGGGATGGGGGTTCTGTCTTTCTCCTACTCTAGAGATCGCCCCCGACCCCCATTCATGAATACTGAGCGCCCCGTAAATGTCTTGAGGCCATTAACTAGTGAATATAAGGGTAAACGCTGCTGAGAATTTTAATTAGGCGTTTTGACCCTTTTCTGTGTGTCCTTAGTTACTTCCTTCCCTCCTTTCCTTCCTTCCCATGTTTCTTCCCTTCTGCTCCAACCCCCCCAACACCCGCCGCAGGCGTATTGAGTGTCTCCTATGGGTCCTGGACCCTGAAAATAGATGGATAAACAAAATAGACATGGTCCTAGACCTCTTGGAGCTTACAGTCCAGTGGGAAAGACAGAAAATGAACAATTAAACAAATGAATTGCCTTTCTTTTGCTCAGCTGTTTTGAAATAATTCTTCCTTTCCCAAAGTGTTGACTAGTGAAGACCAGAGCTCACCTTTCCCAGGGGTATTTGCATTTTGATAGGGACGGTGCAAGACACAAAAGAATGAGTGATTCATGGAAAAGTTTCTGACCCTTTGTTGGGAGAGCAGCAGCTCCACTTACTTGAAAGGCCAGTTTTGCTTGGAGGTAATTTTTTTCCTCAAAAGTGTTAATTGTCGCAATGATTTGGAAGCAGAGATTAAATAGGCTGTCCCTCTGTCCTTGCTTGATGTATTCTGGAGAAGGAGTTCAGTTTGCCAAGATGACCGCCAGGACTGATACATCCATAGAGCGGATGGCATGGCCTCCGTTCTCCTGTAACGTGCCGAAACAGGTTCATTTTTAATTATAATAATAAAAAGCTAAGTCCACTTTTAGGCAGGGAGTGTGATGGGCTACCGGTATCAAAGGAGCATCTGGAATGTTCTGTTTCTCCTTGGGGCTTCTTCCTCATCCCTCAGTCGTAGTAGGCGTTAGGAGTGATTTTTGCCCCTTTGGGCAAGGAGACATCAAATGCAAACCTGCATAAGCAGAAATGAAGCCTTATTCTACTTTATTCCTCTCCACGTCACCCTCGTCATGAATCTAGAGGCAACTCTGTTCATTCTGGCTCTGATTATCCTTCCACACAGCCCAGCACCAAGGTAGCACCAGCAGCAATGAAAGGGACTTGGCTGATAGCCTTCAAAATAAAATAGAAGCAGGTCTCCGAGAGAAGGAGCTCTGCTTTTTTCCCCACTTGTGTTCCCCTCCCACCTCCTGCCAAAAAATGCTGCATAACAAGCAATCACAGAATCTTGTAGCGTATAATAATAAGTTTATTGCTCATGCGTCTGGGATCTTGGCTGCGCTCTGGGGGTGGGCTGGCTGTTGCTTGGGGAGACTGGGTTGACTGGGCTCTGGTCCACACGTGTCATCCTCCAGCAGTTCAACTCCGGCATAACTGCATGGTAATGGCAGAGGGGCCAGAGCACAAGAGGAAACATGCGAGACTTCTTTAGGTCTGGTCTCAGAGCTGACACACTCTTGTCTGCCTTATTCTATTGGCATATTACATCAGGAAATACAGGGTGTCTTTATGTAACTCCAAAGCTGCATGACAAAGGGTGTGTATACAGGGTGAGGTGAAGTATTAGGGTTCCTAGGGGTTTCTTTTCTGCAGTGATGCCCACAAGTAGAACAAAGGTCGCAAGATGGATGAGAAACAGCCTGGTTTGGGAGAAGCAAGAAATTAGTGGTATCTAGAAGCCCTCTTAAACTCACAGGACAAATTAACCCTTTTACCTGTAAACTTCTTTCCCAAAGACCTTGCCACTTTGTTGCACAATCACCTGGCAAAATCTCAGCGCAGAACCTTCTTCAGGACGAAGTTAGCTAGTTAGACCACGTGAAGCCTCGCCTCTAACTGTCATTTACTTAATTTGCAAGCAGTGTTGTTTATTTTAATATCATGACTCCACTAGAATATACTCTCCGTGAGGGTAGGGCTTTTTGCTACATTAATTTACTGATCTGCACCAAGAGCCTGGAATAGTCCCTGGCACATGTAGTAGGCACTCACTAAAAGTTTGTGAAATGATGTGTGAATTGCCATAAGAGAACCGTTAGCCAGGTCACCTGGGGTGTAGCATGCAGTGAAGCCTTTATTGAAACTTTAGCCTGACCTGATTAAACTCCCATTGTTTTCTTGGATCCTCTTGCTCTTTTGAATGTGAGGATGTAAACATTGTGCAGTTTCTGCCTCCTTACTTTGTTTCTCCACGAAGTCTGGTGACCTCTATACTCTACCTTGAATTCAGTGACTTCACACATTCTATTTTTAATAACAAACCCTGCGTGGGAGATTATATTTTCCAACTACGGCCCCAACAATATCTGCTCTGACACATGCTCCTCTACAATGTGACCTTGACACTCCTCTCATCAGGAGTTAAGGTATGTGCCCCCTGAGTGGGCTGAGAATCTGAGTGGGAATCTGAGTGGGCTTATGACTTACTTGTAACCAATGGAATGTGATCAAAATGACACTGCATGTCATGCAAGCCTAGGTCATAAAAAATGATACAGCTTCCCTGTTACATGCTGAAACACTCATATTTGGAGCGCGGAGCCACCTGGTAAGAATCTAAGAGAGGCTGCCATTTTGTGAGGAAGTGCAGACAACATGAAGAGGCCATTTGTAGGTGCTTGGATCAACAGCCCAGCTGAAAGAATCAACTGACAGTTATGTGAGTGAGCCACCTTGGATATACAGCCCAGTTGAGCCTTCAGATGACTACAGCTCCATGAGAACCCCATCCCAAACCATTCCAGAATTCCTGACCCACAATATTATGAACAAAATAAAATAGTTGTTTTGAGCTACTAAGTTTTAAGATCATTTGTTATTCAGCAATGGTAACTAGAACATCCTGCTAGCTTCCCATCATCCAATGCCATAAAGTCCCTGTAATCAATAGTGCACTCAAGAGGCTTTTTATGGAGGAATCTAAGCAGGGAGACAGCAAGTACTCAGGCACACAGAAAGCTGTGTTCCAAAATAATCTACT
This sequence comes from Balaenoptera borealis, assembly GCF_965194805.1. Taxonomy (NCBI): domain Eukaryota; kingdom Metazoa; phylum Chordata; class Mammalia; order Artiodactyla; family Balaenopteridae; genus Balaenoptera; species Balaenoptera borealis. Next base: position 33,653,456 of record NC_138881.1, on the reverse strand, counting down.
TGGACTCTTTAGAAGTAGCACTGACCCCACAAGAAATATGCAACCTATACAAAACTTGCCAAAGCCATTTATTTTGTCCTTACCTGCAAGACTTTTCCTGATATTTACAGAATCTCTAGCAGCATTTGCTGACAGGCAGCTCCCAGCACGTGGTTTCTGTGATCCTGCTGAATTGCCCAGTTCCTAGCTCTTACTCAGTATTTCCTTAGTATGCAGATTATGGAAAACTATGGATGGAAAATAGTTTTAGTGGGTTCATGAAGGAAATCATGTAAAAATTATGCAAAACTATCCAGGAAAAACATATTAAAATTAAAGGGCTTCTCTTATGAACATCATTGCTCTCTAAGGGTGAATATGAAAAAAAAATTGTTGTATAACTGTCAAACCTCAACATGTAAGGTTTAGTACATTTTATGGGATAAACCATCTTAAAATTACTTTCAGAAAGTTTTCCAAAGTTTTGCTCAAAGCGTGCGTTTTGAAAATGGTTTAGATAACTGAATCAGTGCTATGTCCAGTCCTTATAGCACATTCTCTTTGGAGATGCATCTCTGATTTTTAAAAAATTTTTACTTTATATTAGAGTATAATTGATTTACAATGTTGTATTAGTTTCAGGTTTACAGCATAGTGATTCAGTTACATATATACATATATATATATATATATATATATATATATATTCTTTTTCAAATTCTTTTTCCATTTAGGTTATTACAGAATATCAAGCAGAATTCACTGTGCTATACAGTAGATCTTTGTTGGTTATTTATTTTAAATATAGTAGTGTGTATATGTCAATCCCAAACTGCCAATTTATCCCTCCCCCCACCTTTCCCCTTTGGTAACCGTAAGTTTGTGTTTTAGGTCTGTGAGTCTGTTTCTGTTTTATAAATAAGTCCATTTGTATCATTTTTTTAGATTCCGCTTATAAGGGATATCATATGCTATTTGTCTGACTTACTTCACTTAGTATGATAATCACCAGGTCAAACCATGTTGCTGCAAATGGCATTATTTCATTCATTTTTATGGCTGAGTAATATTCCATGGTATATATGTACCACATGTGCTTTTTCCATTCATCTGTCGATGGACATTTAGGTTGCTTCCATGTCTTGGCTATTGTAAACAGCACTGCAGTGAACATTGGGTTGCATGTATCCTTTCGAACCATGGTTTTCTCTGGATATATGCCCAAGAGTGGGATTGCTTTATCATATTGTAGTTCTGTTTTTAGTTTTTTAAGGAACCTCTGTACTGTTCTCCATGGTGACTGCACCAATTTACATTCCCACCAACAGTGTAGGAGGGTCCTCTTTTCTCCACACCCTCTCTAGCATTTATTGTTTGTAGACATTTTGTTGATGGACATTCTGACTGGTGTGAGGTGATAGCTCACTGTAGTTTTGATTTGCATTTCTCTGATAATTAGTGATGTTGAGCATCTTTTCATGTGCTTTTTGGCCATCTGTGTGTATTCTTTGGAGAAATGTCTATTTAGGTCTTCTGCCCATTTTTTGATTGGGTTGTTTATTTTTTTGATATTGAGCTGCATGAGCTGTTTGTATATTTTGGAGATGAATCCCTTGTTGGTCACATCGTGTGCAAATATTTTCTCCTATTCTGTGGGCTGTCTTTTCGCTTTGTTTATGGTTTCCTTTGCTGTGCAAAGGCCCAGGGATCGAACCTATGCCCTCAGCAGTGAAAGTGCAGAGCCCTAACCACTGGACTACCAGGGAATTCCCGCCATTTTGTTAATTGTTTTGGATTTGTTTTTGAAGGTCTTTTTTTCTTCCCTTCATCTTTTGTTCTCTTGTAATTTGACGACTAACTTTACTGTTGTGTTTGGATTCCTTTTTCTTTTTTGTGTGTGTATCTATTGTAGATTTTTGGTTTGTGGTTACCATGAGGTTTTGACATAGTAGTCTATATATAAACAAGATTGTTTTAAGTTGCTGGTCTTTTCATTTCAACTGCATTTCCAGTATCCTGCATTTGTACTCTCCTCTTCTCACGATTCCAGGTTTTGATATCATATTTGCATGTGGATGATTTCCTACCTTTACTTTATGTTTGCCTTTATTGGTGAGCTTTTCAATTCATAATTTTCTTGTTTCTAGTTGTGGTCTTTTCTTTTCCATCTAGAGAAGTTCCTTTAGCATTTGTTGGCAAGCTGGTCTGGTGGTGCTGAATTCTCTTAGCCTTTGCTTGTCTGTAAAGCTTTTGATTTCTCCATCATATCTGAATGAGAGCATTGCTGGATACAGTATTCTTGGTTGTAGGTTCTTCCCTTTCATCACTTTAAATATGTTATACCACTCCCTACTGGCCTGCAGAATTTCTGCTGAAAAATCAGCTGATAACTTTATGGCGATTCCCTTGTACATTATTTGTTGCTTTTCCCTTGTTGCTTTTAATATTTTTCCTATGTATTTACTTTTTGTCAGTTTGATTAATATGTGTCTCAGCATGTTCCTGCTTGGTGTTATCATGTATGGGACTCTCTGGGCTTCCTGGACTTGAGTGACTGTTTCCTTTCCCAGGTTAGGGAATTTTTCAGCTATTGTCTCTTCAAATATTTTCTCAGGTCCTTTCTCTCTTCTCCTTCTGGGGCCCATATAATGCGAATGTTGGTGTGTTTAGTATTGTCCCAGAGTTCTCTGTGACTGTCCTCATTTTCATTCTTTTTTCTTTATTCTGTTCTGTGGCAGTGATTTCCACCATTCTGTCTTCCAGCTCACTTATCCATTCTTCTGCCTCATTTTTTCTGCTATTGATTCCTTCTAGTGTATTTTTCATTTCAGTTATTGTATTGTTCATCTCTGTTTGTTCTTTAGATCTTCTAGCTCTTTCTAGCATTTCTTGTATCTTCTCGGTCTGTGCCTCCATTCTTTTTCCGAGATCTTGGATCATCTTTACTATCGTTACTCTGAGTTCTTTTTTAGGTAGATTGCCTATCTCCACTTCACTTAGCTGTTCTTCTGGGGTTTTATCTTGTTCCTTCATCTAGTACGTATTCTTCTGCCGTCTTGTCTAACTTTCTGTGATTGTAATTTCCATTCCGCAGGCTGCAGGGTTGTAGCTCATCTTGCTTTTGCTGTCTGCCCCGTGATGGGTGAGGCTGGTCTAAGAGACTTGTGCAGGCTTCCTGGTGGGAGGGACTGGTTCCTGCCCACTGGTGGGTGGAAATGGGTCTTGTCCCTCTGATGGGCAGGGCCATGTCAGGGGATGTGTTTATCGGGCAGCTGTTTATTCAGAAGACTTTAAGCAGCCTGTCTGCTGATGGGTGGAGCTGTGTTCCCACCCTGTTGGTTGTTTGGCCTGAGGTGTCCCAGCACTGGAGCCTACAGGCTGCCTGGTAGGGCCAGGTCTTGGTGAGAAAATGGCAGCCTCTAAGAAGGCTCACTCTCATGAGTACTCACCAGAACTGCCGCTGCCAGTTTACTTGCCCCCGCAGTGAGCCACAGCCACCCCCCGCCTCTGCAGGAGACCTTTCAATACCAGCAGGTAGGTCCGGCCCAGGCTCTTAGGAGGCAGCTGCTTTTTCCCCTGTGTCCTGGTGCTCACGAGACCTTATATGTGCCCTCCAAGAGTGGAGTTTCTGTTTCCCCCAGTCTTGTGGAATTCCTGTGATCAAACCCCACTTATCTTCAAATCTAGATTCTCTGGGGGCTCCTCCTCCCAATGCCAGACCCCCAGGCTGGGGAGCCTGACGTGGGGCTCAGAACTTTCACTCCTGTGGGAGAACCTCTACAATATAATTATTTTCCAGTTTGTGAGTTACCCACCCAGCAGGTATGAGATTTGATTTTATCACGGTTGCGCCCCTCCTACTGTCTCATTGTGACTTCTTTGTCTTTGGATGTAGGATATCTTTTTTGATAGGTTCAAGCATTTTTTTTTATCAATGGTTGTTCAGCAGTTAGTAGTGATTTGGGGGTTTTCATGATGGGGGATGAGCTCATTCCGCATCTTGTCTCCACCCTCCGGTCAAGTGGTTTGTTCAGATCTGCGTCTTCTGGTGTCTAAGAGCCAAGGAGCGTGGTGCAGCCAGCTTACCGTTCTCAGTTCTCCCATGGCACACCAACAGCTGCCGCCTGGGACAGCCCAGCTGGGGCCTTGGGGCTGCCTCTCCCAGCCCAAACCGGGTGCCACATCTCTGATTTTTTAGCTCAGCAACCTAATTGGAGATTTCTCCTGCTTCTGCTCTTTCATCCTCTATAGGCTCTTCTCAAAATAGCAGCCAGAATGATATAAGCCGTATCATCTTCTAACTGATGATATCAATGTTTCACATGTCCCTCAAAGTAAAATTCAGAGTCCATAGGATGGCCTAAAAGGCTCACAGCCATCTCACCCTCATCACTTCCCCAACTTCTCCTCTTTTTCCTCTTCCCCTTGCTCTTTCAGTTCTAGCCACACTGGCTGCCTTGATGTTCCTCAAACGTATTAGTCATAGCCTTAACTTAGAGAGTTTCCTTTGCAGTTTTCTCTTTCTGATATACTCTTCAAAAGATATACTTATGTCTTGCCCCTTCAAATCTCTCTCAATGAAGTATTCCCCGACTTCCTATTTCATTTTATTTTATTTATTTTTTAAAATTTTGCTACACAGAATGGATAATTATCATTTTTAAAAAATTTTATTTATTTTTGGCTGCATTGGGTCTTCATTGCTGTGCGCAGGCTTTCTCTAGTTGTGGTGAGCGGGAGCTAATCTTTGTTGCGGTGCACGGGCTTCTCCTTGCAGTGGCTTCTCTTGTTGCGGAGCACGGGCTCTAGGCACGCGGGCTTCAGTAGTTGTGGTGCATGGGCTCAGTAGTTGTGGCTCGCGGGCTGTAGAGTGCAGGCTCAGTAGTTGTGGCACATGGGCTTAGTTGCTCTGTGGCATGTGGGATATTCCCGGACCAGGGATCAAACCTGTGTCCCCTGCATTGGCAGGTGGATTCCTATCCACTGTGCCACCAGGGAAGTCCCCGGACTTCTTATTTTAAATTACAATCCTTCCCCCAACCACTAGTGTCTAAAAGGTATTTGCTTAGTGTCCAAAAATTTTTACTGATTTATGTTTTTTCTTTTCTGTCTCCCTGCACTAGAATGTCATCCCCATGAGGGCAGGAATTTTCATCTCTCTTGTTCCCTGCTTTATCCCCAGCATCTAGATTAATGTCTGGCACAGAATATTTGCTCAGTAGATATTTATTGATGTCCGTGATACCCTTGATAATATCAAAAACTTCCACTGATCCCAAACTGATGGCTGAGCTTTGCTGTCTGCTTTCTTGACCAGTTTCCTGATTGTGCTCCTCTGCACAGGCGGCCATAAAAACGTGCATTTTTAACATTGGATTTGATTCTTTTTCTTGTCTCTTTTTCTGTACCTCCAGTATTATCAATTTGAAGCTTTTTCTAGCCATTATAAGTCAAACATGATCACACACAGTAATGGCAGAATTAGAAACCAGGTGCAATAAGTAAGTGCACTGGCACTCATTGCTCCATCTGAAGGACGGGCAGCCCAGTTTGATCAGTCACATTGGCCAAGAGCAAGTAATAATGCACACCCTACCGTACTGGATGTGAGAAAAATATATTTACTGTTTTTCTATGGGTACGATAATGTGTGTGTATGTATATAAGATTTGAATGTACTATAGTAAACCATTGCTGTATGGGACAGTGCTAAAACAGGTATGCCTCTATTTTATTTTATTTTTAATTTCTATTTTATATTGGAGTATAGTTGATTTACAATGATTTGTTGGTTTCAGGTGTACAGCAAATTTATGCCTCTATTATTTTTTTAAGTCTTTATTGAATTTGTAACCATATTGCTTTTATTTTATGTTTTGGCTTTCTGGCCACGAGGCATGTGGGATCTTAGCTCCCCGACCAGGGATCAAACCCACACCCCCTGCACTGGAAGGCAAAATCTTAACCACTGGACCGCGAGGGAAGCCCCTATATGCCTCTATTTTAAATTGATGGATCTGTGTTGTTACCTTAAATTGGCAAGTGGAGATGGAGGTGTTCATTTGGTTAGAGTAAATTCTTTTAACTTGAAAGTTATAACAGTTTCCTACATGTAGTCATTTCTAAGGTTTTCTCCAATATTCAAGATATTAGGAGGAAAGGAGTGATTAAAGATCTCTATGGTGGTATAGTTCAACAGATGTCAAATAATAACGTAGTAATGAATAATGCATTAACATTTCTGCTCTTCATCTTATGATAAACCAATATTTCTATTTCTGCATCTATATAGTTCTCATTGTTGGAAGAAGTTCCAATATCAGAAATATAACATAGAGTTTATTCTCTGATACAGTCGATCTCTAGACATTTTCATGAATGTAAGTGGTGGTAGTTAAAGAATCAGATATGTCTCAAATAATTTATATTGATTTTGACTCTGCAGTGCCCATGCTTACACTTTTCCAGCTGTTCTCAATGTGAGATGACTTCTCAAGATAGCTTGACCCAGCGTTCCTATGAGGTATAATAAGGAGTGATACCCAGAAAGAACCTGAGTCTTAGCCCATAATCCAAAAGGCAGAAAAAGCCATTACCAGATGGCCAAAGAAAAATAACTGCTTTAGGTTGGCAAAGATTAAAAGAATTATGGAGCTGGAAGGATCCAAGAGATCATTAATTTAATCCTTTCCTTTAACAATAAGGAAACTGAGATCCCTGGCAGTCATACAACAGGGAGTCACTGAATGGTTGTAAAGAGGAGAGTGATGGGATCATATCTGTGATTTAGAAAGATTATTTTTCTGGAAAATTGGACAATATATTTGAAAGGAGTAAGATGTATTGGGATGGTAAGTAGAATAGTCAAGAAATGAGGAAATCTGAGCTAGGTCTGTAGCAGGAAATATGGAGGGACTTAGAACGAGTCAAGAGATATTATGCAGATAGGATTTACAGGGTTTGGTGACCAACTAGATGTGGGAGCAATGTAGGATAAGAGTCAAAGATTATGGCTGTTTTCTGCTCTGGACAATTGGGCCAATGGAGGTGCTCTACACCAAGCCAAAGGATACAGGTAGTAGAATAGGTATGGGGCAGGAGGGGAAGGACAATGGCTAATACAGTTTTGAAACTGTTGAGTATGACTTTATAGTCTTATTATGGGATATATATAGATATAAAATTACAGCACTTAAGTCCTGAAGATGCACTCCAAATTCAGTAAGACTGACTAAAGGAGGCTGATGGAGGTAAGCTTTGGAAATGGGATAATATAGTGATAATATGGGAAAAGGCGTGCAGCTAGACGTCAGAACGAGGTCTGTTGTGCTTGCCAACCCAGCTTCCATTACATTCTATCAATAATATCTTGAGTTTCCTTTGAAAGACAACCATCCCGTATTACCATAACGTGTGATTTGAGTGGAGCTAAACGATTTCCATGTTCCCAAGGGGAAGCATATATCCCAGGCCTGCTCTAGGAGAAGTAATTTTGAGCTTTCTCCGCTAGAAACATTGGGAAAGCTGGGATTGCTAAAGTAAAAGGATTAAACTTACAGCTTCTGGTGGCCATCCTATCAAGCCGAGGATAAAGCCACACAGTGGGAAGCAGAACTGAGTAATGGACAAAAAGTGTGACCTGATGACATTGTTGGCATGCCTGTACCTGGCCTTATCTGAAGGACTATTCAGTTATAAGGCCCAGTACATTTTTTCTTTTGCTCAAGTGGGTGACTGTCATTTGCAAAAGAAAGAGGTCTGGACTGATTCGGGTTTTTGATCATTTAAAGTAGTTGCCGTGATTTGTTTAGAGAAGCTGGGTAGGTAGGGAGAGGAACAAGGGAAAATGTTTGGAACAGTTGTAGAAGTCACGTTGGAGGACATGATTGAGAATAAGAGCTTTTTGAGAACAGCTCTTGAGAAATGAATTAGTGGAGGTGTTGCATTGAGACCTGATGTCAAATTCCTGCTCCACCAAATCTAACTGTGTGACCTTGGGAAAGTTATTTAACCTTCCTAAACCTCAGTTTTCTCATCTAGAAATTGGTAGTGATAATAGAATCTGCCTCACAAAATGGTTAGGATAAAGCTTATAAAGGGTATAACTTGTTGTCTAACACTGAATAAATGTTAGCATTTGTCCACAATCATTATTATTCTGCATGTAGTTCCTTCAAAAAGTGAATTCCCACTGCCTGCTTACCACCTAACCTCTTGTATCTTTGTCTTTTTCTAAATTGGTTCTCCTTAGAAGAGAGTCATGGGGCAGGGGTGGGGGGTTGTTTTGCTTATTCTTTCTCAATGATTCCTAAATCAAACATGTTCCATTTACAAGCTTAAAGAATTTTTTTTTTTTAGTGTGACAAATTCAACTTCTAAGGTGAAAAGAGAGATTATGCTGTGTTTTTCAGCCTTGATGTGATCGCCGGTAATAAAGATTCAAGTTGACAAATTTTTGTTGCTAATGCATAAGACAGAATAAAATTAATCTTTTTCGAGGTTTTCTGGTTCTACAGTGGTACGAGTGGGCAGGAAAGTAAAAACATGTGACATAAAGCCATGCTGGTGAGCGTGTCTGCAAAGAGGGGTAGGCGGGCACTACATGAGGGGGATATTTGACTCAGTGGTTTTCGATCTTTTAAATACAGTGGAAGATTTCCACCATTTCTCCTTACTTTATCACTCTCTCACAACTTTTAAAAGAAAACCTGCAAGATATCTTTGGTTGTTTGGATTATTTGAGCTGCTTCTGGAAAGATTGATAGAGAAATTTGGTTTTATTATTGGCTGGAAGTTGTACAAGACAAACTTAGTTAAGAAAAGAAATCAGTATTTTCAGTCTTTAATTATATTTTCTCTTTCAATTAAATGTTCTAGAAAAACGTCAACATTATCTTTCTCTTGAACATGCAGGTGAGAGTGGCTCATACATGGTCACTTGAAATTCACAATTAGAACCTCCACATAACTGAACCTTTAGGCCACCACTACTCAGTAAAATTGGTTTTTATTCAGATGGGGACATTTAGCCTTTTTTCTGTCAAGAACACCATACATTTGGACTTTAAGTTTCGCATGAGATATACAAAATTGGAATTCAGATATAGAGTACTAGTGAATGCAAAAGAGATAAATAGGTAAGTATATATAAATGAGGAGTGTAAAAGCATCTGAAAGATTGGCCTTCTGTAAAAGGGAGCCTGGCAATAAGTCAGTGGAATAGAATATCATGACAGTCTAATAGGTTCCTGCTGCCAGATAAATGTCATGGAAAAGCAGAGATATTTATCTCGTCTCAACATTTATTTTTAAATCTGAGGTCTATTATCTCTTCTAATGGCTTTATTTCATTTACCAAGTGGTTAAATATAAATAAAATGAGACCATTTATTTAATACAAGCTGACTTGGGTTTCTGATGCAGACTTAGTTTCCAGACCAAAGAAAGATGTGGAGTATGAGGGATTAACATCTGGATGTCTGTTCTGTTCTTCCTAATTAACCAAAACAGCATGAAAGCCATTATTTTCCTATGGGTAAAAACAACAAAAAATCAAAGAGGAGGACTTGCTTTCCTGGAGACTACACTTTTATGCATTTTCATCATTTTAAAAAATTTTTTATTGAAGTATAGTTGAATTACAATGTTGTGTTAATTACTGCTGTATAGCAAAGTGATTCAGTCATACATATATATGCATTCTTTTTCATATTCTTTTCCCTTATGGTTTATCACAGGATACTGAATATAGTTCCCTGTGCTATACAGTAGGACCTTGTTGTTTATCAATTCTATATATACCAGTTTGCATCTGATAATCCCAAACTCCTAATCCAACCCTCTCTCACCCCCCTCCCCCTTGGCAACCACCAGTCTATTCTGTATGTCCCTGATTCTGTTTCTGTTTCATAGATAGATAGATTCTGTTTCTGTTTCACCCCGCTCCCCCTTGGCAACCACCAGTCTATTCTGTATGTCCCTGATTCTGTTTCTGTTTCATAGATAGGTTCATCTGTGTTATATTTTAGATTACATATATTAGTGATACCATATGGTATTTGTCTTTCTCTTCCAGACTTACTTCACTTAGTATGATAATCTCTAGTTGCATTGGTGCAATCTCTAGTTGCATCATGGTGCTGCAAATGGCATTATTTCCTTCTTTTTTATGGCTGAGTAGTATTCCACTGTATATATGTACCACCTCTTCTTTATCCATTCATCTGTTGATGGACATTTAGGTTGTTTCCATGTCTTGGCTATTGTGAATAGTGCTGCTATGAACATAGGGGTGCATGTATCTTTTTGAATTATAGTTTTCTCTGGATATATGTCCAAGAATGGGATTGCTGGAGCATATAGTAATTCTATTTTTTAGTTTTCTGAGGAACCTCCATACTATTTTCCACAGTGGCTGCACTAACTTACATTCCCACCAACAGTGTAGGAGGGTTCCCTTTTCTCCACTCCCTCTCTAGCATTTGTTGTTTGTAGTTTTTTTAATGATGGCCATTCTGACCGGTGTGAGGTGGTACCTTATTGTAGTTTTGATTTGCATTTCTCTAATAATTAGTGATGTTGAGCATCTTTTCATGTGCCTATTGGCCATCTGTATTTCTTCTTTGGAGAAATGTCTATTTAAGTCTTCTGCCCATTTTTGGATTGGGTTGTTTGTTTTGTTGTTGTTGAGTTGTGTGAGCTGTTTGTGTATTTTGGAAGTTAAGCCCTTGTCGGTCGCATCGTTTGCAAATATTTTCTCCCATTTCATAGGTAGTCTTTTCGTATTTTTTATGGTTTCCTTTGCTGTGCGAAAGCTTGTAAGTTTGATTAGGTCTAATTTGTTTATTTTCATTTTTATTTCTATTGCCTTGGGAGACTGACCTAAGAAAACATTGGCATGATTTATGTCAGAGAATGTTTTGCCTATGTTCTCTTCTAGGAGTTTTATGGTGCCATGTCTTATGTTTAAGTCTTTAAGCCATTTTGAGTTTATTTTTCTATATGGTAAGAGGGCATGTTCTAACTTCATTGATTTACATGCAGCTGTCCTATTTTCCCAACACCACTTGCTGAAGAGACTGTCTTTTACCCACTGTATATTCTTGTCTCCTTTGTCGAAGATTAATTGACCATGGGTGTGTGGGTTTACTTGTGGGCTCTCTATTGTGTTCCATTGATCCATATGTCTGTTTTTGTGCCAGTATCATGCTGCTTTGATTACTGTAGCTTTGTAGTATTGTCTGAAGTCTGGGATGGTTATGCCTCCTCTGTTCTTTTTCTTCAGGATTGCTTTGGCAATTCTGTGTCTTTTATGGTTCCATATAAATTTGAGGATTATTTGTTCTAGTTCTGTGAAAAAGGTCATGGGTAATTCGATAGGGATCACATTAAGTCTGTAGATTGTTTTGGGTAGTATGGCCATTTTAACAATATTAATTTTTCCAATCCAAGAGCATGGGGTATCTTTCCATTTCTTTGAATCATCTTCAGTTTCCTTTATTAATGTTTTATAGTTCTCAGCATATAAGTCTTTCACCTCCTTGGTGAGGTTTATTCTTAAGTATTTTATTTCTGGGGTTGTGATTTTAAAAAGTATTGTTTTTATACATTCCCTTTCTGATATTTCATTGTTGGTGTAAAGAAATGCAACCAATTTCTGTAAACCTTGTATCGTGCTGCCGTGCTGAATTTGTTTATCAGTTCTAGTAGTTTTTGTGTGGAGTCTTCAGGGTTTTCTATGTATAATATCTTATCATCTGCATATAATGACAGTTTTACCTCTTCCCTTCCAATTTGGTTACCTTTTATTTCTTTTCCTTGTCTGATTGCTGTGTCTAGGACTTCCAATTCTATGTTGAAGAGAAGCTGTGAGAGTGGGAATCCTTGTCTTGTTCCAGATTTTAGTGGGAAGGCTTTCAACTTTTCACCATTGAGTATTATATTGGCTGTGGATTTGTCATAAATAGCTTTTACTATTTTGATATATGTTCCCTCTATACCCACTTTGGTAAGAGTTTATCATGAATGGATATTGAATTTTTTCAAATGCTTTTTCTGCATCTATCGAGATGATCATGTGGTTTTTGTCCTTTCTTTTGTTTATGTGGTGTATCACATTGATCAATTTGCATATGTTGAACCATCCTTTTGAACTTGGGATGAATCCCATTGGTCTTGGTGCATGATCTTTCTTATGTATTGTTGGATCCAGTTTGCTAATATTTTGTTGAGAATTTTCACATCTATATTCATCAAATATATTGGCCTGTAATTTTCTTTTTTGGTGGTGTCTTTGTCTGGTTTTGGTATCAGGGTGATTGTGGCTTCATAGAATGTCCTTGGGAGTGTTCCCTCCTCTTCAGTTGTTTGGAAGAGTTTGAGAAGGATCGGTATAAGTTATGTTTTTTTTTTTTTAAACATCTTTATAGGAGTATAATTGCTTTACAATGGTGTGTTAGTTTCTGCTTTATAACAAAGTGAATCAGTTATACATATACATATGTTCCCATATCTCTTCCCTCTTGCATCTCCCTCCCTCCCACCCTCCCTATCCCACCCCTCTAGGTGGTCACAAAGCACCGAGCTGATCTCCCTGTGCTATGCGGCTGCTTCCCACTAGCTATCTATTTTACATTTGGTAGTGTATATATGTCCATGACACTCTCTCACCCTGTCACATCTCACCCCTCCTCCTCCCCATATCCTCAAGTCCATTCTCTAGTAGGTCTGTGTCTTTATTCCCGTCTTGCCACTAGGTTCTTCATGACCTTTTTTTTTTTTTTCCTTAGATTCCATATATATGTGTTAGCATACTGTATTTGTTTTTCTCTTTCTGACTTACTTCACTCTGTATGACAGACTCTAACTCCATCCACCTCATTACAAATACCTCCATTTCATTTCTTTTTATGGCTGAGTAATATTCCATTGTATATATGTGCCACATCTTCTTTATCCATTCATCCGATGATGGACACTTAGGTTGCTTCCATGTCCTGGCTATTGTAAATAGAGCTGCAATGAACATTTTGGTACATGACTCTTTTGGAATTATGGTTTTCTCAGGGTATATACCCAGTAGTGGGATTGCTGGGTCATATGGTAGTTCTATTTGTAGTTTTTTAAGGAACCTCCATCCTGTTCTCCATAGTGGCTGTATCAATTTACATTCCCACCAACAGTGCAAGGGTGTTCCATTTTCTCCACACCCTCTCCAGCATTTATTGTTTGTAGATTTTTTGATGATGGCCATTCTGACCGGTGTGAGATGATACCTCATTGTAGTTTTGATTTGCATTTCTCTAATGATTAATGATGTTGAGCATTCTTTCATGTGTCTGTTGGCCATCTGTATATCTTCTTTGGAGAAATGTCTATTTAGATCTTCTGCCCATTTTTGGATTGGGTTGTTTGTTTTTTTGTTATTGAGCTGCATGAGCTGCTTGTAAATCTTGGAGATTAATCCTTTGTCAGTTGCTTCATTTGCAAATATTTTCTCCCATTCTGAGGGTTGTCTTTTCGTCTTGTTTATGGTTTCCTTTGCTGTGCAAGAGCTTTTAAGTTTCATGAGGTCCCATTTGTTTATTTGTGTTTTTATTTCCATTTCTCTAGGGGCTGGGTCAAAAAGGATCTTGCTGTGATTTATGTCATAGAGTGTTCTGCCTATGTTTTCCTCTAAGAGTTTGATAGTGTCTGGCCTTACACTTAGGTCTTTAATCCATTTTGAGTTTATTTTTGTGTATGATGTCAGGGAGTGTTCTAATTTCATCCTTTTACATGTACCTGTCCAGTTTTCCCAGCACCACTTATTGAAGAGGCTGTCTTTTCTCCACTGTATATGCTTGCCTCCTTTATCAAAGATAAGGTGACCATATGTGCGCGGGTTTATCTCTGGGCTTTCTATCCTGTTCCATTGATCTATATTTCTGTTTTTGTGCCAGTACCAAACTGTCTTGATTACTGTAGCTTTGTAATATAGTCTGAAGTCAGGGAGCCTGATTCCTCCAGCTCCATTTTTCGTTCTCAAGATTGCTTTGGCTATTCGGGGTCTTTTGTGTCTCCATACAAATTGTGAAATTTTTTGTTCTAGTTCTGTGAAAAATGCCAGTGGTAGTTTGATAGGGATTGCATTGAATCTGTAGATTGCTTTGGGTAGTAGAGTCATTTTCACAATGTTGATTCTTCCAATCCAAGAACATGGTATATCTCTCCATCTATTTGTATCATCTTTAATTTCTTTCATCAGTGTCCTATAATTTTCTGCATACAGGTCTTTTGTCTCCTTAGGTAGGTTTATTCCTAGATATTTTATTCTTTTTGTTGCAATGGTAAACGGGAGTGTTTTCTTAATTTCACTTTCAGATTTTTCATCATTAGTATATAGGAATGCAAGAGATTTCTGTGCATTAATTTTGTATCCTGCTACTTTACCAAATTCATTGATTAGCTCTAGTAGTTTTCTGGTGCCAGTTTTAGGATTCTCTATGTATAGTATCATGTCATCTGCAAACAGTGACAGCTTTACTTCTTCTTTTCCGATTTGGATTCCTTTTATTTCTTTTTCTTCTCTGATTGCTGTGGCTAACACTTCCAAAACTATGTTGAATAATAGTGGTGAGAGTGGGCAACCTTGTCTTGTTCCTGATCTTAGTGGAAATGGTTTCAGTTTTTCACCATTGAGGACAATGTTGGCTGTGGGTTTGTCATATATGGCCTTTATTATGTTGAGGAAAGTTCCCTCTATGCCTACTTTCTGCAGGGCTTTTATCATAAATGGGTGTTGAATTTTGTCGAAAGCTTTCTCTGCATCTATTGAGATGATCATATGGTTTTTCTCCTTCAATTTGTCAATATGGTTTATCACGTTGATTGATTTGCGTATATTGAAGAATCCTTGCATTCCTGAAATAAATCCCACTTGATCATGGTGTATAATCCTTTTAATGTGCTGTTGGATTCTGTTTGCTAGTATTTTGTTGAGGATTTTTGCATCTATGTTCATCAGTGATATTGGCCTGTAGTTTTCTTTCTTTGTGACATCTTTGTCTGGTTTTGGTATCAGGATGATGGTGGCCTCGTAGAATGAGTTGGGGAGTGTTCCTCCCTCTGTGGTATTTTGGAAGAGTTTGAGAAGGATAGGTGTTAGCTCTTCTCTAAATGTTTGATAGAATTCGCCTGTGAAGCCATCTGGTCCTGGGCTTTTGTTTGTTGGAAGATTTTTAATCACAGTTTCAATTTCAGTGCTTGTGATTGGTCTGTTCATATTTTCTATTTCTTCCTGGTTCAGTCTCGGCAGGTTGTGCATTTCTAAGAATCTGTCCATTTCTTCCAGGTTGTCCATTTTATTGGCATAGAGTTGCTTGTAGTAATCTCTCATGATCGTTTGTATTTCTGCAGTGTCAGTGGTTACTTCTCCTTTTTCATTTCTAATTCTATTGATTTGAGTCTTCTCCCTTTTTCTCTTGATGAGTCTG
Source organism: Balaenoptera borealis (assembly GCF_965194805.1). Classification (NCBI taxonomy): domain Eukaryota; kingdom Metazoa; phylum Chordata; class Mammalia; order Artiodactyla; family Balaenopteridae; genus Balaenoptera; species Balaenoptera borealis. The sequence goes on along the minus strand of NC_138881.1, from coordinate 33,638,004 downwards.
GCTAATGGTTTATCAATTTTGTTTATCTTCTCGAAGAACCAGCTTTTAGTTTCATTGATTTTTGCTATTGTTTCCTTCATTTCTTTTTCATTTATTTCTGACCTGATCTTTATGATTTCTTTCCTTCTGCTAGCTTTGGGGTTTTTTTGCTCTTCTTTCTCTAATTGCTTTAGGTGCAAGGTTAGGTTGTTTATTCGAGATGTTTCCTGTTTCTTGATGTAGGCTTGTATTACTATAAACTTCCCTCTTAGAACTGCTTTTGCTGCATCCCATAGGTTTTGGGTCGTCGTGTCTCCATTGTCATTTGTTTCTAGGTATTTTTTGATTTCCCCTTTGATTTCTTCAGTGATCACTTCGTTATTAAGTAGTGTATTGTGTAGCCTCCATGTGTTTGTATTTTTTACAGATCTTTTCCTGTAATTGATATCTAGTCTCATAGCGTTGTGGTCGGAAAAGATACTTGATAAGATTTCAATTTTCTTAAATTTACCAAGGCTTGATTTGTGACCCAAGATATGATCTATCCTGGAGAATGTTCCATGAGCACTTGAGAAAAATGTGTATTCTGTTGTTTTTGGGTGGAATGTCCAAAAATATCAATTAAGTCCATCTTGTTTAATGTATCATTTAAAGCTTGTGTTTCCTTATTTATTTTCATTTTGGAGGATCTGTCCATTGGTGAAAGTGGGGTGTTAAAGTCCCCTACTATGATTGTGTTACTGTCGATTTCCCGTTTTATGGCTGTTAGTATTTGCCTTATGTATTGAGGTGCTCCTATGTTGGGTGCATAAATATTTACAATTGTTATACCTTCCTCTTGGATCGATCCCTTGATCATTATATAGTGTCCTTCTTTGTCTCTTGTAATAGTCTTTATTTTAAAGTCTATTTTGTCTGATATGAGAATTGCTACTCCAGCTTTCTTTTGATTTCCATTTGCATGGAATATCTTTTTCCATCCCCTCACTTTCAGTCTGTATGTGTCTCTAGGTCTGAAGTGGGTCTCTTGTAGACAGCATATATATGGGTCTTGTTTTTGTATCCATTCAGCCAGTCTGTGTCTTTTGGTGGGAGCATTTAATCCATTTACATTTAAGGTAATTATCGATATGTATGTTCCTTTTCCCATTTTCTTAAATATTTTGGGTTTGTTATTGTAGGTGTTTTCCTTCTCTTGTGTTTCTTGCCTAGAGAAGTGTCTTTAGCATTTGTTGTAAAGCTGGTTTGGTGGTGCTGAACTCTCTCAGCTTTTGCTTGTCTGTAAAGATTTTAATTTCTCCATCACATCTGAATGAGATCCTTGCTGGGCAGAGCAACCTTGGTTGTAGGTTTTTCTCCTTCATCACTTTAAGTATATCCTGCCACTCCCTTCTGGCTTGCAGAGTTTCTGCTGAAAGATCAGCTGTTAACCATATGGGGATTCCCTTGTGTGTTATTTGTTGTTTTTCCCTTGCTGCTTTTAATATGTTTTCTTTATATTTAATTTTTGATAGTTTGATTAATATGTGTCTTGGCGTGTTTCTCCTTGGATTTATCCTGTATGGGACTCTCTGTGCTTCCAGGACTTGATTAACTATTTCCTTTCCCATATTAGGGAAGTTTTCAACTATAATTTCTTCAAATATTTTCTCAGTCCCTTTCTTTTTCTCTTCTTCTTCTGGGACCCCTATAGTTCGAATGTTGGTGTGTTTAATGTTGTCCCAGAGGTCTCTGAGACTGTCCTCAGTTCTTTTCATTCTTTTTTCTTTATTCTGCTCTGCAGTAGTTATTTCCACTATTTTATCTTCCAGGTCACTTATCCTTTCTTCTGCCTCAGTTATTCTGTTATTGATCCCGTCTAGAGTATTTTTAATTTCATTTATTGTGTTTTTCATCATTGCTTGGTTCCTCTTTAGTTCTTCTACGTCCTTGTTAAATGTTTCTTGCATTTTGTCTATTCTAATTCCAAGATTTTGGATCATCTTTACTATCATTATTCTGAATTCTTTTTCAGGTAGACTGCCTATTTCCTCTTCATTTATTAGGTCTGGAGTGTTTTGACCCTGCTCCTTCACCTGCTGTGTGTTTTTTTGTCTTCTCATTTTGCTTATCTTACTGTGTTTGGGGTCTCCTTTTCACAGGCTGCAGGTTCGTAGTTCCCGTTGTTTTTGGTATCTGTCCCCAGTGGCTAAGGTTCGTTCAGTGGCTTGTGTAGGCTTCCTGGTGGAGGGGACTAGTGCCTGTGTTCTGGTGGATGAGGTTGGATATTGTCTTTCTGGTGGGCACGTCCACGTCTGGTGGTGTGTTTTGGGGTGTCTGTGGCCTTATTATGATTTTAGGCAGCCTCTCTGCTAATGGATGGGGCTGTGTTCCTGTCTTGCTAGTTGTTTGGCATAGGGTGTCCAGCACTGTAGCTTGCTCGTCGTTGAATGAAGCTGGGTCTTGATGTTGAGATGGAGATCTCTGAGAGATTTTCGCCATTTGGTATTACGTGGAGCTGGAAGGTCTCTTGTGGACCAGTGTTCTGAAGTTCGCTCTCCCACCTCAGAGGCACAGCCCTGATGCCTGGCTGGAGCACCAAGAGCCTTTCATCCACATGGCTCAGAATAAAAGTGAGAAAAAAATAGAAAGAAAGAAAGAAAGAGGATAAAATAAAATAAAATAAAACTATTATAATAAAAAATAAGAAAAAAAATTAAGAATAAATTTATTAAGAAAAAAATTTTTTTTAATTTTTAAAAATAGATTTTTTTATAATAAAAAATAAGAAAAAAATTAAGAAAAAATTTATTAAGAAAAAAATTTTTAATTTTTAAAAATAAAAAATATGAAAAAACTTATTGAAAAATTTTTTTAATTTCTAAAAATAGGAAATAAGGAAAAAATTATTAAGAAAACATTTATTAGGAAAAAAATAAAATTTTTTTAAGTAAAAAAAAAAAAACGGACGGACCTAACCCTAGGACTAATGGTGAAAGCAAAGCTATACAGACAAAATCTCACCTAGAAGCATACACATATACACTCACAAAAAAAGGAAAAGGGGAAAAATTAATATATCCTGCTCCCAAAGTCCACCTCCTGAATTTGGGATGATTCGTTGTCTATTCAGGTATTCAACAGATGCAGGCACATCAAGTTGTTTGTGGAGCTTTAATCCGCTGCTTCTGAGGCTGCTGGGAGAGATTTCCCTTTCTCTTCTTTGTTCGTACAGCTCCCAGGGTTCAGCTTTGGATTTGGACCCGCCTCTGCATGTAGGTCGCCTGAGGGCGTCTGTTCCCCGCCCAGACAGGACGGGGTTAAAGGAGCAGCTGCTTCGGGGGCTCTGGCTCACTCAGGCCGGGGGGAGGGAGGGGTACGGAGTGCGGGGTGAGCCTGCGGCGGCAGAGGCCGGCGTGACGTTGCAGCAGCCCAAGGCGTGCCGTGCGTTCTCCCGGGGAAGTTGTCCCCGGATCACAGGAGCCTGGCAGTGGCGGGCTGCACAGGCTCCCGGGAGGGGCGGTGTGGAGAGTGACCTGTGCTTGCACACAGGCTTCTTGGTGGCGGCAGCAGCAGCCTTAGCGTCTCCTGCCCGTCTCTCGGGTCCGCGCTGATAGCCGCAGCTCGCGCCCGTCTCTGGAGCTCGTTTAGGCGGCGCTCTGAATCCCCTCTCCTTGCGCGCCGCGAAACAAAGCGGCAAGAAAAAGTCTCTTGCCTCTTCGGCAGCTGCAGACTTTTTCCCGGACTCCCTCCCGGCTAGCACCAAAGCCCGAGCCTCAGCTCCCAGCCCCCGCCTGCCCCGGCGGCTGAGCAGACAAGCCTCTCGGGCTGGTGAGTGCTACTCAGCACCGATCCTCCGTGCGGGAATCTCTCCGCTTTGCCCTCCGCACCCCTGTGGCTGTGCTCTCCTCCGTGGCTCTGAAGCTTTCCCCCTCTGCCACCCGCAATCTCTGCCTGCAAAGGGGCTCCTAGTGTGTGGACACCTTTCCTCCTTCACAGCTCCCTCCCACTGGTGCAGGTCCCGTCCCTATTCTTTTGTCTCTGTTATTTCTTTTTTCTTTTGCCCTACCCAAGTACATGGGGATTTTCTTGCCTTTTGGGAGGTCTGACGTCTTCTGCCAGCGTTCAGTGGGTGTTCTGTAGTAGCAGTTCCACGTGTAGATGTATTTCTACTGTATCTGTGGGAAGGAAGGTGATCTCCGCGACTTACTCTTCCGCCATCTTCTAAGTTATGTTTAGTAGAATTCACCTGTGAAGCCATCTGGTCCTGGACTTTTTTTTTGTAGGGAGTTTTTAAATTATAGATTCTATTTCAGTTCTAGCGATTGGTCTGTTCAAATTATCTGTTTCTTCTTGATTCAATTTTGGTGAGCTGTATGTTTCTAGAAACTTGTCCATTTCTTCTAGGTTGTCAAATTTGTTGGCATATAATTGTTCATAGTATTCCCATATGGTTTTTTGTATTTCTGTAGTATCAGTTGTTATGTCTTCTTTTTCATTTCTTATTTTGTTTATTTGGGTTCTCTCTCTTTTCTTCTTGGTGAGCCTGGCCAGAGGCTTGTCAATCTTATTTATTTTTTCAAAGAACCAGATCTTGGTTTTACTAACTTTTTCTATTGTTTTTTAATCTCTTTTTTAATTTATTTCCTCTCTGATCTTTATTATTTCCTTCCTTCTTTTGACTTTAGGTTTTGTTTGTTCTCATTTTCATCATTTCTTAAAATTTCCTCTTTTTCATAAAATATTTGGGAGAAGAAAAATAATTTGAATCTTAGATTTGGATCATCCTAGATTTGTAAAGTTTTAAGACTTCATCTAGTATTACCTACCATCCAAAGCAGGCATCTATCTGCATCCATTCAAATTATATTTAGCTGCTTATAAAGAAAAAATATATTTGAGAAAATTCTAAGTACAGTAGAAGTTTATTTCTCTCTCCTGTTGAAAAAAAAAAAGTCAAAGGTATAGAGAGTAATGTCAGCAATATGGCAGAATAGAAGCCCCAGAGCTTCCTTCCTCCCAAGGAAATACTGATTCAAGCATGCAACCGGTCACACTGAAGTCCATAGGAAAAATTGTGACAATCTCTTGCTGTAGTCTCTTTCCCTGCTATGGTGCTATGCAATCTTGGATCAAACTCCTAGCTCCTGGCTTTTCCCTGGGGAGTGAAAGAGAAGACTAGACCTTACTTTCAATGTTCTGACTTTTAGGGGGCTGCCCAAAGTACTGGTTTCTGTTTCACCCGTCTTGGAACACTTATGTGAACTAGCACACTCTAGATGCCTGGAGTTGCTGAGCTGGATGGCATGCTAGAGCTCCAGGGGAACCACAGTAGACAAAGGCTGGTACAGCTTGGTGGCCTCTCCCTCAGGGGGAAAGGAATGGAGTGTGCATCCAACATTTCTGGCTTTTCAGGGGGCTATGCAAGGACTAGCTTCTGTCTCACATGTCTCAGAGCATAAACAGGAACTGGCATTCTGTACTGCTTGGGGGCCCGCTGAGAACAAAAAAAGAGCTGGCCAGCATGCTGCTGCTTCAGAGAGCCCGCAGTACAGCAGACAGACAACAGAGGGAGCAAGAGATTACAAACTACTGAAAAAAGAAACCAGCAAATCCCTCTAATTAGCGGTTTACATGCCCAAGTTTAGGGAAGAGACATCCACAGAAAAGGTTTGAGAGGCCCCCAGAATCTCTAACTGGGCTGATTGGTGAAAGTATTTCCCTGTATGATGTCGGTCCATAAAGACTGGGAGAGTTGACTGTTTTTTCAGTTGTGCAGATACCAACACAAAATTGCAAAGAACACAAACAAGGAAAAATGGCCCAGTCATAGGAACAAATAAATCTCCAGAAATCAACCTTAAAGAAACAGGGGTATATGAATTACCTGGCATAGAATTCAAAATAACTATCATGAAGGTGCTCAAGGATCTCAGGAAAAGTTCATGAACAAAATGAGAATTTCAACAAAGAGAAAATATAAAAAAGAAAAAAACAAATTTTGGTGCTGGAGAATGCAATACTGAATTTTAAAATTCCTTAGAGGAACCAGACATGAACAAGCGTAAAAAAGAATCAGCAAAGTTGAAGAAAAGGCCATTTGAGATTATCCACTCAAAGGAACAAAAAGACAAAAGAGGAAAAATAGTGACAAAACCCCAAGGAAATTATGGGACATCAAAAAGAGGACCAATATATGCATTATGAGAGTCCCAGAAGGAGGAGGGAGAAAGAGGCAGAAAGCTTATTTAAAGAAATGATGGTTATACTTCCCTGTATAGTCAGACAAGAAAAAGAAATGAAAGGCATCCAAATTGGAAAGGAAGAGGTAAGACTGTCACTATTTGCAAATGACATGATACATTATATAGAAAACCCTAAAGTCTTTACACAAAAACTATTAGAATTAATAAATGAATTCAGCAAAGTTGCAGGATATAAGATTAATATGCAGAAATATGTTATTTTTCTATATACTAACCATGAACTATTAGAAAGAGAAAGTAAAAAAAAAATTCTGTTTAAAATCACATCAAAAAGTAAAAATGAAATACCCAGGGGGGAAAAATACCTAGGGGGAATTTCCTGGCAGTTCAGTGGATAGGACTCGCACTTCCACTGTAGGGGGCATGGGTTCAATCCCTGGTTGGAGAACTAAGATCCCCCAAGCCACGTGGCATGGCCCAAAAAAAAAAAAACAACCTAGGAATAAACTTAACCAAAGCGGTGAAAGACCTATACTCTGAAAACTATAAAACATTACTGAAGGAAATTAAAGATGATAAAAAGAAATGTAAAGATACCTCTAGCTCTTGAATTGGAGGAATTAATATTATTAAAATGGCATTACCACCCAAAGCAATCTAATCTATTTTGATAGGAATTTAATCCAATTCCTATCAAAATACCGATGACATTTTTCACAGAACTGGAACAAATAATCCAAATTCATATGGAACCACAAAAATCCGCAAATTTCCAAAGTGGTCTTGAGAGAAAAGGACAAAGCTAGAAGTATCACCCTCCCAGACTTCAGACTATACTACAAAACTACAGTAATTAAGACATTATGGTACTAGCACAAAAACAGACACATAGATCAATGGAACAGAATTGAGAGCCCAGAAATGCACATTATGGTCAATTAATCTATGACAAAGGAGGCAGGAGTATACAATGTAGAAAAGACAGTCTTAAAAAAAAAAAAAAAAAGACAGTCTTTTCAACAAGTGGTGCTGGGAAAACGACAGCTACCTATAAAATAATGAGATTAGAATATTTCCTCACATCATATACAAAAATAAACTCAAAACGGATTAAAGTTCTAAATGTAAGACTTGAAATCGTAAAACTCCTAGAAGAGAATATAGGCAGAACACTCTTTGACATAAATTACAGCAATATTTTTTTCGGATCTGTCTCCTAAGGCAAAAGAAATAAAAGCAAAAATAAACAAATGGGACCTAATTAAACTTAAAAGCTTTTGTACGGTAAACTATTGACAAAATGAAAAGACAACCCACGGAATGGGAGAAAATATTTGCAAATTATATAACTGACAAGGAGTTAATATCCAAAATATATAAATAGCTCATATAAATCAATATCAAAAAACAAACAACCCGATCAAAAAATGGGCAGAAGACGAGAAAAAACATTTTTCCAAAATAGACATACAGACAGCTAACAGGCACTTGAAAGGATGCCCAACATCACTAATTATTAGAGAAATGCAAATCAAAACTACAATGAGGTATCACCTCGTACCTGTCAGAATGGCTATCATCAAAAAGGTCTACAAATAACAAATGTCAGTTTGCCTACATGCAGTAAAGTCAATTTACTAACACCGGGTTGTGGTGAAGGAAAGTGCAGCATTTACTATGGGGCACCAAGCAAGGAGTAAAGGTGACTAATGCTTAAAGGCCTGAATTCCCTGAAGTCCTTCAGGGAAAGGTTTTAAAAGACGGCGGAGGGGCTTCCCTGGTGGCGCAATGGTTAAGAATACACTTGCCAATGTAGGGGACACGGGTTCGAGCCCTGGTTGGGGAAGATCCCACATGCCACGGAGCAACTAAGCCTGTGTGCCACAACTACTGAGCCTGCGCTCTAGAGCCAGCAAGCCACAACTACTGAGCCCACGTGCCACAACTACTGAAGCCCACACTCTGCAACAAGAGAAGTCACTGCAATGAGAAGCCCATACACCGCAACGAAGAGTAGCCCCTGCTCGCGGCAACTAGAGAAAGCCCGCGTGCAGCAAGGAAGACCCAATGCAGCCAAAAATAAATAAATAAATTTAAAAAAAAAAAGGGGAAGGGGGAGAGTTTCAGGGTGTATAATCAGTTTGTGGACATTCTTCTGATTAGTTGTTGGTGAGGTAATCAGGAGTCAACATCATCAACCTTCTGGTTCCAACTGGTCTAAAGTCTATGTGCTTGTGGTCAGCACATAGTTAACTTCTTCCACCTGGTGGGGGTTTCAGTATCTTCAAAACAGCTCAAAGGATTTGGCTCAGAATATTATCTATAGCCCTTGAGGAGGAACTAAAGATCCTTGACTTTGTTTAATGGCTAAACTATTATTTTGTCTTGTTTGTTTTCCTTTGTTTCTGTACTTTCTTACTCCTCTGATTAAATTTATCTGTTGGAATTCAGGGAAGGCCTAGGGGGTAAAGTTTTTCTACAAACAAGAGGCAGGCAGAGGACATGGGGGGGTTCTTTCCCAGGAAGGCCCCATGGAGTCCTGCTCAGTTATGAAACTAAGACCAAAAATACCAGAAGGAAGGAAATTATAAAGATTAGAGCAAAAATAAATCAAACAGAGAATAGAAAACGAATAGAGAAAAACAAAATAAGATTTGATCTTTTGAAAAGAACAACAAAATTGACAAACCTTTAGCTAAACTAAGAAACAGAGAGGACTCAAAATCAGAAATTAAAGAGAAGACCTTAGAACCAATGCCACAGAAATAAAATGGGTTATGAGACTACTGAGAACAAGTGTACACCAAGAAATTGGATAACCTGGAAGAAATGGATAAATTCCTAGGAACATATAACTTACAAAAAACTGAATTATGAAGAAATAAAAAATCTGAATAAACCTACGACTAGTAAGAAGATTAAATGAGTAATCAAAAACTTCCTAATAAAGAAAAGCCCAGGATCAGATGGCTTCATGAGTGAATTCTGCCAAACAATTTAAAGAACAAATAATGCCAATCCTTCTCAAACTCCTCCAGAAAATTGAAGAGGAGGGGAGACTTCCAAACTCTTTTTATGAGACCAGCATTACCCTGCTAACAAAACCAGAAAAAGACAGTTCAAGAAAACTACAGGTCAATATCCCTGATGAACATAGATTCAAAAATTCTCAACAAAATACTAGCAAACTGAATTCAACAGCACATTAAAAGGATCACACACTATGATCAGGTGGTATTTATCCCTGGGATGTAAGGATGGTTCAACATACCCAAATCCATAAATGTGATACAGCATTAACAGACTTAAGGATACAAATCACATGGTTACCTCAATATATGCCGAAAAAGCATTTTACAGAATACAACACCCTTTCGTGATAAAAACTCTGAACAAGGTAAGTATAGGAGGAATTTACCTCAACACATTAATGGCTATATATGAAAAGCTTGAGGAATTCACATTTTGTGAGCTTTAGTGAGAGGCAGAATCTACCTCCTCTTATAGAATAAAAAAATACCACACTCAGATTTTTCCCAGCATCCCTTGCAGCTAGGATGTAAGTACATAACTACATTCTGTTACTCAGATACATTTCTTAGTCCATTCAGACTTTGGCTTGAAGTCAGCCATGCACAAAATCCATAGCTGTGGAGATTCATCTTGGGTGGAAAGTATGGTTGTGTCAAGATAGAGTTCCCAGGGCAGCAGAGACAGGATCCTAGTGGCAGCATGTAATGTCCGATCCTGTGGTAGCTGTGGCACAAACTATAGTATCCACTGCCCAGAGATTGTGACAGCTGAGTCCTCAGTAGGCTGTTCTGTCAGGTCATTTAGGTCAGTGTCCCTGCCTTTAGTCTCTGAGCCTAGCTTTCCACCCCTTCCAGAGTTTCTATGAGCTACCCAACTTCCTGTTAATAAATCACTTTTCTGTTCAAATCAGCCAAAGTTGTTTTCGACTGAAATAACCTCCAGTCTCTGTAAGTGTTCCTGGTTTCCATTTTCTCCTGACCTTTGTTGTTCTGACATTTTCAATTTGAGAATAATTTTCCTCAATGGAAAAACAATAGAAACAGAAGTGGAATAGTTTTAACTTTCCTTCTATCATCTGTTATAACCCAACAAATACTCCTGTAGTTTCCTGTATCTTCTTGCTGAGAAAATAATTTTTAAAAAAGGATTGTATCTTATTTTTGCACACTTACTTAATGACCTAAACTCTCTCAGTGTCTTCCTGATGCCTCCCTTAGACCTTCATGCTACTCCTCCATATTCATGTTTGGTCAGTTGCTCCATCGTGTCTTTGTCTTTCTAAAATATTTGTTGCTCAGCAAATGCACTGTGCAACTACATTGGATTCTTTAGATGCCTCTGAATTAGGCAGAACTCAGCTCAACCTTTCTACCTGGGCTTTGCCAAAAGGCTCAGAACCAAAATATCCTGGCATGGCTGGAACCAAGTGCTAAAATAATGATGTTAAGATATCTCCTCTCTCTCTGCCCCTTCCTCCCCCTCCCTCCCCCTCTCTCACCCTCTCCACTCCCCATGTTGGATACCTTCTTAAGCAGGCTCTTTTCTTATAAGGACAAAATAGCCACCATCAGACAGTGGAGACAGGCTTAAGTGGTACAAATTAACACCCTAATAAAAGTGCTTCTTGGGGACTTCCCTGGCAGTCCAGTGGTTAGGACTTCATGCTTCCACTGCAGGGGGCCCAGGTTCGATCCCTGGTCAGGGAACTAAGATCCCACAAACCGTGTGGCTCAGCCAAAAAAAAAAGTGCTTCTCTCAAGGTTTTGGCTCTCTTTGGCCTGATTTGGGTCACATTCCAGAACAAATCTGATTGTCTAGACTTTGGTAATATGTATGACCAAATAATATATATTTACGTATATATATATATATATATATATATATATATATGATAGGGTGTTTGTTGATGCCACAGCAAAGGAAGAGGGATGCCGGGCCAAAAAAACCATCCCAATCTCTTAGTCTTTCACCCCCACACTTATAACACAACTGTCAAAAGAGTTTATTCCTGTTTTTCTTGTGTTAAAATTTTGAAATCTCTGCTTACCAAATATCTAGACAGATATATCCAGGGTCATCTAAGTCAGACAATTTCTAAAGCAACAAGGCAATATTCTTCAGATTCCTAACACTTCTACAGCACCACCATCACCAGCCAATTCTTCCTTGTGATTAGAATTAAATCAAAAGCAACAGTTCCCTTGTTACCCTCACTCTCCATTGACAGATGAAACTTTCACTGGGGCTAAATAAGAATTTATCAGATATTTCGTGTGTAGTAGAATGAGATTTCTGAAAGTACCTGGTGGCTGAAACTCTCCCTCTTCACTGAACCAGTTATGCTATAATAGTAAGTTAATTGGAAAGCATTAGAGGTAAAAACAATTCAAGGCTCTCAATCTCTCCCAAGTTTTATCTCTTCTTTTCCACCAGGAAGGAAGCATCAATACAAATCTTAGTCCTGGTTTTGCCACACACTAGCCTATAACCTTAGGTGAGTCTTCTCAACCTCTTTGTATCTCAGTTTTTAAAATCTGTTTCAGAGGTTGCTTTAGACTAAAGTGTGGTAAAATATCATAAAATAATTTACAAATAAGAGACTCTAGGGACTTCCCTGGTGGCACTGTGGATATGAATCCGCCTGCCGATACAGGGGACACGGGTTTGATCCCTGGTCCGGGAAGATCCCACATGCCGTGGAGAAACTAAGCCCGTGTGCCACAACTACTGAGCCTGAGCTCCAGAGCCCGTGAGCCACGACTACTGAGCCCATGCACCACAGCTACTGAAGCCCGCACACCTAGAGCCTGTGCTCCACAACAAGAGAAGCCACTGCAAGGAGAAGCCCGTGCACCGCAACGAAGAGTAGGCCCTGCTGGTCACAACTAGAGAAAGCCCGCGCACAGCAACGAAGACCCAACTCCACCAATAATAAAAATAATTAAAATAAAATTAATAGACTCTAAGATCCTGGTTGTACTTATTAGAATACTTTTGGTTGCAAGTGACAGAAACCCAAATCAAGCAAATTTGGACAATAAATTCAGGCAATTTATTGGCTCACAAAACCAAGGGAAGGACAGGGAGATAGTTAGACTTCAAGGACAACTGGAATTAGGGACTTGAGTATTTATAGGACAATCTCATTCTGTCTCTATACTTCTTCCAAACTTAGGGGAATATGGCAACCTCACAGCTCACAATGTTCACCATCAAAGGGAAACTGAGACTCTTAATTCAATTTAATAAGCTCCTACTATGTAAACAACGCTATTTGAAATGCTAGGTATACATCAGAGAACAAAACAGTTTCTGCTCCTCATGGAACTTCTAGTCCAGGGGCCCCAAATTTAACATTCTGAGGAAGAGCTCTGATTGGCTCTGAGTGATGGGCTCACTCCTGGGCCAATCAGTGTTGGTCAGGTGGAGCTTGATAAAAGGAAGGGCCCTATCTCTAGAAGTTAGGATTCAAAAGGTGGATCCTGGGAATTTGCATTTTCAATATGCCTTAGCAACTGATTCTGATTTAGGTGGTTCTTTTTTTAATTAATTAATTTATTTATTTTATTTTTGGCAGTGTTGGGTCTTCGTTTCTGTGCGAGGGCTTTCTCTAGTTGCGGCAAGCAGGGGCCACTCTTCATCGCGATGCGTGGGCCTCTCACTATCGCGGCCTCTCTTGTTGCGGAGCACAGGCTCCAGACGCGCAGGCTCAGTAGTTGTGGCTCATGGGCCTAGTTGCTCCGCGGCATGTGGGATCTTCCCAGACCAGGGCTCGAACTCGTGTTCCCTGCATTGGCAGGCAGTTTCTCAACCACTGTGCCACCAGGGAAGCCCCTCTTTTTTTTAAATTTATTTTTTATTGAATTATAGTTGATTTACAATGTTGTGTTAATTTCTGATGCACAGCAAAGTGACTCAGATATCCAAATACACACAATCTTTTTTAATATTCTTTTCCATTATGGTTTATCCCAGGATATTGAATATAGTCCCCTGGGCTATACAGAAGGACCTTGTTGTTTATCCACTCTATATGTAATAGTTTGCATCTACTAACTCCAAACTCCCAGTCCATCCTTTCCCCACCACCCTCCCCCTTGGTAACCACAAGTCTGTTCTCTATGTCTGTGACTCTGTTTATGTTTTGTAAATAAGTTGATTTGTATCATCTTTTTTAGATTCCACATATAAGTGATACTATAGGGTATTTGTCTTTCTCTGTCTGACTTACTTCACTTAGTATGATAATCTCTAGTTGCATCCATATTGCTGCAAATGGCATTATTTCATTCTTTTTTATGGCTGTGTAGTATTCCATTGTATATATGTACCACATCTTCTTTATCCATTCGTCTGTCGATGGACATTTAGGTTGTTCCATGTCTTGGCTATTGTGAATAGTGCTGCTATGAACATAGGGGTGCATGTATCTTTTTGAATTATAATTTTGTCTAGATATATGCCCAGGAGTGGGATTGCTGGATCATATGGTAGCTCTAGTTTTAGTTTTCTGAGGAACCTCCATACTGTTTTCTGCAGTGGCTGCACTAACTTACATATCCACCAACAGTGTAGGAGGGTTCGCTTTTCTCCACACCCTCTCCAGCATTTGTTATTTGTGGACTTTTTAATAATGGCCATTCTGATCGGTGTGAAGTGGTACCTCATTGTAGTTTTGATTTGCATTTCTTTAATAATTGGCAACGTTGAGCATCTTTTCATGTGCCTATTGGCCATCTATATGTCTTCTTTAGAGAAATGTCTATTTAGGTCTCCTGCCCATTTTTCAATTGGGTTGTTTGTTTTTTTTGTTGTTGTTGAGTTTTATGAGCTGTTTGTATATTTTGGAAGTTAAGCCCTTGTCGGTCGCATCATTTGCCAATATTTTCTCCCATTCCGTAGGTTGTCTTTTCGTATTTTTTATGGTTTCCTTTGCTGTGCAAAAGCTTGTAGGTTTTATTAGGTCCCATTTGTTTATTTTTGTTTTTATTTCTGTTGCCTTGGGAGACTGACGTAAGAAAACATTGGTATGATTTATGTCAGAGAATGTTTTGCCTATGTTCTCTTCTAGGAGTTTTACGGTGTCTTGTCTTATATTTAAGTCTTTAAGTCATTTTGAGTTTATTTTTGTGCATGGTGTGAGTGGGTTCTAACTTCACTGATTTACAGGCAGCTGTCCAACTTTCCCAGCACCACTTGCTGAAGAGACTGTCTTTTTCCTGTTTTATATTCTTGCCTCCTTTGTTGAAGATTAATTGACCATAGGTGTGCGGGTTTACTTCTGAGCTCTCTATTCTGTTCCATTGATCCATATGTCTGTTTTTGTGCCAATACCACACTGCTTTGATTACTGTAGCTTTGTAGTATTGTGTGAAGTCTGAAAGGGTTATGCCTCCTGCTTTGTTCTGTTTCCTCAGGATTGCTTTGGCAATTCTTGGTCTTTTCTGGTTCCATATGAATTTTAGGATTATTTGTTCTAGTTCTGTGAAAAAGGTCATGGGTAATTTGATAGGGATCACATTAAATCTGTAGATTGCTTTGGGTAGTATGGCCATTTTAACAATATTAATTCTTCCATGCCAAGAGCATGGGATATCCTTGAAAGAAATTGAGAAACACTTTTGTCTGCACAGAGGCACCATCATTTTTGGCCTTGGCTTAGAATTTCATACCTCTATCCACATGCCCTAATGCTAGGAAATATGTTCTCCTCCAGCAACACTTTCTGGTACTTTGGCAATAAGGACCAACCATGACAATGAATGAAGAACTACAGAATTAAAATAACAACAGCCACATTGAAACAATTGTGGACTTTTGTAAAGAGCTGGCATGAGGCAGCAACTCAGCCATGGGGAAGCCCATGGAAAAATGACTTTTCTTTATTACGTGTGCCAAAGTGATGAAAAATACTTCAGGTTTTCGGAATTTCTGCAACAGCTTTTTTTTTCCAGGCTACATGTTTAGCCAAGCCTAATTCGCATGGAAATTGGTTGAAGGTGGAGATCAATTTTCTCTCTAATAAGACGACTTCTGAAATTTAAGGTACAACTGCTTGATGGAAGGAACATTCCAAGGCATTATAGGTAACTGAGTTAAAGCAAACAGACTTAGGAAGGGCCGCTTCCCTTGTTCTGGGGACTGTCGTTTCTGGGAGGTGACAAGAAGGGGTGTTTTGCAGGGCAGGCAGGTTGCTGAGCTCATTTGCCTGCTGAGAGGATTTTGCTTGTGAGTGTCCCAAATGGACTTAGCTGAAGGGTGTTAGGGAAAAGGCATTGGGTAGGACTGGATTGGATGGCAAAAGGGACTTGATGAAACCTTTTATCCCCTCTTTCATTTCTAATTACGGCTTTTTGAAAAATTTGTGTCAGATTATATTTGAGTAATTTTAGCAGGAATTAATCATAAAATGGTCCAAAAGACAGATTCTGTAGTGGTGTAATTATTTTCACCATTTCTTACTTTAAATCCCTTTTGATGATGAATTCATTTTAAAGAAAAATTCACTTGGTTATTTTTAAGTCATAAGACTTTTAAAAATATATGTTCTGCCTGCCTAGAAAAAGAATCCTTTAATAACATATGGTTTAAGTTTTCTTGGACTATTCTTAATGTACATGTCTATAAAATGTATGTGTATCCCATCTGGTTTGAAAAAACACAAACAGCATTATTGAGCACGTATTCTGTATGGGTGGTCTGTGATGTATTGTCGGGGGTAGGGAGGGAAGAGATAAAGGGACACAGGGAATAAAGCATTTCACATTCTCAAGGACCCAGAGAGAAGTACAGATATATAAATAATATAAATGACTAATTGACAAAGGCAGAATAAAATATAAGCTAAAGAGTGCTGAGTGTATTAAACTCTGTGTGTGTGTTTTTATATAGGAATAGAGCGTAAAAAAACTGCCTTAGGTCATGATTCTCAGAAGCAGACCGTGAGAAGGGGATTTGCGTGCAAGTGATTTATTAAGGACCTGTTCCCATGGCAGAGTGGGGGATGAAGAAGGAGAGCTGGGGGAAGGCTCCAATAATGGGAGTGGGAGAAGTATAAAGGGAAAAGAGAGAAAGCCAAGTAAGGGTTCCATTTTAGGCCAAATTTCATAGAGGGTAGCTTCAACCTGTTTTCATGAACGAACTCTGGAGTGTAAGTTACACTTCAGAATCATGCCAACTTGGTTGTTTTCATACTTCCACATCCACAATCATTGCAAAGCAGTTCCAGTAGCCTGAGGGGAGTCTCCTTCCAGAAGAAGATCTGCAGGTATTGGCCTGGCTGTTGAAAGCACACCAAAGTTGAGTCAGGGACACACAAAAACCCATAAAAAGGGATCATTGTGCCTTCTACAGGAAGTGTGGAATGTTTTGCCTAACTGTAAAATATACATCATCTCCTATTGTAAGACATTATGATATGATGATACTATACTTAATCCTGCTAAGGGGTGATACGTTCATATTGTTATGCCCTTCTGTAGGCAATTAAAACATATAATGCTCTAGAGTAGATATTTAAAATGACATACTGTTGAATGAATGAGTGAATGAATCAATGGACAAGGAGCAGATAAAAATCCAATTCTCATAACATAAAATTTTCCTTGGAAAATTTTCAGGCTTCCTTTGAAGCCCTGTACATGAAATAAGAGACTATTGATTGTTCAAGACTTAAAGAATGCAATATTTAAAATTTTTCCTTTAAGCAATAAATACCTCATAAAAAATACATCTCACAACCCTATCATTTTCAAAACCAGATGCTTTCTAGTGGTTTTCTATTCTGCCTGAATAGAACCTCTGCCATGCACTTGGCAAATCTCCATGAGGGAAGATGGTTCTATCTTTTAATTATTGATTCATTATGTACGTATTTGTGGAGGGCCTGTTAACGCAAGTTCGTGTGCCCAACGCACAGTGAAGCCAAACAAACTGAAACATCAGAGTTTGGAGCAGAGAAGGGTTTATTGCAGGGCCATGCAAGGAGCCGGAGCCGGGCAGCTCCTGCCCTAAAAGCCTCGAAATCCCCTAAGGGTTTCCGCAAAGCACTTTTAAAAGCCAGGTGAGGGAGGGGAGGGTCGCAGGGTATGTGATCAGCTTGCGCACTATTCTCTGATTGGCTGATGGTGCGGTAACAGGGTGGTGTCACAGGGGTTAACATTACCAGTCCTCAGGCTCCAGGAGGCCTGGGCCCATGTGCTCATGGTCATCAAGTAGTTAACCTCTTCCATTTGGTGGGGGGGTTTTCACATCTGCAAAACAACTCAGGAAATGTGCATCAAATACTATTATCTGGGTACTTCAGAGAGGAGCTAAAGCAGAGGATATGGGGGAAGGCCTCTCCCGGGAAGGCCCCCATGGGGTCCTGCTCGGTTACAGGCCTAGGAACCCTAGGAGTTCAAGGACATCTGGTCCCTCCCCTGAAGGAGCACACAGAGTAGGAGGAGCTACAGCCTCACTGCAGATGAATTATAATCACAGAAGGCCACACACACAGGAAGGTCTCTTTACTAGAGGTGTTAGGGGCATGCTACACAGGATGTCTGTGTTGGTATTTGTATGCTAAGTGTGCATATACCAGGAGAGGAAGGAGGGAAGTGGACATTCTAGTCAGGGATATTGGCCATGTGAAGGCAGGAATAACAGTAATATCTAGCTAACATTTATTGAGGGCTTCCTCTGTGCCTAGCACTGTAAATCAACAAGGTGAAAGACTTTGGGGTCCAGCAGGAATGTAACTGAGGAGGTAGAATCTGATTGCGAAAAGTCTTGTGTGATGAGGTTCATAAATGTTGTCAGAGTAATTAAATCATTGATTTCCTGTTGTCACTGAACGCAAGTCCATGTGCCCGACGCACAGTGAGGCCAAACAAACTGAAACATTGGAGTTTGGAGCAGAGAAAGGTTTATGGCAGGGCCACACAAGGAGAGGGGTGGCTCGTGCTCAAAAACCTCTGAACTCCCCGACGGTTTGGAGGTAGAAATTTTTATAGGCAAAATTTGGGGTGAGGGCTGCAGGGCGTGTGACTTTCTTCTGATTGTGGGGTAACAGGGCGGTGCTCCAGGAATC
The DNA here is from genome assembly GCF_965194805.1 of Balaenoptera borealis. Classification (NCBI taxonomy): domain Eukaryota; kingdom Metazoa; phylum Chordata; class Mammalia; order Artiodactyla; family Balaenopteridae; genus Balaenoptera; species Balaenoptera borealis. The sequence continues at coordinate 33,619,737 of NC_138881.1, read as the reverse complement.
TTGTGCTCAGCTTGAAGTTACCGTCCTCCGCCTGGGTGGGAGCCTTAGTTCCAGCAGAAGAACTCAAAGATATTATGTATTGATACATTCCTTCAGCAGGAACCAGGATCCTGCTTTAATGGCTGCACTATTGTTTTCTTGATTGCTCTTCCTTTGTTTCTGCATTCCTTTACTTCCCTGATTAGCAACTGTTTGAATCTGCCCTTTGGGACTCAGGGAAGGCCTAGGAGGCTGAAGCCTTTTTCCTATAAATGAGAAATGGGGGACACAGAAAGGATTAGGACCCAGGAGGGCCCCACATGGTCCTGCTCGGTTTCACTGGCTTAATAAGGAACTCCTAACAAGGAACAGAAAATCCTTTACTTTGGGAAGTCATTACAATCATGCATCTACCCATGGACACAAAAGACTATCCACTCACATGACCCTAAAATCAGAAAATATTAAACATAAACGCCAGGGATTACGCATCTCAAACACAGCCAAACTACTGAGTAGAACATGGGTTACATTCATGACCGTGCCCTTATTAATCTCAGTCACTAATCTGAGGACTCTAGAACACCTCTTTCAACCTTTAACACGCATGTAAATAATCTAAGGCTCTTCTTAAAATGCAGATTCTGATTTAGTAGGTTTGGGTTGGGGTCAAATATTCTGTACTTCTAATAAGTTCTTAGGGCTTCCCTGGTGGCGCAGTGGTTAAGAATCCGCCTGCCAATGCAGGGGACATGGGTTCGAGCCCTGGTCCAGGAAGATCCCACATGCCGCAGAGCAACTAAGCCTGTGCTCTAGAGCCCACTAGCCACAACTACTGAAGCCCGTGCTCCTCAACAAGAGAAGCCACCGCAATGAGAAGCCCGCGCACCACAACAAAGAGTAGCCCCCGCTCGATGCAACTAGAGAAAGCCCGCGCACAGCAACGAAGACCCAAGGCAGCCAAAAATAAAAAATAAATTTATTAAAAAAAAAAAAGTTCTTAGGTAATGCCAATGCTTCTGGTCCATGGACTATACTTTGAGTAATAAGGCCAGTTGACTAATTCTCAGCAGTGGCTGTACGTTGGAATTACTTGGAAAGCTCTTCAAACTACTAGTGCCTGGATTCCACCCACATAAATTCTGATTTAATGTGTCAGGGGTGTGGCCTGAGCATTAGAATTTTTTTAGAATTCCCAAGGTGGTTCCAATAAGCAGCACAAACTGAGAGCCACCACAGTTAGTTATAAATGCACAGACAAATGACTAAGGGGAATTTCTGGCATGTAGAGAAAGTACCATTCAGAGGAGAAAAAAATTTGTTAAGAGATGATTTTGGAAAATGGAAGAACCATTGCTTCTGATTGGAATAGAACACTTAACATATTTGAACAAAAATTACCAAGACATGCAAATGAAGTTTCATATTGCAATAGTCAATCATTCAGGCTTTCTATTAATAACTCAGCAATTAGGATTGAAAGTATGTCCTTTAAGTACTTACATACATTATAATACTGAATTCTCAGTAAAAATATTTTTCCATTTAGAAAAGCAATATGTGCTCATGGTAGGAAATTTGAAAAATATAACCCATAACCCAACACCTAGGGAAATATAACATTTTCATATATTCCTTTCATAAATTTTATGCATTTACACAGGTGTCTTGATTTTTTTAAACTGTGAAAGTGCTGTATTTAATATTAAAAGTACCTTAAAATATAATTTTAATGGCTACATTCATAGACTGTTGTTTATCTAGTATTTAATTATTTTTTGTAAGTCAGTATGGGACATAATATCCTTTCCCCTTATTTGGCAGAGTGGTTCATCATAGTATATATCACAGCAGAACTTAAATAACTAAATTAAATGTTTTACTAGACTGCCATACTCTCTCATTTCTATTTTATTTATTTTTTCACACTCTCATTTCTAAAAGCAAAGACCTATAGTGAAGTCTCAATGTGAAAATTATATAACTCTATAAATGGCAGCACAACTAAGCTATGATACAGGAATACTTTTTGTTATTGTTAATGGGTTGGATTTTACTTTCCCTTTGGACAAATGGGGCTTAGCAGACAGCAATTTCTTATCTTGCTTGGTTATTCATACATCTAGTTGCTAATTTGGATGTTGGGACTGCTGCCAAAAGATACGTAGAAATTGCTCAAGACCGGGCAGATACTTAAAATAGCTCAAGCCAACCGATGGAAATAGCCTTGGCAGAGAAGGTGCAATCAGCTTTGCTCTGAGTTGTCTGAAGGAGGAATCGTCATCTTATTGTAGCAATGATTGAACAGTAATTCTCATTGTTTAGTTTCATAGGGTGCTAGTGATGGCTTTTTACAATTTACTCAGGCTAGAACTTGGTGACTTTACCACTTAATTAAAATTCCCTGAATACTTCATGTACATAAAGTAATCAGTGGTGAGATTTTGAAAATGGTATTATAATCATTCTGTTACTATTATTTTTAGTTGGATGATATTAAAACCAAATCCTTATTGGACACTATGTATCCTCCCACTCTAGAGGTTACCACAATCCTAAATTTGCTATTTTTTATTTTTATTCATATCTTTGTATACTTTATGCCCTATATATAATTTATATATGTATATATACATGTTGATAAACTGTACACAGATGGTATCATTTTGTACATACCCTCTGTACCTTACTTTTTTGATCAACATAGGTTTTTGAGATCTATCTCTATTGATACATGTAGTTCTAGTTCATTGATTTTCATTGCCGTATGCTATTGATATTTCACTGTATGACCATGCTATACCATAATATAGTTATCCATTTTACACTGATGAATATTAGAGCTGTTTCACTCTTTTTCCTACTAAAATAATGCTGTAAATGTCTAATCATTTCTATGTGTGAGAGTTTCTTTAGGGACTATACATAGGATTGGAATTGCTGGGTCATAAGATAAGCATGTCATATATTTTACTAGATAATGCCGAATTTTAAACAAAATGGTTGAGGCAACTTATAATCTTTACAAGCAATAACTGAGAGGTTGCAGTGGTTTACATCCTCATCAACCCATGGTATTATCAGACTTTTTAATTTTTGTCAATATGATGGGTATAAAATGGTATCTCATGATCTCCCACATTATTGCATCATTACTCTATTCATTGGTCAATGAGTTTTCCTAGTCTATGAATTGCTTGTTCACATCTTTTGTCCACTTTTGATTGGGCTGTCTTTCTTATATTTATTTATCGTAGCTTTTTATATATTCTGATAACTAATCCTGTCAGTTATATGTAATTATAAAAATCTTCTCACAATCTGTGTCTTGTCTGGTCATTGTTTTGTGGTATCTTTCAATGCATAGATGTTTTTAATTTTAATATAGTTAAACTTTTCCAACTTATCAATCTTTTCCATTATGGTTGATACTTTTAATGTCTGTTTAAGAACCCCTTCCCTCAAATCATAAAAAAATTATTCTAGTTTCCTTCTAAAAATTTTCAAGTTTTACTTTTTACATTTAAATACCACAATCTACCAAAATTGTTTTTGGCGTATGCCATGGGGTATGGATTCAATTTTTTTATCTGTTGTTAACCTATTGCCCCATATCATTTATTAAGCCATTTATCCTTTCCCTACTGAATTGTAATACTACTTCTATCATATGTAAGGTTTCTATATACACACAGGTCTGTTTCTGAACTCTTTCTGCTCAGTTCCATTTGTCTATCTATCTCTGAACCAATGCCACTGTGTATTAGATACTATAGCTTTCTAATAAGCCTTGATATCTGACAAAGCAAGACCTTCTCTCTAGCTCTTTTCAAAATAATCCTGGCTATTCTTGGTCCTTTGTTCTTCCATGTTAATTTAAAAATCAGCTTCTAAAGTCCCAAGAAAATGTGGTTGAAATTCTCATTGGAATTGCATAGAATTTATTCATTAATATGTGGACTGGATATCTTTAAAATATTGAGTGTTCTTATCCATTGATATGATTTATCTCTACATTTACTTAGACCTTTATCATCTTTGAATAGTTTTTAAATTTTTGGCATAGAAGTTTTACTCAACTTCTGTTAGATTTATCCCTCCCGAGGAACTTTATATTTTAATTGTAATATTGATAGTCCTTCTTGGAAATTACCTTTTCTAACTCTTTATTGCTGGTGTGTAAGAATGCAGTTGATTTTTGTGTATTGCCCATACATCCAGAAACCTTGCTGAACTCTCTTTTATTCATTCTAATAATATATCAGATCAATAACATTTTTAAAGTGTGAATAAATTTTAATAATTTTTCTGAATACTAAATATAGTACATGGTCATTCTTTAAAAAATCTGAAAGCACCCGAAGGAAATCCTTGTAAACATTTTGCCTTATTTAGTTTATTTCATTTTGGTTGTCTTCTTACCTTTCTTTCTTCCTTCCTTTAAAAAAAAAAAACTTTTGCTATAAAAAATTTCCAACATAAATAAAACTAAACAGAAAAGTATAATGAACCTTCATGTTTTAATCTTCCAGTATCCACAGTTGCCAACTCATGGTTAATATTTACAGTGCATTACCCCCTACCTACTCCTTTCTCTCCTTCCCAGATTATTTGAAACAAATCTCAAACATTATATAATTACATCTGTAAATACTTTACGATGTATCTCTGAAACAGTGGTTCTCAATTTGTGGTCCCCATATCAGCAGCTTCAGCATCATCTGGGAACTAGTCATAAATGCAAATTCTCAGGCTCTCCCAAAGATCCACCGAACCAAAAACTCTGGGGATGGGGCCTCAGCCATCTGTTTTTTAATTCACCTCCTGTTTTTTAATTAATCTTGCTGATGCACATTCAAGTTTGAGAACCCCTCTACTAAAACATAAGAACACTTAGGAAAAATAATCTCAATATCATTGACATGATTAAATAACAATTCTTTCATATCATCAGTCAGTGTTCAAATTTCTCTAAAGGTTTGTTTTGCTTAATTTGAATTTTTGGCAATACATCATATGTGGGTTGTATACTTCCATCATGAGGCTCATAATATTTTCTTGCTTTTTGTGTAGTTAGCAGACACTGATGATCACATTCCAGATCCATTATTTCACTAGAGTCACAAAATGGTAATATTCTAACTCTATCATTTCTTCATTTCTTGCTGGGATACTTCTAAAACAGAAAATTTCTTTCATCAGCTGTTTGGTTACTTTGCCATACAGTGTGTATAGGAGAGGCTATTTTCCAGCTTTCAAAACTTTCCAGCTTTCTTTTACTATAGAAAATTTCCAACATATATAAAAGTAAAAAAAAAAATTTGTTTTCCTTACATAATTTTAAGCATATTTGATGTGCTTTAATTATTGTTGTTTTTCTTATTGATATCGTCTTTCTTATAATTGAGTTTTTATTTATAGCAAAGCTCTGTTTGCACAGAGTATAAAAAGTCAAATCACTTCCGCATTTCCCCTTCCAGTGGCAACAGTTTTCAATTATTTTAGCTTATTAGTTTGATATCTTTAAATAACTTGCTTCCCCCTTTCTTGTTTTCAGTTTTCAGCCTTATCTATTGACTTCCCATTGCTAATGACGAGGATTAGCTCCCTTTCACTTCCAGCCCCGTCCCCCCCGCCCCATGCACTGGTCATCTGAGATCTTCATCTAGTTATAGCATAATTATGGTGGTTCAGTATTGTATTTTCATTGACTATGTAAATTCTCTTCACAGCTGAGCCCCATACAATACTATGGTTATTTTTCTATTTTTGCACAACTTTTTCTTTTATCTGGAATTGATGATCACCAATGTTTATTTGCTTGTTTAGTTTTCTACATTCGTATTACCAATTCAACCCCCCAGCTCTCCATTAGTTGTCTAAATATCCTCTTAACAATTTTGATACATCAGGTATTCTCTCCATTTCAACGTCTTGAATAGTAAAGCTAAAGTCTTCTGACCACCTCCAACCTGGACTGCTGGGTCGCTACTCCTGGGCACAGCTGCCGTGCTGTGATCTCTCCTCACCCTTCAGCCTGTGAATTTCTGTGGCTTTTTTTTTTTTTAATTATTTATTTTTGGCTGTGTTGGGTCTTCGTTTCTGTGCGAGGGCTTTCTCCAGTTGTGGCAAGCGGGGGCCACTCTTCATCGCGGTGCGCGGGCCTCTCACTATCGCGGCCTCTCTTGTTTCGGAGCACAGGCTCCAGACGCGCAGGCTCAGTAGTTGTGGCTCACGGGCCCAGTTGCTCCGCGGCATGTGGGATCTTCCCAGACCAGGGCTCGAACCCGTGTCCCCTGCATTGGCAGGCAGATTCCCAACCACTGCACCACCAGGGAAGCCCTGTGGCTTCTTTAGTTGCATCCACAGTTGCCTGGCTTCCTTACCTCCCTTTTCCTTTATTTATTCCTTCATTTTGATGAAGCTCATCCTCTAGTAGGTTCCTGGGAAGGGGCTTTAAAGAAGCAAATTTGGGGGGACTTTACTTGTTCAAAAATATTTTCATTGCCCTCTGAAACTTCATTGGTAATTAAATAGAATTCTAGCTTGAGAGTCATTTTCCTTCAGAGTCTTGAAGACATTTCCCCATTGCTTTCTTAGCTACTGTGCTGTTGTTGAGAGGACTGAAGTCATTCTAATCTTTGGCCTTTTGAATAGAAACAGTTTATTCCTCTCTCTGGAAGCAAGTAGGATCGTTTCTTTTTTCCCTAGGGTTCTGAAAATTCGTGATGATATGTCTTGGTGTAGGTCTATTTTTGTAAATTTTGCTGGGTGCTTAATAGGCCCTTTAAAACCTTTGGTCCTTCAGTTGTGGGGCATTTTATTACTAGTTCTTTAATAATTTCTTTCTCTCCATTTTCTTTGTTCTGTTTTTCTGTAATTCTTATTAATTGGCTGTTGGACCATCTGGATTGGTCCTTTAATTTTCTTATCTTTTCCATACTATCTCTTTGTCTTCTTGCTTTACTTTATGGAAGATTCCTTCAACTTTATACGCCAAACATTTTATTTCTCTATCATAATTTTCATCTCTATAATACCTGCTTTTTTTTTTTTTTTTTTGAGTCTCTGAATGTTCCTTTACTAGCACCCGCTTCTTATTTCATGGATGCAATATTCTCTTTTCTCTTTAGGGATATTAACGGAATTCTCTTCTTTAAAGTTTTCTTCTCCCTGCAATTTCAGTTCCCCCACCACACTCCTTTTTCTGTTTGTAGGTTTCATTTTGTTCTGTTTGGCTTCAGTCTTTCAGGTTAGAGGCTCTCCTTAGAAGGTTGCTCTCTTCAGTTCATACTTGAGAATGAAGTACTTAAAAGCTGACTGGAAGCTCTATGGGAGTAGGTGGGTCTCGTTGAACGTGGGTGACATGGTAGCGTGGTGACATGACTGGCATATTCCCTTGGGGGACATTTGATGTCTACATCCACAAAGAAGTATTATCCGGTAACCTGCCTGGGAGGCACAAGTCTGGCTGCCATTGCTACCGGGTCTGAGTGGAAGAAGAGGGCTGAGAGAAGTAGCATATCAAATTCAGTGTATACTTTCTGACTTAATCCCCTGTTTTTCATACGGTACTCCTGAGTTCAACTGTAGCTGGTGTTCTCCAGGCCAGAAGTCTCCTATCCTCTCCAAAGACCAACCCCCAGTCACTGCCAGAGTATAGGCAGCGCAATCAAATGCTGCACATAGTGAAGTAGGGGATCTGGAATCTAAAGTCTTCATAATAAGAATTTCACCCAATCCTCCTGCTTTTAGGCCCACCCTCACCCTCAGTCTCAAGCTTTTCAAGGTGCTGGCTGGGTATATCAGATCGGTTCTCAGCTTTCCCTCCTGCCAGTTTAGGATTCAGATTTCCCAGGTTTTCCAAATCATTTACTGCTTTCCAGTTTCCAAATTTTGTTCGGAAACTGTTGTCTTATCTTCTATTGTACTTATCCTTTCAGGTTTCCATCTTTAAAGAATTCCATTTCCTGTTGTTTCGGTGGAGCTTTGGGAAGGAACAAAGGAAGGTCCTAGATTAACAGCTTCAAAGTTCCTTCTGAAGTAGGACCTCTTTGTTCTCCTAAGGGGAGAGTGCAGTCCTTGATCTTCAAGAAATAAAATCATATCCCCATTTTACAGATAGAACATTTTGGGGACAGAGAAGTCAGGTCATTTTTCCAAGATGACAGCATTGGGGGTGAGGCAGTGGCTCAGTGCATTTGTGTTGAAGGAAGAAACAGTGCTGTAACACTATGCAGTTGTCACATTCCTGACATGTTACTGTATCCTGCCTGCTCAGTGCTTTGCAGTTGACCTCTACCAATGTCGCCGCCAAGCAGTATAAAGCCAGCGTTAGTTGCTGAATACTAAATGACCAGGCTAAACATTCACACGTTGCTCTCTTCTGCAAAAAATGGAAGTAACGTGACCTAGTATTTTTCATGATGGACTGTAATTAACTAACCAAGCTGAACAAGCCTTGAAATTCATCTGAGAGAAGACTACCATTGCCAGCTTTCTGAAACTGAAAGCATGACAAATCTGTGAGTTAGGTCTTTTAGAGACAGGAAAAAAAAGCTGAGGCCATCTAAAATTGAATTTAGTACCTAAAAGTAGGTCTCAAAATGAAAATGATGCTTTACCCTTTACAAGCAGAGTTTTCTGGATCCTTATGCCTCCTGAAGCGATTTACTGCATGGATTTCTCTTAGGTCAGCAAGATGGTTACTCCAGGTTTAAGCCAAGAACATTTCGCAATCAGTTTTTGCTCAGATTCATTACTTTTACAGCTGGCTGTCAGGCTTATATTGCATCAGTAGGAGTCAGACTAATATTGCCAGCAGATAATGTCATAATCTGTTGATGAGACTATTCATTTTTTTTTGTCATTTCTTTATTTACTTAGGATACCAACTGTATCTTCTCTATTAAAATGTGTCAAATGTGCTGACGCTCTATATACCTCAGTTATGTTCTCTTGAGTCTATGGATGAAATGAACCTATACCAAAATCCTGGGGAAGAATGCCTCTGAATTAATTATACTGCCTGTGAGTGCACTTCTATTTAAATATGCATTAAATTGCATTTGCAGACCATTTATATTGAAGCCGGTCATTGTTGCCGGTTTGTGGCTTTGCTTTCAGGAAGAAGGCTGCTATACTTAAAGGAATCAATAAAGAATAAATATACTCGAAAAAGAGTTCGTGACGTGGTGTTGTTAGAGAGAAGTTGTGGAAAGAGGAATCCTGCAAAGTGTGAGGACAAGAACTCATCCTAGAGATTATTTAGAACAGCTCTTTCATTTTATAGAAAACTGAGTCTCAGAACGATTTAGTGACTTTCTACCAAAATGCTCGGTTATTTGTTGGTGGAGCTCAGAGTAATGAATTCTCAGGCTCCTCAGGCCCATTCTCTTTCCACTTTACTGTGGCATCAAGGTATTTAAAAAACCTTTCTCTATGTTATTTATTTTTAATAAAACAATATTCATAAAGTTGGCCTTTAAAATTTTGTATTGAGAAGTAACTTGAAACTTACAGAAGAATCGCATGTATCATACACATAACTCCCTAACTTTACCTTTTATCTAGATATGTCAGTTGTTAACATTTTTCCACATTGTATGTGTGTGTGTACACACACGTACTTAATTATTTCAAGTTGAAGAGGCAGTTGGGTGTAGCTAATATCACCTAAAAACAAGCAGTTCTCTTACAAAACCATAGTATAAGTATCAAATTCAGGAAATCTAACTTTGATACAATGCTATTTTTTATATAGAGTCCACATTCAATTTTCATCAATTGTCCCGACGATGCCTTCCTGGCAATTCTCCTTTTTCCCCCTAGATCTAATCCAGGTTTATGTATATTGCATTTAACTGTCCTGTCTCTCTAATCTCCTTTAATATGGACTAGCTCTTGGCCTCTGTCTTTCATGACACAGATATGCTTAGAGAATCTAGGCCGGCTGTTGTGGAGGAGTCTCTCAGTTTGGGTTTGTCTGATGTTTCCGCATGATTAGATTTGGTTTATGTACTCTTCTAGCAGAAACGCTACATAAGTAGCTATGTGTCCTTCTTCGAGCGTCACATCAGGAGGCACACGATGTTGGTTTATCGGCTGTTGGTAATAACATCTTTGACACTTGGTTAAGTGGGGTCTTCCAGTTTTCTTTTTCTTTTTTTTTTTTTTATAAATTTATTTTTTTTATTTTTGGCTGTGTTGGGTCTTCGTTGCTGCGCATGGGCTTTTCTCTAGTTGCGGCGACTGGGAGCTACTCTTCATTGCGGTGCGCGGGCTTCTCATTGCGGTGGCTTCTCTTGTTGTGGAGCACGGGCTCTAGGCGTGCGGGCTTCAGTAGTTGTGGCACTCGGGCTCAGTAGTTGTGACTCGTGGGCTCTAGAGTGCAGGCTCAGTAGTTGTGGCCCACGGGCTTAGTTGCTTCGCCGTATGTGGGATCTTCCCGGACCAGGGCTCGAACCCATGTCCCCTGCATTGGCAGGCGGATTCTTAACCACTGCGCCACCAGGGAAGCCCCTTCCAGTTTTCTTAGCAGGATATTTTCAGCACAGCATGAGGATCAAGAAAGTTTGCACAGCAGGAGGTACCTAAAATCCCTCTGTGACCTGGACTAGATAAAAACTTGGCAAGAGCTAGGGTTAAGTATGGTTCCTTGTAGTGCTGGCCAGTGTGATTTAGCCCTGCAGCCGAGGGACCTCACCAAAGATCTCAACTTGTATAGTTTCTCCAGGCCTCCTTCTGCCAAACCCTGCAGTCTGCAGCACTAACATGGCAACCCCTGACGGGGCCTGCCGAGTCTTTTTCCTAGGAAGCCACACTACATAGATGTCTCTTTAGAGGAAGGGAACTCGCAAAGCATTATCTCAAAATCCCAAAATACACGAGCTGGGTGAAACCATATGGTCTGCATCACCTGAGCCCTTTATTGACTGGTTGTAGAGATGTTTGGTTAACAAGGCTGACTTTATCTACTTGGGCTTATTTATGAAATGGGCAATGATAATGACCACAAGGAGTGTATTTCCCAAAGCTGTGCCTGTGGTTGCAAGGACCTCCTTTCCCCACTCAATTCCTTCACGCTCTCCTCTGCTGAGGTAATTAGCTGAAGAAAAGGGATCTTCACAAACACAGCTGTGATTGTCTTCCTCTCTGTGATGTAGGTCCTACCTGCTACCCACTCCTATGCCCTGCCCTTCCTCTTACTAAGCTGGAATAACGTTTAAGAAGTTTTGACTTGAATATTTTATCAAGAAATATTCATTCTTGATCAGTGATCCCTGGGCTGTCTAAGAAAGGTGATGTTATATGGGACTGTGGACCTTCAAATCGGATACTCTCCCTTCTTGAGGGGCTGATCAGAAACTAACAGTAATCAAAACAAAATAACCAAGCAGCTCTCTGCAGAAATGTTTCCAGGCCTACCTTCCCAACTTCAAAATGATTTAATAATAAGTTGCTGTTGGGACTGGAGCTTCTCCGACATTTTAGAATGTGATGGTTAAAAAGGACTGTCATTTATGAGGGACCTGCTAGCAACCTCAGTTTCTGCACTGCACATGAGAATAACCTGATCTGAAGAGACATATTTGGAGCGAGCTTGAATTTATTTGGCCTTGCTGTTGAGTCAAAGCTATTTAACCTGCAAGGAACAGAAACGTACTTAAATTAGCAGCAGGCGAACTCACGGACATGGGGCTGAGCCTCATGGGAGCTTGATCTAGAGAGGGGTTCTGTAGTCAAGGCCTTTCTGGAAACAGTCACTATAGGAGTTCCTGGCCCTTCACATGAAAACTCCACAATTTCTGTGATTTGGCTGCACTCCCCATGTCTGCTTCTTCCTGTTTTCTCATCAACTCGCTCATTCTTCTAATTTCCTGAAGAAAGTCTGGTAGGATCGGGGTGGTGTCTTAGTTTGAGTTCTACCCAAAGTATATGCTAAGAAAAGTGTTGGATGCAAGTAGTATATTTTTGGAGTGAAAACAGGAAGCACAGAGAGGGAAGAGCGGTGGAAAGGGAGGAAATTCAATAAAAGAGGTGTTAATAAGTGAGTTATTGCTATGGAGCTCAATTCTCCGAGGGACCCTCTGAGAGACTGAGGATCATGCTGCAGAATCGTCCCTCCAAGAGAGTGAGGAAATTGGGGATGTACCCAGTTCCATCTGTCACCCTGCTAAATATTCATCACCTTTTAAGACCATGCCTTTGATGAGTTTTTTTTTTTAATGAATTCATTACAAAAGAGTAGAAGAAATGCCCTATATGGCCTCCAGGAAATCATTCAAGTATTCCAAATTACAGGTAAGAATTTTTTTTTCTATTCATGCTGGAGTCAAGGGAATAAATAAATCAGCTCTTTGTTTCCCTCTTGAGCCAAAAACCAGTTGAGACGTAAGACACAAGAATCAAACAGATAAGAGAGAAAAATATCAGCTGTGTCACTCTAAGATTGAATTGTACAATGAAACGGAACATATGGCCATAATGAGTCCCCCAGAACCTCCCTTCCTGACAGCATGTCTGAGAATGCAGCCTCCCACTTGCAGGGGGAAATCATTCCTGCGGAACTTACCACAGGGAGTTTGTGAGAGAGGGTGAATCTTTGGGGTGGCGGGGGAGAGAGAGAGACAGACAGACAGACGGACAGAGAAGGGGTAAAGCTATAGAGCCACACTGTATTCGTTGGGTCTTGTGAGAGGCAGACTCTGAGACACAGGAGTGCAAAAGTTTTATTGAGAGGTAAAGTTTTGAAAGATAAAAGAAGGAGAAAGCACAACTGGGCAGGAGAGCCTGGGATCTCAATGCACATTTGACAAAACGTCTGCCAAGCCATTGGGGAGCTCCACAGCAAGCACTGTCTATTCAAGGGGTACCACCTTGGGCTGAAATGCCAGGCCTTGGCACTCCTGCTATGTTCAGTCATTGGTTGCGGCTGCCCAAGAAGAAGAACATGGCTTTCAAAATCTGGAGGCTGTCAACTAACTTCACTTGTTGCAACTCACTGTCAAGATCCTTCTTTTTTATGGTTGAATAATATTCTTTTATATTTAGGTATATATGTATGTGTATATATATATATATATGTATGTATATATGTATGTATATGAGATAAGATATTCTGCAAAGCAACTTGCCTAAAGCCACAGGATGACAACATGGCAGTGCTGGACTATGAAATCATTTCTGCCTGGCTCAAAAGGCTGGGCTTTTAATGCTCTTTCATGCAGACTGTCAGAAATGAAAAACAATTTCCTTTTTCTTTATTAAACTACATATTCCTAGAACGAAATTCTCCAAAGGTTTTGTTACCCCTTATGTGACACTGTAATACAATTGATTATTATAATATTTGTATAATATACCATCAACTTTAGGCGCATGGCTGGCTTAAAGTGGAGGCTAACATGGACATACATATCACCAAAGGAAATTTTAACAGAGAGGAAGTTTGCTACAGTCTACTGTAACCTATTTTCCTAACCTAAGCAAATCTTTATTTTAAACAATTTTAATATGAGCATAATTAACCTGGTTAGCAATGTTTAATAATTACACAGTGTTTGTTTTCACTAGGGTTGTAGCAAATAGAAAATATATGTTTCAAAAAATAGGATGAGGTATAATATTTTCCCTTTTTTAGTAGGATACAATCTGATGTAAAAAGTTAAGTGCTGTGCACTTGGGCAAAAAAGAAGCAGTGAAAGGGCGATAATTAAGAAATCACAGGTTTCCATTTTGTAAGATATTAAATAACAGGAGTGGCTGTTCATTACCTTCCAATTCTTCCATGTACTATCAGTTTCTTCCTCATGATGCAAATATCTGTTGAATAAATTATGCCATAAATATTTGCTTACTTAAAGGCATTGTCTTTATTATGCACAATAAAAGTTCCTTATTTACTCTAATGATAGATTGAAAAGAGAACGATATCCTTAAGTTTTTTTTAAATGGTGAAAGATCAGGAGAGCATGATACGAGTATCAGTGGCCATGCAGTCCACTTCCACCTTGTCTGTGGCTTTTACATCCAGAAAGGAATTTATCCCCCCTCCTGCCACATAACTGACCAACAACAGGCAAGATGGAAAAGCAGGGTACAACTCATTCCAGAAAATGAAAGTATATCTTTATGTTTTCTTTATTAGAGGCTCCGGTACATATGTTGTTATTGCCCTAGTTTCAATAGTTGGGGTCCAAGGTTTCAAGATGTATATTTCATTTTTCATAATATTGCTGAATGTCAGTGTGGAAATAATGCACACAATTAGAAGACACTCAGATCTCACACTTTAGGTAACTCAAGTTATCTGGAGTTTTCTCAGTTATTAAAATGAAGACAATAATACTTTTGGGTTTCTCTATATCATTAACCTCAAAAACACCAAAGATTGTGAATGGGCTTTGAAAACTTTAGGAGGCTACACTAACACAGATATATAAGGCTCTCCTGATTTGTCTCTCCTAAAAACTACAGATTTGAGGGCAGGTTATTTCTTAAAGTCTCATTGATGCTAAAAAAAAAAAATCCAAATAGATCGAACATTGCTCCTGTTTATTTCTATATGACAACTAATACCAATACAGGTAATTACAGCAATGGAAAAAACCCACATAATTTCTCCAAGGAAAGTTTATTTCACTGGAAGTAGCCATCACCAATAAGCAATAGGAAGCTTTTCTAGTGACTCTCATTTTGCAAATACATTTTTTTTTCATCTTAATAGATAAGATTGAGCTTTAATTGAAGGCTATCACACAAGATAAACACCATTAAAGCTTTTTTTTTCTTGGGTTCTTTGTACCTTTTTGGAACTCTCCTTCCTTCCTCTCTCCCTCCTACTCTTCTACAAATATTTGCTGAGTATCATTCTGTGATGCTTGTAATATTAGGGACTTATGTAAAGTGATCATTTAATTCTCACCAAAATTTGAGTTTGTTGATATGGTTTCCAGTTTATAGTTGAGGAAACGTGTTCTGTGAAATGCAAGCTCACGTAAACAAAATGTGGAAAAGCAGATTTTATGGGATGGAATAGTGTAAGGGTGAAAGGTGCTGCACAAAGTCAAAGGCTTGAACGGAGAGCCACAGAAACCAGATAATGCTGAGCCAGAGAGCATAATATTGGCCTCTTTGATGTGTGAATAAATAAGTTTGGCAATTTCCTAGATTTTGAAGGCATTAGTTCCTCATTTGTCTGGAGTATTAGAGTGAATTCTTTAGTAGAAGGCAACTGGCAAATGAGGGTCCTTGTCTAAAAACATAAGATCTTAATAAAACCAATCATAAAATTGGCCTTGAAGGAGAGAGCATTGAAAGAAGATCACAGTGGTCTGAGTGAAGTCCTAACAATAGGGAAGATCATGTACAAAGACATAGAGGTATGAAAAGGACATATTGACTGGAATCTAGAATGTAAGAGTGTGTTTGTGTGGCTGTGTGTGTGTGAGAGAGATGTGTTTATGTGTATAGGTAAGTTTAGATGAGCCTGGAGAATTAACAAGCATGTGAATTTGACCAGATTTGCATTTTATAAAAATATACTTAAGAAGAGAGACTAATTTGGAAGTCATTGCGTAAATAAGATACAGCAGTGATACGGACTTAAGGTTGTGGTGAGAAATTTTAGATTAGAGAGCAATTCTAGGCTTTGGCTTACAAAACTACATAGAAAAGACCTGGTTCTTCAGGCGCACGATGCTCACAGGCAAACTTCATTTGAAGTAGAATATTTGCACATAAACAGATATCCTCTCCTATAAGGATGAAATATATACATATACTTCCATTTATAGATGAATTCCTTCATTAATGGAAGCAGAAGTACACGCTAGGTCTGCACTATGAATTTTTCTAGCTACAAATTTTCCTGTCCCAGACAGTTTTAGCTGTTATTTTGGAAATGTAAAGGAGTTGCTTGATTTCTTAAATTAATGAGTGAATTTTAAATTGCTATTCATGAAATGCAAAGCATATGAATAGATTTGTGAGGATATTTGATGTTGCTGTGTAGTTTTGATCACAGATGTCTATTTTGCAAACTACATTTGCCAGGGACCTGAAGCACCCTGCTGTTCTGTATCTGTGATATAGGATATGGAAATATTCCTTTGTGGTGAATTTTTATGAATAATGTAAAATTTAAAAATTATATTTAGTTGGGAGATATGATAAAATGGCATGACTCAAGTTTTACCTACAATTTAAGTAAGTAGTATTCAATCTGGCTTTGGGGGCTTGATGGAATTGTAAAAGGGGAGATAATAATTTCATTATTAAAGGAGAGTTAACATTGTTTTGACCATAGATTTCAATTTTTGGTTAACAAAATAATTGTCATAATTATTTCATTACAATCTTAATATAAGTGGAGCTATACAATTCTCTTTTTACGCAGCACTATTATTTTGAGATTCCTCCCATGCTGTAGTAACTTAACTAGATCATTTTTTTAAGAGTAATTCTGCTTTTACTTATGGCTTCATTTTCGCCAGTAATTGATATAACAGTGTAATGTTCATAGCACTACAAAAATATGAGAGGACTATATATGAATGTTGGTCTCATAGTTGATAAAATACTGATGAACCTGAAGCAAAATTCAACTTCTTTAATAGATATAGGTATATTCACATTATCTATTTATTCTTGAACTTGATTAGTTTCTGTATTTCAAGGAATATATCTTATTTCATCTATCTTGTCAAAATTATAGTCAAAGTATTCATGTTACTTCTTGTTATCCTTTAGATAGCTGTGGAATCTGTAGAGTGATGTCACCTCTTTCATTGCTGATTTTAGCAGTCTTTTTTTACTAATTAGAGTGGCTTGAGGTTAATATACTTTATTGGTCTTCTTAAAGAATCAGCTTTTACTTTCATTGATTTATCTCTATTTTTTTCTGTCTTCTATTTGATTGAGTTCTCCTCCCAATTTTGTTCTACTGTTGACATCCATTTTGCTCTTGTATGTCTTATAAATTCCATACTACTTAAAAAAAATTACCTTTCCTTAAATACTGCATCACCACTGATTTTAATATATAGGAAATCTTATTTATTTACCCATGTAGTTATCAATTTCACTACTCTTTATTTCTTTAGACACTTATTTCCATCTGGTATAATTTTCCTTCTGCCTAAATGAAATTATTCAACTCTTTTGGGGGTACTTTATGTCTGCTGGTAATGAATTTGTTCATCTTTTGTATGACTGAAAAAAATCCCTATTTTGCCTTGGTTTAAAGAGATGTTTTCACTGTACATAGAATTCTAAGTTTACCAGTTTTTTTTTTCTTTCTTTAAGGAGGCTGTCTACTTTTTCTCAGTTGCATTATTCAGATAAGAGGTCTGATTTCATCCTGATTTTTGTTTCTTTGTATGTAATGTGTCTTTTTTCCCTCTGGCTCTTTTAAAATTTTTCTGTTTATCACGGTTTTTGAACAATTTGTTTACGATATGACTTGTCCTTTTTTTGTGTGTTTCTTGTGCTTGAAGTTTGTTGAAAGTCTTGGATTTGGGGACTTATAGTTTCCATTAAATTTGGGGAAAAGTTGCCATTATTTCTTCAAACATGTTTTCTGTCTTGCCTTCTCTCTCCTCTTCTTTGGAGACTCCAATTTTATACACACACACACACACACACACACACACACACACACACACACACACTAGATTGTTTGAAGTTTTCTTCAAACAGTTTACTCATGCTCTGCTCATTTTTAAAAATTTTTTCTTTTTGTTTGTGTTTTATTTTGGATAATATTTCTTGCTTAGTCTTCAAGTTCACTAATCTTCTGCAGTGTCTAATGTGTCATGGATGCCATTCAATGTGTGTTTTTCTATTATCTTACACTTTGAATTTTTCATTTCTAGAAGTTTGATTTAGGACTTTTAAAAATATATTCCATGTCTCTAACTTAACTTTTTGAACATTTTGAGTATAGTAATAAGAATTGTTCTATGGTCATTTCTGCTAATTCTAACATCTGTGTCGATTATGAGTTGGCTTTGATTGCTTCATTTCTTCATTACAAGGGCGATTACTGCCTCTTTGCTTCCTTGATAATTTATTATTGGATGCAAGCCATTGTAAATTTTACCTTTTTGGGTGCTGGATAATTTTGTATTTTTACAAATATTTTTTACCTTTTTTTCTGGGATACTGTTAAGTTGCTTGGAAATGGTTTGATCCTTTTAGGTCCTTTTAAAGATTTGGTAGAAAGAAATATAGCAGGCTCCTGTTATATTATATGGCTAAATAATGTTGCTGTATTGTTCTTTTATAATATATGGTTAAATATTCCCCACCACTGAGGCAAGACCTTTCCGTGTATATTGTCCATTGCCCTGTTAATCTTGAGGTTTTACAGTCTGGCTGATAGGAAAAGTCAGTATTTCAGGCCCTATATGAGTATTAGGCACTGTTTTCTGTAGTCCATTTAAGTGGTTCCTTTCCTGGCCTCTAGTAATGTAGTCACACACGTAAGCTGATCAGTAATCAGCTGAACAGTTAGTGTGGAGGTGCAAGATTCTGGAGTTGCCTCTCTGTGAATCGTTCTCCTCTCTGGTACTCTGTCTTGAGAACTCTACCCACCTTGTTCTCTAGAGTCTCTCAGCCCTTTCTCCTTTATTTAGTGAGACTGCTGGTCTCTGCCTGGGATCCCCCTCCCTGAGCTGTGGCCTGGAAACTCTCAGGTAATGTGAAGCAATCATGAGGCTCACATCATTTATTTCCTGTCTCTCAGGAATCAGTCTCTGCTCCTTGATGTCCAGTGTCTTGCAAACTGTTGTCTTATTTCCCTACCCCTTTTTTTAGGTGTTCCAGAGGGTAACTCTGATCCCTGTTACTCTGTTTTGGCCAGAACAGAAAATGTAATTTACTTTTTCTTGCTTTGTCTCCACCAATTTGTCAATCTACCTTCTCAAAAGTCACCAGTGACTTCCAAATCATCAAATATCGCCAGTCCCTGACTTACCACGGTTCGACTTTGTGATGGTGTGGAAGTGATACACATTCAGTGGAAACCATACTTCAGATTTTGAATTTTATCTTTTCCCAGGCTAGTGATACGTGGTATGATACTCCTTCGTGATGCTGGGCAGCAGGAGTGAGCTGCAGCTCCGAGTCAGCCACGCTATCATGAATGTGAACGACTGGTACGCTTAAAGCCATTCTGTCCCCGCTAACCATTCTGTTTTTCACTTTCAGTGCAGTATTCAATAAATTACATGAGCTATTTAACTCTTTATTAAAAATAGGCTTTTTGTTAGATGATTTTGCCCAAATGTAGGCTAGTGTAAGTGTTCCAAGCCCGTTTAAGGTAGGCTAGGCTAACAAGCTATGCGGTTCGGTAGGTTAGGTCTATGAAATGCATTTTCAATTTATGATATTTTCAAGTTACTATGGATTTATCAGGACATTACCCCATCATAAGTTGAGGAAGATCTGTACCTTATTACATTCTTACTGATCTCCATCATTAGAAATTATAGCTCACACTTACATCATTGAAACAAAGTTCTCGCTTAACATCCATACCATTCTATTTTTCTTTCCCCCCAATACTCATGATACTTATCTACTTTAAAGTCCACGAAATAAATACCAAACTCCTTAGCATACAACATTAGGTGTTTTACAAGTTTGATGCAGCATAGCTCTTCTTTTGCCATAGCCAATAATACTCCAATACACAAATTACATATTAGATGTAATTCTTCAACCATGGCTGCAGCTCGTATCTTTTCTTAAAATCCATTTTCTATTCATCTGTTTGCTCAACACATGTTTGTTAAGTTCCCATTTTGTGTGACAGTGTGCTGTATCCTCAAACTATTGCAATTAAAGATACAAACATTATGTTTTCCTATAATAAAATTTCTACCAATTCTTTGCCAGATGAAATAAATTTTGTCATATGAATTATTTCAAAGATTTTGTTCAGACTTCATCCTTGAAGTACATTCTTTCTGAGTAAGTTTTGAGTGGGGCAGGTTAAGATTGTAAATCAGTGAAGTAGAATTAAATGTGTCAGTACAACCAGGATGACCTAAGATTGGTGTGTCAGAAGCTAAAGTATGAAGCAAAGGAATAAAAATTTAGGTGACCATCATTCAATGGGAACTTGGTTTAGTCTAGTGACCATTGCATGTAACTCTTATTATTATTATTATTATTATTATTCCCTGCAGTATGAATCACAGGCAGAACATCTCCACTTAAGGTCAAGGACAACGTGACATTTTCATTTAAAGAAGTAAAGATGATTAGCAAATTGCCTACAGTTAATGGCCAGTTAGGAAAACATCTGATATTCAGATACCTTTGAAAGTTCACTATCTCCCCACTTCGTGATATGGCATATACTTTTTCCATATGATGAGAGATGTACAATTAAAATTACACACACCCATTATTACAATTATCAAGTGAAATGTAATGAATCAGCATCATGTGTTCCAAGTAATGCTTTCAGAGCTCACTTCACTCAAATGAAAGAGATTACATTACTGTATGAAAATCAAAATCTTCCAATTATCCATCCTACTCTGGCCATGGAAGTCAATATCAGGAGATAAGGCTATTGAAAAGGAGCCTGCTGAGGTTGTTTGACATCTCTCAAAGCCATATTTCTGAAAAGTGATTATCGATGTAGAATCCCATCTCTTTGCTCAATTGCCCCATTTTTGGCTTCTTGAAGTATTAGGGAGCATGTTAATGTTGTATCTTAAAGGTAGTTGTTACCATAATTTTGGTTCTTTATACCAACACACAATAAAAACATTTTTGACACCTTGTTGTCTAGGAAACCTTTTCAATATCAGATTATTCTACTAGCTTCCTCTTTTAGTTTTCATTTTGATTTTCCTTTTTTTAAATCAACATGACATTGTTAATTCTCTATATGCTTGGCTTCTATGTGTCACTTCTCTCTCTTTTGATATTATCAAATATTTGTATATAATTATGTTTCCACTTAGTCATCTGCTTTTCCAGGTTTTCCAAATTTAGTCTCCCTTGTTTAATATTTTTTTATAAATCATTCCAGGCATGCATCATTATGTTCATCTTCTCTGAACTTCAATTTCATCTAATTTTGCCCTTAATTTTCACTATGGAAGCATGCAAAGTTTGTTCTTCCTGAAATATCAAGAAAGTTCATATTTTATTACTTGAATACTCAAATGAAAAGAACATGACTGTGAAATTTTAGATTCATTTCTGACCTAGCAAAAGGAAACACAACCAAGAAGCTGTGTTGTGTAAAGTTCAACTATATAGGAGAAAAGTATCAGCCATTTATAGCCTTGAAAGCATAATGTGAATAATCACAGACCAAAACTTTGTGAATTTTAGAAATTAAAGTGTTAAAAGATGAAGTTCAGCATTCAACTATCATGAGAGGCACAGATTCTTTCCTGTAATAATGTACTTTATATAGGGAAAAATACCAAAGTACAGACTCATTTCTGATTTCTTAAAGAGGAAACACCTTTTATCTTTTCAGAAATATAAGTCTGATACATGTTAGTTTTCCTTCATTTTCCTGGATCAGATTTTCAGTGTGTCTCACCACAAAAAAACATCATTATCATGGTCTCCCTTATGTCAGGCTTGTACCCTCCACTTTCTACATTGATGTAGAATACACTCTTCTTTTTTTTAAATAACAGCTTTATTTTCATTATGATTCACGTACCATACAATTAACCCATTTAAAGTGAACAGTTCAATGGCTTTTAGTATGTTCACTCAGTTGTGCAGCTATCGCAACAGTCAATTTTAAAATAGTGTCATCATCCCCAGAAGAAACACTATCTATTAGTAGCCACTACCTTTTACCCCCATCTCCCTCAGCCCTTGGCAACCACAAATCTACTTTTTGTCCATAGATTTGCCATTCTGGACATCTCATATAAATGATTACATAGAATATGTGGTCTTTTGTGGCTGGTTTATTTCACTTAGCATGATGTTTTCAAGGCTCATCCATGTCGTAGCATATATCAATACTTCATTTCTTTTTATTGCTAAATAGTATTCCATTGCATAGATATACAATATTTTATTTTTTCTACTGTGAATAAGGCTGCTATAAACATTTGCATGTACTTTTTTTTATGTGACATACATTTTCAGTTCTCTTGGGTATATACCCAGGAATGGAATTTCTGGGTCATAAGGTGGTAACTCTATGTTTAACTTTTAGAGGAACTGTGAGATTATTTCAAAGCAGCTTTACCATTTTACATTCCCAATAGCAGTATATGAAGGTTCTAATTTCTTCACATCCTCACCAACACTTGTTGTTATGTCTTTTTGATGATAGCCATGTCAGGGTGTGTGAAGTGGTATCTCGTTGTTGTTTCAGTTTGCATTTCTCTGATGGTTAATGACATTAAGCATTTTTTCATGAATTTATAGACCATTGTATATCTTCTTCGGAGAAATGTTTATTCAGATATTTTGCCCATTTATAATTGTATTATTTGTCTATTATTGATCTGTAAGAGTTCTTTATATATTCTAGATTACGGGCCCTTTATTATATATATGCTTTGCAAATATCTTTTCCCATTCTGTGGATTGTCTTTTCATTTTCCTGATGGTGTCCTTTGAAGCAGAAAAGTCTTTTTAAAAAAATTTTTATGAAGTCTGATTTATCTATTTCTTTTCTTTTGTTGCTTGTGCTATGATTTTGGTATCATATTTAAGAAGCTACTGCCTAATCCAAGGTCACAAAGATTTACTCCTAAGAGTTTAATAGCTTTAGCTCTTACATTTCCATTTTGAGTTAATTTTTTTATATGATATGATATGAGAGATGGGTCCAACTTCATTCTTTTGGATATGAATATTCAGTCATCTCAGCTCCATTTGTTGTAAAGACTGTTCTTTCCCCCATTGAATTATCTTAGCAGTGCTGTTGAAAATCAATTAAATGTAAATGTGAAGATTTATTTCTGGGCTCTCCATTATATTCCACTGATCTGTATGTCTAGCCTTATGCCAGTACCAAACTCTCTTGATGATTGTAGCTTTGTTTTAAGTTTTGACGTATGGAAGTGTGAGTCCTCCAATCTTTTCAAGATTGTTTTTGCTAGTCTGGGTCCCTTGAATGTCCATATGAATTTAGGGTCAATGTGTCAAATTGTGCAAAAAAGCTAATTGGAATTTTGGTAAGGATTGTGTTTAAGGTGTAGATAAATTTGGGGAATATTGCTACCTTAACAATATGAGGTCTTCTGATCCAAGATGTCTTTCCATTTATTTAGGTTTTTAATTTCTTTCAGCAAGGTAATGCTACTTTCAGAGTATAAGTTTTATATTCTTTTGTTGTAGGCCTCTGCCCTATGAGTAGAGGCTTTAAGTGGTTTTTAAAAAAATAATTTTCACCAGCTATGATTGTTTTGCTGGGGAATGGGTCTGCTTTTCATATCATCATTCCATAAGTGCTAGCGTGAGAATAATCTTGAGGTTGATTCTGAGTGCATCCATTTCTTCCTTGAATTATATTGCTTTCTTATTACCCTATAAACAATTAATGATCATTTTCTAAATATGGTGATGTGCCATCTGCCTTACAAGCGTTGTTTTTCATTTTTTCCCCATGGTAATCTGGGCATAGAGAATGACTCACTATGTCCTGAAAACCCCTGTACCTTTTAGTAATTATACCTTTAAAATGAACCTTTTTACATAGCTCTTTCCTCTACCTCTGTCAAAGAGTTTTCAGTCTTTGAAGGATCCCTCAAGTACCACCTTCTCCTTCATGAATCCTTTTGCATTCTCAGGAGGCAAAAGAAGTATTTCCATCATCTGCCTATATTAGCAATTTGAAATTCTTCCATAGCCCTTATCCCATTAAACTTTGCTCTAGAGTCATTTTATGTATACTTTTCTAATATACTATTCCATGAGCTCTTTGTAGGCAAGATTTCTTACCTTTTTATTAGTTCATTTCCACAATACTTAGCCCAATTCCTTTCATATAATACGATCTCAAATTTTTGCTGAATCCAAGTGAGTGTGTTCTGTGTCAAAGTACTATGCAGCTTTTATTCCCTTAAAGAATTCTAAATATAAAACATTCAAAATTGATCATGGAGCAATTTAAATTTGATCTCTTTTAATTCTTTTACTGGACCATTAAAGCGCTGTATTTCATCTTCTAATTAAGGGATCTAGCAGAAGGAACAAAGCTGGCCTTTCAGTCTTTACTGTGACTGCAGCAACACCATGGATTACAGTGTAGAGTACACTGATTTACTGCTAAGTAAATGGAGACTTGTGGACTAGTCAGCACTGTGTATACTCTGCTCATTGGTCATATTAGGTCACAGTATTGCTTCTATTTGCAATGGCTTCACTGACTTATGGGGAAAATAAAATCTTTTCCTCCTAGGAGCTTTAACAGATCATATTTACTTTATTTTGGTTAAAATAAATACTTATGAAAAAGTAAAATTTCCAAGGAGTGGGTAGCATTAATAAGCACTGATTTGCATTGATTTGATAATTTAGGAGTATGAAAAGTGGTTTGAGAAGTGTTATGAGCATTCATAGTCATTTAGATATTTTTTTCTAGAGCTTTTTGGAAATGTGAAATTGAAAACAGATGAGATTTGGACTTGATGGTAAACAGCCCTTAGATTTGCCATGAGACGGCATAGAATCCATTTTCTTCTTCAATGCAAAAGATAACGGACAATTAGAGTATCATACTTGCACAATCTTATAGACTTGTTTTCCGATCTGTACATTTTGTTTCTGTGATAAGGCATGATTCATTTCAAATTTATGTCATATTTTGTGATGGCTTTTTAAAAATTCTTGTTTCATATTGGTTGTTTTGTTTTTTTTCCATCTACTAGGATATATATAGGACAGAGAATTATATATATATATATATATATATATAGGACAGAGAATTACAACAGGGCATATAAGTACATATATATTGAGTATATACACACATACAGAGAAAAATACAAATAAGAGAAAATAAAATAGCGGAATTCTTAGGATCTTTCTAATGTTATTCCAATGTCATTTTTCTTATTTTAACCTAAATCTGTGCTTGAACAAATTCATCAAATAAGATAGAATACTTCTTTAAGATGGGATCCTATATTTTTTTCTACTTTAATATCTTATGACAAGAATTTTGCACTTACATTCCCAGATTGCCTTTCTAAAATTGGTAATTTTTATTAGTGGCATTTAATTGAGTTTTAAAAATGATTAAAACTATGACTTTATAAGTAAATTGTTTGAAATTTCTCACAACACATGCTATGTATGTAATCCATAGATATAAGGCAACAACAAGATGTGTGGGCTCGGGTAAAGCTCAGATTTCAATTTAAACAATTAATAGTTTGTTTTCTAAAAGAATTTCTAAATATCTTTAGCATAAATGACACAATACTAATAAATTCTGTTGTTTGTATTTGTATGTATGTATGTATTTACTTATTTTTTACAAAGAACTGGA
Source organism: Balaenoptera borealis (assembly GCF_965194805.1). NCBI lineage: Eukaryota > Metazoa > Chordata > Mammalia > Artiodactyla > Balaenopteridae > Balaenoptera > Balaenoptera borealis. Next base: position 33,594,257 of record NC_138881.1, on the reverse strand, counting down.
AGTGATACAACATTGGTGGAGTTGTTCCTCTTTGAACCCCTAGCATCTAATATGAGGGAAATTTTGCTCAGTGCCTCTGTTACCTCCTAATTTCTTAGATTTATTTGACCGGACTTCCTGTTCTTTTTCCTTTTCACTGCTCCATTTGTGTTCTTCTTGAAGCTGAGATCTTTAACAGGATAAACTTTGTACTTGTTCAAATAGTCTTTAATTCAATTAAAATAAAATTACCCACTTAAAAGTCCTCATCACAAGAAAAAAAAATTCTGTAACTATGTATGGTGGTGGATGTTAACTAGACTTTTTGGGATGATCATTTCACAATATATACAAATATCAAATCATTATGTTATACACTTGAAATTAATATAATGTTGTATCAATTATACCTCAATAAATTTTTTTTTAAAGTATTGAAAGAAAGAAAGAAAAATCTGGACCTCAGTAGTCTCTATCACCAAGTAACTTTTCTTTTTTTGATACTTTTTGTGTCCCTGGAACTGCCTTTCAGAGTGGCTGATGTCCCTTCCCTTGGACAGGCCTGGGAAACTGCTGTGGATGCTTTGGTTGGTGGAAAGAGAGAGTATGATGAAGTCTAAAATTGGCTAGATTGTGTCACAGTGATCATGGAATATCCAACTAGCTAAAGAGGTGCCAGAAGAAAAGTTTCCAAATAACCAACATCTTTCCTTATCTTCCACAGAAAGCTTCCCCCCTTCCTCAGTGCTGAATAGTGTATCTAGAGCAAAATGACCTGCACTCAAGTGCCTGCTTATTAAGAGAAGAGGTAAATATGCACGTTCAGGGGTGAGAATATAGGTATTAAGCATTTAAAGATGAGTTTCAACAATCCCTTTCTTGATCTTTTGCTTAGCAACAAATGGCTTTGCCAAAAATCTCTGGGTACACACACATGCGTGCATGCGCGCACGCGCACACACACACACACACACACACACAAAGGGTGTGGGGAAGAGAGAGAGAGAAGCATTTGTGTTATTGCTTATTTAGCCTTATTTAGAAGACTGTAAGAAGACCATGTTTTTCTCAACCCTCACTGTCCAAAGAACCAGGCTTCAGGTTATCTGCTAAAGAGTTCAGTATTTAATCACAATCAACCATTCAGTTAGTTAAATGTATATCTTGCTCACTAAATGCAAGGGGTTTTAGATACAACTTCTGGGTTGAATATTAAATTTCCATATTTAAGCTTTCTTCTTCTTATATCTTGCATTCATTATTCAAAACTTTATCCTCGTTGTGTTGCTTATACGTAGAGTTATCCCTATTGCAAATTTCCTAGACTTTTCTTTCCCACCTCTAACCTACCTGCTCCTAATTTTCTTCTTTCTCATTTTCTTTCTATAAATCTGTTTTGCAAAGGTTTTGTCAGAAAGCAAAGTAGATTTTGGAATCCTAGAGGTCTATTTCAAAGTTATTATAATTATTATGTTACCATTATTTTTACTATAGTTTTTTGAGCTCATGCTATCTGCCAGACACTTTAAAAATGTTCTAAATATATTAGTTCATATAATCTCCATAAGAAAAAAATTATCATCAAAGCAGTGTGCTCATTTTACAATCAATCACTCTCATAAATATTGTTTCTCTGGATCTGTATTCATCAGTTTAGTAAATAAATAGTTCGTGTGTTCATTTTGAACCGTGTAATGTATAAGTTACTGTTGTTAAACAGTGGTTAGCCTCATAATCTTTTTCTTAATGAGGATAACAAATAAGCAAAGAAAAAAACTATAATAGCAGGTAACAAATGCAGTGGTACAGATATCCTGGTCATCTCATAAGATAAAGATAGGGATGTCAGGGGAATGTTTTAGAGAAGGTAATATACTTTTCTTCTTGAAAGAGGAATTAATCAGATACACAAGGTTGGTGTGGACATGACCATGGAGAGAGTATCCCAGGTGAATGGAAAAGAATGTGAAAGATCTCAGAGACATAAAACCTATGATATTTTCAGGTAATTTAAAGAAAGTCAATGAAAGGAAAATCAGAAAGAACAGAACGTACCAGATCATGAGAGCTGGCTAAAGCAGAGTTTCTTTTTAAACACCCCCGCCCCAGTTTTATTGAGGTATAATTGACCAAAAACATTGTGTAAATTTAAAGGGTACAATGTGATTATCTGATATACATATATATATCGTGAAGTGGTTACCACAATAAAGTTAGGTAATGTGTTTCAGAAGTTGTTTAGCCTTAGTCCAAATTCCAAGTTTTGCCCATTGTTACCTTTTTGTGCCTCAGATTTATATCTGTATAATTGAGATAATAATAATATTTTCCTTATAAAGTTATTTAGGGGTTAAATTGGTTAATAGCTGCAAAGATTTTATAGTAGCCTCTATCATGTAACAAATGCTATCTGAATGTTGGCTGCAATTATGCTCTGCTAAAGAGACTGAAGGGACAGCTGTATGTTTAGATTTTTTTCTAACAGGATCCCTGTGGAATAACTGAGACGAATGGATAGTGGGATGCATAACTGCCCTCAGTGAGACCAGTTTGTAGGTTAGAAATGTTGCATGAGCCAACTAAGGTGGTACCTGTGCATATGGAGAAGAGGGCTTGGATGTAGTTTGGCCCTGACTCAGGACCTTTAGTATATGGAGAAGGAAAATCTGTTCTGAAAAACTGGCTATACTGTGGTTCTGCTTGCAGAAATAGGAAAAAAAAAAGTAGGAAGAGGTTTTTCATTTGAACACCTTGTCTTTAGTTGCCTATCATGCATAGTAATGGAGGTATCTGGTAAGTGGTTGAAAATGTATGTCTGGAGCTTACATTTAGATCTGTAAGAGAGTCATCATGAGAAAAATCGGTAAATTTTTGAAGTATAGTTAGAAAAATTACGAATCATAAGTGCATAGCTCAATGAATTTTCACAAAATGAAACACCCATATCATCACTATATTTTAATCTGAGGATAACTCACTTGAACACATGAAACATATATTCTAGTCTGAGAGTGGCATTTTAGTATAAGAAACAGACCATAAACTAAATGAACTTCAAAATAATTGGAGTTCTTTGCTTGTGTTTATAAAACATTAGCAAAGATATACGGAGTTTAGAGAAACCCTTATTAAAATGCCATTTTCTTTCTCTTATACTTCCTTTCACCCGTAAAATTTCTCAGCTATCTATTCCAAACTCTTTAATAGAACCCCAACCCTCTCTACAGTTCTTTTTAAAAACTCTGACAAAATATCTTTTCTTTAAGCAATAATATATTTCTTTTAATTGTTTACTGTTCCTCTTCCCCTAATTTTATGTCCCATGCAACTCAAAGAACTAGGCTGTGAATGTTCAAACCCTTTCAGAGAATGAATATCAGCAAAAACACTAATAAAGAAGAATCAGAACCTCTTTTATAGGAAAATATTGGGAGTGCTCCCAGAACAATATTTCTTTTATATGTACATTTAAAAAGCTTTGAGAAGGAAGCTCTGGAAAACATCAAAAGCAGACATTGCAGCAGGAAAAACAAGCAAGGGACATCTGGAGAGGAGTCCTAGAAATCAAAGGAGGAAGAAATTTCAGAGAAATGGAGGGTGGCCATCAGCATAGTAGGTTTCAGAAGTAATGTAGGATGGTTTCCAAAAATTTTCAATTGGCTTTGACAAATTGGAAGTTTTTGGTGATTTTAGTAATTGCTTCTAGTGGAGTGACTAGAGAAGAAGCTAAATTCCAGTGGGTTGGGAAGCACATGGGGATTAAAAAGTAGAGGTAGAGAATTTAGATGACATTTCAAAAGAACTAAAGTATGAGGGACATGAAAGGAATAGTAAGATTTCTGGCAGGGTGAGGGAGATGCAGAATAGATGGAGAGTTGCTTTTGAAGATTTGAGTGGCTTAAATGAATATTTTCTTAAATTCTGAAGAGGAAAGAACCAGTAGAAAGGAAGAAGATAATGATATATAAATCAGATGAATTACGATGATTGAAGAAATGAAAGCATATGGAATCCAGAACACAGATGGAAGGATTGTCCCAGTCACGAGGAAGAATACTTCCTTTAGTGGGACAGGTAGGAGAAGTGCCTATGACTGTAGATACATTACAGAGGGATCAGGGAGGTGAGCTATGCCTTGCTGAAAAGGCAGTGTTTCTTGCTGAAACACTTGAAATCAGGTATGTTGCTTCCGTGAGAAGTGATTCAAGTCCACTTTCTGGCCCTTTCCTAATCCCTCACGTAACACGTCTGAAGGGAGAAGGATAGTTTATGAACTGGTTAGAATGAATGTCTTGTTTACTTTTGGAGTTGGATGTTGTGTTAAATTTTAGTTTATCATAGTGGTTCTTTCTCTTTTACTCAGATGGCTGGAACATTAAGCAAACCAATGACCTACTCTGTTAGATAGTCTTTTTTTTTCTTCTTCTGCCTCTTCTTGCCACTCAAATAGGAGATAGAAAGTAAGGAGGATTGAGTTTGGATGCATGCCATGTCATCTACATTCCTGCTTACCTGTTTTCCCCTGGTACCTTCCTCTGCCTAATTCCTGTTGGTTGGACCTGGTGAAATTGTCCCTTCTTCAAAGAGATTGCTAACCCCACATCTGAATCATGACCAGTGTTATATTTATGTGTCTCATAATAGCCCATTTTTTATGTCAAACAACTGTTGATATTTATAATTGCATGTTTTTGGTATTGTTGTTTCAATGTTGCTTTCCCATAAGACTGTAAGCTTTGGAAAGGTAGGTACAAAGTATATTATAACTTTAAGTTCCCATTGTTCCTTTTACAATGATCTGTTTAGAGCACCTCCCGGCCAAGGAACCATATGTCTGTGGTCCACAGCAGGATTAAGGTAATCTTGATTCTATGAACAAGCGCTGCAGTGTCACTATAGCTTGTATACTAGTTGGAGGTAAAGGCAATTGATTATTAATGATCTGGCTGACATAACGGAAAACATACTCATTAAACTTTAAGAGGACACTGGCAATGTATTATTGGGAATTTTAACTGGTCCAGTGTCATTTGTTTCCTTTTTGTATTCTCACTTGATTTACTGTTTCTTAGTTGAAAAGAATGCAAACATCTGATTACAGACAGCCTAACCAGCTAAACACCAGACCAAACAGGAGAAGAAATGAGAAACAGATTAAAATTAATTTTTGATGTCCAACGCATCATTAGTCAGTAGGCACATAAGCAAGTGATTATTTTCTTAGTTAATTCAGGAGTGCTAGACCAAAGAAGTTAAGAAAAAGCTCTTTAACTTTTTGTTTGTTTCTGTTTTTAAAACTTTCAGAGCAGTGCAAGTAAACCTCAAAAGTGACAGGTAACTTGGTTCAGAGGCATAAGCCCTGCTGGAATTAAGCCTAAAGTTACTGTTAATCTTATTATAAAATTGTATTATATGTGTGTTTAAAGTGCTTCCCCTTTATGAATACGGAATAACTCAGAAGGCAAGGCAAGGCTTATTTAAATAAAGCATAAAAATAATTCCAAGCATACAATGATTGTTTGTGACCTCTGAGTTTCTGTAGGATGATAGCAGCTTCTTAAATCCTCATCTTTCCACACATGCTCTAGAACCCATAGAGATCAACAAGGAAAGAAAATAAAACCATGAAAAACTTATGCCAAAAGCCTAGAAGTCAGAGAATACTACAACTTGGGCTTATGTCTAATAGGAAGACATCTGAAACCAACAAAACTCGTTTTGCAGCCCAGGCTGAAGGGGAGATTCAGATGAGACTGCTGAAAATCCCGAGCACGCAGCAGGATAAAACTGGTGCCAGAACGCAGATAAATTTCTCCTAGAAAAATGAGGTCTTACCCTGAGTGGAAAAATACCAGAAACAAGTAAGAGACGAGGAGAATCAGAAAACACTGGGTACTAAGAATCCAAAGGATTCCAAAGGACCTAAAAGTGTGGGACCAGAGGTAACAGTCATAGAAAGGCACTGCTTCTGGGAGAAAGGGAGCAACTTGGAAGGGATGAGCATCCCCTGGGCTTTTGAAAATGAAGAGAAAGAAAAAAGTATATGGAGGAGATGAGAGGTCCTACAGAAACAAAATAATGCATAATCGGAATATAAAACCCTCTTTTAATTGTGTCATTCATTAAAGAAACTGCACATCACTGTAGCAATTATATTCTAACTCTAGAAAATAATTAGGAAGAAAAAGAGAGAGTTATACATGATTGTAGGGTTCTGACATTTTGACCTGCCAGTAGCAAAGAGCATAAATAATACTGAGATCTTGGTTTCTAAAAATCATTCCTTGCTGAAAGGAACCAGGATTCCTTGGCGATACGGCCTATTGTAGGAAAGGTCAGAGAAAGTACAAGGTAAACCAGAAAGCGAGGAATTGCTCAAACACAGATGAGATTCATATCAAAAGAATTCAGTAGTTGACTTGAAGTTGGGCCCAATGGATACATTTGGTACAGTGTGAGCATTACAGAGACTAATGATGGTAGTACATTAAACAATAATACATATCTATGAATAAGAGTACAGAAAATTTCATAATTATTTTGGAAAGAGAGGAGAGGGATAGGAAATGATCTCTTAAATATAGGATTTAAGATCATACCAAATGATCTCAGCAAGTAAATGTAAAAAGAATTTCAGAATTAGAAACTCACTATTTTGTAACTCCTGATGTCATAGATATTTCCAGTTAAGGGTCAATGGCTGAAATCACATGGTAAAGAAATGTGGAGGACAGGATCTTTACAATCCCTTAAATTACGCATTAATTACAAATGGAAAATATGTCTTTGCAACAGAGAAATCAGTGGCCCTCTCATAAATCACTAATGTTATGACCTGGCATTAATGAAATGCAGAGAAAGTTACACAATATTACCTACGTGGTGTCCTTGCCAGAAATATTTTATCTGAATTTAAACATGGAACACACTCTGATGAATCCTGAAAGTATAACATACTGAAGAACAACTGGCCTTGACTCTGCAAAGGATTCAATGTAATTAGAAGTACAGGACAGTAGATCAACTCTTCCAGATCATGGAAGACTTAAAGAGCCATCATAGCAAAATACGATGGTTGATGGTTGAATTAGATTGAATCATGGGGAAAACCAGCAGTAAAAAGTACATTTTGGGGAAAATAAGAAAAGTTTTAGTATTGTATGGGAGGGAAAATAATTTCCCCTTTACCCTTCTAGATTCTTGGCCAAGACACTATAAGGGTAGAAAAACTTTCCTTCTATCCTTCTAAGTTCTTTGGCTGGTCTAATAATCAAATAGACATAAAACAGATTAACAGGAGAAAGACAAGTTTAATTTCGTATGTACGAGAGTCCCATAAAATATGAGACCCAAAAGGCAGCCAGGTAGTTGAAGCTTATGTAACATCCTGAGCTAAGGAAAGGGGTAGGGGTCTGGGGATACAAAAGGAAGGAAGGCATTCACAGGAATGCAGAGGAGATGTTTAGAAAACAACGGTTATCCTATTATGCAGGTAAGTTTCTTAGGTAAAAAGTTATCTCTGGTAATAGCTCTCTTCCTGTATAGGCTCCCTTTCCAATGTAAATTTAGGAACTTGAGGTAGAGGTAAAGAGCTTTTCCTGAATCTGTTGGGTTTTGATTGTTTGTAGCTCAAAATAATCCTCCTGCCAAAGTAGCATATTTTGGGGTGGCAAATGCTGCTCCCCTTAAGTTCCACCTTTGAAACTTCAAATAAGTTTCACAACCCAGACGCTAAGTTGAGAGATTGCTGCCTATCTCGTTGACCCAGTCTCAGCCTTGAGAATAGGTCAGTTGAGTTAACAGTTGTGTTTCATTTCAGGAGGTGGATGATGCAGGTGGGCTCCCAAAGTTAGGCTTGTATTGCATAAACAAGCAAACAGATATTCAATACGAGGATTTCCATGGAATAGAGAGTTTCTATGGAAGAGAAAGAAAAATGAAGGTTAATGTTTGGAGCAAATTATGAACCCAGTGTCTGAGTCCTGAGAGCTGCCAGTCAAGAAGACCTCTAGATATCAGGCTTGAAACATCTTCAGATGGAGAGAGGGCAGACAGACAGTGGGAATCTGACGGATTTTCCTGGTTTGCAGTTTGAATGTCTCTGATGAGGGCACTGGGTGTACCAGTCTGAGTGGCCCATGCAGTAACAGGCACAAAGGAGATTGTCTAAACAAGCTATCGTGGTGATTTCTCTGGAGTTTATATCAAGTCATTCACGTTCTGTTTGCAGGGGTGCAGGAAAAAGCTTTTGTTCTCCCATCTAAGGATGGGAGAAAATCAGAAATATTAGTTTGGAGAGTTATAGCCAGGTGTTTGAGGGAACTGAAGGAATTAAAGATCCAGTCCACTTTACAGGCAAATAATAAAACCTCAAAGACAAGAAACAGCCCTAGAATCTAATATCCACGAAGGTGTGTTGCTGAAACATACTTTTTCTCTCTAGAAAATTCCTACACCCTCATTTTTACACAGAAGCCAAAATAAGACTAATTTGTTTGCAAAGTAAGTCTAATTTCAATAACACTTGTCCTGATTTTGTACAGAAGTGCAGCAAGAATAGTGATTGACCACATAAGCTCTTTTAAACGTGCTTTGCCGGAATTTTTCTAAAGCAATCTCAGATTGAACTTTTGAACTTTTTTGTTTTTGGCTGTGCCCCGCAGCTTGTGGGATCTTAGTACCCCAACTGGGGATTGAACCTGCACCCTCAGCAGTGAAAGCACAGAGTCTTAACCACTGGACCGCCAGGGAATTCCCCAGATTGAACTTGTAAAAGCCTCTCGAGGGTAGGAAGCCAAACCAAAGGCTTGCCATCTGACTTCACTTGCAATACCTATAGATATAGGTGAATTCTTCTCTTCTCGAGGTTCCCCAGTTATCCTGAGATTACTGCGCCTGTCAGGAAGTTCATTACTCACCTGATTAGGCTGTTGGGAACCCTGTAAGCAAGGTTCCAGGCTGTCTTTTCAAGGGTTTTTATTGGCTCCATAAAGTCACCCTTAATTTCTTAAAGTTGTCTGGTCATATTTGATTCTATGTACATTATTCTCAAATATGACATTCCAGTCAAAGCCTTGGTTAATATAATCAGTTTTCAATTGTGTCCTGTTACAAGGAAAGCAGATATCTATTGCACTTATGCAGATAACTAACTGTATTGCCGTGAGATGAATACTCAAGAGTTTCCAAAATCTGGAGGGTCAGGTAGGGAGAAAAAGTAAATGTTTCACCTTTGTTTACAAAGATGTATCTTACCCAATTGCTGCTAGCTTAAGAGAAAAAGTTTTCTTAACTCTGGGGAAAAAAACATTAAAGAACCAGCAAAGTTTCAAAAAGTTGTAAAAACTATAGTCATCCTAATCAGTTCATTCACTCCCGTGTTATTAATTCTTGTTATGCTTGAATACAGTTTTTCCATTAGTTCTGAAAATTCTTCCCCAGTTCAGTTCTGTGATCTTAAAATTATCAGAAACTTGGGCTTTTCAGAATCCTTTCCATGAATCTCCTTGAATATGCAGCACTTTTTCAGGAACACTTTTGCAAAAGCATCAGAGTAAAACAATAACTGTAAATGATAAAAGACTTAAAAATGTCCATGGTTAAAGATCCGATGAGGGTATATGCCCAGTATTGGGATTGCTGGGTTGTATGGTAGTTCTATTTTTAGTTTTTTGAGGAACCTCCATACTGTTCTCCATAGTGGCTGTATACCCTGAGAAAACCATAATTCAAAAAGAGTCATGTACCAAAATGTTCATTGCAGCTCTATTTACAATAGCCAGGACATGGAAGCAACCTAAGTGTCCGTCATCGGATGAACAGATAAAGAAGATGTGGCATAGATATACAGTGGAATATTACTCAGCCATAAAAAGAAACGAAATGGAGTTATTTGTAGTGAGGTGGATGGAGTTAGAGTCTGTCATACAGAGTGAAGTAAGTCAGAAAGAGAAAAACAAATACAGTATGCTAACACATATATATATGGAATCTAAGGAAAAAAAAAAAAAGGTCATGAAGAACCTAGTGGCAAGATGGGAATAAAGACACAGACCTACTAGAGAATGGACTTGAGAATATGGGGAGGGGGAAGGGTAAGCTGTGGCAAAGTGAGAGAGTGGTATGGACATATATACACTACCAAACGTAAAATAGATAGCTAGTGGGAAGCAACCAAATAGCACAGGGAGATCAGCTCTGTGCTTTGTGGCCACCTAGAGGGGTGGGATAGGGAGGGTGGGAGGGAGGGAGATGCAAGAGGGAAGAGATATGGGAACATATGTATATGTATAACTGATTCACTTTGTTATAAAGCAGAAACTAACACACCATTGTAAAGCAATTATACTCCAATAAAGATGTTAAAACAAACAAACAAACAAAAGAGCCAATGAGAGTTCATTATAATGCAGCTGACAAAGAAACATTATTATTTTTGTGACACACAACATTTTAATATAACTAGAATTACAAATGATAACATTATACCAGGACATATCAGATTTCTAGGAATTTCATACAATTTCAGAAATACTTATATTAATAATATATAGCCATACAAATATAATTATTACTTCTTATTTGACACTGCTTCCCATGTAATTTAACATACCAAATAAGCTGAATTAGTGTAATATCTGTCTTTTTATAAGGAGAGATAACAAATCTTTTTATATGTTCTAGGGACTCTCTGGAAAATCCCAAAGTCAGATTGAGGTCAAAAAATCTTCATTTAGAATTTGATTTTGGGAAGTTTGTCAAGAATATCAAAAGTTTTGGACACTTAATAAGCTCACAGATAATTATGAAACAATACTTAATTATCTGTTTGACCAAAGTGACAATAAAAGATTTCAAAGGCAAATGCAGGTGGTTATATAGTTGTTGGTAAAGCTTAGCTCTTTTAAATTGAGAAGATTCAGTTTTCATAAGTAATCAAATACCTGATTAAGACAACATGGAGCACAGGAAATTATTTTAATGACACACAAAATCTTTGCTTTCTAGACAGATTACTTAAAAGATAAAACTTTCACTGTATCTTATTATCAAGAGCAGACTAATAATACAGGGAAACTTTGTCCTTTTAGCAGATGAAAGACTATTAAGTTTCAGGTTTTCACAGGTACACTATTGATATTAAAGCTTATTTAAAAATCTTTATAAAAGCAATTCAACTTTAGCCAGCTTGATTACACAAGGTAAAGTTCTCTCTGTCTTATTTTCTCTCTCTCTTCTCAACTTTCTACACCAGTCTATCCTTTATCCTCCTCTTTCCCATTCTGGAATAACCAGTTTTATTTTAGGACAAGTATACTTTCTTTTTCCTTACAAATTTATCTACATACCTCATACATTTTTTTGGCCAAGACACATCCTATGTTCTTTGCATACAGAATTGTGTCCTCTATTATTTCTCATATCTTTAATTATGTATATTAATTAGAATCCTTAACCCTTAGAAACCTTAATTTCTAGTGAAAACTAGGAAGTAAGCAATTATGAACAGTCACACCAGCGTTCTTTAGATTGGCAAATTTATGGATACATTTTATCATTTCTCGAAGCATGAATTTTTTTTTTCACTGTATAATCTTTCAATGTGGAACAAAGCATGTTTATTAAGAGAGTCAAATTTATCTTTAGTTCATCTGTAATAAGAATCCAAAGATAGATAAATCCATGTTCAGTAATTAATGTTTCTGTATTTTATCTTATTTGGAAATGATCTATATGCTAAATGAATTTTCATCGTTTAACTTAACATAGCAAAACTCTAAAATTTCAAGTTACCGAAAAGATTTTAGAAGCTATTTTTAAGTACACATACCCTAAAATATAATTATTGCTATAAAGTTCACCTAAAAACTTTGATCCTACTTGCATCTGTCTAGATCACTTGCCCCCAACAATTATGTTTAGACTACTCATGAAAACTTCATGAGCTATTAGACAAATTCAGCCATCATCCCAAGCTATGTTTCTTGCTGACAAATTTTGCAACAGAGATAGCATGAATTTTACTAGTAAACTCAGGTAGAATAAAATTTGTTTACATTCATTATTTTAATTAAACCAACATGGATATTTTAATTAAAGTAACAAACTTAAACTAGGTTTTATTTACTGAAGATTATCCCAGATTAACACTTGGGTTAGTTTCTATATTTCTGAGAGTTTTAGAAGACCCAAGTTTTACAAGCACTCGACCTTCAACCCAACTAAATAGAGCTCTTTTACAAATTAATTTTGGCAATACCATCCTAAGGTAGAAAAATACCACATATATACAACGTACATATATAGACACACATAAACATACAGACAGATGCAAGCAGAGACCTTATAACTATAGTTTTAAAATGTTAGCTATGATTAAGGTACAGTAATATAAAACTCACTACTTTATAAATGAACAGGTGGATCCAAATTTTGTTTTGGCAGTTGGAATAAGTGAAGTTCACCTGCTCAGATGGCTAAAGCTTCTTATTAATATTTGTGGAGAGGACATTTAAGATTTTTTTATTTGCCCAATTTCCAATTACCATCCCCCCCTCTTTTTCTGATGAAAAACATCTCCCTAAAATTTGCATTTTAAAGGTATGGCTCTTAAGTCAATAGAGGAGCTGGAGGTAGAAAATCTACATCATAGAGAAAGTATCCAAGTTTTCTCCAAGATGGAGTTTTGGGGGCATATTTGCCTGTTTTCAGAGGTCCAGGGTAATTGCTATTCAAATTTTTCTTTTTCTTAAGTGCAAGACAGTTCTGTCTCCAATGTCCTGGTTTTTAACAATATCTACAAGGATTTTGAGATGAATAGGGGAGGTTTGGAGATTGGTAAAATAGGTGGAATTTGATTTGCTTCTAGAGCCACATTTCTGGGTTTTTTTAGAGATTTGTAAGACAAAGATTGTTGTTTCCAATTCCCCAAAGACCTGGATAACAGCCTGAATGTCAAGGGACTGATGTGCCCATCCAACTAAACTTGCTTCTTTATATCAGGGAGATTTCCAACTAAGATGAAAATCAAAAGATTTCTAGAGCTTGAGGGTTTAATGCAGTATGCCTTCAAAAAGTCCGTCTAAAGCGTTTAACAAAGACCTTTCTGAGTACAAAATTCAACCTCAGACCAATTCACCTTAGGGGGAAAACCTGTACTATTGCTTCTACTAGCCCCTAAACATTGGCCTCCAGGTAATCCATTTCCTGATCATTTGTAGGAGGGCCTGGGAGAACTTCTGTTTCCTCTGTTTCCTCTGCAGGGGGGAGGTGTTCCTCAGGGGACTGCCTGGCTTGTCTGATAGCTATAGTATAATCAAGGGTGGGAAGAACATCCCTTAACAGCCAATCTAGGTTGCCGTGAGTGTGGTTGTGAATGGCCACTAAGCTTTCCATTCCTCTCTAAATTTGGTAAGATGTTCTGAAAGTTGAGGTAAAAGGCTTTATAACTTAGAAGATCTGCTGCTGTCTGGGGGACATGAATTTTTTGTGGTGTGGGTCCTGGATACAACCACAGAGGCATTGCATAGGAAGGCCTAAAGCTGGCAGAGCCTGTTTACAGAGCCCTGGAAAGTGGAAGGGGTCATAATGGAAAAATGATCCCTACCATCTGTCTCTGGTACTTCTGCTGAATTCAATTCCTTGCTTTTAGTATTTTAATGCGTAATCTGTATACCCCAGGCCTAGAGGTTAGGCCAGAGTGCTCTCTGTAAATCTTGTAAAGAAAGGGAAGTCAAAACAGGCAACTTGATGTTTAAGGGATTTTGGGGGAAGTTGGAGGAATCTGGGGACCTAAGGGAATTCACTGAGGTGATGGCGTTGGATTTTGAGAGGTAGGGTTTAGACCAGAGACCCAGAGATCCAAAAGATCTGGAGGGTCAGGGACGGGGAGTTGGGGGTAAAGGAATGTATAAGAGGATGAAAAAGGGGAATTTATGTCAGGTGTAGATTTTATTTTTGTTCTGAGTCTAATTTCTGTTCTCTTATCTTATTAAGGGAGTCCCTAACAATAGCCATTACACTTAAATATAGCCAATTCGAAGCTTCCATTGTCTGGCAATTGACAGGTAGGATCTTATATTAATCTCAATATCAAATCAAACCAATAAGACGGTTTATGGCTTAACCATGGATGCAAGAGATGTCCCAAAGGAGACTGCAAAGATGCAGCCCTAACAATATCTGGAATGAGACAATGAAGGTTGAGATGACAAAGGCCCCTTATGGATCAGGGCCCCTTGTGACCGAGTCCCCTGAGAGCTGGCATAGTCAGACAAAGAGATGCCAGTTGCAAGCCCAGATTGTTACCAGTGATTCTCATCAACTGGCTACCGCACTTGGAATCCCAGTCTTTGCAACTGGAAATGCACACAAGTATATGTACCTTCCAGGTGGTGGAGACTAGAGGGGATATTCTCACTGGTCATAAAGCTAAGCTCTTAAGCATAGAACAACACAAAAGGAAAACCTCCTCCACTGCTTTTTTTTTTTTCATGTACACATTAATGGCTTCAGCTAAGCCTTGGGTCTCTTGGAGCCAAACTGATACCTAAGAGGGATGTGCCACTGGATTGGGGATTGTGGTATTTTACCATGTACCTCATGGCATGGAAATGTTCTTGAGGTTGGTGGTGACCTAGTCAGTTTAACCCATTCATGACCAACTTATCCTAACCTGGGGGTCTTTGAGTTAGGTTGCGAGTGCTCTAACAGCTTTTAAGTGCTCAACTGTGCCCACCAATTTTGTGGCTTGCTTCTGAAATTCCCACTAGTAATAGCCTCTACCTCATGTGCACATTCACTCACAGTGCCGGTCTGGTGAGAACTGTGAACTCACCAGTCTGTGAGGCAGGCTCAAATGACAGGCTTATAGGACTTTTGCCTCTGTTATACACTGTGGTTTTCATCATTATGGCAAATGCCACAAAAGACATAAACAAAGAAAAGAAACAGTAGGAAAAGAATCAATAGAAAACAAGAGTACTCATATCAAATTTTTACCAGAGTAGGTATTCCTAAGTAACGAATTCACCCAGATATTCTCTCCTGCTAATGTAAATTTAGAAGAAGCAGAGGACTCTCACCACCTTCACTTCCATCAGACCCTGCAGGCAGAGATCTGGGAGACTGCCATGAGATTCCTTCTTCTGGCTTTTGTCAGAGGTCCCAGGATCTCTCAGCTGCAGCAGGCACAGAGTGAGCAGTGTCCAGCCAGTGAAGGTCCCTTCATGGTTGCCAACTCAAGTGGAAAAGTGTTCCTACTACCCTTCTAGGTTCTTTGGCTGGTCTAATAATCAAATTGACCTAAGACATTAACAGGAGAAAAACAAATTTAATTTTATATGTATGGGAGTCCCATAAAAATAAGAGACCCAAAAGGCAGCCAGGTAATTGAAGCTTATATAACATCCTGAGCTAAGGAAAGGGGTAGGGGTCTGGGCATGCAAAGGGAAAGAAGGCCATTCACAGGAAGGAAGAGATGTTTAGAAAACAAAGTTTGCCCTGTTACGCAAATAAGTCTCTTAGGTAAAAAGTTATCTCTGGTAATAGCTTTTTTCCTGGTACAGGCTCCCTTTCCAATGTAAATTTAGGCTGTTGAGGGGGAGGTAAAGGGCTTTTCCTGAATCTGATGTATTTTGATTATCTTTCGCTCAAAATAATCCTTATGCCAAAGAGACATATTTTGGGGTAGAAAAATGTGTTCCCCTTTAATCCTCCTATAATAAAATACAGAGTAACAGGAATAAATACAGAATTTTTAAAATAAATTTATTTATTTTATTTTATTTTATTTATTTTTGGCCACATTGGGTCTTTGTTGCTGCATGCGGGCTTCCTCTAGTTGCGGTGAGTTGGGGATACTCTTCGTTGCGGTGCGCGGGTTCTCATTGCGGTGGCTTCTCTTGTGGTGGAGCACGGGCTCTAGGCATGCGGGCTTCAGTAGTTGTGGCTCGCAGGCTCAGTAGTTGTGGCGCACGGGCTTAGTTGCCCTGCAGCATGTGGGATCTTCCCGGACCAGGGCTCGAACCCGTGTGCCCTGCATTGGCAGGTGGATTCTTAACCACTGTGCCACCAGGGAAGTCCTCAAACAGAATTTTAATAACAGGTATACCTCCTATATACATGGGAGGTACCCAGGAAAACTGAGTATCTCCCCAAAATGGCCCAAGCCACCACCTTAGATACCATCTCCAGCTAAAGACAAAGAAGATGTTTAGTGTTGGGGGGCAGTTATGGGAGGTTACCAGGCAAAGCACAGGAAATAGGGATATGTTTGTTATGCAGATTTAAGTCATTGTCCTCTCTACTGATAAGAGTTTCTAGAGACTTAGAGTCATCCTTCCTTTTCTGATATAGAGGGGGAGATACCCTTACAAATGGAGATTTCCCCTTGTAAATGTCCCTTACAAAAGGGTAACTTCTACTTGGTTTTCTGAGTTTCTCCTGAGTCTGCTCTTTTTTTTAAAATAACCAGTCTAAAATAATTCTTATGCCAAAGAGGCATATTTTGGGGTCCCAAATTTTCCTCCACTTTTGTATAATGGATGATAGAATTGAATTAATGTTAATTTTCGTAAGTGTGGTAGTGGTGATATGGGTTTGTATCCTCATTACAGGCATAATGAAGTATTTAGAGGTGAAATATAATATCCTCAGGCTAATATCAGATTGTTTGATAAAAGAGAGATAGGGGTGTGTGTGTGTGTGTGTGTGTGTGTGTGTTTGGAGAGAGAGAGAGAGAGAGAACTGGCATTGTGGTACATTAATAGTTGGTATATTTATTCATTATACTGGTCTTTCAACTTTTCTTTGAGTTTGATACTTTTCCCACAAAAATGCAAAAAATAAAATACGAATTAAAAATTTGGTTTAACTGCTTATAGACATTATCAACTGTATGTGTATTTATGAGGTTTTATAGATTTTAATATTTCATCTTTTTTTCCATAAATAATTGTATACCAAAAATCCATGGAACATCAATTTGAAGGAAACACTGTAAGTATGAATACCAAAAGTGTTGTGTGTAGTGAGTATCAGCTCATGTTTTTTTGTTATGTATATAGATGATTCTCAATGAATCTATCTGTGGGCTCAAGGGACATTCTGATATCAGCATTCAGTTCTCTCCTTGAGTCCCTAGAATAAATGTACAAAAATCATAGTTGACTGTGAAAGAGAGTTTGACTTAGAATAGATTTTCAAGAAAGGTTCACAGTATTTTTAAAGAACAATAGTAAAATTAATGCTAGAGTAGATTAATGTCTGTGAATTTGGATTTCAAGTCTTGAGATCATTTCTCTCCAATTAATTTCACGGAATTATTGTATAATGTGTCACCCAAGTAGAACTAACTATAACATATGGATGTTCATACATTATTTCAATTCTGTTTTGTTCTTTTTATACTATGAAATCTCATTATGAGGACACTGGATAATGATAGGTTTTACTCAATCTCACGGTAAGCTTAATATTCTATTTTTATATTGTGTGAAATATTGCGGTTTGGGGGGGAATACGTATTACTTTGAGAAATCATAACCAAATCGGGTATATAGAATGGATTGAAATGGGAATTAAATGATCTGGTTAAAAGTATTCTAGCAAGACCTAGTAACTGGAAAGAAAATATTTTTAATAAAAACGATTATTTTGTAGTTTCATTTTCATTGCTAAAGCATATATTTCACATTTTTATGTTCAAAAAGCGAACATTTCCATTATTCTTTCTTTCACCTTCCACACTTGAGAAACCTATTTTTCTGTACCAGCGAGTGTCCTACTTTATAATAGTATCTCAAGTGCAATTCTGATAGCATTTATGCTATCATAAAAATTGGCCATCTACTCTCACCTCTCTTAAAAATGATACTCTTAGATTAATAGATTACCTTCGCATGCTAGATATTTAATAGTCTCCCACCAAAGTTATATATAATTGTGCACCAGTAAGTACTTTATTCATAAATGCTTTGGTTCCGCCAGTGTTATATGATGTCACTTTCTCTACAGAAACTTTTATTTGCAAAAATAGGTCTACAGGATTCACGTCAGAATCATATTTAGAAAATTCCTCAGTCTACAATTTTCTGTAGTCGAGCAGTTTTCTGGAAAGGCATCTAACAAAGCAACTTTTACCTAATATACTGATGCTAGTTAATTGTTTCTTTTGTTTTTAATGTTCTTTAAGATAGATTTCTAATTATGGTACATATTATTTTCACATTTACTAATTTTGAGGTACTCTGTAGCACATAACAGAGTTTATTATAGTGGTTCACTTCTTGGAAGAAAATTGTGCTCTTTTGTGAGGAGTTTATGTTTATGATCATGGCTTTAGTTTGCAAAGCTCATTCATGTCAACAAATGTTTAATGTGTACTTACTATGTTCCATATATAAGGTTATGTACTAGAGATACAAGGAAAAGGAGGAAGAGAGAAGGACTGGCCCAAGGAGGAGGAGAAAGCATGATCTAAGACTCAAGGACTTAGTAAAGGACATTGATCCATTACAGTTTTTTTAACTTTTACTGTTTACAACTATTTAAACTTAATAAAACAGCACAGAATCACTAGTATATCCAAAACTCAGATTCAAGATGTGATTTTTCCCTATTTGATTGGTATCTTGTTTTAGAATAAAATATTAGCGACACACATGAGAGCTCTCAAAGTCCATGGCATTTTCCTTACTGCGTAGTTACACACTGTCTAAAGTTTGACTATACTCTAGCATCCATATTTTTATAAATCAGGACATTTGTTTATAGTTTATAGTCTGCCAGTGTTGCACATTCTTTTAATGTGGAACAAAGGAAGGATGAGGCTGAGGTGAGGTATACGATACAGGGATATAGTCATATATTTGTTTTCATTTCTTTTACTGGTGACTCCATGCACTTCTTTTATCTGAGGATTTATTTCTAACTTGATCTCTGAGAAGTACTATTTCTTCAAATGCTTGTTAAATTCACCCTAATCTCACCTTCTAAAAATATTATTAGATGAATGTGGGTCTTCCGTTTTATCCTTTATTCCTTCATCATTCACATTTTCATTGAATCTCATAATTTTTTCTGGCTTATTTTCAACTTATAAAATTCAAATTCAGTTTTATCAAATATGTTATTTAAACTTTCTATGGAGTTTTGAACTCCAATGAACATACTTTTTATGCCTTTTTCTGCGTCAATTGAGATGATCATGTGGTTTTTCTGTCCTTCATTCTGTTAATGTGGTGTATCACATTGATTGATTTGCATGTGTTGAACCATCCTTGCATTTTACAAATAAATCCCGCTTGGCCATGGTGTATAATCCTTTTAATATGGTGTTCAGTTCATTTTTCTAGTTGGATTATAGCTTATCTTTGAAGGTTCCAGCTTATCCTTGATCTCCTAACTTCAAATCATCTCTCATTCCTGACTGCCAGCCCTACTGACTTCAGGACTGGCACCAAGAGGCAGGGGCAGTGGATTTACATAGACTGCTTAACCAAGTCCCACTATCATGTAAGGTTTAATCCCTATAATAAAGTCCTTCTAGTGGTTCTACTTCTCCAATCAAACCTTAGCATAGAGTTTATCTAATGTCATTTGATATTCTGATCAAGGAAAAAGGGAGAAAGCCAAGGTGTAAAGTATAGGAACAGAAAGAAAAAAGATATAAAGGGAAATATATTAAATTTAGGATGATGCACTGAACGTAAATATGCTGTAAAAATCTAAAAACGGGATGAAATTGATTATTTCCTAGTAAAATATATATCACCAGAATTGATTCAAGAAGAGTGTGAAAAACAAAAGAGAACCCTTAGAAGCCCTTCATTGCTACTTTTGGTGAATTTGTCCACATTTCCATCTGGTTTGGCTTGGAGATCCCACCTCCATATTCTAGTGCTGGGCATGTGACCAAGACCTGGCCAGTTAGAATCCCCTGAACTTGAGGTTTTAACAGAAATCCCAAGCTGAGTCAGTCTTTTGTATAAAGGCTTTCTCTTTGCCTGGGTTCAGTAAATTGATAATATATAAAAATAGAGTTGCTATTGGTCATTTTTCTTGCCACGCCTTGGAGAAAGCTTTCCCCAAAATAATACGAAACAAAACAAACTGCAGAGGGAAGAATATCCAAGTCAGAGAAACATTTTCTATTTACATCCTTTGGGCCCCTACACTTACCTGTGTCTGAAAGTATCAGCACTTTCAAACATTGGTGTATTGCGAGTCAATAAATTCCTTTTTAGCCTTTCAACTAATTTGTAAGGGTTCTCTAAAATTACAACTTATAATGAATACAATGACCGTGGCAGCAATTGCATAAGATTTCAAGAAGCTAATTTTCTTGCAAAAATGAAGTTATGGGTATATACTCTTTCAAGTTCAAATACTCTGAAACTCTTTCCCTGTTGCTGAAGTTGTAAAAAGTCCTTTATATTGGATTTCAAAATACAAAAGAAAATAGACTCTGGTTCAAGAGGTTTGTGAATGTAAGCATACGTAGCCGTTACCTTTGCCTCTCAAGAACCTATCATAATAATGGTGACATCTGAAAGAAAGGG
Organism: Balaenoptera borealis; assembly: GCF_965194805.1. NCBI lineage: Eukaryota > Metazoa > Chordata > Mammalia > Artiodactyla > Balaenopteridae > Balaenoptera > Balaenoptera borealis. Next base: position 33,573,717 of record NC_138881.1, on the reverse strand, counting down.
AAGCCCACTACTATAATATGCAAGGAGGGGGCTTCAGCTTCTGAGGTATATATGTGCCCAGCAGAACTCCTGAGGAACTCAGGATGGCAAGAGGGAGAAGTAGACTGAAAGTCTATGTGGGGCAGAGTTACTTCACCTACACCTTTTTCTCCCAAGCAAAAAGCCTGACAGAAAGGCATTTAACCACCCTCTTACCAATTCTTTCTTTTAAAAGAGAGCCTTTTAAAAAAGATATGTAAAGACTGTTTCCAGGTGATCTATAATGGCCGGTATGTTTGTTACAGTTCCTGCCAAAGACTTACTCTTTCAACATTTGTAGGTGTTTAGAATAGTGGCAGGTCTCCATCTGTTCATGGTAAAACTAAGCCTTTCAGGTTCTTTCCTAGTCCACGAATTATTCCTATTTCTCCCAGGATTTATTTTTCTATTCTTAATATTTATCTTATTCTCTCTCTGTCATGCCTATCTCAAATATCTCAACAAATATTTATGGAACATCTACTTTGGGCAAGGCAGTATTTTGGGTGCTGTGACTATTGTAGTGAAAATTACAAAACCCTTGCTTTCCTAGGAGTTTACATTCTTCTTAACATCTAGAGATATTTTGTTTTCTCTTCATAATTACAAATGAAGACCGTGAGCTCTGTGTTTATGATTATCTTTATACCTCTCGTTTTTCTGTCTTGATTATCTTTGCTATCTTCTTTATGTCTGTCTACTTTATAATTGCTCCTGTTCCAAAGGATTCCATCCATCTCCCTCCACTACTACCATGGAACATACTTTCCCAGGCAATACCTCGTACTTCTTTGACTTCAATCTGGCATCTTTATCCTAATTTTAGAAGCATACTTGATATTCCGTGATAGCTAGATGAACATTGCCACTAAAATATCACTCTGACATCTCAAATCTCAGAGATTCCAGCTGAATTGTCATCTGTTCCTCTACTATGACAAACAAGTTATATTGCATTTCTTATATCAGTGGAACTTCTCACCATCTACTCAGTCACCTAAACCAGAAACTTAAGGTCATCTTTAAATTATCCAAGCAGCCACCAAATTTTATTGTGCTTCTTTAATACTACTTGAATCTATATGCATCCATATCTCAACTGTCTCACCATTATTTCAGGACTTTATACTTTTTTCTTCCAGTTAATGCCATAACTCCGTAAGTGGGACAATCTAACTTTTTGACAATCTGTTCATATCCCTGCTAGTTTGACCATTCTAAACATTGAAAACTGTTATTCCTATGAGAAAAATCATGTTGACTGTGCATTGCTTAGAAGATCTAGTTCAACTCTTCAGCCTGATACACAATACCACTTGTTACCTCTTTGGCCTCATCTCTTCATGTTTTGCTAATGTACTTACATCGCTTCCTCTTCTGCCCCAGAGTATGATGATTCATACTTACTGTTTACTGAGCCCTAACTTTTCAGTGCATCTTTACTGTTGCCTGCAGTGTTTATTTTGCTTAGAATGAAATTAATGACTTCATTTCATTGGCTAATTGCTACTAGTCCTGTAAGATACAACTCAGATATAACCCAACTTTAAGGAGTTTTGAATTATTAGTGTAGATTTCTCCTCCTAGATCATTCCATTATATCCTGTGTCTGAATCTGTGTCAGGGCATCCCTCACGTAGAGTGTTACTGTCTGTTTATTCATCTGCCTTCTTTAAAATTTAATACATTTCTTAATGATAAGTGCTGTACTTCTTAACTATAACCCTAGCACCCAGCATTGGGCATGGCACGTTCTTGGTCAGTGTTGAATGCCTGAAATAGTGATTTAGAAAAGGGTTGGCAGATATTATAACTTCATAGGCAAGAAACCCTATACAAATATGTTAAGTAAGTGAGAGAGGTCTAGGTTGAAATAGATCAAATCCGGGATGCTAGGTAACAGTATTAAAATAGGTTTTTTTGGAAGAATAAAGGGTGAAAAATAAGTCTGGGATGCTCACAGTGGCCAAAAATTCTGAAGCAGTGTGTGTGTGTGTGTGTGTGTGTGTGTGTGTGTGTGTGTGTGTGTGTGTATGCTAGTAACTGTTCTAGTTCTTAGAAATGTAGTAGTAATTTTAAAAAGAAAGATCTTTTGGAGCTTCTATTTTGGGATAGGAATGGGGAAGAAAACAAGCACAAGATAAATAAAAAATGTTTTAGACAGTCACAAGTGCTACTAAAGAAAAAAAAAATACACTGCCAGAATAGAAGATGACAAGGCCAGGGGTGGTAGGTAACTGTGTTGTGACTGGTGACGTCAGAATGGATAACCCAGAACCCGGAGTTGCCTTATAATTAGTGTCTGTCCTCTACGAATGGTGGATGAGAGAAAAAGGAATTTCCCCAAAGTGCTTTTCCAAATCCCCACATTTTTGCAGTGATGTTAAAGATGCTGGCTTGATGATTAAAAATGGAGAGTTTTGAATATCACACAAAGGGGAGCCTCTTATTTCATAGTGAAAAAGCCTGAGTTAGGATGGTAAAGAATTTTCAAATCTTAAATGAAGTCACAGAAAAGAAATACAGTTCAGATTTCCATTCGAAATTCTCATACCAGGAAACCTCTCATTGAAGGGAGTATACATTCACCTCTCAAATAATGAAAAGACGTGAAATGTTTGGTTAATTGTAGTAAAGAAGATAACTGAAGATCTCAAAGTGTTGTATATTGATAACAAGTGATATTACTTAACAGAAACGTCACATTTCTTTGTGAACTTTCCAGTACATGCAGTGTTTTGATGTTCATGTTGTTAAGTGCTCAGGCTTGTTTGCACTTACAAAAGAATCTTTATACTTAATTCTTCATGGAATATTGAGAGCACAACTTATTTTCATGGTTAGCCAAAAAAGATAGACGTTATACTGCTATCAAAAACCTATCCACAGGCTATAACTACTTTCAGAAAGAATTTGTTATTCAGATAAGGGTTTTGTTTTGGAATTAGGGCAAAATAAACAAATATTTAAAAAACTACAAAGAAAATACAGAGAAAATTCTTAAGATGGAAACGTTTATGCTCACAATCACGGTGAGTGATGCTGTGTATTTAAACTGATATACTGTAATGTAAAAAACGTATCAGGTTGAGCTCAGAAGATTCAGGTACAAATCTTCTCAATTTCTGATTTGTCAGGGCAGATAGAGAGGAATATGATTTGGAAGAGCAATATAATACTCAGCAATCGCTTTGAGACAAAAATAAGTGGCTCTATAGTTTCCAAGTCAGAGTGTTAAACTGGGTTTATGATATAAGCAGCATACACTGGTAGAATGAGATAGGGTGATGTGAAGTAAAGTTAGAGCGATAAGATATTGGTGGTTGTTCAAACAGGAAGGATACTGTCTTCTAGGAGCTTCCGTAGCAGGAATTAGGGATTCCATTCTTGGGAAAAATGGTAGAATATAATGTCATAGTGGGCCTAGAACCAAGACATTGAGCCATTTACTTGTCTAGGACTCATTATAATCATTTTCTCAGTACAGGATGGATCCCAGATGAGAAGTTGTATTAGTTTTCTGTTGCTGCATAAGAAATTAGTACAAATGTAATGGCTTAAAACAGCATCCCTTTATTAGCTCACAGTTCTATAGGTTGGGATACTGGCATGGAGTGACTAGGTTCTGTGTTCAAGGTCTTAAAGGTCTGAAATCAGCATTTTGAAACCCTTGTCAGATAATTCTAGCATCTAATTCATCTTGGGTCGGCATCATCTGTCACATCTTATTCAAGCTGTCATGTCTCTGGTTCTTGGTATAAGTAGTGATATTTTATTGTCTTTTGGACATTTTGGCTATTATGTTAGGATACTTTGGTCCCTATTTAAAGTGTTTTGTTTTGTTTTGTTTTTTAAACTTTTAGCAGGCATTCACTCTTTATAGGTTTGGCACACATCTCCTGTACTTTTACGGACTGTGGTTCCATGATAACCTAATTTTCAGAACCTTTGTGGTACTCTTTTGGTCTGTTTATCTTGTGCAGGTGGGGTTACCTCTGGTCCCTTCTCATGCTGCTCATGGGGTCTGAAGCAGCTTCCCCGGGATACGGCCCTTGGTGCTTCTGGTGAGGGAAGGGAATCTCTGGAACACTTGATGAGGAGTCCTTCCTGGGCCAGGCACTTGTGCCAGGGTCTCCCTGGACTGTAAGGATGGAGGGCGCTTACCAGGTTGAGAGCTTTCTGTGGAGGGATCTCCGTTGCTGGTACCAGCAAGTTGCCTGATGTTTCTGGGTGGGGAGAGGAGTCTCAGGCCCATCTGAGGAGAGCATTTTCCAGGTGGGAGCTTTTTGTGGTAGGATCCCTGTTGCTGGTACCCTTAGCCACGGATGTGTCTGGGTGGTGAAGGGGGATCTCAGGCCCAGTGGGGAAGGAAAGCACTTTCCCTGGTCGTGTAGTGTCATCAGGGCTTCCAAGTGTTCCTCCTTGCAGGTTCTGCACGGCTCACCTGGTGTTTGGGGGATCCCCATTTGATGTGATGGAGGAAGAGCCTATTTGAGCCACTTCCTGTTACTAAGTTGGGAGTTAGGAAATGCTGGGCCTGGATCACATTTTTTTGTTGGTGGAGGGTCATAAGGTGCCCTGCCATGAGGTTGTTCATCCATTCTGAGGGTCCCTAGGCAAATTCACCTTCTTTAGACCTTTCAGAGCTGTCCTTCGGTTGTCTCATATTATTTCCAGGATATATAGTTGTGCCTATAAAGGGGGAGCCGGGAGAGAGAAGTACAAACCATCTTATCTGGATCAGAAGTCCTCTCTGTGCCTTTTAAGTGCTCAGCTGATTAGGTCAGGCTCAGTCTGGATAATCTCCCAGTCAACTGTGCTATATATATCATAATCTAATAATGGGAATGATATTCCATCACATTCACAGGTCTCATACTCAAGGGGAGGGGCTACTACAAGGATCGTTGGGCATCATCTTAGAATTCTGTCGACCACAGAAGGTGCATGTGAATGTACTGAAGCATTAATTAAGCAACTATCATCCCTTGGAAGGTTTTAATCTGTTAGGATAGTATGAAAGCCAAGTACTGTTACAATTATTCTACTCACTTTAAATGAAGTGTATCTGATATCAAAAATACTTCATAAAAATCAGAATATTCAAACAACTTTCAGAAGTTAATGTCAATTTCAGAGGTTTGATCCAAGCCTTCATTTCTGGCCATGCAGGTATCTTCTGTGTGAAAAATATGCTACCTCAAAGATGTTTTAAAACACTTCACCACCACTCCCCATTTATATTTTGTAGTTATGTGCAAATACTGTGGCTGCCAGCAATTCACATAGAAAATAAAGGTCAGTGATGTTTCTGACTTTAACTTTTTAGAGAAGGTTTATACTTAACACTGCCTACATTTGTATAGGTTGCACATTGCACAAAATTTCTGACTATTGCTTTAGGTTATAATACAATGTACTCTCACCTATACCAGGATTGAAAATTTTAAGCACAGTTTTCTGGACTGGCCAATACACCCCCCATAAAATAGTTTTCAGGCTGAATTAGGAGAAAAAGCCTTCACTATGTTTAGGTTGGAAGGAAGCATGACCTAAATTTTGATTTCAAATACTCACGGTTTTGGGTGATGGTTTTACTGGGGACAGTTAGAATTGAACTATGTAGACATGTTTTTTGAAGCCAAGTTTTACCTTTAAGGCTTTCATATTGCAGCTTGAGAGGCTCCAAGCAGCAATTGGGTACTTTGGGTCATTCACACAAGGATTAAGAGTCATATATAAACCAAAAAACCCTTTATAAGAAATCAGAATCTGTTTTAAAAATTAATTATATGAACTAAACATATATAGAAAGAAATTGAAGCTTGAATATATTTAAGAAGCAAAAATTAAAGACATACCTATAACTGCCCTTTTTCCTTACTTGTTTACAATCACAGCACATCAAAGTGTGACATGTCTAAGAGAAAGGTAATTCAGTTCTAAGGCTTTGTCATCTTATCACTTTTAAAAATACAAGATCCGAGTAGATGAAAGGAAAATAGAGAGGGTCGTTAAAGAGCTGAGTCATAGAGTGGAATAGAGGACAAGCGGAAGAGGCAAGAAGGCGCACACAGACTGGGTGTGAAGAGAGTTGGGAATACTGGTTGTGGGAGATGGTCTCTGATTTGCTTATCGGATCTACTCGCCATCCTTCTTAACCCTGCTCCGTGATTCCAGGAGGCTGACCTTTGTCAGCTTCATCGACCAGTCTCTCTGTGTCTTCAGGTTGGGTTTGGCTAATGTGAAGTAGTGACAAGAGATGAGAAGTCAGGAGGAAAGAAGGTAAGGGTATTTATTTCCATGACCTGCCCCCTTCCAAACTTTAGGTTGGCAGTGGATGCCATTCTCTAAGGTTACGTCTCGTCGGGGGGACTCCTACTACAACTCTGAGACCTTCTGGGTTGCAGGAACGACCATCTCTCTGTGCCCCTTCAAACCTAGTGGTTGTAATACTGGCTTCTCACAGTTGCTAGCCTCAGGGTACTTCATCATCTCCTGGTTTCCCTTCATTCTTTACACACTTTAGTCTCTTCATTAAATGCTATCCCATCACTCTTTTAAAGTGTGCCATCAGTTTTTAGCTAGAACTGACTGATACATTGGTCGTGGGGAATAGGAGAAACTTTAAGGTAGTGTTAGGGAGGTGGGATAAACTGCTGTGGAGAGAGATAGGAAGAGAAGGGTTTCAAAGCTTTTTATGGCATTCTATGAATGTAACATGACTTCTTTATGTGAATGACTCTAATATAGTCTTAAATTGCCTCTTAATTATTGACATTTGGTTGGGTTTCTGTTTCTTTGCATGCACAACCAGGATTGAACAGGGCTGAGAGATGTCTGGGATTTACGTGACTAGATAATACTACTAGGATCTATCTAGATTCATTACATCATATGAAGACATTTCTCCCATGGAATCAGGAACATCCCAACCCAGTGCACATGCTAAGTTTTTATTGAAATTCAGTGAACTGCTGTGGTGTGAAGTTAATTTTTATTGTCAAATTGGACAATATTGTTTGACTTTTTAATATTTCCTTTTATGATGGAACAGAAATTGGGGAAAGCCCAATAATTCCTTCAGCAACTAGTGATTCAGTTCAGATTGTTATATATAGATTCAGGTTGTTATATTTAAGCATGAATAACTCTAAAAGTGGACATGAGGCAGGTGACTGTTGTTTGTCCGTCACTGTAACACTTTACATAGCTGAGAATTCAGATCTCAATTAGGATTTTCAGTCTCATTGGAATCCACTACTTGCCCACGACAAATAGGACAGGCAGGGTTCTCAGAGAGCCAGCGATCAATGCAGTAAATGTGATATTCATGGGAGCAAGGTAGGATGCGAAGCTTGCTGTTTTCGGTGTACTCTGTCATGCAAATGCTGCAAGCTTTTAATGCATCATTTTCATCAAAAGATCTTACAGCCAAGTTGTCAATCTGTGCTTTGCTGAGTCCTGTAGGTTGGTCTAGATCATCTTCATCTAAGTGGAAAATCTGTTCCAGATTAAGGAAGAACAAAGGGTCACTTTCATCAGATATTACTGGGCTCATTTGTCTACCCCCTTGCCTGGTCTCTGATGGTAAGTCTGATGATGAGTTAGTTTCTTCAGTGCCTTCAAATATCAGTGAGCCAATTTCTGAATTTTCATCTCTTGAGCTGGCATTGGAAATAGGACGAGAACTGGAACTAGACATACAATTGGGGCTTGAATGACAAATCAGTGTGGAACTTGAATGGGGATTATAGCTAGGATTTGAATCGGAACCAAATCTACTACTACTACTACCATTAGGACCATCGCTGTCATCTGGTGACTCTGGCCATTCCATGCTTTGACTTGTAGGTGAGACACCATGCTCTAAATTACTGTCACTGTCCATAAGGTTACTTGAGTTACTAAATTCTGTCATTGTCTGCCTTAACATGCTCTGAATTGGAACAGATGTTGTATCATCTAAGCTAGTATTTAAAATTCTACAAACGGGATTTCTGATGGTAATGACATAAGCTCTCACATCTGCCTGCTCAGAATGTGAATACATATGCCTCAGTCCTCGTTCACTTTCAGAACTGACGGTGTTGTTTGGTGTCTCAGATGTTAACTGAGTTCTACTAGCTGTGCTGTCTCTCTGAGAATATGCTCCAGAATGAACTTGTCCTACTTCAAGATTGAAGGGTATGGTCAGATATACTTCACTCATTCCCCAAGATTCATCACTGCTGGTTGTATCTGGAGAATCTTCTCCATGAACGGCATTCCTTGTTCTAGAAGTTTCAATAAGACCACTGTTTTGCAATTCAAATCCAGTCATTTGCTGTCTCAATATTTCTTGGTGCTCAGTTCTAGAAAATCTCACATTCTCACTTACCAGAGGCTGCTCAGAAGTTTGAGATGGTATACTATGATTAAGTCTTTGTACACTTTCCCTAAGTGAACGTGGAGGCGACCAACTTTCAATTCTTGCTCTGGTTCTCGGATACTCTGGGCTCCTACTTCTTGCTCTTCTCTGACTTCTGGTAGGTGAGAATTCCACTAATGTTTCAGTTGTATCTTGTTCAGACATAGATGGTCTTGTAAATATTGATTCAGATTGTGGATATTCCACTTGCCTTTGGCTGTCTTCCATATTTTCTCTTCTGGGAAGTCTTGCAGATGCTACATATTCATTCTCTGGATTTGGACTCCCATGATCGAGGTGAAAATTTCTTTCTAAAGTGAATCTGAACTGGTCACTTGTAGGATTAATTTGGCCCTCTTCTCTCCCAGATTGGTTTTCTCTCTGTCCACTTGTCATATTTTCAGTTTGTCCAAAACAGGTAAGCCCGTCTATTATAGAGTCGCCACTAGACACATCATCTGGAGCGTCTCCTCCATCTGTTAACAAAAAAAATGGGGAGGGGACATGAAAGAACTACCAAAATTAGAACCATCCTAAAATAGCACTCTGAAACTTTGTTTCAAAAACAAACAAAAAATGAGAACTTAAATACTCAGATGTTTTAAACTGATTTCACATTTATAGGGTTAATATTTTATAAACGACACTGTCTAGATTTATAAGTAAAGGTAGAAAAGTTTCAATTCCATCTGAAAAAGAGTGAGCTAATCCTAGATAAACTTAGAGAATTTTTTAAAAAGGGAATCTGGAGGAAGTCTATTTTGCAATATTTCATCATATACACAGCCCTGTGTACCAGCCCTGTGTAGGAGGAATACCAGCCCTGTGTAGGAGGAATGTCAAGAGACTTTTTTTTCAGTCCACTGTCAAAACACTAATGCAATTCAACAAGGTAAACACCAGTTAAGGTACAATGTTAGTATTTTAGTTCAATTGACATTATCGTCTAATTTTCATTAGTCTCCAACATTACTATTTCTAGGCTCTTCACTTATGTGCTTTTGATAATATATAAGCTGTTTTAAAATATAAGATTATTGCACAAACATAAACAAGTTTTATAGGTTTAAAAGTATTTGAATTTTGAATACTTCTTAATGTTACCAAGATTTTTCATTGACATTAAATTGAAGGTCAGATCAAATGAATAGACTGAACCCAGCATGGTACATATAAGACCATATTCAAGAACCAAAGTATTACAGTCTCCTCTTCATTAGACAGTAACATCCTCTACTTCACACTGGGAGAGAAGGCACCAGACCTGAGGTTTGAGCACGGCTTCTCAGCCTCAGCACTGTTGACATTTCGGTGCTGGACAGTTCTTTGTTTGGGGAGCTGTCCTGTGCATTGTGGGATATTTGGCAGCACCCCTGGCCTGTGCCCACTAGATGCTAGGGACACCCATGCCTCCCCTGCGACAACCAAAAATATCTCTAGCCATCGTCAAATGTCCCCAGGTGTTGGAGAGAGCAAAATTGTCCCCGGTTGAGAACCACTTGATTAGAATATGAAATATTTCTGTTTGCTTTTTTTACATGTCTATGTAGAAAAAATAATTCAGGAAGCAGGAGGGACTTTCAATTGAGGTAGAAAACCAAGAAAAGTACAAATAGGCCACTTCACACTGTTTCCCAATTAAAACAACCCAAATGTGAATCAGGAAACCAAACAAACATACCTTGACGTTCTCACCAAAAATCAAGTAAATGCCAGTTCTTTTTATGAGAAGTTACTCACCAAATTAATTTATGTCACTTCTGTATAATTAGCTACTATGTACTATGATGAAGTTACTATTTACTATGATGAAGTTCCTTGTTCATCCCATCCTATTCCCTCCAAAAGCAAAGTATACCTGTATTTTCATCTGAGTCTTGTGGTGGGTTTTCTTTAAGTAGCTGCAGTCTTCTCAGCAACTCTTCTTCTGTACTTTCACCTGGAGTGCCTAGAAGATTGTTGTCTCTCATAAGTTTGTAATCTTCTTCACTCAGACTGTTGACAAGCCTGAAGAAATCTTCTTCCCGAACCAGTCGGTCCGTTTGACTTATGCGTTGGGCCGGAACTCCATCTCCTTCATCGTCGGAATCCGAGTTTTCCATCTTAGTAAACAAGTAGAAAATGATCTGAAATTCACGACATAGTGTTGAAATTCACCAGCGGCCGTTTAGTGTTCTTCGCTTTCTACCTCCTGCCAGAGTGTCCGGTGCCGGTTCCGGTTCCGACTCGGTCGGATGACCGTCCGCACAGGTTCCTCCCTTCTCCCGTCCCCGACTCAGTTCTGTAGCCGCCTGGTGACGCAACAGGTGGGAGCCGCCTCTGTCCCAGAACTTGCTAGACGTTGCCTAGGTATCCATTATCTTCCCCGCTGTTACCGGGTAGGGACTGGATTCAGGTTAGGTTTCATTTCATTGAAAACCAGCCAATATTACTGAGGGTTTCTGGTGTACCAAGCACCGTCCTTCACCTCGTTTCACCCACACGAGCCTATTCTCAGGTTTTCAGGAGGCGTCTTCAGGCTCTGATATGCTCTATTTATTCGTTACCTTACATGTGACTGCCTTCTTCAAAATGCCATGCCAAAGTCAGCCTAGTTAAATGCAGCAGTTCTCATTTTCAGGTGCCCAGGGACCCCTCCGCCTTTTCTCCTCATGAATTTCTCCAATCATAGACTCTCACTAAGAAAGCCCACAATTTGTGATAATTTACCAGGGCCCTAGCTGAGTCTCTTTAGAGTGTCCTCTCCCTTTTAACTGTTAATGGCTTCGTCTTGCATTATACGGCCCTTCAATCTTGTTTCAAACAAACCAACAGGAAACACCAAAACTCTGGCAGGCTTTTCTGCTCAGCCAGGGAATTCCTTCTCCACAAAAGCATCAGGTTCATTTTTGTCCTCCTTTCTCATAAATATTATAAATCTTACTTAAAGAAAACTAGCCAGAACATCACAGGAACTTTTAAGACAGATACATAATAGTTACTTTGTCTGCCACAAGGAGTACTGACTTTGCTGATTTTGTTGCATGTATATAACCTGGAAGGCTTGGTGAAAATAAAATAATGCTCATTTGCAGTGCTATCTGAAGGAGACCTCTAAGAGCTTCTGGACTCATTAATATTACCAGCCCCACTTAACACTTGTTTAGGAGCTCTTTGTTCAACTTACTGATGTAAAGACAAGATTTGGCTGCTGAATTTGAGACTTTATTCAATTTGACTTATTTAATCATTAATCCATCCAACATAAACTGGGTCAGTTATTGCCTCAGCGGCTAGAGATATGTCAATTGTTGAAGCAGTTTGTACTCCCAAGTAATTCACACACCAGGTGAGGGAAACGCCACATAGAAACTATCAAAGTACAGTATATTTTATCATAGATTTATATATGCAGTATTGTGTACGTACAGAGAACTGTGTAGCAATTATTTAATGGGAGTTGGGAAATGTTTCACAGAGGTATTATATATAAATCTGAATCTTTAAATATAATTATACTTTCTATAGATGGAAAGTGGCAGTTATGTGTTGCTAGAGAAAGACTATGTCAGATGGAAGAAGTAGACTTGAAAGACCTTGGCTTGTTTGGGCAACTGTGGCCACAGTTTGGGGGTTGGGTGGAAATGTGGAGTTAATCTCAGAAAGAATACTTGACAAAAACGATAAGTTGAGTTTTGATTTTTTTCATGTAAGAAATAGGACACTGATTAAGATGTTTTGGTATTTTTTTGAGAACAAGCAGTAGATTTTATTTGTGTCTGCTTAGCGTCCCCTTAACATACTTATGCTAATAGCATCCTGATTTTCATGGGGGAAAAACCCATTCTACAGTCTTAGTCCACTTGGTTTAGGTTTAGCTGAATTCACTGCCATGGCTAGAGGAAAGGACACATGATGCAGCCATGTCCAATCAGTATACCTCAAATCGGTTACGGTAATTGCTTTAAGCATGGGCATGTGACCGAAAGTACATTTAAGAGTTAAATCTGAGATGTTGCGAGAAATCATTTTCCACTGCGGTTGCTAAGCTGGTAGGATATAAACCTGAAGATGCTTGTGGCTATGTTATGTCCCAAGAATGAGGAACATTGACATAAAGAGACAGAGGAAAACCATAATGGAGAAAGAGCAAGATACCTGAGGAAAAATTTGGGAAATACCTGAAGCTAGATGTGCCTTAAGATTTTTAGATCTGTAAAACAACGTATTTCATTTTTAAAATGTAAGCCTGTGAAAGATTCCTGCCACTTATCATTGGAAGGCTCCTAAGGGTTGTAACGGGAGAGCCATATGATTGGTGATGTAATCAGACGTCAAAAAGTAATTTGATACAGGGCAGGGGGTCAGGGAATGAGTGAAATATGTGTGGGAGATTAAGTGGTACAAACCTCCAATTACAAAATAAAGGAGTCAAGGGAATGAAATGTACACTGTGGAGAATATAGTCAATAGTAATGTAATATCTTTGTATGGTGACAGATGGTAACTAGACTTGTGATCATCTTATAATGTACAGAAATATCTAATCACTATGTTGTGCACCAGTGACTAACATAGTGTTGTAGGCCAAGTATACGTCAAAAGACAAACAAACAAACTAAGAGAAAAAGAGATCAGATTTGTGGTTACCAGAGGTGGGTGGGGAGGTTGGATGAAGGTGGTCAAAAGGTACAACCTTCTAGTTACAAGATGAATAAGTATAGGGATGTAATGTATAACATGATTAATATAATTAAGACTGCTGTATGTTGCATATGAAAGTTGTTAAGAGTAAATCCTAAGAGTTCTCATTACAAGGAAAAAATATTTTTTTCTTTTTCTTTTATTTTGTATCTATACGAGGTCATGGATGTGTGCTAAACTTATTGTGGTCATCATTTCATGATGTATGTAAGTGTAGGGGAACAAAACTTGCCACTGCAAAATGTTCCTTTGGTATGCAGATGATTTCAAGCTGAAAAAAAATCTAGGCCCAAAAGTCTCAGGAAGAAACTTTGACCTTGCTCCTAACCGCCTAAAAAAGTTTAGATAGAGGGCCAGTCATTCCCCACTAGAGCTATCACCAGAGATATCTGCAAAGACTACGGGCTGGTAGTGGTAGGAGAAACTCAGCAGGGCGTAGAGATCAGAGTCCACTCTGTGTCCCTCGTCTCTCTACACGGCCCATCTACCAAACATTTGCTTTTCCATCTTCATGTAAATCACCTTGCTCCCATTTGAAGTCTCAAACAGTACCCACAGCATCCTCTTTTGTTTTTAGCCGAAGATGATATTTCAGGTGAGGGTTTCAGCCATACTGGTCATTCAGTTTTCCTGGGTCTCTCCCATATGTACATGTTATTAAACTTTGTTTGATTTTCTCCTGTTAATCTGTCTCATGTTAATTTAATTCTTAGACCAGCCAGAAAAATCTAGAAGGGTAAAGGAAAATTTCTTATTGCCCAACATAAGTCAAATCATTATGCTGTACGGTAAGTCCCCTACAAAGGAACGAATTCCATTCCGAGAGCGCGTTCATAAGTCCAATTTGTTCGTTAAGTCCAACAAAGTTAGCCTAGGTACCCAATGAACACAATCGGCTATATAGTACTGTACTGTAATAGGTTTATAATACTTTTCACACAAATAATACATGAAAAACAAACAAAAAAATAAAACATTTTTAATCTTACAGTGCAGTACCTTGAAAAGTACAGTAGTACAGTGCAACAGCTGGCATACAGGGGCTGGCATTGACTGAACGGGCAAGAAGAGTTACTGACGGGAGGAGGGAGAGGAGGTGGGAGATGGTGGAGCTGAGGGATCGCCAGCAATAGGAGACGGAGGGCAAGCTGCAATTTCACTCGCGCCTGATGTTGATGGCACAGGTTTGGTTCCTTGCTGGTTTCAATTCTGTCTCCCCTTTTGAAAAAACAATCCAGTGATGTCTGCGTAGTAGCTCTTCTTTTCTTGCCATAGATGATGACACGGTAGTACTGGATTGCATTCTGAATGGCTGCTGCAACCTTTGTGTACTGTTCTATGTTTGGATCCTATGCCTCAAAAACTAACAGTGCCTCCTCAAATAAAGAAAATCCCCTTGCCATTTCCTGCATCGTGAATCTCTTTGGTTCTTTAGTTACTTCTTCCTCTTGTCTCTCTTCATCGTTTCTCTGGGCTGCCAATTCCATCTTTTCGCCTCGCTCCACTCTCTCAATTATTTTCAGTTTTGTTTCCATCGTTATCACTGCTTCTTAGCAGTACCAGCTACATCATCGCTGCTTTTATGCTTGCTTCCGGACATCCTGGGCTTGAAATAAAGATACTGTACTACTGCATTCTATACAGTACTGTAAAGCACACAAAAGCACAACCACTTGTAGAGGATGCACGCACATGACAGTGTACACCAGACATGTGAACTAACTTACGTGATTGGACATGTGACCACACGTTCGCATATTTGACCTTTCACAACTTGAAGGTTCGTGTGTAGGGGACTTACTGTATGCCTTAAACTTCGACAGTGCTAAATGTCAAGTATATCTCCATAAAACTGTAAGGAAAAAAAACAAGTGATTTACAATAAAGTTGCCATGTAAAACTTCCTTGCTTTTGTCCATTCTATAAAGTTAACATGTTTATACAATTTAAGTTTAATTGGATTTAGTTTTTATGAAAAAATAAGCAAACAGAATTTTTCTGTCATTTATTTGTTTAATAAGTATTTATTAGGCTTTGAAATTCTGTAAAGTTGAAGGAAATGAACATTTTCATTTGATTATGAATGAAATGTGGTTATGACATATAATGTTAACATTGTGAATAAATTTCCTACTTCTTTGTACCGTGAGGTCCTTTCAAAATGTCCCTATTTTTGTATGTGTTTCATTTATTATACAATGTATTCTGATACCTTGGCCCGGTAATACTCATTTAATTCTCATGTGAAGAGAAAATATCCCGAGGTAAAGTACCACTGAACACTTGGCTTATATTAAGAAACAGAATGGTCCTGGTGGGAACTAAAATGTCTTTCACCGATAACCTTACCAATGAGTCAGATAATGTTATGTGACCCGTTAGCTCCCTGGTGGGATTTTTAGGATGCGTAAATTTAGCAAAGTCTTAGTGTGAGTAAGTGTGTACTTATGTGTGTTCTTGCATGTATATGTGTGGTGTATTTAAAAAGTTTTAACAGATGTTTGGTTAGGTTAATGACCATTGGCTTAGGTGTGGTTTCTGGATACTAGTAATAGGTCTATTTCACTGAAGTTTTGAAAGCTCCTCTACAGTGTGAACATACTTTATCTAGAACTTTGAATTCCTATAACACTATTGTTATTGTCTAATTTAAAGTCTTGTTTTTAATATTTGTTCTATGCATAAACAAAAAGATACAGCATGTTGTTAGCACTTAGAAAGTTACAATTTACTTCTTAACATTTTTCATATTTAAGTTCGTAACTGAAGATGGTCAGATTGACCACTTTGGGAGTGAAAGGAAAAAATAAAGGCATATTTACTTTTAAGTTCACCTGCTAGATGTGCTCACTGTATGCCCTGTTACATATGCAAGGCCAGGGTGACTGGAAGTGCAATTGTCAGGCTTTTTCATAAACTGGATAACCATTTGTTTCTGCGCAGCACGTTACCTTTACATAGGAGCAATAAGGAGAAAAGGTGGAAGAGGCAAGCATTCTGCGCTACAAAACACCACCTTTAACAGCTAACAAGCATTACTCAGCTGCTGTACAGCTGTGTCTAGTGCACTTAAAAATATATAAACAGCTCATGCAGCTCAATATTAAAAAAACAAACAACCCAATCAAAAAATGAGCAGAAGACCTAAATAGACATTTCTCCAAAGAAGATATACAGATTGCCAACAAACATATGAAAGAATGCTCAACATCATTAATCATTAGAGAAATGCAAATCAAAACTACAATGTGATATCATCTCACACTGCTCAGAATGGCCATCATCAAAAAATCTACAAACAATAAATGCTGGAGAGGGTGTGGAGAAAAGGGAACCCTCATACATTGTTGGTGGGAATGTAAATTGATACAGCCACTATGGAGAACAGTATGGAGGTTCCTTAAAAAACTAAAAACAGAACTACCATATGACCCAGCAATCCCACTACTGGGCATATACCCTGAGAAAACCATAATTCAAAAAGAGACATGGACCACAATGTTCATTGCAGCTCTATTTACAATAGCCAGGACATGGAAGCAACCTAAGTGTCCATCGACAGATGAATGGGTAAAGAAGATGTGGCACATATATACAATGGAATATTGCTCAGCCATAAAAAGAAACGAAATTGAGTTATTTGTAGTGAGGTGGATGCACCTAGAGTCTGTCATACAGAGTGAAGTAAGTCAGAAAGAGAAAAACAAATACCGTATGCTAACACATATATATGGAATCTAAAAAAAAAAATGTTCATGAAGAACCTAGGGGCAAGACGGGAATAAAGACGCAGACCTACTAGAGAATGGACTTGAGGACACGGGGAGGGGGAAGGGTAAGCTGGGACAAAGTGAGAGAGTGGCATGGACATATATACACTACCAAACGTAAAATAGATAGCTAGTGGGAAGCAGCCGCATAGCACTGGGTGATCAGCTTGGTGCTCTTTGACCACCTAGAGGGGTGGGATAAGGAGGGTGTGGGGGAGGGAGACGCAAGAGAGAGGAGATATGGGGACATATGTATATGTATAACTGATTCACTTTGTTATAAAGCAGAAACTAAGACACCATTGGAAAGCAATTATACTCTAATAAAAATGTTTTTTTTTTAAAAAAAAAGACTCTGCATTGTACTAATCCTGATCTTCCTTTTACTATCCTCTCTTTCTATTATCCATATAGTCACTGTACCTGGAAAACAGGGCTGGTGTGAGAGCCTCACCCTCCCCTCCAGTCTCCCTTTCCTCACCTTTGGAGTGTTTATGAGAGTAAGGAACCCTTCATCATATACAAATTACACCAGAATTTCCAGGAATGTTAATTTAGAGCATCTGCTGGGCATCTGTGGGCTTAAAAGATGACTATCTGGGAGATGGTTCCAATTTCTTCTGAACATGTTAATTTGGGGAGACAGTTGTCCATCCTTTAAGGTAATATCAACAATTACAGTCAGCCCTCTTTGTTTATACTTCTTTCATAACAGTGATGTGAAAGCAAGTGAGTGGACTTGCAAGTACTTTCTAACATATAGATAGGAAGATATATGATTACATAATTACCTTAAATTCTGTTCCAATTTCCTCTGGAGCAGAGTGATACAATTTTCATACTATATAGTACAAGTAATTCCATTCAAAGTTCTGTAACCTGACATTGATCATTGGACCAGATATCAGAGACTAGTTTTTTGGTTATTCCCTTTCTCCTTTTTAATATGTGTACTTTGGGGAAGTTATGACATTTCTCTTTGCTTCATTTGCCCCATCTATGAAATGGAGATAACATACGTGTTTTAACTAAGTCTCGGGGTTGTTGTAAGGCTCAAACAAGTTACTTTGTGAAAAGGTGATTTATAACTTACAAAGCATTAAAAATATAAGGCCCTATTTTTATTAACACTAGATGGGTTTAGATTTTTCTCTATTTTACAGATTGCTTTAAGATGTTAATCTCATGAAAGATGAACTTAAGCTAGTTAGCCTAGCTTTTCCACCCATTTATTTATTGTGAGGCAAGTGATGTTCTGTCAAAGAGATTTAGGGTCACTGCATTTTATAAAGGTGAGAACACATTGTAGAAGCATCATAAATATTAAACAACCATGTAAGATATTTGGAAGTACCTATTGAAATACATTGCTGTGTCTCTGGAACACCCCTTACCATACTTTGAATAATTAATAGATGTTTTAGAAAAAATTCTGACAGTAATGTGAGGCTCATTTATGTCTTTCAGAGCCTTTGGAGTTCTTGGGGATAAATGAATGCAATTCTAAAGAAGTATTAGAAAAAGTAACTCATGCAGTTTTCAATAAGTCATCACTTTGTAAATGAGAATATTTCATTTTTGTCCCAAGGAAAGGTTAATAGGAATATGGTGTGCAGAAAAAGAAAAAGCAGCAGTGGCCAGCCATGCACTTATTCATGATACCACATGTGAGTGCAAGTTCACTGGATGAGTTATCTTCTCAGGAAAGGCTTTTCACTGCTAGGAATGAGGATGACATTGAAGCTTAACGGAAAAGATCTATTTTACTTTATCTGATGAAAAAATCTTCCTTCTCACCCTCCACAAATAGGTATCAATTATATATTAGTCCAAATACCATTATTTAGTTATTGCTAAGCTGCAAGTAATAAGAAATTTGACCAATGTAGTAGAGAAGGAAGGGATTGCAAGAGAGGAAGCAGCCCTTCCTAAAGGGATAAAAGTGACCAGAGTGAATGCAGAAAAGCTGGAAACCTCAAGCAAGTGACAGTTTAATTTAATTATGCACCTTCACCATGGAGAAGATGAAGTGCTGTAAGAACTGTCAATGGCCATGCATTTTAAATCCCTGCCTTTTGACTATGAAGTATTACAGTATTATCCCAGTATTATAGATGAGGCAACTTAACTAAGAAGTGGTTGGAGTCCCAAGTTCACAAATTAAGTGATGGAATGTAAAGTGATGAAGAAATCAGCCTATGGATGTTTAGAGAGAATCTGAATTCAGTAGTTGGAGATGTGCTGTGAAGTGTCAACTAAGGCAACTAAGGATTTCCTGCCCTGGGCAAACTACGCCCACCTCCTAGATCCTGATGTTCTACTGGACACATACCAGGAGCTCTACACATGTATGCTATTGACTCCCTTTAGAACAGTCTTTTGAAGTTTGCTTCCTTATGACCTACATAGTTCCAACCTCTTTTCTCCTGCTGAGTATTCAGAATATCCTCTCCTGGTCTGAGTCTCAGAAGAGATCCCCTCCACTGCTGACCACAGGACCAGTCTCTGGCCATCTTTCTGTGTGAAATGAAACCTGTGATTTTGGTGTGTTAAGGATTGGTGTGTGGTGGGTCCAAGCCTGTGGCTGGAACAGTCGATCTCTTTTTCCTTCCTACAATGCAACTTCTTTTTTTTTTTAAGATGACAGTATAATCTATTATTTTAGTAGCTTTATTGAAATATGATTGCTATAGAAACTGCACATACTTAATGCATACAATTTGATGAGTTTGGATATATGCATACCACACTGTGAAACCGTCACCACAGTCAAGGTGATAGACATATCCATCACCTCCAAAAGTCTCCTGTGCCCTCCCTCCTTTTTTTTGGTGATAAGCATGCTTAACATGTGATCTGCCCTTTTTATATGCCATTTATTTTCTTAATAAACTTTTTATATTTTGGAGGCTTGTTATTATGGTAGTAGTAGGGTGTGTGGTAGGGAAGCTTTCTCTAATTCTGATTAAACCCTAGTTTTTGGAGTGTGCTATGGGCCTGTGCCTAGGGGGTGTGGCTTTTACAAGAGTGTCTGTCCCTTCTCTAGGGGTAGAGCTTTTTCACCCCACGCCCTCGAATCCTTCACCCTTGCAGTGGTTGTCCTGCAGTGTCCCCAGTATATATAATTGAATTTCTCTCCCCTGTACATTTAATTCTTCATTTTTTTTCTTTAAGTGACACAGGGAGGCTGTGGTAGACCAGAGTTCCCTTCACCCAGCTTGAATGAGATTTCCCTGATGCCAACTGTCAGTGTCAGACTTTTTGGAGATTAATTAAGCCTTTCGTTGCCCAAGAGAAGGGTCTGGGTGGATTTCACAATGGCTACTCTTCCCTTCCACCAGCTGGAGTCCTGTGGCTAGGGGAGGAGCTTTCTTAGGATTTTGATTCTGTGAGAGCCTGGTGGGTTTCTGTAAGAAAAACCTTTAAAAATGTAGGCCCTTCCCCATGACTTCAGCTCCCAGGAGCTTCTCAGTCTCGTGATAGCCTATACCCAGCTTCTAGCAAGTCATCCAATTTTCTAGTTTAATGTACCTTCCAGCTTATATGGCATCTGCCCAGCGGCTTCAGCTCCAGATAAGTAAATGACAGAGTCATCTCCCTGGAAAAGCTCATGTCCCTAGATTTTGGGATGGTAATTTGACGTGCAGTCTCAGTTCTCTGATCTGTCCAAGAAAAGGGGGGATGTGCACGGAGGGTGGGGCACGGACGCGTGTCCCAGGTTCCATCCAGGCCTGGGTGAGGCAGGCCGCCTGCGCTGAGCACCTGGCATCTATTAATCTTTAAATTTTGCAATAATATTTCTGTCTTCCAAGGACTTTCTCTTGTTCTCTAATTGTTCCTTCTTATAGCACCCTGTTCTCATTTTATAAACCCACTGTCTTCCTTAAAATTCTGAGAATATGAATTTGGATTTTTTTGGTAAAGTTCTTTTCCGTGTCCTGTATTATATTTCTTTTTTCTCCAGAAATAGTTCTGTTTGTTCATCGTGATCCTCTCTTTCACTTTCCTCCAATATCTGGCAAACATTTGTCCATTCATATTTGGGAGTAAGGGACTCATGTGATTAGCCTAGGTAACTAGCATGGATCTGATCTACAGTTGGGACGCCCATTTCATTAATAGGCATCTCCTCTGTATGGGAGAGTGGAGCATGTCAATTAGGGAGCGGTCTTCTCCTTTGGGAGTACACAGCATAAAACTTTCAGGTAGTATAGGGACCCTTCCACATGCCCAAAGCATGGCATTTCTCTGACATCGGAAGACTTAAGTGGACCTCTCTTCAGGTAGATGTGTCCTTCTGTTTTGTTTCCCTTCGGTTGTGCAGGTCTGCAGTTGTCTCACATCTGCTCTAATTTGGGTTCACTTCCTGGACAAGTAATTCACTGTCTTTGGAGTATAGTTTTGGGAGATTAACACAGATCAAATGCCACTTTGACTTTGTCCAACGTAAGAAAGATTGGCGTAGGGTCAGGGCATGGTAGCAGCAAACAGAACTGTTGTTCAGAGAGTAGTTCTTTAATCTAACAGTCCACTCAGTACCTTCTGCACTGCTTTGATTTCATTGACTCTGTTCTTGAACTTTCTTTGAATGTGCTTGGCTTTCTACTACACGTATATTGTTTTATTTTCCTTTATTTTTAAAAATTGAAGTATAGTTGATTTACAATACTCTATTAGTTTCCGGTATACAACATAGTGATTTAATATTTTTATAGATTATACTCCATTCAAAGTTGTTATAAAATATTGGCTCTCTTCCCTGTGCTATACAATATATCCTTGTAGCTTATTTATTTTATACATAGTATACGTAGTAGTTTGTACCTCTTAATCCCCTACCCCCATCTTGCCCCTACTCTTTTTTTTTTTTTTAAACTTTTGGGTTTATTTATTTATTTATTTTATTTATGGCTGTGTTGGGTCTTCGTTTCTGTGCGAGGGCTTTCTCTAGTTGCGGCAAGCGGGGGCCACTCTTCATCGCGGTGCGCGGGCCTCTCACTATCGCGGCCTCTCTTGTTGCGGAGCACAGGCTCCAGACGCGCAGGCTCAGTAATTGTGGCTCACGGGCCTAGTCGCTCCACGGCATGTGGAATCTTCCCAGACCAGGGCTCGAAGCCGTGTCCCCTGCATTGGCAGGCAGATTCTCAACCACTGCACCACCAGGGAAGCCCCACCCTACTCTTTTCTTGCTCTTTCTTCCCTCTTCCTTTCCATCTCCCCTTTCCTACTAGTAGAACCTATTAACCACTAGTTTGTTCTTTAAATCTGTGAGTCTGTTTCTGTTTTGTTACATTCAATCGTTTGTTTTATCTTTTAGGTTCGAAATATAAGTGATAACATACAGTAGTTGTCTTTCTCTGTCTGACTTATTTCATGAAGCATAATACGCTCCAGGTCCATCCATGTTGTTGCAAATGGCAAATTTCATCTTTTTATAGCTGAGTGGTATTCCATTGTAGTATTACATACACCACATCTTTATCCATTCATCTGTTGATGGACACTTAGGTTACTTCCATGTCTTGGCTATTGTAAATAATACTGCTGTAAACGTTGGGGTACATGTATCTTTTCAAATTAGTGTGTTTTCTTCAGATATATGCCCAGGAGTGGAATTGCTGGGTCTATTTTTAGTTTTTTGAGAAACATCCATACTGTTCTCCATGGTGGCTGCGCCAATTTACATTCCCACCAACAGTGTACTAGGGTTCCCTTTTCTTCACATCCTTGCCAACACTTCCTATTTGTGGTCTTCTTGATGGTAGCCATTCTGACAGGTATGAGGTGATTTCTCAAGGGTTTTTGATTTGCATTTCTCTAATGATTAGCTATGTTGAGCATATTTTCATGTGCCTGTTGGCCATCTGTATGTCCTCTCTAGGAAAATGTCTACTCAGTTCTTCTGCCCATTTTTCAATTGGGTTGTTTGGGTGGTTTTCTTTGTTTGTTTGTTTGTTTTGGATATTGACTTGTATGAGCTGTTTACATATTTTGCATATTAACCCCTTATCACTCATATCATTTGAAAATATTTTCTCCCATTCATTTGGTTGTCTTTTTGTTTTGTTGATGGCTTCCTTTGCTGTGCAAAAGTTTTAAGTTTAATTAGGTCCCATTTGTTTATTTTTTCTTTTGTTTCCTTTGCCTTAGGAGACAGGTCCAAAATATTGCTACCATTTATGTCAGGTAGTGTTTTCTCTTCTAGGAGTTCTGTGGTTTCTGGTCCTACATTTAGGTCTTTAATCCATTTTGCGTTTGTTTTTGTATGTGGAGTGAGGAAATGTTCTAATCTCATTCTTTTACATGTAGCTGTCTAGTTTTCCCAGCACCACTTATTGAAGAGACTGTCTTTTTTCCGCTGTATATTCTTGCCGCCTTTGTTCTAGATTAATTGACCATCACGTGCATAGCTTTATTTCTGGGCTCTCTCTTCTGTTCCATTGATCTATGTGTCTGTTTTTGTGCCTATTTTAGCTACTGCTTTGGTACTGTAGCTTTGTAGTATAGTCTGAAGTCAGGGAGCGTGACAGCTCCAGCTTTGTTCTTTTTTTCTCAAGATTGCTTTCGCTATTCAGTGTCTTTGTGGTTCCATATGAATTTTAGGATTATTTGTTCTAGTTTTGTGAAAGATGTCATGGGTATTTTGTTAGGGATTGCATTAAATCTGTAGATCGCTTTGGGTGATATGGACATTTTAACAGTATTAATTCTTCCCATCCATGAACATGGGATATTTTTCCATTTCTCTGTATCATCTTCAGTTTCCTTCAACAGTGTTTTTATAGTTTTCAGAGTATAAGTCTGTCACCTCCTTGGGTAAGTTTATTCCTGTGTGTTTTTTGATGCGATTTTAAATGGGGTTGTTTTCTTGCTTTCCCTTTCTGATAGTTCACTTATTACTAATTCAAGTTTACTACTAGTGACCAGTCTGTTCAGATTGTTTATTTCTTCCTGATTCAGTCTTGGAAAATTGTGTATTTATGGAAGTTTATCCATTTCTTCTAGGTTGCCCAGTTTGTTGGCACATAACTGTTCATAGTATTATGATTTTTGTATCTTTGTGGTATCGGTCATAATTTCTCCTCTTTCATTTCTTGTTTTGTTTACTTGGGTCCTCTCTTTTTTTTCTTGAGGAACATGGCTAAAGACTTATCAGTTTTGTTTATCTTTAAAAAAAAACAGCTCTAGGTTTCATTGATCTTGTCTACTGTTTTTTGAGTCTCTATTTCCTCTCTGATATTTATTATTTCCTTCCTTCTGCTGACTGTGGGCTTTGTTCTTATTTTTCTAATTCCTATAGATGGTAGGTTAGGTTGTTTATTTGAGATTTTTCTTGTTTCTTGAGGTACGCCTCTATCACTATAAACTTCTCTTGTAGAACTGCTTTTGTTGCATCCCATAGATTTTTGTTGCTGTTGTTGTTTTGGGAGGGCATGCACTGCGCAGCATGTGAGATCTTAGTTCCCCGACCAGGGATCTAACCTGCACGCCCTGCATTGGAAGCATGGAGTCTTAACCACTGGACTGCCAGAGAAGTCCCCTCATCCCATAGATTTTGGAAAGTTTTGTTTCCATTGTCATTTGTCTTGAGGTATTTTCTGATGTCCTCTTTGATCTCTTCATTGACCCATTGGTGTTTTAGTATTTTCCCATTTTTCTTCCTGTAATTGATTTCTAGTTTTATACTACTGTGGTCTGAAAAATGCTTGATATAATTTCTGTCCCCTTAAATTTGATGAGGCTTTTCTTATGGCCTAGCATGTGATCTATCCTGGAGAATGTTCCATGTATACTTGAAAAGAATGTATATTCTGTGGCTTTTGGGTAGAATGTCTTATAGACATCTAAGCCCAACTGGTCTAATATGTCATTTAAGACTACTGTTTCCGTATTGATTTTCTGTCTGGATGATCTGTCTGTTGATATAAGTGGGGTGTTAATGTTCCCTACTATTATCATATTATTGTCAATTTCTCCCTTTATGTCTGATAATACTTGCTTTATATATTTAGGCACTCCTATAATAGGTGCATATATATTAACAAATGTTATATCCTCTTCTAGTATTGATCCCTTTATCATTATATAGTGCCCTTCTTTGTGTTTTTGTTATAGACTTTGTTTTAAAGTTTATTTTGTCTGATATGAGTATTGCTACCTCCACTTTCTTGTCATTTCCATTTGCATGAAAAATCTTTTTCCATCCATTCACTTTAAGCCTGTGTTTGTCTTTAGCTCTGAAATGAGTCTCTTGTAGGCAACATATAGATGGTCTTTTTTTTTTTTTTAATCCAGTCATCCACCCTTTTTCTTTTGATTGGAGCCTTAAGTCCATTGATATTTAAAGTGATTCTTGATAGGTATGTACTTATTGCCCTTTTGTTATTTGTTTTCTGGTTGTTTTTATAGTTATCCTCAGTTCTTTTCTTCTTTTAGTTTCTTCCCTTGTGGTTGGATGGTTTTCTTTAGTGACATGCTTGTGTACCTTTCGCTCTAGTTTTTGTGTATCTGTTGTAGGTTTTTGATTTGTGGTCACCATGGGGTTCAGATATGTTGACCTGTAACTATATCTACTTGTTTTAAACTGGTAGTTATTTAAATTCAAACACATTCTAAAAGATCTACAGTATGTTAACTCCCCTCCCCTACATTTTGTGTTTTTGATGTCATATTTTACATCTTCATATTTATACTTTAACTGTTATTGTATTTATATTTGATTTTTCAATTTTTTGTCTTTTAACATTTGTACTAGCTTATTTAAGTGGTTGATCCGCAGCCTTTACTATATATTTGCCTTTACTAGTGGGATTTTTTCCTTTTCTATAGATTCTTACTTCTTCTTGTAGCCTTTGATTATCTGCTTAGTGGAGACTCTTTAACATTTCTTTTAGGGTTGGTTTAGTATTGATTAACTCTTTTAGTTTTTGCTTCTCTGGGAAGTTCTTTATCTCTCTTTCAATTCTGAATGATAATCTTGCTGGGTAGAGTATCTTAGGTTGTAGGTTTTTCCCTTTCATCACTTTAAATATATCATGTCTCTCCCTTCTGGATTGCAAAGTTTCTGCAGAAAGATCAGCTGATAGCGTTATAGGTGTTCCTTTGTATATGACTCTTTGTTTTTCTCTTGTTGACTTTAGAATTCTTTCTGTGTAACTTTTGCCGTTTTAATTATGATGTGCCCTGGTATAGGTCTTTTTGCTTTCATCTTGTTTGGGACCCTCTGTGCTTCCTATGCCTAGATAACTGTTTCCTTCTTCAGTTCTGGGAAGTTTTCATCCATAATTCTATCAAATTCATTTTTGACCCCCCCTTTTTTTTTTTTACTCTTCTCCTTTTGGGACCTCTATAATGAGAATGTTAGTACACTTGATGTCGTCCTAGAGGTCCCTTCAATTGTTCTCATTTTTTAAACTTGATTTTTTTTTTGTTCTGATTAAGTGGTTTCCATTATTTCATCTTTCAGATTACTTATGCATTCTTCTATATCACCTTGTCTGCTGTTAATCCCTTCTAGTTTTGTTTTTTGTTTTTTGTTTTTTTTCATTTCACTTATTGTATCCTTTGACTCTGACTGGTTCTTTTTATATTTTCTAGTTCCTTGTTAAAATTCTCACTGTGTTCATATATTCTTTTCCCTAGTTCAGTTAGCATTTTTATTACTAATGCTTTGAACTCTTTATCTGGTAAATTATTTTTCTGTTTCAGTATTTTTTTCAGAGTTTTTTCCTTGTTCTTTTGTGTGAAACAAATTCCTTTGTCTTCTCATTTTGTTTAACTTTGTCTCTATGAAATTAAGTGAAACAGTTACCTATCCCCTTCTTGAAGGGGTATTGTTGTGTGGGAGCATCCCTATGCAGTTTGTGCCTGCCCAGTAGCTTTGGTGGCAGAGCTGAATCTGAAGTGAGCACAAGTCACATCTTCCCCCAGGGTTTCCTGGCAATTATCACCTTGGTGGGCGGTGGGGCTGGAGATGGAGGAGCTAGAGTCAGAGCCAGATATGAGGTGGGGCTTCTGCCATGCTCAGTGGCCAACACCACCCTATTCGGGGTGGGGTTGGGTCCCAAGGTGCTGGAGCAGAAGACTTGAAAGTCAGCTCTGAGCTAGTTATGTTCCCTCTAAGTGTATGCTCTCCTTTCTCCCAGCATCGGCACTTTTGCCCTGGAAGGGAGCAGTGCTGGATCAAGAGGGGCCAGAGTGGGTTCCTGGTGTGGGCCGGGCTTGTGCTGGGGTGGTCCCAGCACACAAGTCTGAGTTCCAGATGTTCCTGATCTGCTGCCTCCTGTATGCCAGCAGTGGCCGCCCTTTCCCCACTGAGATGTAGTGCTGGGTCTGAGCCAGATCCATACCCCACAACTGTGCACTCTCTTCAGCAATGGCAGCCTTTGCCCTAGTGGGGCGCTGCACCATGGAGCAAGATGGGCCAGAGCAGGCGCTTTGTGTGGACCGGGGCATGCACTGGGGTGGTCGCAGGGAACTGGCCAGGGTCCCAGTCAGTCTCAATCTGCTTCCTCCACCTTGTTTTGACAGCAAGCAAACGTGTACAAGAGTGAAATCTAAGTTTCTCACAGTACCCTTGCCAGTTCTATTGGTCTTCAAACCAGCCAAGGAGACTCATCTTCCTGGTGTCATACCCTAGGTCTGGGGTGCCCAATAAGAGGTTGGAACCACTCACTCCCCAGGGAGGATCTCCAAGCACATGAAATCCTCCCCCTTCTGTGTTCCCTGCTAAGGGCACAGGTCCCAATCCTATTGCTTCTCTTCCCTTCCTTCCTGACTGTGTGTATCTTTCTTCCAGCCTTCATTGTAGAAGAGCCTTTCTGCCAGTCTCCAGTTTGTTTTGAGTGAGAATTACTCCACATGTAGATGTATTTTTCATCTGTTCATAGGAGGAAGAGAGCTCAGCCTTCTCCTACTCTGCCATCTTGATCTCCCAGTAGCCTACTGCAGGTATTTAAAATTCTCTGGTTTTATCATTGTGAAAGCATCTCCTGTTTTTATCTTCCAAGCATTCCTCACAATCTCTGGTTTGCTAACTATATCCTTTCTCATTTGTGTACGTGTAGATAGTAGTTTTTGTGTCTAGTCCACCACTATGAGTCAATCATCACTTTTTACTTTTTGAAAATACAAATACTTATTTTTTAAAAAGTTAATGCATCTGTATGGCTTAAAAGCCACATAGTTTTCTCTCTGTAGTCAGTCAATGGCGTATTACTTGTTATAATCAGGAGAAGAAAGAGGAAGAAAAAGAAGAAATAATACTCATGTTAAGAAAATCATAGACACATAAGAGAGGAATCTTTAGAAACATATTCTTCAGAAGCATATTATTTTTGAGTACATGTGGAGCATTTACCAAGACAGACTGTGTTCTGGGCCACACAACTGGTCTCAATAAATTTTAACAGTTTCGAATCATGCAAGATATGTTCTCTGACCACGATGGAATGAAACTAGAAATCATTAACAGAAAGATGTCTGATAAATCCCCAAATATTTGAAAACTAATAGTAAAGTACACTTCTAAACAATCCAAAGGTCAAAGAAGAGATTAAGGGGCATTAAAATTATTTGGAATGGAATGTAAGCAAAATACAGCATATCAACATTTGTGAGATGCAGCTAAATCAGTGCTTAGATGGAAACGTATAGCACTAAATGCCTATATTAAAAAAGAAAAAAAGTCTCAAATAAATTATCTAACTTCCAAACTTAAGAAACTGAAAGAATGAGGAACAAAATAAATCTAAATCAAGCAGAGGGAAGGAAGAGTTTGTTGCAAGCCAGGAAGTGTTTTCTAACCTGGGACAAAGCTAAGATGTTGAGGACTCTGAATAAAGCAAGGGTGAAGCATGTCTACTGTTATTGGGGATTGGCCCCAGGGAGAGGCCAGTGGGCCAGATTTAGGGTCTGTGGTTGAGCTGGTCATTTCAAATAGAAGTCTAAGTGAGAACTCTTTCTTTTTTTTTTTTTTTTAAACATCTTTATTGAAGTATAATTGATTTACAATGGTGTGTTAGTTTCTGCTTTATAACAAAGTGAATCAGTTATACATATACATATGTTCCCATATCTCTTCCCTCTTGCATCTCCCTCCCTCCCACCCTCCCTATCCCACCCCTCTAGGTGGTCACAAAGCACCGAGCTGATCACCCTGTGCTATGCGGCTGCTTCCCACTAGCTATCTATTTTACATTTGGTAGTGTATATATGTCCATGACACGCTCTCACCCTGTCACATCTCACCCCTCCCCCTCCCCATATCCTCAAGTCCATTCTCTAGTAGGTCTGTGTCTTTATTCCCATCTTGCCACTAGGTTCTTCATGGCCTTTTTTTTTTCCCTTAGATTCCATATATATGTGTTAGCATACTGTATTTGTTTTTCTCTTTCTGACTTACTTCACTCTTTATGACACATTCTAACTCCATCCACCTCATTACAAATACCTCCATTTCATTTCTTTTTATGGCTGAGTAATATTCCATTGTATATATGTGCCACATCTTCTTTATCCATTCATCCGATGATGGACACTTAGGTTGCTTCCATGTCCTGGCTATTGTAAATAGCGCTGCAATGAACATTTTGGTACATGACTCTTTTTGACCTATGGTTTTCTCAGGGTATATGCCCAGTAGTGGGATTGCTGGGTCGTACGGTAGTTCTATTTTTAGTTTTTTAAGGAACCTCCATACTGTTCTCCACAGTGGCTGTATCAATTTACATTCCCACCAACAGTGCAAGAGTGTTCCCTTTGCTCCACACCCTCTCCAGCATTTATTGTTTCTAGAGTTTTTGATGATGGCCATTCTGACCGGTGTGAGATGATACCTCATTGTAGTTTTGATTTGCATTTCTCTAATGATTAATGATGTTGAGCATTCTTTCATGTGTCTGTTGGCAATCTGTATATCTTCTTTGGAGAAATGTCTATTTAGGTCTTCTGCCCATTTTTGGATTGGGTTGATTGTTTTTTTGTTATTGAGCTGCATGAGCTGCTTGTAAATCTTGGAGATTAATCCTTTGTCAGTTGCTTCATTTGCAAATATTTTCTCCCATTCTGAGGGTTGTCTTTTGGTCTTGTTTATGGTTTCCTTTGCTGTGCAAAAGCTTTGAAGTTTCATTAGGCCCCATTTGTTTATTTTTGTTTTTATTTCCATTACTCTAGGAGGTGGATCAAAAAGATCTTGCTGTGATTTATGTCAAAGAGTGTTCTTCCTATGTTTTCCTCTAAGAGTTTTATAGTGTTCAGTCTTACATTTAGGTCTCTAATCCATTTTGAGTTTATTTTTGTGTATGGTGTTAGGGAGTATTCTAATTTCATTCTTTTACATGTAGCTGTCCAGTTTTCCCAGCACCACTTATTGAAGAGGCTGTCTTTTCTCCATTGTATATCTTTGCCTCCTTTGTCATAGATTAGTTGACCATAGGTACATGGGTTTATCTCTGGGCTTTCTATCCTGTTCCATTGATCTATGTTTCTGTTTTTGTGCCAGCACCATATTGTCTTGATTACTGTAGCTTTGTAGTAGAGTCTGAAGTCAGGGAGTCTGCTTCCTCCAGCTCCGTTTTTTTCCCTCAAGACTGCTTTGGCTATTCGGGGTCTTTTGTGTCTCCATACAAATTTTAAGATGATTTGTTCTAGCTCCGTAAAAAATGCCATTGGTAATTTGATAGGGGTTGCATTGAATCTGTAGATTGCTTTGGGTAGTATAGTCATTTTCACAATGTTGATTCTTCCAATCCAAGAACATGGTATATCTTATATCTCTCCATCTGTTTGTATCATCTTTAATTTCTTTCATCAGTGCCTTATAGTTTTCTGCAGACAGGTCTTTTGTCTCCCTAGGTAGGTTTATTCCTAGGTATTTCATTCTTTTTGTTGCAGTGGTAAATGGGAGTGTTTCCATAATTTCTCTTTCAGATTTTTCATCATTAGTGTATAGGAATGTAAGAGATTTCTGTGCATTAATTTTGTATCCTGCAACTTTACCAAATTCATTGATTAGCTCTAGCAGTTTTCTGCTGGCAGTTTTAGGATTCTCTATGTATAGTATCATGTCATCTGCAAACAGTGACAGTTTTACTTCTTCTTTTCCAGTTTGGATTCCTTTTATTTCTTTTTCTTCTGATTGCTGTGGCTAGGACTTCCAGAACTATGTTGAATAATAGTGGTGAGAGTGGACATCCTTGTCTTGTGCCTGATCTTAGAGGAAATGCTTTCAGTTTTTCACTGTTGAGAAAGATGTTTGCTGTGGGTTTGTCATATATGGCCTTTATTATGTTGAGGTAGGTTCCTTCTATGCCCACTTTCTGGTGAGTTTTTATCATAAATGGGTGTTGAATTTTGTCAAAAGCTTTTTCTGCATCTACTGAGATGATCATATGGTTTTTATTCTTCAGTTTGTTAATATGGTGTATCACATAGATTGATTTGCATATATTGAAGAATCCTTGCATCCCTGGGATAAATCCCACTTGATCGTGGTGTATGACCCTTCTAATGTGTTGTTGGATTCTGTTTGCTAGTATTTTGTTGAGGATTTTTGCATCTACATTCATCAGTGATATTGGTCTGTAATTTTATTTTTTTGTAGTATCTTTGTCTGGTTTTGGTATCAGGGTGATGGTGGCCTCATAGAATGAGTTTGGGAGTGTTCCTTCCTCTGCAATTTTTTGGAAGAGTTTGAGAAGGATAGGTGTTAGCTCTTCTCTAAATGTTTGATAGAATTTACCTGTGAAGCCATCTGGTCCTGGACTTTTGTTTGTTGGAAGATTTTTAATCACAGTTTCAATTTCAGTGCTTGTGATTGGTCTGTTCATATTTTCTATTTCTTCCTGGTTCAGTCTTGGAAGGTTATACCTTTCTAAGAATTTGTCCATTTCTTCCAGGTTGTCCATTTTATTGGCATAAAGTTGCTTGTAGTAGTCTCTTAGGATGCTTTGTATTTCTGCGGTGTCTGTTGTAACTTCTCCTTTTTCATTTCTGATTTTATTGATTTGAGTCCTCTCCCTCTTTTTCTTGATGAGTCTGGCTAATGGCTTATCAGTGTTGTTTATCTTCTCAAAGAACCAGCTTTTAGTTTTATTGATCCTTGCTATTGTTTTCTTTGTTTCTATTTCATTTATTTCCGCTCTGATCTTTATGATTTCTTTCCTTCTGCTAACTTTGGGTTTTGTTTGTTCTTCTTTCTCTAGTTTCTTTAGATGTAAGGTTAGATTGTTTACTTGAGATTTTTCTTGTTTCTTGAGGTAGGCTTGTATAGCTATGTTTTCCCTCTTAGAACTGCTTTTGCTGCATCCCACAGGTTTTGGGTCGTCGTGTTTTCATTGTCATTTGTCTCTAGGTATTTTTTGATTTCCTCTGATTTCTTCAGTGACCTCATGGCTATTTAGTAACGTATTGTGTAGCCTCTATGTGTTTGTGTTTTTTACGTTTTTTTCCCTGTAATTCATTTCTAATCTCATAACGTTGTGGTCAGAAAAGATGCTTGGTATGATTTCAATTTTCTTAAATTTACTGAGGCTTGATTTGTGACCCAAGATGTGATCTATCCTGGAGAATGTTCCGTGCACACTTGAGAAGAACGTGTAATCTGCTGTTTTTGGATGGAATGTCCTATAAATATCAATTAAATCTATCTGGTCTATTGTGTCATTTAAAGCTTCTGTTTCCTTATTTATTTTCATTTTGGATGATCTGTCCATTGGTGTAAGTGAGGCATTAAAGTCCCCCACTATTATTGTGTTACTGTCAATTTCCTCTTTTTTTATAGCTGTTAGCAGTTGCCTTATGTATTGAGGTGCTTCTATGTTGGGTGCATATATATTTATAATTGTTATATCTTCTTCTTGGATTGATCCCTTGATCATTATGTAGTGTCCTTCCTTGTCTCTTGTAACATTCTTTATTTGAAAGTCTATTTTATCTGATATGAGTATAGCTACTCCAGCTTTCTTTTGATTTCCATTTGCATGGAATATCTTTTTCCATCCCCTCACTTTCAGTCTGTATGTGTCCCTAGGTCTGAAGTGGGTCTCTTGTAGACAGCATATATATGGGTCTTGTTTTTGTATCCATTCAGCAAGCCTGTGTCTTTTGGTTGGAGCATTTAATCCATTCACGTTTAAGGTAATTATCGATATGTATGTTCCTATGACCATTTTCTTAATTGTTTTGGGTTTGTTTTTGTAGGTCCTTTTCTTCTCTTGTGTTTCCCACTTAGAGAAGTTCCTTTAGCATTTGTTGTAAAGCTGGTTTGGTGGTGCTGAATTCTCTTAGCTTTTGCTTGTCTGTAAAGCTTTTGATTTCTCCATCGAATCTAAACGAGATCCTTGCCGGGTAGAGTAATCTTGGTTGTAGATTCTTCCCTTTCATCACTTTAAGTATATCATGCCACTCCCTTCTGGCTTGTAGAGTTTCTGCTGAGAAATCAGCTGTTAACCTTATGGGAGTTCCCTTGTATGTTATTTGTCGTTTTTCCCTTGCTGCTTTCAATAATTTTTCCTTGTCTTTAATTTTTGCCACTTTGATTACTGTGTGTCTCAGCATGTTTCTCCTTGGGTTTGTCCTGTATGGGACTCTCTGCGCTTCCTGGACTTGGGTGGCTATTTCCTTTCCCATGTTATGGAAGTTTTCGACTATAATCTCTTCAAATATTTTCTCGGGTCCTTTCTCTCTCTCTTCTCCTTCTGGGACCCCTATAATGCGAATGTTGTTGCTTTTAATGTTGTCCCAGAGGTCTCTTAGGCTGTCTTCATTTCTTTTCATTCTTTTTTCTTTAGTCTGTTCCGCAGCAGTGAATTCCACCATTCTGTCTTCCAGGTCACTTATCCGTTCTTCTGCCTCAGTTATTCTGCTATTGATTCCTTCTAGTGTAGTTTTCATTTCAGTTATTGTATTGGTCATCTCTATTTGTTCTTTAATTCTTCTAGGTCTTTGTTAATCATTTCTTGCATCTTCTCAATCTTTGCCTCCATTCTTATTCTGAGGTCCTGGATCATCTTCACTATCATTATTCTGAATTCTTTTTCTGGAAGGTTGCCTATCTCCACTTCATTTAGTTGTTTTTCTGGGGTTTTTTCTTGTTCCTTCATCTGGTATATAGCCCTCTGCCTTTTCATCTTGTCTGTCTTTCTGTGAATGTGGTTTTTGTTCCACAGGCTGCAGGATTGTAGTTTTCCTTGCTTCTGCTGTGTGCCCTCTGGTGGTTGAGGCTATCTAAGAGGCTTGATGGGAGGCTCTGGTGGTGGGTAGAGCTGACTGTTGCTGTGTGGGTCAGAGCTCCGTAAAACTTTAGTCCACTTGACTGTTGATGGGTGGGGCTGGGTTCGCTCCCTGTTGGTTGTTTTGCCTGAGGCAACCCAACACTGGAGCCTACCTGGGCTCTTTGGTGGGGCTAATGGCAGACTCTGGGAGGGCTCATGCCAAGGAGTACTTCCCAGAACCTGCACTGCCAGTGTCTTTGTCCCCACGGTGAAACAGAGCCAGCCCCCGCCTCTGCAGAGACCCTCCAACACTAGCAGGTAGGTCTGGTTCAGTCTCCCCCAGGGTCACTGCTCCTTCCCCCGGGTCCTGGTGCACACACTATTCCGTGTGCGCCCTCCAAGAGTGGGGTCTTTGTTTCCCCCAGTCCTGTCGAAGTCCTGCAATCAATTCCCACTAGGCTTCAAAGTCTGATTCTCTGAATTCCTCCTCCCGTTGCCGGACCCCCAGGTTGGGAAGCCTGACGTGGGGCTCAGAACCTTCACTCCAGTGGGTGGACTTCTGTGGTATAAGTGTTCTCCAGTCTGTGAGTCAGCCACCCAGCAGTTATGGGATTTGATTTTACTCTGATTGCGCCCCTCCTACCATCTCACTGTGGCTTCTCCTCTGTCCTCGGACGTGGGGTATCCTCCTTGGTGAAGTCCAGTGTCTTCCTGTCAATGATTGTCCAGCAGCCAGTTGTGATTCTGGTGCTCTCGCAAGAGGGAGTGAGAGCACGTCCTTCTACTCCGCCATCTTGGTTAATCCCCTGTCGTTGGCTTTTAAAGTCTGAATTGTCATCTGTGTTTATTGCATAATTGCCTAGTGTGAGTACTTTATCATTGCTGTCACTCATTGCAGTCATCCAAACCATAAGTCAGTCTAGGTCTGCCACCTGTTTGGAGACCCAAGATAGAGTGAGATTGGGCTCTTACCATTCACCTTCTCCCTGCCACTCCAGGAACTCTGTTGTACTCGCTTTCCTTGTGGTAGGTTGTATTATTTCCTCACAATTCTTTCTTCCCTCCCTGTCCTAATCATGACTTCACTGGTGGTGGTAAATACTTCCTTGCTCCCTGATTTTGGGTGTCCCAAGTCAATTTTTTTGGACAATGGTATGTGAGAAGACATAAGGTTTGCCAAATTTGACCAGAAGGTGTAAATGTCCCTGCATGGTTGGGCTTGGCCTCTTATGTTTCTTGCATCCACCATTTGAAGAACATGTCCTGGGCACATTGCAGAATAATGGGACATGTAGAACAGACATGAATCCAGCCCAACTAAACTCAACCCATAGCCAAACCTAACAGGTACCAGCTGACTCCAGCAAAAGTCATTCTGTAGACCTGTGAATGAGATTTTGAGGTTGCTTGCTAGACAGCTTTACTGCAGCCAAATTGCCTAAGGCAGCTTCCCGAAATGCAAGTTTCATACCTAGTTATTTTACTAACAGCAGCCAGAATTTGGTTACTCTCAGTTATGCATACAGTGGCTATTAGCCATTGCAGATTGGTGCCTGGTAAAGTCAATTTTCATGTTCTAATTCACTTTAGCAAATGGTTTAATAAAAATTTGTCAAAGAGGAAAACTTTACCTTTATGTAGTTTCTAAGACTCAGTTACCATGAAAACCAGTAAGCTTCAAGGAGCAACATGACACTGTATTATACACACAAAGAAAAAAGTACCTCCTAGGTGCAAGTTATTTGGCTTTATTCCTTTATAGAGTATGTACAGTCTGTTTCTTTTATAAAGTGACTTGTGGTGGAGATGGTAGACAGGCACATGAAAAGATGCTCAACATCGCTAATCATCAGGATAACGCAAATCAAAACCACAATGAGCTATCACCTCACACCTGTCAGAATGGCTGTTGTCAAAAAGCACAGAAATAACAAATGTTGGAGAGGGTGTGGAGAAAAGGGAACCCTCGTGCACTGCTGGTGGGAATGTAAATTAGTGCAGCCACTATGGAAAACAGTATGGAGGTTCCTCAAAAAACTAAAAATGGAGCTACCATATGACCTAGCAATTCCACTTATGAGTATACATAGGAAAGAAACAAAAACACTACTTCGAAAAGATACATGCACCCCAATGTTCATAGCAACATTATTTACTTTAGCCAAGATATGGAAGCAACCCAAGTGCCCATCAACAGATGAGTGGATAAAGAAGATGTAATATATATATATATATATATATACACATACATATATATGTATGTGTATATACAATGGAATACTACTCAGCCATAAAAAGAATGAAATTTTGCCATTTGCAACAACTTGATGGACTTGGAGGGCATTATGCTAAGTGAAATAAGTCAGACAGAGAAAGACAAATACTGTATGATATCACTTATATGTGGAATCTAAAAAATACAGCAAACTAGTGAACATAACAAAAAAAGAAACAGACTCACGCATATAGAGAACAAATTAGTGGTTACCAGTGGGGAGAGAGCAGGGAGGAGGGGCAATATAGGGGTAGGGGATTAAGAGGCACAACCTATTATATATAAAATAAGCTACAGAGAGATATTGTAAAACACAGGGAATATAGCCAATATTCTATAACAACAATAAATGGAGCATAACCTTTAAAAACTGTGAATCACTACATTGTACACCTGCAACTTAGGTAATATTGTACATCAACTATATTTCAATTAAAACAGGAAAAAAAACTAGCATGTGGTAGGCAGAATAATGGCCCCCCAAAGATATTTACACCCTAATCCCTGGAATTTGTGAATATATTACTTTACATGACAAAAGAGAATTTGTCTGTGTGATTAAATTAAGAGCTTTGAAATGGGGAGATTGTCATGAATTACGTGGGTGGGCAAAATCTATTCACATGGGTTCGTAAAAGAGGAGAGATTTTCCCAGTTAATAGTCAGAGGAAGATGTGACTATGGAAGAATAGTGATAAGAGATGGGCTTTGCTGACTTTGAAGACTGAGGAAGACGGATACAAGCCAAGGAATGTTGGAAGCCTCTAGAAGCTGGAAAAGACAAAGAAACAGATTTTACCCTGGAGCTTCTGGAAGGAATTAAGTCCTGAATGCACCTTAATTTTAGCCTAGTGAGACCTGTGTTAGACTTCTGACCTACAGAACTATAAGAGAAATGTATGTTGGTTTTTTTGTTTTTTTCCCATGGAACGTGTTCCTTGATTTGATTTGATTTGATTTACAATGTTGTGTTAGTTTCAGGTGTACAGCAAAGTGAATCAGCTGCACATATATCCTTTTTTTTTTAAAGATTCTTCTCCTGTATAGGTCATTACAGAGTATTGAATAGAGTTCCCTGTGCTATACAGTAGACCCTTATTAGTTATCTGTTCTATATATAGTAGTGTGTATACTTCAATTCCAGTCTCTCAATTTATCCCTCCCTGCTGGTAACCATAGGTTTGTTTTCTACATCTGTGACTCTATTTCTCTTTTGTAAATAAGTTATTTGTACCATTTTTTTTTTAGGTTCCACATATAAGTAGTATCATATATTTGTCTTTCTCCGTCTGACTTACTTCACTCAGTATGACAGTCTCTAGGTCCATCCATGTTGTGCAAATGGCATTATTTCATTCTTTTTTATGGCTGAGTGATATTCCATTGTACATATGTACCACATCTTCTTTATCCATTCCTCTGTCAATGACCATTTAGCTTTCTTCCATGTCTTGGCTATTGTAAATAATGCTACAGTCAACATTGGGATGCATGTATCTTTTCAAATTATGGTTTTCTCCGGACGTATGCCCAGAGTGGGATTGCTTTGCTGGATCATATGGTAGTTCTCTATTTAGTTTTTTAAGGAACCTCCATACTGTTCTCCATAATGGTTGTACCAATTTTCATTCCCACCAACAGTGTAGGAAGGTTCCCTTTTCTCCATACCCTCTCCAGCATTTATTGTTTGTACACTTTTTGATGATGGCCATTCTGACTGGTGTGAGGTGATACCTCCTTGTAGTTTTGATTTGCGTTTCTCTAATAATTAGAGATGTTGAGCATGTGCTTTTTGGCCATCTGTATGTTTCTTTGAAGAAATGTCTATTTAGGTCTTCTGCCCATTTTTCGATTAGGTTGTTTGTTTTTTTTTGATATTGAGCTGTATGGGCTGTTGGTAAATTTTGGAGATTAATCCCATGTCGGTTGTTTCATTTGCAAATATTTTGTCCCTATCTGTGAGTTGTCTTTTCGTTTTGTTTATGGCCTATTATGTTACCCTTGATTTCAATACTGTACTTCTGACTTATAGATGACATTTCTGTATATGGAGGTGGTTTTCCATCCTTTTTCAATGGGAAAGATCAATAGCTCATTGTCAAGGTAAAGAAGAGATTTGGATTGCCTTTACTTGTTGGACTAAAACTAGTTTTAGGGAAAGGTGTTTGACCCCTTTCTCCCAACCTAGTTTTCCTTGGTCAATTCAACTAATAACCATTACTATTTCTATATGCTTATTTCCAATGAGAGTGTACTTTTGTGAGGGCTGCACAGTATTTTATTCCCTCCTCCCCTCTCAACAGTTTGGAACACATAATAGGTCTCACATAATTGCTTAGTAGATTAACTACTAGTTACTTGGATTAACTAAACCAACACCTCAAATGTGGCCCACAATTGCCCACTGCCATTTTTTTCTATTATTATTATTTTTTGATTGAAGTAGAGTTGATTTACAATGTTGTGTTAATGACAGGTATTCCAAATTACAGGTAAGAATTTTTTTTTCTATTCATGCTGGAGTCAAGGGAATAAATAAATCAGCTCTTTGTTTCCCTCTTGAGCCAAAAACCAGTTGAGACGTAAGACACAAGAATCAAACAGATAAGAGAGAAAAATATCAGCTGTGTTACTCTAAGATTGAATTGTACAATGAAACGGAACATATGGCCATAATGAGTCCCCCAGAACCTCCCTTCCTGACAGCATGTCTGAGAATGCAGCCTCCCACTTGCAGGGGGAAATCATTCCTGCGGAACTTACCACAGGGAGTTTGTGAGAGAGGGTGAATCTTTGGGGTGGCGGGAGAGAGAGAGAGACAGACAGACAGACGGACAGAGAAGGGGTAAAGCTATAGAGCCACACTGTATTCGTTGGGTCTTGTGAGAGGCAGACTCTCAGACACAGGAGTGCAAAAATTTTATTGAGAGGTAAAGTTTTGAAAGATAAAAGAAGGAGAAAGCACAACTGGGCAGGAGAGCCTGGGATCTCAATGCACATTTGACAAAACGTCTGCCAAGCCATTGGGGAGCTCCACAGCAAGCACTGTCTATTCAAGGGGTACCACCTTGGGCTGAAATGCCAGGCCTTGGCACTCCTGCTATGTTCAGTCATTGGTTGCGGCTGCCCAAGAAGAAGAACATGGCTTTCAAAATCTGGAGGCTGTCAACTAACTTCACTTGTTGCAACTCACTGTCAAGTTCTTTCTTGAAGGGGGATCTGAGTGGCACCCCTCCAGGGCTGCCACACAGACCTACTGTGTTCCTCTTCCTACTGTCTCTGATTAGAAAAGTTACTCTTTCATCCCTGAAGAGGAATGGACAAGGGAGCAGAGAGAAGCTAGCTGTGTTGCTCCCATGTGTTTCTTTCTCAAGGAATGAAGTGGAAACACAGAAAGAAATACCAATTAAGGAAAGGTCCTTTACACCAACGTGTGAGACATAAGAAAGAATTCCCTCTGCTTCTTGCAACCAATACCATATAATCCCACTTGCCTTCTCAAAACGTCCTGTTAACTGGAGAACTTTTTATGTTGCCGAGCTAGAGGTCTGCAGGGGACTCTGCGTAGCAAGACGGAAGAGAAAATAAGTAGGGGTGAGGGTGACAAGAAGGGAGCCAATGACGCTGGGCGTTGTATGCAGGAAGGACAGGGAGAAAATCATTGTATCAAAGAAGGCTAAGAAGGGATTTGGGAGCAGATAAATGTCAGAGACATTAAAGTTGATTACTTTGGGTAGCATGATACAAATTCCTTCTTGATCTCCACTGTGGAATCTTAAGAAAGTCTACATTGCCCTCAGATGCTCTTGTGAGAGCGGATTCTTCACAGGATCCTCAGTGAGGTATTGACCCGTATGCCTGGAGAAATATACCATGCAACAGAACTTAGTAGCTGAGACACAGTCTACCTTAGGTCTGCGTGATGCCAAAACCTATGCTCTCAGCTGCTCAGCTCATACTGCTGTTGGTTGGCTTCCAAGGAGGGTGGCA
Organism: Balaenoptera borealis; assembly: GCF_965194805.1. NCBI lineage: Eukaryota > Metazoa > Chordata > Mammalia > Artiodactyla > Balaenopteridae > Balaenoptera > Balaenoptera borealis. Next base: position 33,533,358 of record NC_138881.1, on the reverse strand, counting down.
GTGGTTCACAAAGTCAGTGGAACAGCTTAAAAATTATTTTGCCCTGAATGTGCCAGAATTGTGGAGTTCCTTCTTTAATGGGCGTGTGTTCCAAAACCCGGGCTGTGGAGCCAGAGAGTAGAGACACACTCTTCTTTTTCCGTAGTTGCTCCAGAGTAACTCTGCCTGGTTAGTCAACCCCCAAGGGTTCACGTGACTCGACAAAGAAGATAGCCGAGATCCTCCCTATCGTTGCGTTCAGCCGTTACCGTGGAGTTTATCCTGGGTCCCCCCTGGAGTAGGTTACAGGTGATCAGAAGCAGTCCCTCTGGGGGGAACTACAAGCCCAAACAGCCAGACCAAAAGAAAGAAAATGCAGTCTCTGGTGGAGAGCAGCGGAGAGAAGCTAAAAGCACAGTTCCTGGATATATAAAATGAATACCCTCAAATCCTCCCATCACTGCCATTATTGTTAGTACTCATAACAAATCAATTTTAGGAGTCAGAAAAGGTCTGTTTCTATCTCTTCCTTTTCCCCTAGGCTGCAGTGATTATTGCTCACCCTACTTCTGTCCAAACCCCGCTGCTTCTGATTCTCTCAGGTCTTCATCCCCTGGCCTCATTGCCCACTTTTCTTCTTCCGCTGCTGGTGCGCTTTCTCCTCTTCCATAGGCCAGCCTTTGGTCTCCTCTCACAATAAACATGGCAGCACAGAGCACGTAGTGCACTGAACTGCCACAGACAGAGGCCAAACAAGAATGGGACGAGTATTGACCTCACCTCTGGTTAGCAAGCCCCATGTTTCCTTTTCACTTTATATATATATATATATATATACTTTTAATTGAAGTATAGTTGATTTACAGTGTTGTGTTAATTTCTGCTCTACAGCAAAGTGATTCAGCTATATATATATATATATATATATATATATATATATATATATATATATATATATATATATATTCTGTTTTTTTACATTCTTTTCCATTATGGTTTATTATAGGATATTGAATATAGTTCTCTGTGCTATACAGTAGGACCTTGTTGTTTATCCATCCTATATATAAAAGCTTACATCTGCTAACCCCAGCCTCCCACTCCATCCCTTCCCCAACCCCTCCCCCTTGGCAACCACCAGTCTGTTTTCTACATCCGGGATTCTGTTTCTGTTTCATAGATAGGTTCATTTGTGTCCTACTTTAGATTCCACATATAAGTGATATCATATGGTATTTGTCTTTCTCTTCCTGACTTACTTCACGTAGTACGATAATCTCTAGTTGCATCCATGTTGCTGCAAATAGCATTATTTCATTCTTTTTTATGGCTGAGTAGTATTCTGTTGTATATATGTACCACCTCTTCTTTATCCATTCATCTGCCAATGGACATTTAGGTTGTTTCCATGTCTTGGCTATTGTGAATAGTGTTGCTATGAACATAGGGGTGCATGTATCTTTTTAAATTATAGTTTTGGATATATATGCCCAGGAGTGGGATGGCTGGATCATGTGGTAATTCTTTTTTTAGTTTTCTGAGGAACCTCCATACTGTTCTCCATAGTGGCGGCACCACCTTACATTCCCACCAACGGTGTAGGAGGGTTCCCTTTTCTCCACACCCTCTTCAGCATTTGTTGTTTGTAGACTTTTTAATGATGGCCATTCTGACCGGTGTGAGGTGGTACCTCATTGTAGTTTTGATTTGCATTTCTCTAATAATTAGTGATGTTGAGCATCTTTTCATGAGGCTTCTGTATGTCTCTGTACAGAGGCTTCATGGCCATCTGTATGTCTTCTTTGGAGAAATGTCTACTTAGGTCTTCTGCCCATTTTTGGATTGGGTTGTTTGTTTTGTTGTTGTTGAGTTGTATGAAGCTCCATGTTTCCTTAATTCTCAAAAAGGAGACCATGAAACAAAATATAAGCCAACAAAAGTAAGCTATCATCATGACAATTCTAAGGTGTTCCATGTTAGGATTACATGAAGTATGGTTGCCTCATGAGGAGTATTTCAGAAAAGAGGTTAGCTGTTTAAAATATGTATTAGTACCCATCCAACACCATGGAGAGGAAGGTTGGTTGGTTTCTACAGGACCAGTTCCACTTATTCAGAAAAATTCCTATAGTAGAAAATTTACTCATTAATTCATATTACCTTATTATGAATATCACTTGGGAGAAAAAAGGTGTAGCAGATGCTGTTGATGCCCCACTCATATCCCCTTGACATTTCCCATGTCCATCCGTGCTGCCCAACTTCCAGCTGCCAGCACCTGCAGCTCTTTGCCTGAATCCTCTCTCTGGATCCTGGAGCCCTCTCTGCCCTCTGCCCTCCCAGAAGCAACCCTCAACCAATGACTGATGGAGTTACTGGATAAATATCCCCACTCCCTTGCCTCATGAGTAGAGTAAATCTGAGGCATGTTTTATCAGGAAGTTGCCCTTAGTGATCCTTCTCATCTATGCAAATTTTACTGGCTTCCTTCCCTTCCCTGCTTTACTTTTCTACTTGTTACTGGTATTTCCAGGGATTATCTGCCAAGTAAATACTTGGCATTTAAACCATTTTCTCAGGGTCACTTCTGGAAGAACAAAAACCAAGAAAATTTGCCTGACCCACTGCTTACTAAGCAACCTTTTGATTTGTAGTATAGTTACATTAATGGCTAATTTCTGGTAGGACGTTCTTGGGAGGTAATCTGTCCTGGTTATATGTGAGTCTTATCTGGCTGATTAGTGACTCTTGGAAATACTGTTGGTGTAAGTCAATCTTCTAGAACAGGGATTGGCAAACTACAACCTGTGTGTCAAATCTGACCAGCCAGCTGCTTTTATAAATAAAGTTTTATTGGGACTGCAGCGACACCCATTCATTTACATATTCTTTGTGGCTTTCACACTACAGTGACAGAGTTGAATAGCTGTGACTAAGACCATAGGTCTGTAAATTCTAAAATATTTACGCCTTACAGAAAAAGCCTGCTGATCCCTCATGTAGAACTGTTCTCATTTGGGTTCACTGAGGAAAAGAAAGCCATGTATTTGTGAATACGAGGGTCAGAACTTGGACCAATGGCATCTCACCAAACGGCAGCAGCTCAGCCTGAAATCCAGACTGATCACCACCCACTCAGTTTGTCCCCGTGTTTGGTTATAGCATGTCCAGAATCATGTCTTGAGAATTCTAGAGTAAAAATGAGCAGGAGGGCATGGGCTAGAAAGGAATATTGAGAAAGTGTCTTTTATTTTATTTTACTTTTTTTTTTTTTTGGACATAGATAAAACCATTTTTATTTTATGTATTTTTTCACATCTTTATTGGAGTATAATTGCTTTTCAGTGTTGTGTTAGTTTCTGCTGAACAACAAAGTGAATCAGCTATATGTATACATATATCCCCATATCCCCTCCTTCTTGAGCCTCCCTCCCACCCTCCCTATCCCACCCCTCTAGGTCGTTGCAAAGCATCGAGCTGATCTCCCTGTGCTATGCAGCAGCTTTCCGCTAGCCATCCATTTTACGTTTGGTAGTGTATATATGTCCATGCTACTCTCTCACTTCGTCCCAGCTTCCCCTTCCTCTGCTGTGTCCTCAAGTCCATTCTCTACGTCTGCATCTTTATTCCTGCCCTGCCACTAGGCTCATCAGTACCGTTGTTTTAGATTCCATATATACGCTTTAGCATATGGTATTTGTTTTTCTCTTTCTGACTTACTTCACTCTGTATGACAGACTCTAGGTGCATCCACCTCACTACTAATAACTCAATTTCGTTCCTTTTTATGAATGAGTAATATTCCATTGTATATATGTGCCACATCTTCTTTATCCATTCATCTGTCGCTGGACACTTAGGTTGCTTCCATGTCCTGGCTATTGTAAATAGAGCTGCAGTGAACACTGTGGTCCATGACTCTTTTTGAATTATGGTTTTCTCAGGGTATATGCCCAGTAGTGGCATTGCTGGGTCATACGGTAGTTCTATTTTTAATTTTTTAAGGAACCTCCATACTGTTCTCCACAGTGGCTGTATCAATTTACATTCCCACCAACAGTGCAGGAGGGTTCCCCTTTCTCCACACCCTCTCCAGCATTTATTGTTTCTTAGATTTTTTGGTGATGGCCATTCTGACTGGTGTGAGGTGATACCTCATTGTGGTTTTGATTTGCATTTCTCTAATGATTAGTGATGTTGAGCATCTTTTCATGTGTTTGTTGACAATCTCTATGCCTTCTTTGGAGAAATGTCTATTTAGGTCTTCCACCCATTTTTGGATTGGGTTGTTTGTTTTTTTGATATTGAGCTGCTTGTGTATTTTGGAGATTAATCTTTTGTCAGTTGCTTCATTTGCAAATATAGAAAGTGTCTTTTAAAATGAGGTTCATCCGCACACTTGAAAATTTCTCTCCAAAAGATGTTCTTTCTTGATTGGCCTGGTGCTTGCTTATCATCCCATTGTGCTATACCCTCTTGGATCTTACAGGCTCAGCATTAATTATTAATCAATTTGAAACTGGTTAATGGAGGTCCTCTGTATGTGATCCTACGCTGTGGATGCCATGATTCTAGCTAGCTTGAGCTCCTTCTGCATAGAGACACTTTCTATTCTTTCTTGTCAACCGTCTAACCCCCAACAATCGATAAAACTGTATTCTATATATCATAAATGCTCAGTAAACTTTGTCTCATATCCATCACACACAGACTCCTACCCTTGAGCCAACATGGTAATAAAACTGGAATCATATGCCAAATATGAAGTAATTGTGCATAACAGGTGAGTGATAAGGAATATAGGTTTGAAATATGCGAACACAGTGGGTGAAATCCTTCATCCTGGCCATCCAGGCTTATTTTCCGACATTCGAATGGAACAAATTGCTAAGTCACAAAATTTTATACCTGAGCCCTTCCTGAGTAGGTAATAATGAAACTAGAAAAGAAAGAATAAATCTGACCCCTTTGGGAAATTAACCAGATTGCATAAACTCTATGTCTTGTTATGAAATCCTTTCGGCCAGAGACTACTTACTAAAAACTTGTTTTTGCTCTATCATCCACAGTCTAGTAGGGGGATAAAATAGGTAAGCCAATAACGACATTTAGACATTGGAAAGAATAGCCTACCACTACATTTATTGTCTCGACTCTCTCACTTCTATTCATTTTTTAATCCACTGTGATCTGGCCTTTATTTTCAGTTAGGTTCAGCTTACCATTTTTTTTTTTAAAGTTCCTATTACATGTATGCTAGTACTTAAGAAGAGGGGGAAAAAACCCACATATTCCCTGCCCTCAAGGATTCTATAGCCTATTAAGGAATGTGTATAATGTGCATGTGTATAAAAGAATTATCATACAGAGTGGTAAGTGCGATTGAAAGAAATGAAGTAGGAGTTGTATTGCCTCTGTTTAAGGGTGGATTTTACGTTGAGTTTTCTGGAAACAGAGCCTGAGACAGGGGTTTATTGAAGGACTATACTCAGGGGAAAACTGTACACAAGTAAGGGAAGCCGAATAGGGCAGGAGAAGGAGTCAAGCAAGGATATGATCTTAGGCAAAATCTAACCTTGGCTTGACACAAGACAGATTCTGGAGCACAAATCTCACTGCAGAGACAGGGCAAAGGGTTCAGGCTCTTGTGCCTCTATCATTGGCCGTCCCAGTTAGCCAAGGGCACTCCTGAGAACATCACAGATGTAAGCTGTCAGCCACAGCACTCACAAGCAGCTGGGGGTTTGGCTGTCCTGGCTGGTCCAATTGATCTGGGCAGAGCACCAATAGCATCTACAAAATGAGGGTTAGAAAAAACTAGATGATATGTTTATCACTTTGGGCAGCCCAACATCTGAGCACCCTTCCTGTTTGGGGAAAAATGTCAAGACAGGAAACACTCCCATTTACCATTGCAACAAAAAGAATAAAATACCTAGGAATAAACCTACCTAGAGGAGGTAAAAGACCTCTACTCAGAAAACTATAAGACACTGATGAAAGAAATCAAAGGTGACACAAACAGATGGAGAGATATACCATGTTCTTGGATCGGAAGAATCAATATTGTGAAAATGACTGTACTACCCAAAGCAATCTACAGATTCAGTGCAATCCCTATCAAATTTCCAGTGGCTTTTTTTTTTTTTACAGAACTAGAACAAAAAATCTTAAAACTTGTATGGAGACACAAAAGACCCCAAAGAGCCAAAGCAGTCTTGAGGGAAAAAAACAGAGCTGGAGGAATCAGACTCCCTGACTTCAGACTATACTACAAAGCTACAGTAATCAAGACAATATGGTACTGGCACAAAAACAGAAACATAGATCAATGGAACAGGATAGAAAGCCCAGAGATAAACCCATGTACCTATGGTCAACTAATCTGTGACAAAGGAGGCAAGAATATAAAATGGAGAAAAGACAGGCTCTTCAATAAGTGGTGCTGGGAAAACTGGACAGCTACATGTAAAAGAATGAAATTAGAACACTCCCTAACACCATACACAAAAATAAACTCAAAATGGATTAAAGACCTAAATGTAAGGCCAGACCCTCTAAAACTCCTAGAGGAAAACATAGGCAGAACACTCTATGACATAAATCACAGCAAGATCCTTTTTGACCCACCTCCTAGAGAAATGGAAATAAAAACAAAAGTAAACAAATGGGACCTAATGAAACTTCAAAGCTTTTGCACAGCAAAGGAAACCATAAACAAGTCGAAAAGACAACCCTCAGAATGGGAGAAAATATTTGCAAATGAAGCAACTGACAAAGGATTAACCTGCAGAATTTACAAGCAGCTCATGCAGCTCAATATCAAAAAAACAAACAACCCAATCCAAAAATGGACAGAGGACCTAAATAGACATTTCTCCAAAGAAGATATACAGATTGCCAGCAAACACATGAAAGAATGCTCAACATCACTAATCATTAGAGAAATGCAAATCAAAACTACAATGAGGTATCACCTCACACCAGTCAGAATGGGCATCATTAAAAATCTACAAACAATAAATGCTGGAGAGGGTGTGGAGAAAAGGGAACCCTCTTGCACTGTTGGTGGGAATGTAAATTGATACAGCCACTATGGAGAGCTGTATGGAGGTTCCTTAAAAAACTAAAAATAGAACTACCATATGACCCAGCAATCCCAGTACTGGGCATATACCCTGAGAAAACCGTAATTCAAAAAGAGTCATGGACCACAATGTTCACTGCAGCTCTATTTACAATAGCCAGGACATGGAAGCAACCTAAGTGTCCATCAACAGATGAATGGATAAAGAAGATGTGGCACATATATACAATGGAATATTACTCATTCATAAAAAGGAACGAAATTGAGTTATTTGTAGTGAGGTGGTTGGGCCTAGAGTCTGTCATACAGAGTGAAGTAAGTCAGAAGGAGAAAAACAAATACCGTATGCTAACGCATATATATGGAATCTAAAAAAAAAAAATGGTTCTGAGGAACCTAGGGGCAGGACAGGAATAAAGATGCAGATGTAGAGAATGGACTTGAGGACACGGGGAGCGGGAAGGGTAAGCTGGGACGAAGTGAGAGAGTGGCATGGACATATATACACTACCAAATGTAAAACCGATAGCTAGTGGGAAGCAACCGCATAGCACAGGGAGATCACCTTGGTGCTTTGTGACCACCTAGAGGGGTGGGATAGGGAGGGTGGGAGGGAGACGCATGAGGGAAGAGATATGGGGATATATGTATATGTATAACTGATTCACTTTGTTATAAAGCAGAAACTAAGATACTGTTGTAAAGCAATTATACTCCAATAAAGATTTAAAAAAAAAGAGGGAGGGGATATGGGGATGTATGTATACGTATAGCTGATTCACTTTGTTATGCAGCAGCAACTAACACAACAATGTAAAGCAATTGTACTCCAATAAAGATGTTAAAAAAAAGCAAAGAAAGACAGATGGGAGACAAGACTCGACTCCATATGATGTTTCCCATTTTCTGAGCAAAGTTCTACGGCCTTCCTCGTCGGCTACCAGACATCCTTCTAAAAATGCCTTTTCTGTTTTGATTAGCCAGGGTCCAATTTTGTGGTTTGCCACCAAGAACCCTGACAAGTACAGAGATTATGGACATTGTTAGGTCATAGATGATTAGAGCCTGAAAAAGATGGGGGTGTCAGGTAAGAGGAGAGCTAATGGAGAGGAAAGGGATGTTCAGACTGAGTAAGGCCAGAAGTCTAGGGTCGACTCTGAAATGTTTTACTTGTGAGACTACCAGAAGGTGTGGCAAATCTAGGGGGAGTTTAGTGAAGGGGCAATGAGTTCATCTGGGGACTTGTGGAATCTGAGTTTTCTGGCGACATCCAGAAGGAGATGTCTCACAGATGGCTGTGCAAATGTCATAGTCAAGGGAAGCGTCTGGGAGTGGGGGGAGAGAGAGAGAGAGAGAGAGAGAGAGTAAGATTGGCCCATGGATGTGGCGGAATTGGAGGGGAAATATATATTGAACAAGGGTTGAAGAAGCCAACAGCAGAATGCAGGAGGATGGTTAGCTTTATGTAGTTCTCCGTAGATAAACCTTAGGTAAACCGCGAAAGGACAAGGAAGGTAAGAAAAGAAGGACACTGTTAACAACTACAGAATGATCAAGCAGGGCAAGTGCTGAAAAGAGACTAATGGTAATGTGAATCAGTAAGCCAGTGATTACTTTTGAGAGAGGAGTTTTGGTAGAGTTCCTTAAAGGGAAAAAACTCTCCCTCCTCCTGTGTCACGTAAATCCACTGCCTCTCCCCTGTCTCCTCTGGGTCTTCTTTCATTAACTGTATCCCAGTGCACTCCTGAATTTGTAACCTTTCCCACTCTATTGGCTCCTCTGCAGGAAATGAACATAGCTAAAATACCCTTTCCACTCTTCTCCACTTGTAGAACTCCAGTTCCTCTTTGAAGACTCAGTGTTACCTCCACAGCGGACGTTGCCCTACGACCCAGGTAAGATTTAGACCCCTTTCCCCTCCTGCACTCACACGGCACCTTGTAAGCCTCCTCTTTTACATCTTACTCAGATAGATTGGTGCTATCTCTCTGTGTGTCCATCTTTTCCACCACGCTTGTGAGCAGGAACTGTGCCCTAGTCATATTCTATTCCTAGTGCCAAGCACAGCGCAGAAAACTGCAAAGAATCCAGGATAATTTGTTGAAAGAATTTGGCTAAACATTCTTGGCTATTTTAATTGGGCTATTTGGCTAAAGATTTCAAAAGCTGCATGAATGCTCCCTCCTAGAATGTTTTATTTTAGGTGTATTTCTTGAATTATGGTTCTAAAAAATATTTTAAGGTGGAACTTTTACTTCTCCGTCAACTTTATAGAAGGATTAAACTTTGGGGAGAAAAAAAACCATGCCCAGGGAATTAGCGCACAGAAAAAAAAAAAGAGAATAAATCTCCTCGTTGCATGTGGCATAGTTAATATCAGATATAACATGTGGTAAACCAAAAGTAATGTTACCAAAAAATAAACGTTAAAATACAGATTAAAGGGAAGGAGTCTATTCGTCCTCAGGCAAGGCAGTCGCTTTGCATATTAATGAAACTTAAATGCCTCACAGTAAGAAAAAGGATTGGAATAGATTGCAGTAACTTAAAAATGAGTACACTTTAAACAGCTTCTGTGATGAATGTGTGATTATGGAGAATCAAAATGGCTAGTCCCACTCTGATGCTCCCAGAAGAGAGATGACTGCTGGCCCTTAATTAACAAAGCCACATGTGGAGCCGAGGAAACTGAAGACACAAAGAAAGTTGACAGGTTGACTTGCTGAAATACGCAAAGATGTCAGTCTGGAAGGTGACAACTACAATTCTGGGGAGTGTGAGGGTTAGGGATGTGTATAAAATATTATAAACATCCAAGCCATTCTAGAATATTCATTGAAAGTGACAGAAAAATGGAAGGCAACAGGAAAAGACAAAGAGCTGCGTAAAGACAGGTGAAAAGTTTCAAATATTTGACGGCTTGAGATGACTTCAGGGCTTGTGGCAAATTACCGTAAAACATGGCTTGGCAAAGGTCTCCTGTAACGTTTTAGGCTTTGCAGGCCACACGGTCTTTGTTGCAATGACTGACTCTGCAGTTGTAGCGAGTATGCAACCACAGACAATAGGTAATTGATCGGGTGCGGCAGTGTTCCAGTAAAACTTTGTTTATCAAAACCCTTGGGGGCCAGATTTGGCTTGCAGACTGTGGTTTGCCAGCCCGTACTCTAAAAACACCAGTTTGTGACAAAACAGCACATTGCGCAAAAGCTAGTATGTAAATATGTGTGTGTGATCAATAATTGTCGGTTCAATCATTGTTGTTCGGGTGTTTTTTGTGCTTGGTATGTTTTTATTGTGCTTGGTCCGGTACTTCCATGAGGGTATGGCTGAGTGAGTTGGTTAAATCGAGGCAGCAGTGTTATTTTCCAGCGTCCCAGGCGATTCCAAGGTGCAGCCACGTTTAACAAATAGGATGCTGAAGAATGCTACGCAAAATTCAATGTGCATATTATTCATCACCTGGGGTCTTGTTAAAATGCAGATTCTGATTCAGTAGGTCTGAGGTAGAGCTTGGGATTTTGCATGTCTAACAGACTGTCGGATGACACTGACCTGCCGGTCCAGGGACCACATTTTGAGTAGCAAGGTGCTTGCACTGGCTTTCAATGCCTGGGATGTCTAGGTCCTGCCCCTGAGACTGATGTAATTGGTCTGGGAGGTGGCCTGGGCATTGAGAGCTCTAAAAACTCCCAGGTGGCTCTAAGGTGCAGCAAAGCTTGAGAACCTCTGGGCTAAATCAAGTGCGTGGTGACATAAGTTTTTGTTATTATGTTATCAGTAGCCCTGTTGCCCATTCTCCCCTGCGAATCCACGCATTCCTCTCCTTTTCAGGTCCAAACATCCAGACGGTGGGTGGGATCAGGATGAGCTTTTCATCCGTTCAGTCTTTCCCACCTCTGAGGAGTGGACTGTAGTTCAGGATGGAAAGAGGAGGGAGGCTCAGGCAACCTGGGTTGGGGAAGAATAAGCAAAAAAATTGTCCTAGGGGCCGATTTAAAGGGGAGGCTGATTGAGACAAATGGGGAATTACCACAGAGGGCTGTCACAGCAGAACTCACCTCCAGGCTTGGGCCTGAGTTTGGGGCACTGAAAACAGCAATCTACCCTCCTGAAGCCTGGCAGCAACTGGCAACCAAGCAGCTAGGAAGGATTTCTCCTTCGTGATGTGCAGAGTGACACGGTTGGTCGAAATGCAAGAGAGACCCCTAGTGGCAAAGTATAAATGTGAAATCCTTTCATCAACAAATCATAAACACCACAGATGAACTTAGAAGTAAGTGAATGATAATGATGGTAATGATGATAAATGATGGCTTACAAATAATATATGTACTATATGTGCCAGGCACTGTTGTAAGTATTTAGAAAATATTAACTCATTTAATCTCAGCAACCCAATGGGGTTGATGCTTTTAAAAAAATTTAGTTGGTTTACAATATGTTTCTGGTGTACAGCAGAGTGATTCAGTTATACATATATATTCTTTTTCATATTCTTTTTTCTTATTGTTTATTACAAGATATGGAGTATAGTTCCCTGTGCTATACAGTAGGACGTTGTTGTTTACCTGTTTTGCATACAGTAGCTTGTATCTGCTAATCCCAAACTCCTAATTTATACCGCCTCCCCCCTTCACCTTTGGTAACCATAAGTTTGTTTTCTATGTCTGTGAGTCTGTTTTTGTTTTGTAAATAAGTTCATTTGTATCATATTTTAGGTTCCACATATAAGTGATATCATATGACATTTGTCTTTCTCTGTGTGACTTAACTTCACTTAGTATGATAATCTCTAGGTCCATCCGTGTTGCTGCAAATGGCATTATTTCATTCTTTTTTATGGCTGAGTAATAGTCCATTGTATGTATATACCACATCTTCTTTATCCACTCATCTGTCGATGGCCACTTAGGTTGCTTCCATGTCTTGGCTGTTGTAAATAGTGCTGCTATGAACACTGGGGTGCACGTATCTTTACGAATTATAGTTTTGTACAGATATATGCCCAGGAGTGGGATTGCTGGATCATGCTGTAGCTCTATTTTTCGTTTTTTAAGAAACCTCCAGACTGTTCTCCACAGTGGCTGCATCAATTTACATTCCCACCAACAGTGCGGGAGGGTTCCCTTTTCTCCACACCCTCTCCAGCATTTGTTGTTTGTAGATTTTCTGATGATGCCCGTTCTAACTGGTGGGAGGTGATACCTCATTGTAGTTTTGATTTGCATTTTTCTGAGAATTAGTGATGTTGAGCATCTTTTCATGTGCTTCTTGGCCATCTGTATGTCTTCTTTGGAGAAATGTCTTCTGCCCATTTTTTGATAGGGTTGTTTGTTTTTTTTGTTATTGACTTGTATGAGCTGTTTGTATATTTTGAATATTAAGCCCTTGTCAGTCGCATCATTTGCAAATATTTTCTCCAATGGGGTTGACACTTTTATTATCCCTGTTTTACATATGAGGAAACTGAGGCGCAGAGAAGTGAAATAACATGCCCAAGTTCCCCCAATTTAGCAAGTGGCTAAACTGGGATTTGAATCCAGCCAACCTGTGGTGAAGGATCCGAGACACCAAACTGTTTCTCCAAAACAGGAGAGTAAGAAGGATCTTCAGACAATTTATAGTTATAAACACTCACAAACAGCTGCTCAGCCTGTGCTTCCTCATATCTAGAGGAGAACAGTTTATATATATATATATATACATATATATATATATATATATATATATGTATATATATATATATATGTGTGTGTGTGTGTGTGTGTGTATGTATGTATGTATTGAGACTGTATCAGAGAGAGAGCAGGGACCTCAAAGCAGACAGAGAAAGAGCGAAAAAAACAAGTTTGACTAAAAAGAGTAAAGGGGGAAATACCATTCAACACCATTTTTCTGGAAATTAAACTCAAAGGACCATAATCCTCATTTTTAAGAAAGTATTGAAGCACAGTTATGGGGAAATGTAGAAAGAAATGACTCCTTAGCTAAACTTGTTCATATTTCAGTAAATGTTGAAAGCAATCTAGTTAACTCTAAAATGACTCAAGCTACTCGTGTGTCTTTGAATATAGGATACAAAGTCTGAAAATTTCTAACTCTGACCTTTGTAAACTGTACACGACACAGAAGAAACAATACGTTTTGAGTATTTTTTCTCAGACCTAGACAACCTTAGGGCTTACATGGGAACAGATTTCATCTGCTCAAATAGAGAATGGACTGAGAGAGGGGAAGAGTTTTAAAAGGGGAACAGAAAAAAACAAACAAACAAACAAACATAGAAAAGCAGGTCTGTCGTTTCCTTGGGAAATCCTTTTACTGGGAAATAATTGTCTTTCTACCTATAGTCAAGAAGACAAGGTAATAGGCTAATGCCTCTCCACATTCTAGAAAGGAGAAACCAGAGACCACACTGAGATTAAGAACAGGCTGATCTTGAGATAAACTCTGAGCAGACACAGGTGGCCACAGTCTGGAATGAGGCAGTGGTCCAAGTGGGACCAGCAGCTCTCTAGGTGTTCCAGTGTCTCATCCCATCCTCTGAGTGTTGGCTGCTCTGGGTTTGGGGCCGCCTGTGCCATAATCTCTCTGCTTCCTTTCTGGTGAGCTTATCTACTCCATGACCTCAACCCATCTATGTATATATAGGCTAATATGTCCCATATGTATTTTTCCAAACCTGACATGCCCCCTGAGTTCCAGGTTCATTTTTCTGGCTACCTGCATGACAGTTGCACTTGGGTATCTAATAGGCATCTCAGATTTTACATGACATGCCTTCCCAGCTCCTCGAGTCCCCCTGCAAATACCCCCAGATTAATAAATAGCACGACCATCAGCCAGGGTGTTCAAATCCAAGCTTGAGCCTAGATGATGATTTTCGTCATTTCCCATTCCTCACCTCTGGTCCATAAAGCAGCTCCTGTAGACTCCTCCAGTTCATCTGAAATTTGCCTGCATCTCTTCGTTTCCTCTACCAACACCGCCGTTCAAGCCACCATTGTCTCTCTGGGCCTGCTACAGTTATCTCTTAACTGGTCTTTCAGCTTCAACTCTCCTCATCCTCTACATTCTTCAAAGCAGCCAGAGTCAGAGTAACTTGGCTTAACGTTCAGAGAGCTTTATGCTACTTGATATTCAACATCACAAATTGACCTTCAGCCTGGACCTTATATTTTTCACTCCTTCTATTGAGGTAATTTGGGGTTTGGGGTACCATGTTACCGTAATGGAAGAAAGAGTACGGTAAAACAGCCTACATTTGCATGTGTTGTAAGGGCAATATGCATGTCCAGCATGGTGACTAGGGAGTCACCCCTACGTTTGTGTGCAGGCCAGCCTGAGGCTCGCTCAGTTACCATTATCACTGTCGCTCAGGGTGAGCTTGTCAAAGAGGGACCCTGCCAAGCTGGCTTCTGGGGTCTCCATCTTGCTTCCCAGAATCAACAAACACTAACATTTACATATTTTAGTGAACTCAAAGTTTTCAGGTAAAGTTTAAGGACCCTTTATTTTAATCCCTGTCCCATCCCATTCCCTTCATTCTTCCTCCAGAAGCAACACTACTGTGATTTTTATACCATGGTTTTATACTCCTGCTATTCGCAGGCACCCGCATTCAGCAGGGCCTCACCTCACCACCCCCCATATACCCACATTGTTTATAAGGGGAAGATGGATTTCGCACTTTCCAGGGCCCCATGGAACGCCTTCTCCCTCCCTCTGTGGAGATCCTGACCTGCCTGTGGGTGGGGCATGGGTGGGGGGAGAGCCTCCTGGATACCTGTTTTAAAAAGTGAGAGATTTGCCCACATGAATCAACCAGAGACCTTTATTTATTTATGAACCAATAACTTTATTGGAAGAAGTGGCAGAACTGGAAGAAAAAAACTTAAGTGAACTTCTTCTGCAAGGGCACTATTGCCGTCTGCATGGCAGGCACGGTGACCAGGGCTCTGGTCACCCCGTGGCTCTGGGGAAGTCCAGGCTCAGTTCTTCTTGTCGCTGTCGCCCAGGGTGAGCTTGTCAAAGAGGTACCCTGCCAGGTCGGCGTCCGGGGCCCCCATCATGCTCAGGGTGGTGACATGACCCTCCAGCTCTCTGATGAACGCCACCTGCTGGCCGAGGTAGTGAGTTGCCAGGAAGAGACACAGGTCGGGGTCGCTCTTGTCGGTGGCCAGCTGGTGCAGGTCGAGCAGGCTCCGGTTCACGCGCTTCTCCAGGCACAAGGTGTACCACATGGCCTTGAGGCCGCTCTTCCACTCGTCACTGGCTGGCTTCCTGATGTCTTGGAAGTGGAGGCGGCCCCCGCGCTGGTTCTGCAGGCGCATCAGGCCCTGGGCCCGCTCGCTGTGCTCGTGGGAGCGGCGCAGGAAGAACCCGGTGAAGTGCTTCAAGGCCTCGTTGTCGCGGTTGAGGTAAAAGGCCACGGCCAGGCACACGGAGGAGGCGTGGCGCTCCAGGGTGAAATGGCTGTTGACGGCGGCCTCGCAGTCGGGCTGGTAGGTCTGGCGCACCTTCGGGGGTGGCGCGGGCAGCATGGCGGCTGGCGCAGGCAGCATGGTGGGGGGCGCAGGCAGCATGGCGGCTGGCGCGGGCAGCATGGCGGCTGGCGCGGGCAGCCTGGCGGGTAGCCTGGTGGGCGGCGTGGGCAGCCTGGCGGGCAGCATGGCGGGCGGCGCGGGCAGCCTGGCGGGTAGCATGGCGGGTGGCGCGGGCAGCCTGGCGGGCGGCGCGGGCAGCATGGCGGCTGGCGCAGGCAGCATGGCGGGCGGCGCGGGCAGCCTGGTGGGCCTGAAGGCCAAGGGGAAGGTGGTGTGGAAGCGGGCCCTGCAGGGCCGCAGGCGGCGGTGGCCTCGGAGTATCCCCAGGGTGGGCGATGAGGGTGGCCGGAGCCGCTGGGCTCCGAGCCGGGTGGCAGATGGCTGGATGCCGGCTCTGGGATGGACCCGAAATGGGGTCCGTTATGGGAGTTAGGCGGTGGGCTTCCGGTTCTGTTACCGGAAGAGGTCGCGTGGGGTGGGCGGGGCACGAACGCTGCACCCACGTTCCCTCAAAGCCTGGGTGAGGCAGGGTGACTTTGACCTGAGCACTTGGTATCTATTAAGTTTTTAACTTTGCAAAAATATTTCGGTTTCCAAGGACTTTCTCTTGTTCTCTAATTGCTCCCTCTTATAGCACCCTGTTCTCATTTTATAAACCCATTGTCTTCCTTAAAATTCTGAGAATATGAATTTGTAGTTTTTGGTACTGTTCTCTTCCGTTTCCTGTGTTATAGTTGTTTTTTCCTCCAGAAATTGTTCTGTTTGTTCATCATGATCTTCTCTTTCACTTTCCTCCAATATCTGGCAAACATTTGTCCATTCGTATTTGGGAGTGAAGGAGTCATGTGATCAGCCTAGGTAACTAGCATGGATCTGATCTACAGTTGGGACGCCCATTTCACTAATAGTCTTCTCCTCTGAATGGGGGGGCTCAGTGTGTCAGTTAGGGAGTCTTTTCTATTTGGGATACATGGTGTGGAGCTTGTAGGTAAGATAGGGACCATGCCAAGTGCCAAAAGCTTGGCATTTTCTGACGTTAGAAGACTTTCGTGTATCTCTTCTGTAATAGATTGTGTCATTCTGTTTTGTTTCTTCCTCTTCTGCTGAGCGGGTGTGCAGTTATCTCAAACCTGCTCTCATATGGGTTCCCTTCCTGAGCCTTTGAATGACGTAAGGAGACTATCACCCCATCGCCTGCACCACCACTGTGCCCTGGATCTTGGTAAGAACAAAAAATAAAAATGTACTGTCTTAGGCCAGCAAGACTTGGGATATTTGTTACAGCAGTTAGCCTACCCTGACTAGTTACCCAAGGAAGTTCTGGATGACTACAGGTTATAAGCCATTGTAAGCTTTTATAGCATTTCCTCTTGGTGGAAACGCAGATCCAAAAGTTAAAAAGTCTAGATAGAGCTGAATCATCAGGCTCTTATTTCTTTTGCAGAATTCATCAGTAATATATATCAGTCCTGTTCCCTTTTTCCCTCATGGAGAGTGGAATGAAAAATCCCTCAAAGACCCATGAAGCACAAGGAGTAAGTTTTTCCATTTCCCTCAGTGCTGGGGAGCAAACCCAGGCTGGTCCTCAGGTGCCCGGCCTTAAGCTGACAACAGGAGGCATAAGGGGTGGGACTGGGACCGGCTGACCCCTGAGCCAGTCAGCTGTGGTGAGGGAGATGTGGGTCATGTAGGAACCACATAACTGGAGGATGTGTTTGTGTGGGGCAGCTCCCCAGAAGAGGAGGATACTGGTCCAGAACTGGCAGCGGAGCTAAGGAGATGGTCCAGGGGTCGTACCTGTTGGCCTGCCCTATTGGAGTGTGCGGGCTGTAGGCTGGAGGGAGTCCCAGACCTGCGCGTGTCTCCTCCACCACACAGCACGCCGGGCGCTTAGCACCTCGTTCCCTGAGCAGTTCTTCGCCTTCGGGAAAGAGTAGAGAGAGAGAAAGGAGCAGCAACAGTGGGCTCAGGAAGGCCTGGAACAACCAGTCTGAGACATCTGTGGGGGTGGGAAATGGCTTCAGCGCCCAGACGCAGCCTCGGGAGGCCCTGGGGCAGGGTGGCCTGGCCGTGCTCTCCGCGAAGGCCGGGGTTCGGGAGCCTGGCCGCGGCGAGCACCGGTTAACCGAGGGGACCAGGGCGCCAGTCCCAGTGAAAGACTTGATGAGTCCTCCCCAGACCCGGTGATTCCCTGCCTTCTCACTAATCCTCGCAATTCTGTGAGGGAGGGTTGTTTTTATCATCTCCCACACGAGGAAACTGAAGTCTGCGATATAAACTTCTTGTGCAGGATGACGTGGAAACTGCAGTGAAGTCAGATCTGACTCTCAGCTACACCCCTAGTGACCTCAGTCAATAAAATGGGGTACACACAGGACACTGTGTCGTGTCGTTTCTTGAGGCCTCTCCCAGGTTCACATAATGAGAGAACAAAGAGGTGCAGACAGACAGCTGTTCTGATTCTGTAGCAGCTCAGTAACCCCTCTGCCCCCCCTTCTCGGCACAGTCCTAACCCTCAGCAGGGCCAGGTTTCCCGTACCCAACCATACAGGACAGTCTCTTCTTGCTCAGCTTCTACTAGGAAAGAAGTTTAAATTTTTAAAACTTTATGAAGGAGCACAGTTTGAGATGGAACAACACTTTTCCTCAGCAGGCCGGCAAGCCCCTGACCATGGCCGGCAAGCCCCTGACCATGGCCGGCAAGCCCCTGACCATGGCCGGGACGAGGGGGTTGAAGTTGGGCATCGCTCCTGTCATGTGCCTCCTGGCCAACCCCTCCAGCTGGGTTGTTCTTGATTTACATTCTGCTGGTCTCATTGATAGGTGACATTTCCTCATAAGTTTGTGATCTCTCATCCTCTTTCAATGGGGGTAATCAATATTTCATCCTAGGGTTAGAACAGAGACTTGGGTTGCCTTTCCACATAGACTAAAATCAGTTTTCTAGAGAATTATTTAGCACCTCTCTCCCAAACTCCTGTCCCTTGGTCGATTCTCCAAGTAACCACTGACATGTGTGTATGCTTCTTTCCAAGCAGACTGTACTCTGTGAGGTCTGACGAAGATCACCACCCCTCTCCCTCTCTCAACAGTCTGATGCACGTAAATCCCCCAAAATTGCTTACTGGTTATGTGTACCTCTTTGGCGTAACTAAACCACACTTCTCAAATGTGGACCATAAATCTTCACACCTGGTGTTTTAACCTGGGGGGAGGGGTGGGGCTGATATGTCAGAAAACCACCCATGTTCTGCCTTTAGTGGCCAGCAATGGACTCGGACCCATTTCTTGTGGAAACGAGCGCAGAGAGCGGTGGGGATCATCACTGGTCCTCAGTGCTTTCCTGACCGTGATTTTATGGTTGAGCACGTGTCGTTCAGAAATCCAGTACCTCAGTTGTGCTTCTTCATCCAGAAGGAGTTCAAAGGATTCCTCTGTCACGTGTGGCCAGAGACGGGGACTCTCTTGTGGGGAGTTCTAGTCTAGCTGTGGTCCTGTGATTACCGACTGCTTATCATGTGATCAGCTTGACCCAGGGAGGGGTGAGCAAGAACCGCTACAGGAGGAAGGTAAACAACAGAAGTCTTGGGGGTGGGCTCAGCCTCTCAGTAGCGCTGCTGTTGTCCAGAAATGCCTGGGGCACTCACCTGGGCCATACTGCTTGAGGCGGCCCTCACAGACCTCTCCCCTTTGGGAGCCAGTATTGTGATTGGACCCGCCCTCCCCCCCCCCCACCTCACCTTGCGGTTCTTATTATGATTGCAAGATGCACTTCAGTAACAACCATCAGGGAACTTTGAAAAAAAAAAACAAACATGGTTTGTTACTCACAGGTCCTGGAGGATACATGGCACGCGTGGAGCCACACAGCGAGGTCACGGGTAGAAAGAGAGAGAGAGTACGTGTGCAGGCCTGGGGTTCTTTCATTGGGGTCTAGCGTGGGGTGCCTAGGGTTTCACAGGTTCAGTCTTTATTGGTGCATTTAAAACATGAGCGGGAATTAAAATGCCAGAAGGGAAAAACAAGTGGTCAGATGGTCAGTTCCCTAAGTCGACCAGAGATCTCCAAAACAAAGGAAACTTCTGGGGCGGGGCCGCCTGGCTCTTCCTCTAGTCCTGTAGCCGGCAGTGTGCTTATTCAAGATAGCTGTCTTTGAAGTGGCTGCCTAGGCAATCAGAAGCTTAAGGTCAGGCACTTGCGTTACAATAAAAAAAAAAAAAATTAAAAAAAATACTAACTCAGCTGCTTGCAGTACAATCCCCCCCGCCCCGCCCCCCGCCCCGTGATGCTGAAGCGTCTGAGTTAGTGGTGAGGACGTTAACAGCCTTCCGTCATTTGTAGGCGGGGAGCTGTCTGGTTGGGAGTGCACATTTTGGCCTGCTTCCGTGGGGAACTATGATACGGTGCTGTCCTGCTGTCGGCAGGGGACAAACTCACAGTCTGACGAGCCTCTTGGTATAGGGTAGGGTCAGCGAGCAAGGACCCAGCAAGTTCTGCAAAATCATATCATAGCAGGTCATCCCCCGATGCCGTCGGGGCAATGCGTTTAGTCCATTGTTTGTGGAAAGTCTTAGCCTCCATGGCAGCGTTCCGCAATATAAACTGGGCAGTCGGGCCATCTGGGTGAGCAGCTAGGTCTCCAACTGGTGCCATGGCCCTGGGGTGTCCTCTCTGGTATAGGACGCATGGGCATCTCCAGTGGTGAACTCTTGGGCTGGGGCGGTATTGTCTGGAATGGTACCCTCTCCAGCAGTGAGTCTGTCTCACTCAGGGGCGAGGTCCTCTGGAGTGGTGGCCCCCCAGGGGCGGGTGCGTCCTCCCATGTGGCTATGCAGTTGGGGTACTGATCGTGGGCTGGGCATAGGCTAGCCTGATATAACTTAGAGGCTTCCCCGAGGACCGAGCTGCACATCTGATGCCTGCTGCTAGTGGAACAAATTGTTAAGAGCTCTCTGGGGCACATTTGGCAACAGAATGGGTTGCTGTCCTTTCCTTCCCGGAGGAGCTCATCCAAGCCCATAAAGATTCTGGGCACGTTTATGTCCCAGGCTACGGGAGATCTTATGGATGCCACTTAGGCATTCCTGGGCTCAACCCGTGAGGGCAATCAGTGGGCAAATCCTGGGAGCACAGTCCCTGTACCCAGGTGGGTTTTATGTACGAGCAATCATAGGGCCAGTTAGCTTGTAGCACGATTTGATGTTGAAATTGGGCAAGTGTCATTTAGACATCGCTTCCAGAGGGCCCCTTGCCTATAAAGGGATGCGATCCCTTGGCCGCTCAGACTCGGTGGCACACTAGCCTGAGCCCTTCCCGCAGGGCTCTCCAACATTCCCTGCTTTTCCACCCTGTGGTGCTACTGTGGGCCCGGAGCAGTGTGTTTACAGCATTATATCTGGGTGAGGATTAGGCCCAAGGGCTCTCCCAGTAACCCTGTCACCCAGGCGGTACAAAGCAGTAAGAATAGCCATCACCAGATGGAGCGCTGACGTGTGAATGAGCTTGGGTCACGTTCCTTCTGGATGAGCTATCTGTGTGTTGCTTAATGGCTGGGCGCGGTTGCTTGGTGGGGGAAAGTACTGGGTCGCCTTGTCTGGCGTGGGGTCAGGCCACGACTTGTAGCTTGCTCGCCATGTTCTCACCCCCAAATGTGGCCTGCGTCCACCAAGCAGAGCTCCTGCCCCTCTTTCAGACACCCAAAGTGCGCCACTGGTTGGTCCCGGGGCGATGACTTCTACTTCCTCTGAATTAGCTGGGGAGTTCAGTTTCATTAGCCGGCTCTTGTAGCCACTGTGTTTGGTGAGAGCGGCCGGTGTGGAGGTGGCTCCTTTTGGAGAGTGGTCACCGTTGGCAGGATTTCCAAAGCGATGATCTCGCACTGACTTGGTGGGCTTGTGGCCTGTGGGGCATTCAATGGTGAGGGGACCGTATTGGACTGTCTGCCCTCGATCAGCCTGTATCAGAGGGAAGCAGATGGTCAGATGATTAAAAAGAAAATCAGAGCAGCATAGGGAAGTGGAGTCAGAGGTCAACATTTAAAGGGCATCGTGCTGGAGTGTGAAAGCTTGAGAACTGCCAGAAATGACCCAACGTGGAATTTTGGAGGGTGTATGGTAATTGTGTAATAATTGGTAGGAGGGGTATAAAGGCTCAGGGGGTGAGAATTAAGCAAGATGAGGGCCTGCGGCAAGAGGTCCATCCATGTCGAGAACCACTTGCTTGAAAATAATTTAAGTAGTGTCTCTTTAAGAAGGTCATCAAGATGCTTGATGAGGCCAGCCCCCTGGGGGCGGGAACCTAGATGGAAGTTTGGAAGAATGTTGCGGGGGAGAGCCCACTGTTGAATCTCCTGAGAGGTAAAGTGGGTGCCCTGGTCAGAGTCAGCAGTGTTTGGCGGCGATCTGAAGGGAACCGCAGTGAAGGTAGGAAGGAAAGAGATTACCTGTTTTGAGGAGGAATTTTGGGTGGAGTTCACCAAGAGAAGCCTCGTGTTAAGCATCAGTGCTGGTGGTGGGTCACGTGGAAGCCCCAGGCGGGCGGGAGTATGGTCGGGCTCCCCGGGGGAGTGGGTCCCCGTCGGGACGGCCCCCGTTGTTTGCTTTGGGTGCAGAGAACGCGCTCATCTGTCACCACCTTGGCTGCCGCTGAGGAGGGGGGCGTCCCCTCGCATGAGCACGACTTGTTAAGGCACGAATTCCCCGATGACCTGAGGTCGTGCGGGTCCATTTCGCCAGCTGGGGAGAAGGGTCGGTACCCTGAGGCATCTACGGGGCAGAGAGTGGAGGGCTGAGTGAGGGGGTCTGACCGCAGCATTCTTGAAAATGGCCTCAGGTGTGGAGCGGTTAGCGTGAGCAGAAACGTGAGAACTGACGATGGGGGTCGGGGGTTCTCCTCGTTCCTTCCGTGTCTTGGAGCCCCAGATGGCCTTGCCTTGCATGAGGAAGTTGTCCCTTAGCCACTGGCCAGGCCAAAGTGCAAGGCTGTTAGCAGCGGCCCGGGAGTCTGTGAAAGGCCCCTTTTCGTGGCCTCCGTAAGGGCTGGGTGAACAGCTACAGGTTCTGCCCGTCGGGCTGAGCCAGGGGTGTCCTCCTCGACTAGAAAGGTGCCCGAGGCCGGGTGGGTGACGCAGCCCTCCAGCGAGCTGCGTGGCATGCAGCGATGGCCCTGCCCTTGGCGAAGAGCACTAACCCCCTGTCCATTTCAGACCGTTGGTCCCAAGGGGCTCCCCGAGTAGCCAGAGGAGGAGAAGGCGGGGTGGGGTGGGGACGGGGGCTGTCACTCCTCGAGGCTCTCCGGCAAGGGGCTGAGCATGGGGGAGACCACATCCTCCTGCCATCTGGAAAGGCCTTTGACCTCAGGTTTAGCCCTCCCCTGCAGGTACCATTTCCCTGTTACCAAGGAGGCATCAGTGGCCGTGCTGAGCTTTTCTCTTCAGAGGCATCTCTAACCCAGGGCACTTTAGGAACTTGTGTTCAGAGTAATCCCAGGTGGGGGCTGGCTAGGGGCTCAGTTCCTAAAAGAGCCCAAGAGGCTGCCAAAAGCTGGTGCCCAAGGGGAGTGCGCGGGCCTGCCGCTGGGCTAGGTGCTTAGTCCACAACGCCCCAGGAAGCCAGGTAGGCTCCTGTTTGGTCCCGAGACTCCGGGAGGCCACTTGACATGGAATGCGGAGCCAGTGGGGACTAAAGGTAAGACCCGCTGGACTGCGTGCTGGGCACCTTGCAGAGCCCGCTGGTGGGGCTTTGCCCCAGTGGAAGGTGGGTGACTTGTGTGCGACTGCGTGTGCGATGGGGCGAGATGAGGGACGTGTTGCCTCCAGGACACGAAAAGGCCTAATATGTGTTGTGCTTGTCTGAGTGTAGTGGGTGGTTTAATGGTGAGTAGTTGATGTTTGGCTGTTGGGGAAATTTCTCAGCCCTTAGAGGACTAGGTGACGCCCAGAAACAAGACGGATGAGGCCGGGCCTTGGCTCTTGAGGTCCAGGTGGTGTGCGAAGGGATGCAAGTCTGCCCGTACTGCTTCCTCAGAGGAACCCCTGAGCATAATGTCATCAGTATAATGCCAGAAACGGCACCTTTCCAACTGTAGGGATGCAAGTCTGCCCGTACTGCTTCCTCAGAGGAACCCCTGAGCATAATGTCATCAGTATAATGCCAGAAACGGCACCTTTCCAACTGTAGGGATGCAAATCTGCCCGTACTGCTTCCTCAGAGGAACCCCTGAGCATAATGTCATCAGTATAATGCCAGAAACGGCACCTTTCCAACTGTAGGGATGCAAATCTGCCCGTACTGCTTCCTCAGAGGAACCCCTGAGCATAATGTCATCAGTATAATGCCAGAAACGGCACCTTTCCAACTGTAGGGATGCAAATCTGCCCGTACTGCTTCCTCAGAGGAACCCCTGAGCATAATGTCATCAGTATAATGCCAGAAACGGCACCTTTCCAACTGTAAGGTGCTTAAGTCCTGGTGGCAGAGGTTATGTGTGCTTGCAGGGCCGTTTAAATATCCCATTGGGAAGCACGTAAACGTATAATCGGCCCCCTTCAAAAGTGAAAGCGAACGGAGCCTGGGATTCCTCCACGATGGGAACAGAATGGAACGTGTTAGTAGGTCAGTGAACACAGAGGACGCTCCTTGGGCCGACTGTACATCCTCAGCCAGTTCTATATTATTAGGAACTGGAGCCTTACTGGGGAACCTGAGCACTGTTTGGTTTTGATAGTCAACGGTGAGGTGCCTTTGGTTGGTGGCTGGCTTAAGTACGGGCCAAACGGGGCTACTGAACGGGGAGATGGTGGCTTCACGACTCCAGTCTCAAGCACATCGTTGATGACAGGGCGTAGGCCTTCAGTGGCCTGTTTAAGTCGCTACTGGGGAATGTTTACCGTCTTGACCAGGGGAGGAAGGGTCCCTGGCGTCCATTTGGAGAGTCCCACCAGGAAGGCCAAGAACTTGGGCTTATTCCATGTGGCACGGTGTTGTGTCAGTACCTCCACGCCTATAATAGGAAAGAACGAGCTGGGGGGCCACCACCAGAGGAAGCCATTTGAGGTGAAGGGTCCCAGTAGCGGTATCCGAATAGGTTTGTGAAGCTTGGATTGTTTTACCAGCAATGCCCTGTAGGTAGAAGGGCTTCCCTTTTGGGGATACAGAGGGATTGCCTAGAATGACGATGACTTGGGTCCCCATGTCTAGTAGGGCCAGAAAGGACTGTGCATTTTTATTGTCCTAATGGACCACCAGGGTGGTACAGGGGTAATTGTCCCCAGGTGGTGGGACAGGCCCCTGGGAGCGGCTGATTCCCGAGGGTAGGAGCTTAAGTGGCTGCCAGCCCTGGAGGTTCGGGGAAGGGGGCCGAGGGGGTAGCGGGGACGGGCTTGGGGCTAGAGGATGGACGGCAGAAGAGGGCCGTAGCTGGGAGAATGTGAGTTTCGGGGCCTGGAGTTTAGAGAGTGGCTGTCCGGAGGTTAAGTAGCCAGGAACCCCAAGTTTTCATAACTCGCAGTAGAGGTTTTGCCTGTGTATTCCCATAAGGGACAAAATTAAATCAGAGGTTTATTAGGAAGGGAGGGGGGAACCCTTTCCATTGAGGGAAATTTGTTCGAGGGAGACCCTTCTGGAGCAGTGGTGACGGAGGGCCTTGAGTGTGACGTATTGGGGCATCTGGGCAGCGGTCTCGTCTGTGTCTAGCAGCCATGTCAGTGCCCTCCGGTTGCCTGATGGATGGTTTCAGGAATCCCCCCGAAATGTAGTAGCGCTGCCCTGTAATTAGGGGGGCGCCCTGTGAAAAGAATTCTCTGGACTTAGGGTCAAATGGGGCCTATTCAGGGTTGGAAATTCAGGGAGTCATTTGGGTCACTGTGGTGATGGAAATGACAAAGCCAGTGGATCACGCCAGTTTTGCACAGCAGGAGGCATGGAGGACCCTCATGTACATTAATGGTCAATTAAGGCCTTTTAAATTAGTGGTCTGACTGTCTCATTAGACCGTGTGGCCTTGGTCACGGCTGCTCTGGGGAGATCATTGACTTATTATGGCAGCGGTGACATTTTGGCATGGATACTGCGGGCAACCCACGACAGAGGCAATATGCAAAAGCACGTAGCGGCATGGCAGACCTCCAGCAAGCGGTCTTCCGTTCCCAGATGGTGTTACCCACCTGGGTTGGTCAGCTAGTAAGCCAGTCGCAGCTCACGGGTATTCCTCTTGATTAACTGCACAGGCAAATCATGCAATCCTGCCAACCAAGGCCAATTGTTTTGTGCTGGTCTCAACCTATCAATAGTGATCTATTGGCTAGAAATGCCTAGGGGCACTCACCTGGGCCTGAGGTGAGCCCTCACAGGCATTTCCCCTTTCAGAGCCAGTGTTGTGATTGGACCCGCCCTTGTGGTTCTTATGATGGCAGCTACCATCAGGGAACTTTGAAAACAAAAAAAAGAAAACCAAGGATTATTACTCACAAATCCTGAAGGATACATGGTACACCTGGGGCCACTCAGCGAGGTGGCGGCAGAAAGATAGTGGGCCTGGGGTTCTGTCTGTATTGGAGCCTAGGATGGGGTGCCTAGGGTTTCACAGGTTCACCCTTTGTTGGCGAATTTAAAACCTAAGGGTGGGAATTAAAACTCAGGAAGGGAAAAACAAGTGGTCAAATGGTGAGTTCCCTAAGTCGACCAGAGATCTCTGAAAGAAAGGAAACTTCTGGGGCGGGGCCGCCTGGCTCTTCCTCTAGTCCTGTAGCCGGCAGTGTGTTTATTCAAGATAGCTGTCTTTGAAGTGGCTGCCTAGGCAATCAGAAGCTTAAGGTCAGGCACTTGCGTTACAAAAACAAAACCAAACAAAACCAAACCCACCTGTCAGGTGCTTACACTATCTTTACATAAAGATGCCCTCTCTTATTGTACGTCCTCTAGGGCAAGGATGGGTTACAGAAATGGCTGAGGGAGCAAGAGTGTCCTTCAAATGCGTAAGTCGGCTATGTGGTTTTTCTTCCAGTTTTACTGAGATACAATTGACGTGTAGCACTGATAAGGTTAAGATGTACAGCATAATGGTTTGACTTACATAGATCCTGGAGTGATTACCAGTATGAGTTACCATCAATCATCTCATACAGATACGAGGAAGAAACAAATGTTTTCCCTCGTGATGAGAACACTTAGGATTTACTCTTAACAACTTTCATGTATACTATACAGCAGTGTTCATTATAGTCATCATGTTGTATATTACAGCCCCAGTACTTATTTGTCTTAAAACTGGAAGTTTTCACTTTTTGACCCTCTTCATCCAGTTTCCTCTCCCCACATGCCCCACCTCTGGTAACCACAAATCTAATCTCTTTTTCTGTGACTTATTTTGTTTTGATTCCATATATAAGTAAGATGATACAGTATTTGTCATTCTCTGACTGATGTCACTCAGCGCAATGCCCTCAAGGTCTATTCATGGTGTCACAAATGGCAGGATTTCCTCCTTCTTTATGGCGGAATAATATTCCGTTGTATATATGTATCCCATGTCTTTGTCCATCTACAGATGAAAGGATAACATTTAGGTTGTTTCCATGTCTTGGCTATTGCAAATAATGCTGCTCTGAACGTGCGGGCTGGGGTAGGGACAGATATCTCTTCAACATAGTGTTTTCACTTCCTTCTGATGTATTCCCAGAAGTGGAATTGCTGGATCATATGGTCGTTAATTTTTTTGAGGACTCTCCACACTGTTTTCCATAGTGGCTGTACCAATTCGTAAATTCCCCATCAGTGCATAAGGGTTCCCTTTTCTCCACATGCATGGTGGCATTCGTTATCTCTTGTCTTTTTG
The DNA here is from genome assembly GCF_965194805.1 of Balaenoptera borealis. Classification (NCBI taxonomy): domain Eukaryota; kingdom Metazoa; phylum Chordata; class Mammalia; order Artiodactyla; family Balaenopteridae; genus Balaenoptera; species Balaenoptera borealis. The sequence continues at coordinate 33,505,911 of NC_138881.1, read as the reverse complement.
ATGCTAGCCATTCTAACAGGTGTGAGGTGACATCGCATGTGGTTTTGATTTGCATTTCCCTAATGCTGTTGAACATCTTTTCACGTACCTGTTGGTCATTCATATATCTTCTTTGGAAAAATGTCCATTCCAGTCCCTTGCCCATTTTTTAGTTGGATTGTTTGTTTGTTTTTTTTGCTGTTGAGTTGTATGGGTTCTTTACATATTTTGGATATTAACGCCTTATCAGATATTTGGTTTGCAAGTATTTTTTCCCATTCCATAGGTTGTCTTTTCATTTTGTTGGTTGTTTCTATTGCTAAGCAGCTTTCTGGTTTGATGTAATCCCACTTATTTTTTAATTTTTTTTTAAATTTTGTTTGCTTGTGCTTTAGGTGTCATGTACAAAAAAATCATTGCCAATACCCATGTTAAGGAGCTTTTTTCCTATGTTTACTTCTAGTAGTTTTATGGTTTCTGGGTTTACGTTAAAGTCTTCAATCTATTTCCAGTTAATTTTTGTGAGTGGTATAAGATAGGGGTCTAATTTCATTCTTTTACATGTGAAGATCCACTTTTCCCAGCCACATTTATTGAAGAGACTGTCTTTTCTCCACTGAGTATTGTTGCCTCCCTTGTCAAATATTACTTGACCATATATATTTGGGTTTATATGTATTTGGGTTTATTTCTGGGTTCTTGATTCTGTTTCAGTGGTCGATGTGTCTCTTTTTATGCCAGTACCGTGCTGTTTTGATGACAATAGCTTTACAACATAGCTTGACTTCAGGAAGTGTGACGCCTCCTGGTTTGTTCTTTTTCAGGATTGCTTTGACTATTCAGGGTCCTTTTTGGGTCCATCTAGATTTTAGGATTGTGGCTTCTATTTCTGTAAAAACTGCCATTGGACTCTTGGTATGGATTGCATTAAATCTATGGATGGCTTTGGGTATTATGGAAATTTTTACAATATGAATTCTTCCAATCTATGAACGAGGAGTCTCTTTCCGTTTATTTATGTCATCTTTGATTTTGTTCATCAGTGTCTTATAGTTTTCAGTGTAGAGATCTTTTGCCTGCTTGGCTGTATTTTTTCCTAAGTATTTTATTGTTTTTGATGCTATTGTAAGTGGGATCATTTTCTTTGCTTCATTTTCAGATAATTCTTTGTTAGTGTATAGAAACGCTACTGATTTTTGCATGTTAAATTTGAATCCTACAACTTTATGGAACGTATTGATTAGATGGTAAGTTTTTTGGTGGAGTCTTTAGGAATTTTTTTAGATATAAAATCATGTCATCTGCAAATAGAGACAATTTTACTTTTTCCTTTAGAATTGTGATGCATTTTATTTGTTTTCCTTGCCTGATTGCCCTGGCTAAAACGTCCAGTACTATGTTGAATAGAAGCGGTGAGAGCGGACACCCTTGTCTTATTTCTAATCTTAGAGGAAAGCTTTCAACCTTTCAACCTTTATTATTATATTAGCTGTTGGCTTGTCAACATTATGACCATGTTATGTATTGTTATTATGTTGAGGTAAATTCTTTCAATACCTAATGTGTTAAGAGTTTTGTTTTTTTTTTTTATCATGAACAGATGTTGAATTTCATCAAATGCTTTTTCTGCATCTATTGAGTTGACCGTATGATTTTTATTTTCCGTTCTATTAATGTGAGGTATCACACTGATTAATGTGTATGTGTTGAAACATCCCTACATCTCAAGCTAAATCCCACTTGATGATCATGGTGAATGGTCTTCTTAATGTGCTGCTGAGTTGAGTTTGATAGTATTTTATTGAGAATTTTGAATCTATATTTATCAGGTATATTGGCCTGTAATTTTCTTTATTGGTGGTGTCCTTTTCTGGCTTTGGTACAGGGTAATGTTGGCCTCGTAAAATGAGTTTGAGAGTGTTCCCTCCTCTTTGATATTTTTTGGAAGAGTTTGGGAAATATTGGCATTAATTTTTTATTTTTTATTTTTATTTCGTTTTTATTTCTTAAAATTGTATTGGAATATAGTTGATTTACAATGTTGTGTTAGTTTCAGGTGTACAGCAAAGTGATTCAGTTATACATGTACAGACACGTATTCTTTTTCAAATTCTTTTCCCATTTAGGTTATTGCAGAATATTGAGTAGAGTTCCCTGTGCTATACAGTAGGCCCTTGTTGCTTATCTTTTTAAAATATAGTAGTGTGCATATATGTGACCTCCAAACTCCCAGTTTATCCCTGAGCCCCACCTTTCCCCTTTGGTAACAACAAGTTTGTGTTCTACGTCTGTGAGTCTGTTTCTGCTTTATGCATAAGTTCATTTGTATCTTTTTTTTTAGATTCCGCATATAAGCGATATCATATGATATTTGTCTTTCTCTGTCTGACTTAGTTCACTTATGAAGTAAGTATGAAGTATGATAATCCCCAGGTTCACCCATGTTGCTGCAAGTGGCATTATTTCATTCTTTTTAATGGCTGAGTAGTATTCCATCATAGATATATGTACCACATCTTCTTTATCCAGTCATCTGCTGATACACATTTAGGTTGTTTCCATGTCTTGGCTATTGTAAATAGTGCTGTAGTGAACGTTGGGGTGCATGTATCCTTTTGAACCATGACTAACTTTACTGTTGTGTTTGGGTTCCTTACTCTTTTCTGTGTTTGTATCTATTGCAGATTTTCAGTTTGTGGTTACCCTGAGGTTTTGATATAACACTCTGTATACAAATAAGGGTGTTTTAAGTTGCCGGTCTTTCAATTTCAAATGCATTTCCAATATCCTGCATTTGTACTCTCCTGTTCTCACGATTGCTGGTTTGGATATCATGTTTGTGTGTGGATGATTTCCTACCTTTACTTTATGTTTGCCTTTACCGGTGAGCTTTCCCATTCGTAATTTTCTTGATCGTAGTTGTGGCCTTTTCTTCTCCTCCTAGAGAAGTTCCTTTAGGATTTATTGTAAAGCTGGTTTTGTGGTGCTGAACTCTCTTAGCATTTGCTTGTCTGTAAAGCTTTTGATTTCTCTGTCGAATATGAACGAGAGCCTTGCTGGGTAGAGTATTCTTGGCTGTAGGTTTCCCCCTTTTATCACTTTAAATGTATCGTGACACTCCTTCCTGGCCTGCAGGGTTTCTGCTGAAAAATCAGCGGATAACTTTATGGGGATTCCCTTGTGTGTTATTTGTTGCTTTTCTCTTGTTGCTTTTAATATTTTTTTCTTTGTATTTACTTTTCGTCAGTTTGACTAATATGTGTCTCAGCATGCTCCTCCTTGTGCTTATCTTGCATGGGACTCCCTGTGCTTCCTGGGCTTGAGTGAGTGTTTCCTTTCTCATGTTAGGGAAGTTTTGGGCTATATTCTCTTCAGATATTTTCTCAGCCCCTTTGTCTCTCTATCCTCCTTCTGGGACCCCTGCAATGGAAACGTTGGTGCGTTTAGTGTTGTCCCAGAGGTCTCTGAGAGTGTCCTCATTTCTCTTCATTCTTTTTTCTTTATTCTGTTCCATGGCAGTGATTTCCACCATTCTGTCTTCGAGCTCACTTATTCGTTCTTCTGCTACCGATTTCTTCTAATGTGGTTTTCTTTTTAGTTATTGTGTTCTTCATCTCTGTTGGTTTGTTCTTTAAATCTTCTAGTTCTTTGTTAAACATCTCTTGTATCGTCTCGATCTGTGCCTCCATTCTTTTTCCGAGATCTTGCATCGTCTTTACTGTCCTTACTCTAAATTCTTTTTCAGGTAGGTTGCCTATCTCCACTTCATTTAGTTGTTATTGTGGGTTTGTATCTTGTTCCTTCATCTTCAACATATTTCTCTGCTGTCTCATTTTGTCTGACTTTCTGTGTTTGTGGTCTCCTTTCTGCTGGCTGCAGGATCATAGCTCCTCTTGCATCTGGTGTCTGCCCCCCTGGTGGGTCAGGTTGGTCCTGAGGCTTGTGCAGGCTTCCTGGTTGGGGGGGACTGATGCCTCCCCATTGGTAGGTGGAGCTTGTCCCTCTGGTGGGCAGGGCCGTGTCAAGGGGTGTGTTTTGAGGTGGCTGTGAGCTCAGGACAACTTTAGGCCGCCTGTCTGCTGATGGGCAGGCTTGTGTTCCTGTGCTGCTGGTTGTTTGGCCTGAGGCGTTCCAGCACTGGAGCCTGTAGGCTGTTGGGTAGGGCCAGGTCTTGATGCCAAAATGGTGGTCTCTGTGAGAGTTCACGCCAATCAATATCCTCTGGGTCCTTTGCCACCTGTGTCCTTGCCCCCCCACCAAGTGAGCCACAGCTGGCCCCCACCTCCCTAGGTGATCCTCCAAGACTCATAGGTATGTCCAGCCCAGGCTCTTATGGAGTTACTGCTTTGTGCTGGGTCCTAGTGCCCATGAAACCTTGTGTGCACCCTCCTGGAGTGGCATCTCCGTTTCCCCCAGTCCTGCACTCAAGCTCAGCTGGCCTTCAAAGGCAAATGCTCTGGGAGTTCCTCCTCCCGATGCCAGACCCTCAGGCTGGGGAGCCTGACGTGGGGCTCAGGACTCTCACTCTTGTGGGAGAACATCTGTGATATAATTATTTTCCCGTTTGTGGGTCACCCACACCTGGTGGGTATGGGATTTGATTATGTCACAAAAGTGCCCCTCCTACTGTCTTGTTGTGGCTTCTTCTTTGTCTTGGAATGTAAAATATCTCTGTTGTTGGGTTCCAGTCCTTTTTGTCAGTGGTTGTTCAGCAGTTAGCTGTGGTTTCGGTGTTTTCATGAGAGGAGGTGAGCTCAAGTCCTTCTGCTCTGCCGGCTTTCCCAGAATCGAGGGGCTGCTTTTAGTTTGCATGCTTGCTGCCTCTTTTCTCAGTGTGTACTGGCCGTTATCCCCTTGATATGGGGTGTGCAGGTGCGGCAGCCCTTGCATGCTCCCAGGATGGTGGGGGCAGGGCTCGGCACCTGCTCACAGGTCCCTAGGGTCGGCTGCAGTCCATGCACTCCCGGGACATCAGGGGTAGGGCTTGGCGCCTGCCTGTGGGTCTTCTAGGGGCAGCTGCTCTCTGCGCTCTCCCAGGACAGCAGGAGCAGCGCTTGGCGCCTGCTTGTGGGTCTTGTAGCGGTATCCTGTGCCCACTTCTGGCGCCCACAATGGCGTTGGTGACTCGCACCTGCCCTGGGAGCTCCTGTAGTTGGTGTCTCGTTGCCTGGGAGTGCTCACAGGGAAAGAAGCTCTTATAGTGGTCCCACCCCTCTTCTCGTGTGGCCCCCGATAATGGCACCTTGCCTCTCTGGCAGGCCCTGGCTTCTTCGGAGTACACCCTCAGTTGCCACAGTCCAGCCTCTTCAGGCTGTCTCCGCACAGCCAACCCCAGTCCTCTCTCTGGGTCTGACCTCTGAAGCCTGAGCTTCAGCACCCAGCCCCCACCTGCAACAAGTGAGGCAGGGAGACTGCGCTGAGCTTCTGGCCTAATCTTTTTAAATGTTATTCACGAATATAAGCGCAACCGTTTTGAGTTAATCACTTGCGTGATTTCTTATTTGAATAGTGCCCTAATATGATTCTTTCATTAAACAGTTCTTTTGTGGTATCATTGGTTATATTTACTATCACAGAGCTCTATTTGAAGTTAGCTCTCCTCAGTGACTTCAACACCCGTACTAATGACACTTCTGATAGCCTCTTTGCTGGGTTCCTGGACCTTATTAACTCCCGTGAGCTCCACTTTTCTCTTTCTGTTTCTGGTCACGTTCACACTTGTCTGACAGCAGAGCACCACCTCCAAAGTCTCAGTGAATCTTTCCACCTCTCCAGCTTTCACTCGTTTTGAACTTGGTCTTCACTCCCTTTGTTGTCTCTCATCTCTTAATCTTTCAGCACAGTCCTAGAAACACAGCCCCTTTCACCTGATTTACCAATTCCTTCCTCTGGGGTAAGTGCAGACTTCTCTTTTTTCTGTCAGAAAACAAAAGGCTTCGACGCAGTCTTAGAGAAAGCTCTTAACCGTGTGGATGTATTCATCCCCTCCAACCTCATTTGTCCTTTCACTGCCACTCAGCAAGCATTTTTTTAACCCCTCAGTTATGTTGTATGGAATGAGCCAGAGTGGTAGGAAATACCATTGATCTCAAATTATCTTTCATTCATTCATTCAACAAATATTTATTGAATATTTATTATCCCTACAACTTTACTCCACAGATTTTTAAAATAATAATACTCTTGAATGGTTATATTTGTACTAAGGGGTGATAATGGTGTTTCTCAGATATTTTATACCTCATCATTACTTCCTAGGTAAGTAGGTAACAGTAAAATATATGTTATAGCTAAGAGGATCCTAAAACTTAAAAACTAACTTTTCTAAGGGAAAAATCAACAAACAAGCCTGGACTGGGACCTCAGATTTCCACAAAGGAAATATGCATATGTATAAACAAAAGCCTTTCATCCAGTGTTTCGTTAATGAAGAATGTAAACTAAGTACAAACACAGAGTGAGAAAACTTCAGAGCAGATAGATTGTATTATTTTTTAATGTGATTATAGGACCATAAAATGAAATGTTTGTGGTCAGTATTTGTATTAGTCAGGGTTCTGCAGAGAAACAGAACCAATAGGATTGATTGATTGATTATAAGAATTGGCTCGTGCAATTATGGAGGCTGACAAGACCCGAGATCTGCAGTCAGCAAGCTGGAGACGCAGGAGAGCCTGAATAGAAAGAGAACCAAGAGGAGCTGATGTGTCAGTTTAAGTCTGAAGGCAAGAAAAAAACTGATGTCCCAGATCGAAGGCAGTCAGACAGGAGGCATTCCCTATTACTCATAGGAGGGTCAGCCTTTTTGTTCTTTTGAGGCCTTCAGCTGATTAGACGAGGCTTATCCACACTAAGGAGGGCAATCTGCTTTACTCAGTCTACCAATTCAAGTTTTGTAAGGCAAGATTCTTTTTTTTTTTTTTTAAAGTAAATCATTTTTTTTTAATTAATTAATTTATTTTGGCTGTGCTGGGTCTTCGTTTCTGTGCGAGGGCTTTCTCCAGCTGCGGCAAGTGGGGGCCACTCTTCATCGTGGTGCGTGGGCCTCTCACCATCGCGGCCTCTCTTGTTGTGGAGCACAGGCTCCAGACGCACAGGCTCAGTAGTTGTGGCCCACGGGCCCAGCCGCTCCACGGCATGTGGGATCCTCCCAGACCAGGGCTCGAACCCGTGTCCCCTGCATTGGCAGTCAGACTCTCAACCACCGCGCCACCAGGGAAGCCCTAAGGCAAGATTCTTTTTCAAGTGTTATTGAGTTATAATTAGCATATCACATTGTATTAGTCCAAGGTGTATAATTTGATATATGTATATATTACAAAATGATTACCCCAGTAAATTTAGTTAACATTAATTGCCTCACATAGTTATAAATTTTTTTCTCTTGTGATGAGAATTTTTAAGATCTGCTCTCTTAGCGACTTTCAACTATGCGATACAGTATTGTTAACTATATAGTCACCGTTGCTGTACATTACATTCCTGGAACTTATAATTGGACATTTTTACCTTTTGACCACCTTCACCCATTTCCCCCACTGTCCATCCCCACCTCTGGCAACCATCAATCTCTTCTCTGTATCTGTGATTTTGTTTTTGGATACCATTTATAAGTGATAGCGTACAGTATGTGTCTCCCTCTAACTTATTTCACTAAAGCATAATGGCCTCAAGGTGCATCCATGTTGTTGCAGTTGCAGGATTTCCTTCTTTTTTATGACTGAATAATGTTCTATCATATATATGTACAGCATTTTCTTTATCCATTCATCCAACGATGGACACTTGGGTTGTTTCCATGTCTTGGCTGTTGTAAATAATCTGCAGTGAACATGAAGGTTCCGATATCTTTTCGAGGTAGTGATTTCATTTCCTTTGGATATATAGCCAGGAGTGGAATGCTAGATTCCAATTTATTATTACTGTTTGTGTCAGTAGTAGTTCATATTGTACTTAGTAGTTCCCAGTAGTGTCTCTATGAATATATGGTAGTTTTATTTGTAATTTTTTGAGGAACCTCCATACTGTTTTTCACAGTGGCTGAACCAAATTACATTCCAACCAACAGTGCACAAGGGTTCCCTTTTCTCCACATCCTCACCATTACTTGTTATTTCTTGTCTTTTTGGTGATAGACATTCTGACAGGTGTGAGGTGATGTCTCCTTGTGGTTTTGATTTGCACTTCCCTAATAATTAGTGATGTTGAACATCTTTACATGTATCTGTTGGCCATTTGGACGGCTTCTTTGGAAAAATGTCTATTCACTTCCTCTACCCATTTTAAAATCAGATTGCTGTTTGGGTTTTTGCTATTGAGTTGTATGATTTCTTTATGTATTTTAGGTATTAAGTCCTTATCTGATATATGATTTGGAAATATTTTATCCCATTCTGTAGGTTGCCTTTTCCTTTTGTTGATGGTTTCCTTTGCTGTGTAGAAGCTTTTTAGTTTGATGTAGTTCCACTTGTTTATTTTATATTTTGTTGACTCTGCTTTTGGTGTCAAATCTGAAAAATCATCACCAAGAGTGATGTCAAGGAGCTTACCTCCTATGTTTTCTTCTACTAATTTTATGGCTTCGGGTCTTATGTTCAAGTTTTTAATCCAATTTGAGTTGAGTTTTGTGTATGTGTGTAAGATAAGGATCCAGTTTCATTCTTTTGCATGTGGCTGTCCAGTTTTCCCAGTACCATTTATTGATGTGACTATCCTTTCCCTATTGTATATTTTTGCCTCTTTTGTCATGAATGAATTGACCATATATGTGTGGGATTTTTCCTGGTCTTTCTATTTTCTGTTCCATTGATCTATTTTGTCTGTTTTTATGCCAATACCATATTGTGTTGATTACTGTAGCTTTGTAATATAGTTTGAAATCAGGAAGTGTGGTATCTCCAGCTTTGTTCTTCTTTCTCAAGATTTCTTTGGCTAGCTGGGTTCTTTTGTGGTTCCATACAAATTTTAGGATTGTTTTTTTCTATCTGGGAAGGATGCCATTGGAATTTTGATAGGGATTGCATTGAATCTGTAGAGTGTTTTGGATATTATGAATATTTTAATAATATTAACTTTTCCAATCCATGGGCACAGACTATCTGTCCATTTGTTTGTGTCTTCTGCAATTTCTTTCATCAGTGTTTTATAGTTTTCAATGTACAGAACATTCACCTCCTTGGCTAAATTTATGCCTATGTAGTTATTATTTTTGTTGCAATTATAAATGGGATTGTTTTCTTAATTTCTCTTTCTGATCGTTTGTTGTTAGTGTATAGATATGCAACTGATTTTTGTATATTGATTTTGTACCCTGCAACTTTAAATTTGTTTATTTGTTCTAACCGTTTTAGGGTGGAATCTGATTTGGTTGCCTTTTCTCTTTATTTATTCATTTATTTATTTTGGACTGATTGCTCTGGCTAGGACTCCCAGTACTTTGTTGAATGAAAGTGGTGAAAGTGGTCATCCTTGTCCAAATCAAATGTTAATCTCATCCCAAAACACCTTTACGGATACACGCAGAATAATGTTTGACCAGATATCGGGACACTCCGTGGCCCAGTGAAATTGACACATGAAATTAACCATCACGGTATTATTCATATTAAGTGCGGAGTCAGGAAATAAAAATTCTAGTGTCATAATCTGTGAAAAGTCTTTGTTTTTCCTTTCAATTCCTTTCATCATTTGAAAACGTAAAAGAACTAACAGTTACACAACTGATACTAGTAAGTTCTTACTCGGTGTCGGTGATTACCTCTTATTCATTCATTCAATGTATTTCTATTGAGTACCTTTTTATGCCAGGTATTTTTTATAGGTACTATCACAAAACCTTGTTCTATAAACTCTTCATATTTGCATTGTTTTGGAGATCAGTGCTCTTCAGTCTTTCATGTTAATCCCTTCTTTAAAAATTAATAATGCAGTAGGCTCGATGATACACTCATAAGAAAGTGGACCATACGGCAGTAGTTGGTGGCTTATCATCCTCTCCAAATATATATATTTGATGTGCATGCATATATATAAACAAATCATTTAATGAGGGGTAGTTAAAGTGATATATCAATCTAAAATGAATATTATCTGTCCCTGTGCTGTTCACTCTACATTATCTTATTATTACAGTTACTTTCTGAGTTAATTTTTACTATCATTACCCGTATTTTTCAGATAAAGAAATTGTGAATTACAGAGTATGTAACATGCTCGAGCACACATCTTATAAATAGCAGAGAGTGACACTCTGAACTGGATTCCTTTCTAGGTAGTTTGGAAAGTCTGGCTGGACCATGAGGATTAGAACAAAGACTGTTTAACTCGCTTGAGCCTAGATTTCACATAGTAGGGGCTCAAAAACATGAATTAAAGACTGAGTAGCCTTTTAAAGTTTTAGTTTCATTATTTGTCCAAATTAAAACAGTGAGTGGGAGTGGATGTTGACTATGTATTTAAACTATATTTCCTTTAGGAGGAAAAAAATCAAACACCCAATCGTGACAAATTGTTCTTAGAATTTTACTTTAATATGCACAAACATAAAACTAGGTATAAAGCTCTGTAGCTTTAAAGTGTGCTTTTATAACTGTAAAGCTAACAATTTGTAAATGTATGTGCATATATATCTCATATATCTCTCATATAAATATATGAGTATATATGTATCATATACATGAGATATACACATATATGTGTATATGTATGTATATATGTGTATATATATGTATATATGTGTATACACGTATACATGTAAATATATCTGTGTGTATATATATCTCTTGGAAGAGAGACTGAACGCCAAGACAAAACCTCGCATTCCTTTACAGGACGTGCAATGCAGATCTGTTGTGGAGTAACTGCTGGCTTTGGGAAGGAAGGTGAGGCCAAAGGCAGCCCATTAGAAAGGGAAGAGGCTTTTGGAACTGGGAATTGAGGTGAAGAGAACTACTGACAGAATTGTAAGGGATAACACTCTTGCCTTTGAGTGTCTGTGTGGTAGAGTCCGCGGCCTGGAGTAGAAGGGGAAAGCTGTACTAGAGCAGCTTCTGGTGGCAGGAATATTATTTTCTTATACATGCAGCTATTGAAACATTGCATAACATTCCTCAGATCTTAACTGTCAAGGACAAAACAACAGTAGTAATAACTGGAAATGTCAGTTCCATGTCCACAGTAATCTATTTCCAATTGCTTCCCTATTTCACGAGTTCTCTATCAATTATCCATGCTTTTATTCCCCCCAAATCATCACTTTTTGCCTTAATCATGTGTATTCCTCAGTTATGCTGTAGAGAACAGCAATTTTCCCTACGTGGCCCTTCCCCCTTAATTCTCTTTTAATTTTCCACGTCCACAATCCCTAAGTTTTGAAAAAAGACAATAGCATATAAATGAATTAAGGTGCAGAATTCCTCCCAATTATGAAGATCAATTCCTGGGTCATTATTGATTGATAAATATATTGATCACATCAATGTAAGTATTTTAATCCGTTTGTCTACAGAGGCTGCAGCTACAAGATGAAAAAACATAATCAGTTTATTCAGTTGTTACAAATGTAGGAAGGGGAAATGGAAATAGGATTAACAAGATTTTATGCAGAACCAAGAGTCCACTTCCTGCCTTTCCAGAGACACTGTTCTATAAACCATGGTATTGATTTTCCTAGCCAGGCTCTTAAGCATGTTTGGTTAGATTACATTTTGAATTAAAGCAGTTCATTGTAGTAAATGTCTTTATGGGACACTTCTTGCGAAAGAGTGCTGTTGGGTCAAATGAACAAGAGAAAACAGGTAATGATATAATATTAGAACTCTTTTTACAAAATAACATCTCAATTCCCGTTTTGTGATAGGTTCAATAACATGTTAGAAAACCGCAGTATGTGTATGCGTGTATGGAATGCATACATTTGTATGTGCATATTAGCCTTGGATTGCTAATGTTAATTTTGCTAAAATTTGGACCTTCATGTGGATTGTGGTATGGATATATATCAGCCAGGTAATGTAGACATTAATGGGAACATGCATCGTAGCTGCTTGTTTGTGTGTGTGTGTGCGCATTCTGTGAAGTTTTAATTTAAAAAAAAATATAAATGTTGTACTAGATGCCGTGGATCAAGTCAGCACTAGTAGAAAGCTAAGGTTATTGATTATTCTGCATTTTTCATATCTGTAATAGGAAGTGATTCAGGAAGTTTTTTGCTAGCTACTAAAAAAGTAAGCTAAGATATTTAAATGTAATCTCTCAGTAAGCTCTATGTAATGAGCAATTCAATCTTGGGACTTTAGATTATTCATGATCTATATTCTCAGTATACTGCTGCATTGCTTAAGGTACATAGGTGCAGAAATGAGTGCAATATGCATTCTTTACTCCCTTCTTAGGAGGAGGTGCAAGGTGTGGGGTTTTGTGCCAGATAGCCGTCCGTTGAAAGCCTGACTCCACGCCTTCCAAGCTGTGTGAACTTACCTATAGTGATCTACTCATCAGAAAAATGGTACTAATGATAGGAGATGTGATGAAGATTAAGTTAGATGATGCATTTATGATGAGGCTAATATTACACAGCTCATTGATTGCAGTGAATACACAGTAACGATTATTTTAGGAACTAGACTGACCCTGAGAAAGTAGTCTACTCACTATATAAAAGCTCACCTTCATTTTTAAATTTTAGACTCTTTCTGTTAAAATCCTGGAAGGCTAATATAATTTCTCCTTCCCTCTTATTTTGTTCTTTTTCTATTTTAGCTAGTCACTGAAATCTATTTTATGTTACTTCTGGTGGAAAGGTTAGCAGGTAATGCAGTTCCAAAATATGAATAGCTTTTGGAATCAATAAATCCCAAAGATTAGTATGAGAAAGAGGAATTAATCTTCAAAAAGTAACTTATAAAAAATATAAATTTATATAGCCTTTAGACATTTGTAATATTATTAGTCCTGAGCTGCCGTTTAATTTCAAGTGTATCTGTCTTTTCATTCTAAGAAAATTGTAAACTTCCTAAGGTCAGGGACATTAGATCATGTCTATTTATTTCTATTGCAGAGCTTTCTCTACTTGGGGCGTAATAATAATAATGGTGCAAAGAGTAGTAGATCTTAATTTTAATCCTTTTATTTTAAATTATTTTAGTGTAGTAGTAAAGTAATAGATATTACTTAAAATTACTTCAAGAGTATAGACCTTTAGTCTATTGAATACAGATCCATTAAATACTGGTACTGGTATTCTGTACTGTATTATGAAAAATATGATAGCTCACAAAGCTGAATATGTTTTTATTTAAGGATATGAAGGAAAGAATGCAAATATGCAGTGTGTAGTAGATTTGAGTGTTTTTCAAAAATTTTATTTTCATTTTTTTTTTTTTTTTTTTGCCACACCACACGGCACGTGTGGGATCTCAGTTCCCTGACCAGTGATCGAAGCCGCACCCCCTGCAGTGGAAGCGCAGAGTCTTAACCACTGGATCACCAGGGAAGTCCCCTGAGTGATTTTTAGAAGTTAGTTACTTTCCCCACATGCTAGAAAGAAAGTCTGATTGGGGAAGAGGGGTGTGAAATCAGCAAGATGGTGGAATCAGAGGTTCCCAGCTTTAGTTTTCCTCAAGGAAATACAAACTAGCAACTCTCCACAGACAAGAAGGCCTCTGTGGGGAAAAAAAAAAGAAAAAAATCCCAGAACCCAGAAGTGAGGCTGAAGCACCCCCCTGTGGACCACAAGGCAGCTTCACTTTGACCACGTAGCCCTTCCTGCAGGCCAGCACGCAGCCGCACCAAGAGGTTTCTCCAGTGGGGAAAAGAGACCCCAGCGTGAGCATCCGGGTCCCACAACATTCCGGGAAGCTTCCCATGAGGTCCACATCTATCCTTCACGAGCAACACTGGGAGAAAAGGGAGAGCTCAACCACCTGGTATCAGCTTGAAATAAAGGGGGCGGGGGCAGGGCTTCCGGCTTCCAGCATGGAGATTGTGATGGACTGTGCACCTGACGGCAGTGGTGCCCAATCAGCGAGCACAGCCAGCAGTTCCTCCCACCTGTGGTGTGGAGCCAGTAATCTCATCTGGCCAGGGAGCACGTGGGCAGCTCTAGCCAGATCGGGTCCCCAGCCAGCAGTCTGGCCCAGCCATGGAACTCGTCCTCCATCCCTGCTTAGGCAGGGTCGCAAGCCAGCAGCCCCATCCAACTGCAGAGCGCAGGCTCTAGGCTTGCCCAGCCAGGAACCCAAAGAGTGACTCTGCAAAATCTTGGAACCCCGTGCACAGACTCGCCTGGCTTTGGAGCCCAGCGTCCAGCCCCCTGGGTGGCTGAGCCGATTTCCCATTATGTAAGCTATTGAACTACAAGAGTAGCTATTTCATTATCTTGCAATTCTTCCATGTGCTCTCAATTTCTTCCTCACAATGCAAGGACTTGTTGGGTATGCTATAAATATTATAAACAGTGCTATAAATATTTTCCTTACTTAAAGGCATGGTTTTTATTATACCTACTAAAGATCCTTTAGTTGCTCTAATGATAGATTGAAAAGAGAACAACATCCTTATCCTCTGCTTAAATGGTAAGAGGTCAGGAGAGCATGACATGGGTATCGCTGGCCATGATATCCAATTCTACTTGGTTTGTGATTTTTACATCCTTCCAGAGTTGAATTTAATTTATCCCTGCTCCTGCCACACAACTGACAAAGCTGTGGTGGCTGTAACAGGCGAGATGGAAGAGCAGGGTACAACTGGTTCCAGAAAATGAAAGTCCATCTTTATGTTTCCTTTCTTAGAGGCCCTGGTGCTGGGAATGTTCTTCCTCTAGTTTCAGTGGTTGGGGTCCAAGGTTTCAAGGTGAATATTTCATTGTCCATGATATTGCTGAGTGTCAGTGTGGAAATAATACACACAACTAGAAGACTTTGACCTCACACTTGACCCTAGATAATTCAGTTACCTGGAGTTTTCTCAGTTATAAAATGGAGATAATAATTCTTTGGGGTTTCTCTGTGTTATAAACCTCAAAACAAACAAAAAGCCCCACAAAGATTGTGAATGGGCATTTTGAAAACTTTAAGTAGCTACACTAACACAGTTATACATCAGGCTCTCCCTAATTCCTTCTCCTTCTAAAAAGTATGGATTTTGAAGTCTCCCTGGTGTTAAGAAGTCTAAATTCTGTTTGCGTCTGTTTATATCTGTATGACAACTAATACCAATGTGGGTAATTGCTGCAGTGACGGAACCCATATAATTTCTCCAGGGAAAATTTTATTTTCACCAATAAGCGATAGGAGGCCTTATTAGTGACTCTTACTTTGCAAATGCACATTTTCATCTTAAGCAAAAGCTAGGATTGAGTGAGGTTTAGTTGAAGACGATCACCCTGGATAAACACCATCAAAAAGTGTTTTTTTTTTTTTTTTCCCTTGGCTTCTTTCCTGGGTACCTTTTTAGGACCCTTCTTCCTTACTCCCTCCTCTTTCCCAAATGTATGCTGAGTATCTGTTCTGTGATGTTGGTAGTATTAGGCACTTATATAAAGTAATCCTTTAATTTTCAGCAAAGTTTGAGTTCGCTAATATGGCCTCCATTGTATAGATGCGGAGACATGCTTCTTGAAGTACAAGGTCACATAACCAAAATATGGAAAAGAAGATATTCTAGTGTGTGTCTTCTGACTATAAATGTGTCGCTATTTCTGTGACATGTGCATATTCTTTATTGCACTTTTAAAATTGAGGAAATTGTAGATAATTGATTCTACTTTTGGTTAAATGGGAGACTTAAATCTCCTTTCTTACCTGTCTTGCACATCACAGCTCTTCTAATGAACTACTGCCCGTGGAGTCATTTCACACTACAGTTTGATTTACCTGATTTATTTATTTCAAAGATAAACTCATTCATTCATGCAGTTGAGTATTTGAGGGCCTGTTATTTACAAGGGGGCGATTTGTGTTAGAATACAATGGGATAAAGTAGATCATGAGCACATTGACTGGGACGTACAGTGTTAACCTTATAGACAAAGGAAATGACACGTAGCCCTTGTTTTGGATGTGACTGCAGTGGAAACTCTGAGAAAGGCATGTATTATAATACAAGAAACTCTGATAAATTGTATTTGATCATTAAAAAAAGAAGGAAAACGAATGAGATCTTTTGAAGAGGAAGAGACCACTTCTGGTAGGGATTGTTTCACATTATGGGAAAAGAAGGAGATGAGGGTAGAACGGGTTTTCATTGTTAAAATGTGAGAGAAAAATTGTGGACTCTTAATAAATCCTATTATTTAAAAAAGCGTCTCCTCTGTTCATTCATTCAGCAAATAGTTATTGAGCATCTACTTTGTGCTCTGCATTTTCTGTGTAGTGAGAACTTAGAGGCTAATTTAAAATGTCTCTGTTTTCACAGAGGGTTAAGCCTAGAGAAGAGAGGAAATAAAGACGTAAACAAATAGATATACATACCACATCTCGTAGAGATCAATTTAAAGATAAAGCAGGGGAAGGTGGTAGAGAGTGATAGACGGTGATAATTGGGGTGTGGTAGTCTGAGAAAGACTCTCCAAAGAAGTGACATTTGAGCGATACCTGAATAAAGTGAACCATATGAACATCTAGGAAAAGAACATTGCAGACAGAAAGAAAAGCAAATTCAAAAAGCTCTGAAATGGGGTATTTCTCATTCTCAATGGAGACTTTAGGTTCTCTTCCACGTGTAATGGGTAGCCTTCTGAGCATTGTAATTGGGGAGGAATGTGACCTGATTTTGATGTTTAAAAGATGACTCTGGTTTACTGTGTGGAAAATATTCTACAGTGTGAAAAGAATTGCAGTGGGAAAGCAAGGTAAGAGGCTCTTGCTATTGTGTGGCAAGATATGGTGGCTCAGAGAAGAGCAGTAAGGGTAGAGATGGTGAGAGGCGCTCCCTTTGGGAATATACCGTGAAGTTATATCAAACTTCAGCATGGAATGAGAGGAGTCAAGGCTAGCCTGAGCAATTGGCTGAGTGGTGATGCCATTTACCAAAATGGGGAATATGGCAAGAAGAGCAAATTTAGAAGTAGGAAATTATGTGTTCTTGTGATAATGCCCTTTCTTTCTTTCTTTCATTGAAGTATAGTTGATTTACAATGTTGTGTTAGTTTCAGGTGTATGGCAAAGTGATTCAGTTATGCATACATACATTCTTTGTCAGATTCTTTTCCATTATAGGTTAGTACAAGATATTGAATATAGTTCCCTGTGCTATACCGTGGGTCCTTGTTGTTTATCTATTTCTTATTTTTAGTAGTGTATATCTGTTAGTCCCTAACTCCTAATTAATCCCTCCCCCCACCTTTCCCCTTTGGTAACCATAAATTTGCTTCCTATGTCTGTGAATCTACTTCTGTTTTGTAAATAAGTTAATTTGTGTCATATTTTAGATTTCACATATAAGTGATAAAGAAGATGTGGACTGAATATATATATATACTCACACACACACACACTAGTTGCCAACATGGATGGAACTAGAGATTATCATACTAAGTGAAGTAAGTCAAACAGAGAAAGACAAATATCATATGATATTGCTTATATGTGGAAGATAATGCTTTATTTTTAATTCCTATTATACATGCTAGTAGAGGTGTCATATGGGCAACTGATCATAGCAATCTGGAGTTCACCGCTGAAGATAAAAATTGGGGGGGTCACACCTAGAGGGGTGGGATAGGGAGGGTGGGAGGGAGACGCAAGAGGGAGGGGATATGGGAATGTATGTATACACATAGCTGATTCACTTTTTTATACAGCAGAAACTAACATAACATTATACAGCAATTATACTCCAATAAAGATGTAAAAAAAAAATAAAAGTATCTACAAAAAATTTTTAAAACTTGGGGGGTCAATAGATGCATAGAGATAGTAGATAAAATCATGCTATTCTATTGAATTACCTGGGGAGTTAGTCCCAAGACTGAGCTCTGGGTGAATCCAACTCTGAGGTCAGAAACAGGAGACTTTGAAATTCAAGTTTCAAACCGAGAAGGAGCAGAACAACAGGAATTGTGGTGTTAGAAGAACAGAAAAATGGGGGATTGCAAAAAGCAATGAGTTACTTATCAGGTCCAATGCTCTTGAATACGATGAAACTATTAACTGGATTTTGCCATGACACCTTATTGGTGACCTCGACAAGAAAGTTTCACTAGCAAAGCAGAACAAAATTCTGGTTGGAATGAATTCAAGAGACCCTGGGAGATGAAGACGTGGAAACAATGATTTTTAAACGACTCTTTTTGGTAATTTTTCTACAAAGTGGAGCAGAAAATATAGAGTGGTAGCTGGAGAGAAAAATTACGTCAAGAGAATTTTTATTTTGTTTTGTTTGGTTATTTCAGATGATGTGAGTTATGAGAGCCTTTTTTGGTTTTGGTTTGTTTGTTTGCTTTTTAATGACAGGAATTATCCCCCAAAAGACAGAACAATAATATAGGAGACTAAGGAGGCAAATACAGGACAAATATTTAATTGGGCAAAGAGTTGGGATCCAATGCACAAAGGAAAGGCTTTGCCTCAGTAGAATAAAGAGTTCATCCTTTGTCTCCAAGGGGATAGAGAATATGGGTACAGATGTCACTGGCCTGGTAGATGTGGTGATGGGAGGAAAAGACAGTTCTCTTCTAAATTTTTAAATTTTATCAGTGAAGTACAAAGCAATGCTTTGAGAAGGAGAAATGGAAACAGGGTGTTGGACAATTGATGACAGAAATACGATGATCATTGGAAAATGGGAAAATATATTGATGAGGGAAATGGGGCAGAACTTTCAGCTAGCGTTGAAGGCTCGTTTAAGATTCATGCCATATGTAACCAGTCAGTGTGGTATGTGTTTTTCTCTAGCCATATTTAACTGTTGGGGTGCAAGTACGAGAATGGCAGAGATGAAGATTTAACCAGGACTGGGGTTTTCTCAGAAGAATATAAGAGCGGGAGAGAGAGGCAAAGGAGTTAAAAGTAGACTCAAAGAAGGGATAGTAGTGGACGGTGGAGTCTAAGCTGGGAAAGTAAGGAACTGAAAGCAAGGCACAATTAAGTGCCTTGAAAGAGTGGTAAGGGTCACTGGATTGGAAACGTGTTGGAATTGAAGAATCGGAGGTTTGGGAATATTAAAAGGGGTGATCAACTAGGTAAAAAGCAGGGATCGGAAGGTGGAATAATTGAAATTGAGATTTGAAGTTGGTGTAATTATTGCCCAAAACAAAGTCTAGAGTCTGACTGTAGGGATTGGTGTCTGTAGTGAGATGAGGACAAGACGAATGGAGCTAATGCCAGGATTTGAATGGATAGTCTTTGTGAATATTTAAATCAAGAACGTTGATGAGAGTAGTCACAGGGAGCAAGTCAGGAATTCAGACACTAAGTAACCTCAGTGAAAATGGGGAAGTGAGTGAAAAGGGAGTAGTTGATTGCAATGAGGATGTTGGTGAATCCTACACCCTGATGGCTGTGTTCCCTTCTCACGAGGGTGAAGTATATACACATACTTCCATTTATGGATAAATTCCTTCATTACTGGAAAGAGAAGTGTGCTGCAAATCTGTGCTACAAATCTTTCTAGCTACAAATTTCCTGTCCCAGGCAATCTTACCTGTTATTTTGGAAATGTAGAGAAGTTGCTTGATTTCTTATTTTGCATTTATGAGTGAGTTTTAAATCGCTATTCATGAAATGCAAAGATTAATCTTACTTGAATAGATATGTGTGGATATTTGATGGTGCTGTGTAGTTTTGCTCGCACAGACCTATTTTGCACACTAGATTTGCCAAGAACTTGAAGCTCCCTGCTATTCTGCACCTGTGTTATATGATATGGAAACACTCTTTTCACGGTGAATTTTTATGAATATGGTAAAAATTTTAAGTATGTTCAATTGGGAAGCATGACAAAAGAGCATAACTAAAGTTTCACCTATAATTTTGGTAAATAGTTTTCAATCTGTTTTGGGGGCTTGATGCAATCCTAATAAGGGGGATAACAATTTCATTATTAAATGGGGCTAACATTATTTTGGCTGCAGATTTCAAGTTTTGCTTAAGAAAGTAATTGTCATGATGAATTCATTATAATTTTAATACAAATAGAACTCTCTGACTCCTTTTTCTCAGCACAGTTATTTTGAAATTTATCCCGTTTTGTAGCTGACCTAACTAGATCATACTTTTAAAAAGTAATTCTTCTTTATTTACGGTTTTATTTTTACAAATAATTGATACAACAATGCAGTATTCACAACATTATAAAATGTGAGAAGAGTATATGTGAATATTGATTTCATAATTGATAAAATTTCTATAATATTGATGAACCCAAGCAGAAGGTCACTGAGAAATATTTATAAGCATTAGGTGTTAAATTAACAGATGTAGAATCAAAGTTGTACGTACATGGTGGGATGGACACTCACCATGAATTCTGATTGATATTAAAATGAGAGAGAGAGAAATCGCCAGGTAAGTAGTAAATAGAAAACTGTCTAAACATCTTCCCGTGCATCATCTCCATTTTGGCTGATTTTTATTACTTTGTGTATAGGAGTCTTAACAGAATCATCTCTCCATCCCTTCCTGAGGAACAGCCTCTCAGGGATGTCTGGTATCCTGTAGCCCTTGCTTAGAATGAACTCTTTAAATGCTATTATTGTTCCATAAAGATCTTCAAGAATGTCGTGTTCAGGAAGCTTCTTTCTAAAACTCCCATCTTCAAGTAAGACGTTGGGGTCAATTGAAGGTTCGTCATTTACTAGCTTTTTCCACAACTTGGGCTTCAGGTACGATGCACCATACCTCATCTCCACCGAGCTGGGTTTATAAGGATTCTGTGGTTTCTGGGGTTTCCTCTCCCCGTTTCCTTCCTCTCTGGATAATTTTATCTTCTCCATTTTCTCTAGCCCGATGCTGTCCTTTACCTTTGAAGGGACCTGGGTTACTTTCTTCGTGTAGACTGTATCCTGGGCAGGTGGCCACTCCCAGCCAGCCTCACACGGTTTCGTGATGAGCGCTTCATCAGTGCCCAAGTTTCCAAAAGCAGCAACCCATTTGAAGGATTTACGAATGGCTTTCGGTACTTCTCTGTGAACAGGAGGATCAGTGAGTGAATCCTTTCTGCTTGACTTCTTGTCTTCGTGATGCAAACTGGCTGGATGTGACACAGGAGGCTTCTTTGGAGGTTCCAGGTAGACCTTGGCAGGACGTTTTTTACGAAGCTTTGTGGGGGACTTCGTTCTTTTCCTGGGGCCCTGACAATAAGCCCATGTGTCCTCCAGCTTCCCGTCAGGATCGAGCACTTCCAGCACCTTTAATAAGAGGTCTGCAGGTAGATCTTCCTCCAGATTCGGGTAGAGAGCCAAGGGATGCTTGGTCAGGTGGGCTTCGATGTCCTCCACGAATGCCTTCTGCGCTAGCTGGGCTGGCGAGAGCGTGGAAAACAGGTCTGCTTCCGCGGGCAGCTTTTTCTGACTCTTTTTGGGGGCATGCTGGGGAACTCTGTGAGCAATCACGGGGAGAAAGCCCTCCTTAGGGCTGCGAGTGATCAGATCTTCACAAGGTGGGCAACCCTTCCGGAAGTCGTCCAGCCGCTCTTTCACAAATATCCACCGCCGGCTGTCCAGGGGGGTGGGGAGCTTCGGGAGCATCTTCTTGTGCTTTGCGAAACACTTGGAGGGTAACTTGTCTTTGTACCAGGGCTTGCAGGTCATGCCCAGGGGCATCGGTTCCAGTGGCCCCGGTCCTAGCAGCCACTTCTTGTCCGCCATGGTTCCCCTGGCCCCTGCGGGGGGCGGGGGGGGGCACCGCTTCAATAGTTTGCTGTTCGGGCCTCTCCGGTTGCTAGGAGACCGTGTAGCCAGGTGCAGCCAGGTTCTTCCCGGAGGCGGGTCAACGCAGGCGCCCTGTGAAGCCTGCATTTCTCCCAGGATGGGCGGTGGGTGAAAGCACATTCCTTTCTGTTGTCGTTACTGTTCCGTTGTATGGACGTAGTGCCATTTATTTATCCATTCACCTTTTGATGGACATTTGGGTTGTTTACGGTTTGAGGCTATTATAAATAAAGCTGCCACAAATATTTGTGTTCCTGTTTTTGTATGTCCATGTACATACTTTCATTTCTCTTGGGTAAACTTTAGCTATGAGTGGCATGGTGGGAGCAGGTGATGTTTTATGTTTTTAGACCACCACCAAACTTTTCCAAAGTGGTTGTACTAATTAATATTCCTTCTAGTTGTGTATGAGAATGGCGCTTTGTCTACATACTCCCTAACACTCGGTAAGGGTAGTCATTTTCATTGTGGCTGCTCTAATAGGTGTGTAGTGGCATCTCATTGTGGTTTTAATTTGCATTTCCCTGAGGACTACTGGTGTTGAACATCTGTTCATGTGCTTATTTGCCATTCATATCTCTCCTTTGCTGAAGAATCTGTTCAAACTTTTGCACTTTTTAAAATTGTTCTGCTTGACATCTCTTGTTCTGAGGATTCTTTGTGTATTCTGGATGCACTATGATCTGTAAATCTTTTTCTCCATCTGTGCTTTGTCTTTCCATCGTCTTAACACCGTCTTTCAAAGGGCAGTTTTTACATTTGATGAAGTCCAGTATATCAGTTTGTTCTTTTATGGATTGTCTTTTTGTGTTGTATATAAGAAAACTGCCTATGCATAGGTCATGAAGACTTTTTTTCACTCTGCTAAAATTTGTATAATCTTAGGTTTTACATTGAGATCTGTCATCTATTTCAATTTAACTTTTTAGATGATGAATGATATGGATCAAAGTTATTCTTTTTAGTTCTATTTTTTGCCTGTGGATATCCAATAGTTCCAGAATTTTTTTTGAAAAGAGGAGCTTTTCTCCACTGAATTACTTTTGTAGCTTTGGGAGTGTAAGTTGTCCCTATTTTTGTGGGTCCATTTCTAGACACACGTTTCTGTTTCATTGAATCTTCTGTCTTTACACCAGTTCTGCTCTGTGTTGATTATATTCTACAGTAAGTTTAAAATTAGGCTGTATTCGTCCTCCAACTTCTTTATTCTTTTACAAAGTTGTCTTGACTCTTGTAGGTCTTTTGAATTTCTATAGGAATTTTAGAATCAATTTGTCAATGTCTTAAAAAAAAAACCTGTGGGGATTTTGATTAGGATTTTATGGAATCTACAAATAAATTTTGAGATAATTGACAGCTTAACAATATTGAGTTTCCTGACCCATGACAAAGGTACATCTCTTCATTTATGTATGTATGCTTTCATTTATCTGAGCAATATTTTGTAGTTGTCAGTGTATAGGTCTTTCACATCTTTTTTGTGTTCAGCCTCTCTGAACTTCTATTTCATCTCTTTTTGCCTTTAATTTCTACTATGGAAAGATATAAAGTTTGTTCTTGCTGAACTATCAAGAAAGCTCTTATTTTATTACTTAAATAATTCAATGGAAAGAGCATGACAGTGAACATTTATATTATTTCCAGACTTGCAAAAGAAACCACCACCAAGATGATGTGTTGTGTAAAGTACGTACAACTTTAATAAAAGAAACAAATCAGCCACTATAACTTATAATTGGAAGCATACTAGAATAATGACAAACCAAAAGTTTTATGAGTTTTAGGAGTTAAAGAATTACATCGTTGAAACTCAGCTTTAAACTATCAGGAGAGGCACAAATCATTTCCTATAATAATGCAATAATATTTGGTATAGGGAAAAATGTCAAAGGATAAACTATCATTCCTGATTTCATGAAGGAGAAACATTTCACAATGGTACCTTGGTATCCGCCTGGGGTTAGTTCCAGGACTCCCCTTGGATACCAAAATCCACAGATGTTCAAGTCCCTTATATAAAATGGTGCAGTATCTACATATAACTTATGTACATTCCTGTATACTTTAAATCATCTCTAGATTGCTTATAATACCTCTTGCAAAGTAAATGCCGTGTAAATACTTGCCAGCGTGCCGCAAATTCATGTTTTGCCTTTGGGGATTTTTTGGAATTTTCTTTTTCCAAATATTTTCCATCTGCAGTTGGTTGAGTCCATGGATGCAGAACCCAAAGATACGGAGGGCCGACTGTACTACGCCATTTTATATAAAGGACTTGAGCATCCATGGATTTTGGTATCTGCGTGGGTCCTGGAACCAGTCTCCTTCAGTTACTGGTGGACAGACGACCGTATTCTTCTTATGGACTCTGTTCTTTCTAGCTCATCTCCTCTGCTCCACACTGATGTAGATTCTTCCTTTTTAAATAACAGCTTTATTGAGATATAATTTACATATTAACAATTCTCTCATTTAAAGTGTACAATTTAATGGATTTTAGTGTATTAACAGGATTGTGCAGCCATCAAAACAATCAGTTTTGACACATTGTCATGAACCTCAAAGGAACGCCATACCCATTAGCAGTCACCTCGTCCATCCCCCAGCCGCCTCAGCCCTTGACAGCCACTAGTCTACTTTCTGTCTCTTTGGATTGACCTATTCTGGACATTTTATATGAATGGAATCATAGACTATGTGGTCATTTTTGACTGGCTTCTTTCATTTAGCATACTGTTTTCAAGTTTCATCCATGGTGAAGCATGTATATGTACTTCATTTCTTTTTATTGCCAAATACTAATCAATTATGTAGATATACCATATTTAACTTATCCATTGGTCTGTTGATGAACATTTGGGGTTTTCCACTTTTCTGTTGTTATGAATAATGCTATGAACCTTCATGTACGGAGTTTTTTTCTATTCAGTCTTTTGAAATGTATTAATCTTTTTCCCCCTCTTTAGTGAGGTATAATTGATAATTTAAAATTTCATATTTTTAAGGTATACAACTTGATAATCTGATAAACATATACATAGTGAAACATTCACCACAATCAAACTAATTAACATATTCATCACCTCAGATAGTTACCATCTTCTGTTGTGGGTATTGAAAACACTTAAGATCTACCCTCTCAGAAAATTTCAAATCTACAGTATTGTTAACTATATTCACTGTGGTGTACATTAGATCTCCAGAATTTATTCATCTTAAATGACTGAAAATTTGTCCCCCTTGACCAACAACCTTCCCATCTCCCCCTCCCCCCAGCCTCTGACAACCAACTCTACTACTACTATTCTCTGCTTCTAGGAGTTTGACTCTCTTAGAGTCAACATATAAATGAAATCATGCAGTATTAGTTTTTCTGCATCTGGATTATTTCACTTAACATGATGCCCTCCAGATTCATCCATGTTGCTAAAGGCAGGATTTTCTTCTCTTTCAAGGCTGAATAATATTTGTGTGTGTGTGTGTGTGTGTGTGTGTGTGTGTGTACCTCATATTTTCTTTATCTGTTCATCTCTGAACAGATATTTAATTTGTTTCCATATCTTGGCTATTGTGAATAATGCTGCAGTGAACGTTGGAGTGAGTATATCTCAATATCCTGATTTCATTTCCTTTGGATGTATACCCCAAAATGAGATTGCTGGATCATAAGGTAGTTCTATTTTTAATATTTTGAGGAATCTCCATACTGTTTTAAAGAATGGCTATCCCATGTTCTTGGATTGTAAGAATCAACATTGTGAAAATGACTCTACTATCCAAAACAATCTACAGATTCAATGCAATCCCTATCGAACTACCAATGGCATTTTTCACAGAACTAAAACAAAAAATTTCACAATTTGTAGGGAAACACAAAAGACCCCGAATAGCCAAAGCAATCTTGAGAAAGAAAAATGGAGCTGGAGGAATCAGACTCCCTGACTTCAGACTATTCTACAAAGCTACAGTCATCAAGACAGTATGGTACTGGCACAAAAACAGAAATATAGATCAATGGAACAGGATAGAAAGCCCAGAGATAAACCCACGCACCTATGGTCCACCTCATCTTCGATAAAGGAGGCAAGCATATACAGTGGAGAAAAGACAGCGTCTTCAATAAGTGGTGCTGGGAAAACTGGACAGCTACATGTAAAAGAATGAAATTAGAACACTTCCTAACACCATACACAAAAATAAACTCATAATGGATTAAAAGCCTAAATGTAATGCCAGGCACTATAAAGCTCTTAGAGGAAAACATAGGCAGAACACTCTATGACATAAATCACAGCAAGATCCTTTTTGATCCACCTCCTAGAGAAATGGAAATAAAAACAAAAATAAACAAATGGGACCTAATGAAACTTAAAAGCTTTTGCATAGCAAAAGAAACCATAGACAAGACGAGAAGACAACCCTCATAATGGGAGCAAATATTTGCAAATGAAGCAACTGACAAAGGATTAATCTCCAAAATTGACAAGCAGCTCATGCAGCTCCATATCAAATAAACAAACAACCCAGTCCAAAAATGGGCAGATGTCCTAAATAGACATTTCTCCAAGGAAGATATACAGATGGCCAACAAACACATGAAAGAATGCTCAACATCACTAATCATTAGAGAAATGCAAATCAAAACTCCAATGAGGTATCACCTCACACCGGTCAGAGTGGCCATCATCAAAAAATCTACAAACAATAAATGCTGGAGAGGGTGTGGAGCAAAGGGAACCCTCTTGCACTGTTGGTGGGAATGTAAATTGATACAGCCACTGTGGAGAACAGTATGGAGGTTCCTTAAAAAACTAAAAATAGAACTACCATACGACCCAGCAATCCCACTACTGGGCATATACCCTGAGAAAACCATAATTCCAAAAGAGTCACGTACCACAGTGTTCATTGCAGCTCTATTTACAATAGCCAGGACATGGAAGCAACCTAAGTGTCCATCGACAGATGAATGGATAAAGAAGATGTGGCCCATGTATACAATGGAATATTACTGAGCCATAAAAGGAAACGAAATTGAGTTATTTGTAGTGAGGTGGATGGACCTGGTGTCTGTCATACAGAGTGAAGTAAGTCAGAAAGAGAAAAAAAAATACCGTATGCTAACACATATATATGGGATCTAAAAAAAACAGAAAAGGTTCTGAAGAACCTAGGGTCAGGACAGGAATAAAGACGCAGATGTAGAGAATGGACCTGAGGACACGGGGAGGGGGAAGGGTAAGCTGGGACGAAGTGAGAGAGTGGCATGGACTTATATATACTACCAAATGTAAAATAGATAGCTGGTGGGAAGCAGCCGCATAGCACAGGGAGATCAGCTCGGTGCTTTGTGACCACCTAGAGGGGTGGGATAGGGAGGGTGGGAGGGAGGGAGATGCAAGAGGGAAGAGATATGGGGATATATGTATATGTATAGCTGATTCACTTTGTTATAAAGCAGAAACTAATACACCATTGTAAAGCAATTATACTCCAATAAAGATGTTAAAAAAAAAAAAAAGAATGGCTATCCCAATTTACATTCCCACCAACAATGCACAAGGGTTCCATTTCTCTACATCCTCAACAACACGTTATCTTTTGTCTTTTTGATAATAGCTATTCTGAAAGGTGTGAGATGATATCTCATTGTGGTTTTGATTTGCATTTCCCTGATGATTAGTGAGGTCAAGCACCCTTTCCTACCTTTTGGCCATTTGTATCTCTTCTTTGTAGAAATTTAGGTCTTTTGCCCATTTTTTAATTGAGAGCTTTTTGTTTTGGCTATTGAGTTGTATGACTTACTGATAAATATTGGGTATTAAGCCTTATGAGATATACGGTTTGAAAGTATTTCCCCCCATTCTGCAGATCGCCTTTTCACTCTGTTGATTGTTCCCTTTGCTTTGCAGAAGCTTTTGCTTTTGATACAATTTCACTTGACTGCTTTTGCTTTTGTTGCCTGTGCTTTTGCTGACCTATCCACAAAATAATTGCCCAGATCAACGTCAAGAAGCTTTTTCCCCATGTTTTCTTCTAGTAGTTTTACAGTTTCAGGTTTAATGTTTAAATCTTAATCCATCTTGAGTTGTTTTTTTTAATATGGGGTGAGATAATTTCCTTCTTCTGCATGTTGATATCCAGTTTTCCCAGCACCATTTATTGAAGAGAGTATCTTTTCCCCGTTGGGTGTTCTTAGCAGCCTTGTCAAAGATCAATTGACCATAGATGTATGGATTTATTTCTGGGCTCTCTGTTCTGTTCCTTTGGTCTCTATGTCTGTTTTTCATGCCAGTATCATGCTGTTTTGATTACTGTAGCCTTGCAATATATTTTGAAATCAGGAAGTGTGATTCTTATTTCTCAGGATTGCTTTGGCTATTTGGGGTCTTAAATTTGTTAAGATTTGTTTTGCGACCTAACGTGTTCTATCCTGGAGAAGGTTCTGTATACACTCGAGAAGAATGTGTAGTCTTCTACTCTTGGATGCTAACTACTGTATATGTCTGTTATGTCAGTTTGGTCTATAGTGTTCTCAAATCAGCTGTTTCCTTCTGGATTTTCTGTCTGGATGGTCTATGTACTATCATAAGTAGAAGTCTCCTACTATTGAAGTCTCCTACTATTATTGTACTGCTGTCAGTTTCTGCCTTTAGATCTGTCAATATTTTTTCCAACTTAATTGATGTATGATTGACAAATAAAAATTTTGTATGTTTAAGACATACAACATGAAGATCTATCAATATCTGCTTTATGTATTTAGGTGTGTCTATATTTATAAATGTTATATCACCCTGTTGAATTGACCCTTTTATCATTATGCAGTGACCTTCTTTGTCTCCAAAGACAGTTTTAGACTCAAAGTCTATTTTGTCTGATATAAGTGTAGTTACCCTTGCCAGGCTGGAGAGGCTGAGCCAAGCTGGACAGGGCTAATATGAGAGCATCCCTTTGAGGGCCCACCCTGTAACCCCACCTTTTAAAACTATGGTGCTGCTCCACCAGGGTCAAGGACAGGAACTTGGCACTCTCCATGCTCCTACTACACTCCATCTGGTGCCAGCATCACGTGAAAAAAAAAAAAAAAAAGCCAGTGCCTAGAATTGACTCTCTTTTTTTCTCCTATAGCACCCTAAACATATGTCCAATAAATACATATCCATATCAACCAACTCTTGTGGGAGTAATAAGTTGACATGAGCAAAAGCTAATACATGAGTTTCATGCTAAGGAGGCTTGAGAAGCTAATAGGCTTTTCTGGGGTTTTTTTTTTTTGTTTTTATCATTTTACTAATATGTTGACCTGCACCTGTGAATCCATACGGCTCACGTATGCCACAGAATCTAACAGGAGGAAGCACGTGCAATGCCAAAATATAAAAAATGGAGGAGGAAAAAAACGAGGCTATCAGAGGAGATGTGAGTGTGGATTTATCGCAGTATTTTTGGGTGGCTATCAGTGGATCAGCTCAGAATTCAGTTCAAGATTTGGTATCTGGGCACTGTCCTACGTAGGCCCTCCTTACTTAGCTATCAGAGCTTGTAGCACTCCAAACAAGCTCACGATCCAAAAGATTTCAAAAAACAGCTTGTGTATACTGATAAGAAATGCTTTTTGTGCTCCCTTTTAAGCATATACATTGAAAAAATAATAGATAATCTAGAACTGTTTCCTTAACCTTTGGGGTCCTTTTCTCATGTGTAAAAGGAAGTGGTTGAAGCAGATTATCTGGCTTTGTGGACCAAGATAATTTCTTCTTTTCATTTGGGTTTTTTTTTTAATTGAAGTATAGTTGCTGTACAATATTACATATGTTATAGTTGTACAATATAGTGATTCACAATTTTTAATGGACCAAGATAATTTAAAGGAAGATTTTTTCATAAATATCTGAAAAATCTCGGTGTGAGGAGAATATAAAAGTATCATCTTAATGATCTCTAACCAGAAACAAAGAGCTTTATCCTTTCATTCAGAACAAAATGAAGTTCTTCTACCTTGGAGATAAGCAGACTTTTTAGGAATTGGATCAATGCATTTAGAAAATAATTTACTCCTCTGTGTTAAAGAGTTCCTGGTTTCCAGGCAGGGGTGCAGCTGCCTCCCAAAGTATAAGCCTTTTGCCCCATTGTCACCCAAGATTAGTGCTCTAAGGAAAGAGTTGTTTGCTCTCCTTTTAAACAGTCACCTTATTGTTTCTTTCTTTCTTTTTTTTTTCCGATCCAAACAGTAATTGAATGAGGCACTCATTTATCTGCAGTTTAATTGTCATTACCATCTTGCCTCCAAGAGTTTTCAATGTTCAAATGGGTTACTGGAACAGCACTTTGTTAGGGAAAAAGGTTACATTGACTGCCCCCTCCCTCTCAGAACATATTAACTCTATGTATTAAGGACTGGCTGGAGTTTTTTTTCCTAGTCAACACCAAGAATGGCATGGGTCAGTGGACACCTCGATAGGCTTGATAGCAAAAGTATTATACAGCCCTTAATATATATTTTAATATTTATCAACTATTGCTTGTCAGTGTTGTGTCCCAGTATCTCTGTGATTCTTTCACTTACCCATGTAAATGGACCAACCAAATTCAATGGAAAATTTGAACAAAAAGCACTTTTTATTGAAATATAATTGATGTACAATATTATTTAAGTTACAGGTGTACAGTATAGTGATTCACAATTTTTAAAGGTTATACTCCATCTCTAGTTATTATAGAATATTGGCTATATTCCCTCTGTACAGTATATCCCTGTAGCTTCTTTTATACATAATAGTTTGTACCTCCTACTCCCCTATCCCTATGTTACTCCTTCCCCCCTTCCCTGTCCCCACTGGTAAACAGTAGTGTCACTAGTGTGTTCTCTATGTCTGTGAGTCTGCTTCTGTTTTGTTATGTTCACTAATTTGTTGTATTCTTTAGACTCTACATATAAGTAATATCATACAGTATGTGTCTTTGTCTGACTTATTTCACTTAGCATAATACCCTCTGCGTCCATCCATGTTGCCCCAAATGGCAAACTTTCATTCTTTTTTATGGCTGAGTAACATTCCATTGTATGAGTGTCTGTATGTAGGTGTATACACACACACACACACACACACACACACACACACACACACACACACACACACTACATCTTCTTTATCCGTTCTTCTGTTGATGGACACTTAGGTTGCTTCCATGTCTTGGCTATTGTAAATAGCGCTGCTATGAACATTGGGATGCACGTATCTTTTCGAATTAGTGGTTTTGGTTTTTTGTTTTTTTTTTTTTAAACCATATGTCCCAGCAATTCCCAGTGGAATTGCTGGGTCATATGGTAGTTCTAGTTTTAGTTTTCTGAGAAACCTCCATACTATTTTCCACAGTAGCTGCACCAATTTACATTCCCTCCCACAGTGTACAAGAGTTCCCTTGTCTCCATATCCTTGACAACATTTGTTATTTGTGTTCTTTTTGATGATAGCCATTCTGACAGGCGTGAGGTGATATCTCATTGTGGTTTTGATTTGTATTTCCCTGATGAGCAGTGCTGTTGAGCATCTTCTCCTATTGGCCATCTGCATTTCCTCTTCGGAAAAATGCCTATTCAGGTCTTCTGCCTGGTTTTCTTGTTTGTTTGTTTATTTTGTTTTTGTTTTTCAATTTTTTGCCTGTGCGGCATGTGGGATCTTAGTTCCCCGACCAGGGATCGAACCCGCGTCCCCTGCATTGGAAGCGCAGAGTGTTAACCACTGGACCGCCAGGGAAGGCCCTTCTGTCTGTTTTTTAGTTGGGTTTTTTTAATGTTGAGTTGTATGAGCTATTTATATATTTTAGATATTAACCCCTTATCAGTCATATGATTTGCAAATATTTTCTCATTCAGTAGGTTGTCTTTTTGTTTTGTCGATGGTTTCCTTTGCTATGCAAAAGCTTTTAAGTTTAATTAGGTCCCATTTGTTTTTTTTTTTTAAATTTTATTTCCTTAGGTTTAAGAGACAGATCAAAAAATATTGCTATGATTTATGTCAGAGAGTGTGAGCAAGAAGGACTTTGAATTATCACCAGTAGAATGGTAGACTACATTTTAACATTATGAAACTGTCTTTAAAAGCAAGAAGAGAAGATCTAATTAATTGTCAAACACTAATAAATGTTTCTGGTTTTTTAAAAAATAAATTTATTTTATTTATTTATTTTTGGCTGCGTTGGGTCTTTGTTGCTGTGCGTGGGCTTTCTCTAGTTGCGGCGAGCGGGGGCCTACTCTTTGTTGCGGTGCGCAGGCTTCTCATTGCGGTGGCTTCTCTTGTTGTGGAGCACAGGCTCTAGGCACACGGGCTTCAGTAGTTGTGGCATGCAAGCTCAGTAGTTGTGGCTCACGGTCTCTAGAGCGCAGGTTCAGTAGTTGTGGCACACGGGCTTGGTTGCTCTGCGGCATGTGGGATCTTCCCGGACCAGGGCTGGAACCCATGTCCCCTGCACTGGCAGGCGGATTGTTAACCACTGCACCACCAGGGAAGTCCCAATGTTTCTGTTTTTAAATACATTCCTCGGTTCCTGGTCCCCGCTGACCCCCTAGCCTGGCATTGCTGCCCAGATCTTGATTTCCTTAGAGAGTGAGTAAAGATGGGAGTTAGAAGGAATCCTAACAGATCCGGAGGAAGAAAACCAGTGAATGTTCTTTCTGGTTTTGCCACTGGTATGCAGAGTGCATGCATTTATACACATAGAAAAGTGCCCAGAGTCTTCACTTAGAGTCATTCTATGTCTGATTGCTTTCTAAAGGAATCTGTGTAGCTACATTCACAGATTCACTTTTTTGTTATCTGAAAGGAGAAAATGAATGCAGTAGTGCAGTTAAGAGCTCACATGTTAGGTATGAAAAGGAAAAGTGCCGATGGTGATATTTGATTTGTTGCATGTGTGGGAGAATGTTTGATTTTATTTCTGAGAATAGAGTTTAAATAGTAAGGTTGGTCATTTCATTTCATAATTATGTGATTTTTACATGGGTTTGGGCATCTACATTAAGAATCTCAAAGCATTTTTTAAAATATATTTTCTTGGCTGCTGCGCCGCTCAGCACGTGCAGTCTTAGCTCCCCGACCAGGGATCCAACCTACGCCCCTTGCGTTGGAAGCACGGAGTCTTAACCACTGGACCACCAGGGAAGTCCCTCAAAGCATTTTAAAAAGTGGGTTCATTGGCTCATTCATATTGGGGAACGAATTAGGGACAACCAGTTGTCAACCATCACCTGCAAAAGCTGTTCACATAAAAATAGCAAAAATTGGGAACTCCCTGGTGCCCCAGTGGTTAGGACTCAGTGGTTTCACTGCCGAGGGCGTGAGTTCAGTCCCTGGTCGGGGAACTAAGGTCCCACAAGGCACACACAGCAAGGCCGGAAAAAAAAAAAAAAAGCAGAAATTGTAGAAGAGGGAAAAGCCTAAAGAAAATACACAGTGACTGCGGAGGGGACAAAGATGTAAAAAACTGGGGTATTGTGTGATGTTGGGACAATGCAAATCACTGGACTTTTGTATCCCATTTATTTTATCACAGGTCCCTTGGTTAAGAAAATCTTTGCACACGGTCACTTCTATCTCAGTGTGCGTTCTTCAGACAGTGACCAACCACCAGGCAAGTCTTGAAAGGAGCAGTTGCACAAATTAGTTACATTCAAGGACTTTCATTTCTTCAGTTTAGCCCAAGGCTCTTAATCTCAGCAACAAAGTATATCTGAGACTGGCGCACTCAAGGAGTGTGTCATCTCAAGACAAAAAAGCAGAGTGCCATTCATCCATTGCTTTCTGTGCCACTGCCCACCTTCTAGGTCTTAATACCTTTGGCCCATGGCCAGGGCTCCTTATCTGGTTGACTTCCCTTTAGTCTCTTTCTCACCCCTCCAATAAATCCTCCATACTGACTCTAATTGTGCATCTTTCCAGAACCAAGACCCAGCATGGCATTCTTCCTTCATTGGATTTCTGCAGCTAGAAAAAAACCCAGCTTCTCAGCTGGCCATTTGAAAGCTTCCCCAGTCTTCTCCTGACCTGCCTTTTCTACTTTGTCTTCTTTACTCCCTGCGTCCTGTACAACTCCACGCTGTTGTAGCTACGGTTTCTGAATGCATCCTGCCCGCATCCACCTTCTGGGTCAAGCTCAAGCTTGCTTCTCAGCCTTGCTGCTAACCGCATCCCTTTACTGCCATTCTGGCAATGGAGTCCTACCCGTCCTCCCTGACCTTGTTCAAATAATTCCCTAGAGAACCCTCCTAGATGTCTGCAGTTGGAAGCAACCTACCTTTTGCTTATATTCCCAGAACACTTTGCACCTTTTTCAGAAAACTCTTCAACAGCTGGCCTTTTTGTCAATTACTACCACTGCCTCCCTCTCGCTAGATGATGAGCGCCTTTGGGGCAAAGCCTGTGCTCTAATCATCATTGTGTCCCTGATAGTACCTAGCACAGTATGAATATTTGATGGGCATTCAGGAAACATTTGGTGACAACCTAAGATAAGATTACAGTATGAATATTTGTTGGGCATTCAGGAAACATTTGGTGGCAACCTAAGATAAGATTACAGCAAGAATATCACACAAGTAATATCCAGGAGGTAATACTGAACATCCTGTTAGTTTTAATGGGAACTTTATCTCTGGCCCTATTTGTAAAGACTGTTAGGCAATAAAGAACTTGGTAGATAAAACATTTCTATCCCCTTTACTGAAGATTGTCATTCTGTCTATTTATGCTAAATCTTTATTAGAGGGGTCAAAGTCAAATAGCAGAAACAGTTGAGATTGGCATTTTAAATAGAATTTGGTGTTACCCAGGTGTAACGAAAATTTCTAGTGTATGATTATTAAAAGTCAGTTCTCCTGCCATTGTGTAATATATTTTTTAGCTCATTGGTCAAGTGTTCTTCCTTGTTTGTTTTTAGAACCCTCTCCCTCCCATGTACCGTGGCAGACAGACCAGAGAGAGTTCGTAAAGAGTACTGGTAACTATCACTTATATATCTTTTTATCATGTTCTGAGCACTTTACTGTATTTTAGGTTATTTAAACTTTCTAAAATCTCTTCAAGGAAGGACTTGTTTCCTTTCTATGAATGATGAATATTAGGCTCAAAGAGCTTAAAATTTCTTGTCTCAGATCTAACAGTCAGCAAATGGCAGAACCAGGTTCCGGTCCAGATTTTCTGACTCAGGATAGCCTACTCGACCTTGGACGAGAGAACGAAGAAGAGTTGGTCTATAGAAATATCATTTGCAGTCCATCCCCAGACCCAGCCAATATTCCCAGAATATATCTAACCTCGAAAAAATCCTTGTAATGGCTAGATTTCCCTGTATAACCAAGCTTATCTATTTGTGTTTCAGCAACACCTGTATTACACTAAAAAATATCTGTGACCATTTTCCAAGATGAGTGTGGTTTGTTCTCTGAAAGAAAGAAAAAGTTATACCAGAGCTTATTAGAGCTCCAAAATGGGGAAGATGGGGTTAATGCAAGTCTTTTTTGTAAATTATCAAATTGTCTTGACCTTCAAGAAAAGTTCAGAAGGAGCTTCCTTCATTCTCTCTTTCTCTTATTTTACATTTTCACCTTTTTCTCAATACCAAAGAAGTGTTCCTAAGGAGCTCCACTCCTGAGAACAGCCTGTCCAGGTCCTTTTGCTCCGTCTTCTCCTGTATTCAGAGCCATCCATATCTTTGCCTTCATGATGCTCAAATTCAGTATTTCTTCAGTATTTCTCTCTTTTTGTTCTTCTCCTGACGGGACCAGCAGGTCATTAGATGCCCTCTCTGTGTGTCTGCCAACCTAGCTGTATTTCCCAAGTCAGAATTGGGCTGTGTGGGTTGACAAATACAAGCGTGCTCTTCGAGATAAGGGAAAAGGATATTAAAATTGAGATTGTCCCAAATCCTTTGGATGTATGGCACCATACCTATCTATGTATATTTTGTGTTCCTTTATTCTGTAGCTGTAACTTACCTTCACGTGAGAGCAGAGAGGGACTTGGATACCTCCATTCCTGACTAGATGTGCGATTTAATTCTGTTATTTCTTCTAATTCGCAACACCTCTCCACAGATTCCCTTGGAAAATAGAGACTGGCTAATTTAGAAGTGTTTCACGGATATGTCATCCCTCTCTCTAGAGTGATCTTACTCCAAATTCTTGCACATAGCATTCAATAAATATTGTTGAATGAATGAATGAACGAATTGAAATGAAACTGAGTTTATTTTAAC
This sequence comes from Balaenoptera borealis, assembly GCF_965194805.1. Lineage (NCBI taxonomy): Eukaryota > Metazoa > Chordata > Mammalia > Artiodactyla > Balaenopteridae > Balaenoptera > Balaenoptera borealis. Next base: position 33,469,808 of record NC_138881.1, on the reverse strand, counting down.
TGTGGCACACAGGTACTCTTTGTGGTTAACATTCTCCTGTTGTCCATTCTCTGATTCTTGGCATGTGCCGCAAAGGTGAGGCAAAAGCTAAGCCAGACTCTGAATTTTCCTGATAGTGTCTCTGATAAGGTTGGGCTACTTAGTGACATTAGTGAGATGTAAAAATCTCAGATGCTTCTGATCTGCATACCTCTGCCTCATCACCACAGATGATTCAGCCCCAGTTTTATTTGATCGAGACCCCTTGGATGTTGGGAATTTCCCCACTATGCATCTTTATCACTGCAGACTTACACCAAGACTCAAGGTGCTTTTGTTTTATGACTTAAATCTGTAATATCCAGCTCCTGACATATTCTTCTCTGCACTAAGTGAGCTCAGACTTGCCCTGAAACTCAAGATATGACCCTAGAAATGTAAAAGGAGCCTTTATGAGAGGCAAAAACACATCTTCATTCTGCTGCCTGCCCATCAAATTCATTAGCTTGTTCCCAAGTCTAAAAGGAGGGTAAATGCTGAAGGCAGATGATTCACTGTGAAGCGTGAAGTTAATCGAAGTCGTTGGTAGATGTTATATGACAACAGGGGACTCTGTGGAGTCTTAGTACCTACTCAGTACCTTTCATGTGTCTTGTGGTTGGGTGACCAGACATGATGCAGCCGAAACTTGAGTTGTCTCTTGCTCCTTTTCATTTCTTCCCATGGTCATGCAAGATGGTTAATGTTGTTTTCAAAGAAATTCTAGATCGGTTACTTATACCACTGAATTAAACTAGCTGGAGATCATGATCCTTTTGCTTTCCCTCGTCAGCGATGTTACGACTGGGCCCGAGGCTCACAGTTTTCAGTCTTCGCCGTCTCAGGACGTCTTTATGCCACGTTCCTTCCTTAGGTGTTTGTGTGAGTCTCACGTGATGGTGAGGAGATGGCCAAGATGAAGGGAAGCCGAAGGGGGTCAGGAGTGGGCATTCTAAGCTAAGCGAGGAGCATAAACAAAGGTGTCAGGGAGGAACAGCACAGGATGCTTGGGAAACTGCAAACAGTTGCGTGACTTCTGTAATAAGTCAAGAAATGGGAGGAGATGAAGCCGGACAGGTCGGCAAAGCCAGGTGGGGAGGGACAAGGCCAGGTGGGGAGGGACAAGGACGCAATGCGGTGCTGCGTTGGGGCCTCCGCACCTGGTACAGGAGCCCCCCAGGGGTGAGCCAGGAGCGATGGTGTTAGACTTACACTTACAAAAAAAAATTAATTAATTAATTAAAAAAACAGGGAATTCCCTGGCTGTCCAGTGGTTAGGACTCTGTGCTCCCACTGCAGGGGGCCCCGGGTTCTATTCCTGGTCGGGGAGCTAAGATCCCGCAAGCCGCGCGGTGCAGCAAAAAAAGAAAAAAAAACATTACACTTACATGTGTGACTCGGGCAGCTGTGTGTGTGGGGGGACTTTGAAAAGCACAGGCCTGGAAGAAGGAAGTCAGATTGGGAGGGAGCATGGAAGCCCAGGAAAGAGATGATAAGGGCCTACAGGAGGGTAGTAGAAATGGGGAGGATGGGCTGAATCTGAGCGATATTGTAGGGGAGGGGCGGGGCTGTCTGGCTGGCTGGTGGGGTGGATCTGGGGAGGGAAGGAGTGAACCCCAGTTCTGGCGGGTGCAGGGCGAGGCCACGGTTGTTGGCAGCTGGGACTGACAGCTCAGGAGGAGCGGCAGCTGGGTCGCCCTTCAGTTCAGCAGGATTGACAGGGGGCCTTCCTCAAGGTCAGGCAGCTGGAAGATGGTGAGTGGGGTGCAGGGGACGTTGGGTTTGAGGTTCTGGTGACATTCCCACGGACAAACGTCTGACGGTGGGAAATGGAACTCTGAAGCTCGAAGGAGGGGTGTGGGCCAGAGATGACAGATCTGGGAGTCACCAGCTCATAACTGGTAGTTGAAACTGAGAGTCAATTTATCTGCCCAGGGAGCACGTGGCAGAAGGAGAACACGGGGCTTGGTAAAACTCTAGAAGATGTAAACATTAAAATGTCTATACAGTTCCCTTTATTGTTTAGTAGGTAATCCATGCACATTGTATGAAATCCAAAGGGTCCGAAAGGCACGTAGAGAAAAGTGAGTCTCCGACCTTGTCCCCTGGCTGTAGTGCTCCCAGCGCTGGGGGCTGCCACCTTTATTGGTTTCTTGTGTATCGTTTCAAAGATATTCTCTACATATGCAAATATTTGCAAATGTGTTTGTGGTTGTTGGGATTATTTCACACAGTGCCGTCTAGTGTTCAGTCTGGTCGAGCTGCGGTCCTGGGGACCCACCCGTGTGCAGATGTCTAACAGTTAGTGAGAAATAGACCTTCGAGGCTTGCAGGAGAGGTGTCAGCCAGAGATAACAGACTTACAAGTCATCAGCTCACAGGTGGTAGTTGAAACAGTGAGAGTGGATTATCTAGTCACGGAGTGTTTATTTCCTCCTAGAAATGCAACAGAGAGGGGAAGAGAGGAGTGAGCAATAGAAAGAAAAAGGGGGAGAGAAAGGGTGTGAACCTGAGGAGAAGGGAAGACGAGGAGGGACGTTATTGCTTTTCAGAAAATAAATTATTAGAGGAAAAAAGAGAACAGTTCAAGTTGTGTTTTGTTCCAGGTAGGTAAGGGGGTGGGAGAAATAAAACATTATGATAAAACGGAAAGCATAGGGCTTTTGGAAGAGGTGGAGGGACACCCCAGAGACACACTTTCTCTGCTTGTTTAATTTCCTTAAGACTTACATTCTGGGAAGTCTCGCGAAGCCTTAAAAACTAGAGGCCTCTGAGTAGTATGCACTGAAAATACATGGGACGTTTTCCTTCTAGAAACATTCTAGCAGCGTCTTCCTCCTTTTGAACGAACCGGCCTCGTGATGTCAGAAGCAGCGCACTCCAGCTCGGAGGTTCTCGGCTGTGGCTTGCTGGCCTCTAGTGGCCAGGAAGGAACCTCGCCGCTCCGGCTCCGCCTGGCTTCACTGTGACTTCAGCGAGGAGGGGGGGATGTGGACAGGGGTTTATGCTAAGGGTCTTAGTTACTAACCACGTGGAGGGCTTCCTGGGAATACTGGAGACTATTGGCTTCTTTATCCAAACCCCCATTTACCTGGATAACAAACTTGCTTTGGCCCAGAACAGAGGCAGCATTTAGGCCCAGACTCGAATTCCTTGTTTCTAAGATGTAGATAATATTCTAAAGATAGTGCTTTCCAGTTTCTCTGGTGAAAGGTGCCAAAGTAGATGGCAGGTAAGATAGGTTTGGAGCAGACTCGTGAGCATGTGAGGAGGAAAATCAAATGGAAATAACGTAAAGCAAACAAGTGTGTAAACACCAGAGGAGGATATACATAGACAGCATTATTTTGGGGAAAGCTCAGTGATCACGTGGCCTCCGTAATAGTTTCTTGAGCAACCTTTGCAACTTCTCCGAGCTTCAGCTTGCCCATCTGGGAATAACGGTCCATCCCGCGTGTATGCGTAGCCGAGATGACACGAGTCAGAACGTGAAGGGCTTACTTTACCTTTCACTGTGCACGAGTGACACTTATTAAAGTTCTAATAAATTTAGCTATCATCATTATTTTACTGTTTTAGTCTTATTATTCTCTAAGGGATACAGTCCCATCTTCAGTTTTATGACAGACCGGGAGAATCTTTCCCTAAATTGAAATTCTGCTTGACAGTTTATACAGGTCTTCAAGTACATGTTGATCCCACTTAATTAAGGCAGCGCCTAAAATTCCTCATAAAGTTCTCCTCAAATAGATGGAATGCTCCTTCTTCTGAGGGGAAAGATGCACTTGAATGGCCTCTTGATATGAAGATAGTACAGAAGGGATCTAAGTGGACTTTGAGGGGGTTGACAAAATGGACTTCAAAGCCCTTGCAGGCCTAACATTTTAAATCACATGACTCTCTGACCTGCTTATTGCCTGCAAATTCATGAGCGGAGGTAGACAGCAGAGGAGACCGAGAGACACATCTCCGCACAAGCCCGTGGTTGACCCCGCCCTCCACTCTGGAGGGAAACTCCATTCTTTCCTCCTCAGAGACGGGCACCCTGGTCCCTCCCAGGCACACAGGGATGCTCCTGCAATGGCACAGAGGATGCCCGTGACAGCAGCCCCCCTCCCAGCGTCACGCGCCAAGCATGCTTTCCAAGTGGAGGAAAGATGGGCGTCAGGCTGAAGTAAATCAAAATAGTAAGACTTTGCAGGATGACTGGAAAAACGAAGAGACCTAAGTAAATAACTGATAGTAGAAACTGGCAAGGATGATTTAGATGTCAGTCTGATCTTTGCATGATATAAACATTATAACTTCTAGTGTCTTGGCAGAAAACAATACCAATAATGTCACATAATTTGTCAGTTCTGTCTGATGGCAATAGCGGTAATAGAACGCTGTGATTAGTGTGCAGAGGGAGAAACTATACGTGCTTGTATTGTGACATAGAACCCACATATACCTCATTCTTCTTTATGGAAGGGTAGACTAACAAGTTGGTGAATTGACTGTAGTAAACAATAATAATGGACTATGAGTTCCTAAGGAGAATCCATCACTGTAAATCAGCAAACATTTCAATATAGAAGATATTAGAGGCTGGAATTACAGGGCAGAATCATAATGATATCAAAAGAGCTCATATTATTGAGCATTTACTGAACACCGGATGCTGTGCCAAGTGCTTTCCATGCATTATCTCATTTACTCCTTGAGACCTAGAGCACATTTTCATATTTTACAGATGTGGATACTGGGGTCCTTTAGAGAATGTCTTTCTTTCCCTTCATATAATTTAGCACAGTTCATAACTGTATATTTATTTGTTTGGGTATTTGATTGGCGTCCAACATTATAATGGTGATGTAAGTGAAGCCTTTTCGTGTGCCATGTAGCTGGGTCCATTTTCCTGGCTGGGGAGGTGGGGGAAGCAACACAGGTGTTTGCACCAAGTTTGACCCCTGCTCAGAGGAGCGCTAGCCTGGGTTTTGCTGTCCGCAGGCTGAGGACTGTCTACCCCTCCCGGTTCCCAAGTGCTGCCTCTGAATATTAACTGCACTGCAGTCTAATGGCCTCTCCCTCCCCCACCTCTACCCTCGCCCTCAAGAAGAACAGAAGAGCTTCCTCTTCAGCAGCCATTCTTCTCATACGGTCAAGTCCAAGAAGAACATCCCTGAAGGAGCTCATCAGTACGAACACTTAAAACCTGCAGAAGCACCGTAGGAAGTGGGAACATGAAGGGAGCTGTCATGTTGTCCTCAGGAAGAGGACCTGAGTCAGTGGATGACAGTTAACACTGTGGATTTCTTCAGCCAGATCAGAACTGCACTGAAACAAGCTGTCTAGTCACGGCTGCAGGTCCAAGATCGGAATGTCATTAGGAAGATGGTACTAATTTTGACACCAGGCACATGTTCTGCTCCAAAATATATCGACCCTTTGATGATTTGAGTTCAGGATGAACTTGATTGTGCAGCTCTTTTTCCTTCTAAGATTGGTGTCGCATTTCCCCCAAGTCTTATATCGGTGGTAAAGACTATTCTAAAGCATCTGTTCAAGGTTTACTACCCATCTTTCTTACCAGCACTGTGATTCTGTGATGCAGCTGCCTGAAAAGGCCCACCATAACGTGTCCTTTAAGTACTTTATTTTATTGGTTCAAGAGTTCAATTTGATTGATAGATGAGAGTTGGCACCACTTCAGCAATTCATTGAGAAGCTTGCATTGAAAGACAGATTTCTTTAACACAGTCACCCTCTTGCTTCATGTACTGCTAGAGTTACCTTATTGTCAATCTGTCCTAGACTTGTGTTAGAGGTTGAATCGCATCCCCCCCCTCCCCCCGCAAAATCACATGTTGCAGTCCTAACCCCCAGTAGCTCAGAATGTGACCTTATTTGCAAATAGGGTACTTGCAGATGTAATTGAGTTAAGATGAGGTCATTAGGACGGGTCCTAGTCCAGTACGACTCGTGTCACGTAAAGGGGAAATTTGGACATATAGACGTGCACAAAGGGAGACTATCCTGTGGCCATGAAGACAGAGAACAGGGAGATGTGTCTACAAGTCCAGGAGGGAAGCCATAACAGATCCTTCCCTCACAGCTCTCAGAAGGAACCAACCCGGCCCAGACCTCGATTTTGAACTTCCAGCCTCCAGAATTGTGAGACGATGCATTTCTGTTTTTCTAAGCCATCTGGTTTGTGGTACTTTGTGTCCTGGCAGCCCTAGCTAATACAACTGGTGATACAGACTTTGAGAAAACAAAGACACCCATTGTCTGTGTTTACTGATAAAAGTATTCCCAAGGCAGGTTGGCTTCAAAGCAAGAACTGAAGAGCATAGCTAACTTTGACGTACTCTAAGACCTGTTATTTCACGAAATCACACTTGGTTGTAATACGTGGTGACTAACCTGTACTTTATTCGTTTACCCGTTGTTCCTTTGCTGAAGAAATTGATTGACTCTGTTTCAGGTGACAACATAACGGATAATGAGCATTTCGGCCAGTAATTTATTAGTTTCCAAAAGTTTCCAAACCAAATTTCCTAACAATGCAGTCACACAATCAGATAGGTTTTTATTGCACTTCAATTTAGACATTAAAAAAGAGACATTTTTAGGTTTTCTTAACATTTAGAACATTTGTATTATTTTGTATTTTACTTTCAAGTTTGTATGGCAGTGCTTTTATAGATAAGAATCTACCTATTTATCTCTGTCTCTCTAGTATCTATCTTAAAAAAAAAATCCATGCTTGCCATTCTTTTTTAACATCTTTATTGGAGTATAATTGCTTTACAATGGTGTGTCAGTTTCTGCTTTATAACAAAGTGAATCAGTTCTACATATACATATGTTCCCATATCTCTTCCCTCTAATAATCATCCTATGGCATGTATGGTGTAGGAGCAACCAAAATTTTTTCCTAAAATTCCTTTTTTATTTTATAATCTTTATTTGAGATTTGTATCAATATAAACCTATCTAAATTGTTAGGAGGCCGTATATGTATATATCAGAAATGCTATCTTTTACGTCTTCTAAGGATCATCTTATAGATTTTTATTTTGAAATGCCTCGTTCAAATTAATTTTAACATATGAAGAGTTTGGTTAAGAAAAAAAATCTTCCAAAAAATTATCACAAACATAGTTTGTCAAACAATAGCTTGTCATAGCGTCAAAGCTACTATTTTCATTCATGTTGTAGTGTGGGAGTGCACAAGCTTTATCCCAATAAAGATAAATTAAGGAAAACCACAGGAAAAGTCATGAAGGTGTGCAAAACTCATAGCACAGCTAAAGTGTTTATTTATAGAAGAAGAATAAGTAAAATATCTTCCTTCATGTTGGTAATATAAAAAGGCTGAATTGAGCCCTCATAGGAGGGTTCTTCTTTTTTAACTGTTTTTTGTATCCAGAGCCAACTTACTTTATTTCAGTTGAGATGAAAAGGATCTTCCCCTTTAATAAGAAAACACCTACCTTTCATTTGGGTCCTAGGACTTGGTAAACTCCAGCTAACTGTTTCGAATATATTGAGGCACAGCAAGTGTACTGGAAGATGTGCCAGACGGAAGAAGCTTTAAATTCCCCTACGTTCTCTATTTCAGAGCTGTGATTTTTGTATTCACTCACGGACCTCCTTGATGGCTTTGGTGAAGATTAGATTTGATAGTATTTTTTGTTATTTATTTTTATTATCCCACTAGACTATAAAGAAAATGGTTGTTTAGAAAACTCCATTTTTAATAACTCAATTTTAATAAATTCTCAAATACATATGGACTTTAAAGGAAAAACTTTTCATCTAACTTATATCGTTATTTGTGGAGGTAAAGAGTGGGTTATCAATTGTGAAAAAAGAGAAAAGCCCTACCTGAAACATTCCACGATGAACGTTGAAGCTAATCCAAGGTTCCCTGTCAGCCATTCTGTAGGGTTCCGTTGGTCACTTAGGAGCAAGAAAGCGAGTGTCTGGATACTGTTTAGAATGTTACTGCCTTTCGGGACTTCCCTGGCGGTCCAGTGGTTAAGACTCCGCCCTTCCAACGCAGGGGGCGCGGGTTCGCTCCCTGGTTGGGGAACTAGGATCCTGTATGCTGTGTGGCGTGGCCAAAAAATAAAAAATAACTAAAAGAAGAATGCTACTGTCTCTCAACTTTAGATAAAGCTTGTTAATTACCTTTATTTTTCCAGAAGAAATTAACTTATATTTTTCAACTAGCGTTGCATTTTCATCTTCATTTCTAATATTTCCGGTATTCTCAAACACAAGGGTCCTCACTTTTCTGCATGTCTTTTCAGAATAGAAATCCTCTCTCTCCTCATGACTAAGCTTCAAACGACACGTCATCATATCCCAAAGACAGATTCATTCCTAGTTAGACACAAATCAAAGGTTTGTTAGTAATTTGACACTTATAATGTCCTTTATTATTTTTAATAAGTACATTATCACCAGGTACACCGAAACACTGATATTAACGTTACTTGCTTGCATTCAAGGCCACGGAACCAAGAGTAGGACGAAAACTGGAAGTGGAGAGAATGGGAGAGGATGACATCTTCCTGACTTGGCTAAGGAGCCAAACTTGGAGGAGTCGCCAGAAATGCGGCTGTCTTTGACTCCTGTCTCACTTTCCATGTATCTCCCAGTGCCCTAAGCCAGAGTTTCTTGTTCCCCAACTCACACTCCCCTGCCCCCTTCAAATCAGAAGTCCTCTGGTCTCAGTATCTGCGATCTCTGCTCCTTGTACCTAATCACACGCGTGGGGTGGGTAGCGCTTGCTACACTGTGCAGTTAATCTATGGTGCTTTAATCTTCAGGCCTTTAGAAGAAAAACAAAAACTTGTGGGTAATGATGCCATCGTGGATCTTTGTTTGAACCTGGGCAATTCCTTGTGCTACAGTGTTTGTTTTGGCAGCCAAATGTATCTTATTCTTCTTCAGACTGTGAATAACTCTGGAGGTTTTGCAGGGCTGCTAGCTCACGAAGTGTTTCACGTTAGACTTGTAGAGTCCTCGCTCAGGTAACTTCCTAGTTACCCTAGAAAAGCAAATCTGCGCTCACAGTGACTTTCATGACAACAAAGGGAACGTTTTTCTAGTATGGCAGAGGCCACAGGGACAATTCTACTGGTGATTTTAAGTTTTCCGAACAAGCACTGTTGAGTTTTCCTTATTATTCTCTTGGCCTTCTCTCTGAGTGGTGAGGTTAAACTGGAAGTGGAGCTTCTTAATCATAACCTCACTGCCTCATTAGCAGAAACAAATCAGGCCCAAAGAGTGTAAGTCCTAGGAACTTGTTTCCAAGCAGCCTCGGTAGTGGTGCCGCTGCTCCTGCGTCTCCGTGTAGAAGCCCAGCCGGAGAAGTCCTGGCCTGGACGGGAAATTAAACCAGGAGGCCACTGGGCTGAGGGGGCTCTAAGGCCACTCTCAGTAAGGTTCACTTCTAAGGAAGTGAACTAAAGTCTAAGCCTGCCTATGCCTCAAGGCTACTAAATTGAGACCTAAGGGCAACCAATCACAACAAGCCAGCTAGGCTTTAAGCTGTAACCCATCGAAGCATTTCCTTTCTTTGCTTCCACACTTCTCTGTATAATCTTTCAGCAGAGCACCCCTAACAACTTCCGGTTTGGCACTGTGCCACTGGAATCAATTTTTGCTCAGATAAGCTCTTAAAATTTTTAATATACCTCAGTTTATCTTTTGACAACACCAAACACTGAACACCTTCAGACAGCGACATTTATTTCCTCCCAAACATTCAGTTCAGTGAGCAGATTTGATTTCTGCTACGGTTCAATTCTGGCAAACAGGGAGAATAATCATCCTCTGTTATCAGTCTTTCTATGTTTTGCATTATATTTTGATATACCCAGGGCGTAAAAGTCTTCCAACAGTAATAGGGACATTACATGAGGTGGCAGTAATTTTACTGAAGCAAGTGCATTGAAATTCACTTGAGGTTTTTCTCATTATCAAATTCTATGCTAAATGAATATTCCATAACTCCAAATGGATTACCAGTGGGATAGACACTTGTTGTAGAACAACATTGCATATTTGGTCTACATCAGAAATAGTAAGCCTTGTTTGCCATCGAAAATATCTTTAAATGTTCTTTTTTAAACTTTTTAAACCATTTTTAATTGAAGTATAGTTAATTTACAATGTTGTGCTAGTTTCAAGTGTACAGCAGAGTGATTCAGTTATTCATATATATATACATATACTTTTTCAGATTCTTTTCCCTTATAGGTTATTACAAGATATTGAGTATAGTTCCCTGTGCTGTACAGTCGGTCCTTGTTCGTTATCTATTTGATACATAGTAGTGTATGTATGTTAATCCCAACCTCCTAATTTATCCCGCCCCCCCACCCCCCCATCCCCTTTGGTAACCATAAGTTTGTTTTCTATGTCTGTGACTTTATTTCTGTTTTGTAAATAAGTTCATTTGTATCATTTTTGTAGATTCCACGTATAAGTGATATCATATGATAGTTGTCTTTCTTTGTCTGACTTACTTAATATGATAATCTCTAGGTCCATCCATGTTGCTGCAGATGACATCATTTCATTCTTTTCTGTGGCTGAGTGGTGTTCCACTGTGTGTGTGTATGTATATGTCTACATACACACATACACACATACCACATCTGCTTTATCCATTCCTCTGTCGATGAACATTTAGTTTGCTTCCATGTCTTGGCTGTTGTAAATAGTGCAGCTCTGAACATTGGGGTGCATGTATCTTTTCAAGTTAGGGTTTTGCCTGGATATATGCCCAGGAGTGGGATTGCTGGATCATATGGCAACTCTATTTTCAGTTTTTTTGAGGAACCTCCATACTGTTTTCCATAGTGGCTGCACCAATTTACGTTCCCACCCACAGTGCAAGAGGGTTCCCTTTTCTACACATCCTCTCCAGCATTTGTTATTTGTACACTTTTTAATGATGGCCATTCTGACTGGTGTGAGGTGGTACCTCATTGTAGTTTTGATTTGCATTTCTCTAATAATTAGCGATGTTGATCATCTTTTCATGTGCCTGTTGGTCACCTGTATGTCTTGTTTGGAGAAATGTCTATTTAGGTCTGTTCTTCCCGAGATGTGCGTCTTAACTATCTAGGGCCCATTTTTCCAAAGCGCACAATGCCTCATCCTGTTTTCTCATCCTGAATTCCCCTCAGGGTGCGCTGTCGGTGGGCGACTGCAGTGCGTTGTGTGTTAAACCTGGTATAATGGATGATGAGCTACACTCTTTGTTCTTTTTTGTTGTTCACGGTCTCTTCACCAGAATAAAATACACTGTAAGAAAAAGCTTGCTAATATATGCTTCTTGAGAACAGCGGCTATTACTCTTTTGCTAATCTACGTACTCAGCGCATAGCAATAAATACTTATTGAGTGAATGAGACTCGGAGAATCAAGTGAAGTGCTCATCGTGGACCCGAATTTGCCACCCGAAAATGTGCCTCTTTAGCATAAGGATTATCTTGAGCTGATTATTTTTAAGAAATGGCAGGCACAGGAGAATCTCAGAAAACAGAGTAGAAGTTATCCTTTTGTAACAGACATTTCCGTTTGTAAGGGAAACGTCCATTTCTAGGGGTGTCTCCCTCACTGTACCAGGAAGAGGAGGATAGCTAAACCTCTAGAAACTCTCATGAAAGGAGACGGCATGGACTGAAGTCTGCATGACAACCTTACCCTGGTTTACTGTGCTTTTCCTGATAGCCTCCAGAAACTGGCTCCCCTGCCCCTCCAGTAACTTCTTTTGTCTCTAGCTGGAGATGCTATTTAAGGTGGTGGCTTGGGCCATTTCAGGGAGCTGTTCAGTTCTCCTGGGTCTCTCCCATGTATACAGGAGGTATCCATGTTATTAAACTTCTGTTTTGTTTGTCTCCTGTTAATCTGTCTTTTATTATATGGCGGTTCTCAGCCAAGAACCTAAAAGGGTAGAGGGGAGATTAATTTCCTCCCCTACGTCACTTAGCTTTGAGAAACCTTGTCTTGGGAACCATTAACTTTTGGATCCTCTCTTTATACCACCTTGGGTCAGCAAAATATGTGGAGCTGGGGCACCATCTTATCATCACAGGAGTCGACCAGGAGCAAAAAGTCAAATGAGTACGGGAGGCTGGTTCTGAAATTGTCCAGTTTCTGGATCAAGGCCAGCAGTTACATACCTTCAGACTCTCTGTCATGGGAGAAAAATAAACTTCATCTTTGTTTAAGCCACTGTAAGACAGGCTTTGTGCTGCTTGCAGCTTGACGTACCGATGGACTCGCCTTTCCCCAGGCGAGCCGCAGCTCTCGCTCGTTTAGCTGCTCACACGGAGAGAAGGAGTCCGGAGCGCTGGCTTGGAACAACCATACCGTTCCTACGTGGTCAGGACAAAATGGTTTCACGTGACAGGGAACTGGAGGGCTCCTTGCTCTGTGTGCTTTTAAGATCAGGAGGCAGGGAGGGAGGAAGGAAGGGATGGAGATATTCTAGATCAAAGTTTAGGACTCATCTCTAAAGACTGAGACGTAATACTCCCAGGTGTATTCCAAAATCTCCAGTGCAGCGCTAGATTGACCAAGTGTTGACTCAGCACAGAGCCCGGAGGAGTACGGAGAAAAAGAGACGTGAGGGAGGTACATACAAGGGGACGTGGAATTTGCCTGGAGATGAGGAATTTACTCTCCAGCTGAGTGGCTTGATTGGCGTGGACGCCATCGGGGGTCGAGACAGTGAGGGGTGATGTCCCAGTGCCGGTCAGAAACAGGAAGGAGTGCGAGCGGTGAGCCAGACGAGCCGGTGTCCCTTGGCGCCTGAGCCCCAGGAAGCCGGCTTCATCATTTGTACGCGTGAGGTGTGTCCACGTGCGTGTGCGCGTCGCGCTGAGGACTGGCTCCACCTGGAACCGCACAGACTTTCAAAGGGATCTGGGACCCAAAACGTGGTGCAGACTCCTGATCTGGTCAGCCCGACGGACTACAGAACGCAGGGGCGCGGTCATTTCAGCCACAAGGGGGTGCCGCCCAGAAAACACAATCAAGGCTCAATTATGGAACTACCACCAGTCGCAGACGACCGTAACCTTTTGGTGTACGTGAAGCTTTGGATTCCTACCCTGCTCTTATACCTGTGTCACTTGAACTTGGGATTTGTGTCTGCAGGGTGGTCAACGTGTTAACTAGGTGCTGGTTAGGATTGCTCCTGCCTCCTGTTTTAACCGGAATTGGGGGTGTTCAGGGTCCCTCCTCCGTTTCTGCGGTCAATAAAGTGTGGATTCTGTGGTACCGGCAGAGCTCACATGGACCCAGAGCCACAGGTTGAGAGAAGACCTTAAAGGCAAGTCTCCCGTTTCCCACGTGAATAAACTGAGGCCCAGAATTGTTACAAAGCTAATTTGAGTGCAGACCAACAGCGTGTGTCTCTGCAGCGCTGTGCTTATATCACATTCTGCCTCTCCTGGCAGGAAATGATCCCTGTTCAGCGTTGTCTAAGAGGCCCCTTATTGGATTGCACCAACCCACGGTTGTAGGAAGCTTTGGTGACGTATGGGATTGTCATGCTCCTTGTCACTGCAAGTGACCCCTTGGGAGGCAGCAGTGACGGGAATCAGTCAGTTAGCTGAAAGGAGGTGGCTTGGCAGTGCAGTCATTTGGAAAGCCATTTCATTTCACTTGCTGCTAACTTCAGATAAGAAGCACGTACACAATCACCTAAGACAGGAGTACCGCTTAATATGTTTTCCAAGTGTTTAAATATCACCACTGAGTGGTGATGACCTCTTTGTCATGTTTGTGAGAAAACACACAATCAGATGTGTTACTGAGCTATTAAATGGGATTGTGTTATAAGGGTTTTAAAATAAATTGGATATTTTAGTGTATCAATTATGTTGTTTCTCTTCAGTTTTCAAATATGATTGTTTAAAACAATAATAGGTTTGTGATCATTGTTTTGATTAATAGCAAAATCACTAAAGTACTGAAAGAAAATGATTTCCCGCAAAATAAAATTTTTATTTAACTAATTAAATAATTTCCCATGTTATACTAAGAGAAGAAAAGAGAGGTAGAAAATAGCTTTGAGGTTTGTAACATGAGCAACTCAGAAGATGAGTTCCTATAATTAGAAATACCATAATAGTTATGGAAGATTACAGGCATACCTCATTTTCTTGTGTTCTCTTTTTACGGGGCTTCTCAGATACTGCATTTTTTACAAATTGAAGTGATGTGACAACCCTGCATCGAGCACGTCTGTCGGCGCCATTTTTCCAACAGCGTTTGCTCACTTCCTGACTCTGTGTCATCTCTTGGTAATTCTGACAATCTTTCATACTTTTTCATTATTATATTTGTGATACTGATCTGTGATCAGTGATCTTTGATGTTGCTACTGTGACCTGCTGAAGGTTCAGTTGATGGTTGGCAGTTTTTAGCAGTAAAGTATTTTTAATTAAGGTATGTACACTGCTTTTTAGACGTAATGCTGTTGCATACTTGGTAGACGCCAGCATAGCGTAAACGTAACTTTCGTATGCGTGGGGAAACCAAAAAATGTGTGTGACTGACTCTATTGCAATATTGGCTTCATTGCAGAGGTCTGGAACTGAACCTGCAACATCTTCGAGGTATGCCTGTGTTTGTAAAAAAGACTGCAGTAATAGCCTCCCACTGTCCATACCCATGAGCACTTCCCTCCCACACTGGCTCTGTGCTTGCCCACGTGACTTAACTTTGGTTAAGGGGACAATAGCAAATGTGACCTAAACGGAGACTTGAAAAGTGCTTGCCCTCTTTTGCTGCTCTTGGGAACCCTGTAATCACCACCACGGAACAGGCCCAGACTAGCCTGCTGGATGATGAGGGACACATGGCCAAGTCATCCCCTGCCTCACCTGACATAGAGCCAACAATCAGACACGTGAAGGAGGCCATCTGGAACTAACCAGAGAAAGAAAAGTTAAGATAAGATCTGAAGCCTAATAGGAGTTAGCCAGCAAGTCTCTCTGTGCCAACCAGTGCCCAGTGTCAAGCCAGGAACTGCCTCTCCAATCAGGTGGGCTGGTGTCAGACGTGTAACAAGACCCTCCTCAGGAGGATAATAGTTATGTATAATGCCTGCACTAAAAGATCCTGGTAGATAACCTTTGATCAAGTGGCCGCCTGGCACAGTCATGTGTGTAATACTCATGTGATAAACTGTATTCAGCATTTGAAGCTGTAGTAAAATGATAGCCCCAAATTAACTTAAATTTGAGATACTTTATTTATTCTTTAATAAAAACACAGGATCATGCTATAAAGAATTTAAATATGCGTGAATCTGAACAATTTCTTTTATCACAGTGAGCATGCAAGTGTCTACAGGATGAGCACTCTTAAAATTAGGGCCAGATGATGGCTTCAGTTAGCTGGTTCCAAGTTTCTTTTAACTCTTAATGTCTTGGAATAGAATCTCGAGGGAAGAAGTCCTATATTTGGCCATATCTTAACACATTTATTTCTATCCCAAGAGATCTAGTTACTACTACAGATGTGAATAATTCTAAACAGCAGTACATGATTTACTTAGCTTCTGTACTTGTAAACTGGGAAAGGGAAGAAAAACAAAAAATATGGAATCATTTTAACATCATTAATTGTTGGTTCTTAGTAAAATATGGCCAGAAATATGCATGGGATACAAGAACAGTAAGAAAAAGACCTGCATCTTATTCCACTTAATCATCACACACGTAACAAATAATTGTAACTTTTATTGATATTTCATAAAACCAACTCTTTCACTCCCTTTTAAGTCCTCAACTTCATTTTCTTTTTTTTTTTTTAAGGGAACTTTATTTATTTATTTATAAACATCTTTATTGGAGTATAATTGCTTTACAATGGTGTGTTAGTTTCTGCTATATAACAAAGTGAATCAGCTCTACGCATACATATATCCCCATATCCCTTCCCTCTTGAGCCTCCCTCCCCCCTCCCCCATCCCACCCCTCTAGGTGGACACAAAGCATCGAGCTGATCTCCCTGTGCTATGTGGCTGCTTCCCACTAGCTATCTATTTTACATTTGGTAGTGTATATATGGAACTTTATTTTTATGTATTTATTTATTTTTGGCTGCGTTGGGTCTTCGTTGCTGCACGCAGGCTTTCTCTAGTTACGGCGAGCAGGGGCTACTCTTCGTGGCGGTGCGCGGGCTTCACATTGCGGTCGGTGGCTTCTCTTGTTGTGGAGCACGGGCTCTCGGCGCGCGGGCTGCAGTAGTTGTGGCTCGCGGGCTCTAGAGCGCAGGCTCAGTAGTTGTGGCGCACGGGCTTAGTTGCTCCACGGCATGTGGGATCTTCCCGGACCAGGGCTCGAACCCGTGTCCCCTGCATCGGCAGGCACATTCGTAACCACTGAGCCACCAGGGAAGCCGTCAACTTTATTTTCAATCCCTGCTGTTAGCTTCATGCTTGGGACTTGCCAGGTTAATAACTTTATAACCATAATCTTCTCAGAATGAATTGTGATTAATTTTGGTAGATTGTATAGTGGATTACCACCATCTTTATTTCCTCTCCCCTACCGTTTAATTTCAGTTAGGCCATAAAGCTTGTGAAGGATATGTTTGCTATTTCTTTTTTGGCCTCTTCAGCGCTTAATACAGTGTTTGGTAGGAGCTTAGTAAATGATTGTTGAATACTCAGATGAAGTACCTAATCTGTCCCTTCTTTTCCCTGACTTCCTCTTAGTCCTCAGTAAGTTTTGGCGAATATGACTAAGACATGCTCAGAATCTGCGAGGGGTTTTAAATAGGGATGCTTTAATGTCTCTGCACTTTGTCTCCATATTTTACTGGCTGTAATTCCATGACTAGTGATACTCCCCTAGAGATCTGGACAGTATGCTTTCGTCTTGCTATTTCTCATGCTCTCTCTGTGAATCCCCATCCATCGCATGCACCAGGGCCAGGGCTGAATAACGTGTGTATCTTTACCTGGGTCGATTTTGCAAATGGTAAGGAATTTGTTGCTTCAGTGATTTGGACCAATCAATTCAGGTGGTTTCATGCACACATTCGAAACTGTGCCCAAGTAATCATTGGAAAGGGTTAGCAAGGAAGGAGGCAAGCCTGGGAGAGATGGAATGCACTTAAATTTCTCATTTCCCTCGGCATAAATACATTTCATAAATACATTTTCTAAAATTTCTCTTGAGACTTCCCCTTTCACTGGATTGTTTAGAAGTGTGGTGTTTAACTCCCAAATGATTGGAGATTTTCCTTTCTGTTAATGATTTCTAGTTCAATTCCATTACGGTCAGAGATTTTAATTCTTTTAAATTTGTTCATGTTTTATTTATGACCCAGGATGTGGCCTACCTTGGTGAATATTCCCTGTGTGCTTGAGAGGAATGGGTATTCTGTTGTTATTGGGTAGAATGTTCTGTAGATGTCAGGTGGATCCCATTTGTTGATGTTGTTCGGTTCTTTTATATACTGGCTGGTTTTTTATCTAGTAGTTCTATCAGTTACTGAAAGAGAGGTGTTGAAATTGTCAGCTATAATGTGGATTTGCCTATTTCTCTTTCAGTCATGTCAGTTTTGGTTTTGTGTATTTTGCAGCTCTGTTGTTTGGGGTATGCATATATGTAGGATTGTATATCCTCCTGGTACACTGATCTTTTTATCATTATATAATGTCCCACTTTATCCCTGGTGATTTTTTTTTCCTCTGAAGTCTACTTTGTCTGATATTAGTAGGTCACTTCTGCTTTCTTTTGAATGGTGTTTGTATGATATATCATTTTGCATCCTTGTATTTTTAACCTACCTATATCATTATATTTGAAGTGAATTTCTTGTAGACAGCATGTATTTGGGTTTGGGGAAATTTTAATTATTCTTTATTCTGCTCTTCCTTCCTGTTCATAATCTCTCAATCTCCTGTTTTCCCATTGTACTTTACTTGTACTTATGGTATAGCAGTTTATCATATTTTGTCTTATGTACGTATTCGAATGTGATTATAGAAGCAGTTTCTTATGTACGTGAATGCGATTATAGAAGCAGTTTCTTATATCTTTGATCCCCCATATGGAAGACAGGCAAATTTTGGTGACTAGAGTTCTGTATAGTACTATTTTGAAATTCGCTGTGCTCTATTACCTGGTTTT
This sequence comes from Balaenoptera borealis, assembly GCF_965194805.1. Classification (NCBI taxonomy): domain Eukaryota; kingdom Metazoa; phylum Chordata; class Mammalia; order Artiodactyla; family Balaenopteridae; genus Balaenoptera; species Balaenoptera borealis. The sequence goes on along the minus strand of NC_138881.1, from coordinate 33,451,620 downwards.
CCTTCATTGAAGTGCAGTTGATTTACAATGTTGTGTTAGTTTCTGGTGTACAGCAAAGTGATTCAGTTATACATATATATATATACACATTCTTTTTCATATTCATTTCCATTATGGTTTATCACAGGATGTTGAATATAGTTCGGTGTGCTATACATCAGGACCTTGTTGTTTATCTCTCTTACCTGTTAATGGTAAACTTAAAGTGTAAAATCCATGAAAGAAATGAGATTTTACATTTTGAAAAATCTCATCCTTAGTTTACTTTAGGAGGGCATATTGATGTCTGGTTGCTACACATAAAAATGCTTATGTAAAAGATTTAAAACTTTATTTTTAATTCCATCAAAGGGAAATATTATATCAGAGAGTCATAGTCTCGAATTCTGAAATCTGGGAAATCTAAATTTAAGAAAATACAAACTAGAGTGTATTTGACATGAGAACTTCTTGGGTGAAGTAACGTAAGATTGTTAGAGGATGAAGAACTGTGGTGAAGGAGGGGAGTAGGTGGGAAGAAGCAAGTGAAAACTCCTTTCATTGCCAATTCATACCCATTCTCTGCAGCAAATCAAATATTCTTACTCCCTAATTTAATGTCAATGCTAACATTGCCCCTCATATATTTAAAAAAAACTTTTTTTTGGAGTGTAGTAGACTTACAATGCTGTGTTAGTTTCAGGTGTACAGCCCTCATATATTAATAATAGCGAAATATAGGGATTTCTGTTGGCTCATAAAATAATAGCCTCATTGATGAGAATTAATAATTTTCGCAGAAGTGTCTTAGCAACATGTAGACTATGGTTACATCAGGGAACATTTTGCTTTTAGTTCAAGGGTTACAAACTCCACCGCCCACCTGGGTCAGGGAGGTCATTTAAATGTGTGAAATGGGTCAAGGGTTTACCAAGGAATGTCGAGGACTGTGGTAAAGTAGCAAGCGCACGCCCCATATAAAGGCATTCCACTTAAAACATTTAAAAAATATTATGAAGGACATACAAAACATGTCTCCTGGCCAAGGCACCTTGGTGCGACCTCCAGTTAAATTACTTAGCCATTTCAATGGAGAAGAAAACTAGTCTGTCTTTATCACGTTCAGGGTGCCTTTACCTCACCTGTAACTCTCTCGTTTTGGAGTCATGTGGAATCTCTGAATATGGAATCATCATACGGGGAGATTTTACAGTACGCAGTGACTATAAGACATGATGCTATGCCTCAGGAATTTCTGACCCCTAGAATCTTAAAATCAAGAGGCAGATTAAAAAAATCAGGGTTCCAAAAAGGTCTAAATAAATAGTCATTTTTACTTTAAAACTTATTTTGTATATGAACATGTATAATCTTTCTTTAAAATTAAGAATGGGACTTCCCTGGCGGTCCAGTGGTTAAGACTCCATGCTCCCCCTGCAGGGGGTACACATTTGATCCCTGATCAGAGAACTAAGATCCCACATGCTGCGTGATGCGGTCAAAAAAAAAAAACAAAAAAAAAACACCTTAGGCTAAAACAGCAGATAATTAAAACACTTAGCAAAACAAACAAGCAAACAAGAGAATAACAATTATTTTTAAAAATTAAATTAAATTAAGAATGGCATCACTAATTCAATATATATTTTGCTCTAGATCAGGGGCCAGCAAAATTTTTCTGTAAAGGTCCAGATAGTAAATATTTTAGGCTTGCAGGCCACATGATCTCTGTCACGAATAGTAAATTCTCTCATGGTAGTACAGAAGTAGCCACAGACAATATATGTGTGTGACTGTGTTCCAATAAAAGTTACTCATGGATTTTGTGATAGTTTCAAAGAAAAAAATTGGGGAACTAGTTTTTTAAAAACAAATGGGTAAAGCCATTAATAGTTACCCAAACCTTTAATGCTCAGCCACCATTAAGTTGATACGAATCTTGTTTCTGCACTCTAAAGTGAGCTCAATTTACTATCAAAATCGCACAGGATATTTTCCAGTTGTTTTGGAAAGAAGGCAATATCATGTCTCAGAGCCAGCCCAGTGGCGTACACTGACCAGGCCGTGGGAGTGTCTGCCCACATGGGAAGGCTTATGACTTGCACTGTTTTGCTGTGCATAGTGATAATAAAGTGCAGACAGATTTTAGTCAGGTCTTTTATTATTCTTGAAATTGTCTGCAGTCAGTGAACCCTATTGTTGGCTGTACTCATTGCCTGCACCGAGGGGCAGACCGCATCCACTGGCCCATCCTTGGACTGCCACATGGGGCCAGCCTACATGATGTTTGCCCACGTGGTATCATTGGAGGGCTGTAGGAAAGCCTCAGACAAGTCTACCATAAAACACCTGAAATTCTGCCATTCATAACAGAAATAATAATGATAGAAGTGGAGAATTGCCATTCATTGACTGTCTACCATGTGCCAGAAATTATGTGTTAAATGCTTTATTTATATTTGAAAGATGAGGAAATGGAGTTTCTGAGAGGCGAAATAACTTATCCAAGGCTACAGAAGGGGGCCAGATTCGGGGGGATTCGGGACTGGGTGCAGGGAGTGAGTAGGGTGGAGAAGGCGATGTGAGAAACCTCAGGAAAGAGGATGCGTAAAGTCATGAGAAGAAATGGTTCTGAAGGACCTAGGGGCAGGACAGGAATAAAGACGCAGACGTAGAGAACGGACTTGAGGACACGGGGAGGGGGAAGGGTAACCTGGGACGAAGTGAGAGAGCGGCATGGACACATATACACTACCAAATGTAAAATAGATAGCTAGTGGGAAGCAGCCGCATGGCACAGGGAGATCAGCTCGGTGCTTTGTGACCACCTAGAGGGGTGGGATAGGGAGGGTGGGAGGGAGGGAGGGAGACGCAAGAGGGAGGGGATATGGGGATATATGTATACATATAGCTGATTCACTTTGTTATAAAGCAGAAACTACACACCATTGTAAAGCAGTTATACTCCAATAAAGACGTTAAAAAAGAAAAAAAGAAGTGTATGTGAACAAACAGCTCATGAGACGGGAACTTGAAGTGGCTATTAAAAATTTGGGGGAAAAAAAAAGAAAAAAAGTCATGAGAAGAGAGAGTTGCATGAAAGGAGAAAAATATGAAAGGATAGGGTTGAAATGAACGAGTGTGTCACAAGTTTCCCATGGCTGCCTTTGTTCCCCAGTGTGTCCTTTCTCCTCATCTTGAGCAGTTTATTTACAGCTAACAATATGCAGAATGCTTCCAGATTGCTGCTGTCGCAGGAGCCAGAGTTTTCTGTGTCAGCTGAGCCTGCGGAATGCTCACTTGTTCAGTTTGTCAGCTATGCTGCAAACAAAGACTATGAACCATGAGACCAATCGTCATATAGAATTGCTCGAAAAGACAACTTACTCCATACACATTTGTAAAGAAGCTTAAGTAATCATTCAAGCCTTCTTCCTAGCACGTTGACACAATATTAAAACAAACAAACAAAAAAACAACGACACTGAAACAGCATTCACAAGCATCACCATATTGTAGAATAATTAATTACCATAGTTTGATTGTTATATAAGATCACCTTTTCTAACCCCTGAAAACTATTTAACACCTTTTGAAAAGTGAGGTGATTGCGTGAGATGTAAAGGTAGTTTTGGTCTCATAGAAAGATCTCAGCATTGAACAGGCTCAGGGCCTTCCTGGTTCAAAAGAGGTGTGTCTTGTTTTGGCAACCCAGATCTTTTTCCCACGGCTCTGTAAACATTTTAAGTATGGCCATAGCTGTCATGTAGTAAAAGACCTCAACTAAGATGAATACTAAAAGCACCTCTAGTGAGAAAAAGAAAAAGAAAAGAACAGAAAAAATAAGATGAAAAGCATGCCTACAATTGGTAGAAAAGGAAGGGAGAGACAGGGAAGTTCTCATCATATTCCCCGAAATTGAAAGCTAATGTAAAATGGTTAGAAAGTTTTAAAGTTAGGAGACTAAAAGTGGTCCTGCGACTTCCGTGTGCATCTCTATCACCTGGAGGGTTTGTTAAAACACAGATCACAAGTCCTCACCCTGAAAGTCTCTGATTCAGAAGGTCTGAGGTGAGGCCTGATAATCTGCATTTTTAGCAAGTTTCCAGGTAATGCTGATGATGCAGGTGTGGGGACCACCCTTTAAGAACGTTTGGACCAGAGCAATGCTGCTTACTCTTTCCAAACTAACTACTCCTGATAGCAGAGGAGAGCAGGCAACCACGGGCTGCACGTGTGAATCCTGTATCTACCGTTCACCAGTTGTATGACCTTGGCCTAGGTACTTGACCGCTCTGTGAATTTTGCATTCTACTCTGTGACATATCCCTGTTTCTTTTCGTATAAGAATGGCACCCCCTTAATTCTTCCGAGTAAAATGTTAAGTTCTAGGGTAAGGCACTGATCTTCAAACCCCACAGCACGCTAGAATCACCAAGGAGACTCGAAAAAATACCGATGGCTGGTACCCATCCCCAGAGACTCTAACGTAGTAAGTATAGGGTTAGCTTGGGAAGAGGCATTTTAAGAAAGTGGTTGGTGTAGTTATAACAGTTCACGGTATATAGATCAGTGAAAATATATAAGCCGAGGCTACATGCATCTACGTGGAGAAATAAACCCTCAAAAAAGCAACAGGAAATAATCACATTATAACCCAATAATACTTCTGTAAGGATCAAACACATTTAAAACAATTCCACATACGTAGATGGTAAAAGTGTGAGAACTTGGACAGGAAACATAAGCTACACCCCCAAGGTAATATTTACCTCTTGTTAGGAAGGGGCTTGGAGGATGCCACTGAAGCGGCATACAAAAGAAACTTCTGGTGCAAAAATATTTAGTTACTTTTAAAAAAAGAACGGGAGCCAGTGTGACAAAATGTTAACATCTAATACGTCTAGGTGGGAGTTAGATGAGTAATTTTTATATCGTTATATACATTTCTGTTGTGTACTTGCAAGTCATAGAAAGGGAAGCTACATCTTCTATGCTCAGGGGGTGTGTCAGTTGTGGACCCTGCTGTGTGGTACTGAAAAAGACAGAGGGGAATCCATTGCACTGAGAATTCTCAAAAGTACTTGACGTGGGGCCCTTTTATTCAAGGAGAGTCTTGTAGGATGAGAGCGGTCAGAACACATTTGGGAAGCGCTGCTTTATTGAACGGTGGACGCCATCATCCAACATTCGGTGTCATTATATGTCACCCCCAATGAGTGAAGACACAGACTTTAGCTTGTAAAGGATGGGCTGTCATAGTCATGCTTGAGCTCCCACCCCTGCTTGACAGTAGGAACCCGGCAATTTAGATCTGCAAGTAGTTCAGAGTCAGGAGGTAGGTCACGGGTCCTCAGTGTTGCACCCACGTTCAGAGATTCACTAGGATTCCTGGAAAAGGATTCTTGGGAATCAGCATATAGTTGCAGTTGGGGCTGAGATTTACCACAGCCATGTGGTTAAGGATACAGAGCCAGATCCTAAGGGGACAAACACAGGCGGAGTCTGGAGGAATCCACGTGTACGCCTCCCATGAGGGGCCACACACAACGTCCTCTTCCCCCAGAAATTAAAATGCAGCATCATGTGCGCAATGCTTTTGCCCAGCGCAGCCCTTTGAGACTCAGTTTAGGGTTGTTTTTTGTTTTTTTACTGGAGGCTGGTCACATCGGCACCCTCTGCCTATCATGTAGCAGAAGCCCAGACTTCCAGAAGGAAAGTAGGTGTCAGAATAAAAGACGTTGTTTGTATACAGTCCAGGCACGGTAAAAATTCGTATCGATTAGGGAGTATTAAGTACCCCCGCCCCGAAATCGAAGCTCCCAGACACCAGCCAAGGGCCAAGTTTGCAAACAGGCCTTTCTGAGGGTACCAGTCTCAGGACTGCTATGTTCTTGTTTCTGCAGAGGACAGTTGGCGGAAAACGCAGATACTACCATCGGTAGTATTAAGGAACCCTACAGGATAGAATGATGGGGTGAAACCAACAAGGTGAAGCCTATTAAGGGAAAACAAGAGCTTTGCCTTAAAGTCCGAAAGATCAATTCCGAGTACTGGCTGGAGGAGACCCAGCTTGACAGCAATTAATGTGAAAAACCCCCAGGGGGTTTTGCTGCTCAATATCAATTAAGAGTGTTGACTGAGCCATTGGAAAAACGAATTGAAAGTTATTCTAAATTAATGGGCGTGTCACGTCCAGAGCAATGGATGTAGAACTCCCATGGTATTCTGAAACGACCAAACATCAATTGGAAGATGGGTGCACTTCTAAGGCTTTTATTCTAATACATGGATGAATAAATAAAAGATGTGCAGTAGGTAGTGCGGGCCGCTAGAGTGACACTGATATATGAGCAGCCTTGTCATTTTTGAAATGAGGTTTTGAAAATTTTGAAATGAGTCTGGGAGATTCTCTTTTGCTCCATTTGGCAGAATTGAGACCAGTGGAAGCAGCTTTAGGAGACAGATACGGAGACAATATAAAAAGGGATGAGAACAGCCCAGCTACGGAATTAGCTGACTTGGGCAAGAATGTCTTCCCCAGTAATGGAAGCATACACACAGCTGGATGAACATGTGTCTCTCGACTGGATGAGGCATTGAAACTGAAGATCTGTGGAGTCTCTCTCTGCTCTACAATGCTTGACCCTGCGGTCCTGTTAATGTAGACGTGTCCACTGTGCCCGTGGCTGAGAGGCTGCTGAGTGGACGGTCGAAGGAAGAACAGGAGTCATGGCCTCTGCCCGGAGTCGCAATCTCATTTTGAGGGTTGCCGCAGGAACCCCGGAGATGCTGCCAGGCCCTGGGGGCTCATTTCATAACATTGCCTCACACAGGCAGGCCCGAAATTTGGAGACAAAACTTTTCACTGGCAAGACTCATGCCTGAAATTCCCACCTCTAGGATTAATCTTCTAAGGATTCTGTGACAGACATCAAGACACTACCTCAGTGAAGGACTCTGTTAAATTTTAGATGCAATTTCAGCGTACACCAGGAAGTTCCTTAGTCCCAACTGACCAGAGCGCCTCACGTTATACCATTAAACATTCATTTTTCTGCATCTTACTAATATGTCAACTTTCACAAAACACCCACTAAAAATAAACACCCCTGGGTGAAGTAGTGCTTCAGCTAATCTCATGTAAATCAGGGTTCTCTAAATGTTTCGTATTATGTAAAAAATACTGATTTCTATCAGGAAAAATTCAGTTGTATCAGTAAAAAAAAAAAAAAAAAAAAAAAATTGTGTCCCCACCATGCCTATATCTATTTTATTTCCTCATATACTTGACTCCCTGGGCTCAGTCTCATTCAAACATACTTCCTTGAAACAAGCAGAACCCTAGTCACAGCCAGCTCTCTGCCTGCCCTGCAGCTGTATGTACCCTGCTAGTGCCTTTGGCTGGAGTAAAACTCACCGCCATGCAGACGGGTCTCTCTTGAAATTCAGAGTGCAAACCTCACGTGGGCCCTTAATGCAGCCGGACCCTCAGACTCTTCTTCCCCAACCTAGTCGCTCTCCCGAAAGTATATCTCAAACTTGAGTGTGCTGTCAGTCACCCGGGGGCCTTGATAAATACACTTCCTGATCTTGCCATTGAGTATGAGAGCCTGTGTTTCTAACAGGCCTCCAGGTAAGGTGCAACACTGGTGCCCCTCGAGTAGCAAAGTCCTAGATGACTATTTCATACTGTATTATCTCTCTTCAAGCTTCTAGCACTTGCTCCCCGACCCCTACAACCAGCTAGTGACCTGCTTCTTACCGTACCGAGAAAGGGGTAGGAATCAGAAGAGGGCATCACAGACTCTGTCACGTCACCTACTGACCCGCCAGCACCTGGACCCACACCTTCTGCCTTCCCGTCTGTTAACAGACATCTCAGACATACCTTGCTCAAGAGTGAACTTCTGATGTTGTCCCTACTATCTCTTCTACCAAGTTCCAGGCACCCATCTCTCCGGATGTCCTTGTCATTTCTCCAGTTGCTGAAATCAAAAGCCTTGAAGTAATCCTTTCTCATGTTTCTTTCCTTCATACCCTGTATCCAGTCCTATTTGCTTTACCTTCAAAATACATCCATAGTCTGACCACTTCTCACTACCTGTACTGTTACCACCCCCTCCGGGATATCTGGATCACCATAATCATCTGGCAAATGGCCTCCCTGCTTCTAACCTTGTCCCATTAGGGTCTATTTCAAACTAAGCAGTGAGAGTGATCTTATTAAACTTACCATATGTTATTGAATCTAAGACGCCATCCATTGTAGGAAGCAGCCTTATTTTATGTATAAGTAAGTAAAGTAAGGGACATTGCCATGAACTAAACTATGACGCTTTGCCTTAATAATAATCTTGTGCAGAACATCACTTAGTCTCACCAGAATCTGTCTGCTTTGAAGATACTTCGCAATTCCAGGATATTTGACACTTTTTACTGCATCCAGATTCATTCGTTGCTTGGTGGAATGGTAGGCAATCCTTTCGGATGTATATCACGAACAAAAGAAAACCCAAGTCCATCTACTCACTGATACATTTTTAAAGCACTTACTTGGTAATTGCTTTGCGAGAAATTATGGACTTTCAATCATTCCTCCAACAATGAACATTCATTTCACTAGTACCCAATTTTTACGCTGCTGCTGTGTTTCCCTGACTTTCTGTTGCACCTTAACTTTTTGTTTCAGTCCCAAATCATCATATAATCTTTTGGAAGGCACTTGAGAAAGCAATTAGGCTCAACATGGGTAGTACGGATAATGCACAGAACTCGCCTAAAGGGAGGAAAATGAGAACTTTCCTGAACAAGTTCCTCTGTGCAGGCAATGACAGCTATGCCTGAACTGCCACTTGCCAGACAAGTATTCTAATACAGTTTCTACAAGGATAATCCCGATAACCCCAGTGATAAAATGTAGGGGGAAAGTGATAAAATTCAGTACGTCAGATCATGTCCCTCCTATGCTCAAAACTATCAAAGGCTGTCCATTGCATTTACCAGCATCCGTACCGTACCCTACAGGGTGTTATGCGTGAGCTCCCTGGCCCCCGCCGCAAGCACCTGGGTCTTTGCCCTCGAGGGGGTTTGTCATTAGAGTAACCAGGTGGGTGTTGGGAATCTAGCCACGAGGATACTGAGTTGAGGATATATTTAGTTTGGATTTCTGAGCTGTATTTCACTGGTTCACAGTCCTACCTAGAGGTAAGCTACTGCTAGCTTTCCCACGTACGGAACGGCTTCCAGAAATTCTCCTCATGTGCCCTGTGCTGACTCACCTGTGTTGGGACATGAGGACGCGAGGCCAAAGGCTGTTGGGTAACCTAACCACGTGCTCTGGCTCCTGGCACCTGGAAGAAGGGACGGACTGGCAGAGAAACAATTATTGAAATGGACGGTGCCAGAAGCTAGACCGTGGGAAACTCTTCTAATCACTAGCATATAAAATTGTAGGCAGAGTGGTTTACTCACATCAATGCTTGTCGAAACAGAAGTTCTCTCCTACCAGGAGCATACATGAAACTGCAGCCATAAACGCCACCCCATACTTCAGGATTCTCCATGTGTGTGGTGTTGGTTGGCTTTTTAAGGTCTGTAATATATTGCAGTTTCCTTTTTCATTCTACATAAATCTTTGATTTTGTGCCTAATTTTGTATTTCTGCCTTTGAATTCTTTTTTTTTTCTAACACCTTTATTGGAGTATAATTGCTTTACAATGGTGTGTTAGTTTCTGCTTTATAACAAAGTGAATCAGCTATACATACATACACATATATCCCCATATCCCCTCCATCTTGCGTCTCCCTCCCACCCTCCCTATCCCACCCCTCTAGGTGGTCACAAAGCACCGAGCTGATCTCCCTGTGCTATGTGGCTGCTTCCCACTACCTATGTATTTTACATTTGGTAGTATATATAAGTCCATGCCACTCTCTCACTTTGTCCCAGCTTACCCTTCCCACTCCCTGTGTCCTCAAGTCCATTCTCTAGTAGGTCTGCATCTTTAGGATTCTCTGTGTATAACATCATGTCATCTGCAAACAGTGACAGCTTTACTTCTTCTTTTCCAATTTGGATTCCTTTTATTTCTTTTTCTTCTCTGATTGCTGTGGCTAAAACTTCCAAAAGTATGTTGAATAATAGTGGTGAGAGTGGGCAACCTTGTCTTGTTCCTGATCTTAGTGGAAATGGTTTCAGTTTTTCACCATTGAGCACGATGTTGGCTGTGGGTTTGTCATACATGGCCTTTATGATTGTTGAGGTAAGTTCCCTCTCTGCCTACTTTCTGCAGGGCTTTTATCATAAATGGGTGTTGAATTTTGTCGAAAGCTTTTTCTGCATCTATTGAGATGATCATTTGGTTTTTATCCTTCAGTTTGTTACTATCGTGTATCAGATTGATTGATTTGTGTATATTGAAGAATCCTTGCATTCCTGGGATAAACCCCACTTGTTCATGGTGTATGATCCTTTTAATGTGCTGTTGGATTCTGTTTGCTAGTATTTTGTTGAGGATCTTTGCATGTATGTTCATCAGTGATATTGGCCTGTAGTTTTCTTTCTTTGTGACATCTTTGTCTGGTTTTGGTATCAGGGTGATGTTGGCCTCGTAGAATGAGTTTAGGCGTGTTCCTCCCTCTGCATATTTTGGAAGAGTCTGAGAAGGATAGGTGTTAGCTCTTCTCTAAATGTTTGATAGAATTCGCCTGTGAAGCCATCCGGTCCTGGGCTTCTGTTTCTTGGAAGATTTTTAATCACAGTTTCAATTTCAGTGCTTCTGATTGGTCTGTTTATATTTTCTGTTTCTTCCTGGTTCCGTCTCAGAAGGTTGTGCTTTTCTAAGAATTTGTCCATTTCTTCCAGGTTGTCCATTTTATTGGCATAGAGTTGCTTGTAGTAATCTCTCATGATCCTTTGTACTTCTGCAGTGTCAGTTGTTACTTCTCCTTTTTCATTTCTAATTCCATTGATTTGAGTCTTCTCCCTTTTTCTCTTGTTGAGTCTGGCTAATGGTTTATCAATTTTCTTTATCTTCTCAAGGAACCAGCTTTTAAGTTTTACTGATCTTTGCTATTGTTTCTTTCATTTCTTTTTCATTGATTTCTGATCTGATCTTTATGATTTCTTTCCTTCTGCTAACTTTGGGGTTTTTTTGTTCTTCTTTCTCTAATTGTTTTAGGTGTAAGGTTAGGTTATTTATTTGAGATGTTTCTTGTTTCTGAGGTAAGATTGTATTGGTATAAACTTCCCTCTTAGAACTGCTTTTGCTGCATCCCATAGGTTTTGGGTCGTCGTGTTTCCATTGTCATTTGTTTCTAGGTATTTTTTGATTTCCTCTTTGATTTCTTCATGATCTCTTGGTTATTTAGTAGCGTATTGTTTAGCCTCCATGTGTTTGTATTTTTACGGTATTTTTCCTGGAATTGATATCTAGTCTCGTAGCATTGTGGTCGGAAAAGATACTTGATGTGAACAACCAAACCAAAAAAGAAATCCACCAATGATAACAAGTGCTAAAAACTATACTAAGAAGAGAAAAAAAAAGAAAAAAGGACAGACAGAACCCTAGGACAAATGGTAAAAGCAAAGCTATACAGACAGAATCACACAAAGAAGCATAAACTTACACACTCACAAAAAGAGAAAAAGGAAAAAAATAAAATATATATATATATAAAAGGAAGAGAGCAACCAAAGCAATAAACAAATGTACCAATGATAATAAGCTCTAAATACTAAACTAAAATAAACATAAAACCAGAAACAAATTAGATGCAGAAAGCAAACCCCAAGTGTACAGTTGCTCCCAAAGTCTACTGCCTCAATTTGGGGATGATTCGTTGTCTATTCAGGTATTCCACAGATGCAGGGTACATCAAGGTGATTGTGTAGATTTAATCTGCTGCTGCTGAGGCTGCTGGGAGAGATTTCCCTTTCTCGTCTTTGTTCGCACAGCTCCCGGGGTTCAGCTTTGGATTAGCCCCGCCTCTGCGTGTAGGTCACCTGCGGGCATCTTTCGGGAAGTCTGAGGTCTTCTGCCCACATTCAGTAGGTGTTCTGTAGGAGTTGTTCCACACATAGATGTATTTTTGATGTATTTGTGGGGAGGAAGGTGATCTCCACGTCTTACTCCTCCACCATCTTGAAGGTCCCTCCCAATTCTTTCTTTTAATTGTGCAAGATTCAGGCCCCACGAAACCTAGATCTGTCCATGCTCTGACATGTATTCCATTACCCTTGGGCCCCAGTCCCCACACACTTGCCCTGAGCTCCTGCCATGCTGGCCTTCTCACCATTCCTCAGACAATTCTGTCATTCCCTGGTCTCTGCACTGGTCCCCCTGCCTGGAGCCCTCTTCCTCCAAACATCCACATTGCTTGCTTCTTCCCCTTTCAGAAGTCTTTTCTCAAAATTCTCATTCCCAGGGAACTATATTCAATATCCTGAGGTAAACTGTAATGGAAAAGAGTATTTTTAAAATGTATATGTATAACTGAATCACTTTGCTGTACAGCAGAAACTAACAAAACATTGTAAATCAACTATACTTCAGTGAAGAAGAAAGAAAAAATATTCACCTTCTCCATAAGGCCCTCCCTGTCCTGTCCTCCTCTCCTTTTGGATATGACGTCCATATCTATACACACTCCTGAAACTTCTTATTCCACTTTCGTTGTCTCCTTTTTGTAGCATCTTTCACACTCTAAAGTAGATAGATTGATAATGATTGATCAAGGAATAGATAGATGATAGACACTATCAACAAACAATCAGGTTATTATGCTTCAAGCTAATTGCCTGCCCCTCCACAAGAATGTACTCAATAAATATTTGTTAAATGAATGAAACACTCCTTATATCAAAACCTGTGAATCATTTACTTAGGTAACACACACACACACACACACACACACACACACACACACACAATGCTCTTCTAAACCAAAAGGATAACAACTTCTAGGACCTTAAGTGAAATGAAAATCAAGATGGAGTCACTATTGGTAAGAGAGCTCTCTATAATGGAGCCGGGAGGCCATTAAGGAAGTGTGACTTATGCATTTCTCAGCCTGGATGGAATCTGATCTTTTGACCTGATGAAGCCTCCCAGAACACCTGCCAGAAACTCAAGATACTTATCCGACCGTGACCCTAAAATAACTCGTGACGGTCTGTCTATTAACGGACCCCTACCCTAAAACAACTTGTGTTCCTTAAGGACAAATATTTTCTGGCTCAAGTCAGAGTCAGTCACCGTTCTCTCCAGGCAACTTTTAACCAACCATCGTGTGGCTTTTTGTCTCTATAAGCCCCTGACTCTTTCTCTTCCCCAGAACATTCTTTAGGGGTTACCCGAATGTGGGGGTCTCCCAAATTGCAACTCTTAAGACCCCAGATAAACACTTTCCTTATCTGCAGCCTCCTGCATTATTATTATTACTTTTTTTGGTTGACACCCTTTACTGTGCCTTGTAGAGACTTAATATCAACATGATCCTCTGTGCCCCAAAATGTGAAAGTGTGGAGAAAATGTGACTCTTTGATTGAAAAGGCCCAGGGAAATATTGTAGGGTCTAGTTGTAGTTGGTGGACGCATATTCTTCTTTTTGGATTGTGTGAGGATTTTTCTTTTAAGACGATTTTTTTAGAGCAGTTTTAGGTTCGCAGAAAAATTGAGAAAGGTACAGACTTTTCCCATATACCCCCTGCCCAGAGGTTGCAGGTTCTTCCTACAGAAAAAGGACAGGATGATTTTTATAGTTGAATGACTGCAGGACAAAAGACAAAAGCTGCCTTTGAAATAAAGCTTCTCAGACGCATGGCTCTCGGTTCAGGGAACCAGAGAATTCTATGGTGGTCATTATTTAGAACAGTGAGGAAAATGAGTACAGCAGAAAATGTGGAATGCTGTGAGCATTGGATAGAAGCCAAACGTTTGAAATGATTATTTATTAACTTCTTTTCTGCCTGAATTTGTTTAGCTATTTTTTTTCTTTTTCTTCTTTTCTCACCTGAGAAGTGAGGATCATTTTTCCACACCTGCATGATAGGGTAGCACCCAGGGCTCCATTTCCATCACGGTGCAGGAGGGGATGGCGGCAGGATCCTGACATGTTAATTTCGCTTCTGTCTCAGAACTTCACGTTTCAGGAAAAATCTTCCTCCTTGTCAACAGCAAATTAAGTTAGAGTTAATAGCTATGTTTCTTGTGTCTTCCCCCGGCTGTGGGCGGCTTCGAGCAGCTTCTGTCACTGTGTGAGAGGCTGGATGAGAGGTCACGCTTCTCCTTCTCGCTGAAACAAAAGAAAGATTCAGTCATGATGTTTTCTGCTTGGCTTAGCACGTACCCTGGGATGCTTACATATTTTGCACGGCAATTCTAGGGAAATTTTAATGTCCAGAGTAGGTATCCCCTGTGAGGATCAGCTGTCGGGGTGGTTAACCATGTTTGTTCTTCATTTATATTTTACAGACCTATTTGTAGCTTTGGTTCATGTCTGATACTGAGCCTTGCCAGTTGTCAGAGAGCTGTAGCTTTCTGTTCACAGCGTGCTGAACTGGCAGGAGGGGGCCTCCAATGGGCGCTGATGGCTTGTGGGGGCCGAGGGAGGGGCCACACGTGCCAGGGCCTATGAGGGCTTATGAGGTTTGTTACTTTGTTATCCAAGTGAATAAGACACTAGTCTTACTGCCTTTGTCCTGGCGCCCACACAGCAGGCCGAGGGACCCTGTTGAAACCGGAATCAGATCATGTCACGCCACGGCTTCGCACGTTCCGTTGGGTTCTCATTTCACTCAGAGGAAAGACAGAGTCTTCACAATGGCCCCCAAAGCCCTCCTCGATCGGACCCATGCCCGCCTCTTGCCTCTCCAGCCTCTTCTATTACTCTCCACCCCCCTCGCTCCATCCACTTGGACCACACTGGTCTTCTTGCTGGGCCTAGGACACACCAAGCCCATACCCTCCTCTGGTCCCTTGCATTGGCTGTCTCTTCTGCCTGGAATTCTCTTCCCCCAGATTTCCTCAAGGCACCCTCCCTCGTCTTCCACAAATCTCTGCTAGAAGTCACCTTCTCACGGAGGCTTACCCTGACTGCTACATTTTAATTAGCACCCTCCAGACACCGCACTCACACATATATACCTATATATATGCACTCACACACGTATGCCTATGTATAACTTTTCTCTGCTTTCATTGTCCCATAGCCCTGTGTCATCATTTAACATTCTAGATTATCTTTCTTGATTGTCGTATCGTCTGTCTTTCCTACTGTGTACAACGTAAGCTCCAAGAAGGCATTGAGTTTTACCTTGATATGCTGTTCACCGCTCGAGTCCAAGCCCCTGGAATAGCACTTGGAATATAGCCAGGTTGAGCATCCATTACTGGTTTGCCAGGACCGTCCCAGTTATGCCTGAGGTCCTGGTGTGATTATTAACGGCACTCCCTTCACTGTGCAAAGTGTTAGATGATTAGATTTATGGTCACTGTACACAGAGGAGAGGCTCAGTAACTGTATCTTAATTGAGAGGCTGCTCCCTCACGGGTAGAACCTTTTCTAGTTGTGGTTCAGGCAAATCGTCAGGACTGGGGAAAAAATCAGAGCGCTCACCAGGATAAAGCAGCTGAGGCTCAGAAATGGTGGTATAGAAGAGCAGCTGGCAGCTGGAAGGTCAGTCTTTGGGCTACAGTCCATCAGTCTCTGATATGCAGGAGCAGGGTACCAGTTTCCTACAAAGAGCACAGTGGAGTCTCTGCTCCTGCAAGAAGCCTTGGGGACTAGAAAGTTGACCAGAGCAGAAATGTTGAATAGCATCCAAAACAGAAATCTAGCTTTAGAAACTGGGGTAGCAGCCAGGTAATCACACGTTCAGTTAAAAACTCAGCTAATGAAAAGGATCCTTGGGACTTCCCTGGCGGTCCAGCGGTTAAGACTTCGTCTTCCCACGCAGGGGGTGCGGCTTCGATCCCTGGTCGGGGAGCTAAGATCCCACATGCCTCGTGGTCAAAAAACATAAAACAGAAGCAATATTGTAACAAATTCAATAAAGACTTTATTTTTTTAGTATTTATTTACTTATTTAATTTTATTTATTTTTGGCCGCGTTGGGTCTTCGTTGCTGCACGTGGGCTCTTCTCTAGTTGCGACGAGCAGGGGCTACTCTTCGTTGCGGTGCGCGGGCTTCTCACTGCGGTGGCTTCTCTTGTTGCGGAGCAGGGGCTCTTGGCAAGTGGGCTTCAGTAGCTGTGGCACGTGGGCTCAGTAGTTGTGGCTTGTGGGCTCAGTAGTTGTGGCTCGTGGGCTCTAGAGCACAGGCTCAGTAGTTGTGGCGCACGGGCTTGGTTGCTCCATGGCATGTGGGATCTTCCCGGACCAGAGCTCGAACCTGTGTCTCCTGCAGTGGCGGGCGGATTCTTAACCACTGCGCCACCAGGGAAGCCCTCAGTAAAGACTTTTAAAATGGTCCACATCAAAAAAAAAAAAAAAGGATCCTTAATGCTTTACTCTCTTGAATGAACCCTTTGAAGCCTTTACGTATATTCAGAATCATCCTTTTCTTAATGGAGACTGTGGCTCCCCTTCTCTTTGCCTTGTTAATCTGTGACTTTCCCTTGTTTCAGAATATATTCTTGAATATCTTTTAAAATATATCTTTCACTTTGATTTCTCTTATTCCCTGTATTAGTTTTCTATTGCTGACCTAGCAGCTGGCCACAAGCTTAGCAGCTCAAAACAACACAAATTCATCATCTCACAGTTCTGCAGGTCAAAAGTATGGGTTGGATCAGCGGGTTTTTCTACTCTGGGTCCCACAAAGCTGAAATCAAAGTATTGGCTGGCCTGGGCACTTAGGTGGAGGCTCTGAGAGCTATTCCCCTGCCAGGCACATTCAGGTTTTTAGAGGGATTCAGTTCCATGCTGCTTTAGGACTGACGCCCCCATTTCCTTGCCGGCTGTTGTCTGGGAGTCGTTTACAGCTCCTGGAAGCTGCCCGCATTCCTTGGTTTGTGGTCCCTTTTTACCTTCAAAGCCAGCAAGAGTGGGTCGACTTCCTCTCCCAATTGGAATCTCCCTGACCTGTCCCTCCCTGGCGTCTCTCCTCCATTCTCCTCTGCTGCTGCACCTGTCTGACTGACTTTTCAGCCTTCCTCTTTTGTTTCTCTGGATTCATTTGTTTATAATGGGCCCACGTAGATAGCCCAGCATATTCTCCGTATTGTAATCGCTGTTAATCAGTTATTGACGAAGTGGTAATTGTAATAAACTGTAATAACTGTAATAAGCAGGTTAACTACATCTGCAAAGCCCCTTCACGGCAGCACCTAGATTAGTATTGGGTTGAATAACCAGGCAAGGGGACTCTTGGGGGAGTCACCTGTAAGAATTCTGCCTGTCACACTCCTCCTGCTTTTGAAAGTGTATATTTGAATCTCTCTTCAAAATGTTTACTGTCAGGCACTTGAGGTGTTTGTACTTGTGAGTATGAGGGCCTCCCTGCCCTGCAGCTCCCCAAATGATGCCTGCGAAGGTGGTAGAATGGGTGGGCAGAACCTTGGGCTGGACTTAAAAAGTAAACTCATTTGGTGAGAACTGATTTGTGAGGGGCCTCCGGCTCCTGGCTGGTACACAGTAGCTTCATTCCTTCCTACCAGCAGAGTGTTTAGTAAATAGCAAAATTCGATGTCAACAGTATGTCTCCAAGTCTCTGATTTGCAAGACGGGGGAAATGGGTAGGAGGACGTGCACAGGGCTTAGAAAACTCCCGCACGGGAGCATAATTATCGAAACGGTGCACCCGGGAAGTGGAGGTGGGAGGATCCCACGTAACTGAGGCCCGCCAGATAGATGTGAATTGTGACAAGGGACATGTGGGTGATGATTCTGAAACTGCCGCAGTAACTCCTCTCTGGAGCTAGGATAGGTCAAAGGCGGTGGTTCTCCAAGTGTGAGCCCTAGACCCATCAGCGTCACCTGGGAACTTGTTAGAAGCGTCAGTTCTTGGGCCCCATTCCCGACCTATTGAATCAGAAACGCTAGGGATAGGGCCCAGGTGTGTCCGTGTTTTAACATGCCCTCCAGGTGATTCTGATGCAGGCTGGAAGGAGTCCAAAAGGGATTTCAAAGGGATTCCAAGTGGTTCCCCTTTCTGAAGATTAGGCTGCTCTCAAGATAATGGAGAGAAAGGAAACGGGCTTGCTCCCTGGTTGGGGTCCCCTTCTGTTTAGCCATCACACTGCACAAGAAACGGAAAGAGACGCATTATCTGCAGGAGGTAAGGGCGTAAGGTTAAAATATCACGGACGTTCTCAATTACCTTTCACGCATAACACCGTGATTTTCTAAGAAGACGTGAGCACAGAATTGTTTCCTCTGGAAATTTATACGCAAGACGCAGTTCCTTAACACATCATACTTGAACATTTCCTCTAGAATGGGAGTTTTTGTTGCCCGGAACCTCTGGGAACATTTTCCAACTTCAGTAATCTAGGGCTATACTTAGTGCCCAGGGGCAAGAATATTTAAAATTTGAAAAGCATTCCCCAAGAGATTCTGATCAAGTTCAGCGTTTCTCTGGTCCTGGTGAAAGCCACGGAGGAAAGAGCGTTCACTTCACGGTCCCAGCCTGAGCTGAATGTATTCCTAAGTCGTTCAGCTGAAGCCCTTCAGGTCTGTCAGCGTTTCACTCATGACCCAGGGTGTGGAGGGCCGAGTTACCAATTTGGCTGCTAAATGGCTGGTGCTGAATAAGAGTAAGGGTCTAAACAGCCACAGTGAGCCCTGTCTCTCTACAGTGAGCTTCTCCTTTGATTGAACTTGGATGTGGGGCTGGCAAGTGGCCCAGACCATCAGAGAGTGAAAGAATTTATTGTGAGTAAATGCTTGAGGCGGAGGGAGTGGAAAAGGTCAAGGACACGGTTGAACTCAGACATTGGCTGGGCTTCATAAAGAGAGGCGTGGGCCCTGTTAAAGGAATTGAGGCTTTGTCCTCTTTTTCTTTCTTTGCTAAATGCTGATTGACTCCCTTTTCACCGAGGCGGTATGCTTTGGCTTTTGTTTTCCTTTGTTTTGTTCTTTGGTTGGCCTGGAAGCCCCATGACCAAAAGAAATGGCTTTTCTTGATGTTTTGTCTTCAAGTTTTGACATACCCAAGTAGCAACTCCTGAAACTTGTTCCTTGAGAGCTGCCTGCCCGCCCAGCTCTGCCGTTTCCAGACTCTGTAAGCTTGGGCAGGTCGCTTAGCACCTCAGCGTCTCATCTGCAACATACAGATATAATAGTCCTTAGCTCACTGGGTGGCTCTAAGGGCTGACTGAGTTCGTAAATGGCAAGTGCTTACAACCGCGCCCCACCTAGAAGAGGCGCACAGCAGATATGAAAATTCTTATTGCTGTTGTGGTGGCTGTTTGCCCTGCCCTGGATCTCTTACTTCTCACACTTCCCGTCCTTCACCCAGTATGTACCACATGCCTGGTGGCCATAACTAGGGGAGAAGACAGACGCCATGGATCGGAGGTGAAGTAGTTCCCCAGAGGCCACATCCCATCTGCATTCATAGTGTACCTCCTTGTCTTCTCTGACTGACCGTGAGTTCCTTAATGAAATGGTAGGAGAGTGAAAGAATAGCAAAGAATTACCTTAATGACCTGAAAATGTGGCCTTTTAGCATCTAGAAATGTAAACAGTAGAAACCAGCACAAACAAATTTTAAATCATTCCAACATAACGTACAGACCGTGTCAGTCAGTTAGGCAACGTCTTGTGCAGGGAAGCCCAGCATTGTAAGAATGTATGACAACAAGGCCTTATTCCTTGCTCACATAACCAGTCTGTCCTGGGGAAGCTGGGTCCTTCCTCCATAGCGCTCTTCTCTGGCCGACTTGGGCTGTGAGGGCAGCCAGCATCTGGAGGGTTGCTGTATTGTCACTATGGCACATGAAGAAGGTCACGAGGGACTTCCCTGGGGGTCCAGTGGTTAAGACTCCGGGCTCCCAATGCAGGGGGCCTGGGTTTGATCCCACATGCTGGGAACTAGATCCCACATACTGCAACTAAGAGCCCACACACACGCTGCAAATAAAGATCCCTCCTGCCGCAACGAAGATCCCATGTGCCGCGCTAAGACCTGGCACAGCCAAATAAATAAATAGATAAAATAAATATTAAAAGAAAAAAAAAGAAAAGTAAAGCTTAAAAATAGGATAAACAAAATAAAGAAAAAGGTCAGGAGGCAAATCATGTACTCGCTCTTAAAGCTGCAGCCCAGAAATCAGCCACTTCTCCTCACATTCCTTTGGCTAAAGCAAGTCAGCTGTCTATGTTTAACTTCCACAGGGTACATTTAATCTTTGAAGTAATATCCTAAAAACTATAAACATTGTAAACTATTGCTTCAAAAGAAATAATGAAAAATATTTCATATTTAACAGTACAAGTACACAAATCAACCCGAAGTGAATCATCTCAACCCCAAGTGCAAGTTATATCAAGTCAGTTTTTGCAGTCTTAACTCCCTTTTTTTTTGGCCGCACCGTGTGGCATGCGGGACCTCAGTTCTTCGACCAGGGATCAAACATGTGCCCCTGCATTGGGAGCATGCAGTCTTAACCACTGGACCACCGGGGAAGTCCTTCATGTAATATTTACATGATTAGTATACTTTTTCAAAACCGTCACCATAAGCAGAATGATACAATTTTCAGACACTTCAGTTGTCTAAGAAAGAACTGCATAGAAAGATCAGTCTTGGGCTCCCCTGGTGGCGCAGTGGTTGAGAATCTGCCTGCCAATGCAGGGGACACGGATTCGAGCCCTGGTCTGGGAAGATCCCACATGCCGCGGAGCAACTGGGCCCGTGAGCCACAACTACTTAGCCTGCGCGTCTGGAGCCTGTGCTCCGCAACGGGAGAGGCCGCGATAGTGAGAGGCCCACGCACCGCGATGAAGAGTGGCCCCCGCTCGCCGCAACTAGAGAAAGCCCTTGCGCGGAAACGAAGACCCAACACAGCCAAAAAAAAAAAAAAAAAATCAGTCTCATTTTGATTTTAGGACAATAGATAAGTGGAATTTTTCTCCCTGAGTTATTTGTATTATCCTACATTTGTAGATATATAATTCCTAAAGTGTATTTTTCTGTAATGTCTTTTGTTCCTGGTGTTCAGTGTATGCATATATGTATTCCAATTGCTTTAATTCAAAGTAACTACTTAAAATTTAACTAAGGAAATATATTTTTGAGAAAGTCTATCAAGTTTACTAGGTGGTAAGCATGGACTACAGTCGTTTTTCTTTTAAGTTAACCTTGGTAATTCCAGCTGTATAATTCAGTGTTTGCATTTAAAGCCAACTCTGAATTATCCACAGCCATGAAATGAGAATAATAATAAACAATATCTTAAGTTACTAAGTTTTGTATACTTATTTAATCCTTTCAATGCTCAGAAGGAGGTGCTATTATCCCCCGCCACCCCGCATTTTACAATTTTAGAGATTGAGGAGAGGCTAAGAGACTTAACCAGGGTCACACAGTAAGTGGCAGAGAGAGCATGCAAATCCTAGTCTCCCTGGGCACCAGAGTCGGTGCTCCTAATACCACTCTATGCTCAGGTGCTGACCAAGCCCCCCCAAAGTGAAATAAGACCATTTTGATTATCGAACTGAACCTATCCACATGGAATCCCTGAATATATAAAACAAAAACAGGATTACTTAGGGCCAGATAAAAATACATCCCAATGAGTTAAGAGTAGGTATAATTTACCCAAAAGCATAATGATCACCTACCCGCACTAGTAGAATGAGTCCAATACGACGATATCTATGTTTAAAGTATATAAGTAGGGAGTAGCAGGCTTCTGTAGGCTAAACGGATGAAGAAAACAGTTGTGCTTGTAGATAAGCAGCTGAATTCTTAATATTAAAGGAAAAACAACTATTTAAAAAATTGGGTTAAACTGGTAGGTATGTCAAAGGCTTCTTTAGTAAAAGTAGAGATGAACAGCAAGGAATGTGCAATAGCTTCAACTCACCTATTAACACATGAACCTCCAGGCCTGCCGAGAGACTTAGAGTGGCCAAACGTGTCATAATAGGCTTTTAGTTTTCAACAGGATCAGAGAGAAACCCCATTTTAACTCTGATTAATTCCAACATCCTGTTAATTGAATACCTTGACAAGCTGGTTGATGAGACCGTGGACGGGAGAATGTAAGATCACTTGTTTCTTATTGTGGCTTTTCAGTTTACATTTCCTTCATAAAGAAAGGCTGATAAATTACATTGGAAAATCTCTATTTGTAACCAGAAAATAAATTGCTATTACAGTAACTTTGCTGCGGTAGGTAGGCTACAGTATAAAGGGCATTTATTTTTAGGTAGGTTGCTGGTGTTCAAAAATGTTCTATTTGCAAGGCTAGCTTGGTTAGCCACTATGCAGAAAAGAGTTAAGATAACATGCCTGAGACTGCTTTCCTAAGAATGGTCTGTTAGTAAGGTTGGACCTTGCCTGGCATCTGGGAACGTGGATTTTGGGAGGGTTCCCACCAGTCGCAGAACTGATAAGGGTGACTCACTGTGTCTAAGTGGTTTGTGCAGTGTAGTTCCTGCTGAACTCTGCTTTCCTTCTGGGGGGAATTTTGATATATGATTGACAGAGGGTACCTACGTGACCAGCCCCCAGTGAAAAGCCCAAATGCTAAGTCTCTAATGGGCGTCCCAGGGCAGTAACATCACACACGTGTTGCTGCATTTTTGTTGCTGGGGGAAGAGTGCGCTCTGAGTGACCCGTCGTGGGAGGAATGAAACCAAGTAGGACCCTGTGGGCGCTCCCTGGTAGAAAAGCCTCTCTGTGTCCCCCATTTCTTGTCTGTAGAAAAAGGCTTTAGCCTCCTAGACCCTTCTTGAGTTCCAAAGAGCAGACTCAAACATTTGCTAATTAGTGAAGTGAGGGAATGCAGAAACAAAGGAAAAGTAGTCAAGCAAGAAAAGTAATGACAGCTTAAGCAATATAGTTCAGCAGTAAAACAGAGTCTTAGTTCCTCCTCAAGAGATCCACATAATAATAATCTGACGTATACGTTTGAGTTGTTCTGCGAAAACTAAGACTCCCCACCCAGGCGGAGGATGGTGACTACACGCTGACCACAAGCAAGTAGACCTCAGACTGACTGGAACCAGAAGTTTGATGATTGATTAAGGTTACCGAAACATCACCCTGTTACCTCACCGCCAACCAATCAGAAGAAAGTCTTGCATCCTGCAGCCCTCACCCCAAATGTTGCCTTCAAAAACCCTCCCCTGAAAGCCACCAAGGAGTTCTGGTCTTTTGAGCATGAGCTGCCCATTCTCCTTGCTTGGTGTCCTGCAAATAAATGCTGTACTTTCCTTTACCACAGCTGGTGTCAGTAGACTGGCTTTGCTGCTCAGTGGGCACGCGGACCCAAATTTGGTTTAGTAACAGGAAGAGAGTAAAAGGAAGCCTGCATGTGGATTCCTCTAGATTCTGCTTGTGTCTTTTCCCCTCGTGATCTGGCTGTATATCCATACTGTATCACCGTAATAAATCTTAGCCATGTGTGCCACTATATGCTGAGTCCCGTGAGCCCTTCTAGTGAAACTCTGAATGTGGGGATGGTCTTGGAAACCTTTCAGCACAGCTACTTTCTACAGGCATTTTACATCCACAGGCTTTAGTTTGAAAAGCAGTACTAAGTACATGTGTTTCATCAGAAGGTTGTAGAAAGATGATGTCTTGCCCCTGTTCTGACCAGATAAATAAAACTCCAAATGTATTTGCAATCTTTGATTTCAATACATCAGCCCGCAACAAACATTTTACACAGTAAGAAGCTCTGGAAGAGAATCAGGAAGGCAGTGAATGCACACAGCAGAAACAATAGTTCACTTTTAAAGAAAAGTAAGCAGAAATGTCATTGTTCCTTTAGCCTTGGGGCACAATTATTCTTTGTTCTGAGATTTGTGACAAAAAGAAAAAAAAAATCCAAGAAGCCATATGACGATCTCCTGTGGACTTTTAAAAATATCAGCCAAGGGAGAAAGTGGGCAGAGATAGAGGGATCATGTTATTAACAAATGTTGTCTTTTTTGCTTGTTTGTTATTTTTTAATGGTTTTTTCTTCTTTTAAAAATTTTTTGCGCCTTGTGCTTTGTGAATGCTGTCTTTTAAAATTACAATAACATTACCTTCACTACAATAACAGTATGTGTTTTATCTACTCTTCTTTTTAGGTACTGGGGGGCTGTTAAATATTTGTGAACAAAGGAAGAAAAAACATTCACACAGTATGTTTTGAAATGGAATTGAAAACAAAAGAAAAGAACAAAGCAGAGCGTTCACTGAGATCATCACATGAAAAGAAAAGATGCCTGACAGGATTAAAATGCCAATGCCTGGCATCAGGTACGATTGAAATGTCAATTTCATAATAAATATGTCATGAAGAGATCCTGTAACACAGTATGAAATGTTAGAAAACGACAACGCAGTGCCATGTACATCTTCTAAGCATCACTGTAGTTTTTTTCCTCATCCTTTAAAGCAGTGTGATTTTTCAGAATGCATGAAATACAATGTTAAGACAGCGTTTAACACGTTTCATATAGTTTCACAGGGTATTTCCAGAATATGAGTAATAATTTAAGAAAGATATTTCATCTATTGAGAGTATGGTTTGAAACGCTCTTCCTTTCCGCTACGATTCCTGTAACATTTATGCATCTTCAGCATCGGCCTCCCTTGTTTTCCCGCTTGCCACCCACTGACTACTTTGTAATTAACTTTACTTTTTTCTCCACAAACTGAAGATTTCTTAATGGAAGAAATGGTAAAAGACTGGCCTTAAGGGGCAATGGGTTTTGCCAGAAAGTTGCAAGAGGATAAGGTTAAACAGAAGAAAGATAGTGAGAGTAATGAACAGTTTGAGGACTAGAGATGGCATGGAGTTACTCTCATTGCAACGTGAAGCCTATTGAAATGATCTGTCGTTAAAATAGAAGTGATGTGACAAGTAACTATGTCTATCAAAGAACTTTAATATTGTCTCAAAAAGGATTATTTTCCAATACTCTCGGTCCAGTTAGAGTATATAAATCATTTGTAACAAAGGTATTTTTATTTCTGTTACATTCCTCATGATAAAGGTGAGTAGATTTGGCTTCACAAAATTATTTCTAAGACTATAAACTCCTTTAAGGAAGGGAAGTGAATCCATTATTCCTTACTTATATTTTTCTCCCCACACCCTCAGGCTCTTCTCAATGCTTACTTCATAAAAGGAATTTGGAGAAAAGTGGAGGGGGTGATGGGGGCACTTTGCTCCTTTTGTTGATAGGCCGACTTGAAGAAAAATGCACCATATAAGGGTTGTGAGTTTGGTGTTTGTTTTTAACTTTTTATTTTATACTGGGGTATAGTTGATTAACAATGTTGTGTTAGTTTCAGGTGTACAACAGAGTGATTCAGTTATAGATATTACATGTATCTGTTCTTTTTCAAATTTTTCTTCCCAATTAGGTTGTTACAAAATATTGAGCAGAGTTCCCTGTGCTACAGAGCAGGTCCTTGTTGGTTATCCATTTTAAATATAGCAGTGTGTACATGTCAAGACCTTACTGGGGACGGTTGCCCAGGAGACAGCCTCTCAGTAGTTCTGAGGGAACTGCTCTGAAGAGGAAGAGGAAGAAGCCTAGTTTATATATGATTTTTGGCTAGGGAATCTGTGCAGTCAAGCATGCATCTTGGTAAGAGATGACTGCTATTCACAAAGAACAGGTATCTCAGGTTAATGATTTTAGTGCTTTTCTATGTATGGGTCTAACTATCTAAGGGGCTTGGTTTTTTCCAAAGCACAGACTGCCTCATCCTGTTTTTCATCCTGAATTCTTCTCAGGGTACACTGTCAGGCAGTAACGACTTGGAGCTGGGTGCTGAGCAATGCTCTTTGTTCTTCTTTGTTTACAGCTGTGTTATAAAAAATTAATTTTACTTTGTAATTCGTAATGGAGAGGTGGACTGCAACTCTATCTGATTTCAGTTCTAGAATTTCCACTGGGTTCTATTTATAGTTCGTACTTCTTTGCTGAGAGTCCCTGTCTGTATATTCATTGTGAGGGTATTTTTATTTACTTCCCTGAGCATAATGAAAATAGCTCCTTTAATATCCTTGCCTAATAATTTGGACAGCTGAGTCATCGCAGGATTGATCTCTGTTGATTATCTGTTCTCCTAAAAATTGGGCCACGTTCTCCTGTTTTGTTGTGTAATTTTGGATTTTACCCTGAATATTGTGAATGTTATATCATGGAGTCTCTGGATTCTGCTATAGTCTCCTGAAGAGTTGATTTTGATATTTTGCTTGTTTGTTTGTTTTTAAGTCGGGTATGTCATTTGGTTGGTTTCAGACTTCATGGTCTGAATCTCCTGAGGTGGCAACATCTCAGATTTCAGCTCTCTTAGATTTAGCTGTGTTAATTTGAGCCTACCTTAGCACCTGTGCAGTTCAGGGGTCAGCCGCAGAACTGAGCAAAATTTGTAGAGAGAAATCGATGCACCGCCCCCCCTTGTCTCCTTTATTTTTTATTTTATTTTTTTAAACATCTTTATTGGAGTATAATTGCTTTACAATGGTGTGCCAGTTTCTGCTTTATAACAAAGTGAATCAGTTATACATATACATATGTTCCCATATCTCTTCCTTCTTGCATCTCCCTCCGTCCCACCCTCCCTATCCCACCCCTCTAGGTGGTCACAAAGCACGGAGCTGATCTCCCTGTGCTATGCGGCTGCTTCCCACTAGCTATCTATTTTACGTTTGGTAGTGTATATATGTCCATGCCACTCTCTCACTTTGTCCCAGCTTACCCTTCCCCCTCCCCATATCCTCAAGTCCATTCTCTAGCAGGTCTGTGTCTTTATTCCCGTCTTGCCCCTAGGTTCTTCATGACCTTTTTTTTTTTTTCCCCCTTAGATTCCATATATATGTGTTAGCATACTGTATTTGTTTTTCTCTTTCTGACTTACTTCACTCTGTATGACAGACTCTAACTCCATCCACCTCACTACAAATAACTCAATTTCGTTTCTTTTTCTCCTTTACATTGTCACTCCCTTGCTTTCCAGTGGCTGTGGTTGCCCTGGATTCTATCCTCTATTTCTTCAGGCCAGAAATTCTGCAGATTTTCTGAGTTTTAGCCACTCCAGGTAGAGATATCTTTGTTTTTTCCTCAGTCTAATGGATGGAAAACTGGTACTGTGCTCTGTTCCTTCTTCCGAGTTTCGAATGCCCTCCAAGATCTACTGTTTTTGTTTATTCTCCTATGCCTCCCAGTCACTGTTTGTCTTATATTATTTTTGGTATTTTTTTTCCAGCATCTTAAATTGTTTCCTGTGGCAGGGTTGGATCTAGTAGGGCTACTCAGCTGTACTAATAGCAAAACTGATAGCTCTGTGTGATTTCAAATATGACAACTATAAAATGAACTTTGTGACTGTAAAAGTTTCTATGGTGTTTTTGCTAGTGGGATATTATAATAAAAATAGTCGGCCTAGCTTTTAAAAGTGGGCCTACCAAATATAACTTTTCTATAAGCTATTTAAATATTTTAAAAAGAGAATTTTCAAAAGAAAGCAAAATAAAACTAAGAAGTAAATAGAACAATAATTACTTGGAAATTCATATTATAAATTAAGGATATTTGAAGGAAGAATAAGTGGCATAACAGAAGACATAAGGTGAGAAGTAAACACAAAGGCTGTGACCTTGATTCTAAGTCATTATAGATAAAGACATTGGACTACAGTATAGGTTTTCTCCCTCAAAGTCTGGTGTGGGTTGGCAGGGGCTCTCGTCCATTTAGTGACTCAGGGATCCGGGTTCCCACCATCTTGTGATGTTGCCATGTAAACACGTGGCTTGCATGACCTCTGCTATAGGGAGAGAAAGAGCCAGAGAGTCGCTTGCACACAGGTTTTTTATAGCCGGACTTGGAAATGGCGTGCCATTTTTGTCTCCATTCCATTGGCAAGAACTCAGTGAAATGCTCCCCATCCATCTGCAAGGGAGGTTGGGAATGTTGTCTTTCTGTGTGTGTCCAAGAAGAGGAAATGGTACGGTGAACACATGGCACCGTATGTGCGACGCTCTCCTTTTAATCGAGGCTACAAGAGGGAAAAAAGAGATACGGTTTTTAGTCCACATTTCTCTTCTTAATGGGCAAGAAAGTTGCTACTTCTTGCATATTACAAGAATACTGATAGGATCAAGATTACCTCAGAAAAGTATTTATGCAGTTGATCCAAAAGGAGCAAAGGGGCCCACTTACAGTAAAGAGTGATATCTTTAGTTATAGACAGACTGGTATTTGCGTGCGGGGGCGGTGTTTTAGAAGATGTTCTTTCTGCTCCCTCTTCTCAGTAGTTTTAGCAACCTGCTCTATATTATAAGGGCAATACGGAGTCTGTAGTTCTTGTACGATAAGAGATATAGGATATGTAGCTTTTATATACAAGAAGGTAGTCTACAGCCTATATGGAGGGTAGGAGCACTGAGAGCTTGCCACTGAGGGTTGGTGCAGCTGGGGCTACCCTCATGCTGATTGTCCTTCAACCCCAGGGAGGCCGGTGGGCTGGGCTTTGACCTTTCTCTCGTGGGGCTCTCTGCCCTGACATGTGGGAGTGGCCTACATGTAATCCATTCAGGAATCCCAAAGCTTGAAAAGTTCTCCATTGATTACTGATTGTCCCTTCAAAAGTATTCCCTATGTCAGATTTGGGACTTACTGTGCATGGTTTGTTTCATTGTTACAGTTGGGTTTTAATTTTTTTTTTTTTAACTTAGACTATCTTAGCTGATCTTTCATAGTTTCTCTGGTGGGGTTCTTTGTATTATTGTAACGAAGTTTAACCTCTTTCCTCAGTTTTACTGAGTAAATGTTTGACACAGTTTTTTTTAGCTCCTTTCATACCTATATACAGAGAGGGAGAGAAGTGGAGCGAGGAGCCAAAAGATATAGGAATAGATGGCAATTTCTGTATACGATACAGGATTTTTGTGCAGAAATGATCAAAAACTATTTTCTGAAAGAGCCAATATCTCTGTCACAATCATTTCATGAAGAAATTATTATTTTAATACAGTACATAATATTTTCTGGAATTTATAATATATATTATAATAATATATTTCTAGAATTATAATACATTAATATATTATTGTATACTAGTATATTATATATCATATTTTCTAGAATTTA